>NW_027361752.1:18486250-19937500 GCF_039654945.1 Dendrobates tinctorius
CTCCTCCATCTTTACTAATAAGGCACACCTTGGTATTGTCAAAGTTTGAGGGTAGAATGGTGTAGGGTTCAGCTTCCCATTGGTCATCCAATTTATGCAGTCTTCTTTTCCTCTTGAGGACTTGTTCTCCTGGTAACAAGGGGACTGCAGGTGCATGTTGGTTATAGTGCCTTTTTTGTTTTTGTCTTGCCTGAGGTAGACTCTTCTCCACACACTCTTGTACTCTTCTGTACTGTTGCTGCCTCTCTGTGTCCCAGTCAGCATCTGGTGACACACCTTCTGCACTCACCACATGACCGAGGTACTGTACCTTGAGCTTCAGGAGGTGGTATTTGGAAGGCTTCTCCTTCAGGCCGAAGTTGGACAGGGCTTCAAACACCTCAGTCAGATGTTCCATATGGTCTTCATAAGTCTTGGAGAAAACAATGACATCATCAAGGTACAACAGGACTGTCTCAAAGTTCATGTGTCCCAGGCAGCACTCCATCAGCCGTTGAAATGTTCCTGGGGCAGTGCAGAGCCCGAATGGCATATAGTTGAACTCACAGAGACCCATTGGGGTGGTAAATGCTGTTTTCTCCTTGCCTGCCTCTGCCATGGAAACCTGCCAATACCCACTAGTGAGATCTAAGGTGGAAAAGTAGTTAGCTGTTTTAAGTGCAGCTAATGATTCCTCAATCCTAGGTAATGGGTAAGCATCCTTATGTGTAATGCTGTTAATTTTCCTGTAATAAACACTCATTCTCAAGGTACCATCCTTTTTCTTTACAAAAACTATGGGAGCTGCCCAGGGGCTACAACTGTCTCTGATAACCCCAGCTTCCTTCATCTCTCTAAACATACCTTTAGCACATTGGTATTGTGTTGGGGGTATAGGCTGGTACCTTTCTTTTATGGGTGGATGATCTCCAGTGGGGATATGATTTTGAACCCCTTTTGCTTTCCCAAAATCTAAAGGGTGTTTACTGAATACCCGCTCATACTCCTGGGTCACCCTGTAAACCACATTTTTCTGGTATGAAGGTGTGGAGTCAGTTCCCACCTGCAGTTGCTGGCCCCACTCCTCTAGCTGCTTTACAGAGTCATTGTCCTCCACCTGGTCGGATGAGACCAAGGGCTCTGCTGCCTGCATTGCATTATTACTGACAGTGAGCAGCTTAGCAACTGTGGCGTACCGAGGTATTGTGGCCTCTTCCTCCCTACAATTCAAAAGGCGTACAGGTACTCTCCCTTTTCGTACATCAACTACCCCTCTGGCTGTCAGGACAGTGGGCCTGCTATCAGAGTATACTGGTTCTACCAATGCCTGGTAATCCTTCCCTCTGAGGCCTATAGCTGCCCGACACCAAATCAACATTTCACATCTGGAGGGTATCGCAATGGGGAAAGCATCACTCACTCTGACACTGCCAATTTCTCAGCTAGAGAGTTCTACCTGCTGTCTTTGCATCAGGGCCTTGATCTCCTTCTGCAAGACTCTTTGTTCACTGGAACCAGCAGTCTCAGCCACCTGTTGCAACAAGACAATAACCTCGGAAAGACAATTTTCAATTGCATTTGTACCAAGAGTCATCATGGGATTACATTCTCTTCGATCAATATCCACAACTATCAGACCTTGAGATTTTAGCTCTACCTGACCCACTTTAACAGTAATCTCTTTACATCCCACTTGTGGTAAAGACTGACCATTACTGGCAACTACTGTCAGTTCATCACTGGGGCCATGGGTGAGTTCAGAGTCAGCCCAATACCGCTTGTAGAGGATATAGGGCATAGTGGTCACCTGGGAGCCAGTGTCCAGCAAAGCGTTCATGGGGATGCCGTCAATCAACACTGGAAGGATCGGTCTCCATCCAACATACTTGGCTCGCCAGTTCCTTGGGCCTTGTGGTCCTACTCCTGGGGGTTGGCCCTCTGCCCCAGGGGTTACTCATTTAAAGGACAGAATCTTGCAAGGTGACCTGCTTGGTGGCAGCGACAACAGATGGGACGTCCGTCCTGGTCATAGCGATCGTTGTTCCTCCCTCGGAGTGGCGGGGCTCTCCTCTTCCGGAGCCATGGGACATACTCTGGACTGGAAGCAAGCTGGATCTTCTCTTTGGAGGACACCTGCAGGGACTGCACAGTTTTAGTAAGTGCAGCCATACCTTTGGTCAACTCCTGGACCTGAAGATGCAGCTCTTCAGTTGGATCTTTATCCACAGTCTGTGCATCAGCCTCCACAGGGATGGAAGCGAAAGATGTTCCTTCCTGATGGTAGGTGATCGCTGGGCGCCTAGGGGGCGCTGGACGGCTAACAGTTGACTCCTGCAGTACACGAATAGGCCTGTCCTTGAAATCAGCAAAGTCCAGGTCAGGGTCTTGTAGGGTTATGATGCGCAGCTGTGCTCTGTGGGTACTGGATAGGAGTCCTTCAATGAACTGCTCCTTTAACAGTTTGTCTTCCTCTTTCACACTGTCAGGATCAATTTGCTTGACGGCTCGCAGCACCTCCTGCAGGTTAAGAGCATAGTTCCTTATACTGTCCTGCACTTTCTGCTTACAGCCGAAGAACCTCATCTTGATTTCAGCGGCAGTGCGGCTGTCAAAGGTGCTTTTCAGCTTGGCCAAAATATTTTTAATAGTCTCTTTATCAGTGTCCTGCCAGGCTTTTACTTCTCTCTGTGCTGCACCTGTTAGCTGCCCAATAAGGATGTTCACTTTCTGGCTTTCAGATAGAGGATACACCTCAAACAAACTGCACAGTCTCTCTTTAAATTCACTCAGGGTATGTGACTCACCCGAGTACTGCTTTAGCCAGGCCGGTCCCGGTATGTAAGGCATGGACAGCGGCATTATGGGGACCGCTGCGGTGGGCTCTATTGGAGCCACATTGGATCCATCATCTTGTGGCTCTGAGCGGTTGGCGTCGTCATCCGCCGCTGCATTGCTACATGGCACAGACATTCTCTTCCCCCCTAGTTAACGTTAGCCAGGGCCGGGGGTTGTGTGAGCTTAACAGCGGCTGCTTCGCAGGCCCGATGCTCCGGGCTCTAGGCCCCAGCTCCTCCCACTTCTCATGCGCTTTTTCCTCTTCCCGCGCGGGACTTGACTGCTTTGCGCCCTCCGGCAGGCTCCTCCCACGAAGGCCCGCCCCTTTCGTTTCCCACGCGCGCCAATCAGCGGGATAATGGCAGCAATGGTGCCAATTTCGCACACAGTCTATAGCACACAACAGAGTCTCTGGCACACAGGACCCGCGGGGGGTACCGGGCTCCATAATCCTGTTCGTGACGCCAAAATTGGTCGCCCTCCCAGGGCTGTGGGGTACTCGGTACCGGGCCGGTCTCTCAGAGGGGAATGTGAAAAATGAGGATGAATGAACTCATGGAGATCAATATCCAACACTGCGGAGACACCATCACATGTTTCTCAACGCAGTGATTCTAGAGCAATGCCCCCATCTCTTATGGGAAATATGTAAAAACATGCAAAACACAAGCCCTGGAGACACCATCACATGTTTCTCAACGCAAGCAATGACTAGCCAGGTCTTTCCCCATGAAGGAACAACCACGGGAAGGGCAGTCTCCATGAAGGAAACCACCTATGCCAAAACATGGTATCGATCCACAGACAGCTGTTTTGGGGTATTGCCCCTCATCAGTGGGGAATGTCACAGCAGCGGTGACCCAGTCCATGGCCCTGGGTGCCCATGTAAAAGGGGGTTGAGTTGGGAATAAAGTTTTAAGATTCGTGACGTCATTTGTGGTGTTCAGCAACGGAGATGTTAAGCCGACGCTGCAGACAGATCCTCTGGGACAGATGGTGGGGTGCAGCAGTGATGTTATAGCCCTCCACAGGTAGGGCTGTTGGTCCCAGGGCAGTGTAGCGGAATGTTTAGGAAGAGGGTGCAGTGTTTGGCACAGAGGTAGCAGTGCTGAGGATGTTGCAGGAAGGAGGCAAGGACACAACAGGGTGCAGTTTCTTTACCTTTACTTGGCAAACACAGTCCAGGGTCCTGATTACAGATGGCACAGGAGCAGGCTAGCCTGGAGGCAACTAAGGGATCTCTCTATCAGATGGATTGTGTAGTCTCCTTCCTAGTGCTGGCTTGAGGTACATCCAGTACTGTGTTACACTGAAGTTCCTCCTTCTTAGCTTCTCTTAGAACTACCTCGTATGGCAGACAGCTGTAGCCCTCTATCTCTCTCGGCTCACCCATCGCTGTTGTGCCTCTGAGTCTTAGTGGGAATAGAGCATTTACAGCTTCCTATTCCTCTGGCTTCTGTTGCAGGACCTTCAGTATCCATACAACTGTGGAGATCAGGCTCCAGATCATGCGCTTTCACCGGGAGGGAGCTCTCTATCCTCAGCTCAACCTCCAGCTTCTTTCCACATTGCCCTCCTCACACTAACTAACTACATCCCCTCCTGACCCTCAGAGCATGCTCCTCCCCCAATCCTGGTTCAGAGCTCCCTCTGCTGGCCTGGAGTGGGAACGTGTTGCATGTAAATGTTAACTGTCAGAGAGACCCTTCCTTGCTTCCAAGCATGACATCACCCTCCCTGGAGGAAGGCAATGCCACTGTGGCGACCATACTCCTGGGGGCGCCACAGAACTGTCTGTAGAAGGTTTTAGGGGTGGAGGCAGAGCTGGGGTGGAGCCTCTATAGAGTCTTAAGGGGGCACAAAGGTTTTGCCAGGGTAGGGCCCTGAAATTCCTGGTGGCAGCTCTGCTCACAGATGGCGCTGTCCAGTCAGATGGGCGTCTCTGGTCTTGACCCGATGCCTCTTCTCTTCTTATGATCACTATCCTCCTTCCCTGCTTTGCATCCAACGTCATTTAAACAGTGTCCAACATTGTGCACATTTGGGAGAAAAGGCCAAAAAGCACTGATGACCCGTAGGTAAAGCCAGTGCCCGGGCACTACGGTGCTTTGCTCTGCCCTCGGCAGGGCATTTAGAAGTGCACAGCATCATCCACATAAAGCAGGGAGGGAGGATGGGGATCGTAAGAAGAGAGGAGGCTCCAGATCAAAACCAGAGATGCCCATCAGGCTGGACTGCACCATCTGTGAGTATAATGAAAGCTTTTTTTATGTGCGCTACAGAGGAGATTGGACACATACTTACAGCACACTAGAATGCTGTAACAGAGGGCTGAAAATTACTGGACATACTTTATATGGGATAAAACTGATGATAGATACTATAGGTTTAACCCCTTAATGACCGCTGATACGCCTTTTAACGGCGGTAATTGAGTGTACTAAAACCACAGCGCCTTTAATTCACGGCGCTGTGGAGAAAGTACATAGCGCCCCCCAGTGTCGGATTTTCTCCGGGGTCTCGGCTGCCAGGGGTAGCCGAGAACCCAGAGAACATGAATCAGTCAGTTTTTACCGACCCCGCTTTTGCGATCGCCGTTATTAACCCTATAACGGCGACCGCAAAAAAAGCCGCGATTATGCATTAAATTTCTCTTTCCTCTGATGTGATTGCACATGAGAGGAAAGAGAAATAGGGTCCCCGATCCCCCCGATCCCCCCGGTACCTCTCCGTCGTCCTCACTTCCCTCCCGGTGGTCCCGCATCCCGCCAGCATCCTCCGATGGACGAAAATGGCTCGGGCTGGCAGATTCCATTCATTATTTTGATCACTATGATAAACGATCATAGTGATCAAAATAAAAAAATAGTACATAACCCCCCGTTTATCACCCCCTTATATAGGCAAACATAATGAAATAAAGAAAATATTTTTTTTTCAGTTTTCCATTAGGGTTAGGGTTAGGGCTAGGGCTCGGGTTAGGGTTAGGGCTAGGGTTAGGGTTGGGCTAGGGTTAGGGTTAGGGTTGGGCTAGGGTTAGGGTTAGAGTTGGGCTAGGGTTAGGGTTGGGCTAGGGTTAGGGTTAGGGTTAGGACTAGGGTTAGGGTTGGGCTAGGGTTAGGGCTAGGGTTAGGGCTCGGGTTAGGGTTAGGGTTGGAATTAGGGTTAGGGGTGTGTTGGGGTTAGGTTTGGAGCAAGAATTGAGGGGTTTCCACTATTTACCAACTTTGGGGGTCTAAAAATTGGGGTCTAAAAAATCACTTTTGTGGAAATAAAAAAGACTTTTTATTTTCACGGCTCTGCGTTTATAAACTTCTGTGAAGTGCTTGGGGGTTCAAAGTGCTCACCACACATCTAGATAAGTTCCTTAGGGGGTCTAATTTCCAAAATGGGGTCACTTGTGGGGGTTTCCACTGTTTAGGCCCATCAGGGGCTCTGAAAATGCAACATGATGCCCGGCAGACCATTCCATCAAAGTCTGCATTCCAAAATGGCACTCCTTTCCTTCCGAGCTCTCCCATGCGCCCAAACAGTGGTTCCCCCCACATATGGGGTATTGGCGTACTCAGGACAAATCGCACAACAACTGTGGGGGTATAATTTCTCCTGTTACCCTTGTAAAAATAAAAATTTTGGGGCAAAAAGATCATTTTTGTGGAAAAAAAATTGATTTTTTTATTATCACGGCTCTATGTTATAAACTTCTGTGAAGCACTTGAAGGTTCAAAGTGCTCACCACACATCTAGATATGTTCCTTAATGGGTCTAGTTTCCAAAATGGGGTCACTTGTTGGGGGTTTCCACTGTTTAGGCCCATCAGGGGCTCTGCAAACGCAACATGATGCCCGCAAACCATTCAATCAAAGTCTGCATTCCAAAATGGCACTCCTTCCCTTCCAAGCTCTCCCATGCGCCCAAACAGTGGTTTCCCCCACATATGGGGTATCAGCGTACTCAGGACAAATCGCACAATAACTGTGGGGGTATGATTTCTCCTGTTACCCTTGTAAAAATAAAAATTTGGGGGCGAAAAGATCATTTTTGTGAGAAAAAAATGGATTTTTTTGTTTTCACGGCTCTACGTTATAAACTTCTGTGAAGCACTTGAAGGTTCAACGTGCTCACCACACATCTAGATAAGTTCCTTAATGGGTCTAGTTTCCAAAATGGGGTCACTTGTTGGAGTTTTCCACTGTTTAGGCACATTAAGGGCTCTCCGAACGCAACATGGCATCCGATCTCAATTCCAGCCAATTCTACGTTGAAAAAGTCAAACGGCGCTCCATCCCTTGCGAGCTCTGCCGTGTGCTGAAAAAGTGGTTTACCCCCACATAAGGGGTATCGGCGTATTCAGGAGAAATTGTGCAACAAATTTTGTGGTTGATTTTCTCTTTTAACACTTGTGAAAATAAAAAAAATTGGTTCTGAAGTAAATTTTTTGCAAAAAAAAGTTAAATGTTATTTTTTTCCTTCCACATTGCTTTAGTTCCTGTGAAGCACTTAAAGGGTTAATAAACTTCTTGAATGTGGTTTTGAGCACCATGAGGGGTCTAGTTTTTAGAATGGTGCCACTTTTGGGTATTTTCTGTCATGTACACCCCTCAAAATGACTTTAAATATGATATGGTCCCTTAAAAAAATGTTTTTTTAAATTTTGTTGTAAAAATGAGAAATCACTGGTCGACTTTTAACCCTTATAACTTCCTAACGAAAAAAAAATTTTGCTTCCAAGATTGTGCTGATGTAAAGTAGACATGTGGGAAATGTTATTTATTAAGAAATTTGTGTGACACATCTATCTGATTTAAGGGCATAAAAATTTAAAGTTTTAAAATTGCAAAATTTTCAAAATTTTCGCCATATTTCCATTTTTTCATAAATAAACACAAGACTTATCGAAGAAATTTTATCACTAACATGAAGCACAATATGTCACGAAAAAACAAGCTCAGAATCAGCGGGATCCATTAAAGCGTTCCAGAGTTATAACCTCATAAAAGGACAGTGGTCAGAATTGTAAAAATTGGCCTTGTCATTAAGCTGCAAACTGGCTCTGTCGTTAAGGGGTTAAGGGGAATCTATGTCATAAACATGTGGAGATATGGAGGTGTCACCGTTTCTGCTAATGTATATTTACTCAGTACTTTGAAGGTCAGAGCAGGGTTGCACTCGCCCACTAAGGTACAAGAGAATCTTTTCATAAACACAAGATCAGAAATTTGAATAGTTTCCAATGATGCAGGAATTGGAACAAATCGATTTCTATTTTTATCCAGCTGATTCCCAATAAACCCCTTGTTGTTGAGCTGACACTAATTTTTCTGATTTGCCCATGTGTTTTTAGTGGGGAGATTAGATATATTTACTGACACCGACACTAGCAAATCTCCTACTGAAATAAAAAGGTTGTTCTTTTGTCTTATCCTTAGGTCCCCTGACATCATCTTGACAGATGATTTAAATAATTTGAGTCATCTTCAAATATCTTTTCTAAATGTCTCTAAAAGTTCCAAGTCACTTGGCAAGGCTCTACAGAGTTAGACATTGACTTTTTTTGTATTTTGTCTCCAGCAGGTGATGCTAAAGCAGCTTTTCTCCTATTCAATGAGTGCTTAATAGCGTACCACTTTTCCTAGTCCATGAGACCTCCTTTGCCAGATGGCGGACTTCCCATGGAGAAGCAGTACCCTACATTGAGCATTTAAGATTGGTACCTCACTTGAGAACTTTTGCCTGATGATTATCCATGCATTAGAGCTTTTACCCCTTCATTATTTCCTGTTCTTTTGCATGTTTCTCAGACTTAAATGTTTCATATCACCATATAAATTTAAATATTAGACAAAGTTAGCACAAGTAAACACAATATGCAGTTTACAAATGAAGGACTTTATTATTAAGGGAAAAAGAAATCCAAACCTACAAGGCCCTGTGTGAAAAAGTGATTGCCCCCTAAACCTAATAACTGGTTGGGCCACGCTTAGCAGCAACAACGGCAATTAACTGTTTGCGATAACTGGCAATGAGTCTTTTACAATGCTCTGGAGCAATTTTGGTCCACTCATCTTTGCAGAATCGTTGTAACTCAACCACATTACAGGGCTTCTGAGCATGATCTGCATTTTTAACCCCTTAATGACCGGAGCTTTTTTCATAGATGATGGTGGTTTTTTACACGACTACCAAATTTATGGGTCATTTAAAGAAGTGAAGCTTTTTGGAAAAGGAATGAAATATAGAGACATTTCCTTTAATTTGTTCATGTTCATCTTATTCTGCATTTGTATGTACTAGCAATAACATGCAGCACACAACTTGGAAATTACAGAGTTAAACACGTGGTAAAGCAACCATTCTGGGTGGACACCTCATTAAATGATGGTCCTGTCTAACAATTTTTGAGCCTCCTAGCAATCGCCTCTTCTTATGTGGATGTGAATATATGGCATTATAACATTTCTTGTGTCAGAAACTCCAGTTTATCACATGCTCATAAATTGACAGCTAGTTGAGCTTAATCTGTAGGTTCCAACACATCCGATCTCACACACAGAGCGGATGATGGACTTCAGACGTTGTGTGTAATTTATAAGCTTTGGGCATTGATGTAATAGCGCCTTCATTATGGTATACAGATTCACACAATTCCGTCTAATATTTATTGCATACAATATATAGATGTTACCAAGGAACGCCAAAACCGTAGTAAATATTTCCTGTTTAGTAATTTTGGAGATGTATTATTTGTAACAACCATGTCTTTACCAATTGTATGTTTTAGGCTTTCTGAGTTACAATTGCCAGAGAACTTATCTAACCTCCGAAATAAAATAATTTGTCACCCAATATATTGAGGACCTATTTATAAAAGTCGATATTTCAGTGTTACTACAGGTCAGAAAGAGAAGAGCCACCTTCACAGAGTGCAGCCTTGGTGCTGCTGAAGGTGGCTCTTTTACTTAAAAACGCCCTGGGGGGTGACAGATTGCCTTTAAAGAAGCGCTCCCATCAAAGTTTTTATCCTCTGAATATGCAGTATTGTAGTCATCATATTATATAGTACTGTGCCCTTACAATTGCTCATTTTGCTTTTCTATACAGTTAATTCTTTTCTTTTCTCTACTCTATGTAAAAACAGGAGTTCCTGCATTTATCATTCCCCTCTACAACTCCTGACCCAGCTGCATCATCTTTCCCCTGCCAAAGACTTTTGCAGTGACTCGTGACTCAAGCATAGAATATTGACTTCCTGTTTCTACATAGAGTTTCGAAGGATTCAGCTAGTCTCTTTTTAATCATGTGATGTCATAGACCTAACGGGAGAGAGAAGAATTGACAAGGTAGAAAGGCAAAATGAGCAAGCGTAAAAAGATAAAAGCATGATGAGAGCAGTGCTTCCTTAACATTTCTTATTTGGGTGCACAGTGCTATAAAATATGATGACTGCAATACATTAAAAAGATAAAAACATGATGAGAGCAGTGCTTCTTTAACATTCCTTATATGGCTGACACTTGGTTTTGTATGAGACATGATCAACTAACTTTTCTTTTTATCTTTCTTTGGGCATTCCAAATTAGTAAGGACTAGAAAATGTAGCCTTTGATCCACCACCAATGTCTAATATGCAAAAAGGGTTTAAGCCACCCCCAATATATTTTTCAAATTGTTTATTGTGAAGCTTTTCTCATGGTTTTCTAAAATGGAGAAAGACATTCATGTTTAAGCGTTGCTGTTCTGTGAGTTTGTGCTCCTGTACAAGAGATGATAGTTGTGAGTGTATCGAGTGGATAGGGAACTGAACCCTCTCCATACATGTCCACCTGTGTTGCCATCGTGTTACTCTTATCAAGCCCACTCTTATTAGGAGTTTGGTAAATTGCCATGACATTATAATACTAACGTATTGCAGTATATTGTAACAGCAGTCAAACAATCAGAGGTTCAAGCCTCCTTGGACGGAGGGGGAGGATTGTAAAAAAAATTGTCTAACAAGTTCGAAAAATATTTAAAAAAAGTTAAGAATATCAAAATGACTCCTTTTCCCAATGCAAAAAAAAAATATTAATTTAGAAAATAACCACATTTGTTATTGTCCAGTTTGTAAAAATCAGATTTTTTAAAACATGTCATAAATGCAGGAGTTTTAATGCTGGTTAGCCTCACACTGGAAATAGAATAAAATAAAGCATAAGGATATGTGCTCCAAAATGGTAGCATTAACAACTACAAGATGTCCAACAAAAAGCAAGACCTCATGCATCCTAATAAAAATAAATAAAACAAAATAAAAAATCATATATATATATAAAAGTTATGGGTCCTAGGAAATTCCGATTAAGAAGCAATTTTTTTAAAGCAGAAAAACATATGAAGAACTATAAATTTGCTAAAATCATAATGGTACTTATCTGGAGAATCATCATGTAACTAGTGATGAGCGAGTATACTCGTTGCTCGAGTTTTCCCGAGCATGCTCCGGTGATCTTTGAGTATTTTGGCGTGCTCGGAGATTTAGTTTCTGTTGCCATAGCTGCATGACAAGCTGAATACATATGGGGATTGCATGTCTGTTAGGAGTTCCACACATGTATTCAGCCTCTCTAGCAGCCGCAAATCATGCAGCTGCATGGACAAACACTAAATTTCCGAGTACGCCAAAATACTCGGAGATCACCCGAGCATGCTCGGAAAAACCAGAGCAACGAGTATACTCTCATCACTACATGTAACCAGATATAATGAACTCTGAAAAGATAAAAAACAAAAAGCAAAGGGGGAGTTGCACTTTTTCATCATTTCACCACACTAAGGCTAGTTTCACACTTGCTTTTTTTTGCAGCGCGTTTTTCCCGCAAAAAAACGCATTGAAAAAACGCATACGTAAGCATACAACTGCTGCGTTTTTTTCAAGCATTTTTATGAGCATGCATGAAAAAAACGCAGCGTTTTTATGCGTTTGTATGCGTTTTTAGCGCGTTTTTACCGCGTTTGCGTTTTTTTCCAACATTTTTAGGTGGCCCCTCACACTACCCAAACCATGACTTTACTAACCCTAACCCTAACCCTAACCCTAACCCTGACCCTAACCCTAACCCTAACCCTGACCCTAACCCTAACCCTAACCCTAACCCTGACCCTAACCCTAACCCTAACCCTGACCCTAACCCTTAACAAAACCATACTTAACCCTAACCCTGACCCTAACCCTAACCCTAACCCTAACCCTGACCCTAACCCTTAACCAAACCATACTTAACCCTAATCCTGACCCTAACCCTGACCCTAATCCTTAACAAAACCATACTTAACCCTAATCCTGACCCTAACCCTGACCCTAACCCTAACCCTAACCCTAACCCTGACCCTAACCCTAACCCTAACCCTAACCCTGACCCTAACCCTAACCCTAACCCTGACCCTAACCCTAACCCTAACCCTGACCCTAACCCTTAACAAAACCATACTTAACCCTAATCCTGACCCTAACCCTGACCCTAATCCTTAACAAAACCATACTTAACCCTAATCCTGACCCTAACCCTGACCCTAACCCTAACCCTAACCCTGACCCTAACCCTAACCCTAACCCTAACCCTGACCCTAACCCTTAACAAAACCATACTTAACCCTAATCCTGACCCTAACCATGACCCTAATCCTTAACAAAACCATACTTAACCCTAACCCTGACCCAAACCCCAACCCTAACCCTGACCCTGACCATAACCCTAACCCTAAACCCCCTTAACTAACCCTAACTCTAACCCAAACCCCTAAATTCCATGGTTTAAAAAAAAAAACGCATATGCAAAAAAACGCATACATGAGCATGCCAGTGCGCACATATGCGCATCCATAGGCTATAATGGCCATTTTTAGCGCAAAACGTGCGCATATGTGCGCATGCGCTTTTTTGCAGGGCCAAAAAATGCAACATGCTGCGTCTGGAAAATCCCAACGCACACCCCAAAAAAACGCAGCGCATGAAAATCGCATACATGCGCTTACCAGCGCGCAGGTATGCGCACCCATGTTAAATATAGGGGAAAAAACGCATGCGCAGGTGTGCGTTTTTTTCCAGCGCTAAAAAACGCAAATGTGAAACCAGCCTTAGAAGTCTTTTTTCAGTCTTTCAGTACATCATAAACTAATGTGAACTGTTTCATTTAAAATGTTTTATCTTGAGCCACAGAATCAAACCTGCATGTAGCTATGTCAAAAGGAAAAAGAGAAGATGATCAAAAGATGAACGCATAAACACAAAAATTATCCTGGTTGTTACGAGGTTAAAGGGTATTGCCATCATATGGATTTTGGTATATATTGTTGGATATGCCATAAATGTCTGACAGAGACCCACAACTATCTCTATAGTGGGCTCCTACTTTGCAGGTATTGGGAGTGCTGAAGTGCCTGCTCATGCGCTGCTCTCTCCATTCACCTCTATAGATGTTTACTTATTATTGTGGGAACTCCCCAAAAAATGAATGGAGTCAAGGGCAACCACCTCTCCATTCACATAGGACAAGAGACATTGGTTGTGGGACTCCTGTGATTGAGATAGGTGCACTGCAAACTCTTCAGTTTTAAAAGCAGTGTAAGTTCTTGCTACTCCAACCCCACTTATGAGCTTAATATTAGCAATTACTACTAATAAAATCCCTTTAACAAGGTGACACAATATTTAGGTGTGTCCTTCTTATTAATAGCATGCAACAAGTAGTGCATACGCATCGTTTTAAAAAAGAAACACATAAGTTCGATATATATGCAAATATAAATATAACACCACATTTCATGAAAGTCCCATAATAAATTCACATAAGGCAGAAAAAAGTAGAAAATCCTATAATTTAGAAGTGCTGAAAAAACACCGCCGATGCCTTTCTCTAGGCAAAGTGTGGCATCACATACCAAAGAAAAGGAGGAATTTTTTGGCTAAAATAGTTAACTTTAATTGAAAATACAATACTAAAAGTCAGAAACACATAAGACGACAATGATCAGCACAATGTCAACCTAGCAATGCATATATAGGATAGATACATTGAAAAATGTCAAATTTACAGATGGTAGACACGACAGTCAAAGGATATATTCTCATCCTGTGCCTAGTAGCCTATATATAGAGAAAATTGCAGATGTACATAATATGGTGCGTAATTTCCAGCACACTTGCAGATTAACAGTGCATATCTGAACACATGGGATAAACATATGGGAAATATGACAAGTGATGATCACAGTGGTCAGAAAAATAATAAATTTCCAAAATATACCTATTCACACACATATATATATATATATGGCAAAAAAAAAAATCACTCTTACCTATCATATAATGCACCTAGTCTGGTTACCAGAGATACATAATCCCAAAAAGCGTTTCGCATGTAGCAACCTTGCTACATCGGGGGTGGCATCATTATGACCATATAGGACAGCAGGGAGCTAAATGCCTGCAGAATATATAAGTTTTATTACATAAGAATTTTCAGCACACAGTTTTTATTTCACCTGGTAAATTTATAAATCGACCAGTGTAGAAAGAAAGAATTTACCATGTCTACGGAGGTACAAAGAAATGCAATTTCACATCACTTCCGTCTTCCCAGGGCCTGTTGTCCATCTTTTCTAATGAGCATTTAACATACACTATGATAGTTGTCTATAATCTCTAATGTATACTATTACAGTAGAGTAGGTAACGGGCTGTTGATTTTTTCAGTGGTTTTGTAAATGATACAGAGCTACATCTGAGACTCATTTAATCACTAAAGTGAGAAATTAACTGGCCAAATGTAAAGCTTTCATAGTGTTTGTGCTTTCGAAGATTTACTCTGTTACAGTTGTCTAAGGTCTTACGAGGAATCTTTAATTCTGCATTTATTTATTTATTTTTTAATTATAGGCAACTTGTCTGCGGATGCATGCAACCCGAACCACGGACAGAGTGAACCGGACTCTAACTGCGTAATTGTAACAGTGTATGTTTTAATCTGACGTAGAGAAAATAGATTTACAAAAATTATGTAAGACCACGGCTCCAATTAACCATTTGCCTGTTTTTTGTCTAGCTTTGTGCCTTTTTCATGTTTGCACCCAATTCATTATTCTATCTGTGCCATTTATTAAGTCTATTTTATATGTGCTCGCCTGTTTGTCTTGTTTTCCGCTTTGTTGGTCGAGTTTAGCGATTCCTGATACCTTCGGCCTATTCATCAATTGCCACTTTTTACAAAGTCAAAAAATTTGGTGCAACTCCAGTCAAGAATGCCAAAATTTGGCACAATTTTTGTAACTTCTGGCACCAAAAGTCACAAAAGTAGTTTGAAATAGAAAAAAGATGATTTTTTTTTTTACTTTGTGAAAATTCATGAATCGTGTGTGCCATTTTGAAAAATCTGGCATCAAAAATGGCAACTAATACACCACAAATGATGAATCAGGGCCATAGTGTCTCAAGTGACTAGTTCAAGAGGCATATCTCTGGCAGCCTCTCCCCTCCTTGCTTTCCTAGACTGATAAGTCTCTTCTTATGTGCATATACAGTATATGGATAGACCTGCCAGTCTAGGGGAGTGTGAACTGGAGGACTTTACTCTTGGACTTTTCCTCCCAGACACATAGGGGGGATTAATTAAGATGTTTGTGCTAAAATTCTGGCATGAAGCACAAATAAACCATAGCCGAGGTGGGATGGGGCATAGCTATTCCAGCCTATTAACTTCATAAAAAATTATGCCACTCTAGTGGCATAACTTACTACAGAGATGTACTCTAGTCATTGACTTTTCTGTTGGTGGTGCACATCAGTTAAGACATGCGCCTAATTCACTAAGTGGCATGCTCCTCTTCTCCTCTTGATGAATTTGGTGAATTCTACTCCAGTGAGAGCTTTTATTAAGACCGACATGTACAACTCCAGCCTTAATAAATCAGCCTTTTAGTCCCTTGATGGCTTTCAAAGTATGTTTTCTCTTAAACACCACAGCGCCAGAGTAAGGGTAGGTTCGCATGGCTAAATTCTCCACATCTGAGAAAAATGGTCTGATTATTCCGATCAAACTTTAATCAAAGGGGTATCAGTTTTTCTCGGATGTGGAGAAAGACAAAAACTTTTTCCACCTTCCTTCCAGCAATGTAATCTGATTTTCAGAGACTGACAAAATGGTTTTTGTCAGTCTGTGAAAATCGGATTACATTGCTGACTTGGTCCAACACTCGAATCAAAATCGGACATGACCTCTCGATCCGAGAAATCGGAGATATGCACAGCCGCATAGACTATCATAGGAATCATAGTGCTATCTGTGATGTCAATTGTCTGATACAATAGGTTGTCTGCACGAGGAATAATAAATAAGGCTGTAATTACAAGCCATTGTGTGATTCTTGATGCAAGAATCTCACGTACAACTCCCTTTAATACACAGAGTACGTTATGGTGGGAGTCATTGGGTCAACAATATTATACAAGTTATGGGGTCTCCTTCTGCATATTGAATATTTTTCCTCCAAATTAACAATGGATCTGTGCTGAATATGCTACATTACAGTGAATCTAAGCCAATTCTTATTCTAGTGCTGCTGGTGTAGTCATGACACAGACAGGAGAAGATCAGTGACTGTTGTCAAGCGCAGGAATTCAGTGATGTTTTCTGTGCTGTCATCCATCACCTTAATGAGCCAACAAACCACTTTGAAATTGATGTCGGTGATCAAATTGACTCGCGTGGCGTCTCTTTATATAATTCCGCAATGCATTCATATGTTTACACATATGACCAAGACTGCATGGAACGATGGAAACCTTATTATCTTCCTGATGTATCTAGAACTTCTATCCTATATCCTAATATAATGTGAGCATAATGCGGAGCACAGACAACAATGCACATGTACACTGTGTGCGGCCGCTTGACTGAATATCAATCTCTAATCACCTCAATTGAAATATTCTTCTATTTTGACAAATAGGCTATTTCCCAGTCCTCATTTCGTCCAAATGATATTAGTCATGGAAACTGTAGACTGAGGTCGGAGACGTAAAAATAGCATAAAACAGGTTTTTGTTAGCACATCAATCTCCTGACCTCCGCGGTTAACTTGTTTCCTATGTTAATTTACAATTTCCTCCATTATACTACATGAAGCATATATTTACATAATGTATTCATGGTAACACATAAAAAATGAACTTTAGAAATATTAAATTTGTCATAAGACCCCATGCCCATTACCTTAGTACTGATTTGTGTGGCACTGATTGGTAATTTTGCTCTCATGGAGTCAGAACTTTTAAGTGATAATATAGTGGAGTTACCAACTAATTAGTCAAACAGACCCATAAAGACCACCTGGGCCTCTATACAGGGTCCTTGCTCATGGCAATGCTGTGTGATTGAGCCTAATTCCCATTTCTATAAATGAAGATCAGCTAATTATCCTTCTATGGTCAAAAGGGGTTGCAACCCATTTTTAAAATTGAGAGGTAGAAAAAGATTGAAATGTTCTGGTTAACACTAGAACTACTGATGGAGTCATTTTGACTCCTTTCGTTTTTTATTTCTCTTCTGTGACTACATTTTTCAGAATTCCGGCTTGAAACTCGGTGACTTTTCCTCAAATATGATGTGAAAAAAGATTTTGTGAGAATAAATAATTTTGGTGAAAAATTTGCGCGTTTTTTTCAAAATTTACCAAGAACTACTGAAGGGAGTCATTTTGACTCCCTACTATATTTTGAGGTCCTTTTGTCACTAAATGTTGCTATAAAGTTTTGTGCATAATTTTTTCACTCTTCTTATTTACCCTGATGTTCATATAGATGTAGTTCAATTTACATGTCAACTTTTCACATTTTCCTTGTGTTTTACCTGCTTGTACTACTGTGTAATGCTGAACAAAATAGCTTGTTTACTCTAGGCTCTTATCTTATGCTAATGAAGGGTGGTGTTTTTCTAAGGTCCTAGCAGGAGACAGTATTCTGGATAGTAACTTTACTTTCAGTTCAGCTGAAGAGACAAAGAGAACAGATGCAGACATAGGAGCTCTGAAGACTCATACAGGTATGAATTGTTATGAAATAGTTTAGCTGTCTGTCAACTGATTCAGCCCACCTACTTTTGAAGGTGGCAGAACAGTTATTATTTCTTTTAGTTTTCATTTAATTTCTATTTTTCAGCAGGGAACTATATAGAATTATGGAATTTGTGAGGAATATGGAGAGAAGACGTTTGATAAAGCCTCAGGATATTCTGGCTACTTTGCAATCCATACCGGAGGATGAATCCGAATCCGAATTGCAGGAACATGTATTTGATTCTGACAGTGATGAAGATTTCATTCCTCAGAACATATCAAGTGAATCTGAAGACTCAGAAGGAACAAATCCAGAAGGTAAGTAGTTATGTGTATTTATTTGTTCTTCCACACACTGAGTTAGGGCCTGTGCACACTAGCAGAATTCTGGCTGAATAGCCATCTGGATATTCTTGCCGCAATACAGGTCGTACCTGCCCGCTCATGCCTGAAGCTCCGCTCCGAACCCCGGGCTGGAGCCGCTGTCAGGGACAGAGCAGCGCTTGCTTACGCGCGAGCACGGCTCCGTCCCAGACAGCGGCTCCAGCCCGGGGTTCGGAGCGGAGCTTCAGGTATGAAACTCCACTCTGTACCTGTACCAAAAAATGTCACGCAAGGCATTTTTGCAAACGCTTGTGAGAGAGTTGAGTGGTCCTTATGTCACAGATAGGGAAAAGGGTTCCACGTCCCAAGTTTCTACATGCTCAGAAGTGATGGTTCAAACAAAATTTTGCCAGATCAAAGAAAAGTGCAAGAAAAATAGATCTGTCGGCAATTGTAAGACTTGTGGTAAGTCTTTGTGTGGGCAATGTACTGCCATAAATCAAAGGCAATGCCTAAAATGCGAAACACCAAATGTTTAGAAGGTGAATTCTGCGCCATATTTTCATTTTTATGCTCCTCCACCTACATTTTCTCTGCTTTTTGTTCTTCAGTTGTTGTTTATATGTGTGCACTTGAATAAAAAAAAATGTTTGAAAAACGTCTATTATAATTATTGTTATTTTCTGTAGAAAAATAAGAAAAGCAGAAAAAAAACAATCAAAAGCATTACTGTTGGATCTCACAATAATAATACATTACAAAAAATATAATTATTAATAAATAACCACAAATGAAACTCTAAAAATAAACGAAAACAAGCAAGGAGTCAAAATGACTCCTTTCAGTAGTTCTAGGCGGGGTCACGAGTCCAGTAGTCCTAGTGAGTGGTTTTCCACCACTTTGATATTAATGACATTAGTATGTAGTTTCTTAGGATAGGTCAACAATATCAGATCAGTGGGAGAGGGCAACAACTGGCTTCTCCGTTGATCAGATGTTTACTCTGGCAGAGACCAGATGTAAACAGTATAAAGAGAAGAACATGACCCCTCCATACACATTTTAGTGGCCAGAAAGTACCTCTGATTCGTATCCCCACAGATTTAATATCGATTACCTATTAAAAGGATATGTCATCAGTGTCAAAGTGGATGAAACATCTTTAATGCTGACATGTTTTCTTAGCACATGCTAAGGTCTTTTTTTAAATACCATCCTAATCTCCTTGTTATACCCCTGTCCCATGTATCCCTGGCTATCTTTGTTTCACCTCGGTCCCCTGTCCTCTGATTGTGCTCCACATTGGCTTTGCAGTTTGCCCTGTGTGGCTCAGTGATGTCATCTCCCTAATCCTATTTAATGCTTATTAGGACAAACACCTGTGTCTTAGGAGTGAGTCTTAAGACTTTCACTTGGTGTACTCCACCTTCTGTGCACACTGCGCTCTAACTTGCCTTTGTGTTGAGTTCCAATGCATCTGTATTGTAGCTTGAAGATTCCAGGCTGTGCCAAGTCCTCGCTTCCCAAGTTCCTTCTTGCTTGCCACACGAATACCCAGAATCCATGTGCCCACCTGGACCTGATGATTAGAGGTTTCACCCCACAACACGAGCCAATACACTGCTTTTTTCTCATAATAGAGCAGACGTGGCTGTCTGGTCTGTGTGCAGTGTATGGGAGAAGTCATAGCAGGTAGTCACAGAGACAATAAAACATTAAGGCACTGCTGAAGTGGTGCAACTCATCAAAGTTCCTTAACCCCAGTTTTATACTTGCCAGTCACATTCTTGTTCTGTTATCGGCATCACTCTGGCTGTCTTCTTTAAGTTGGGACCTGCGGAATCACTCCATTGTTTGCTGAGCTAGCAAGAGGTCACTGCTCAAAGTATGTCTCATAGACATCCATTGGGAGCTTGTGATCATGACCTCTGACTTCCAGTCACAAGATGGTGGATTATGACCAGAATGGTGCTGGGAAAAGCTAAAGTGAGTATACAACGAGGGTTAGGGAACTAAGATAGAGTCTGCAGAGGCAAAAACTGATGATGTTGTAAATGTAGGCTACAAGTCATAACATGACCAAAATAGTACACTGCATAGGAAATATGGATTATGTCCACGCTGCCTTAATGATCTTGATTGATTGATTTTACAAATCAGTAGAAATGGAACATTGAATTGGAATGTACATTATATACAAAATGGTGCCTGGTAAAAACATCTGTGGCGTCCCCAGGAGTATGGTCGCCACAATGGCGTTACCTTCCTCCTAGGAAGTGTGATGTCATGCTTGGAAGCAATGTGGGGTCTCTCTGACAGTTAATCTCTACATACAACACTGTTCCCACTCCAGGCCAGCAGAGGGAGCTCTGAACCAATACTAAGGGGAAGAGCTTCTCTCTGGGGGCCAGGAGGGGAAATTAGTCAGTTCTGTGAGGAGGGCGAAGTGTGTGGACGTGGAGAGAGGAGCTGGGAGATTGAGCAGAGAGCTGAGGCTCATTCCCAGCTGGAGCGCATGATCTGCAGCCTGGTCTCCAAGGCTGTATGGATACTGACGGTCCTGCAACAGAAACCATAGGAATAGGAATCTGTAAATGCTCTATTCCCATCTAAGACTCAGAGGCACAACAGCGACATGTGAGCCAAAGGAGATAGAAGGCTACAGCTGTCTGCCATACGAGGTAGATCCAAAAGGGAAGAAGGAGGAACGTCAGTGTAACACAGTACTGCATGTACCTCAAATAAGCACTAGAGAGGAGACTACACAACCCATCTGATAGAGAGATTCCTAAGTTGCTTCCAGGCTAATCAGCTCCTGTGCCATCTGTAATCTGGACCCTGGACTGCACTTACAAAGTAAAGGTAAAGAAACTACACTTTGTTGTGTCCTTGCCTTCTTCCTGCAACTTCTTCAGCACTGCTACATCTCTGTGCCAGACACTGCACCCTCTTCCTCAACACCTATCCTCTTCATCTACTCTGCCCTGGGACTACAGCCCTGCCTGTGGAGGGCTACACCATCACTGCTGCACCCCACCATCTGTCCTAGAGGATCTGTCCGCAGCGTCGGCTTAACATCTTCATTGCCGAACACCACAGGTGGCGTCACAAATCACTCATAAACTTTATTTCATCACTCCACTCAATCCCCTTTTACATGGGTTCCCAGGGCCACGGACCGGGTCACGGCTGATGTGACACCTCCCTCTGAGAGACCGGCCCAGCACCGAGTACCCCACAGCCCTGGGAGGGCGACCCACATCTCCATGAAAACAAAGAAAGAGCCACACAACTCTGATGCAGCAATGTAATGCACCCGCATGGAATTAATGCAGTAAATAACTGAGTACAGATCCATCAAGTATTAAAAATGAAAAGAATGTGACATAGTTGTAAATCTTTGTACAGCAGACGCGTGGATGACTGAAATCATGACAAAAATTCTCACTTGGCGTGAGATCTTACTGCTTGCCTAAACAAAACACATGCAAAGTTAATAAAATATTCAATTTGCGTACTTATATATTCATACAACAGCTATTGAGTTTGCCCAAGCAATTTGAATTATCTTACAGGAGCATCAGTTTTGTCCATGCTTTAACCATCAATGTGCTATTATATTCATAGCTCCTAATTCATCAAGACCGGCGAGGCAGACACTCCTGATTCAAGAAGAGGTGCACGCCCCTTCATGAATCAGGTGCGTCTGACTTGTGGCGAGCACCTCTGTACACCTTGACAGAAATCTTCCACAAGTCCCTGACTGGAGTAAGATTTACAGTGTAAGGAATGTGATACTCATCATGAATTAGATGAGCCATGTAATCACCCCCACACCATGGCCCCCTTATGCTCCAGCTGGGGGAAACTTGCATGAAATCGCCAAAAGTCGTAAATGTTTTGTGCAACTCACAGTTGCACTTAAATTTCCTGACTTTTAAAAGTAATTTACTCCTAATTCTTGTAAAATTGCTTGATGAATTTGGGCCATGAAGTTCTTTTTTCTGCTGGTCCATGATGTTTTTTTTACAGACATTACCCTCTTTTGGGGTTTTATATTAGTAACTTACCAATAGAAATCAGGATAGTTCATAGCATGATTGTGGGGCGCTGATGTGTTTCCATTACAGCTGAGGGTCTACTGATGACCCACGGGCCTGTCATTACAATCCTCCTATGAGAGTCAGCCTGTATCTGGCGTTCATAGGAGATCATGGTTTTCTCTATACATAGCACAAGCGATCAGTCAATCACATCTTCAAGTCCCCTAAAGGGAAGAAAATGTTTTTAAAAATATCGAAAAAAAGAAACACAAAAGTTCAAATCCCCCCCTTTTGCACCATTAAAAATAAAGCAAAACAAATACACATATTTGATATAGTTACATTCTTAATTAATAGACCGATCTATCAAAGCAAAGTAAATTAACCAGATCGGTAAACTGTAATGAGAAAAAATAAATCAAAACTCCAAAATTGAGTTTTCTTGGCTGCCGCAACATTGCAAACTACAAAACATCAGCTCAAGGCAAAAATAAGTCCTAACACAGCTCCAGATCCCGAAAAAATGAAAGTGTTATGGAAAATCATATTGCCGAGTCAGTTTTACTGAATAGGGAACTCGGTAAATTAAAAAAAACTAACAAAAATACAATTGTAAAATTGCATTTGTTTTGCAATTTCAATGCGCTTGGAAATTTTTTACGGGTTTCAAGTGCATCCGATGATAAAATTAATTATGTCATTCAAAAGGACAACTTGTCCCGCAAAAAACAAACCAATAGATAGCAATAGATTTGATAGATATATACTGTACGTCAAGAGTATTTTCCAACACGTATGCCGAAATAAGTGATCAAACATGATATGAAGCACACCATTCTGGCAGAAGAAGTGATAACCTTACAATCGTGCAGTGATACTAGATTAGTTATATTGGCTCAGTAGGAAATATAATGCATTTTCCTAACAGACCACCAGATAAAAAGTGTGAAACGTATAACTAGTGGAATGAGATGATTGCTTAAAAACTTCCATCCGTTTACTTTCGGAGATAAAAGTACCAAACATAAACCATCATTCTCCAGGATCAGTACAGAAGAAGAAAAAAAAAATCAGCATATTTTAATTTGGAAAAATGTGGTTTTCATTAGACACGCACGCTGTCATTTTTCAAACCAGCTTTCAATCTCAGATATAAAGCTGGAGACTTATGCAAACATTTCTTGTGTCTATAAATAATAAATTATCCCCACGAAGGAAAAGAAATAAAGTAATGGGAAAATGAAAAAAAAAACAAAAAACAGCGGGATAACCAGAAATGATAGCTTTTTGACAGTCGATCCTACCCACATTGCATATCAGAAGGAAGTGCAACTAATGAAATATACATAATATGTAAGTATAGACAGTGCTTTCCTACTCTCACAATATATAAAAATCAATCGATGAAAGTAATAATAATGTTATTAATAAAAATTGATATTTAAACCAATGAGGTCATGTGCAAAGATTACGGTGTTTTTCACAAATTTTAGATATATTTCTTATTTTTTATATTGCTTTTAATATTCTATGGTATATGACTTTTTAGCTTAAATAGAAAAAAAAACCTAATATTTTTTTTTCTTTTGCGGACAGCAATATGATAATAAAATGTGCTCCCTTATCCAGAATGTAATATTCTGTTTCTTCCAATGTGACACTAGGGAGGTTTCTAAACATTTACAGTGAGGGTAGGGTCACACCGACATAATTCTCTCATCCGAGAAAATCCGGCTGATTATGCAGATCACACTTTGATCAAACTCTGATGTGACCACAGTGTGCTCTCTCAGATTCTCTCAGATGAGGTAAAGATGGAGGGAAAAAGTCTACACCTTCTCCATTCTATCAGTCTGTTGACTGGCACTCAGATGTCACCTGAGAACAGGCCGATGGCTTTTACGAAATTATTGACTTGCAAGGCCGAGTGCGATCTGAATATAGGATCAAACTCGGGCAAAAATCGGACATGTGCATGACCCCACAGACTTCCATTGGTCCGAGTGCAATCCGATATTTTGTTGGATTGCACTCGGACCTTAGCCTGTAATGAGATCAGTTTTTAGTACTGTATGTGTTCTCTAACTCCCAACCTGGCTCAACATTTGAGAATAGTGCAGTTACAGACAGAACAGGCTTAGACTGAGATACTGTAGGTGTTACTCAATTTACGGATTAGTCCCTCACAGAGGGTATGAACTTGATGGTTACTCACTGTATTGTGGCACAGAGCTTTTTGGTCAAATATAAGAAATTTCATACACAAAGCTTTGTGGCTTCAATTCAGGAATAAGGCAAAGAGCAGGGTGGTTAAAAGGGTTGTTTACTGATGAACAACCCTTTATGAATGGGCCAAAAGTGATGCTACATAAAGTACATAAGACTGTTCGGTAATGAACAATTCCTTTATCGCATTCTGTACCAGGTGGTTGACACCTAAGTTCACATGTAGCGGAACTCCCTCGGAAGTTACCGCCAGAATTCCAGCATTCCATTCCGCGGGAAAATCGCATTTTAAATTTCCGCGATTTTCCCGTGGAAAAACTAGCGATTTGCAAGCGTAATTAGCTTGCAGAATGATAGCGTTTTCCAAGCGATCTGTAGCATCGCTTGGAGAACTGATTGACAGGTTGGCCACACTCGTCAAGCATAGTGTTTGACGAGTGTGACCAACTTTTTACTATTGAGGCTGCCTATGCGGCATCAGTAGTAAAAAGATCTAATGTTAAAAATAATAAAAAAAATAAATAATCGGGTTATATTCACCTACAGATGTCCCTCGCAGCATCCCCAGGCCTCCGCGATGCTCCGGCAGGTCCCGTTCCCAGTGATGCATTGCAGCAATGACCTTTGATGATGTCGCAGTCTCGCGAGACTGCTACAGTATCGTGAGACAGCGATGTCAGCAAAGGTCATTATCGCAATGCATCATTGGAAACGGGACCTGCCGAGTGTATCGCTGAAGCCTGGGGATGCTGCGCGGTACATCAGAAGGTGAATATAACCCGATTTTTTTATTTTAATTCTATTTTTTACAGGGATATGGTACCCACAGCTCGGAGGACAGTCTCCTCCTCTCCTCCGGACCGTGGGTACCATCCACAAATGTTCTGCTTACTTTTTGCATGGCAGGCACAGCCACATGCGGAAAGTAAGTAGAACAATGCATTCCTATGTGGGCGGAATCGCCGCAATTCCGCAAAACAATGAGCATGCTGCATATTTTTCTGCAATGCGATTCTGCCGCGGGAAAATCCGCAGCATTAGCACAGCATTGTGGAATCCCATAGGATTGCATGGGATGCTGTTTTTTTTTGCGTTTTCGCAGCAAAATCGAGCGTTAAAAACCGCTGCGAAAACGCGAAAAAAAACGCAACGTGTGAACACAGCCTTACAGTAGACACAGCCTGAGAGGACAGTACTTTGGGTGCTTCATTTGGCACACTTCACAATATAGCACACTCAGCATAGTCCACAGTTACTATCATTGTAGACAATGGGCAATATCACTCACCAATTGAGGACTCCAGTGCTCCACACTCATGGACAATAGCAGAACTGAACAATACAGCCAAGAGCAATGGTCAGTGGTACAGGCAACAATCTACTCAGCACAGGAAAGGCAGTGCAGACAGGCTGGGGTGATCAACAGCTCTTGGTCACAGGTTTGTCAGGACATGTCTTGTGTTGTAACCATAATTTTGGCACTCATCAGGAGTCGATCTAAAACCACTTGCATCAAGGCCACTTTTCTCCAGGAGCCTACTCTCCTCACACATTGCCACACACTGACAAACAGCAGCACATAGTATGCCTTTGGGCAAAGGTTGGTTCCTGCTGGTTCTTAAGTTACAGCTCTCCAGGCTCCAGACTTCTCAGTGCGCTAACACAGCCTAAAGGCCCCTTTACATTTAGTGATGCACCAGCGATCCCGACCACAATATGACCCGGTCAGGATCGCTGGTGCATTGCTAAATGGTCGCTAGTGAGCTGCCACACAGGCAGATCTCACCAGCGATGTAGCGATGCTTGGCGGTCATACTTACCTTTCAGACAAAGCGATGACCGCCGTCTGCCGCCCGCGTCCATAGCTCGCTCGTCGGTGCCAGCAGGAAGCCGACAACGAGAAATGGACGTGGATGATCTCGCGCGATCAGCGATAGCCAGCGGGGGAGCCGGTCGGAGGTAAGTATCACATGTAGCGATATCGCTAGCGATATCGCTGCTGCGTCACAAAATCGGTGACGCTTTAGCGATATCGCTAGCGATATTGCTATGTGTAAAGCCCCCTTAAGGGTCATAAATTGTCATTCTACAGGAGGTGATGTGGAGGAAATCGGTAGCATTTGCACCGCAAAAAATGTCTTAGCTTTTTCTGCTTTGTCTTTTCTCTTCTCAGAGCAGATAAGACCAATTATAGCTGGGTAAGTAACCATATGGCATGCACAATATAAAATATTTTCACATAAATCAGGGTTGGATATAACACATGTGCTGAAGCACAAGGGTCAATTTAGGAAGAGGTTCTCAGTGACTTAACACCATAGCACCACATGGGAGGAAACACAGACACTTTGTGTTCATTTGATGCCTTTATGAATTTATTTATTTTTTGCTTTTGTGGGGGATTCAAACTCAGTACCTGTAGTTTGGACAGCATAAACTCTAAGGCAATGTTTCCACGTACAGAAATGTTACTTTATTTGCAGCATTTTTCCACAGTAGAATGCACCAAAATATGCAATAGCAATATCTCATGATTATTTTTAGTACATTTTTGTGCTGCTTTTTCCACTTTTTGGTCCATTTTGGTGTAGATTTGATGCTGTTTTTTTCATGCATTTTTAGTGCAGAAATGCTGGGATTCTGCAATTCAAAATGCAATTGTTTCTTTCAACATTCGTTTTTTTCTGGCTTGTTGTAGAACACTATAAGGAAAAAATGCACCAAAAAAACCTACATTTTAACAACATTTTTAAATTTACAATTGACATAGGTTTTCACAAAATCATATCAACTTTATTTAGACTGTTAGTGCTCATTCAGATGTCAGTGATTATTATTATACATAAATATTACTTACTGGTAATGTGTTTTTTGGGAACCCATGACAGCACCAACGAGTGAGGGGACCCGCTCTTCAAGAGCAGGAAACCTTCAAGATGAAAAGGGTGGTACCCCTATCTGCATCAGTTGGTTTGGTTTACAGAGCACGATGATGTCCCAAGATTTTATATATATATATATATATATATATATGTATATATATTGTGGTGCAGTGACCATTGTGTCCGCTAGGGAGCGCTGTATGGATGTCCCAGGAGAGTGGATGAATGGCGAAATATGGAATTACCGTTATGTATCTCAAGGTGGGTGGCCTTGAGATGAAGATTTATGTGTGTGTTAATCAGCAGTGATACTGCTGAGATGCGGGTTCAATGTGTCAGGAACTAGTTACCTCCAAACCCACTCAGGGAGTGTGTTTATTAACCTTATTGTAAAGTGTATATGTGTGTGTGAAGGACCTGTAATAAGGTCATAGCCATGTGACCCGGTGGGCGTGGCTACGGATCATATAAGGTGGCCAGGGTAGGTCACATGAGGTGAATGCTGGGACTTGGGTGGTCCAGTGTGGAAGGTCCCATCTGAGTGAGATGGGGCTGCATTCTGAAATGTGAATGCTGTGTGTAATGGCTGCACGTGCCTGGTAATTCCCTGGAGGGAATGGACGTCTGCCGCATGATGGAGAAGGAACCATGAGTGACCCTTACGTGGGTGAGATAACTGAGGCTAGAAAGCCTGTGTATGTTTTACCTGTGTGACCACAGGGATTACAAAGCTGAACTCTGTCATGGACGCTTTGCTGTTATCTGAACTTTATGTTGCTTCTATGGGTTTATGCTGCTGAATAAATCGCATGGGCTGTTATGATTTGATGGAAAACCTGTGCCGGATCTGATTTTGTGGCTGCTGAGTGAGTATCCCCTTCCCGAATGACAGCGCTACCTCACAATATATATATATATATATACTAGGGATGATCGAGTAGTGAAATACTCGGACTTGCTGTACTCGTTACGAGTAGCTCCTAATACTCGGGTACTCGTAACGAGTACCAAACCCTAACGAGTATACTCGCTCATCCCTAATAATGTATATACATTTCTAACTTCCACCAAAAGGGTGTACAACATAAGTGAAAACCCTCCAACCAGAAGGTGATCATCTTATATATTAGGGAGGGACCAGCGTCTGCAGAACCTTTCTTCCAAACATGTCAGAGGAGGCAGGTAGATTTATTCTATACTGGTTGTGAAAGGTAGAAGGTGACTGACAATCAATTTGCTGCCTTACAGATTTGTTCAATGGACACATCTGCCCTTTCTGCCCAGGATGCTCTCGTAGAGTGAGTGGGCTTTCAGGTCGTCAGGAGCCGCTCTATCTACCCCCGCATACCTCTCTTATCCACCTTGATAGGGTACCTTTTGAAACTCTTGTTCCTTTCCTAGGGCCCTGAAAGGAGGTGAATAGAGCCCTATGCTTCCTCCAAGACTTTGAAGATGTTAAATACTGAAGAATAGAGATGAGCATCTTTGCCTTTTTTCGGGTCGAGTCGGGTTTCATGAAACCCGACTTTCTCAAAAGTCGGGTCGAACGAAATTGGCCGATTATCGTGAAAAGTCGAAGGCCTACTGAAACACGAAACCCAATGCAAGTCAATGGGGAAGAAAAGTCGGCAGTGAGTGGAGGACAGGAAACACACCGACAGTGCTCATTTTAATGCCAAAACATCAATTCTTATTACTTAAGCTTGTCAACCTTAATTTACTTTATAATAAACTGGGGGTTATTTGGCTAAAGTTACGGGGGGGGGGTAGGGCTGGCTCCAGATTTTCGTGGGCCCAGGGCCAAAGAGTGTCAATGGGCTCCTTTAACACGTGCCACAATTCATGATCCTCTGATACGGCAGAGAAATAGCAGTATAGTACAATGAAAAATACTTCACTTCTTACATCTCATGACTGATATCCATTTTAAATTCTTCAATAGCTCCAAAAACAGACAGTATATTGCTCCATACAATATTATGGCCACCACATAGTGTGCTATACAGAGTAATGAGGCCCATATATTTCTCCATACAGAATCATTGGTCCCATATAATGTTTGAAACAGTATATGATGAGCTCCACATAATGCTACAGTATATGTTGGTCCCCATGGATGAAGCTCCACTGTGTTATAGGCCCAAATAATGCTCTATAAATAATGGGCCCCATTTCTAATGCTCCAGTGCATAATGGGCCCTGTAAATGCTGCTCCAGTGTCTGATGTCCACCTTTGGAATGCTCCAGTGTATGGCGGGCCTCATATATCATTCTCCAGAGTATAGTGCACCCCAAAAATAGCTGTCCCAACATTGAAAACAATTAAATAAGTCTCCTCGCTAGGGAATCCCTGTACTAGTCTGGACTCCTCGTCGTCCCCCTCTTCCATCTCACTGCACTTGAACTGTTTAGGCAGAGGGCATACAGACGTGATATCATCGCGCTCTCTGACCAGAATGTCACTTTCAGGAAACGCGAAAGACGTCACGGCGGTGGAGCAGGGAGAGGTAAGAATTTCAACTTTGCAAGTGCTGTGATCCTGAGCAACCGGGGGGGGGCACTCGTTGGCGATGGCACTGGCACAGGGCCCCTCATAGTACGCCGGTGTGTCTGATGGCGGGTGTGCACCCCACCATCAGAGACACTTGATTCTACTATGAGGGACCTTGTGCCAGTGCCGTTGCCAAACAGTGTGCCCACCCACCTGTCCAGGGCAACGGCACTCGCACGGGTGCGTGCGCCAGGTGGTGACCCCGGCCCTGTGGGGGGAGGCAGCCCAGTTAGGGAGGTGGAAAAATTGGCATATGTTGATGTTGGACATTCAGCAGCTGCAAATGGAGTAATTGGAGAAGTCCGCGGAAGAGGAGGACAAAAGCAAGCCATTTTTCTGGCAACCTACGTGTCAGCAGGGGAGGGTGGGACAAAATCCTTTGAAACCCATGCATGGTTCATTTTAATGAAGGTTAGATCATCAACACTTTGGGTCGACAGACGGGTCCTTTTTTCTGTCAGGATTGATCCAGCAGCACTGAAGACTTGTTCAGATAACACACTAGCAGCAGGGCAAACGAGCTCCTATAAGGCATATTGTGCCAATTCAGGCCAGGTGTCAAGTTTACTGGCCCAATAGTCAAAGGGGAATGACCGATGAGGGAGAACATCGATATGGGAGGAGAAGTAGTTTGTTACCATAGTTGACAACTGCTGTCTCCTGTCACTTTCGATCGATGCAGTATTACCAGTCGTGTGAGCGGTACTTGAAAGATCAGTCCACAACATGGTCATGAAACCCCTGTCTCCAACGCCACTTCGGCTGTGTGCACCACGAACACCTCTTTCATGTTGCCACCTACGGCTTGTTGGAAAAACATCACCGCCGTTGTGCTGGGAATGCCTCAAACAAACGGTTTACCAGAGTTGCTTGTTTGCTAGCCAATATTAGCTCTAGGTTCTCCTGTCGCATGATGTTTTGGAATTGGCCTTTATAGTGTGGATTCAGGATGCTGGCCAACCAGTAGTTGTCATCGTTCATCATTTTGGCAATGCGGGGGTCCCTTTTTAGGATCTGCAAGGCATAATCAGACATATGGGCCAATGTTCCAGGTGTCAATGATGCACTGCGAGTGCTGGGCGGAGGAGCACTTTCTGGCAAATCCACATCCCTCCAGTCATGCACAAACCCTGTACCTGACCTTGCCACGCCAACATTTTTTCTTGCCCCCTGAGAAGCATCCTCCTCCCCAAAATAATCATCCCCATCATCCTCTTCCTCTTTTTCCTCCACCTCGTCCATGAGACTTCCTTGACCAGAAAATAGCTGACTGTCATCAAGGCTTCCCTCCTCCCCTTCCTCCTTGGCTGCAGACGCCTGCTCCTTAATGTGCGTCAAAGTTTGCGTGAGCAGATGCATAAGTGGGATGCTCATGCTTATGATGGCATCGTCTGTGCTTACCAGCCGTGTGCATTCCTCAAAACACTGAAGGACTTTACAGAGGTCTTTCAGCTTCGACCACTGCACACCAGACAACTCCATGCCTGCCTGCAAACTGCCTGCCCATGTATCCTCCCACAAATGAATTACAGCCTGCCTCTGTTCGCACAGCCTCTGATCCATGTGCAGGGTGGAGATTCACCTTGTTGCAACGTCGATAATTAGGCGGTGCTTGGGAAGGTGAAGCAATCGCTGCAGCTTCTGCATACGACTGGACTGTACGGGCGACCGGCGGATGTGCGAGCACAGTCTTCGCACCTTATGGAGCAGGGGTGTTAACTCTGGATAATTATTGAGGAAGCACTGCACCACCAGGTTCAAGGTGTGAGGCAGGCAAGGTATGTGTCTGAGTTTTGAAAGGGCTATGGCTGCCACAAAATTCCGGCCGTTATCACTAACTACCTTGCCTGCCTCAAGATGTAGACTGACCAGCCATGACTCAGTTTGTTGCTGCAAGTAATCGACCAGTACCTCCGCGGTGTGTCTGTTGTCTCCCAAACACATCATCTTCAACACAGCCTGCTGACACTTACCACTAGCTGTTCGATAGTGGGACACCTCATGTGCAACACTGGCAGCTGCGGATGGAGCGCTCGTGCGACTGCGCTCTGTGGACGAGCTTTGGCTTCTGGAGGAGGAGGAGGAGGGTCGAACACCTACAGCCAGCTGTTTCGTATACCATGGGCTAGGCAGCACTGTCCCACCGCCGCTGTCCCCTGTGGACCCTGCATCCACCACATTAACCCAGTGCGCAGTGATGGACACGTAACGACCCTGGCCATGCCTACTTGACCATGCATCTGTTGTGAGGTGCACCTTTCCACTCACTGATTGCTTGAGTGCATGGACAATGCGGTCTTTCACATGCACATGGAGGGCTGGGATGGCTTTTCGCGAAAAGAAGTGCCGACTGGGTAGGTCATAGCATGGTACTGCGTAGGGCATGAGCTCGCGGAAAGCTTTGCTTTCAACCAACCGGTAGGGCATAGTTTGGCAATGTGGACGTTCAAAGCCAGTGTACGCGGATAAGAGGATGAGTACTTTCTTGTCCTACTCAGAGTCTCTGGTAGGGTGAACTGGACTTGAGAGCTGCATATGGTGGAACTAGCGGTGGACATGGCAGACTGAGAGAGGGTTGGTGATGGTTATGGTGTTGGTGGTGTTGCTGATGGCCTAGATTCAGTCTTTCATAGCAATAACATTGTGATTCCATAACTGCTTTGCCCTTGCGACAACACCTCTACGTTTGCTGCTGGTGGTGTGCTAACCGGTGGGCTTCCAGTGGGCCAAGCGATGTAGCATTGCTGACTACCTTCATTCAGAGCAGGTGCACATGTGGTACATGAGGTTTGGTAGCCCGTTCACGCTTGCTAGTGCATGGTGGTTAAATGTCTAAGCATGCAACTGGTATTCAAATTTCTCAGATTTTTCCCTCGGCTAAAGGTCTTTGCACACTTCTTAGAGATAACCTTTGCCTGATCATTAGGATTTTGTTCAAAAAAGTGCCACACTGCACTCTTCCTACTATAGAAGACATTTTGAGACTTTTCCCGCTGTGCTAATTTGACTGTCTGGCCAAGCTGTCCTGCAACTGTTTTGGTTTTTGTAACACGTTTTTGGACTGCTACGGTCCTGCCAGATAACAGCTGTTGCGATGTCATTGCCTGCTGCGGATCCTCCTCATCCTCTTCTGAGCTATTGGCAGCGGCACCCTCTTCCCCCAATGGATGCCAATCTGGGTCAACAACTGGGTCATCCATCACCTCCTCTTCAATTTCATGTGCACCTTCCTCTGTGTCACCATGTAAGGTGGTATAGTATGCGGGAAGTGGCACCTGAGTTTCATCAGGGTCTGATTCTGCCTCAGTACACTGCGAGGACAATGTAGTGCTCTGAGTGAATGTACCAGCAGAAAAATCTAGCAGTGGCTATGCATCAGTGCACTCCATGTCAGATTCATCTTGGACTGGGGAATTCACGATTTGACTTGCTAACCCAGGCATGGTATGTGAAAAGCGCTCCATGGAGTAATCGGTAGTGTGGCCTGCCACATCCTTCACTTTTGGTAGGGATGAAGGACACAAGGAAAGGTGTTGTTCCTGACCAGGAGCCTCCACTGACGACTCAGTGCTTTTATTTTTTGAAACTTCAGAAGAAGAGGCGAGAGAGTGGGAGGCTGTGTCAGCAATGTAAGCCAAAACTTGTTCCTGAAGCTCCGGCTTTAAAAGTGGTTTACCTACTCCCAGAAAAGAGAGCCTTCGAGGCCTTGTGGAGCCAGACGATGACGCAGGCTCAACACCTCCTGCCTTAGGTGCTATTATGCTTTTGCCACTACCAACAGATGCAACACCACCACCACCACCACCATCGGGACCAGCTGGCAACCCCCGCCCACTTCCATGGCGTCTTCCACCATACTTGCTCATTTTTGTTAAAATGTACCCAAAATACCACCAGCTATATAGTACTGTAAAACAAGGTAGAAGGTTTATCTGCTATTGGTGAGAATTTGAATCTCACTATAGATTTGAGGACGCAGAACTATTGTCTCTGGCCCAGTAGAGATTACACCTCAATGTAACAGACTGAAATTGGATGGTGTATGACAAGGTGTAGGGTGTCTATAGGATTGGTGAGAATTTGAATCTCACTATAGATTTGAGGACGCAGAACTATTGTCTCTGGCCCAGTAGAGATTACACCTCAATGTAACAGGCTGAAATTGGATGGTGAATGACAAGGTGGAGGGTGTCTATAGGATTGGTGAGATTTTGAATCTCACTAGAGATTTGAGGACGCAGAACTATTGTCTCTGGCCCAGTAGAGATTACACCTCAATGTAACAGACTGAAATTGGATGGTGTATGACAAGGTGTAGGGTGTCTATAGGATTGGTGAGAATTTGGATCTCACTATAGATATGAGGACGCAGAACTATTGTCTCTGGCCCAGGAGAGATTACACCTCAATGTAACAGGCTGAAATTGGATGGTATATGACAAGGTGGAGGGTGTCTATAGGATTGGTGAGATTTTGGATCTCACTAGAGATTTGAGGACAATGACAATGATGCTCTCAGTCCAAGTATAGAGGCAGGCAGCCTCATAAGCAGGACTGCTGCACAGTGCACACACAAAAGGGTGGAAAAATGAACCCTTGGTAACTGTGCAGAAAAGAGGAAGAAAAGTATTTTTGCTTTTAAAAAAGCAGTTTGCACAGCAGTGTGCAAACAGCAATGCAGCTATCAGGGAGCCTTATAAGGCAGCCTAATAACCAACAGAGCTGATGCACAAAAATAGAGCCTCCCCTGTCACTGCACACAAAGTGTTGTGTTGTAAGTGGAAATCGCTAACAGCAGAAGCAGTTTTTTGGCTCTTCTTCCCTGCCTAACGCTCTCCCTACAGAATCATCAGCAGCTCTCCTTATACTAAGATCGCCATAAGTAAGATGGCGGTCAGCGTTCACGCCCTTTTATAGCCCCTGTGATGCCACACAAAGCCAGGTAATCACTTGCATGCCCTTCTCAAAGATGGTGGTGACCGATGCCTATGTCATTGTGTTGCCTACAGTGTGCGTCCTCCATCATTGGCTGAAAAAGGGCACTGGAAGCATCTTTTGAAATGCGACTTTGGCGCTCTGGTCGCCGACCTTGTGGCAGACCTCACGCTATGGTCGGGTTTCGTTTCATGAAACCCGACTTCAGCGAAAGTCGGCGACTATTGAATTTGACCGACCCGTTTCGCTCAACTCTACTAAAGAAGGCATCTTCTAGTATCTAAGGTGTGAAACTTTTCCTCTTTACTATTTTTAGAGGCAGGACAGAAGAACAGTAGAACTATCTCATGCGACCTATGAAATTTGGATACAACTTCTGGTAAAAAAGTCTCAAGATAACTCTATCTTCCAATACCAGGGTGAAACGGGAGTCTGCAGATTATTATTACTATTTATTATTATAGCGCCATTTATTCCATGGTGCTTTACATGCGAGGAGGGGTATACATAATAAAAAGCAAGTACAATAATCTTAATCAATACAAGTCACGACTGATACAGGAGGAGAGAGGACCCTGACCACGAGGGATCATAATCTAAAAGGGATGCAGATAGAGCCTGTATGTCACTCACCCTATGGGCTGATGTTAAGGCTACCAGCAGTATTGTTTTTTCAGGGTGACTATTTTTATGGATCCTAACCTTAGAGGCTCAAAGGGTGAATAATGCATTTAGAACTAAATTTAAATCTCAAGGAGGAATTCTTGCTACCAGGACTGGTCTGGATCTAACACATGTCTTACCAAATCAAGACACCCATTTGTTTCCTGCAAGGTTACAGTTGTATAGTGCTCACAGGGCACAAATTTGAACTTTTAAAAGATACTATCTGCAAGACCTCACTTTAACTCTTTCTGAAGGAACTCTAGGATTTCTTTTAGAGGTACTCTTCCCCCAAAGTGAACCCTGTGGATGACAGGAACTCCTTCCAGGTTCTACCATAAATTCCCGTAGTGATTGGCTCCTTACTACTGAGTAAAGTAGAGACCAGATTAGAAAAGAACACTTTGCCCTCTAGCAATGACCTCTCAAGTTTCAGGCTGTTAAGTGCAGCCCCGTCACCTGAGGAAGAAGGTCCAGGATCTCTGGAAGAACCCAGTGATTCATGACTGGGCCAGATGAGGGCTATGAAAACTACCATTACCCCATCCTCCCTGATCTTCTTAACATCGCTAGAATCAGACATATTGAGGGAAAGGCATACTCAAGGCTGAAATCTTCTCTGATCTGAAAGGCGTCCACTGCTTGAGGGTTTTCTCTTGGCTTTGAGAAACAGAACTTCTTTAGCTTACTGCTTCGCCGGGTTGCGAAAAGGTCGATCTCCGGACAACCCCACATGGCTCTGATCTGTTTGAACAAAAAACTTTTTAGGGACCTCTCTCCCTGTAGCAGCATTTTGGGTCTCAGGAAATCTGCCTTTATGTTGTCCCTTCCTTTGATATGTAGAGTGAACAATGACAGGATATTCACTTCTGCTAGCATTAATATCCGTTTTGAAATTTGCATTAGGATTCTGGAGTGAGTGCCCCCCTAATTGTTTAAGTCTAAGTTTAAGTGGTTGTCCGGGAGTATTTTTTACGAAGTGGCATTGTAGGAAGGGTAATAGTAGACTGTTTAATGTGTTTTCCACTGCAAAAAGCTCCCACATGTTTGAGGAGGCCTATCTTTCTACCTCTGACCATGTCCCCTGCACTAGATGGCTGTCCAGGTGAGCTCTCATCCCATGGGTCTGGTATCTGTGGTGACTACCCTGGTGATGTGGGGAACCCAAGGCACACCCTCCCAGACTTTTTCTATCCTCAACCACCAGTGGAGCGAGTGTATAACTTCTTGAGGAAGCGTCAGTTTGCTTTTTTAGATAACTTTGCAATGAAATCTTGCTTTCTAGGATGTTCCATTGCAACTCCCTTATGTGTATCTGGGTTTAATTTACTTCCGGGATACAGGAGGTAAGGGAATCAAGTAAGGACATTGCTTTTCTGAGAATCATTACTAAATTTTGTATTGCTATGGAGATCAAATTGACTATCTTTTCATTTTTCTGATCTGGTAGATGACATTCTAGTCGGTCTGAGTCCAACATGAGACCCAAAAAGATCTGTGTTCTTTGTGGGTCTAACCTTGATTTTCCAGATTCAAACATCATGATAAGTTCTTCAAGATGGTGCATCTCTGCTCCACTTGACTCGGACAATGGCCGTATGAGCTTCCTACTATTAAGAAATCATCTAAGTAGGGAATAATCTGTTTCCTTCTGAGATGGGCTGTAACCTCTGCTAATAAACTTTGTAAACTCACAGGGTTGCGTTTTGCGCAGACGGCGGGCGCGTCAAAACAACTCATCCGCATACATCCGCATACATCCGCATGTCCTGCATACCCAATGTTAAAGATAGTTATGCAGGATGCATGCAGAAGTAGGCGGACCTAAACGGAAGAAGTGCAGAAGTGGGTGGAGCTTAAGGGAGGAAGTACGCAGCCCTCCGCAGAGCCCCAGTACGCTAATGTGAAACCAGCCTTACAGAGACTACGATGAGGACGATCCTGGCACTGAAAGTGACAGCTGTTAAGTGGAGACATAAAGGCATTAATAGCAGTTTAACTGCTAGACAACAGTGTAAATAATAGAACATTGCATGGATATTATATTTAGTCGCATCACTGTGTTCTGATAGTGTCATAACATACTGTATTGACCTTGCTACTGTTACCTATAATATAGTGCTTACTTGTGTAATGAGAAAAAAAAAATCACAGATCGGCACTGCCCCAAGGTATAACATTGGCCGAGCGCTATCTGAAAAAAAAACATTCGATAGCACTCGGCTGTGTTATACGCTAGTGTGAGCGAACCCCAATAGTGAGCAACAGGCAGGCTACGTACCCATGATGAGTTTTTAGTACATTTTTGACTCATCATATTTTTGCTGCATCAAAAGCGTAGCGTCCTACAGTTCCAGCAAAGGGGATGGGATTTATATTTATAGAAATCTCATGCCCACTGTGCTATTATTTCACTCGGTGTAATCTGACCTGCGGTGCATGTTTTAAATCCGTAGCATGTCAATTTCTCTTGCAATTAGGCTGAGTTTTCTCTGCGTATTTTACCCAATGACATATTAGGTGCAGAAATTTTATCGGTAAAAAACGCACATGCGTTTTAAGTGCTTTTCCTCAGCAGAAACATCAAAATCGCATGTAATCCGTGCCTTAGTGTGTCAAAGTTTTGTCAAAGAAAAAAACAGGAAGTATCAAAAACAAGTCAGTTTTATTTAAATCATGACACAACAAACAGAAACAAAAAAAAGGCTAGAAAAACACATGTTAAAAAATGTACTCAAAAATGCAATGAAAAACCTCAACAAATCCAATTTAAATAATAGCTACAGAGAAAATGTTGGAATTCTGCAGCGCCAAAAACTCACCAAAAGCTCATCGTGGGACCGTAGCCTAATAATAACAGCCTGTTTAATAAAGTGATTTATGATTAACGAAAAATGGCGTGAATTAAAATGATATAATTCTTGCTTTTATTGTATTAAACTCATAATAAAACTATGCTTACATGTGTATGTGTCAAACTGTGAGCCATAAAATCAACATATACAGTAACAACCTCATATGGTGATGCTTTGTTTACAAATGAAAAAAAAACTAAGTTATGGATGGTATGGATGTAAATGTAGGAAGGTGAAAAAAAAATTGCCGTCAACAAAAAGCTTAAATTACAAACTTTATGGCACACAGTCACCTCACTTTTGTTTGTTTTTTTTGCAAACTTGAGAGAAAAAGATATTTGTGCCTTTTACATATTCATGTGTAATGTGTACATGTATACATAACGTGGCAATGCATAGGTACATGTGCATGTTTTATATATGCGTGCCAAATGTGAGTGTACCTGTGCATGGATGAGGAGCCTAAATACAAGTCCATCACAGGGACCCCTTGGCTGTCAGTGTGCAACTCTGACTTAAGGGGAACCTGTCACCTGTAAAATGCTATTACCCTGCAGATGTGGGGACAATATACTGGTTAAGAGCATTGTGAAGCTGCCTGGCGCCTTTATTCCCCCCGCAGTGTTTCAGTCACCACTCTGTGTATAGAGAGTGGCAGCCGTAACTGCTCCCCCCTCACTGACTGACAGCAGCTCAGCATTAGGACCAGCTGTCAGTCAGTGCGGGGGGCGTGGTCTCTATACACTGAGCGGTGACTGAACCCACATGGGCACCAACATGACTGAAACCGGAACTCTGCTGGGGGGGTATAAAGTTAATTTCCTCCTGGCAGCGGAGGTCTAAGAGTGTGTGCCAGGCAGCTTCACAACTCTACTATCCTGCAGATTATCCCCATATCTGCAGATTAGTAGTGTTTTTTTTCAGGAGACAAGTTCCCTTTAAATAAGGCTATCCCCAAAAAGTCTGAAAAGAAGCATAATTCTATGGAATAAGAATGAATTAACATTTCCCTTTTTGACAGTGATACGGACGCAAGTCCTGGCCCCCTGTTGACCCAACCTGACAGCTTCAAGCTTCATAGGGTAATAAGTGCATCTGAAAATAGCCTTCGTATGTAGCAGTATAATGCCAATACATTCCTGCACTATGCAGTAATAAAACACTGTAGATTTCTTTTCAGTAATAAATACATTTACTCAGTGTACGGATATCATATTTTCATGTTGGGAAATAAAAATGACTAATACTGCAAATCGTTTAGATAAAGCAAAACAAAACCAATTTCACTTCCTAATGAAAATCTACAATTCATTTTTGTTGCTACCGGAGTATTCAATATAAAGTGCGCTATTGTGAAACACTGAGTATAAATTGGTCCCGTCACATACATCTAGCGGTAACACTTCTTTGGTAGTTATCGTGTGTGCTAAAATCCATTTTTCCAAACAAAATTTAGCTAATTTGTCTTGGCCCTGGTAGCTTAATTCACTGGTGTATTCTTATAATAGGCAAGTAGGTCTAGCTTAGGCAACAAATAAATATTCAGTGATGGTTTCTCAGTGGGAAATCTGATGAGATTTCATTCCTCAGAACCTTACCCCAGAAATGACTGCACAAGGAGCATAGCTAATAGTTCAAAGGCAGATGTATCTCTGAGCCGCACCCGGAATAAGTGATTGGTAAAATCAGCACACATCTAAATATAATAGATCAATGTATAGAAAGTTATTATTATACAGACTGCAGAAATACATCACCCCAAGGCTAAAGGCCTTGTCTAAGACCTAACAACTGGACATGGGTGAATGTTCTCGAATGGAATTGAATAATTCTTGAATTTTACAAAAATTTTCATTCTTGAGTTTACGGATGTTTTGTAATTGGCTCAGGGCAAAGTCAGCAAAATGGCAGACAGAGGCGGCTGCCAGGTTACTGAAAAATCAAAAATCCCACCTTAGCAGTTTATGCTCTGGAGCCTAATCATAGGCAGAAGTCTCACACTATAGCTAACACAAGGCTAGAGATGAGATACAAAGAAGGTGCAGAGGACTGGAATGTGGCGAGTATATATTCTTTTCGTTTTCATCTTTTCTTGGCCGGTTATTTGTCCTGTCTCCCTGCTGTTCTCTGTACATTGGCTGGTCCTTCATGTCTCTGTTGCAGTGCATCTCTGGCCCAGTGTTCACTCTATGGTGGGACTTACAGCTGTTAGAAGTTCCTGGTGTTCACTGCGCATGTTGCGCCAGAAGTCCCTACCTAAAGTGAACACTGGGCCAAAGATGTGACGTAATGGAGGTGTGGAGGGCTGGATAGTGGGCAGGAAGCAGCAGGAGCAGCAGGAGCAGCCAGGCAGGTGAGTGGTATGGTAAGTGCAAGTATTCTTTTTTATACTTACGTTTATTTTGCTCTGTGGTCTGGAGAAACTCAGGAGCATAATGAGGAACATTAAATTTGCAGAGAATAACTTCTCTGTGAATCGAATTTCCTGGTAAAAAATGTGCAGACAGGAAAGTTTGAATGTTCCCTGATCCGCTCATCTCTGCTAGCAACTGATTATCCATAGGACAGGCCTTAAATGTGAAATCGGTGGGGGTCCATCATCTGGTGCTTCTGAACACTGTTCAGCCAAAACTAAGCAATATTAAGCAACTTTGTGCATTGCTTAGGCTGCGGCCATGTAGTGCAAACTATGTACAATCCACATTAATAGCTGATAATATGCAATCAGTGGCCACTGAATAAGTAATTGGGCTGCTGTGTTCCACCCCATAGATCAGTTGCTGCCAGATCAGTTTTCAGCTATTTGGTGTTGGGAGTTGGACCACAACTGATTTCATACTGATGACTGATTTTAAGGACAGGTAATCAATTATTAGGTCCTGGAAAACCCCTTTAATTCATATCCACATTATAGTCCACTTTATAGCTTAACATAGTGCTATGTCTTGTATCATAATCTAGTAAAACTAAGTAGGGGTGTGACTAGATGGGAGGAACATTAAAGTGAATCTGTCGGGATGATTTTACCAATTAAACTATTGGTTTGGCTGTATAGGGACCATTACAATAATAAAAATGATACCTGTCTGGTAGAAATCCGATGCGCAGAAAAAGCAAGCTAGAAGCCACATGCAGATGAGCCAGGGAGTGCATTAGATTAAACTGAACATTAGGTAAAGGAACGCTTAGCTTTATTTTATTACCAAGCCTAGATGTGTCCACTTTTAATATTTTCTAGAATTTTCCTCCATGGGTTATTTTGGCAAATTTGCAGCATGAAAGGGATCAAAGTAAATCTGCTGCATCAAATCTGCTGCATCACACTCCACTGCTCCGGGGTTCTTCTCAATATTGTCTAAAAGTAGTAATACACTATGGGTTGTCAGCATCCAGGGCAAGGCAGATATTGCGGCCACTAACTCTGTAATAATATTCCATTGGTGCCTCATTAAAACAAATAATGCACACTGAGCTTCTCTTTAGAAATTGTTAAAGCCCCTTAAAAGTAATAATGCCCCATGAGTACAAGAAGCAGAAGTCATAATGATGTTGTGTTGGAGACAGAGTCCTCTTTTCGCCTATACATATAGCGGGATGGCACAGGCGGTGCAATGCAGTGAAGTCTCTGCCCTTGGATGCTCATCCTGCAGCCTAGCGAATGGAGAGCGGATGTGGCAGGTAGCAAATGGCTTCATGTTGACACCTATATAGTTCAAAGTGGCGCTTTCCTGGAAATACAGCGCGCCCGGCTGAAGTGTAATGAGGGTCAGGGCAGTAGCCATGGGCAAAGTACTAGTTTCATGCGCTCTGGCATGGGTGTGTGGACTGTGCTGTGAGGGTGCTACACTTGTGCAGGCTGCATGTAACCGATGACGCTGGTTTGCCATGACCAGATGTTAACCAGTTCATGAAAGTAGACCACCAGTTCTTAAGCCATGCTTTATTAAACAGTCGTTGCATGGTAACTATGTACACAGAATATTGGGTACCTAACTTGTCACACGTTTCTTCATTAATTCAGAGCATCTCAATACACAGTCTCATTACTTCCTCGTCCTCACATATTCCTGCCTCCATTAGTACAGGAAAGATGTATATCTTTGTACCGTGTTAGCCAGTAGATAGAAAAATATTCAGAATTGAGAGTCCTCAGTGGTTGATACCTTTTAATGGCTAACTGAAAAGCAAGCTTTTGAGACTACTCAGGTCTCTTCATCAGGCATTGACTAATACAAAAGAATCACATATTTATACACAACACAGCACAGAAATAAAGCAATAGATAAGACAAGTGACGCGAAGCAGAACTATCATTATAGGAGAGTGATAGACAGTTTTGGCCATAAAAATGGGATCAGGTCATACAGTAGATAAGGAGTGTGAATGTTTTATTGTCCTCTGATCGGGGTCTGGTTCTGTGTTGTGATGCCTCCACTGGTCTCATTTCCTTCACCACTACCCAGCTTAGCACCACAAGTACAGTCCGTGAAAATAATTTGCTCGCAGATATGTGTATGATTCTCTTCGTAGAGGAGAGGGTTTGCCAATATGGCCAGACTCAGCTTCAAACTCTCTGAAGCTTAGTAAACTCCTGCCCAGGACACTCACTTTCATCTCACGTTCTATTCCTTCCTGGCCAGTAACCTTTAAGAGCTGTAAGCTTCTCCGGGCCCTGCTTCTTGTCGAATCTTCTCCAGACCATTCTCATGGTCACTCTGCTTTCTGGTCACTTCTCTAAGCTGGCACTGTCCTTCTCTCTTCGCCTCTATAGCTCTCTCTCCCTGTCTTGGTCTGTTCCTCAGGATCATGCTATCTTTGTCCCGATCTCCTTTATCTCTTGTCTCAGAAAACCCACAGCATGCGACACGGCTGAGCACTCAGACCAAACATCTGATATAGCTTCAAGCTTTATGCCCTGTCCGAGCTTCTAGTAGGAAACCGCCACTGTGCCTTGCACTAGCTTCTCCCACTATGGGCTAATCCCAAACATTAACTCTAACTGTCCCTACTCATTGTCTGTTGGTGGGCAGAACTCAGCTTCCTTACAGAACATTGCAAAACATTACAATACATCACTATTAGAATTACACATCGCCGTCTCAATAACGCATGATATTACACTTTACATTATATCAATAACATTGATGTCCTCAAGGGGGACCAGGTCAATATGTCCATCTCCTTACAGAAGATTCATGATAAGTGCGCTGCCCTGGATCATCGCCGTTAGTGACACAACTGTTGCTTTCTTCTTTTTTCTTCTTTTGAAAATTTGTGACCCCAAGAAAAATGTATTCAAAGTGAACGGAACAAAATCATTGGACTTATTCAACGTGCACAACTTTCTAGATAATGTGTGTGTTTTCCATATTAGAGTCTCTTCAAATCATAGAGAGTATATTCCTATGCTCAGCTGGAGTAAAGAATGTCTTGAGCACTAGTGCATCCAACGTGACGCTGTATTTCATGGTTACCCATTTGTTAAATGAAATGTGGCACAAAATCTCAATCAGTTGATTAGAGAAATCAGACCAGCAGAAATTAGTTTCTGTCTAGAGGTGATACTGATGTCAGCAGACAAGGAAATAGTTGATTCTGCAATAGCCACAGTCGGGGATTCATCGCGCTGGTGTACGTTACAGGAAAGCCATTCAAATGATTGTCCATGTAAAGCATGGATGTCTTGGGTTTGACAAGCAAAAACCTATACTTACAGATCTCAACTCTAAGGCTGGAGTCACACTAGCATATGACATCTGATGCGAGATGCTAATGACCCTCGGCTCCTGCTCTGCTGCGAGCAGGAGCCGAGTGTCATGCTTCTCTGTGAGAGGATCAGAGCACAAGCGCGGAGAAGACAGAGAAATTAATTTCTCCATCTCCTCCATTGCCGGCATCCGCATGAATCGCACTACACTCTGGTGATATCCGAGTGCAGTACAATGTTTCACACGCACCCATAGACTTATTTTCGGGGGAGGGCGTGAGAATTGATTCCTGGATGCACCAAATTTGCCGAATTGGCATGAGAAAGAAACAGTAGATGTGAGCTGCACCATAGTTCAAAACTGGTCCAAGTGTGAGCAAGCCCTAATAGGAGTCTCCAGGAGGGCATCCATACCATGACATTTATTTGCATGGAATAGGACATAAGGACTTTGGATGTTTTATAAGACAGACCCTTTAATTAACACTTTAAAAATATTAAAATGCAGTTTGCAGCATGGAATGCATCCATTGAATTTATACCAGTGAAGTAGCTTTCACCAACCTGACCCTGCTCTACCCAATAAGTCATTACTTACCGAATGTATCGTACAAGGAGGTGGCTCTACCTAATAATGACACTATATCGGAGACATTTTTATTCTTTTCATCCTGCCAGTTCATTTTTTCACCTACTCTTCAGAAATAAATACACAGTAATTGCAGCAGACATGCTGTGCGGGGAAGGAGACACCAGTTCTGCCATACTTTATGCACACTGCCCATTGCTATCGTCGGCCTGGATTATTGATCACGCTGTTTTATCAAGCTGCTTGTTTCTTCTTTTGGATTATATAATTATTTCATGCACAGCTGGAGTTTTTGAGGGCAAATTCTCAAGACACCACATATGGTTGCATGTGCTCCATGTCTCACAAGGTTAACTCCACCCACGGTGGCGCGTAATACACATGTATATGCCATATCCTCATGTTATTTTAATCATATAATCATCTTTCTTTTGTCACTGGATGAAATTTTTATCATCTCTTAATTGAACTTATGATCCTACAGCTTTCTTGCAAATAAAATGAAAAAAAAAACAGACAATGTGATTTTCTGGATTTTTTTTTCTCAGTTTGTCTCCCATAGTTGAGGTCTACCTATGATGTAAATTACAGACGCCTCTCATCTTTTTAAGTGGTGGAACTTGCACTATTGCTGACTGACTAAATACTTTTTTGCCCCACTGTACCTGGCTATGATCATGCAGCCATACTGGTGCCCACTGTATGGGCAGCATGTGAATTGTTCCTATTAAGATATTTTAGGACTGCAACATGAAAAGCATACTTATTAATATCAGATTGGTGGCTGGCTTCAATTTTCCCAGTCACCTGTGGTCACGCCCTCTTCATGGTATGATATGCACAGTTCAATAATGTTAGTACTGGATGTGTCTAGCTCTGCAGCTAACCATAGTTCAGCTCCATTGAAATTAATGGAACCCAGCTGCTGAATCACGCAAAGCCACAACTACTGATCCATGTCTGGTTAACAGTTATGGGGACATAACACTTTTTGGATCATCATGATGGGCTGGTGCGCCAGAGACCAAATACTGACCTCAAGCCAATTGCACTAATCTCTTGCATCACATTCATATATATAAGTAATATTTTCCATGGTTTTAATCCCGTCCACACTCAAGCTGACCGATGTCAACTTCTCTACCAATACCTAATATGCTGTACAATCAAAGTTAAAAAATAAATAAATAAAGATTAGCATACACCGTAACAGTTTGATTTTTGCTTTCTCAAATATTTTTTTTTTGGTAGTATAGTGGATGTTTAGGGTGAGATTTATATATTTTTACTACATTTAGGGCTCATTCAGATGTTAGTGATTTTTCTAGTACGTACGCAAAAATGGTCCGAGTTTTATCTGTGTTTATGATCAGATTGTCATCAGAGTTTAGTCAGTTTTTACCATTAGCGTTTGGTCTATAAGTAAAGTAAAGACACCAGTGCCCACAGGGATAGATGCTGCTGAAAGAAAAACAGGTCCGGTGTGGCAAAACTGTAGAGTAAGGTGATCAAATACAAACTGGATACAGTTGCGCTAAACATCTAGTGGACAGACATGGGGGGAGGGGAATTGTGCAATAATATATATCAATAAGAATTGCCTGTATAAAGTAATGCTCAGATAATCCCTTCAAAAATCATGGTAAATCATATTTACACATGAAGATTTATGATCAATAACTCCCTATAAAGAGGAGAAGCAACAATTTCTGGAGTTTCTGCTAACACCACAAATCTAGTGTTTGGGCTATAGATCTTACATAAAGAACATAAATAATTCACTAATTTCTTTCTTTTAAAAAAGTTTCAGTTAATAATGCTACAAATAGTTACTGCCGCAGACCAAGCATTTCAGCTAACAATCATGCATGTAAAACAGAAAGAGGAGTAAAAAAAAGAAAGCCCGCAGTTTGCTGACATAGTGTCCTTGTTATACTGTAGCTCACTGGAAGATGGGGGTTATCTTTGTACCCCTGAGCTTATCTGAATAGCTATATCGCTTACCGAATAGCTGCATGAGTAAGGCTAGGTCCACATTGCGTTACAGCAGTCCGTTTAAGGGATCTGTTTGTAAGCAGCACTAATGCAATGTAACAGACATATTAACTCACCCACAGACTTCCATTAGTGTAACGGATCCTAGCGCATTTCAAAATCGGCATGCGTTTGCAATGGTCCGATTGTTTGTGACGCACCTTCCAATGCGGACGACCACGTTTTTGGGTCCAGTACGGCGAACGCAGAGTGAATGGAAGCGATCGTTCTGTCATAGTACTCTATTGCAAACACAGGCAGACGCATAATGACCTAACGCAGCCACGTGTTAACGCGATAGCAAAAATACACCACAGAAAGACAATTTTGGGCTCATTTTTAGCGCATCCAGTAAACAGATTGCCCTAACGCAATGTGAACCAAGCCTAACCTGGATACCTGGAGCGCTCCCAATAATCAGCTGTTCGGCGCCACAGCTGCATGTGTCGCGGCTGTGCGACAGTCACAACACATGCAAGGAGAGCCTGTTTGGCTATCAATGCATGTCTTGTGACAGTCACACAGCCGTGACACATGCAGCTGTGGCGCCGAACAGCTGATTATCGGGAGCGCTCCAGGTATCCGGGTTACCGATGCAGCTATTTGGTAAGTGCTATAGCTATTCAGATAAGCAGTTATCCGAAGGTACTCGATCATCCCTACTCCTATGTTTACTGGTGTCTGCTGTAGGGATCCTGTATGCAGGAGCAATTAGAAATGGGTGCGGTGCAGCAACATGCTGTCAGTCAGTTTGCGGATATAGTGTCCTTGCTATAATTCACCAATCTCTTTATTAAAAAGTGTCAGTTTCTAATCCTACAAATAGTTGCTATTGTAGACCAAGCATTTCAGCTAACAAATGCATGTGTAACAAAAAAGACCTGCAGTTTGCTGATATAGCCTCCTTGGAGTTGTTCCCTGGAGTACAGGGGTTATCCTTGTACCTTTATGGGTATGTTTCCACAGTCAGGATTTGCTGCGAACTGGACGCTGCATATAGCCACAGTGTCCAATCTGCAGCGTCCAGATGTTACAGCATAGCGGATGGGATTTTATGAAATCCCATCTCTACTATGAGTTCCAAGATGCAGGTGGCAAACCTGCGTCTACGCACATGCGGGGAGTCTTTATAGACCACAGCGTGTCTATTTATCTTGCGGAGATGCTCAGTTTCCACAAGATAAATATCACAGTCTATGTATAGGATGCGGTGATTCCGCATGTGTTCAATGAACACATGCGGAATCACCACGTGTACAAAAGCCGGCAGCGCTTTGGGCGGATAATGAAGACACATCCTATAAATTATCTGTGGATACATCAGATGAATCCGGGTCAGAGGAGGAAAAAGTGACTTGATTTTTCTGAGAAGAAAAAAAGTGCGGGTTTGTTTTTTCAAAATAGATTTAGGGAAAGAACCAGATCTTTCCCATCTGCCCCATTCATAAATTTGATTATTTGCATAGTCAAATGCATCTCTGTGAAATTTTTTCTTCTTTAGATTTATGACAGAATCCTCTAAAGATTGAACTTTAATTTTCAGCTCTTGTTGAAAAGCTTGGTAGGAATCACCCACCATCAGAGGATTTTAGGACAGAAGATTTAGAATCAATGTCAGACAGAATTTTAGAGAGTTCCTGAGTCTCAAATTTAATGATTAACTCCCTTAATTTCAAAGAGCAATTAGATAGAATACTGTTCCACTCTAACACGAAAATTTCATTATATACTGTTGTAGGGATCTTCTTGATTCTTAAACCTCTTGGCACCATATTGCGTGAAACATAGTTTTCCAATGTGGTTTTATCCCACCAGATACGATTTTCATTCAAAGTCAATTTTTCCAAATCATGCATAAGGTTTAACGAATCAGGAGTGGAATCAATATTGGAATTAATGGTCTGAAAAACCAGAGCTGCACGTTAAATTCTCGAGGTTCCCACAATTGGATCTATACTGTAAAAAACTCAAAAAATGCATAAAAAACAGAACAACCTTCCCATCCACTTTATGGGTAATGCAAAACAATAGTCAATTTATTAGTCCAAACAATATGAAGACAAAATCCATTTGAGAAGGGGAGCAAGAGCAAAACAGAAACAACAAGTGCAAGAAAAAAAAAAAGTGTTCAGCTCACCCTTTGTGCTTCCATGTTGCTTTCAAGCACGGGCCACAGCTCTATCAGGCAGTAGACAAAATATGGAAAAGACAGTCCAGCTCAAAAGGGTAAAATCCAAAATATTTTATTTAGATATCCATATCCAGTGCTTCCAAACACTTTATTATGTCACACAATAGAGATTTGTCGTTTTTCAATGTTTTTGCTATTGATCAGGTAAAGAGACACATTCGTGGAGGAAATAGAGAAAAACAACTACGGGATAAAGAAGCCTTATGGATTCTTCTAGATGCATGTGTTCCCACTGGATTGAATTTACGGAAAGAACTCATGTTGCGTTATTGATTGTGTTTGTTTTATTTGATGGTTTTAAATGTGCATCACATGTTAATTAGTGCCACCTGTGTGTACTAGTTATATTCTCACACCCCTTCCCTTGGAGCTATACTGAGTTTAAGAACTTTTCGTTTGAAACGTGTACAGTGTCTCCTCAACCTTCCCTCTGGTTTTCCGGTCGGGTATATGCATTTTTTGCATTTTGTATACCTATTTTATGGATATCTAAATAAAATATTTTGGATTTTACCCTTTTGAGCTGGACTGTCTTTTCCATATTTTGTCTACTGCCTGACAGAACTGTGGCCCGTGCTTGAAAGCAACATGGAAGTACAAAGGGTGAGCTGAACACTTTTTTTTTTTTCTTGCACTTGTTGTTTCTGTTTTGCTCTTGCTCCCCTTCTCAAATGGATTTTGTCTTCATATTGTTTGGACTAACAAATTGACTATTGTTTTGCATTACCCATAAAGTGGATGGGAAGGTTGTTCTATGTTTTTTATGCATTTTTTGAGTTTTTTTCAATATGGATTCAGTTGTGGGAACCTCGAGAATGGAACGTGCGGCTCTGGTTTTTCAGACCATTAATTCCAATTTTGATTCCACTCCTGATTCGTTAAACCTTATGCATGATTTGGAAAAATTGACTTTGAATGAAACTCGTATCTGGTGGGATAAAACTACATTGGAAAACTATGTTTCACGCAATATGGTGCCAAGAGGTTTAAGAATCAAGAAGATCCCTACAACAGTATATAATGAAATTTTCGTGTTAGAGTGGAACAGTATTCTATCTAATTGCCCTTTGAAATTAATGGAGTTAATCATTAAATTTGAGACTCAGGAACTCTCTAAAATTCAGTCTGACATTGATTCTAAATCTTCTGCCCTAAAATCCTCTATGGTGGGTGATTCCTACCAAGCTTTTCAACAAGAGCTGAAAATTAAAGTTCAATCTTTAGAGGATTCTGTCATAATCTAAAGAAGAAAAAATTTAACAGAGATGCATTTGACTATGCAAATAATCAAATTTATGAATGGTTCAGATGGGAAAGATCTGGTTCTTTCCCTAAATCTATTTTGAAAAAACAAACCCGCACTTTTTTTCTTCTCAGAAAAATCAAGTCACTGTTTCCTCCTCTGACCCGGATTCATCTGGTGTATCCACAGATAATTTACAGGATGTGTCTTCATTATCGGATCATGATGGTGGGAATACTGGTACGCAGGCCCAGTCTAACTACTATCGCCGACCACGCAGACATAATCCAAAAAACGATCAAGGAAGGTGGGGAGTAAACACCGCAGAAGTGCCGGTCTTTTTCAAAAGCAGACTGAAAAGTTCCAAGAAGAGCAAATATTGAATGTGGTCAATTTATCCTCACATGTTCTTACAGATGCAGAAACCAAACTTCTTTCTCGTGGTATGAATTTCATTCCCACTCATTCTCGATTAGATGTTTTTTCAACGTTAAAGGACATTAACAAATTTGTAAGAGACCTTAAGGTTCGTAAACATTGTTTTGAATGCGAGGACTCTGATTCTTTTTGTTCCAATATTTCAACAGAAATTTTTTTTTTTCTCAAATAAAAATTTTCAGGAACAATGCAGCTTGTTACATCTCACCGACTTGGATTCTACTATGGACACCACTGAACCCATTAATTCCTCATTTCCTTTATGTATCAAAAATCCTTTGTTTTATCCAGTGAATACCCGCACTGAAGCTATGGACCGCCTCCAAGAAAATATTGAAAGGGACATTAAAAAACTAGCAGAACATTCTGTCCCTTTTAAATCCAATTTGTCTACATCAGAAAAAGAAGCACTTGAAATTCTCAAAAGGAATTCGGACATAACCATCAAAATGTCCGATAAGGGGGGATCAGTGGTTTTGATGAATACTACTGATTATGTAACTGCCATTGATAATATGTTGATGCAAGATGATATTTATTCTAAGCTGGATTTTGATCCCACTTCGCGTTTTTTACAGGACTGCAAAGCTATCATTGATACCGGTGTTTATAAAGGTTTTTTTTTTCCTCTAAACAAGCCAATTTTCTTTTTGTAACTAAACCTATTATTCCTATCTTACATGCCCTGCCAAAGACACACAAACAAATTTTTCCTCCTCCCATGCGCCCCAATGTCTCAGGTATCGGCTCTTTGGGCGAACACTTGGGACAATGGTTAGACTCTATTCTCCAACCTTTGGTTCAGCGCACACCTGGTTTTTTAAAAGACTCCTGTGATGTCCTGAAATTATTTCACAACATCATCTGGGACAAAACTTGGTCCTGGCTTAGTTGCGATGTAACTGATTTGTATACTAGCATACCTCATCATGTGGCTTTAACAGCTGTTCATTTACAGAAATATGGTCATTTTGCCAGTGATTTTTCTGATTTTATTTTGCAGGTTTTGAGTTTTCTTCTTACAATAATTTTTCTTTCAGCAACAAATTTTTTTTACAGAATTCAGGTGTTTCCATGGGGGCGAAATTCTCCCCTTCTGTTGCAAACCTTGTCATGTTGTGGTGGGAGGAGCTGTACATTTACAATATTAGCAATCCTTTTACAGATTCTATTCAATATTATTCTAGATTTATAGATGACCTTCTGTTAATCTGGAAGGGAGATGTGAATCACATATTTTTTCATGGATTATTTAAATTCTAATCCCTTCAATTTAAAATTTACGTTTTCATCTGGAAACAATTTGAATCCCATTTGCTAAAATTTTGTCCATAGTGTCATCACTTCTGAGTAAATTTAGATTGCGAGATACTATATCTGAAATGGACTTAAAAAAAAGTGCTGTAGGTAAGCAATGGAGTGGGGCTATTATTCTCAGACCAAGAGATAGATCCAGAGTCAGATCTGTTTCCTTCATTAGACAAAGATGCATCGTGTGAACTTGGTTCAACAATTAAAAGGGAATCACGAGTTTTTTTTCCACAAATTTATGTATCTCGCAATCTAAAGTTACTCAGAAGTGATGACACTATGGACAAAATTTTAGCAAATGGGATTCACATTGTTTCCAGAAGGGCTCCCACACTCGGTAATTTTCTGTCACCTAGTCTCCTCAGATCCAGTAAGCACACTAAAACAAATTGGCTGACAACCAAGGGTTTTTTCAGATGCATTTTTTTTTCCATGTAAAACCTTTTCACACTCGACTAAAACGCTGTCTTTTTCTGACTGCTTAACTAATAAAGTTTTTTTTATTAATAATTATTTGAATTGTAACACAGATCATGTAGTGTATATTATAGAATGCAAACAATGCAATTTAAAATATATGTAGGTTCCACCATCAGAAAATTAAAGGAACGTGTCTGAGAACACATCTATGATGTTATTAACCCTACGGTGCGCAGCATATCTAATGCTTCCAAACACTTTATTATGTCACACAATAGAGATTTGTCGTTTTTCAATGTTTTTGCTATTGAACAGGTAAAGAGACACATTGGTGGCGGAAATAGAGAAAAACAACTACGGGATAAAGAAGCCTTATGGATTCTTCTTGTAGATGCATGTGTTCCAACTGGATTGAATTTACGGAAAGAACTCATGTTGCATTATTGATTGTGTTTGTTTTATTTGGTGGTTTTAAATGTGCATCACATGTTAATTAGTGCCACCTGTGTGTAATAGTTATATTCTCACACCCCTTCCCTTGGAGCTATACGGAGTTTAAGAACTTTACGTTCGAAACGCGTACAGTGTCTCCTCAACCTTCCCTCCGGTTTTCCGGTCGGGTATATGCATTTTTTGTATTTTGTATACCTATTTTATAGATATCTAAATAAAATATTTTGGATTCTACCCTTTTGAGCTGGACCGTCTTTTCCATATTAAATGAAGGTACACATGGCTGTACTCTGAAAAAAAAGTAGAATTTGAGTGTGCACTCACATTTCCCCTGCTTTTTATAGACTGTTCCTGTGCTGGTGATTCTGTGATAGGGTGCTCAGATCTGCGCAGAGAGATCCACGTATGAAAAGGGAAAATTTTATGGTGGGAAATGGGAAGTATGGATATAAAAATTGATTAGGAAGTAGGAAAGTTACAAGGCAAGTGCCTTAAAGGGATACGTACACCATTGGGGGCACATTTTGCACTTTTTTTTTTATAACTAAATGCATGTAGTTATGAACATATTAAAGTTTAAATCAACCTTAATTTTGTCAATGGTCACATATTAGCACAAAAGAGCTAAGAAAAAGGCAGATAAAGAAGTTACAACTATCCCCCGCCCTCTTTGGGACAGATTGCTGATGAACACTGTTAATTTGTCCTGCACCAACAATACAGTATGCAGAGAAACAAAATGCCTGTAAAAGTCAAATGGTGGAAAGAATTATTTTTAATCAAAACTTTAAGTGAAAAGAAAATTATCCACATCCTTTAGGCACCAAGAATTCATGTCCCGATGAGCTCTACAGTCTGAAGGCTAGTACATTTTATCATTTGACGTAGAATTATTATTTATGTACAGTATGTTACAAAAATGTTTCTTAATTTTCCTTCCACTATTTACATATTTACAAATATTGGATAAATGAATGAAAAATACAATGTTTTGTAGGGTACAAAAAATTGGAATTGTGCCACGTCCCCCATATGACAAAGCATATGTTTTCATTAGGGTGTCTCTCAATCCATTTTTAATGTGCCGAGATTGTGATTTCAGCAGTATATATTCCAAGAAGTGGAGACCATCTCCTGGGACTTCAGTATCTCCAGAGTTAATTGACTTACAGCATAAACAATATTTTATTCATTTATTATAATTAGACATAATGGGAAATACAAAGTATCTGTTCATTTAGTCATTTCTTATTAAATCGGTCAGTTTATTGCTTTCCTCTGTTAATTGATCAAAATGATCTCTTTATTTATGGCACTTTAGCATAATTCAATGTAGAGCAGAGAGGTGGGTGGCAAGAAATGGACAGAACAATGAGTGATGTATAAAATAACAATGATGTCAATCATTGCAAAATACCCTAATAATATTAATAGTAATAATAGAAAATCTGTTTAATATAGAAATACACACACACATGGGTTTATGAGGAATCACTCCTGTCAAACCAATCTAATCAGCTTTTATGAAGAGGTAAGCTATAGACTGGACCAAGGTGAGTCATTGGACGTGGTATATCTTGATTTTTCCAAAGCGTTTGATACCGTGCCACACAAGAGGTTGGTACACAAAATGAGAATGCTGGGTCTGGGGGAAAATGTGTGTAAATGGGTAAGTAACTGGCTTAGTGATAGAAAGCAGAGGGTGGTTATAAATGGTATATGCTCTTACTGGGTCGCTGTGACCAGTGGGGTACCGCAGGGGTCGGTGTTAGGACCTATTCTCTTCAACATATTTATTAACAATCTGGTAGAAGGTTTGCACAGTAAAATATCAATATTTGCAGATGATACAAAACTATGTAAAGCAGTCAATACAAGAGAAGATAGTATTCTGCTACAGATGGATCTGGATAAGTTGCAAACTTGGGCCGAATGGTGGCACATGCAGTTTAACAATAATAAATGTAAGGTTATACATATGGGAAGAAGGAATCAGTATCACCATTACACACTGAACGGTAAACCACTGGGTAAATCTGACATGGAGAAGGACTTGGGGATCCTAGTTCATGATAAACTTACCTGGAGCAGCCAGTGCCAGGCAGCGGCTGCCAAGGCAAACAGGATCATGGGGTGCATTAAAAGAGGTCTGGATACACATGATGAGAGCATTATACTGCCTCTGTACAAATCTCTGGTTAGACTGCTCACGGAGTACTGTGTACTGTTTTGGGCACCGGTGCTCAGGACGGATATAATGGAACTAGAGCGGGTACAAAGGAGGGCAACAAAATTAATAAAGGGGATGGGGGAACTACAATACCTAGAGAGATGAAAAAATTAGGATTAATTAGTCTAGAAAAATCACATTTTAGAGAAGAACATTTTTAATGTTTTTTTGAGTTTTACATACCACCTTAATGTACCAATAACCATGTTAAACTGTATGGATGACTAATTGAATCCAGTGTTAAACGTGGAATGTAAGTACTTTGAAAGTGTAGTTTATGTACTTCTACACTCATAAAGGCATTGCAGAAAGTGAAGGGTGATCCATAGATTCCTGAAAGGCAACATCTAGTGGTCTCTTTCAAATATTTTTAAAGTCTAGTTGCTGTATTCCTACACTCATAAAGGCATTTCACAGTAAAAAATTATAAGGAGGGTAATAGTCTTCAGGTGTCCGATGCTTCTTCTTCTTCATCAGGAATCTGGAGGGACTGCCTCAACCTGCTTCCTGGAGCCCGATTCCCAGGTGCCTGGGCAATAAGTGACCTGGCTTCCAGTAGTGCCGGAGTCCCCGACAGTTCACTCTCTCAGGGGTGGTAGTAGCCATGTCTCGAACCACCTCAAGGTGCCTCTCCCAGGCCCTTTCATTCCTCAAGAAGGGTTCACCATGCTCTTCCTTCTGGGATCACAACCACTGCATACAAGCGATGTTGCCCCTCTATCTTGAGGAACATGACCCTGGTTCTGGCCATCATCATCATCATCATCTCTTGCAGTCTTCTAGGCAAGTGTTCCCTCTCTACTGCCCGATGGTTGAACAAGATTTGATGACGGGGCTCAAACTCTTCAGTGGACCAGTTCCTGAATCCTGGCACTCCCATCCGCATTCAGCAAGAACCCCAGCGGTAAAGGATGCGGCCTTTGTAGTTCCAGGAAAATCAGCTGGATCTGGATCACAAGCTCCTGCCACCTCTCCTGTAGCGTCAGCTTCCTCTGGCTCCAATATCCCTTCGGTCACTCCCTCTGGAGTCTCATGTAATTCTGCCCTCTTTGTCGCACACTAAGCATGTTACACTGTATGGATGACTAATTGAATACAGCAAATAAATGTAACTCTTTTTACGGAGTCTTAGTTATCACAAAAATGTACCCCAGAGCATGGAATACTCTACCGGAGAGTAATTTAATCCAGAAAAAAAATGTCATCACTTTTTTGTAGTGTTATATAGCACAAAAATGTATGACAAAGCACATAATAGTTGATGGATCACATATTATATTACATTTTTTCACAAAAAAAGCCACATCTATATATTTTGAAATGGAATGCACAGCCCTTATCCCTGTCTACAGTCTGTATTCTGTCACAGTGCCTGCTCCTGCAACTCTCTCTCCTTCCATAGACTAAATTCAAAATGTATATAATACAAACAGCAAAGCAAATGATTAGTCCTTAGAAGGACTCATAGTATTGTAGGGAGGAGGACCCCCGCAGGGTGTCCGGCCCGGAAGCAAGGGGACCGCCATCTGAGTTCCTAAGGAAACAGTACCCGGGGAGCAGAGGAGGAGAGTGGACTGCTGAGAGTGACAGGACAGCAAGGGGAGGGGCGAGTATAAAAGGGACAGGGAGCATGCAGGGGAGTCAGTTGGTGATACGTCAGACACGGCGCAGGAGGTGGAGGGGGCGTGAGCGAACAAGGTGGACACAGACAGTTCAGAGAGGAGACCAGCAGCAGAGGTAGATATGCAGTGGCCCTCAGGAGAGAGGCGCCGAGCTTACCGACAGGGGACTGCATCTTCACCCCAAGCCTGGATCACGATCTGCCCCTGGTCGTCCTCTACCGTTACCGCTGAGCCCGAACCCACTGCGGCCTATCCACTGCCCCTCCCGGCCACTGCCGTCCCACTTCAGCCCGCGGTTGCGGCCTGCCTGCTGCCACCCATGGACGCTGCCCTGTCACTTCAGCCTGTGGTTGCGGCCTGTATATTGCCGCTCACAGCCGCCTTTACCCCGCTGCAGACGGCAGTTGGGGCCTGTTCCTCATCAACAGAGACACTCTGCACACAGCCTCAGGCTGTGTGCGTGGCCAGTAAACCGCCACTCTTAAAGACTGCGACACAACCCTGCTTGAGTACGAGTCCTATTGAACTCACTAACAAGCGCAACCCCGCTGTTACTACAGGGGGTTACTTCATTGCATTGTACTGAATCCCTGCGAGGACAACTTTGCTATCCTTTTTTGGCTGCTTAGTATAGCCCTAGTGGCTTCAATTTATAAAAGTTTGCTTTCCAAAGTTCAACCAGTCTCGCGTCTCGTCACTGCATCCTGCGAACCTGCTGTTACCTACAGTATGATGGTTCAGCATCAGCACCAGTATCAACACTATAGGACTCTGATTCATTTTACTGTGCACATAGACCTTGACAAGCACTCTCTCCCCTACCAATACGAACTGTCACAGAGCTGTGTAATGGTGTCAGTGTGCCGAGCTGGGGCGGTGCCTGCTATAACCAATAATGATGTAACACAACCAGTCCATCTCAGTAATTCTACTACCAAGACGGCTACGGCTTTACAGTGAAGCATCGTCTATCTTTGCATGCTTATTGGCTGTGTAACAGACACCAAACATATGTGACAATGATTTGAGTTGAGCACTGCCAAATGCTCGCCAACAAGCATATCAGAGCACCCAGATACTCTAGTAATATCCAAGTATCACCGAGCATGTTCACTCATCTCTACTTATATTCTGGCACCAGTTCCTTCTAAGGACCTCTACTATGGGAATAAGTTTTATTTTTGAGACTAGTCTTGCTTCAGGTCAGTGTCCTGTGACACCATGTGTGGCTTCTACAACACACACATGTACTCCATTTTTCTACTCTGTTGATTATATGACTACTGCCTTCACTAGAACATACAAGGGAGAAAAGAAAAAGCAGGGCATACAGATGTAACAAAGGTTTTCTTGCCTCACAACACACCATCTTAGTATCTTATAAAAGATTATTCTGCTTAAAAGGAACCTGTCACCTGTTTTGACTGATATAAGATGTGGCCACTGCCTTTCAGGGCTTATCTGCAGCGTTCTATAATGCTGCAGATAAGCCCCCGGTCTAACCTGCAAAATAAGAAAAATAAGTTTTATTATACTCACCCGGGGGGCGGTCCGATGTGGTCCGGTCCGATGGGTGTCGCAGGTCCAGGTCTGGCACCCCCATCTTCTTGTGATGCTGTCCTCCTGCTTGCATCGTCGCTCCTGTCCAGGCGCACTTCTCTGCCCTGTTAAGGGCAGAGCAAAGTACTGCAGTGCATAGGTGCCAGGAAAGGTCAGAGAGGACCAGCGCCTGCGCACTGCAGTACTTTGCTCTGCCCTCAACAGTGCAGATAAGTGCGCCTGCGCAGAAGCGTGTTGCCGGAGAGCGATGAAGCAAGCAGGAGGGCAGCGTTGCAAGAGGATGGGAGGTGCCAGACTCGGACCTGCAACACCCATTGGACCGGACCACATCAGACCGCCCCCCCGGGTCAGTGTAATAAAACTTACTTTTCTTATCTTGCAGGTCAGACCGGGGGCTTATCTACAGCATTATAGAATGCTGTAGATAAGCCCTGAAAGGCAGTGGCCACATCATATACCGGCCAAAACAGGTGACAGGTTCCCTTTAAGGATGAAGGAAGTCAACCTTGCACAAGCCATTGACCGATAGGTGTTGAATTACACTTTTTGTGCTATGATATTCCAGTGCTGTGTTATCTGAGTCAAGGTAACCTTTGCTAAAACTGAAAAAAAGCAATGTACAACTTAAGAGGCAATGACAGCCTACATACACATAGCTAAAAGAAAATACAGTAATGTGAACTCTTGGCACTACTATTGGCTCAGTCTTGAATGTTAAACTTGTCTCTACTAAGACTCATTTAGTTTTTCTTCACTACGTTAATGATAGATCAAAGGATTATCAAAATTTAATAAACTAACAAACATAGCTGTGTATTGTTTCCTAATCATCTGTCAAATGTGTTCATGTTTATAATATTATCTCAGAGGAGAAGAATTCCTGGGGCTGTTAGGGCTGGATCAGATCATTCCTGACCCTTGTCCTTCCCGAGGCTTACATACTTTACTTCTTAAACTTAAAATTCAATAGAAACAAATCTATGCATTGATAGCCGGGAGGCACGATCAATGTGTCACACAGGATTTAAATTGTATCCCTTAAATATTTTTAGTAGTGATGACTTTTACAACTCGGCATTATGAGGGATTATACTGAGCATTTTATCATGTATTATTCTTGGCGTTCTCACAAATGTTTCTATAATGAAGAGGAAAAATTGCAAATAAAAAAAGGTTTACAGCCTTCAGATGTTTTAATTTATCTTTTCTTCTAGTGTAGCCTGCTGAACTTCAGTGTTAATTATGCTAAAGACGAAGGAAAAGCTGATTTCATTTCCATTGTTCATCTTCTGTCATCATCACAAAGGTATTAGTGGCCTTAATCTCAATGGTATTGTTTCTCCTCTTTAGTTTTATGGTCATGAACAGTGTCTTGTACTCCAATATCTTATGGGTATTCTTACAGGTGACATAAAATAGATGGTGAAAGAAATTAACGGGAACCTGTCAGATTCCATAAGGCCCCCAAACCACCACCATTACATTCCACAGGCCTATTCTTGCTTCTCAACAATATGTTTGATTTCCCAGACATTTTGTAAAAATAATCTTTAAGCCATCGTTCTGCAAATTAGTTAGAACTAGTTCGGTTGAGCGTTGTTCCCACCAGTCTAGTCCTTTTGTCAGCTTTGTGATCATGCCCACTTTGTGTGATTAACGTCTTCTTCACCATCTGTGTCATATCTGCAATGCAAGAATCGGTGATACTATGCCATTCTTGGCATGGCAGGCAAGACAATATTTCCTACTTTGAAGGTATGAAAGGAAAAGTGAAGAAGTTGTCAATCACCAAAATAGTGCTGGACATTCTATGTATGGACCCTATACATGTTGTAGCATCTGGACCAAGACATTACAAGTAGAGTTGAGCGAAACGGGTCGAAAAATTTCAAAAGTCGCCGACTTTTGGCAAAGTCGGGTTTCATGAAACGAAACCCGACCCTAGGATGAGGTCGGCCACGAGGTCGGCGACTTACGCGCCAAAGTCGCGTTTCAAAAGTTTGTTTTGCGCTCTTTTTCAGCCAATCAGGATCCACGGACACTGTGGGCAACGTGATGACATAGGTACGGGTCACCACCATCTTTCAGAAGGGCATGCAAGTGATTGGCTTGCTTTGGTGGGCGTCACAGGGGGTATAAAAGGGCGTGCACGCCGACCGCCATCTTACTTCTGCCGATCTCAGTATAGGGAGAGGTTGCTGCTGATTCTGTAGGGAGAGCGTTAGGCAGGGAAGAAGACAAAAAAACTGCTTCTGCTGCTAGCGATTTGGCCTGCATAACACACCAGTCACTGTGTGTGCAGTGCAAGGGGAGGCTATATTGTGGTGTATCAGTGGTGATGGTTGTTGGGCTGCCTTTTAAGGCTTCCTGACAGGCTGGCATTGCTGTTTACCCACTGCTCTGCAAACTGCTTTTTTAAAAGCAATCCAATCTCCCTTATCCTCTAGTCACTTTTGTCACAGCTGTGACATCGAGCCTGTGACATAGCGCTCAGATATCAGTGGGCCTCACACAATCCAAAAGTGTCCAGTGTCCACAAGTGTCTGCAGAAATTCAAAATCTCCCTTATCCTCTAGTCACTTTGCTCACAGCAGTGCCATCGAGCCTGTCACATAGCGCTCAGATATTCATTGGGCCTCACACAATCCAAAAGTGTCCAGTGTCCACTAGTGTGAGAAGAAATTCAAAATCTCACTTATCCTCTAGTCACTTTGGTCACAGCAGTGCCATCGAGCCTGTCACATAGCGCTCAGATATTCATTGGGCCTCACACAATCCAAAAGTGTCCAGTGTCCACAAGTGTGAGAAGAAATTCAAAATCTCACTTATCCTCTAGTCACTTTGGTCACAGCAGTGCCATCGAGCCTGTCACATAGCGCTCAAATATTCATTGGGCCTCACACAATCCAAAAGTGTCCAGTGTCCACAAGTGTCTGCTGAAATTCAAAATCTCACTTATCCTCTAGTCACTTTGGTCACAGCTGTGCCATCGAGCCTGTCACATAGCGCTCAGATATTCATTGGGCCTCACACAATCCAAAAGTGTCCAGTGTCCACTAGTGTGAGAAGAAATTCAAAATCTCACTTATCCTCTAGTCACTTTGGTCACAGCAGTGCCATCGAGCCTGTCACATAGCGCTCAGATATTCATTGGGCCTCACACAATCCAAAAGTGTCCAGTGTCCACTAGTGTGAGAAGAAATTCAAAATCTCCCCTGTCCTATAGACAGCTTGTACCTTGTTTTACATTACTATATAGTTTGTTGGATTTTGTCTACATTTTTACCAAAAATGAGGAAGGCTGGTGGAAGAGGCCGTGGAATTGGGCGGGGTTGCCAGCTGGTAATGATGGTGTTGGTGGTGGATCTGATGGTAGTGGCAAGAGCAAAATAGGACCGAATGCAGGAGGTGTTGAGCCTGCGTCATCGTCTGGCTCCATAAGGCTTCGAAGGCTTAGTTTTCTAGGAGTTGGCAAACCGCTTTTAAAGCCAGAGCATCAGGAAAAAGTTTTGTCTTACATTGCTGACTCAGCCTCCAGCTCTATCGCCTCCTCTTCTTCAGTTGTAAAAAGTAAAAGCACTGAGTCGTCATTGGAGGCTCATGTTCATGAACCACACCTTTCCTTGTGTCCTTCACCCCAACCAAGATTGAAGGATGACGCAGGCCATACTACTGATTACTCCATGGAGCTGTTTTCACATACCATGCCTGGATTATCAAGTGAAATGGTGAATTACCCAGGCCAAGATGAATCTGACATGGAGTGCACCGATGCACAGCCGCTGATGGATGATTCTGCTGGTACATTCACTCAGAACACTACATTGTCCTCGCAGTGTACAGAGCCAGATTCTGATCCTGATGAGACTCAGGTGCCCCTTCCCGCACACTATACCACCATACACGGTGACACAGAGGAAGGTGCACATGACATTGAAGAGGAGGTGATGGATGACCCAGTTGTTGACCCAGATTGGCATCCATTGGGGGAAGAGGGTGCTGCTTCCAATAGCTCAGATGAGGAGCATCCACAGCAGACATCGACATCGCAACAGCTGTTATCCAGCAGGCCCGGAGCACTCCGAAGACAGGTTCCAAAAATCAAAAGAGTTGCTGGACAGCTTGTCCAGAGGGTCAAAACATCACAGTGTGCTAGGCCGCAAAATGTCTGCCAAAGTAGGAAGAGTGCAGTGTGGCACTTTTTTGAACAAAATCCTCATGATCAGGCCAAGGTTATCTGTAAGAAGTGCGCAAAGAAAAATCTGAAAAATTTGAATACCAGTTGCATGCTTAGACATTTAACCAGCATGCACTTGCAAGCGTGGACACAACACCAAACCTCAAGTGCCACATGTGCAACTGATCACAATGAAGGTAGTCAGCAACGCTACATTGTTTCCCCCACTGTAAGCCCACCGGTTAGCACAGCAGCAAATGTTGAGGTGTCGTTGCAAGGCCACAGCAGTCAGGGAATCCCACTGTTATATCAACGAAAGACTGATTCTAGGCCATCAGAAAGAACACCAACTCATCACCATCATCAACCCTCTCTCAGTCCGCCCTGTCCACCGCTACTTCCACCATATGCAGCTCTAAAGTCAAGCTCACCCTCCCAGACACTATGAGTAGGTCAAGAAAGTACTCAGTCTCTCATCCGCGTACACTGGGTTTGAACGCCCACATTGCCAAACTAATCTCGTTTGAGATGATGACCTTTCGGTTGGTGGAAAGCGCAGCTTTCCGCGAACTCATGGCCTATGCAGTACCACGCTATGACCTACCCAGTCGCCACTTCTTCTCTCGCAAAGCCATCCCAGCCCTCCACCATCATGTGAAAGACCGCATTGTCCATGCACTCAAGCAGTCAGTGAGCGGAAAGGTGCACCTCACAACTGATGCATGGTCCAGTCGCCATGGCCAGGGCCGTTACGTGTCCATCACTGCGCACTGGGTTAATGTGGTGGATGCAGGGTCCACAGGGGACAGCGGTGGTGGGACAGTGCTGCCTAGCCCACGGTATAGTAAACAGTTGGCTGTAGGCGTTCGACCCTCCTCCTCCTCCAGAAGCGAAAGCTCGTCCACAGAGCGCAGTCGTACGAGCACTCCATCTGCAGCTGCCACTGTTGCACACGAGGTGTCCCCCTATCGAGCAGCTAGTGGAAAGCGTCAGCAGGCTGTGTTGCAGATGATGTGTTTGGGTGACAGACACACCGCCGAGGTGCTGGCCGAGTACTTTCAGCGACAAACTGAGTCATGGCTGGGCAGTGTACATCTTGAGGCAGGCAAGGTAGTTAGTGATAACGGCCGTAATTTTGTGGCAGCCATAGCCCTTTCAAAACTCAGACACATACCTTGCTTGGCTCACACCTTGAACCTGGTGGTGCAGTGCTTCCTCAAAAATTATCCGGAGTTAACAGCCCTGCTCCAGAAGGTGCGAAGACTGTGCGCGCACATCCGCCGGTCGCCTGTACACTCCGTTCGTATGCAGAAGCTGCAGCGATTGCTCCACCTTCCCAACCACCGCCTCATTATCGACATTGCAACCAGGTGGAACTCCACCCTGCACATGGTGGAGCGGCTGTGCAAGCAGAGGCAGGCCATAATGCATTTGTGGGAGGATACACGGCCAGGCACTTTGAGAGCAGACATGGAGTTGACCGGTGTGCAGTGGTCGAAGCTGAAAGACCTCTGTAAAGTCCTTCATTGTTTTGAGGAATGCACATGGCTGGTAAGTGCAGACGACGCCATCCTAAGCATGAGCATCCCACTTATGCATCTGCTCATGCAAACTTTGACGCACCTTAAGGAGCAGGCTTCTGCAGCCAATGTTGATGAGGAGGAAGAGGAGGAGGGAATCCTTGATGACATTCAGCCATTGTCTGCTCAGGGACCTCTCCTGGACGAGGTGGAGGAAGAAGAGGAGGAGGAGGAGGATGATGGGGATGATTACTTAGGGGAGGAGGATGCATCTCGTGGGGCAAGTGAAAATGTTGGCGTGGCAAGGTCTGGTACAGGGTTTGTGCGTGACTGGAGGGATGTGGATTTGCCAGAAAGTGCTCCTCCAACCAGCACTCGCAGTGCATCATTGACACCAGGAACATTGGCCCACATGTCAGATTATGCCTTGCAGATCCTAAAAAGGGACCCCCGCATTGCCAAAATGATGAACGATGACGACTACTGGTTGGCCAACATCCTGGATCCACGCTATAAAGGCAAATTACAAAACATCATGCCACAGGAGAACCTTGACCTAATATTGGCTAATAAACAAGCAACTCTGGTAAATCGGTTGCTTGAGGCATTCCCAGCACACAGCAGCGGTGATGGTTCTCACACGAGCCGTACGGGCCGGGGTCAGCTTGGCAGAGGTGTTCGTGGTGCACACAGCAGAAGTGGCGTTGGAGACAGGGGTTTCATGACAATGTTGTGGACTGATTTTTCAAGTACCGCTCACACAACTGGTAATACTGCATCGATGGAAAGTGACAGGAGACAGCAGTTGTCAACTATGGTTACAAACTACTTTTCCTCCCATATCGATGTTCTCCCACACAGGTCATTCCCCTTTGACTCTTGGGCCGCTAAACTGGACACCTGGCCTGAATTGGCACAATATGCCTTACAGGAGCTCGCTTGCCCAGCTGCAAGTGTGCTATCGGAATGAGTCTTCAGTGCAGCTGGATCAATCCTGACAGAAAAAAGGACTCGTCTGTCAACCCAAAATGTGGATGATCTAACCTTCATTAAAATGAACCACGCATGGGTTTCCAAGGATTTTGTCCCACCTTCCCCTGATGACACATAGGGTGACAGAAAAATGGCTTGCTTTGGTCCACCTCTTCCTGGGACTTGACCTATTTCACCTTTTGCATCAGCTGAATGTCCAACATCAACATATGCCACTTTCTAAAACTCCCTAACTGTGCTGCCTCCCCCCCATGGCCGGGGTCACCACCTAGCGCACGACACCGTGCGAGTGCCGTTGCCCTGGACAGGTGGGTAGGCCGACTCTTGGCACAGGGTCCCTCATAGTGCAATCAAGTGTCTCTGACGGTGGTGGTGCACACCCGCCGTCAGACACACCACCATACTATGAGGGGCCCAGTGCCAGTACCGACGCCCACGAGTGGGCCCCCCTTGCTTGGGCAGGGCCCCAGCATTTGCAAACTTTACCTCTCCCTGCTCCTCCGCTGTGTAGTCTGGGCCGTCAAATCCATACTGGGCCTGACACCGTTTGAGCCTGCCTCCTGATGTATAGACATATATTTTGAATGTGTACGCTATCCATACATGTTATCTGGGGATACGGAACCCTTTCTCACCTTTGTGCAATCACGTGCAATCCATACTGGGCCTGACACCGTCTGAGCCTGCCTCCTGATGTATAGACATATATTTTGAATGTGTACGCTATCCATACATGTTATCTGGGGATACGGAACCCTCTCTCACCTTTGTGCAATCACGTGCAATCCATACTGGGCCTGACACCGTCTGAGCCTGCCTCCTGATGTATAGACATATATTTTGAATGTGTACGCTATCCATACATGTTATCTGGGGATACGGAACCCTTTCTCACCTTTGTGCAATCACGTGCAATCCATACTGGGCCTGACACCGTCTGAGCCTGCCTCCTGATGTATAGACATATATTTTGAATGTGTACGCTATCCATACATGTTATCTGGGGATACGGAACCCTTTCTCACCTTTGTGCAATCACGTGCAATCCATACTGGGCCTGACACCGTCTGAGCCTGCCTCCTGATGTATAGACATATATTTTGAATGTGTACGCTATCCATACATGTTATCTGGGGATACGGAACCCTTTCTCACCTTTGTGCAATCACGTGCAATCCATACTGGGCCTGACACCGTCTGAGCCTGCCTCCTGATGTATAGACATATATTTTGAATGTGTACGCTATCCATACATGTTATCTGGGGATACGGAACCCTTTCTCACCTTTGTGCAATCACGTGCAATCCATACTGGGCCTGACACCGTCTGAGCCTGCCTCCTGTTGTATAGACATATATTTTGAATGTGTACATTATGCTATCCATACATGTTATCCGGGGATACGGTACCCTTTCTCACCTTTGTGCAATCACGTGTAATCCATAATGGGCCTGAGAACAGATGGCGAGCTGTTAAGCAAGCTACAGCACCTGTGGTTTGCACACGTAAGTTTTTCATTTTTTCAGGAATGACGGTTAGGCCTAATTCCGGAACTGCGGTTGACCTGCACTTACTGGGAAATCATCGTTCGCGGGTAATAATTGTAATCACAGATCCCCATCACTAACGTTGTTCAGCGGGTTATCTGCACCTGTAAGCGACAAACGCTGGCCTTTTCAGTGTAGCGCACATGCAGCCACGGACATGTAAGGGCATGACACACCAGTTATTGGCCAATCTCATGTGCCAGAGCCTCACGTGTCCCTCTAGTAAGCCAGACTCGGACCGCGGGGCATGACGGAGTCTCGTTCGTTAACGGAATTAAGCTTGCAATGTGTGCATCTGTTCTGTAGCTTGCATGGTTGAGGTTTCCCAGGTGGAGTCGAATTAAACCATAGGCTCCACTCCTGGTGGTGCCCTTCTGGACATTCCTTTAAGGTTCAGCTTTGCAACCATACTGCCCACGTAAAACAAACACTTTGCCTTCATGAACGCTGTTTGGAGGGTCATGACTCATGGGAATAATGCCGCCCAATCAGTTAACCTGCTAGAGAGATCCTTCATTGCTCCCAAGCATGACATCACACTCCCTAGGAGGAAGGTAATGCCACTGTGGCGACCGTACTCCTGGGGGCGACACAAGTGCAGTGATGCCCAGCCACTGCTCGATGAATCTGCTGGTACATTGACCCAGACCACTACATTCCCCTCGCACGCTACACGGCCTGAATCTGACCCTGATGAAACTCAGGTTACCCTTCCCATATACAGTTCCATCTTACACGGTGACAAAGAGGAAGCTGCAGATGAAAGTGCAGGTTCGGACCACCCGCCATCAGACACACCACCGTACTATCAGGGGCCCTGTGCCAGTGCCGTCGCCAATGAGTGGGCCCCCCCTGCTTGCTCAGGATCACAGCACTTGCAAGGTTGAAATACTGTGCAGTGAAATGGAAGATGGGAACGACGAGGAGTCCAGACTAGTACAGGGATTCCCTAGCGAGGAGACTTATTTGATTGTTTTCAATGTTGGGACAGCAATTTTTGGGGAGCACTATACTCTGGAGAATGATAGATGGGGCACACCATACACTGGAACATTCCAAAGGTGGACATCAGACACTGGAGCAGCATTTACAGGGCCCATTATACACTAGAGCATTAGAAATGGGGCCCATTATGTTTGGAGCATTATTTGGGCCCATAAGACAGTGGAGCTTCATCCATGGGGACCAACATATACTGTAGCATTATGTGGAGCTCATCATATACTGTTTCAAACATTATATGGGACCAATGATTCTGTATGGAGAAATAGATGGGCCTTGTCATGAGATGTAAAAAGTGAAGTATTTTTCATTGTACTATACCGCTATTTCTCTGCCGTATCGGAGCATGATGAGTTGTGGTATGTGTTAAAGGGGCGCTCTTTCGCCCAGGGCACATGAAAACCTGGAGCCAGCCCCCCCCATAACTTTAGCCAAATAACCCCCATTTTTCAGTGCGTAACTTGTATTATGAAGTTAATTAAGGTTGACAAGCTTAAGTAAGAAGAATTGATGCTTTTGGCATTCAAATGGGCACTGTTGGTGTGTTTCCTGTCCTCCTCTCACTGCCGACTTTTATTCCCCATTGACTTACATTGGGTTTCGTGTTTCGGGACGACCCCGACTTTTCCCTATAATCGGACAATCTTGCTCGACCCGACTTTTGGAAAAGTCGGGTTTCACGAAACGAAACGCGACCCTAAAAAACCAAAAGTCGCTCAACTCTAATTACAAGCAATTTCTTTAAGTTATGTATGTTGTGAGGTGCGGTCTCCATGAATTGCAGCACATCCCACAGATGACTAAATACATTGATATTTCAGAGCCAAAAAAAAATCTTGCAGGTTTTATAAATGAGATTTAGCTGAATAAAAGATGGCACCAGGATGCTCAATGAGGAAAAAACAAGGTGGCAGAGCAATGTGATGCTCTGCGTAATCTTCCGCTTTAAAACCTCAGCTCCTGCCAATAATGTGGATGATTCTTTTATACATATCACCTGCCTAAATATTGTAAAGGCCAAGTGCACTTCTTCATGGCAGTTGGAATTGTTAAAGGTCGTAGTCACATGCAGCAGGAATAAAGCCACTGCCAGGCTGAAGAAAACTGTTCATTAATGGTTCCATCCATCCATCCAGCCAGCCAGCCATCCATCCATCCATCTTGGATCTGTTAATCTTTTTTCTATTTAATTTTATTCTATTCTTGTCTATACTTTTGTTTATAATATTTACTGAAAAAAAACAGAAATGTAGACATTTTTGCAAATTTATTAAAAAAGAAATACTGAAATATCACATGGTCATAAGTATTCAGACCCTTTGCTCAGTATTGAGTAGAAGCACCTTTTGAGCTAGTACAGCCATGAATCTTCTTGGGAATGATGCAGCAAGTTTTTTTACACCAGGGATTTGGGGATCCTCTGCCATTCTTCCTTGCAGATCCTCTCCAGTTCCGTCAGGTTGGATGGTGAACATTGGTGGAGCCATTTTCAGGTCTCTCCAGAGATGCTCAATTGGTTTAGCTCAGAGCTCTGGCTGGGCCAGTCAAGAATGGTCACATAGTTGTTTTGAAGCCACTCCTTTGTTATTTTAGCTGTGTACTTAGGGTCATTGCCTTGTTGGAAGGTGAACCTTCAGCCAAGTCTGAGGTCCAGAGCACTCTGGAAGAGGTTTTCATCCAGGATATCTCTGCACTTGGCCGCATTCATGTTTCCTTCAATTGTAACCAATCATCATGTCCCTGCAGCTGAAAAACACCCCCATAGCATGATTCTGCCACCACCATGTTTCACTGTTGGGATTGTATTAGGCAGGTGATGAGCAGTGCCTGGTTTTCTCCACACATACCACTTAGAATTATCGCCAAAAAGTTCTGTCTTCATCTCATCAGACCAGAGAATCCTATTTCTCATAGTGTTGGAGTCCTTCATGTGCTTTTTAGCAATCTCTTTGCGGGCTTTCATTTGTCTTGCACTGAGGAGTGGCTTCTTCTACTGAATACTTTGGCCATATTTGATTTGACCACAGTGTTTTATCAAAACTTCAGCAAGAAGCCCAGCAAGTGACTCATGAATCAAGATCTCTGCCCCAACCTTACATTGCTCTTAGATGTGGCAGCAAAAACCTGGTGACAGATTTACTTTGATAATACTGGTGCCTTGTTATTTGACAGTGGGTCCTTTGGGCCCCACAGGCACACATTTTTGAGAGTAAAAGGTACTTATAGCCTATGTCTGTAAGTCTATAATGGCTGATAATGGTAGGACACACTTTTACTTGAGCTCAGAACATTTTTCACCAATGCTTTGCAGAAGCCCTTCACTGGAGATTGTGTGCTCTCTGTGTAAGCAGGTTGCGGATGCAGTGATGGACAGGAGACAGAACAAGGGTTAACAAGTTTAACAATTTAATTTAACAAAGTATAAGCTCCTCACAGGGAGATTAATGGTTAAAGAGTTAATACAAGTAACAAAACAGAAAGTAAAAGATGCAGAATAGCAGTAGTCCAATTGTCAAAACCTTATCGTGTTCCTTATGATCCTCCTCAGCTGATCACGCACGGGTTGTAGTGCCGGCAATGACCGTGAGCTTGTCCCCAGATCGTGTCCTTTAAACAATGGTCCATCTTCTGGCAGCAGCGGTCGATCTCCGGTACCTTCTGCTGAGCCCTCAGTCCATAAACTTGTGCAGCCAAGGTTAAAAGGGCCGCAGTACTTCCAGAAACAATTGTGGGCTGAAGTCTAGTAACTGGTGGGGCAGGCCGCTGTGTCTGTCTGGCACCCGGCTTTCTCCCTTCTGCATATGTGCAGTACTCACAGTCACAGAGCGCATGGAGTCTCTGTCTCCTACAGTCCTGCTGAAGTTTGCGGGAGCCGACAAGCATGACTGGTCGCAGCATCGGTGTTCAGGGGACGGAGTACACAGCTCACCATGTTGCACACTGCTGGTCCAAACTGCCCACCACCGTGAGCGCTTTTGCTTTTATCTGGCCCCTCCTACTCTGGTCATGAGGATGGTCCGGTCCCTCATTTCTTCTTCCAGGCAACATGGGAGGCAGCCTCAACAGTTCCGGACCTGGCTCGGTACAGATACCCACAGCCCAGTCCACCTCATTACATCTGTCAGTAATCCCAGTGCCATAAATGTATGGCACTCAGCAACCAGGGGTTAGGTCTGGAAAAAAATTTAGATATTGTGTGCAAATTGTAAGGGAACATGCCAATGATTGGGAATTACTGCAGTTTTGATGCTACGAAATCCCATGTTCTTTATGCGTGCATCTGCGCCTGCGGATCAAATGCGGTCACTGACATGAGGTGATTCTTTGAAGACTATAGCACGTCAATTTCTCTTACAGAGACACTAATCTCTGCAACAAAATTTCACCAATAGAATGAACTTGAAGCGGAAAATCCTCATGGTTCAGTGAACATATGCGGACTTACATGTGCTGAGTCCAAAGCGCTGCTACTTCCGGATTGTGGACATGTACCCTAAAGGGTTCCTTCCATTTTAATTTTTTTAAAGGCAAATAGCAGGAAATGACTAACATAACAAAATAAACATTGTTTACTTATTCTATCCCTCACGGCGCTGTAAGACCCAACAAGTTCTGCTGCCGTCACGTGTTGTACATCGTTCATTCAAATGACCACTTCATCCAATCATTGTCCTCATTAATCTTGTGCTGTACATGTAGATGTTACCGCTATGGCCAATCATTGGCTGCAGTGGTCACATGAATTGCGAAATCAAAGATGTGAAATTATCTCTCAAGGACCGTCAGGGACCATCTGATTGTCAGGAGAGTCAGCAGAGACTTAATAGCTATTGTAACATGCTTCTTGCTGTTTTTTTTTTAAATTGTCTTTATCAGGATTAAAATTGAAGAACCTCCTCACCTCATGTGGTTGTTTAAATATAAATGTCAGAATATCCAACAATAAACTAGTAAATTGTTTAAGATTTCTTAATGTCAGGAAAGTTCAGTTTAGTAGAAATATATTGTTTGCCATAATCTTTTCCTTCCTCCCATAAATTGATCTTGATCTTTCCTGCGTAAGCAACAGGTAGCGTATTAAGAAGTAACGCAATCTCCCAGCAGGACTCCTCCAGTGTTTGCAGAGTGATATGTTTTACGCGACAATTTTAATTTATTTTAAGCAGAAGTGGTCAGCAGGCCATCAATTTCAACATTTTACCGATTACATTTTGCTACGGTTAAAAACTGTCAATCCCACCAGGAGTTTATCTAAATACGTTTGATTCTTAATACATTGCATTAGCCGACTATTATTCCTGGTTGATATAATCCTTCTTATTATCAAAGTTCTAATTGCTTTTTCTTAAATCACTCTTAATACGTGTTTAATTCACGGGCGGAAAATCGCAAAACTGGAATACAGACATGGGTTACGGTAATTTAAAAACATTCTTAAACAGAACGAGAAACAATTGTGTCTAATTGTGAGAGATTAGCAGACTAATATTAAAAGGAATAATCAGAACACCAACAATAACAAAAATTATAGTAATAATAACTACATGACTGGTTCATTTTCACCCTTCCTGAAAAGGCACATTTTGGGGGGTTTCATATATGCAGTTTTAAGAGCACTAGCATTTCTCTTTCAGATATTCCTAGATTTTTGCATTTTTCTGTGATATATGGGGGCCTAATGTTTATACTGTTGTCATACATATCTTGTTTTTTACTATATAGGATAATATTGTATATAAAAGTAAATACGTGTCTGTTTTTCACACTTATTCATTTTTATTTTTTATGATCACAAAAGACGACTAAAATGCAATCTAAATTTTGTTGCCCTTTCTGCAACAATTACTTTTACCCATCAGACCTTGTGGAGAGTGACGTGTCAAGCCTGACATACCACGGTGAGGAGACATTTAAGCCATGCACTGCTTCTCTGGGGAATTAAATATGCAAATCGTGTCTTCAGAGAGGAATTTACCCCTTGGATCCCAGTCAGAGGCCTCTCACCCAGCCAGATCTCACATCACACTATGCACTGACAAGGGCCAGTACCTTGAAGAACAGTGTCTGCAAATTGACAATCCTGGTTTGACTTTTATCCTAAGGCCAGGTTCACATAGCGTTAATGCAGTTCGTTCAATGCATAGCGTTGACGGACTGCATTAATGCTACTCACATAACACGATCGTGTTATGTGAGCCCGCTAGCGCAGATGAAGCACCTGCGCTGGCAGTGATGGACCCTCGGATGCTGCAGCCCGTACCCGAGGGTCCATCACAGAATGACGGCACATCGCTAGCGCATGCCGATTTATGGCATGTGCTAGCGATGCACTCCTAATGGAAATGAATGGCAGCGTTAACGGATTGTGTTACACTGCGTTATGCTGCGGTGTAACGCAATCCGTTAAACGGACTGCCTTAACACAGTGTGACCCCAGTCTTAGTCATATGACAATGCTCATTAAAGGGTCAACATTGACCATTAAGATTGCTACTTCCAACAGGTAGCACTACAGTTCTAGCCCTCATCTTTTTTCCCTCTGAAGAGACAATTTGCATTAAAATCAGGCATTTTTTTAATTGGGGTGGGGCTAGTACATCAATTAGCATGTTTTTTTTGCTATTTATTTTTCACAGCATTTTTTATTAATTAATTCACTCATTTATTATACAAGTGTCCCAGGAGTTTCTTTCACATGACAATGACATGCCACATGCTGTTTTGCTATTGTGAGCAGACAGAGCTACATGTGCTACCATGACATTTAGCATCACCAGACTTATCTTTCGTTGATCACATCTGTGATGTCATTGGTTGGAAAGTACAAAAAAGAGCTGCCAGCAGTGGATCTGGATGATTTTGTGCCTAATTGCAATCAACACAGCAGAACATTTCTCAATCATTAATATCCACATTAATAGAAACCAAGTTGCGTAAGTGTGAGATTTCTATATATGGTGCTTATGCTGTATACATAATAAATTGAAACTTTTTGAAAATGTTTTTACATTTCTTGATAATTTGCAGATCATTAAAGGAGCTTGTGAACTGATGATGTTTATCTGCAGATACAGTGTTAATCTGTTGATAAATAGCATAAGAGTGCTCCAGGCCAAGGAGTAGACAAACATTCCACAGGCCACAATCAACAATCTGATCAACTCTATGGGAAGGAGATGTGATGCACTGTGTGAAGCAAATGATGATCACACCAGATACTGATTGGTTTTCCAATTCTCCCAGACCACGAAATGCTGTAAAATTGCTCATTTTAGAGTGACCTTTTATTGGGCCACCATAAGGCACATCTGTACAATAATCATGCTATCTAATCATCATCCTGATATGCCACACCTGTCAGTTCCTTGGGACTGTGGGCGCTAGCTAGGTCTCTAGAACTAGGGGTACCCTAGTCTATCCTTGTCCCCAATATTATTCCTGAAGTTGTAGATGTTAGGTTCACGTGCCTCGCTATGCTCCTGTATCAACCCTGTTCTGTCCCCTCCACCACCCAGGGATGCCAAAGTATATTGGATAGCACCAACCAGACAAACAAGGGAAGACAGACAGAGATAAATGAAAATAACAATCATACAAAATATACTCACCAAAACACAAAGTGCAACATAGGTGAGGTAAAGGAAGAAGAAACCAAATAGGAGAGGATGAGGATTGGCACATAAACAACATTCCAAGTAGCAATCTTCTGAACAAATCTCTAAATGTCAACTCTAATCATGAACTACACCTTCATCTTCAAACCAGGCAGTGGGGTAGATTGTTTTGTGGAAGCATGGTATGTTTTGAGTAGATGGTGGGGGAACGCATTATGAATCTAAAAAGTGGGTGGTAAAGTAAGGAAAAACACTACTAGATTAACGATGGCAACAATCTTATAGGGACAAAACCTACAAAAGACAAAATGAGAAAAACCCTGCTGTAATTAAATAAATAAAAAGCAAAAGTGCATTTAAGTAATTCAGAGTTCTTAGTAATACTGTATTTGATCAAATATAGCATAATAGCCGTCCCACCATCGACAAGGTGACTCTGTGATCGAGGCGGTCCTACACTGTCTAATAGTAAAAACCTTATCATGTGTCAAAGTTGACATCAGTGTGTGAATGGCAGACAAAAGGACCAGGTCCCAACCAGTGGACACCAGTCAGGGGAAGCCTTTAAATACAATTTCCAGCTCAGGAGAAGGAGGCCACACCCTGGCTTGCACAAAATGCAAAAATAAATCCACAAAAATTGAGCTTGGTTTGAGTTGGTATACATGCAGCACATAAACGCATATTTACATTGGCCATAAAGCATTTATGTTTTGAGTAGATGGCGGGGAAACACATTATGAATTTAAAAAGTGGGTGGTAAAATAAGGAAAAACACTACTTGATTGACGATGGCAACAATCTTATAGGGACCAAGAAACCTGAGTCCCAATTTCCAAGATGGAACCTTCAACTTAATGTTCATCCAGGACAACCACACAAAGTCACCAACATACACGTCCGGACCCACCAAACAGTCGGTAGACATGGGTAGATCAGTGATAAAATCTGAGTAAATGATCTACATGGAATTGCCAAAGGTTGAAAAGCCTCAGATGAACGAGTGTTTAGGATCTAAGAACGTACATTAATACTGCAGGCAGCTACATACTCCCAAACATCCTGCTGCACCCCAGACCACCAAAAATTCCAAGTAATAAAATCTGTGGTGGCTTTGCTATCAGGGTGTCTGACCAAGAACAAATCATGATGTTCACTTAAAAATTTAAGGCAGAGATTCTCAGGGACAAACAGTCTACCTGAAGGACAGGCAGCAGGGGCGTCCCTCTGAGCCTCTATGAGCCTCTATAACCTCCCTCTCCAGAACAGAACATATAGTTAATAATGGTTGCATTAAATACTCCTTTCTGACATTTATAGTAGAGTTTACAGGCCTCTCTGAAAACAACAAACTTATCTCAACCCCTAGAGAACCTATCTGGTAGATCAATCTTGGGCTCCACTGGGGATGGCCTGAGAGCCACAGGCCCCAAGTCTGAAGTGTTTGGGTATTTCAAAACAACAGTGTGCAAGTCTGCCACCTCCAGGCTGAGTTGATGCAGTTATCCTGCCAGAGCAGCCACTGGATCGATAACGGATCAAAAAGGGTATGGACCAGTGTTAATGTCACACAGTGCCTTGGTATTGTGGGCGCTAATCGGGTCCCTAAAACTAGTGGCATCGTAGTCTATTCCTGTCAGCTGGAATACTCCTGAAAGTGGAGATGCCAGTTTCACGTGTCTTCCTATGCTCCTATATTAGGGAAGTGGGATGCAGAAGTGCATAAGATAATACTAACCAGATAAACAAAGGAAGACAGACAGAGATAAATAAAAATAACAATCACACAAAATACAGAGATATTGAGGATGTGCACACAAACATAACTCCAAGCAACAATCTCCTGAACAAATCTTCAAACGCCAACTACAGCCACAAACTGCACATCCAACTCCAAACCAGGCAGTGAGAATTAACACTAGCAATTCCTAAGTGCTAGAGGTGAGCATATATAGCAGAGGGGAGTGACCAACAATGAACAGCTGAGACAATTTTGTAGGAAAGCTTCAGGAGCTTCAACTGGACAGATTAACCCTTGCACTGTCAGCAAGGAAAAAAAAAACTTTGCTGTTTAATAAGATGGTGAGGTACTTCTAAACAGTGCAGGAGTTGATAAAACCAGATGCCACAATCTTCTGGACCCTCTCTGTTGCAGACTCCCCGTGACAACACCTGTGAGGGATGAGTTATCTAGGCTAAGGAGAAGTCCTCACTAACATAGATTTAGACAAATTTCTGAGTAATATTAGAGAAAAAGGTCTTTTGTATGCATAGAAAAAGTCTTAGATCTTTGAGTTCAGCTCATGAAAAATGGGAGCAAAAACAGTAGTGTTGTGTTTACATTTTATTCAGTATTTACACATATACAGTGGGGCAAAAAAGTATTTAGTCAGTCAGCAATAGTGCAAGTTCCACCACTTAAAAAGATGAGAGGCGTCTGTAATTTACATCATAGGTAGACCTCAACTATGGGAGACAAACTGAGAAAAAAAAATCCAGAAAATCACATTGTCTGTTTTTTTTTCATTTTATTTGCATATTATGGTGGAAAATAAGTATTTGGTCAGAAACAAGCAATCAAGATTTCTGGCTCTCACAGACCTGTAACTTCTTCTTTAAGAGTCTCCTCTTTCCTCCACTCATTTCCTGTAGTAATGGCACCTGTTTAAACTTGTTATCAGTATAAAAAGACACCTGTGCACACCCTCAAACAGTCTGACTCCAAACTCCACTATGGTGAAGACCAAAGAGCTGTCAAAGGACACCAGAAACAAAATTGTAGCCCTGCACCAGGCTGGGAAGACTGAATCTGCAATAGCCAACCAGCTTGGAGTGAAGAAATCAACTGTGGGAGCAATAATTAGAAAATGGAAGACATACAAGACCACTGATAATCTCCCTCGATCTGGTGCTCCATGCAAAATCCCACCCCGTGGGGTCAGAATGATCACAAGAACGGTGAGCAAAAATCCCAGAACCACGCGGGGGGACCTAGTGAATGAACTGCAGAGAGCTGGGACCAATGTAACAAGGCCTACCATAAGTAACACACTACGCCACCATGGACTCAGATCCTGCAGTGCCAGACGTGTCCCACTGCTTAAGCCTGTACATGTCCGGGCCCGTCTGAAGTTTGCTAGAGAGCATTTGGATGATCCAGAGGAGTTTTGGGAGAATGTCCTATGGTCTGATGAAACCAAACTGGAACTGTTTGGTAGAAACACAACTTGTCGTGTTTGGAGGAAAAAGAATACTGAGTTGCATCCATCAAACACCATACCTACTGTAAAGCATGGTGGTGGAAACATCATGCTTTGGGGCTGTTTCTCTGCAAAGGGGCCAGGACGACTGATCCGGGTACATGGAAGAATGAATGGGGCCATGTATCGTGAGATTTTGAGTGCAAACCTCCTTCCATCAGCAAGGGCATTGAAGATGAAATGTGGCTGGGTCTTTCAACATGACAATGATCCAAAGCACACCGCCAGGGCAACGAAGGAGTGGCTTCGTAAGAAGCATTTCAAGGTCCTGGAGTGGCCTAGCCAGTCTCCAGATCTCAACCCTATAGAAAACCTTTGGAGGGAGTTGAAAGTCCGTGTTGCCAAGTGAAAAGCCAAAAACATCACTGCTCTAGAGGAGATCTGCATGGAGGAATGGGCCAACATACCAACAACAGTGTGTGGCAACCTTGTGAAGACTTACCGAAAACGTTTGACCTCTGTCATTGCCAACAAAGGATATATCACAAAGTATTGAGATGAAATTTTGTTTCTGAACAAACACTTATTTTCCACCATAATATGCAAATAAAATGAAAAAAAAACAGACAATGTGATTTTCTGGATTTTTTTTTCTCAGTTTGTCTCCCATAGTTGAGGTCTACCTATGATGTAAATTACAGACGCCTCTCATCTTTTTAAGTGGTGGAACTTGCACTATTGCTGACTGACTAAATACTTTTTTGCCCCACTGTATATAAAAGGCATATATGTAAAAGGCTTTTACATAAAGCTGACAATGAATTGAGGCTTGCAAGAGATGTCAAAAGCAATAATAAAAGATTTTGGGAATACGTCAAAAGTAAAAGAAAAGTCAAAGATGCTATAGGATTTTTACAGGATGAAAATGATGAAATGGTAAGACAGGATGTTGAGAAGGCCGACCTTTTAAATTCCTATTTTGCATCTGTTTTCTGTCAGAAAGGAAATGTAACATCAACTGTTCTTCACTGTCCGATTAAGGGAATAGAAGAATCCAGGATATCTATAAACAGAAATATAGTGAGAAAACACTTAGCTAACCTAAATGAATTCAAGTCTCCAGGTCCAGATGAATTACACCCCAGAGTACTGAAGGAGATAGCAGAATAAATTTTTGAACCCCTCTCCATAATCTTTGAAAATTCTTGGAGAACAGAAGTCCCAGAAGAATGGAGAAGAGCAAATGTTGATCCTATCTTCAAAAAAAGGAAGGAGGTGGACCCAGGCAACTATAGGCCGGTGAGTCTGACTTCTATACCAGGAAAGATCTTTGAACAAATTATTAAACAACATGTATGTAAGTACCTGGATAAGAATGAAGTAAATAAACAGAGTCAGCATGGGTTTGTAACTAATAAGTCATGTCAGACTAACATAATTTCCTTCTATGACAGAATCACTGATTGGGTGGATCAGGGAAATGCTGTAGATATAGTATATCTTGACTTCAGCAAAGCATTTGACAAATTATCTCATACAATCCTTATTGAAAAAATGGCTAAGTATGGAATGAACAAGGCAACTGTTAGGTGGATTCATAACTGGCTTAGTGATCAGACACAAAGAGTGGTCGTAAATGGCTGCACATTCAGTTGGATGAATGTCTTAAGTGGGGTACCACAGGGCTCTGTCCTGGGCCCTGTATTGTTCAACATCTTTATCAACGATTTAGATGAAGGAATTGAGAGTAAACTGATTAAATTTGCTGATAACACAAAGCTTGGAGGGATAGCTAATACTAGAGAAGAGAGAGAGGATTCAAAAAGATATAAATAAATTGGAGAAGTGGGCAGCAACTAACAGAATGGTTTTTAACAGGGAAAAATGCAAAGTACTACATCTGGGCAATAAAAATTAAAAAAGCATATACAGAATGGGAGGAATAGGGCTAAGCAATAGCACATGTGAAAAAGGCTTGGGTATACTAATAGATCACAGACTGAATATGAGTCAACAGTGTGATGCAGCAGCAAAAAAGGCAAATGCAATTCTTGGATGTATTAACAGAAGCATACAGTCTAGATCACGTGAAGTCATTATTGCCCTCTACTCCTCTTTGGTCAGACCTCATCTGGAATACCGTGTCCTGTTTTGGGTGCCACATTTAAAAAAGACATCAACAAACTGGAGCAAGTTCAGAAAAGAGCGACCAGAATGGTGACCGTTCTGCAAACCTTGTCTTATGAGGAAAGGTTGCAGGATTTGGGAATGTTTAGCTTGCAGAAGAGAAGACTGAGAGGGAGACTTAATAGCTGTCTACAAATATCTCAAGGGCTGTCACATTGTAGAAGGATCATCTTTATTCTCATTTGCACAAGGAAAGACTAGGAGCAATGGGATGAAACTGAATGGGAGGAGACACAGATTGGATATTAGAAGAAACTTTTTGACAGTTACGATTCTATGATTATATATACACTCACTGGCCACTTTATTAGGTACACCATGCTAGTAAGGGGTTGGACCCCCTTTTGCCTTCAGAACTGCCTCAATTCTTCGTGGCAGAGATTCAACAAGGTGCTGGAAGCATTCCTCAGAGATTTTGGACCATATTGACATGATGGCATCACACAGTTGGCGCAGATTTGTCGGCTGCACATCCCTGATGCGAATCTCCCGTTCCACCACATCCCAAAGATGCTCTATTGGATTGAGATCTGGTGACTGAGGAGGCCATTTGAGTACAGTGAACTCATTGTCATGTTCAAGAAACCAATCTGAGATGATTCGAGCTTTATGACATGGCGCATTATCCTGCTGAAAGTAGCCATCAGATGTTGGGTACATTGTGGTCATAAAGGGATGGACATGGTCAGCAACAATACTCAGGTAGGCTGTGGCGTTGCAACGATGCTCAATTGGTACCAAGGGGCCCAAAGAGTGCCAAGAAAAAATTCCCCACACCATGACACCACCACCACCAGCCTGAACCGTTGATACAAGGCAGGATGGATCCATGCTTTCATGTTGTTTACGCCAAATTCTGACCCTACCATCCGAATGTCGCAGCAGAAATCGAGACTCATCAGACCAGGCAACGTTTTTCCAATCTTCTACTGTCCAATTTCGATGAGCTTGTGCAAATTGTAGCCTCAGTTTCCTGTTCTTAGCTGAGAGGAGTGGTACCCAGTGTGGTCTTCTGCTGCTGTAGCCCATCTGCCTTAAAGTTCGACGCACTGTGTGTTCAGAGATGCTCTTCTGCCTACCTTGGTTGTAACGGGTGGCAATTTGAGTCACTGTTGCCTTTCTATCAGCTCGAACCAGTCTGCCCATTCTCCTCTGACCTCTGGCATCAACAAGGCATTTCCGGCCACAGAACTGCCGCTCACTGGATTTTTTTTCTTTTTCGGACCATTCTCTGTAAACCCTAGAGATGGTTGTGCGTGAAAATCCCAGTAGATCAGCAGTTTCTGAAATACTCAGACCAGCCCTTCTGGCACCAACAATCATGCCACGTTCAAAGGCACTCAAATCACCTTTCTTCCCCATACTGATGCTCGGTTTGAACTGCAGGAGATTGTCTTGACCATGTCTACATGCCTAAATGCACTGAGTTGCCGCCATGTGATTGGCTGATTAGAAATTAAGTCTTAACACACAGTTGGACAGGTGTACCTAATAAAGTGGCCAGTGAGTGTATATATATATACAGTATATATATATATATATATATATATTATATATTGAATCGTAGAGTTGGAAGGGAACTCCTGGGCCATCTGGTCCAACCCCCTGCTCAAAGCAGGATTCGCTAAATCATCCCAGACCGATGTCTGTCCAGCCTCTGTTTGAAGACTTCTATTGAAGGAGAATTCACTACCTCTCATTGCAGCCTGTTCCACTCATTGATCACTCTAACTGTCTAAAAGTTTTTTTCTAATATCTAATCTGTGTCTTATCCCATTCAGTTTCATCCCATTGCTCCTAGTCTTTCCTTGTGCAAATGAGAATAAAGATGATCCTTCTACAATGTGACAGCCCTTGAGATATAAACTTCCTTTTTGTCCTTCCTCATTCTCATGTCCTCTACCAGACGCCTGGGAGTTTGAGGGTTCTGGACAGAGAGTTCAGATGTTGCTTCTGGGATCTGTTGTAGCCATTTTCCCAACTTACAGGTCACCACTGGAATCACTGTTGTCTTCGCATTCCACATCTTCTCCAGTTCTCCAATGAGGCCCTGGTATTTCTCCAGCTTCTCATATTCCTTCTTTCTGATGTTGCTGTCACTACCATATCCATTATCATTGCTGTCTTCTGATCCTTGTCTACTATCACAATGTCTGGTAGGTTAGCCAACACCTGCTTATCTGTCTGGATCTTGAAGTCCCACAGGATTTTAGCCCTTTCATTCTCCACTACTTTCTCTGGGGTCTCCCTCCTGGACTTAGGGGTACTTAGCCTATATGCTGTTCAGATGTTCCTTTATACAATTCCTGCTACTTGGTTGTGGCATTCGGGACAGTGGGGAAAAGAAGTATTTAGTCAGCCACCAATTGTGCAAGTTCTCCCACTTAAAAAGGTGAGAGAGGCCTGTAACTGATATCATAGGTAGACCACAACTATGAGTGTCAAACTGAGAAAACAAGTCCAGAAAATCACCTTGTCTGCTTTGGCAAGTTTTATTTTTCAAATTATGGTGGAAAATAAGCATTTGGTCATTGCAAAAAGTTCATTTCAATATTTTGTTATATATCCTTTGTTTGCAATGACAAAGGTCAAACGTTTTCTTTAAGTCTTCACAAGGTTGGCACACACTGTTGCTGGTATGTCGGTCCATTCCTCCATGCAGACATCCTCTAGAGCAGTGATGTTTTGGGCCTGTCGCTGGGCAACATGGATTTTCAAATCCCTCCAAAGGATTTCTATGGGGTTGAGATCTGGAGACTGGCTAGGCCACTCCAGAACCTTCTTATGTTTCTTACGAAGCCACTCGTTCATTGCCCTGTCGGTGTGCTTGGGATCATTATCATGCTGAAAGACCCATCCACGTTTCATATTCAATGCCCTTGCTGATGGAAGGAGGTTTGTACTCAAAATCTCACGATACATGGCCCTATTCATTCTTTCATGTACACGGATCAGTCATCCTGGTCCTTTTGCAGAGAAACAGCCCCAAAGATTGATGCTGACACCCCCATGCTTCACAGTAGGTATGGTGTTCTTTGGATGCAACTCAACATTCTGTCTCTTCCAAACGCGGCGAGTTTTGTTTCTACCAAACAGTTTTACGTTGATTTCATCACACCATATGACATTCTCCCAACACTCTTCTGGATAAGCCAAATGCTCCCTAGAAAACTTCAGACGGGCCCAAACATGTACTGGCTTAAGCTGGAGGACATGTCTGGCACTGCAGGATCTGAGTCCCTGGTGGCGTAGTGTGCTACTGATGGTAACCTTTGTTTGGATGGTCCCAGCTCTATGCACGTCATTCACTAGGTCCCCTATATAGTTCAGGGATTTTTGCATACCGTTCTTGTGATCATTTGTACCCCATTGTCATGATCCATGCTGGATCATGAAAGATAAAAAGCACAGGTAAACTTTTTTTTCCTTAAGCTTGTGCTTAAGTTTTGGTTTTGCCCCCGGTGACCATTAGGATTATTATGCAGTGGTGTCTTTTGTTCTAGTTTGCCCCCGGTGGTGGTGAGCATCATTGCACTCTGTTTTTTTAGTTTAGTACATGATTATAAAGCAGGTGTGATTGCTCTGGCTGCTATAAAAGAGTGTCAGGTGTTGCAATCACTGTTGGTGATAGTGTTCATTTCAACCATCCTTGGTGGAAGAGGGATCTAGAGAGAGGTCCTGGCAGCTCAGTCAGAGCCCTGGTGTGGAAGGAGTCAGAGGGGATTTCCTTGCAGCTCTGACAGAGCTTGGTGGCAGCTATTCAGGAGGAAAGCTGCATTCTGGTGGTGGACTCTGTTGCTGGGAGCAAGAGCAACAGCGCAAAGCTAAGTGGTGTTTCCCTGTCTGTATTTTTCCCTGGTGTGTATTAGTACAGCGGTGGGGCCAGTGCCTGCCTCACCCAGCTCCCTAGCCAGGGATAGCTGTAGGGTGTGCTAGGGTGACAGGTATCCTGATCGGCGCCCAGTGCGGAACCAGCTTAGAGATCGCTAGGAGTGGAGGGACACTGACTCAGGGGAATGCAGGAGGTCTCCACGTCCCCGTTCCCAATCGCAGGGCCCACTGTTGTAACTTTTTCCCTTTTTCCCCGTGTCTTGCTGTTTCAGTTACACGTGCCATGTCTTGTCATTTTAGTTACCGGCCTACAGGTCGTGTCACACAGGACGGGTCCACTTGACATTATCACCAACCGTAACATTTTTTTTCTCTCTGGTGAGCCATGGGCCAAGTTCAGGCCAGTGAGCAGTTGTTGCTGGCCCTCACTGAGATTAGTGAGGAGTTGAATGATGCGGTTCAGCAGCACCTGCATCGGAATTATGGGTCTGAGGCCTATCCTTTGTCTCAACTAGAGGGTCCATATATGGCTTTGGCGAGGATGTGCCGTGGAGTCGCTGCTGGGGAGCAGGACTTGCTTATGAAGGCGGACGTACCCTGGCAGGTGGGTGGAGTCGGTGTCCCCATGGTGCTGCCTGGTGTTCCCCAAGGTGAAGGGGTACGTCCCTGTAGTGAGCAGACTAATGATTTAGTCCTTGGCACTGATGCTGAAAATTCTGTATTGTCAGAGAAGCCGTGCCCCCCTGGTCATGTGGAGGAAGACGACCTGGGAGTGTATATTTCCTCCTCGCACTCAGAAGGTACCCTGTCAGCAGAGGTGATGGTTGGCGAGGTACCTGAGGGCATACCAGTGCTTGTGAACAGTAGAGCTGAAGTCAGTCTGGTGGATGCTCAGTTTGTCCAGACTCATGGTCTGAGGTGTGAGACGCCGGACAGACCCATAAGCGTCCAGGCCATTGACTCTGTCCCACTGAGCCGGGGGGTTGAACCAAGTCGTAGAAGACATTGTGCTGTATAGTGAACATCATGACGAGTCCCAGTCATACTACGTCTTGGAGGGAAATCCAGCACCTATCGTTGTGGGCCCCCCTTGGTCTAAAAAAACACAACCCGGTCTTAGATTGGCAGACTAGGGAAGTAGTCAGCTGGGAGCAGTCGTGTGAGGGCTGCTGCCTAGGGGCTACTGTCTCTGCCGTCTCTCTGCATTCATCCCCTTCCTCTCCAGTGAGAGCAGCGGAGATGCTGCAGGAGAGTAGGGGCAAGGCTCAACCCTCGCCATTAGCCAACCCTGAGAGGCGCAGACCTCGTAGTAGGAGGGGTTGGAGGGTGGTGTTTCCCTTGGTGAATTGTGGGGGTGTGAGTGTGGTGACACAGGGGGACGCCTCTGTTGTCAGTTCCAAAAAGAGTTCACCCTATTTTTACAAATGAATGTGTGGCAATAAATGTTCTGGTCCGGACCTGTGTGTGAGCGAGCATGTATGGGTGGCCACCAAAAACATCCAGTGGAACTGTGTTGTGGGGGGTCTAGAATTCTCAGGTGATCGGGCCGTATCTGGTGTCGGCTATCCAGGGCCCGGAGACTTACCAGCTGAAGTTACCCACATACTTGCACATACACCTCTCGTTCCCCAGATCGGCGCTTTGGAGATGGGTGGTGCCTCCAGAACATACGTTGCCAATACCAGCGGTGCTCGTTTGTCATAAACCTGAAGTGCAGGTAGTTGCTGGGGTGAACTCTGGACATGGGCGTCCCCGCTGTAGGTGGTTCCCTGATAAGGAGCGGTCTTGAGGGTCTAGAAGCCCCTCATTAAGAGGAGGGTACTGTCATGATCCATGCTGGATCATGACCGATAAAAAGCACAGGTAACCTAACCTTTTTTTTTCCTTAAGCTTGTGCTTAAGTTTTGGTTTTGCCCCCGGTGGCCATTAGGATTATTACACAGTGGTGTCTTTTGTTCTAGTTTGCCCCCGGTGGTGGTGAGCATCATTGCACTCTGTTTTTTTAGTTTAGTGCATGATTATAAAGCAGGCGTGATTGCTCTGGCTGCTATAAGAGTGTCAGGTGTTGCAATCACTGTTGGTGATAGTGTTCATTTCAACCATCCTTGGTGGAGGAGGGATCTAGAGAGAGGTCCTGGCAGCTCAGTCAGAGCCCTGGTGTGGAAGGAGTCAGAGGGGATTTCCTTGCAGCTCTGACAGAGCTTGGTGGCAGCTATTCAGGAGGAAAGCTGCATTCTGGTGGTGGACTCTGTTGCTGGGAGCAAGAGCAACAGAGCAAAGCTAAGTGGTGTTTCCCTGTCTGTATTTTTCCCTGGTGTGTATTAGTACAGCAGTGGGGCCAGTGCCTGCATCACCCAGCTCCCTTGCAAGGGATAGGTGTAGGGTGTGCTAGGGTGACAGGTATCCTGATCGGCACCCGGTGCGGAACCGGCCTAGGGATCGTTAGGAGTGGAGGGACACTGACTCAGGGGAATGCAGGAGGTCTCCACGTCCCTGTTCCCAATAGCAGGGCCCACCGTTGCAACTGTTTCCCCTTTCCCCATGTCTTGCTGTTTCAGTTACACGTGCCGTGTCATGTCGTTTTAGTTACCGGCCTACGGGTCGTGTCACACAGGACGGGTCCACGTGACACCCATGGGGTGAGATTTTGCGTGGTGCTCCAGATCGAGGGAGACTATCAGTGGTCTTGTATGTCTTCCATTTTCTTATTATTGCTCCCACAGTTGATTTCATCACAACAAGCTGCTTGCCTATCACAGATTCAATCTTCCCAGCCTGGTGCAGGGCTACAATTTTGTTTCTGGTGACCTTTGACAGCTCTTTGGTCTTCACCACAGTGGAGTTTGGAGTGTGACTGTTTGAGGTTGTGGACATGTGTCTTTTATTCTGATAACAAGTTTAAACAGGTGCCATTACTACAGGTAATGAGTGCAGGACTGAGGAGCCTCTTAAAGAAGAAGTTACAGGTCTGTGAGAGCCTGAAATCTTGCATGTTCTTATGTGACCAAATAATTATTTTCCACCATAATTTGAAAAATAATTCTTGCCAAATCAGACAAGGTGATTTTCTGGATTTGTTTTCTCATTTACAGGCGCCTCTCATCTTTTTAAGTGGGAGAATTTGCACAATTGGTGGCTGACTAAATACTTCCCCCCCCACTGTATGTGAGGTTCCCACTTGCATTTTGCATCCTGCTACTATATGTTGGACTGTTTCTGAGATTTCTTTGCATAATCAGCACCTTGGGTCTTGTCTTGTGTGGTAGATTCCTGCTTCTATGGATCTGGCACTTAGCGCTTGCTTTTGTGCCACTATGATTTGTGCCTCTGTGCTGTCTCATAGTCCAGCTCGCTTGGAGTCCAGCTTTTTCCAGCCATTGGTAGGATTTCTCCATGTCAGACACCTCCATTATCTGTCGATGGTACATCCCATGCAGTGTCTTGTCTTGCCATGCCACTTTGTGATCCTGTACTTCCGTCCAGATCTGTTGTTGTTGCTGCTTTAGGTTTTCTCTCAGCATCTCCCCAAGATCTCCCCAAGATCCCCAACTCACATCAGGACTACAAGATCCCAGGTACTTTCACCTGCATTACATCTAATGTGGTGTACTTAATTATTTGTACTAAATGTCCAACTGGGGGTCTGTATGTGGGGGAGACAGGGCAAAAGCTTAGAACAAGGATGAATGCTCATCGTCACACAATAAGAGAAAAAAGAATGGATCTACCTGTGGCAAAACATTTCTGTATCCCTGATCACAGCAGCATGGATATGAAATTACTGGTATTGAAAGGTAACTTCACATCTCAGAGAGAGAGACGAGTTTGGGAGTACAAATTTATGACGAACTTTGACACTCTCAGTGCTGGAATGAATGTGTCGCATGGATTTATGTCTTTTTACATCAATTAAGGAATTTCCTTTTAAAACCTTGCAGGGCAACACAGAACTAGACCCCAATCAGAGGACCATAAAACATCCAGACTCCTTATCTATGAACTGGTCCAATGTTTATATTTATGTTTCTCCCTCTCCCATATTGATAGTTCTGCTTCACGTCACTTGTCTTATCTATTGCATTTTTTCTAGGCTGTATTGTGCATAAATATGTGACTTCAGATTTTGTATTAGTCTAGCCTGATGAAGAGACCTGAGTAGTCTCGAAAGCTTGCAATGTATTACCATCTTTTCAGTTAGCCATTAAAAGGTATCAACTACTGAGGACTCTCAATCCTGAATATTTTTCTATCTACTGGCTAACACGGTACAAAGATATACATCTTTCCTCTCTCAGCATCTCATCTTTTTTGCCATATATATTTCATTCACTGATTTTTAATTAAATAATTTCACCTTCCCTTTTGATTCCTCGATTCCTCTCTTTTTTTGTTCATTTCACCCTTACATCATATGCTGTTTGGCATTAAATGTCTCCTCTTCAAACTTACAAGTACAAACAATATTGTATTTGTGCCATATATTTATCTCTTGCTATTGTAACTTATTTTTATATCTGCTTTCTTAACATTTGCCTGCCATTTTTGGTAATTTTTCTCTCATATTTCTGACCTCATCCTTTATGACCTCTTCAGCACTGGAAGCATGATATCTTTTCGGCATGCACACGTAGTCTCTCAGGCACAACATGTGCCACGCCATTGATGGCAACTGCCGCGTCCTCTAGTGAAGGCGCCGTGATTTGCCAGACAGACGCATGACAAATTAGTGGATGCGCTCATTAATTGACAGATGTGTGAGCTTTATATGATTGGTCTTTGATATATCCTCTCCTACATAGGTCTTATTTTACCTCCATGACCCATCAGTCCCTGAGGAAGGTTGTGTGAAACGAACAATAGAATTTGGGGTGGTGGCAGCATCTTCACTATGAAGCGGGATCAGTAACTTTTTCCATCACTTCTTTCTCAGTATTTACAGTATATATGACTTCACTGATGTTCTTTTTCAACGACTGACGCATGTATTGATGGATGTATGGATATATTTATCCCTTACAGCTCTTTACAATTTCAATTTATATTTTTTATTGCATTTGCACTTTCTTTATAAATATAAATATATTAATTTGCATAAACTGATGACACTTTATTATGTATGGTTCACGGTTCCTCTGCCTCCTATTTTAACCTTGTTTTTATTATTGTCTTGTATATATTTTTTTATTTTGTCTCTTTTTTATTTTGTCAGTTGGTTTTTCAACAATAAAGTATATAGCTAGCAATTTTCGAGTATTCATTAGATATTCAAAGCACTCCTCTAGGTCTCTCTAGGTAGGGATTGCTGGTGCGTCGCTACATGGTCGCTAGTAAGCTGCCAAACAGGCAGATCTCTTCAGCGACACAGCAACGGTCCAGCACTCAAACACAGCGATGCATGCTGGCCAGCGGGACGCCGGCAACAAAAAAATGGCCCAGGACATTCCTGCATGATCAGCGATATCCAGCAGGGAGGCCGGTCGCTGCTGCGTGTCACATGTAGCAAGATCGCAGGCGAGATAGCTGTTGCGTCACAAAATCGGTGACGCATTAGTGATCTCGATATGTGAGACGGGGCCTTAACAGAGGGACAGTACAATGCAGACTGATAAGAAAAATATTCTGCAGCATTCCTATGTCATGGTGAATGCAAGGAGCTACTAAAATGAGGGAGGAATGACAAGGAAAAGAAATTCCTATTTTACTTGGCAAAGATGTTTTCTATCTTCATACACACAACCCTATAGGTTGTGTGTACGCAGTAGACATAGGTGATACAATATTTGCAGTAGGTTTGGCAAACATCCTCAGCCTTTTCTTTTGTCTTCAATGCCAGAGTAGCATTTTGAAGAATGTGCAAAATAGACAAAAACATGGGGCAGGCTTTATTTTCCATTAATATTCTTTACAATAAATGTGGATATTGAATTTATGCAGCATAATATTCTCTGTAAGACACAGCTTGGTTTAGATTTTCTAAGCCTCAGGCACAAACATTTACGATTCTTCGTAGCACTTGAAAAATAAAAATGGATTAAAAACTAAGTAGGTCATACATTACTAATGCAGCGTTAGAAACTGTGATCGTTTTAGCAAGGTGGCAAAATCTCAATTCAAAATAAATCTATTCATCCCCGCAATCCGGGGGAAGCAGAAAAACAGATATTCGTCACAGCGAAATAAGTTTCAATAAATGCATGTAAAACTTTTGCGATGAAAGCCGACGGTTCTCTACCAAAGCTGCTTAACTTAGAGAAAATGAACATTGGAGAGGTTTTTGACTTATCTGTAATAGCCGTGGTTTATTGTGCGATATTAGCTTTATAATCTTTTAAGCTAAGGGTTTTATGGAGGCAGATCCATTTACTTGTTTCTCTTTCTAGCTTTTACATCTAGTGAACATGACCTAATTTTCTTTGCTTTTTAAAAGATATTTCAGACATTTTGATTTGGATATTATAGCAATAGTCGCATTTCATTTATTCATTCAAATCTATGCATCTACAACAGGGACGTCAAACTCAATTGCACAGACGGATAAAATTAAAAACTTGGACAAAGTCGCGGGACGACCTTGATATTTATTAAAACAATGTCTACAATTGAGGACGTTTTTCCTTATCAACAAATATTAAAACATCATATGTTGTGAAGGGGTTAAAGGTGTTGTCACCCAGTGTGACTACAGACTTGTAAATCCTCCCCAGTGTATGCACTTGGCACCGCAAAGATTCTCCTGAGTCAACATGCCTGCGGTCATGTGGCCGCTGTTCCCGGCGCTGGTTTACAGCCTGCAGGATGCTGCCTTGCCTGGTGTTAACCATTGGTGGGAATGTGTGCACCCTGCTCTGCAGATGACTCCCTGCACATGCCTGAGAGAAATACATCACCTGATTTTTAACCTTAGATTTGTTTTGGCTATTTACAGCCTGCTTCTAATTCAATTCAGTGCTGTTTATTCTGTTCCCTTGCGTAGTGGTATGGTGAGTGCTTCGTGGTTGAGTTCTAGTTGCTTCTCAGTAGTTCCTAATGGTCATTATTGGTTCTTGCTTATTACCTATTGTTCTGTGGTTTCCCTTTGGTATTCATTGGTATTCGTTTTTTTGCTAACTTTGGATTTACTCTTGTACCTGACTCCACATCGTCCTTGTCATCAGACGCCAGCTATCCTGCAGTCTGGTAAGGGCTCTGTAAAGCCCCTCCGACCCTGCAGGAGTGGGCAAGAAATATCCTGACCCTTAAGGACTTGCCTAGAATTGGTTGCTTGCTCATAGTGCCTTTGTGATTGCTCTTTTGCAGGTCCTATGCGAGTCAATACAGAGTAGTTAATCCTGCACATAACACCGACTCATTTTATTTTAGTTTGTTATTTTAGATCAGGTTGTTAAAGTCAAATACACAGAGGGCCAAAAAGTTTGGACAAAGTCACGGGCCAACCTGGATAATTATTAAAAAAAAGTCTACAATTGAGGATGTTTTTAAATATGAAATATAGCGGTGAACCTTTTCATATGGAATCAAACTTAAAGGGGTTGTCCAAAGAACAAAGTACATTTTAAATTAATTGATCTTAAAATAAAATTTTGGAATAATATAATATGTTATGTAAGAGCAGTGAAGTAAAAAGTGTATGGCCGAATGACCTAATTTAAATATGTAATAACCTTGAATAATACAGATAATAAAGTAAAATGCCAACGAAAGTGCCCCCAAACACAGTAGGATACCCCCACAGTAAATCCCTCCACATATATGGTATGATGACTCTACTGTACCACTTTGCAAAGTATGGTCACCCCAACACAGTATGATTCCCCAACTGTAATCCCTATACTGACCTCCACACAGTAAAATGGATCCAACATAGTCCACCATACAATATAATGGTCCCACACAGTGCTCTATGCAATATAACGGTGACAAAAAGTGCTCCATAAATTATAATGGCCCAACATAGTGCTGCATACAATATAAGGGCCTCACAAAGTGCTCCTCAAAGTATAATAGCCCACACATAGTCAACCATACTGTTTAATGGCCCCACATAGTGCTCCATGCAATATAATGGACCCCACATGGTGCTCCACACAGTATAATGGCCTCACATAGTGCTCCATACAGTATAGTGAACCCTACAACATCCACCATACAGTATAATGGCCCCACATAGTGCTCCATACAATATAATGGCCCCACATAGTGCTACATACAGTATAATGGCCCCACATAGTGTTCCATACAATATAATGACTCTACATTGTGCTCCATGCAATATAATGACCCCACATAGTGTTCCATGCAATATATGGCCCCACATAGTGCTCCATACAGTATAATGACCCCACATAGTGCTCCATACAGTATAATGACCCCACATAGTGCTCCATACAGTATAATGGCCCCACATAGTGCTCCATACAATATAATGACCCCACATAGTGCTCCATACAGTATAATGTTCCCCCATAGTGCTCCATACAGTATAATGTTCCCCCCATAGTGCTCCATACAGTATAATGACCCCACAAAGTGATCCATACAATATAATGGCCCCACATAGTCCAGTACTATGTACTGTACTATTTTACTGTACATAAACTTTAAACAGGCAAGCCCCAGGTTTCTGACTCTACATTGTGCTCCATACAATATAATGACCCCACATAGTGTTCCATGCAATATATGGCCCCACATAGTGCTCCATACAGTATAATGGCCCCACATAGTGCTCCATACAATATAATGACCCCACATAGTGCTCCATGCAGTATAATGTTCCCCCATAGTGCTCCATACAGTATAATGACCCCACATAGCCCAGTACTATGTACTGTACTATTTTACTGTACATAAACTTTGAACAGGCAAGCCCCAGGTTTCTGACTCTATATCCACTTTTATATAATCCACTTTGCAGCCCTTCGAATCATTGTAGTAAAAAATAGCAGAGATTTATTTTTTGTATTCTATTTATCTATCTAGTATCTATTAAATTCAATTATATTCAATTATATTAGATCTAATCAGTTCCATGGATCCTCGCTCTGCATGCACTTAATGCAGACCACATCAAAGGGTCTTTATTGGCAATAATTGTAGTGCTTCTATTGATGTGGATTTTTTGGTTGGGTGAATTTACCCCTGTGCGTGCTGTGGCCTGTCCTGATTAGACAGAGTCTTATTGAGCGCTCAAAGGAAAAGAGGAAGCTACACTTAGTTAGCAACAACTCATTCCAGCAGAACTCTGGAAACTTTATTGAATATACTTGGTTTTATCAGCTGTACAGAAAGGAGTGGTTACTCATTAACATAAAGGCTTTACTTCTTAGCTAATTGGTCAGTTTGAATACATGAACATATATGGGTGTCTGACCTGGGGTTACTTAGACACCACGTGATTTACTGTCCGGAGTCTGGCACTCATCAGCAAGTCTCCAATATCGGCTGGACCATCTGGCCTTACTTCCTTATTCCCTATGTCTGCTAGATATTTCCCAAGACACAAGAGTATATAGCAGTATATGGAGTATATAGCCTATAGCTGGCAAGTGAGATCTATATGAAATACATATATATTTCCATAACACTATTAGTGGTATCTATTATCTATCTCCTACCTATCTATTTTCTGTCTATCTATCTATCTATCATCTATCTCTCTATTATCCTTGTCTTTCGGTCTATCTAATGTTGGTATAATAAACTACAAAGTCTTTATTACGTGATTACAGATAATGTAGTCATTTACTTTCTTGTGTCAGACGCTAGATGCACATAAATTGTATATTCATTGATGTTTGGCCACAAGTCTTTAAATGTTAATATAGCCTGAGGTAACCATATGGTGTCTGGGATGAAAACTTAGTTGAGATTCTCATTTTGCATAGGTCTCTGCCAGGGGCCATTTTTTTCTCTTGGAAAATCATGATCTCAGTTTTTCAATAATTAATGTTCCTTACAATATCATTTGCTTTATTATTTATCAGTGGGGTAGATCGCGCACCATGCAGTCCATGATATATGTGTACAAAATCAAGGAAGGGAATTTGTGATGGTGACAAAGACATTTAATGAGATTTAGGTTGAAACACATAACAAAGCATGAAGGCATTTCTTTTTTAGAAAATACATTTTGACATAATATAATATAATATAATATAATATATTCAGTGAATGTCCTGTCCAGGATCTCCATCTCTTGGTCAGACTGGAGAGCACGCTCAGGAGGTCCTATCCCACACTGCATTACATAGACAGCCCACTGGTCTGAAACTCTGTGTTAGGCTTTATTTCCCATTTGGTGATGCTGTTGGGAAATGAAACACTTACCAATAGGCTCACACAAGAATACAGATGATTGCTGGGTGGTCCTAGGAAACAAAGTTTTTTGATTATCTGTTTGTCAATGGACCATTATTGTCCAACGTGGAAACCCCTAAAGTAGTATGCAGAAAGCTTGTAAGTACAGATGAATGAGACCTATCTTATTGTATATCTATAAGTATATCATCCTATGGGAGTAAAAGAACTAGAATTCCGGTCAAATTGCCTTGAAAAGTTGCAAAAAAATGTTGCCACGTTTGCAGTTTACACCTAGTTTCTTCCAGTTTCTCTCAACGCCACCAAAATGAAGCGATACAGAAAAGCAGTGGAGGCGAGATACCACAGCTTGTTTAATTAATGATGAGCTGTGACGTTCTCTAAGAAATCAAACTCTAGTCAAGAAATGGAATAACTTTTCTGGTGTAGTGCATGGAGGACAGGGTCAGACTGTCCGTCTGGCAATTTTGGCAAATGCCAGAAGGGCCTGTCTGTTTGTGGGCTGCCTTGTTTGCTATGTTGTTAGTAGAATCAGTGTTCTCAAGACACCCATACTGTTAAAAGTTGTGACGGAGCACAAAGTTGCTGAGTCCGTCACTTACCCCAGCAGGCCAGGGGTATCTTTAGAAATCTTGCTTTCCTCTATCCAGGGTAATATTCATAGTAATACAACCCTTCTGGTGCTTGGGGACGGGGACAGCGTGGGCCTGTGTAATTTCAAAAGCCAGGGCGTACCTGATGGAGGCACAGATTCAAGCATCAGTACTACACAATGCTTCCCTGTCTTGATGAATCAGCGTCCTTGAGTTCTTTGACTTGTGCATCTACTATTCTATACTGCAAGCAATTCTTATGTGTGAAGAACAACATATTACTGTATAGCCATGCTAGGCTCCTGGTACTATTGACATTATCACCCGCTCCCTGCCATTTTCTCAAGTCAGATTTAGCCTTTGGTATCCTCTTCCTCAATCTTTATGACAATTATTTCTTAAGTTTATTTATATGACACCATTAATTTCCACAGAAAAGAGAAAAGAAAAAGCACCACAAAACTATGACTTCCCCTGACGAAGCCGTACAGATTACGGCGATACGCGTGGGGTAATGGTCCTGGGTATGGCATCCGTGTATCTTTATTTCCATTGCGACTATTGATTGTCTTGGTGGCAGTTTTAGATATTGTTTTGCCTTACTATGTGTCCTGGCACCACTGACATGTGGAGTTAACTTCTCTTTCCCCTTCTCCTTGCTATCTGGGCTTATTAGGGTCCTAGCATGAAAACTATATAAGGCTATGTGCCCACGCTAGCGTTTTTAAACGCTCAGGAAACTGATCCCCTTCCCAGAAAATGCGCATCTTCTTTCTGCCCGATTCTTGCACGTTTTGTGCAAAAAAGCCGTGTGTTTTTGACGTGTTTTTTGACACGCGTTTTCTGGGAACTTTGGGGAAGGCTAAAAACACTCAGCAATGCGGAAATTAATGAGCATGCTGTGTTTTTAGCCGCTAAGCGATTCCTGAGTGGTTAAAACCGCATGCATTGGCACAAAAAGCCAAAAAAGCATGCAAATTAATTTGAAGCATCTTTTAAGCGTTTCTGCAGCGTCTGAGCTGGAAAAAAGACACGCGTTTTCTGGGAAGGGGATCAGTTTCATGAGTGTTTAAAAATGCTAGCGTGGGCACATAGCCTAACATGGATTTTTGTTTGTGGTTGCTTTATTATGGGCTGGGCTTTGCTTAGGGTTATTTAGTCCTCATGAGCCTGGAAATAGGAGATATACTGCTATAGTGTCGCTGGATTATATGCTCACATTATATGTACTTATACGTATGACATTTTTGTATTGATATGCATTTTAGGTACCATGGATGCCATATTTTTGTGATTTTATCATGTTTTTATTGTGTATAACTCTTTTGTATCAATAAAAATTACTTATTGCAGTCGTCACTTTAATTGGAGCAGTGTGCGCTTTTTTTGCAGTGGTGCTTTTTCTTTTCCCTTTTCTATTGTCATTATTCCACTGCACCTGGCCATATAACTGATGTTGCTATCATGCACAGCTGATTGCGCCCACAATTGTATCTTGTAATTTACCATTAATTCCCACAGCACTATTCAGACATCATCATCACTGTCCCCTTGCGGCTCACAATCTAAATTCCCTATCAGTATGTTTTTGGAGTGTGGGAGGAAACCGGAGAACCTAGAGGAAATCCAAGCAAACATGGGGAGAACATACAAGCTCCTTGCAGATGTTGTCCTTCGTGGGATTTGAAGCGACAACCGCAGTGCTGCAATGCAAAAGTGCTAACTAGTGTTGAGCGACTTTTGGTTTTTTTAGGGTCGAGTTTCGTTTCATGAAACCCGACTTTTCCAAAAGTCGGGTCAAGCAAAATCGGCCGACTATAGGGAAAAGTCGGGGTCGTCCCGAAACACGAAACCCAATGTAAGTCAATGGAGAATTAAAGTCGGCAGTGAGAGGACAGGAAACACACCAACAGTGCCCATTTGAATGCCAAAAGCATAAATTCTTGTTACTGAAGCTTGTCAACCTTAATTAACTTCATAATACTAGTTCCGCACTGAAAAATGGGGGTTATTTGGCTACAGTTGTGGGGGGGGGGAGGGCTGGCTCCAGGTTTTCGTGGGCCCAGGGCCAAAGAGCGCCCCTTTAACACATACCACAATTCATGATGCTCCGATACGGCAGAGAAATAGCAGTATAGTACAGTGAAAAATACTTCACTTCTTACATCTCATGACTGATATCCATTTTAAATTCTCCAATACCTCCAAAAACGGACAGTATATAACTCCATACAGTATTATGGCCAGCGCTTAGTGCGCTATACAGAGTAATGAGGCCCATATATTTCCCCATACGGAATCATTATTCCCATATAATGTTTCAAACCTTATATGATGAGCTCCACATAATGCTACAGTATATGTTGGTTCCAATGGATGAAGCTCCACTGTCTTATGGGCCCAAATAATGCTCCATATATAATAGGCACCATTTCTACTGCTCTAGTGTATAATGGGCCCTGTAAATGCTGCTCCAGTGTCTGATGTCCACCTTTGGAATGCTCCAGTGTATGGTGAGCCCCATATATCATTCACCAGAGTATAGTGCTCCCCAAAAATTGCTGTCCCAACATTGAAATCAATTACATAAGTCTCCTTGCTAGGGAATCCCTGCACTACTCTGAACTCCTTGTCGTCTCCATCTTCCATCTCACTGCACTTGGCTGTTTAGGCCCTCCCACAGGCAGAGACACTTTTGCGTACTATGCGGTGCCCTGTGCCAGTGCTATCGCCCATGAGTATGCCCCCCCACCTGCTCAAGGAACCTGCACTTTCATCTGCACCTTCCTCTCTGTCACCGTGTAAGGTGGTATAGTATGCGGGAAGGGGAACAGGAGTTTCCTCTGGGTCAGGTTCCGGCTGTGTAGAGTGCGAGGGGAATGTAGTGGTCTGGGTCAATGTACCAGCAGCATCATCCAGCAGTGTCTGGGCCTCAGTGCACTTGTGGCGTCCCCAAGAGTACGGTCGCCACTGTGGCATTGCCTTCCTCCTAGGGAGTGTGTTGTCAAGCTTGGGAGCAACGAAGGATCTCTCTAGCAGTGAAACCAACACACAACACATTTCCCACTCCAGGCCAGCAGGGAGACCTCTGAACCTGACTGCTGAGGAGCTGCTCTCTGTGGTCGGGAGGAGGTAAGTTAGGGCACTCTGTGCAGGGAAGGAGAAGTGTGTGGACGTGAGAAGGGGAGCTGGAGGATGAGCAGAGTTAAGGCTCACTCCTAGCTGGAGTGCATGGTCCCGATTCCGGTCTCCGAGTTTGCAGGGACACTGACGTTCCTGCAGCAGAAACCGTGGGATGTAGCAGCTATAAATGCTCTGTACCCAACTAAGGCTCGGAGGCCCCAGCATCGACGTGTGCGAGGCAGAAGGAAAAGGCTACAGCTGTCTGCCATACAAGTAAAGTCTGAGGAACATCTGTTAGACAGGAGGCGTTTCAGTGAACCACGGTCCTGTGAGTGTTTCCCTCACAAGCGATAGAAAGGAGACGTTCAGGAAGGTACATGTTGGCGGAGTGTTGGAAGGGAGCTTTCCATTCTGGTCCCGGAGGTTGGCAGAGGTCCTGACCCAGAGGACACAGCACGGAGGCAGGCATCTGTGTAACCTGCAGACTGTGAGTAAAGCTTTGGAACTGCACACTCTGGTGTCCTACAGTTATTCCAGCACCGCTACATCTGGGTACCAGCACCTGCACCGATTGTGCCTTTCCCCCATCACTACATCTACACTTCCCTGGGACTCCAGCTCCACCTGTGGGGAGCTTCACCATCTTTGCTGCACAACACCATCAGTCCCAGAGGATCTGCATGCAGCGTCGGCCTAACATCTATGTTGCCGAACACCACAGGTGGCGTCAAACTATCTATATAAACTCTTTACCATTATACCACGCCATTTACATGGGCGCCCAGGGCCACCGTCCGGGTCACCGCTGCTGTGACACATCCCACTGACACCGGCTCGGTACCGAGTACCCCACAGCCCTGGGAGGGCGACCCATATGCCGACTGCTGATCGGGCAGCGTTATTCCCACGAACTTCCAAACAGTGTCCCTGAAGGCAAAGTTTTTGGTTTCCGGGGGCAGTATGATTGCAAAGCTGAACCTTAAAGGAATGTCCAAAAGGGCACCACCAGGAGTGGAGCCTGTGGCTTAATTGGACTGCATCCGGGAAACCACTACCATACAAGCTACAGAAAAGATGGACAGATTGCAAGCTTTGTCGATTCTGTGTGTGGTGTGGTATGTCCATTTGTAGTTGTGCTAGCGATTTCTCAGCTTTATTCCGTTAACGACCGAGACTCTGGCATGGCCCCGCGGTACGCGTCAAGCTTACTAGAGGGATACGCGAGGCTGTGGCACGTGAGATCGAGCAATAACAGGTCTAGCATTCCAGTACATGTCCGGGGCTGCATGCACGCTACACTGAAGGGACCAGCTTTTGTCGCTTACAGGTGCAGATAACCTGCTGAATCCGTTAGTGATGGAAATCTGGGATTCAGATTATTCCCCGCGAACGATGATTTCCCAGTAAGTTCAGGTCAACCGCAATTCCGGAGTTAGGCCTAACCGTCATTCCTGAAAAAAATACGTGTCCAAACCACAGGTGCTGTAGCTTGCTTAACAGCTCGGCAGCCGTTCTCAGGCCCAGTATGGATTCAACAACATTGTAGAAAGTTGATAAAGGGTACAGTTTCACCGGATAACACGTATATATGTAGCCTAGTTTACACATTAAAAATATATGTCTATAGATCAGGAGGCAGACTCAGATGTTCTCAGGCCCAGTATGGATTTGACCAGATTGTACAAAGTTGAGAAAGGGTACTTTATCACTGGATAGCAGGTATATATAGCATAGTTTAAACATGTAAAATCTCCGTGTTCTCAGTATGGATTACACAGCAATCTAAAAAGTGGAAAAAAGGAAATGCATTTGAGGCGTACACAACTATATACTTTTGGTGTTATTTTTAAATCTTCATATATATTTCTGTCTCAGTAATACAGTCCAGCCTCTCCGCAATAGGAAATGAGATGCATACAATTAGTGACATAAAGGCTATTGATAGCAGAAATCTAGGAATTATTATTCACGGGAAAAACTTCCGTCACAATTCTCATAGGCGATGCTGACCCTCAATTAATTTGTGTGTTGAGACAGTGAAAACATTTTTTTGTGAATAAAGTCTTGCTGTATCGCACTTCCGTTGATTCCATCACTGTTACTCATCTCAATCCAATTTTTATCACAGGGAGCGATGTAAACTTGGTGCTCACTGGCTATCATGATCTGTCACGTAACTTTGGAGTGCAAAAGACAGAAACCACAGGCCGTAGGCGATTCTATTTGATTGGCATGAGAGGGCACATTTTGAAATGTGCGCTGGAATGTCACATGTTTGTGAGTAGGAAAACTGTGAAAGCTGATGATAAACCACCACTGCATGTAATTGTGAGTCGAGGTCCATAAGAAATGGAAGCCACTGATCATCTGGAGCTAGAGCCCGGCCAGCAGGGCAGGGCATAGCTACATCTTAACCATCATCTTTCAGTTCAATCAATTTGTAGTGGCAGTCCCAGTGAAGGATTTGACAGCCCAGACTACAAAGCGGAGGAGCAGGGAGAGGTAAACATTGCAAATGCTGGGGCCCTGCCCAAGCAAGGGGGGCACACTCATGGGCGTCGGTACTGGCACTGGGCCCCTCATAGTACGGCGGTGTGTCTGGCGGCGGGTGTGCACCACCACTGTCAGAGACACTTGATTGCACTATGAGGGACCCTATGCCAGTGCCCGCGCCCAAGAGTCGGCCTACCCACCTGTCCAGGGCAACGGCACTTGCACGGTTTTGTGCGCTAGGTGGTGACCCCAGCCATGGGGGGGGCCGCCCACTTAGGGAGGTTTACAAAGTGGCATATGTTGATGTGGGTCATTCAGCTGCTGCAAAAGGCGAAATAGGTCAAGTTCGCGGAATAGGAGGAGGACCAAAGCAAGCCAATTTTCTGGCAACCTATGTGTCATCAAGGGAAGGTGGGACAAAATCCTTGGAAACCCATGCATGGTTCATTTTAATGAAGGTTAGATCATCCACATTTTGGGTTGACAGACGGGTCCTTTTTTCTGTCAGGATTGATCCAGCTGCACTGAAGACTCTTTCCGATAGGACACTTGCAGCTGGGCAAGCGAGCTCCTGTAAGGCTACTTTCACACATCCGTTTTTTTTAAATCCGACATGATGCGGCGAAATTTGTGAAAACCGGATCCGGAATTGGATCCAGTTTTTTCACATAGAATGTAATCATCGCCGCATCATGCCGGATGGACATGCGGCGCCTCCGGGTTTTGCCGGATACGGCAAACATGCGCCGTCCGGCATCTGCAAAAAACGTTGGCTACAACGTTTTTTTGCAGCGCCGGACCGGCTTTTTCAACTGCGCATGCCCGGGCACTATGAGTTTTAACCTCACAAGTGCCCGGCACGCATCTCTCTCTCTCTCCCCCTCCCCTTCTCTCTCTCCCTCTCTCTCTCTCTCTCCATACGCTCCATACCTTTCTTTGGCTGGCTCTGTAGTCCCCCTCTGTCTCTCTGGCTGCTCTTTCGTCCCCCGCTGTCTCTCTGGCTGCTCTCTCGTCCCCCGCTCTCTCTTCAGCTGCTCTCTCATCCCCCGCTGTCTCTCTGGCTGCTCTCTCGTCCCCCGCTGTCTCTTTGGCTGCTCTCTCGTCCCCCGCTGTCTCTCTGGCTGCTCTCTCGCCTCCCGATCTCTCTCCGGCTGGCTCTCTCGACCCCCAGTGCTGCGGCTCCTTTAAATGTCCTCCAAGCCGCATCAGGGGCCACATGTACATCCGGTGTCATCGCTGCAGGCCAGATCCGGCGGCCCGGCTATTCGCCGCAGGCCGCCGGACCCCTGACACCGGATGTGTGAAAGAGGCCTAAGGCATATTGTGCCAATTCAGGCCAGGTGTCCAGTTTAGCGGCCCAATAGTCAAAGGGGAATGACCTGTGCGGGAGAACATCGATATGGGAGGAAAAGTAGTTGTTAACCATAGTTGACAACTGCTGTCTCCTGTCACTTTCCATCGATGCAGTATTACCAGTTGTGTGAGCGGTCCGTGAAAAATCAGTCCACAACATTGTCATGAAACCCCTGTCTCCAACGCCACTTCTGCTGTGTGCACCACGAACACCTCTGCCAAGCTGCCCCCGGCCCGTACGGCTCGTGTGAGAACCATCACCGCTGCTGTGTGCTGGGAATGCCTCAAGCAACTGATTTACCAGAGTTGCTTGTTTATTAGCCAATATTAGGTCAAGGTTCTCCTGTGGCATGATGTTTTGTAATTTGCCTTTACAGTATAGCGTGGATCCAGGATGCTGGCCAACCAGTAGTCGTCATCGTTCATCATTTTGGCAATGCGTGGGTCCCTTTTTAGGATCTGCAAGGCATAATCTGACATGTGGGCCAATGTTCCCGGTGTCAATGATGCACTGCGAGTGCTAGGTGGAGGAGCACTTTCTGGCAAATCCACATCCCTCCAGTCACGCACAAACCCTGTACCAGACCTTGCCAAGCCAACATTTTCACTTGCCCCACGAGATGCATCCTCCTCCCCTAAGTAATCATCCCCATCATCCTCCTCCTCCTCCTCTTCTTCCTCCACCTCATCCAGGAGAGGTCCCTGAGCAGACAATGGCTGAATGTCATCAAGGATTCCCTCCACCTCTTCCTCCTCGTCAACATTGGCTGCAGACTCCTGCTCCTTAAGGTGCGTCAAAGTTTGCATGAGCAGACGCATAAGTGGGATGCTCATGCTTAGGATGGTGTCGTTTGCGCTTACCAGCTGTGTGCATTCCTCAAAACACTGAAGGACTTTACAGAGGTCTTTCAGCTTCGACCACTGCACACCTGTCAACTCCATGTCTGTTCTCAAAGTGCCTGGCTGTGTATCCTCCCACAAATGCATTATGGCCTGACTCTCCGCACAGCTGCTCAACCATGTGCAGGGTGGAGTTCCACCTTGTTGCAATGTCGATAATGAGGCGGTGGTTGGGAAGGTGGAGCAATCGCTGCAGCTTCTGCATACGAATGGAGTGTACAGGCGACCGGCGGATGTGCGCGCACAGTCTTCGCACCTTCTGGAGCAGAGCTGTTAACTCCGGATAATTATTGAGGAAGCACTGCACCACCAGATTCAAGGTGTGAGCCAAGCAAGGTATGTGGCTGAGTTTTTAAAGGGCTATGGCTGCCACAAAATTACGGCCGTTATCACTAACTACCTTGCCTGCCTCAAGATGTACACTGCCCAGCCATGACTCAGTTTGTCACTGAAAGTACTCGGCCAGCACCTCGGCGGTGTGTCTGTCGCCCAAACACATCATCTGCAACACAGCCTGCTGACGCTTTCCACTAGCTGCTCGATAGGGGGACACCTCATGTGCAACAGTGGCAGCTGCAGATGGAGTGCTCGTACGACTGCGCTCTGTGGACGAGCTTTCGCTTCTGGAGGAGGGTCGAACGCCTACAGCCAACTGTTTCCTATACCGTGGGCTAGGCAGCACTGTCCCACCACCGCTGTCCCCTGTGGACCCTGCATCCACCACATTAACCCAGTGCGCAGTGATGGACACGTAACGGCCCTGGCCATGCTGACTGGACCATGCCTCAGTTGTGAGGTGCACCTTTCCACTCACTGACTGCTTGAGTGCATGGACAATGCGGTCTTTCACATGATGGTGGAGGGCTGGGATGGCTTTGTGAGAGAAGAAGTGGCGACTGGGTAGGTCATAGCGTGGTACTGCATAGGCCATGAGTTCGCGGAAAGCTGCGCTTTCCACCAACAGATAGGGCATCATCTCTAACGAGATTAGTTTGGCAATGTGGGCATTCAAACCCAGTGTACGCGGATGAGAGACTGAGTACTTTCTTGACCTACTCATAGTGTCTGGGAGGGTGAGCTGGACTTGAGAGCTGCATATGGTGGAAGTAGCGGTGGACAGGGCGGACTGAGAGAGGGTTGATGATGGTGATGGAGTTGGTGTTCTTTCTGATGGCCTAGATTCAGTCTTTTGTTGATATAACAGTGGGATTCCCTGACTGCTGTGGCCTTGCAACAACACCTCAACATTTGCTGCTGTGCTAACCGCTGGGCTTACAGTGGGGAAAACAATGTAGCGTTGCTGACTACCTTCTTTGTGATCAGTTGCACATGTGGTACTTGAGGTTTGGTGTTGTGTCCACGCTTGCAAGTGCATGCTGGTTAAATGTCTAAGCATGCAACTGGTATTCAAATTTTTCAGATTTTTCCCTCGGCTAAAGGTCTTTGCGCACTTCTTACAGATAACCTTGGCCTGATCATGAGGATTTTGTTCAAAAAAGTGCCACACTGCACTCTTCCTACTTTGGCAGACATTTTGCGGCTTAGCACGGTGTGATATTTTGACCTTCTGGACAAGTTGTCCAGCAACTCTTTTGATTTTTGGAACCTGTCTTTGGAGTGCTCCGGGCCTGACAGATAACAGCTGTTGCGATGTCGATGTCTGCTGTGGATGCTCCTCCTCCTCATCTGAGCTATTGGAAGAAGCACCCTCTTCCCCCAATGGATGCCAATCTGGGTCAACAACTGGGTCATCCATCACTTCCTCTTCAATGTCATGTGCACCTTCCTCTGTGTCACCGTGTATGGTGGTATAGTGTGCGGGAAGGGGCACCTGAGTCTCATCAGGGTCAGAATCTGGCTCTGTACACTGCGAGGACAATGTAGTGCTCTGAGTGAATGTACCAGCAGAATCATCTATCAGTGGCTGTGCATCAGTGCACTCCATGTCAGATTCATCTTGGCCTGGGTAATTCACCATTTCACTTGAAAATCCAGGCATGGTATGTGAAAACAGCTCCATAGAGTAATCAGTAGTATGGCCTGTGTCATCCTTCAATCTTGGTTGGGGTGAAGGACACAAGGAAAGGTGTGGTTCATGAACATGAGCCTCCAATGACGGCTCAGTGCTTTTATTTTTTACAACTTCAGAAGAGGAGGCGATAGAGCTGGAGGCTGAGTCAGCAATGTAAGACAAAACTTTTTCCTGAAGCTCTGGCTTTAAAAGCGGTTTGCCAACTCCTAGAAAACTAAGCCTTCGAGGCCTTGTGGAGCCAGACGATGACGCAGGCTCAACACCTCCTGCATTCGGCCCTATTTTGCTTTTGCCACTACCATCAGATCCACCACCAACACCATCATTACCAGCTGCCAACCCCCGCCCAATTCCACGGCCTCTTCCACCAGCCTTCCTCATTTTTGGTAGAAATGTAGACAAAATCCAACAAACTATATGGTAATGTAAAACAAGGTACAAGGTGTCTATAGGACAGGGGAGATTTTGAATTTCTGCACACACTTGTGGACACTGGACACTTTTGGATTATGTGAGGCCCACTGAATATCACAGCGCTATGTGACAGGCTCGATGTCGCAGGTGTGAAAAATGTCACTAGAGGATAACGGAGATTTTGAATTTCTGCACACACTTGTGGACATTGGACACTTTTGGATTGTGTGAGGCCCACTGAATATCACAGCGCTATGTCACAGGCTTGATGTCGCAGGTGTGAAAAATGTCACTAGAGGATAATGGAGATTTTGAATTTCTGCACACACTTGTGGACACTGGACACTTTTGGATTGTGTGAGGCCCACTGAATATCACAGCGCTATGTGACAGGCTCGATGTCGCAGGTGTGAAAAATGTCACTAGAGGATAACGGAGATTTTGAATTTCTGCACACACTTGTGGACACTGGACACTTTTGGATTGTGTGAGGCCCACTGATTATCACAGCGCTATGTCACAGGCTCGATGTCGCAGGTGTGAAAAATGTCACTAGAGGATAACGGAGATTTTGAATTTCTGCACACACTTGTGGACACTTTTGGATTGTGTGAAGCCCACTGAATATCACATCGCTATGTGACAGGCTCGATGTCGCAGGTGTGAAAAATGTCACTAGAGGATAACGGAGTTTTTGAATATCTGCACACACTTGTGGACACTTTTGGATTGTGTGAGGCCCACTGAATATCACAGCGCTATGTCACAGGTTTAATGTCGCAGGTGTGAAAAATGTGACTAGAGGATAACGGAGATTTTGAATTTCTGCACACACTTGTGGACACTGGACACTTTTGGATTGTGTGAGGCCCACTGAATATCACAGCGCTATGTCACAGGCAGAAATTGGCTAGTGTATGACAAACTACAAGGTGTATATAGAATTGGGCAGAATAGGAATCTCCCTAGAGTGTAGGTCTGTAAGAACGGAACATGTCCTCGACTTATCCTTACAGAGCGACACACAGATAGCTTCACTGTGGCCGTGAAAACAGCCGTTACACGGTACTGAGAGAGGAGCGTGCACGTACACGGCTGTCCGGTGTACTTAAAATTGTCAAGCTCCGTGTTTTTTAAGTATACGGACTGACACACGCTGTCTCTCTATAGTTTTGAATGTGATCAAACAGCAAATATATTTAACTGTTTGAAAGCTAGACAAAACTAGAAGGTGCAGGTCTGTAAGAACGGAACATGTCCTCGACTTATCCTTACAGAGTGACACACAGATAGCTTCACTGTGGCTGTGATAACAGCCATTACACGGTACTGTGTGAGGAGTGTGCACCGCTGTATGGTGTGAAAAAATGCACGCTCAGTACCTCACCAGGACAAAAAAAAAAATGGGATTGCTTTTAAAAAAGCAGTTTGCAGAGCAGTGGGTAAACAGCAATGCAGCCGTCAGGAAGCCTTAGAAGGCAGCCTAACAACCAACACCGCTGATCCAGCAAAATATAGCCTCCACTTGCACTGCACACACAGTGACTGGTGTGTTGTACAGGCAAAATCGCTAGCAGCAGAAGCAGTTTTTGGTGTCTTCTTCCCTGCCTAACGCTCTCCCTACAAAATCATCATCAGCAGCAGCTCTCCCTATTCTGAGATCAGCATGAATAACATGGCGGTCGGCGTGCACGTCCTTTTATACCCCCTGTGACGCCCACCAAAGCAAGCCAATCACTTGCATGCCCTTCTGAAAGATGGTGGTGACCCCTGCCTATGTCATCACGTCGCCCACAGTGTCCGTGGACCCTGATTGGCTGAAAAAGAGCGCAAAACAAACTTTTGAAACACGACTTTTGCGCTTAAGTCGCCGACCTCGTGGCCGACCTCATCCTAGGGTCGGGTTTCGTTTCATGAAACCTGACTTTGCCAAAAGTCGGCGACTTTTGAAGTTTTTCGACCCGTTTCGCTCAACTCTAGTGCTAACCACTGAGCCACCGTGCTGCCCAACGCTTGTGTCATTGACAATTTTTTGGAGTGTGCATTGCATATTTTTTAGAGTAATATAGAAAATAAATAATGTTGTTTTATTCAGCAATAGGAACTTGAAGGAAATGTGGAGTGCCCCACAGGGCCTGGGGGTACTCGGTATCGGGCCTGTCGACTTCCATGGGGGACGGTGTCACGCGGCGGCGACCCGGTCCGTGGCCCAGAGGCGTCCGGTAATAAAATAGGGGAAAGTTGTGTGGTATTTATGTGGTAAAAATGAAAATAAAGTTATTAGATGGCGAAATACGTGACGCCACCTGTGGTATTCTAGTCAGAGGTGACCAGCGCTGCGGTGTTGTTCCTCTGGGATGTATGTTGGGCACAGCTATGATGTTGTAGCCCTCCACAGGTAGGGCTGTAGTCCCAGGGCAAAGATGTTAAATAAATAGTAAAAGTTGCTGTAAACGTTGGGGTGCAGATAAATGAGAGAAAGACACAGAGAGGTGCAGTTTCTTTACCTTTTACTGGTAATAGGTTGCAGTCCGGAGTACCACATACAGGTGATGGAATGAGTCCGGCTCTCCTGGAGGTATTCAGGGGATCCACCTTGCCAGGTGGGGATTTAGGACCTTCCTTTCTGCGCTTTGTGTGTGGGTCTCCGCTGTATATAACTATGCTGCGACCCGCTATTCGTGATGGTTTCACTAACCTGTACGGCTGTCAGCATGAGCCTATTCCACGGGTACCGTCCTTTTCACCATCAGCCCTGGGCTCCTTATCCGCTGATGTACCCTCAGGTGTTCAATGTGCACAGGAATTTACAATCCCCTGTACTTTCAGATTCGGCTATCAGGACTTATAGCTCCTGTCAGCCTAGGACTCTGATGTCCCTTTTCTCTTTATTAGCGCTTCACTCAGGGGTCTGCTATATGCAGTATTTTAGCTTCCCTAGAGTCTCTCAGTCTCTGCTCTTGTCCTTTCCCTCTTCAGAGATCAGCTCCCTGTTTTCATCTGACAGGATCTTCCAGAAAGCTCTCTTTACCTCACATCCTCACGTTTAAACTGTCATTTCGACTCACAGCTCACAGCTGCTTCGTTTCCATGACAACTCCCTCAGCTGATTTCTAGCTGACTCACCAACCCCCTCTGCTGGCCAGAATTTATAAGGCATCTCCCTTTTCTGCCTCCAAGCATGACTTTACCCATTAGAGGGAGGTAATGTCACTGTGACAACCGGACTCTGGGGTGTCACAAATGCACTACATAAATAGTTCTTAGGGGGTACTATTTCTTTTGCGTAGGATGACAGCTGGTATAGAGAGTTGTTCTCTAATGAAGCCTATTTTACTTTTGACTTAAGTTTTGGTAATATCTTTATCTTTTAGGCGCCGGAATTCCCTTTGGGTTTCTTCGCTAGTGGCTTTTTAGACATGTCTTTTAATCCATCCTTTCAAGTCTAGAGAGTTGGATGCCTGAAGAATAAACATGAAGCGTGTCTTATTTAGTGACCATTTATGTCTGTTTGGAATCTTCTGCAGTTACATCAATTGCCATTTATATGATTGTATTTGTTGTTTACTTGGCTTTTTTCCTATGGAGCTGTTATTTTTACCATCTTTATAATGCTTATGGTGTGCACAGGACCTATGCGATTTTCACTGTGTATTTTTTTAATGTTTTTAATAATTTGTTATCAATAAAGTCATCTCTTTTTATGATAGTTTGGTAGTGTGCATTTATATCAGTGGCCTGCTTTTTCTTTTTTGTTTTGCGCAACCTCAGTGACCACACATAACCTTGATGATGTCACCACCAGTCACTGAGGCTCCATTCACAGTAGTTCATTCCCCAGTGGTTCTCAGCTTGGATGGTTGCATCTTGGCACCGTCCAAGTTGAAAACTGTTAATTCCCCAGACATGGATTACTGCATGGGACAGAACGACAGATAGGTATGGTATATTGTTGTTTTATTATTTTAGTTTTATTACAGGAGAACTATGGTGAAATTAGGTGTTAGGTGAGTATAACTGTTTGTTATTTTTAAATAAAATGGAAAACTATGTTTTGTTTTGTTTTTTCTAAAAAAGGTCTTTATTCTGGCTGTGTCTTTATTTGCCATACAACTATAGGATTAGTAATGGATAGGTGTCTTAAAGACACTTCTTTACTAATCTGTAGGCTTGATGTCACCTGACAAAACAAAGGTGACATCAACCCCATAAATATGAACCCCACTTGCCACCGCTATAGGGCAAGTGGGAAGAGCTGGGCAAAGCATCAAAATTGGCGCTTCTAATAGATGTACCTTTTCTGGGCAGCTGCGGGCTGCTATTTTTAGGCTGGGGGCAATATGCATCGCCCCGTATCTGCCTGAGAATACCAGCTCCCAGCTTTCTGCTTTAGCAAGGCTGGTTGTAAAAAATAGAAGGACCCTACGACATTTTTTTAAAATTATTTATTTACATAATTAAAATTTTGGTGTAGAGACCGCTCCATTCTTGATAACCAACCTTGCTGAAGCTGACAGCTGAGGGTTGCAGCCCCCAGCTCCCCAGCTGTGAGTTTTGCCTGGCTGATTATCAAAAATAAGGGGGAACCCACGCAGGTTTTTAAAATTATTTATTTACAGCACAGGAGCAGCGGATGAATACTCCCATCAGCTGCTCCTGCTCTCACTGTTATTAGCAGCAGCAGGTGTTGGATGATGGAAACTGTAGTCCCATCAGCTGACACCAGTGACCGGAGGTAAACTTTTTACCTCCGATCACAGCTGAGTACTCACGCCGTCTTCTGACAGCATGGGAACCGCGGCTCTCTGACCGGTGGGGATGATTTCACCACCGATCAGAAGCACTATGCCGGTGTTTCCTATGCTGTCACACAGCAAATTCGGTAATCGTGAGTCAGACCGAACATTGAAATATTCGCTCATCTCTAACCTTTACCAATATAACTAAATTAATAAGTTGTATATTTTACTACAGAAAAACTATTTTATGAGTATTTTTCTAAGGAATATCCCTTTGAGCATGTTGTTACACTGGAAGAACATATGCCTTGGGTTCTAGAGGTGGGAAAAGGGTTCCAGGAAGCAATACAATCTTTTGCTGGGATAAAAGTATACCAGGCCAAGACACCAGAATGTGGCCCTGGTTTGCCAGATAGCTGTTACTGACCTCAGTTGCTGATATGTACGGTAAATTATGGTCTATTATGTATTATATTTACTGCTTACATATTAGTATCAATCTTTTATTTCATACTACAAATGGCAGAACCGGTTGCTGGCACGGAAATCTTCATGTACGGAGCATACATTACATATGACACAATGATAATGGAAAGGAAATTACTGGAATCGAATTCTCCAGCTGAAAAGTGAGCAATCATTTTTTCTAGAAGGGAAAATGTTTTCATGTGTCGGCTGAGTCAGCAGCCCCTCATATATGAATTGTATGAGAGATTTAGCAGCACCAATGGAATAACATACAGGTGGCTCTCCGAGGGTGAAAACTGTTACAGAGATGAATTGATCCATCAAAAGTAATGTGTGAAAGCATGGGGAAAGTGCTGATCATTCCATTTATTCTACAATGAAGTGCTTCTTGTATATTGTTTAGATTTGATGAGTACAATAATGCATGGGCCAAGGTAATTCATTGAGTCAATGTCCTCTTAGCATTCAGCTATGACGATCCATGTAATATGTACATTGTGTCTGGTTACCCAGAGTTATTGAATTCTAGGAAATGCCATAAAATGAATTGGATTTGTATCCATATATGGTTAAACAGGTTCTGTAAGAGAGAGGATAGATAATGTCTGTAAAGGGCTGTGGAATATGATGGTGCTATATAAGCAAAATAAATAAATAGCTTTGGCAGATAAATAATTTTAATATAGCTAAAATCTACCTGAAAGTCCCCATTATAGTCAATGGGGTTCTACTGGTGAAATCTGCATCAAACCCATGAGGAAGGAGGATCCATGCAACAGATTCTTCCTCTGCTTGGGCGTCATTTCTCTATTACTAGAATGGAACAGAAAAATTTAATGAAAAAGTTCAGGTGTGATCTAAGGCTACTTTCACACTTGCTTTTTTTTGCAGCGCGTTTTTCCCGCAAAAAAACGCATGGAAAAAACGCAGCGTTTTTATGCGTTTGTATTCGTTTTTAGTGCGTTTTTACCGCGTTTGCGTTTTTTTCCAACATTAGTTGGCCCCTCACACTAACCCAAACCATGACTTTACTAACCCTAACCCTTAACCAAACCATACCCTAACCCTAGCCCTAAACCCTTAACCAAACCATACCCTAACCCTAACCCTAACTCTTAACCAAACCATACCCTAACCCTAACCCTTAACCAAACCTTACCCTAACCCTAACCCTAACCCTTAACCAAACCTTACCCTAACCCTAACCCTTAACCAAATCATACTAACCCTAACCCTAACCCTGACCCTAACCCTAACCCTAAACCCTAACTAACCCTAAACCCTAACCCTAAACCCCCTTAACTAACCCTAACTCTAAAAAAACGCATGCGCAAAAAAACGCATACATGAGCATGGCAATGCGCACATATGCGCACCCATAGACTTATAATGGGTGTCTTGCTGTAAAAAAACGCATTGCGCGCGCATGCATTTTTTTGAGGCAAGTCAGACGCCCAAAAAATGCAACAGGATGCATTTTGTGCGCACGAGCGCACACCACAAAAAAACGCATGCGCACAAAAACGCATACAAACGCATGTGTATGCGCACATAAGCGCATCCCATGCAAAAGATAGGGAAAAAAAACGCATGCGTTTTTTAGCGCTAAAATACAGCGCAAAAAAACGCAAGTGTGAAACCAGCAAGCACTACTTATCTACAAATAAAGTAATAAAGGGCAATATTGTCAGCTGCCAGAAGGAGAAGGGGATTGATTTTCTTCAGATCCAAACCCCAGCAGCACAGCGCCCCTGCGCCCCTCCAATGCTGTCAAAGCAGCCTCTGTGTACAGTATTGGAGAGTGCATAGTTCAGACCATACTGCTGCCTGACAGTCAATCATAAGGAGTGCACTTCCCTCCAGAAAACAGGAAATCAGAAAGCTGAGAAGTGGTGTGCTACTGAGGATTGAAAAAGAATATAACCTGTTAAAAAATTGATTGATTTAGTGAAAGTGCAACCTCTGGTGCCCCCATCAATTCTAAGCATTAAGGGACTGGTTCATGTGACTAATCAAACATCCACTACATAAAAAACCATCTCTCGACCAAAACTGTGCCGCTAACTATAGACCTGTCTCTAATCTTCCCTTCATCTCTAAACTCCTGGAACGCCTGGTCCACTCCCGTCTGATCCGCTATCTCTCTGATAACTCTCTTCTCGACCCTCTCCAATCTGGTTTCCGCTCTTTACACTCTACTGAAACTGCCCTCACTAAAGTCTCTAATGATCTACTAACAGCTAAATCAAATGGTCATTACTCCATGCTAATTCTCTTGGATCTCTCTGCAGCATTCAACACTGTGGATCATCAGCTCCTCCTCACTATGCTCCATTCCATTGGCCTCAAGGACACCGTTCTTTCCTGGTTCTCCTCCTATCTCTCTGACCGCTCCTTTACTGCATCTTTTGCCGGTTCCTCCTCCTCTCACCTTCCCCTTTATGTTGGGGTTCCTCAAGGATCGGTTCTAGGCCCCCTCCTCTTCTCCTTGTACACTGCCCCTATTGGTCAAACAATCAGTAGGTTTGGTTTCCAGTACCATCTCTATGCTGATGACACCCAATTATATGCTTCTTCTCCTGACATCACGCCAGCCTTTCTAGAAAACACCGGCGATTGTCTAAATGCTGTGTCTAACATCATGTCCTCACTATATCTGAAACTGAACCTGTCAAAGACTGAACTCCTTGTGTTTCCTCCCTCTACTAATGTACCTATACCCGACATTGCCATTTCTGTGTTTGGTTCCACTATTAATCCCCAGCAACATGCCCGCTGTCTTGGGGTCATACTTGACTCCGAGCTTTCCTTTGCCCCCCACATCCGATCACTGGCTCGCTCTTGTCATCTGCACCTCAAAAACATTTCTAGAATTCGACCTTTTCTTACTTTTGACTTTGCAAAAACTCTTACTGTTTCTCTTATTCATTCTCATCTTGACTATTGTAACTCTCTTCTAATCAGTTTCCCTCTTACCAAACTCTCCCCTCTCCAATTTATCTTGAATGCTGCAGCCAGGATCATATTCCTCACCAATCGTTACACTGATGCCTCTGCCTTGTGCCAGTCATTACACTGGCTACCCATCCACTCCAGAATTCAGTATAAACTTATTACTCTCACCCACAAAGCCCTCCATGGCTCAGCACCACCCTACATCTCCTCCCTTGTTTCAGTATACCACCCTACTCGCACCCTCCGTTCTACTGATGACCTGAGGTTAGCATCCTCAATAATCAGAACCTCCCACTCCCATCTCCAAGACTTTACATGGCCATTGCAGATGCTGACTGTCGATTTGTCACCATGGACGTTGGCTCATTTGGACGTGGAAATGACTCACAGACTTTCAAAACTCTGACATGGGCCAATGTTTATATGGTAATGATTTCAATTTTCCACAGCCATGACCTCTTTCGAACACTGAAGGACCGCCAAAGCCATTTGTTGTGGTTGGGGATGAAGTGTTTCAAACGTGTGCAAACAGTATTCAAGTCGGAACTTGAATCACACCAAAAGGATTTACAACTACTAATTAACAAGGGCACGAAGAACTGTGGAGTGTGCCTTTGGATTGCTGATATCTAAATGGCGCATTTTGGGAACAGCCATCAATCAAAAATTGAGACAATTGTTGAGGTTGTAAAAGCGTGTGTTGTTCTGCACAATTACATCCTGGGGAAAGCACGACAACAAGTAGAACTTGTCGAAACTGTTCATACCACATTGCAGGATTAAAAAGATCACCTTCTGAGGACTACAGTGGAAGTTGCCCAAATGAGGGATAAATTTGCTGCCTACTTTGTTTCAGATATTGGACGTGTGGCATGGCAAGATGAAATAGTTTAAGCGGCTATGTAAAATGTACCTTTAATGTTATGTACCTGCAATGTTATGTACCTGCAATGTTATCTACCTGTAATATTTGCTGACTTTAATAAAAAAGGCTTTACTTTTGGGATCTGCGGGAAGGAGTTACATTGTGGACCTGGGGGGTGTCGGGCTGTGATGGCAGGCTAGGAGTGGTTGGGGAAGTTGTTACAGTGAAAGTGGCAGTCAATTAGAGGATTGTTTAGTCTGAAGTACGCATGCATATCGAACGCGTAGGCATGTCCTTGTGTTCCAATGCGTTCCCATAGAGAGTAATGCATTATTTTGATGCACACATCCGCATGCACATGCCTGCGCATATTTGACAGATTTTTGACACCTCAAAAAATGCAGCATGTTGTGTTCGCCACGCACCGCAAAATGATGCATGCGTACACATCCGCATACGAACGGATGCAAATGCATGTTCCTGCGTATCCCTGCGTACACCATGTTAAAGATCTGTACGCATGATGCATGCGGATCTATGCCGATCATACTCTGCGCACCGAAACTCAAATGTGAAACCAGCCTAAGGCTGATTTCACACTTGCGTTTTTTTTTGCGCTGGATTTTAGCGCTAAAAAACGCATGCGTTTTTTTCCTATATTTTGCATGGGATGCGCTTATGTGCGCATACACATGCGTTTGTATGTGCTTTTCCGCGCATTTTTTTGTGGTGCGCGCTCAGACACACAAAATGCATCCTGTTGCATTTTTTGGGCTTCTGACTTGCCTCAAAAAAACGCATGCGCGCGCAATGCATTTTTTTTTACAGCAAGACACCCATTATAAGTCTATGGGTGCGCATATGTGAGCATTGCCATGCTCATGTATGCGTTTTTTGCGCATGCGTTTTTTTGTTGACCATTAGTTAGACAATGGAATTTAGGGGTTTGGGTTATAGTTAGGGTTAGTTAAGGGGGTTTAGGGTTAGGGTTTGGGTTAGGGTTAGTATGGTTTGGTTAAGGGTTAGGGTTTAGGGTTAGTTAGGGTTTAGGGTTAGGGTTTGGGTAGGGTTTGGTTAAGGGTTAGGGTTAAGGTTAGGGTTAGTATGGTTTGGTTAAGGGTTAAGGTTAGGGTCAGGGTTAGGGTTAGGGTCAGGGTTAGGGTTAGGGTATGGTTTGGTTAAGGGTTAGGGTTAGGGTCAGTGTTAGGGTCAGGGTTAGGGTTAGGGTTAGTAAAGTCATGGTTTGGGTTAGTGTGAGGGGCCAACTAATGTTGGAAAAAACCGCAAACGCGGTAAAAACGCATACAAACGCATAAAAACGCTGCGTTTTTTTCATGCATGCTCATGAAAATGCTTGAAAAAACGCAGCATTTGTATGCGTTTGTATGTGTTTTTTCCATGCGTTTTTTTGTGGGAAAAAAGCGCTGCAAAAAAAAGCAAGTGTGAAAGCAGCCTAAGGCATACTGGGAATAATCAGGTAATGCTCTAAAGTTTGTTCCTGGAGAGTTCGTAGCATCTGCTTCTAAACTTCGAAGACTGAACTACATGGCTTTCTTTACCAAAAATTTTCCACTCCATATAGGATTGTGGGACCCTAGTGGACCTTCAGAATCCCAGTTTACCTTTGCTAATCTTAAGAGATGGGCAGACACCTGGATGTTTGGGTCTAGCAGGTTAGGCCAAGCAGATACAAAAAGTTTAGGTTTGGGTACCAAAACAGTACTCGGACCTGAACAAAAAACTTGCACCCCATTCACTTGCATCGGAGGCCTGAACATCCAGTGTTTGCCAGTGTTTGTCAGGGAGATGGGGCTCCCACACTGTCAAAAGAGTGGCTCAGCTGTGATCGGAGGTATAAAATTCACCTCCGGTCACTGGTGTCAGCTGATGGGACTACAGCTCCCATCATCCGACACCTGCTGCCACTAATAACAGAGAGAGCAATAGCAGCTGATGGCTGTAGTCATTAGCCAGCTCCTGCGCTGTAAATAAATATTTAAAGAAAAACTGCGTGGGTTACCCTGTATTTTTTATAACCAACCTGGCAAAGCTTACAGCTGGAGGCTGGTTATCAAGAATAGAGGGGTCTCCATGCCATAATTTGTAATTATTTAAATAAATAATTTTAAAAAATGGCGTGGGGTCCCTCCCCTCAAATTCTTGAGCTTTGCCCAGCTCTTCCTACTTGCCCTGTAGTGTTGGACAGTGGGATTCATATTTGTGGGGTTGATGTCACCTTTGTATTGTCAGGTGACATCAAGCCCACAGCTTAGTAATGGAGAGGCATCTATAAAACACTTATCCATTACTAATCCTATAGTTGTATGGTAAAAAAAGCACAGCCAGATTAGGCTTTAATTAGAAATAAAACAAAACACAGTTTATCATTTTCATTTAAAAATAACAAACTTTGTTATACTTCTGTATTAAAGCAAAAATAAAAAAACAACAATATCCCTCATCTCTTCATCATTAAGTCTCACACTTTAATCCATGTCTGGGGAGAAACAGTTTTCAACCTGGACGGTGCCAAGATGCGACCGTACAGGCTGAGAACCACTGGTGACTGAGCTGCTGCAAGCGCAGCGTCAGTGACCTGGCGGTAATGTCATCGAGGTTACCTCCAGTCACTAAGGCTGCATTCCTCGCCGGGCTGGACTGCCGTGACCTCAGTGAGATCACCGCTAGCACCGCATCTTGGCAGCGTGCAGGTTGAAAACTGTTTATCCCCCAGACATGGGTTACGGCGTGGGACAGAATGATGGAGGTGAGAGATATGGTTGTTTTTTTTATTTTTGTTTTATTACAGCAGAATGAGGGCTTTGGTGGAATAGGCATTTGGTGAGTATAACAGTGTTTGTTATTTTTAAATAAAAATGGGAAACTGTGTTTTGTTTTATTTCTAATAAAAGACACCTACTGTATACTTGCAATCACAGCTGAGTGCTCTTTTGACAGTGTGGGAAACACAGCTCTCTGATTGGTGGGGATGATTTCACTGCCGATCAGAAGCGGTGTTTGCCGTGCTGTCATGCACATAACACTGCAACAAACACCCGGTGTTCGGGCAGCCGAACCCGAACAGTAACACGGACTTCCTATTCAGTGTCCATGCCCGAACAGTAGGTGTTCAGTACAGACAAGTACGCCCATCTCTACTAATCTTCATTACATTTAGTAGTAATCTCTTTAATAATCTCTTTATTTATATAGCACCAACATATTCCACAGCGCTTTACAGTTTTTGCACACATTATCATCGCGGCTTACAATCTAAATTGACTATCAATATGTCTTTGGAATGTGGCAGGAAACCAGACTACCAGGAGGAAACCCATGCAAACACGGGAAAAATATACAAACTCATTGCAGATTTTGTCCTTGGTGGTATTTGAACCCAGGACTTCAGCGCTGCAAGGCTGCAGTGCTAACCACTGAGGCACCGTGTTGCCATTGCCTGAATGTGGTCTTCGGGTCCTGGAGTGGCCAATCCTGCATCCGAAGTCCCCTGGTCCCAGGGCGGCCAGTCCCAGAATATTGCCTCCCGGTTCATGTGCGGCCAGTAGAGTTGAGCGATACCGTCCGATACTTCAAAGTATCGGATCGGAATGGATCGGCCGATCTTAAAAAAAAGTATCGGTATCGCCGATTCCGATACCGGAAGTCCCATTCAAGTCTATGGGACTTCCGGTATCGGAATAAGAAAAAGCCTGTTTTTCCCTTGTACAGCCTCTCTGGGGTCTGTACGGGCCTTTCGGGGGGCTGTGCCGGCCTGCCAGGGGGTCTGTGCAGGCTCCGGTGGTCTGTGCCGGCCTGCCAGGGGGCTGTGCCGGCCTGCCAGGGGGGCTGTGCAGGCTCCGGTGGGCTGTGCCGGCCTGCCGGGGGGCTGTGCCGGCCTGCCGGTGGTCTGTGCACCCTGTGGGGGGCTGTGCCGGCCTGCCGGGGGGCTGTGCCGATGTCCGGGGATCTGTGCAAGCATCGTCCGATGGGACTACAAGTCCCATCTGGCGATGCCTGCTACCATGACAGTGATTGACACATTAGCCAATGATGGGACAGTAGTAGTCCCATCATCCGGCTAATGTGTTAAATGTTAAAAAAAAAAAAAAAATACTACATACATACTACATGCATGCTACATACATACTACATGCTACATACATACTGCATACATACTACATACATACTACATACATAACACATATATACTACATACATACTACATACATACTACATACATACTACATACATACTACATGCATGCTACATACATACTACATGCTACATACATACTACATATATACTACATACATACTACATACATACTACATACATACTACATGCATGCTACATACATACTACATGCTACATACATACTACATATATACTACATGCATGCTACATACATACTACATGCTACATACATACTACATATATACTACATACATACTACATACATACTACATGCATGCTACATACATACTACATGCTACATACATACCACATATATACTACATACATACTACATGCATGCTACATGCTACATACATACCACATACATACTACATACATACTACATACATACTACATGCTACATACATACTACATATATACTACATGCATGCTACATACATACTACATGCTACATACATACTACATATATACTACATGCATGCTACATACATACTACATGCTACATACATACTACATATATACTACATGCATGCTACATACATACTACATACATACTACATGCTACATACATACCACATATATACTACATACATACTACATACAATACATTCATACAATACATACATAGACATACAGTACATATAACATAGAGTAACATACTTACCAATACTTGTCACATTGTTCCCCGAAGCCATTGTCTTTTACGGAATAAATATTAACATAACAAACCACAAAAATACTCACCCACGATCCGAAGCAGTCCACGAGTGTGTCCCACGACGATCTTGGGTAGAGAACTGCAGCATCAGCTGTTGCTGCCGTTCTCTACGGGCTGCAGGAATCCAATGACGGAAGGCAGGTATCCTTCCGCACTGTATTCCTCCGCCACTTAAAAAAAAAAAGTCCCTAGTCTCACTTTATGCCATTGCTGTGTGGGAAATTCCCTAGACTTCAAAATCACTATATCAGCACTCAGGTATATTCTGAAAACAGAGCAAAGAGATCAACTGATCAGAGACAAAAATGGAGTTCAGCCAGTCCCAACCAGGGCTGGCTGAACACAAACACTAAGTAAACCAGACAAAATCTCATGGAACAATAGCAGAGCAAAAACTTAGCTTTAGTAGACAGGACTAAACTGGAGGCCAGAGCTCAGAGCAGAGAGGATCACCAGCAACCCAGCAGGGCGTCGGCGGCCATATATCCACTCAGAGATTCCGGATGTCCAATCACACTCCACCTGTTCAGATGACAGGCTTTTTCCATCCAAATCAATTACACTACCTCCTTTCACCAGCAGAGGGAGTTCATCGGACATCAAAGGTGAACGAGATAATGACCTCACCTCAGCTCACCTCAGGCCTCTGCTGATCTTTGTATGACACAGGTTGGAAAAGACCATTTTCTTTACATCCACACTTTCTTTAAAAGAGAGCCAGAGTGGGGACCACCTTACTCTTGGACTGGGATCTTGCCGCATGTGGGTGCTCTGGGGAACAATTGCCCAACTTCTCCCTCTGGCCACACCACTGCCTCTTCCTGCCTATTGTGATGCTGTGCATCTCTCCCCCTTCTTTGCTGCTGTGCTTGCTCTGCATGCCACCTTTCCAGGCTGGATCAGTGACTTCATCGTTCTCCACCTTGTCTTCCAATTTCACACTCTCGTCATCCTCTTGAGTTCTTGGCTTAATGCATTACTTGTTGGCAACTGTGTCTCATCATCCTCCACCTCTTGAGACACTAATTGCTGTTCCCTAACATTGTCTTCTTCTGACAATGGCTGCTCAAATATTTGAGCATCTTGTCACACAATCTCCTCATGTCCCTCTTGAAACGTGCACGGTGAGGAGCCAGAAGCAGCAATATATGGAAAGGTAAAGACCTCCTTGGAGTGCCCAGGTGTGGGATCACTTGTCTACTCCTGATGGTGGGGACAGACTGAGCTGTAGGTAGCCGCCAGATATCACTCATAGGCAGATCCTGGTACTGCAGCTGCTGCCTTCAGTTTCGCTGACACTGATTAGGGTTATGTTCAGACACATCGGTCTAGGCTACTGCATAAGGGACTGGCCGCTAGTGTTGAGCATTCCGATACCGCAAGTATCGGGTATCGGCCGATACTTGCTGTATCGGAATTCCGATACCGACTTCCGATATTTTTTCAATATCGGAAGTCGGCATCGAAATCGGAAGTTCAAAGTTGATTGACAGCCTGACGTCATCATGATGCGCGGTGTGTGCGCATCATGATGCGCCGTCATTTCGGGCCTTCCGGGGGTCTCTGCCGGCCTGCCAGGGGGCTGTGCCGGCCTGCCGGGGGGCTGTGTGGACTGCCCGGGGTCTGTACCGGCCTGCCGGGGGGCTGTGCCGGCCTGCCGGTGGTCTGTGCACCCTGTGGGGGTCTGTACCGGCCTGCCGGGGGGCTGTGCCGGCCTGCCGGTGGTCTGTGCACCCTGTGGGGGTCTGTACCGGCCTGCCGGGGGGCTGTGCCGGCCTGCCGGTGGTCTGTGCACCCTGTGGGGGGCTGTGCCGGCCTGCCGGGGGGCTGTGCTGATGTCCGGGGGTCTGTGCAAGCATCGTCCGATGGGACTACAAGTCCCATCGGGCGATGCCTGCTACCATGACAGTGATTGACACATTAGCCAATGATGGGACAGTAGTAGTCCCATCATCCGGCTAATGTGTTAAATGTTAAAAAAAAAAAAAAAATACTACATACATACTACATGCATGCTAGTGACTTCAGGGCCTTTTCTATCAGACGTGTTGGACATTATTTTTGGCAGGGTTTTTGCGTGATTGCAGACAGTTGCTTTTCTTTCCTGTCCTATCTAGTTAGTGAGGGCCCCATCGTTTGCTCAGCCTGTCTTTCTGTCTGTGTTTGTGTTTTCATCTGTTTTCACCGTCAATACATGTTGGGGGCTGTCTATTGCTTTGGGGTCTGCTCTGGGGCAGTTTAGATTTCCCCTTTCTTTCGTTAGGTTTATTTAGTTCTCCGGCTGTGAACAAGGTGTCTAGGACCACCGTAGGAACACCCCACGGCTACTGTTAGTTGTTGTGAATAGGATCAGAGGTCTGCAATCTGCTAGCTACCAGCCTCTCCAGTTTTCTGGACTTAGCTTGTATTTTTGTTTTTTCCTCCTCCGGTGACTCATTCATAACAGAATCACCAGCCATACTGCAGATTCTAGGGTACTCAATAGCAGGAAAGAATTGTAAAAAAAAAAAAAAGTGCCAGAATTTTTTTTTTATGTATATTTTTTCCTCTTTTTCTCTGGGGCCGTAGGAGGAATTTTCTTAATGGAGATTAAGCAATTGTCTGATCGTGTGGAGCAGCTGGCTGCTGAAGTGCGGGGAATTTCCGCCTATCTTGCTCATTCACATGCTGCTGAACCAAAGATTCCTACTCCTGATGTGTTTTTCAGGATCGGTCTAAATTTTTGAATTTTAAGAATAATTGTAAATTATTTCTTGCCTTAAAACCTAACTCATCGGGGAGGTTTGCGCAGCAGGTTAAAATTGTCATCTCTTTGCTGCACGGCGATCCCCAGGATTGGGCGTTTTCTTTCACACTTGATGATCCTATTCTAACTAATGTGGATGCATTTTTTCAAGCCTTGGGGTTGTTGTATGATGAACCTAATGCTATTGATCAAGCTGAGAAAGCCCTGTTGGCATTGAGCCAGGGTCAGGATTCCACAGAGTTATACTGTCAAAAATTGCGAAAGTGGGCGGTCCTTACTACCTGGAATGATGGTGCCTTGGCAGCTTTCTTTCGGAAGGGTTTGTCCGAAACCATAAAAGATACTATGGTGGGATTTCCTGTTCCCTCTGGTCTTGACGATTCTATGTCATTAGCCATTCAGGTTGATCGGCGTTTACGTGAACGTAAAAGTACACGAGAAATGTTGCCACCTGTTGAACAAATGTCTGAACCTATGCATTGTGATAGAGTTTTGTCTAGGGCGCAACGTCAGGAGTTCAGAAGGCGTAATAAGCTGTGTTTTTTCTGTGGAGATGCCTCTCATATGATTTCTGTCTGCCCTAAACGAGAGAATCGTTTTGCACACACATTTGCTGTGGGTGGTGTTCAACCTAAATTTCTTCTGGCAATTACTCTGATCTGCTCCCTGTCCACATTTTCCGCTAAGGCTTTTGTGAATTCGGGAGTGGCTCTGAACCTGATGGACTTGGATTTTACTAAACGTTGTGGGTTTCCTATGACACCTCTGCGGACGCCTATCCTTTTGAGGGGTATTGATGCTACTCCTTTGGTGAAGAATAAACCTCAGTTATGGACCGAGGTGGTAATGCGGGTCGCCCCAGACCATCAAGAAAATTGCAGATTTTTGATGTTGCATAATATGCATGATACCATTGTTCTGGGGTTTCCCTGGTTGCAAATCCATAATCCAGTTTTGGATTGGAAATCTGTGTCTGTGGTGAGTTGGGGTTGTCGGTGTTCTCTTGGTGAGGCTCCTGTTTTCTCCACCTCTCCCCAGTCGCATGATGTTCCTGACTATTTGGCTGATTTTTATGATGTATTTAGTGAGAATAAGTCTGCATCTTTGCCTCCCCATAGGAGTTATGACTGTGCAATTGAGTTGAGCCCTGGGTGTAAATTTCCCAAGGGTCGACTTTTCAATTTATCTGTACCCGAGCACGAGGCTATGCGATCTTATATTAAGGAGTCGTTGGAGAAGGGTCATATTAGACCATCCTCTTCACCCTTGGGTGCTGGTTTTTTTTTCGTGGCCAAGAAATATGGTTCATTAAGGCCTTGTATTGACTATCGTTCCCTCAACAAAATTACTGTTAAATATCAGTATCCGTTACCCCTGATTTCTGATGTATTCTCCAGAGTTAAAGATGCTTGCTGGTTTACCAAGCTTGACCTCAGGGGGGCGTGTAATCTTATTCGCATTAAGCATGGGGATGAATGGAAGATGGCGTTTAATACTCCAGAGGAACATTTTGAGTACCTGGTGATGCCTTTTGGGCTCACTAATGCCCCTTCTGTCTTCCAGTGCTTCATGAATGATATTTTCCGGGACTTTGTGGATAAATTTTTGATCATCTATCTGGATGACATTTTGATCTTTTCCAAGGATTGGGACTCTCATGTGGAACATGTTCTGACTGTGTTCCGGATTTTGAGGGAGAATTCCCTGTATGTTAAGGGATCGAAATGCCTTTTTGGTGTACAGAGGATTTCATTTTTGGGATTTATTTTGTCTCCGTCAACTATTGAAATGGACCCGGCCAAGGTACAGGCCATTTATGATTGGGTTCAGCCCACTTCTTTGAAGGCCCTCCAGAAGTTTTTGGGTTTTGCTAATTTTTATCATAAATTTATAGCTAATTTTTCTGGTATTGCCAAACCATTGACTGATTTGACTAAGAAGGGTGCTGATGTGCTGAATTGGTCTCCAGGGGCTGTTTCTTCCTTTCAGGAGCTGAAGCGGAGGTTCACTTCTGCTCCGGTTTTGCAGCAACCTGATGTCTCACTCCCGTTTCAGGTAGAGGTGGACGCTTCTGAGATTGGTGCAGGAGCTGTTTTGTCCCAAAAAGATCCGGTAACATCTAAAATGAATCCCTGTGCTTTCTTTTCCCGAAAGTTCTCCCCATCCGAACGCAACTATGATGTGGGGAATCGGGAATTGTTAGCCATGAAATGGGCATTTGAGGAGTGAAGACATTGGTTGGAGGGAGCTAAACATCAAGTCGTGGTCCTTACTGACCACAAGAATTTGATTTACCTTTCGTCGGCCAAACGCTTGAATCCTAGACAGGCTAGATGGGCCTTGTTTTTCACACATTTTGATTTTGTGGTCTCTTTTCTTCCGGGCACTAAAAATGTTAAGGCAGACGCCCTCTCTAGGAGTTTATTTGCTGATTCACCTATTGTGACCAAGCCTGCTACCATCTTAGGTGAGGGGGTAGTTCTTTCTGCCATCTCGCCCGATTTGAGACGTGCTCTGGAAGAGTTTCAGGAGAACAAACCTGAGCGTTGTCTCGTTGGAAAATTGTATGTTCCTGACCAGTGGAGGAAGAGAGTAATGTCTGAAGTTCATTGCTCCGCATTGGCTGGTTATCCAGGTATTTTTGGTACTAGAGATTTGGTGAGTCGGTCTTTTTGGTGGCCCACCTTGTCTCGTGATGTCAGGAATTTTGTGCAGTCCTGTGGGACTTGCTCCTGGTCTAAACCTTGTTCTCGCTCCAGTGGGTTGTTGATGCCTTTGCCGGTGCCCAGGAGGCCATGGACCCATATTTCAATGGATTCTATTTCTGATATGCCTGTCTCTCAGAGAATGACTGTTATTTGGGTGATTTGTGATAGATTCTCTAAGATGGTCCATCTTGTACCACTCCCTAAGTTGCCATCTTCCTCAGAGTTGGTGCCCTTGTTTTTGCAACAGGTGGTTCGCTTGCATGGGATTCCTGAGAACATTTTGTCTGACAGAGGAGTTCAGTTTGTTTCTAGATTTTGGAGGACTTTTTGTTCCAAACTGTGAATTCAGTTGTCCTTCTCCTCTGCGTTTCATCCTCAGACCAATGGGCAGACTGAGAGAACAAACCAGACTTTGGAGTCTTATTTGAGATGTTTTATTTCTGCTGATCAGGATGATTGGGTTTCATTTTTGCCCTTCGCTGAATTTGCTTTAAATAATAGAGCTAGTGCTGCCACTTTGATGTCACCTTTTTTTTGTAACTTTGGGTTTCATCCTCGATTCTCTTCAGTGCAGGTGGAGTCTTCTGCCTGCCCAGGTGTTGACACTGTGGTGGAGAGAATGCACCAGATCTGGGACCAAGTGGTGGATAAGTTGTCTCTCTCCCAGGAAAAGGCCCAGCGGTTTTCCTACCGGCATAGGACCATTGGTCCCCGGTTTAAGGTGGGTGATATGGTTTGGTTGTCATCAAAGAATATCTCTTTGAAGGTGGCTTCTCCAAAGTTTAAACCTAGATTTATTGGACCTTACAAGATTTTGGAGATTCTTAATCCGGTCTCTTTTCGATTGGCCCTTCCTGTTACATTCAAGATCCATAACGTGTTTCATAAGTCTCTGTTAAAGAGGTTTGTTGAGCCAGTAGTTCCTGTGGTGGCACCTCCTGACCCTGTATTGGTTGAAGGTAATGTGGAATATGAGGTAGAGAAGATACTGGATTCTCATCTGGTTAGACGGAGACTCCAGTATTTGGTTAAGTGGAAGGGTTATGGTCAGGAGGATAATTTTGGGTCTCTGCATCCGATATTCATGCCGAAAGATTGGTTCGTGCTTTTCATTGGGCCCATCCTGATCGCCCTGGTGACATGGATGAGGGTTCGGTGACCCCTCCTCAAGGGGGAGGTACTGTTATGAGCTCATTTTCTCGTTCACCTTTGATGCCCGATGAACTCCCCCTGCTGGTGAAAGAAGGTAGTGAAATTGATTTGGATGGGGAAAACCTGTCATCTGAAAAGGTGGAGTGTGATTGGACATCCGGAATCTCTGAGTGGATATAAGGCGGCCGACACCCTGCTGGGTTGCTGGTGATCCTCTCTGCTCTGAGCTCTGGCCTCCAGTTTAGTCCTGTCTACTAAAGCTAAGTTTTTGCTCTGCTATTGTTCCATGAGAATTTGTCAGGTTTACTTAGTGTTTGTGTTCAGCCAGCCCTGGTTGGGACTGGCTGAACTCCATTCTTGTCTCTGATCAGTTGACCTCTTTGCTCTGTTTTCAGAATATTCCTGAGTGCTGGTATAGTGATTTTGAAGTCTAGTGACTTCAGGGCCTTTTCTATCAGATGTGTTGGACATTATTTTTGGCAGGGTTTTTGTGTGATTGCAGACAGTTGCTTTTCTTTCCTGTCCTATCTAGTTAGTGAGGGCCCCATCGTTTGCTCGGCCTGTCTTTCTGTCTGTGTTTGTGTTTTCATCTGTTTTCACCGTCAATACATGTTGGGGGCTGTCTATTGCTTTGGGGTCTGCTCTGGGGCAGTTTAGATTTCCCCTTTCTTTCTTTAGGTTTATTTAGTTCTCCGGCTGTGAGCGAGGTGTCTAGGACCACCGTAGGAACACCCCACGGCTACTGTTAGTTGTTGTGAATAGGATCAGGGTTCTGCAATCCGCTAGCTGCCAACCTCTCCGGTTTTCTGGACTTAGCTTGTATTTTTGTTTTTTCCTCCTCCGGTGACTCATTCATAACACTGAGCACTACCAGTCTGACCACCACAAGCATGGTCAGACATATGTTATCCAAGCACCTTGCTGGGTGGACCGAACGCCTGGGTCCACAATAAGTGTCTGCGGGTGACACCACTGCCTTTTCCCCTGTGCTGTGATTGAAATTCCCCTGTCTAGGATGCAGCCAAGGATGCCTCCTGCCCTGCACCTGCCATTGCAGTTTCGCAAGCATCATCAGCAATCACCTCCACTACCTTATCCCAGCACAGCATTAAGGCATCATTCCTTACCCCCGGCCTTGTAACGCAAGCAAAATCGGTCACATTTCCAGACTGCTGACACTGTAAATGTTGCCTTTAAGGCTAGTGGATGCTGAGGCTTTCCGCAATCTCATGACGATGGCTGTACTCGGTCCCAAGCCGACACTATTTCTTCCAGTGTACTGTCCCCACCTTACACAAGCACGTGTCCTATAACATCACCCGTGCCCTGACTTACACAGTTACTGGAAAGGTGCACTTAACCACCAAAATGTGGACAAGTGCTTGTGGCCAAGGGCGCTACATTTTCTATCGGCATACTGGGTGAACCTTGTGGAGGTCCTGACCGAGTCGGGCCCTAGTTCCATTAGGATTTCCCCCACCTCCTACAACAGTTCCTGTACCCCTTTATCTTCCTCATTCTCCATCTCCAAATTATCGTCCATATCGGTCACAAGCTGGAAGCACTGTTACCCCTTTACTCAATGAAGAGATAACAGGCTCTGCTGAAACTCATTTCTTTAGGTGACAAACAGCACCCCACTGCAAAGTTGTTGATAGGTCTAGTAGACCAGACAGATCTGTGGCCCTCACCGTTGAACGTTCAACCAGGCATGGTCGTGAGTGATAATGGCTGTAACCTGTTGGCTGCTCTGAAGCTTAACAAGCCGACACATGTGTCATGCCTGGCCCACATACTCAATTTTGTGGTACAGCGCTTTCTGACACATATTTGCCTGAGTTACTTATCAAGGTATGCATTGTATGTGCCCATATCCTCTAGTCACCTACAGATGCTGCATCTGCCCTTGCAAGTGTCAGCTCTCTGACTGGTTTACAACCTGATCACACACTGGAACTCAACATTACATACAGTCATGGCTGAAGGTGTTGGCACTCTTGAAATTGTTCCAGAAAATGAAGCATTTCTCATAGAAAATGATTGAAATTACATATATTTTGTTATACACGATGTTTTACTCTGTGTGTATTGTATCAACACAAAAAAAATAGGAAAAAGGCAAATTGGACATACGTTTGCAGAAAACCCCCAAAATAGGCCGGAAATCTTTTTTGGCACCCTCATCTTAATATTTAGTTGCATACCCTTTGGAATAAATAACTGCAATAAATCACTTCCTAAAACCATCAACAAGCTTCTTACGCCACTCAACTGGAAATTTTAACCACTCTTCTTTTGCAAACTGCTCCAGGTTTCTCATATTTGAAGGGTGCCTTTTGCCAACAGCAATTTTAAGATCTTTTTGAAGGTGTTCAATGGGATTTAGATCTGGACTCATTGTTAGCTACTTCATAACTTTCTAATGCTTTGTTTCCATCCATTCATGGGTGCTTCTTTAAGTATGCTTCGGGTCATTGTTCTACTGGAAGACCCCTGACTTATGATGCAAGCCTAGATTTCTGACACTGGGCACTGTATTGCTACCCAAAATCCTTTGGTAATCTTCACATTTCATGATGCCTTGCACACAGTTAAGGCACCAGTGCCAAAGGCAGCAAAACAGCCCCAAAATATCCTTCAACCTCCACCTTATTTGACTGTAGGTACTGTGTTCTTTTCTTTGCAGACCTTGATATAGAAGAGTTAATGGTTTGCTTTTATATCCCTTTAAATGCCTTTAAGACTTCAATTGCCTTTTGCCTTATTATTGCTAGAATTATTCTTATGTAGACTAGTAGTCTCTGTCTTCAAGGAAACTATACTTGTTATCATATTTGTTCTCAACAACGTGTTCTGGGTATATTGTAAACAAGGTACGACCCTGAGGTGATTGTGGGGGCCAAATGAGCTCCATAGAGTCACATATTGTTGTAAATGGTATAAAAACATGTCTTGTATTTCATTACGTCAGATAAAGTGATTTGACCACGGCTTGTGTGTTGAAGTCTCTTTGTCTCCAAGCACTTGCAACAGAAAGGGTGAAAAACCTCACAATTCGGAGTCACTGGTGATCTGGACAGCTGACGCTTGGTCAGAACAAAAGCAGCTACGACAACCTCATTCTGTTTTTTGATAGACAGTAGAATGATGTGCTTTACCAAAAAGCTCTATGTTGGTCTCATGTGTCTACAAGTTGCTTTGCCAGAAGAATTTTCACATACTCACATACATTTTTTCAAACTGCAGTCCAGCTTTTTATGTCTCTGTGTCAGCAGTGGGGTCCTGCCATAGCATTTCATTACATTCATTCATTATCGGTGGATAGTTCACACTGAAACTGATGCACTCTGAGCATACAGGACAGCTTGAATTTCTTTGGGACTGAATTGGGGTTGATTATCCACCATCTGAACTATCCTGCTTTGCAACCTTTCATCAATTTTTCTCTGACATACACATCCAGGTAGATTAGATACAGTGCCGTGGGGTTGTAAACTTCTTGATTATGTTGCGCATTGTGGACAAAAGAACATCAAGATCTCTGGAGATGGACTGGTAACCTTGAGATTGTTGAGGTCTTTCCACAAATTTGCTTCTCAAGTCCTCAGACAGTTTTCTTCTTCTCTTTCTCTTTTCTATGCTTAGTGTATAGCACACAGACACACAATGCAAAAACTGAGTCACATTCTCCCATTTTTATCTGGTTTCAGGTATGATTTCCATATTGTCCACACGCATTACTTGTCACAGGTGAGTTTGAACGAGCATCAAATGCTTGAAACAAAGTTGTTTCCCAACAATTTTGTCCTGCTCATTTTTTTGTGAAATTATTTCCAATTTACCTTTTTTTCTCAGTTTTTTTTGTCTTGTTCCAATACACATAAAAGAAATAAACATGTGTAATTGCAATAATTTTCTAGGAAAAATATTTCATTTTCTGGAACAATTTCAAGGGTGCCGCTACTTTTTGCCATCAAGCGTTTTTAATCACAGCAGAATCACTACCCCTCCACGAAGATATTAGACTTTAGTCTAGGAGAGAATTTACATTAGGTTCCCATAGAGTTGTAGACTGTCGAAGAGAGGATTGACATTGTTAGGCCCTGGAATATGAGAATCCTCTTACTGTGGCAACCAGGTACACATGAATTGGCCAATTTATACGCTAAGCATTCTCAATTTTTCATATTTCTAGCGCAGTAATGCAATTCAATGTTCATGTTTCATTTTTGCATGCTATAGCGCTACAGTGTTCTTCCTTGTTTGTTTGATTGCATATGAGTTGGCGACTCTAAGTAGGCACCTGTTCACACCTAATTCATGTTTGGATGTGACGGTCAGTTTTTTGATTTGACTACTTTTTGCCATGACTGTACCTTGGCAAGGCTTTGTGAGCAGCAGAATTTAGTAGTTGAATACCAGCTACAACATGCCCATTGGTATTCTGTTTAGAAATAGGCAGGGAAATTTTTCAACTCACAGAAAGAATGAGCTGTGATCCCGGCTGAAATGTCGGTATACTATTTTGCTTCCTACCTGACCAGGATGATCAGACTACGTTCCTGCAAATTTATAAGATTATCTCAGCAAAAGAACATTTTTTAACACATCCAATTGTGGAACTTATTATTATTATTATTCGAAGATCTATTTATTAAACCATAGTTTGTTTGTGGCAAAACCCATTTGAGATGTCTAATTTAGGAAAAGTGTCTGAGCACATGTAATACAGTACATTTGATGATGTCTGTAAAGTGCTGTGGAAATGAATGGCGGTATACGAGCAAGTGAAATAAAAAAGTGAAGAAAAAAATAATAAAAAAATATAAATGCAACGCCCCAAACTACTGTCTCCTTCCCCACCATCCTGTAGCATGTAAGCCCGAAAGGGCAGGGTCCTCTCCCCTCCGTATCAGTCTGTCATTGTTAGTTTGTTTACTGTAAGTCATATCTGTAATTTGTATGTAACCCCTTCTCATGTACAGCACCATGGAACCAATGGTGCTAAATAAATAATAATAATAATAATAATAATAATAAAAAATAAATTCATTATTTAATTCTGAATGCTATATTTTAGTAAAAAAAAACAAGCAGCAAACTGTTCTGCAAACATCACACCTCTTAAAAATAAAAAAAGTTCATGATGTTGGAAAGCAAAAGCAAAGCAATTTCAGATCTGAAGCCCAAAATGGGTCATGGAAGAGTTAAGATTCAAGAACAATGACGTGAAAATGAAATGTGTTTATGAGAATTTTTGATAACAGAAATGGTGGTGTCATGTCCCAAATATTCATCCACCACCATGATTGTTGTCATAATATACGATAATGTCCTCACATAAAACTAATGATAATAAGCTCGGCTTAATTGGAGGGTAACAGCAGGCCGCTCAACACAGATCTCATTTGTTCTACATGTTACTTTGTGATCTCTTCATCATTCTCGTGTATGTTATAACTCCAATTCCTACCAGTATTAACCTTCTGGCCTCAACCATTTCAGTGCAGAGTCTAATGGCATAAAAACAGAGACAGCTGTCCTTTTTGTCAGGTCCATCTTGAACAGAGGCAGAGGTTGCAATTACATTTCGCACAGAGTCTAGTTGATATCCAGATGGCTGAGGAAATAACTAGATGTGAAACTTTTGCCATTACTTCCGAATAATTTCCTAATCAAATTTGCAAACGTGTTTTATACAATCAATATCATTTCTCATATATCTAGATGTGCCTATATATATTTATATATATATATATGTATATATTTACAGGTTCAAACATTACTCAGTTTGTTTGTTTTTTATTTCAGTGCTGAAGTTAAGTGGTGCCATTAACGTAAGCTCCCTGCCCCCAGTATTATCCTTATGAGCCGCCATCTTCAGCTCTTTCCTACACTGCTCATTTCTGATCCGCCATCTTTTGAGCATAATTTATCACTGAGCGTGTCAGATGTAATGGCCAGAAGTTTATGAGGGTCTCGTTGTGGCTTCTTTCTGACTCTCATAGACATACATTTAGCAGTGACTTTCAAACACTGGAGCGATCTGGCAGATCACAACCTGCAGAAAACGAACGAAGAGGTGACGATAACAGATGAAGATGTCAGCCGGTAAGTATGATACTAGGTGCAGGGTACTTAGATTAGTGACACCATTCCAGCTGTAAAATAAAGAAAATGCTGGAGTGGTGCTTTAAATGTAAATTTATAATATGTCTTACAACCATGTTTCCAGCTGTCCTGGAAGCTCCCAATATAGGTATTTCTGGAAGAGTTGGCAAGTAGAGATGAGCGAATTTCCCAAAATTAATTGAGATAGAAATCAGCACAAGTAAATTCATCCTTGAACTGAGTGTGCCCCAAAATGACATTAATTATTCCCCTAGTGCTCTGGACATGTTAAAGCATAATAAACAGAGAGCCTCATATCAATGTCGTGAATTACACCCCACCTGATCACATGATGCTCACTCATTTGAGATGATGCAAATTAATTTGCAGAACTCTGTATAACAGCCACTTTAGTAATCTGTGGCAACTAGACAGTAGCCTTGAGAATCACCTGTTACCTAGTGGTGTCATTGGCTCATCTTTTGATTAGCTAGCTTAGCCCAAATGTTATTGGGTCGCCCTCCCAGGGCTGTGGGATACTCGGTACCGGGCCGGTCTCTCAGAGGGAGGTGTCACAGCAGTGGTGACCCGGTCCATGGCCCTGGGCACCCATGTAAAAGGGATTGAGTGGTGGAATAAAGTTTATGAGTGATTCGTGACGCCACCTGTGGTGTTCGGCAAGGGAGGTGTTAAGCCGACGCTGCAGACAGATCCTCTGGGACAGATGGTGGGGTGCAGCAGTGATGTTATAGCCCTCTACAGGTAGGGCTGTAGTCCCAGGGCAGAGTAGATGAAGAGAATAGGGGTTGAGGAAGAGGGTGCAGTGTCTGGCACAGAGATGTAGCAGTGCTGGAGAAGTTGCAGAAAGAATGCAAGGACACAGCGGAATGTAGCTTCTTTACCTTTACTTTGTAAGTGCAGTCCAGGGTCCAGATTACAGATGGCACAGGAGCTGATTAGCCTGGAAGCAACATAGGAATCTCTCTGTCAGACGGGTTGTGTGGTCTGCTCTCTAGCAATTATTTTTAGGTATTTGCAGTACGGTGTTACACTGAAGTTCCACTTGCTTATTCTCTTTAGAACTCCCTCATATGGCAGACAGCTGTAGCCTTCTATCTCCTTTGGCTCACACATCGCTGTGGTGCCTCCGAGTCTTAGATGGGAATAGAGCATTTACAGCTTCCTATTCCTCTGGTTTCTGTTGCAGGACCGTCAGTATCCATACAACCTTGCAGACCAGGCTCCAGATCATGCGCTCTAGCTGGGAATGAGCCTCAACTCCCTGCTCAATCTCCCCGCTCCTCTCCTTACGTCCACACACTTCGCCCTCCTCACTGAACTAACTATTTTTTCCCCTTCCTGGCCCCCATAGAGCAGCTCTTCCCCCAGTTTTGGTTCAGAGCTCCCTCTGCTGGCCTGGAGTGGGAACTTTGTTGTGTGTATTGATTAACTGCTAGAGAGACCCTTCATTGCGTCCAGGCATGACATCACAGTCCCCAGGAGGAAAGTAATGCCACTGTGGTGACCATACTCCTGGAGGCACCACACTCCCCCTTCTGCAATTCAGTAATCCCGGACTGAAGAAAAAAAAACAAGTAAAACATATAAACAATTAATCAATTATAAATGTACAAGATTTAAGAAAAAAATGAAAAATACAAAAACCACAGCTCAAATAGAGTCCTATGACGATTAGTCCATGCGTCATTGTCCATGGTGCAATTCCTGAGAAAGTTGGTAAACTATTTACAAGTAGGGATTTGACCACACATAGTCCTGTGGTCCAGCTGTCCATTGAAACAAAAATAAGATTATTCAAAAAAGGTTCTTACAGAGTCTCTGTAGGCACAAAACTTAAAATGTTATATATTTACAGGTTAACACTTACATTATTTATTTAGATACGAAACCTGAGGGGTGGTATACCGTGGGTACTACGGACAGACCTGCGTAGCACTGGTGTGGTTGGGGACCTTACTGATTGCGTGGTGCTAACTACTGGTGTAGTGTGTGTTGTACTGGATACACTACTGGTGGTTCTGTGTATTACAGGAATACTAGACTTCCTAGGACCACTTCTATTCACTGTAGGTAAACTAGGTAGTAGCTGTCTGCGAACTCTTAGACTCACCATGGGCATGACAGATTCAGCACTGACAGGGTGAGGATTCTCTGGCTCCACTGTTGGTGTGGCATCTGCTGCTTGAATTTCCTGACTCAGAATTTTCTTGAGTCACTTCTTGCACTACCAGTTGGGGAAAGGTCAAAACTGGCACCACTATGGCTTGATTCACTCTAGTCCAATTTGCAGGGAATTCTCTGAGTACAGTGCTGACCTTTTCTTCCTTCTCTATGGGTTGAATGTTGTTTTGCTCTTCCATTCTGTCCTTTAGTTGGTCAGGGCACAATTTCAGACGATCCCTCGACACTGCTGATGAGGTTTCTCCTCCATCCTTACTGATAAGGCACACTTTGGCGTTGTCAAAGTTTGATCATAGGACAGTGTAGGGTTCAGCTTCCTATTGGTCATCCAATTTATGCATCCTTCTTTTCCTCTTTAGGACTTGTTCCCCTGGTGACAAGGGAACTGCAGGTGGCTGTTGATTGTAGTTCTTCTCCTGTTTTTGTCTCGCCTGAGCTAGACTCTTTTCTACACACTCTTGTACTCTACGGTACTGCTGCTGCCGCTCTGTATCCCAGTCAGCATTTAGTGATGTCACCTCAGGTGTAAGGACTCCCATATCCAAATCAATAGGTAACTTGCCAGGCCTCGCTCTCATTAGGTAGGCTGGAGTGCAGTTGGTGGAATTCACAGGAATGTGATTGTAGAGGTCAACAAGATCTGGCAACATCTCTGGCCACAGATTCCTCTCTTCCAAAGGCAGGGTCTTCAGTAGGTCGATCACCACCTGGTTCATCTTTTCACACATGCCATTGGTCTGTGGATGGTACGGTGTTGTCCTGATCTTCTTGCAACCGTACAAGTTACACAATTCCTGGAACACTTCTGCCTCAAAGGCTGGACCTTGATCTGTAAGCACTCGCTCGGGATATCCGTGTGGTCTACAAAAGTGCTGTTGGAATGCTCTGGCTGCTGTCCTGGCTGTTTGATCCTTGACAGGCACGACTACCAGGAATCTCGAGTACTGGTCAATGATGGTAAGAGCATAAATGTAGCCTGAACGGCTTGGGACCAGCTTCACATGGTCCAGGGCGACAAACTCAAGTGGCTGTTTGGTTGTTATTGACTGCAAAGGAGCTCGCTGGCGGTTACGGTCCTTTCTGCGCAGGTTGCATTGTCCACACTCCCGGCACCAATTTTCATTGGCTTTCCTCATTCCAACCTAGTAGAATCTCTCCTGGAGCAAGGCTTCCAACTTCTTCCATCCGAAGTGTCCAGCTCCATTGTGATAGGCTTCTAAGACCATTGATGCCTCCCTCTTTGGGACTACCACTTGCCAGACCAACTCATGAGTGTGGGCATTGATACTCCTCCGACACAGCTTTCTGTCAAAGATGAACAGCCTGCCTCTTTCCTTCCACAACTGCTGGGTTTCTTCAAGAGCATCTGGACCTGGGCATGAGTCAGCTTGTGACAGTAGGCCCTTTACCAGGCGGACTGTGGGGACGCTATCCTGGGTTTCTGCCCAGTCATGATGAGGCAATGGATTTAGGGTGGCCTGCTTCATGATAGACCATCTGTTCCTCACTCCTTGGGCACGTTGGGCCGCAATTGGCCGGTGGAAGGCAGGTAACTCTATTTCTTCGAGTGCCTCAGGGTCTTCTCCTGCATATGGCAGATTGGGCATTCTGGACAGCGCATCAGCATTGGCATTCTTGTGCCCCGCTCGGTACTTGATGGTGAATTCATAGTTAGACAGCCGGGCCATCCATCGCTGCTCCAGTGCACCCAGTTTTGCAGTTTCCAAGTGAGTCAACGGGGTGTTGTCCGTGAAGATGGTAAACTTGGCTGAAGCTAGGTAATGCTTGAATCGTTCAGTCACAGCCCAGACTATGGCGAGGAACTCCAGTTTGAAGGAACTGTAGTTGTCAGGGTTCCTTTCAGTGGGACAAAGCTTCCTGCTGGTTTAGGAGATCACTCTTTCTTTGCCATTCTGTACCTGTGACAGTACTGCTCCCAGTCCCACATTGCTGGCATCAGTATACAACACAAATGGTTGGTCATAATCTGGGTAGGCCAGAACTTCATCTCCTGTGAGAACCATCTTCAGTCGAGTGAAGGACCTCTCCAGTTCCTCATTCCATTCAAATGTAGGACTCTTCTTCCTGGCTTTCTTGGGCTGGCCCACCAGAAGATTTTGCATAGGGGTGGCTATCTCAGTGAAGCCTTTGATGAACCTTTGGTAGTAGCATACCAACCTAAGGAATTGACGTACTTCATGGAGGTTGCTCGGCTTCTGCCAGTCCCGGATGACAGTGACTTTGTCAGGATCCGGTGCCACAACTTCTGCACTCACAACATGACCGAGGTACCTTACCTTGGGCTTCAGGAGGTGGCATTTGGATCGCTTCACTTTCAGGCCAAAGTTGGACAAGGCTTCAAACACCTCAGCCAGGTGCTTCAGATGGTCTTCATAAGTCTTGGAGAAAACAATGACATCATCAAGGTACAACAGGACTGTCTCGAAGTTCTTGTGTCCAAGACAGCACTCCATTAGCCGTTGAAATGTCCCAGGGGCCCGAATGGCATTTAGTTGAACTCGCAGAGACCCATTGGGGTGGTAAACGCTGTTTTCTCCTTGTCTGTCTCTGCCACAGGAACCTGCCAATACCCACTAGTGAGATCTAAGGTGGAAAAATAGTTAGCAGTTTTAAGTGCGGCTAATGACTCTTCAATTCTGGGTAATGGGTAAGCATCCTTATGTGTAATGCTGTTAATTTTTCTGTAATCAACACACATTCTCATGGTACCATCTTTCTTTTTCACAAAGACTATTGAGGCTGCCCAGGGGCTACAACTGTCTCTGATCACCCCAGCTTCCTTCATTTCCCACAACATACTTTTGGCACATTGGTATTGTGTTGGGGGTATAGGCTGGTACCTTTCTTTAATGGGTGGATGATCTCCAGTGGGGATATGGTGTTGAACCCCTTTTGCCTTCCCAAAGTCTAGGGGGTGTTTACTGAATACCCACTCATACTCCTGGGTCACTCGGTAAATCCCACTCTTTTGGTATGAAGGGGTGGAGTCAGTTCCCACCTGCAGCTGCTGACACCACTCCTCCAGCTGCTTTACAGAGCCATTATCCTCCACCTGGTCGGATGAGACCAAGGGCTCTGCTGCCCATATTGCATTGTTACTGACAGTAAGCAGCTTAGCAACTGTGGCATACCGAGGTATTGTGGCCTCCTCCTCCCCACAATTCAAGAGGCGTACAGGTACTCTCCCTTTGCAAACATCAACTACCCCTCTGGCTGTCAGGACAGTGGGCCGGCTGTCAGAGTACACTGGCTCTACCAATGCTTGGTAATCTTTTCCTCTGAGGCCTATGGCTGCCTGACACCAAATTAACATTTCACATCTGGGGGGTATCGCAATGGGGAAAGAATCACTCAATCTGACGCTGCCAGACAGTTCTACCTGCTGTCTTTGCATCAGGGCCTTGATCTCCTTCTGCAGGACTCGTTGTTAACTGGAACCAGCAGTCTCAGCCACCTGTTGCAACAAAACAATAACCTTGGAAAGACAATTTTCAATCACATTGGTACCTAGAGTCATTATTGGGTTACATTCTCGTCTATCAATATCTACAACGATCAGACTTTGAGACTTTAACTCTACTCACCCCACTTTAATAGTAATCTCTTTACATCCTACTTGCGGTAAAGACTGACCATTGGTGGCAACTACTGTGAGTTCATCACTTGGGCCACGGGTAAGTTCAGAGTCAGCCCAACACTGCTTGTAAAGGATATATGGCATAGTTGTCACTTGAGATCCAGTGTCCAGCAAAGCATTCATTGGGAGGCCACCACTGGGAGGACCGGTCGTCCTCCAACATACTTGGCTCACCAGTTCTTTGGGCCTTGTGGTCCTACTCCTGGGGGTTGGCCCTCTGCCCCAGGGGTTGCTCGTTTAAATAACAGAATCTTGCGATGCGGCCTGCCTTGTGGCAGTGACGACAGATGGGACATCCGTCCTGGTCATAGCGATCGTTGTTTCTCCCTCGGAGTGGCGGGATCCTCTTCTTCCGTAGTCACGGGACATCCTCTGGACTGGAAGCCAGCTGGATCTTCTCCTTTGAGGACACCTGCAGGGACTGCACAGTTTTAGCAAGTGTAGCCATACCTTTGGTCAACTCCTGGACCTGAAGACGCAGTTCTGTAGATTGATCATTATCCAGAGTCTGTGCATCAGCCTCCACAGGGCTGAGAGGGAAAGATGCTGCCTCCTGATGGTAGGTGATCGCTGGGCGCCTAGGGAGCGCTGGACGGTTAGCAGTTGGTTCATGCAGCACCTGAATAGCCCGGTCTTTGAAATCTGCGAAGTCCAGATCAGGGTTCCGTAGGGCTATGATGCGCAGCTGTGCTCTGTGGGTGCTGGATAAGAGTCCTTCAATAAACTGCTCCTTTAACTGTCTCCATCTTTCACACTGTCTGGATCAATCTGCTTGATGGCTCGCAGCTAGTGTTGAGCGATACCGTTCGATACCCAAAAATATCGTATCGGATGGTATCGCCCGATACGAAAAAAATATCGGGTATCGCCGATTCCGATACCGGAAGTCCCATTCAAGTCAATGGGACTTCCGGTATCGGAATTAAAAAAAGCCCTTTATTTCCTTGTTGGCTAATTCTACATAATTGAAAACAAATAAGAATCATGTAGAATGTATTGTGGGAGGAGGAGGAGACATTAAAAGCATAGTGGTTTATTCAAATCACATGGCATAGCATTAATTCCAATTTTTTTTTTCAGTACGTTCGGAGTTAAAAAGATATTGACTATGTTAACCTTTTTTATATTTTGTCAGATATGTATGTTTCACAACTCACATGCTCTTCACGTTCTTTTGTACTTCTCCCACACTTTCTCCTTCATGATCCGCAGCAGTAGCATTTTTTTCATAAACTTTTTCTTCACCTTATTCATCTTCTTCTTCTTCACCTTCTTCCCATTAATTTTTTTTTTCCATTCTTCATATTCTTCTTATTCAGCTATTATTAATTTTCATATGCTATTTCTTCATCTTCTTCCTATTCTTCTTTTTCTTCATTTTCTTATGGTGACAGGCATTCCTGTAGTACTTATCTATAAAAGTTATAAGATTACACCTTACGTTCTGCCTGTCACTGAAGATTTACAACAGGATTTGTCCGCGTTCAATTTGGCCTGCAGCAGCAGGCATTTTCCAGGGGCACCACGAGGAGGAACGGACTCACCCCCATTTACTGCTTAGTCTTCTTCTGCTTATAATTTTGATTTCTTCTATGCTGATTTTTAGTCTTATGCTTAATGTTCTTCTGCTTTATGTTCTTCTGCTTTTGCTTCTTCTGCTTCTTGTTCTTCTGTCTTTTGTTCTGTATCTTGGTGGTTGTCTTCATGTTCTTTGTCCTCTTGGTCTTATTATTTAGGGTCATATTTCTGGTCTTCTTTGGTGTGGTCTTCAGGGTCGTCGTTATCAGGGTCGTCGTCATGGAGATCAATAAGGATTACCAAAGACAATTTCAAAAAGCTTGATTTTGGAAATGTAGCAGAAGGTACAAGAAGGGTGAGAAACTGGCGAGAACCAGCAGATAGTGCTGGCACCCGGATGGGTAGCAGAAGGAACAAGAGCCAATGGCACTACCGAGGACCAACTGACGGTGCTGGACCACGGTTACTAAGCAGAAGGTACCTGTGCTAAAAAGCACTACCAAGGACCAGCTGAGGGTGCTGGACCTCGGATACCGAGATGGAGGCACCTAGGCCAAAGGCTGTATTGAGAACCAGCAGACAGTGCTGGCACCCGGATGGGTAGCAGAAGGAACAAGAGCCAATGGCACTTCTGAGGACCAACTGACGGTGCTGGACCACGGTTACTAAGCAGAAGGTACCTGTGCTAAAAAGCACTACCAAGGACCAGCTGACGGTGCTGGACCTCGGATACCGAGATGGAGGCACCTAGGCCAAAGGCTCTGGCGAGAACCAGCAGACAGTGCTGGCACCCGGATGGGTAGCAGAAGGAACAAGAGCCAATGGCACTTCTGAGGACCAACTGATGGTGCTGGACCACGGTTACTAAGCAGAAGGTACCTGTGCTAAAAAGCACTACCAAGGACCAGCTGACGGTGCTGGACCTCGGATACCGAGATGGAGGCACCTAGGCCAAAGGCTGTGGCGAGAACCAGCAGACAGTGCTGACACCCGGATGGGTAGCAGAAGGAACAAGAGCCAATGGCACTACCGAGGACCAACTGACGGTGCTGGACCACGGTTACTAAGCAGAAGGTACCTGTGCTAAAAAGCACTACCAAGGACCAGCTGACGGTGCTGGACTTCGGATACCGAGATGGAGGCACCTAGGCCAGAGGCTCTGGCGAGAACCAGCAGACAGTGCTGGAACCCGGGTGGGTAGCAGAAGGTACCCATTCAAAGCAAAGTAGCCAGGCCGCAAGCCGGCCGCAGTTACCGAAACCCACAGTCCTACAGGGGGTCCATGTCCCATTGGCACTACGGATCCAGCCTTCAGTGCCAGTTCCCGCAGCCCACATAGGAGTCACCTAAACTGCAGGCACCATAGAGTCAGCTAACCCGGCCGCAAGATGACAGGACAACGGATTGGTGGCATAGTGACCTTGACACTACCCGGAAACAGCAGGCGTGCTGGAACCAGGCTGGGCAACAAGGAGTACCCGTGCCAAAGACACTGCCGAGAACCAGCTGACGGTGCTGGAACCCAGATGGGTAGCAAAAGCTACAAGAGCCAATGGCACTACCGAGGAACAGCTGACGGTGCTGGACCACGGTTACTAGGCAGGAGGTACCTGTGCTAGAAAGCACTACCAAGGACCAGCTGATGGTGCTGGACCTCGGATACCGAGATGGAGGCACCTAGGCCAAAGGCTCTGGCGAGAACCAGCAGACAGTGCTGGAACCCGGGTGGGTAGCAGAAGGTACCCATTCAAAGCAAAGTAGCCAGGCCGCAAGCCGGCCGCAGTTACCGAAACCCACAGTCCTACAGGGGGTCCATGTCCCATTGGCACTACGGATCCAGCCTTCAGTGCCAGTTCCCGCAGCCCACATAGGAGTCACCTAAACTGCAGGCACCGTAGAGTCGGCTAACCCGGCCGCAAGACGACAGGACAACGGATTGGTGGCATACTGACCTTGACACTACCCGGAAACAGCAGGTGTGCTGGAACCAGGCTGGGCAACAGGGAGTACCCGTGCCAAAGACACTGCCGAGAACCAGCTGACGGTGCTGGAACCCAGATAGGTAGCAAAAGCTACAAGAGCCAATGGCACTACCGAGGAACAGCTGACGTGCTGGACCACGGTTACTAGGCAGGAGGTACCTGTGCTAGAAAGCACAACCAAGGACCAGCTGACGGTGATGGACCTCGGATACCGAGATGGAGGCACCTAGGCCAAAGGCTCTGGCGAGAACCAGCAGACAGTGCTGGAACCCGGGTGGGTAGCAGAAGGTACCCATTCAAAGCAAAGTAGCCAGGCCGCAAGCCGGCCGCAGTTACCGAAACCCACAGTCCTACAGTGGGTCCATGTCCCATTGGCACTACGGATCCAGCCTTCAGTGCCAGTTCCCGCAGCCCACATAGGAGTCACCTAAACTGCAGGCACCGTAGAGTCGGCTAACCCGGCCGCAAGACGACAGGACAACGGATTGGTGGCATAGTGACCTTGACACTACCCGGAAACAGCAGGCGTGCTGGAACCAGGCTGGGCAACAGGGAGTACCCGTGCCAAAGACACTGCCGAGAACCAGCTGACGGTGCTGGAACCCAGATGGGTAGCAAAAGCTACAAGAGCCAATGGCACTACCGAAGAACAGCTGACGGTGCTGGACCACGGTTACTAGGCAGGAGGTACCTGTGCTAGAAAGCACTACCAAGGACCAGCTGACGGTGCTGGACCTCGGATACCGAGATGGAAGCACCTAGGCCAAAGGCTCTGGCGAGAACCAGCAGACAGTGCTGGAACCCGGGTGGGTAGCAGAAGGTACCCATTCAAAGCAAAGTAGCCAGGCCGCAAGCCGGCTGCAGTTACCGAAACCCACAGTCCTACAGGGGGTCCATGTCCCATTGGCACTACGGATCCAGCCTTCAGTGCCAGTTCCCGCAGCCCACATAGGAGTCACCTAAACTGCAGGCACCGTAGAGTCGGCTAACCCGGCCGCAAGACAACAGGACAACGGATTGGTGGCATAGTGACCTTGACACTACCCGGAAACAGCAGGCGTTCTGGAACCAGGCTGGGCAACAGGGAGTCCCCGTGCCAAAGACACTGCCGAGCACCAACTGGCGTTGTTGGAGCCCAGGGACAATCATGGTGTAGGCCGAGGCCTACTTGGTGGCAGTTTTAGATTGTTTGTTGGCTACAACAGACTGTCAACGTGCTCCAATTAGGCATCTGTCACCACTCTGTTTCCAGGATTTCACGTGACCACCAACACCACCAGTTTATGCGTACTTTAGCCGTGCGCCCAATCCACACGTGTTCCTGTGTTACTGGTGTTCTGTAATGTCAGCAGATCCCCTGATGTTTGTCTGCCAATGTCTCCTGCTCTGTCCACCTTCCCACCACTTGCAGTGGGAAGGTGGACAGCGCAGGAGACAGTGCCGGACACACATTGGGGGATCAGCTCACGTTACAGAACACCAGGAACACAGGAACACATGTGGAATGCGTGGACGGCAACTGTGAGCAGGAACTGGCGGTGTTGGAGGTCAGGGGAAATACTAGAGACAGAGTGGAGACAGAGGCCAAATCAGAGAATGTTTAAATCTGAAGTAGTTACAATTTGGAGGCAGCAGCAGTTTGCCCTCCACACAGCAGGGGATCAGCTGACGTTACCGAACCCCACTTTCACATGAACGAGTGTGTTTTTCTGTGTGGACAGCACTTCCGAGCACCAACTGGCGTTGTTGGAGCCCAGGGACAATCATGGTGCAGGCCGAGGCCTACTAGGAGCCAGGTGTAAAGCTGAGGTATTTTGACTTTGGAGGGAGCAGGACACTTTGCCCTCCACACAGCAGGGGATCAGCCGACGTTACCGAACCCCACTTTCACATGAACGAGTGTGTTTTTCTGTGTGGACAGCACTTCCGAGCAACAACTGACGATGTTGGAGCCCAGGGATAGTCATTTTGTAGGCTGAGGCCTACTTGGAGGCAGTTTAAGATAAGACGTTGTTTGAATTTGGAGGCAGCAGCAGTTTGCCCTCCACACAGCAGGGGATCAGCTGACATTACTGACCCCCACTTTCACATGAACGAGTGTGTTTTTCTGTGTGGACAGCACTTCCGAGCACCAACTGGCGTTGTTGGAGCCCAGGGACAATCATGGTGCAGGCCGAGGCCTACTAGGAGCCAGGTGTAAAGCTGAGGTATTTTGACTTTGGAGGGAGCAGGACACTTTGCCCTCCACACAGCAGGGGATCAGCCGACGTTACCGAACCCCACTTTCACATGAACGAGTGTGTTTTTCTGTGTGGACAGCACTTCCGAGCAACAACTGACGATGTTGGAGCCCAGGGATAGTCATTTTGTAGGCTGAGGCCTACTTGGAGGCAGTTTAAGATAAGACGTTGTTTGAATTTGGAGGCAGCAGCAGTTTGCCCTCCACACAGCAGCGGATCAGCTGACATTACTGACCCCCACTTTCACATGAACGAGTGTGTTTTTCTGTGTGGACAGCACTTCCGAGCACCAACTAGCGTTGCTGGAGCCCAGGGAGAACCAGGGTGCAGGCCGAGGCCTACTTGGTGGCAGTTTTAGATTGTTTGTAGGCTACAACAGACTGTCAACGTGCTCCAATTAGGCATCTGTCTCCACTCTGTTTCCAGGATTTCACATGACCACCAATACCGCCAGTTTATGCGTACAGTAGCCGTCTGCCCAATCCACACGTGTTCCTGTGTTACTGGTGTTCTGTAATGTCAGCAGATCCCCTGATGTTTGTCTGCCAATGTCTCCTGCTCTGTCCACATTCCCACCACTTGCAGTGGGAAGGTGGACAGCGCAGGAGACAGTGCCGGACACACATTGGGGGATCAGCTCACGTTACAGAACACCAGGAACACAGGAACAAGTGTGGAATGCGTGGACGGCAACTGTGAGCAGGAACTGGCGGTGTTGGAGGTCAGGGGAAATACTAGAGACAGAGTGGAGACAGAGGCCAAATCAGAGAATGTTTAAATCTGAAGTAGTTACAATTTGGAGGCAGCAGCAGTTTGCCCTCCACACAGCAGGGGATCAGCTGACGTTACCGAACCCCACTTTCACATGAACGAGTGTGTTTTTCTGTGTGGACAGCACTTCCGAGCACCAACTGGTGTTGTTGGAGCCCAGGGACAATCATGGTGCAGGCCGAGGCCTACTAGGAGCCAGGTGTAAAGCTGAGGTATTTTGACTTTGGAGGGAGCAGGAAACTTTGTCCTCCACACAGCAGGGGATCAGCTGACGTTACCGAACCCCACTTTCACATGAACGAGTGTGTTTTTCTGTGTGGACAGCACTTCCGAGCAACAACTGACGATGTTGGAGCCCAGGGATAGTCATTTTGTAGGCTGAGGCCTACTTGAAGGCAGTTTAAGATAAGACGTTGTTTGAATTTGGAGGCAGCAGCAGTTTGCCCTCCACACAGCAGGGGATCAGCTGACATTACTGACCCCCACTTTCACATGAACGAGTGTGTTTTTCTGTGTGGACAGCACTTCCGAGCACCAACTAGCGTTGTTGGAGCCCAGGGAGAACCAGGGTGCAGGCCGAGGCCTACTTGGTGGCAGTTTTAGATTGTTTGTAGGCTACAACAGACTGTCAACGTGCTCCAATTAGGCATCTGTCTCCACTCTGTTTCCAGGATTTCACGTGACCACCAACACCGCCAGTTTATGCGTACAGCAGCCGTCTGCCCAATCCACACGTGTTCCTGTGTTACTGGGATTCTGTAATGTCAGCAGATCCCCTGATGTGTGTCTGCCCCTGTCTCCTGCTCTGTCCACCTTCCCACCGCTTGCAGTGGGAAGGTGGACAGCGCAGGAGACAGTGCCGGACACACATTGGGGGATCTGCTGATGTTACAGAACCCCAGTAACACAGGAACACGTGTGGAATGCATGGACGGCAACTGTGAGCAGGAACTGGCGGTGTTGGAGGTCAGGGGAAATACTAGAGACAGAGTGGAGACAGAGGCCAAATCAGAGAATGTTTAAATCTGAAGTAGTTACAATTTGGAGGCAGCAGCAGTTTGCCCTCCACACAGCAGGGGATCAGCTGAAGTTACCGAACCCCACTTTCACATGAATGAGTGTGTTTTTCTGTGTGGACAGCACTTCCGAGCACCAACTGGCGGTGTCGGAGCCCAGGGAAAATCAGGTAGTAGGCCAAGGCCTACTTGGAGCCAGGTGTAAATCTGAGTTTGTTTGACTGTGGAGGGAGCAGGACACTTTGCCATACACACAGCAGGGGATCAGCTGACGTTACCGAACCCCACTTACACATGAGCGAGTGTTTTGTCTGTGCGGACAGCACTTCTGAGCACCAATTGGCGGTGTCTGAGCCCAGGGAAAATCAGGTAGTAGGCCGAGGCCTACTTGGTGGCAGTTTGCGATTGTTTCTAGACTTCTACTAACTGTCAACGTACTCCAATTAGGCCTCTGTCTTCACTCTGTTTCGAGTATTTCCTCTGGCTTCCAACCACGCCAGTTGCTGCTCTGAAATGCCGTCTGCACAACCCACACTTGTTCCTGTGTTACTGGGGTTCTGTAACAGCAGCTTCTCCCTAGAGGTGAGTCAGGCAATGTCTCCTGCTCTGTCCACATTTCCACTACAAGTAGTGGGAATGTAGACAAAGCAGGAGACATTGCCGTGCTCAACTCTGGAGATGAGCAGATGTTACAGGACCAAGGTACCACAGGAACAAGTGTGGATTGTGCAGACGGCACTTGAGAGCAGAAACAGGCGGTGTTGTAGGCCGGAGGAAATACTCAAAACAGAGTGGAGACAGAGGGCAAATCAGAGAACATATTAAATCAGAGGTAGTCAGAAGTTGTAGGCAGCAGGAGAGTTTGCCGTACACACAGCAGGGGATCAGCTGACGTTACCGAACCCCACTTACACATGAGCGAGTGTTTTGTCTGTGCAGACAGCACTTCTGAGCACCAACTGGCGGTGTCGGAGCCCAGGGAAAATCAGGTAGTAGGCCGAGGCCTACTTGGAGACAGGTGTAAATCTGAGGTTGTTTGACTGTGGAGGGAGCAGGACACTTTGCCATACACACAGCAGGGGATCAACTGACGTTACCGAACCCCACTTACACATGAGCGAGTGTTTTGTCTGTGTGGACAGCACTTCTGAGCAACAACGGGCGTTGCTGTAGCCCAGGAAATAAAGTTCAGGTCATAGAAACATGAACACAACAGGAGACCTGGATCCTGTTGCCAGCCAATTATTTATTCTGGAAGAGGACTGGCAAATTCAGGTGAGATCCAGGCCTTGTTCATTTTCACAAAAGTAAGCCAGTCAACATTATCGGCGGATAGTCGCGTGCGACGGTCTGTTACCACACCACCTGCAGCACTAAAGACACGTTCCGATAATACACTGGCAGCAGGGCAAGCCAGCACCTCCAATGCATACTGGCTAAGCTCTGGCCATGTATCCAGCTTAGAGACCCAATACTTGAATGGGGAAGAGCCGTCTGGGAGAACACTAACAGGGCACGACAAGTAGTCTGTCACCATCTGACGGAAACGTTGCCTCCTGCTGACTGGAGCCGTCTGTGATGGTGTAGCCGTTTGTGGCGGTCCCACAAAACTTTTCCACATTTGGGCCATACTGGCCTTGCCTTGTCCTGCGGCACTGCCTCTGCTACCTCTTTGTGCAGAGCTTCCTCCACTGCCTCTACCCACATGGCTGCTTTGAAAAGCACTACCAGCAACACTTGTGGGGGGAATGGAGAACATGATGGCCTGCACAAGTGTTTCTTGGTACTCCCGCATTTTTCGCTCCCGGTTCAACTGTGGTATGAGGCTTTGTAAGTTGTCCCGGTAGCGAGGATCTAGGAGGGTGTACACCCAATAATCAGCCGTGTGGAGAATGTTGGTGATGCGGCGGTCATTTAACAAGCACTGCTGCATGAAATCAACCATGTGCTGCAGACTGCCAACTGGACCGGAAACGCTGTCCCCAGCTTGAGGCAGCATCTCTGCCTGCTCAGCATCACCCCACCCTCGCTGTACACACTGACTACTAGAGCCTTGTGTACCTCCCTCCTCTGGAGAGATGTGTTCCTCCTCCATTGACTCCTGGTCATCCTCCTCACTAAGTGTCCCCTGCCTGGGCCTTTGTGTGGAAGCATGTTGCGCAGACTTGCCAGAAGCAGATGGCATTTCTGACTGCTCATCCTCGACCTCTTCAAAAACCTCCTCACTTAGTGCTTGTAAGGTTTTTTGAAGCAGACAGATGAGGGGGACAGTCATGCTGATTAGTGCATCACCTGCACTGGCCATCCGCGTGGAGTCATCGAAGGCACGCAAAACTTGGCAGATGTCCCTCATAGTGGCCCATTCAGTGGTGGTGAAGTGTGTCCGGCGCACAGTGCGACTTGTTTGCGCCTGATGCAGCTGGTACTCCATTACTGCTGCCTGCTGCTCACACAACCGCTCCAACATATGTAACGTTGAATTCCACCTGGTGGGGAGGTCACACATGATGCGATGTTCTGGCAGGCAGAATCGGCGTTGCAGAGATGCAATGCGCGATCTTGCCATGCTGGAACGCCGCAAGTGAGCACACTCTAGGCGAACCTTGTGCAGCGTGCAGCAGTGCATCAAGATCCGGATAGTCCCTCAGAAAGCTCTGCACGACCAAATTGAGCATGTGTGCCAGACATGGTATGTGAGTGAGGTTGCCTAGGCCCAGAGCTGCCACTAGATTTCGGCCATTGTCACTCACTACCAAACCTGGCTGGAGATTGGCTGGCACAAACCACACATCGCTCTCCTGCTTGATGGCATTCCAGAGCTCCTGTGCTGTATGGCTCCGATTCCCCAAAGAAATTAATTTAAGGACGGCCTGTTGACGTTTGGCCACACCTGTGCTCATATCTGGCCTAACAGGCTCACGCAGTGCTGATTCCGAGGAACTAGAGTAGGAGGAGGACTCAATATGTACAGACTGCATTCCTGCAATCCTTGGAGTTGGCAGAATACATACAGAGCCACTCTCCAGATCTGTACCCGGCTCCACAACATTGACCCAATGGGCAGTGAGGGAAAGGTATCGTCCCTGTCCATGGCTACTGGTCCACGCATCGGTGGTCAGGTGGACCTTGCTACTGACGGCATTTAGTAGCGCATTTTTAATTTTTCCCTCCACATGCTTTTGCAGGGCAGGGACAGCTTGCCTGCTGAAATAAAAGCGGCTGGGCACATTGTATTGTGGGACTGCCAATGCCATGAAGTTCCGGAAGGTGTTAGTCTCCACCAGCCTGAATGACAGCATCTCAAGGGCCAGTAGTTTGGCAATGCCGGCATTCAGATCCAGTGCTCGGGGATGGTTTGCCGAGTATGGCCGCTTTTTCTCCCATGCCTGTGCTACCGATTGCTGGTGAGTGGCCTGGGAGTGTGCTGATGACTGCGAACGTGGTTCAGTGGGTGGAATTTCACTGGGTCTCTGGACAACAGTGGCAGTGGTTCTTCCATGGCGTTCCAGTGAGGAAGCCGAACCAGCTGTGTGTGAGCTGGAGGAAGAGGCCCCAACACGAGCTGAAGAGGTGGTAGGTGCTGCTGAAGGTTGGCCTACATTTCAGTGTGTCTGTGTAACTCCACCTCGTGCTTGGTACCCACATGTTTCCACAAATTTGTGGTATTGAGGTTGGTCACATTTTTCCCTCGTTTCACTTTCTGATGACACAGCTTGCATTTGACAAAGCAAATGTCATCTGCAACTGTGTCAAAAAAAGACCACGCACTGCAAGTCCTGGGAGCGCCCGTTTTGTGTTTTGGAAGAGGATTGCTCCTCACGGGTGCCAAAGTGGAGGCTACAGGCAACCAAGTCTGCCCCCGCCCTCTCCCTCCTCTTTTGGCCGTTCGGGGAATCTCTTCCTCAGAGCTGCTCCCACCACCTTCCTGTGGCTGACGCCATGATGGGTCAAGGACCTCATCATCTCCACTCCCCTCTTCAAGCACCGGCTGGTCCTGGGTTGTCTCGCCAGCACCGTACGCACCAGAAATTGGCAACTGAGTCTCATCATCATCAGATGAGCACTGAGGTGTGCTGACAATAGGCACTGGCCCACCCGCCTCTTCAGATTCAGAGGGACAAAGCAGTTGCGCATCACTGCATACTCCCTCTTCTTCACGCTCTAGAATGCTGCTTGGCTGGCCACCTCTTTCCAAGCCAACAGATTCTGAGAACAGAAGTAAAGATTGAGATGGCTCCTGTCCAGGGCTCTCAGACTGCCTGGGCAATTTGGCAGGTAGTGAAGAGACAGATGGTTGCTCTTCAGTGCTCTGGCCTTGGGAGGATGCGTAAGTCATTGAAGTGGATGCGTTAGCTGCCATCCATCCGACAACGGCTTCAATTTGTTCGTCACGCAGCAGTGGGGTACGGCGAGGTCCTACAAAGCTGCGCATGAAGGACTGTTGCCTGGTAAAAGTGGTGGATGCCGGGTCACTGGTGGCCGCAGCAGGCACCGAATCCCCACGTCCTCTCCCTGCTGAATCCCCCCGTCCTCTCCCTGCTGAAACTCCACGGCCACGACCACGTGCCTTACTCCCTGCCTTCTTCATCTTGGTAGACTGATAAAGATAGGCAGAAAAGTAAAAAAGGGGTGGCTTAGTGTTCTTATTCCTGAACACCTGCTAACCAGTATAAGAAACACTAATTTGGCTAAGAGTGTGTGTACTACACTTTAATATGATCTAATGTGGCCTAGACAACTGTAAAGTGGAGTGTTTGGTGAACTTTATTTCCTTTTTTTTTGGGGAGGGGGAAAGGAAAGGATGTGACCAAAGTTTGAAAGCTATAGTATCACAAACTTTTTGGAGCGATTACAATGCAGGAAGCTAACCTACAATGCAATTGATGAGGCTCCAAAAAATAGGGTGATACTAGCCTGGCTGGCCCTGAAGGGCACAAGCCAGCAAAAAGGCTCCTCTATCTAATCCTATATAGTGTTTGCAACCAACCAATGACAATGGATGCGGTTGGAAGCACACTAATATAGGAGCAAAAATCTGGCTAAATTAGCTGCAAAAAAAGGACTATGTATGAGGCAGTGACGCACGCTGAGCGGACTACAGCTAGCGGTGGCTGTAGAACACACTGCAACGTGAGCTGCACTCACACACAGAGAGACCTATCAGACAGCCAAAAACAGTGCAGAGAAATGGGCTATAGCACTGAAAGGCTGCTGAAAGGCTCCGCTGTCCACTCCTTTAGTGTTTGCAACCATCGTACATGGATACGTATGGAAGCACACTATACAGGAGAAAAAAAAAGCAGCAATAAAAGAAAAATGTGTATGAGGCAGAGACACACGCTGGGCGGCCTACAAGCAGACGTGCCTGCAGGACACACTACACAGCGTGGGTCTGCACTCACACAGCCCTTGCAGACAGCTGTGAAAACAGCGCTGCTAGGGAAAAGCAAGCTACAGTGGTGGTTTATGTAGCCTGGGTTAAGCACTATATGTTTTGTGGAATCGCTATTTCTAACTGTCCCTCACAGTCTTCAACAGCAGCCTGTCCCTAACTGAATTCACAGCAGAGTGACCAGAAATGGTGGCTGCAGCGCTTTTTATAGTGCATCATGACATCATTTCAGCAGCCAATCACAGCCATGCCAGTAGTTAACATGCCTACATGCCTAACAGGATGTGCCCACACTTCTGAGGATCCCCATTGGCTGAATCAAATCGAGCGGGCTCCTAGCATTATGGGAACTTCCGATTCCGGTATTCGATATGAAAAAAGTATCGGAACTAAGTATCGGAATTCCGATACAGCTATTATCGGCCGATACCCGATACTTGCGGTATTGGAATGCTCAACACTACTCGCAGCACCTCCTGCAGGTTAAGAGCATAGTCCCGTGTACTGTCCTGCGCTCTCTGCTTACATCCAAAGAATCTCATCTTGATCTCAGCTGCAGCACGGGTGTCAAAGGTGCTTCTTAGCTTGGCCAGAATTCTTTTAACAGTCTGTTTATCAGTGTCCTGCCAGGCTTTTACTTCCCTCTGTGCTGCACCTGTTAGCTGCCCAATAAGGATGTTCACTTTCTGGCCTTCAGACAAAGGATACACCTCAAACAAACTGCACAGTCTCTCTTTAAATTAATTCAGGGTATGTGACTCCCCTGAATACTGCGGTAGCCAGGCTGCTCCCGGTATGTAGGGCATAGACAGCGGCATTATGGGGACCGCTGCGGTGGGCGCTTGCTCCTGCTGCGCTCTGGAGGTAGCGCAGGCTGATGTATTCAGCGGCGCCATCGAAGCCTCAGCTGCGCTGGGCCCTGCATCTTGTGGCGCTGAGGGGTCGGCAGGGGAGTCCATCACCGCGTCTGCACGTGTCTCGGACATTCTCTTCCCCCCTAGTTAACGTTGGGCCAGTCCTTGGGTTGCGCTGGCTTACCGGTTGGATGATCGGGGGATGCCGGGGCTGCAGGCCTCTGCTCCTCCCACCTCTCGTGCGCTGGTCTCTTCCCGCGCGACACTTCACTTCTTCGCGCTCTTAGGCTGGCTCCGCCCATGATGGCCCGCCTCCTTGGGTTTCTGCGCGCGCCAAGCGGCAATGGTATAAACAGTCTAATGCACACAACACAGTCTCTGGCACACAGGACCCGGGGACACCGGGCTCCGTAAATCCTGTTCATGACGCCAAAATGGGTTGCCATCCCAAGGCTGTGGGGTACTCGGTACTGGGCCGGTCTCTCAGAGGGAGGTGTCACAGCAGCGGTGACCCGGTCCATAGCCCTGGGCGCCCATGTAAAAGGGGTTGAGTGGTGGAATAAAGTTTATGAGTGATTCGTGACGCCACCTGTGGTGTTCGGCAAGGGAGGTGTTAAGCCGACGCTGCAGACAGATCCTCTGAGACAGATGGTGGGGTGCAGCAGTGATGTTATAGCCCTCCACAGGTAGGGCTGTAGTCCCAGGGCAGAGTTGATGAAGAGAATAGGGGTTGAGGAAGAGGGTGCAGTGTCTGGCACAGAGATGTAGCAGTGCTGGAGAAGTTGCAGAAAGAAGGCAAGGACACAGCGGAATGTAGTTTCTTTACTTTTACTTTGTAAGTGCAGTCCAGGGTCCAGATTACAGATGGCACAGGAGCTGATTAGCCTGGAAGCAACTTAGGAATCTCTCTGTCAGACGGGTTGTGTGGTCTCCTCTCTAGCGCTTATTTTTAGGTACTTGCAGTACGGTGTTACACTGAAGTTCCACTTGCTTAATCTCTTTAGAACTCCCTCGTATGGCAGACAGTTGTAGCCTTCTATCTCCTTTGGCTCACACGTCGCTGTGGTGCCTCCGAGTCTTAGATGGGAATAGAGCATTTACAGCTTCCTATTCCTCTGGTTTCTGTTGCAGGACTGTCAGTATCCATACAACCTTGGAGACCAGGCTCCAGATCATGCGCTCTAGCGGGGAATGAGCCTCAACTCCCTGCTCAATCTCCCCGCTCCTCTCCTTACGTCCACACACTTCACCCTCCTCACAGAACTAACTACTTTTTCCCCTTCCTGACCCCCAGAGAGCAGCTCTTCTGCCAATTTTGAGTCGGAGCCCCGTCTGCTAGCCTAGAGTGGGAACTGTGTTGTGTGTATTGATTAACTGCTAGAGAGACCCTTCATTGCTTCCAGGCATGACATCACACTCTCTAGGAGGAAGGTAATGCCACTGTGGTGACCATACTCCTGGGGGCGCCACACTATCATTGCAACATGAACCACATGTGATGTTGCACCAGGTTGGCTAATCAAAAGAAGAGCTGTAGATGCTGGCAGGTAGGAGTGCTACCATACAAAGGTTACTGGCATGTGCTATTACCATTTACTTATTTTCTTGGTGTAGGGTTTATACTCATTTTTATTTTTTCTGTGAAATGGCTACATTGTGAACATGCTTTTACACTTTGCAAGTATACCAGCTTAGAGTCCTGCTCAGGTTTTCAATTTTGTGTAATGGCTGTGTCTGACTGTGCAGGAATATGGTCTGATCATACCACAGCTCCAGTACAGGGGAAAAAGCAAAAGAGAGTATACAGACAGGTCAGCATGAGATCACAGTTGCTGCTTCAGCAAGGGGAAAAACATTTCACTGCCTGAACTTTTTTTTTCCTCACAGAAAGAATCAGCTGCGATCCCATGCTTCATGTCTGTATGCTCTCTCTTGCATCCCCCCTTGTCCAGGAACTGTGGTATGATCCTATTCCTGCACTGTCAGACACAGCCATTACACAGTACACAGCAGGGACACATTTATAAGATTATCTCAGCATATTTTTTTACACACATCTAATTGTAGAAGTTATTATTTTTTTAAGATCTATTAATCAAAATGTACTTTTTTTACTGCAAATCCCAAGTGTTCTAATTATCAGCTTCTTAGATAATTGCATAACTCATACTCACACCACCAGGCATCCGCAGATAGCTTAACTCCACCGGCAATGAAAACCTTGTATTAGTTTACAATGAACAGTAGGTAAAAAGGAGTAATCTGTACAGGGGAGTACACATGTGTCTTGAGTAATGGCTGCTGTAGGCTTAACTGAAGAAGAAGGGAGTAGCAACCTAATACAGAGCTCAACTATGGGAGGGACATAGGGACAATCTTCACACAGTCTAATTCTACCTAGCAACAACAGGGAATTTTGCTGATTGGAGGAAGAAATTCAACACAGAGAATATACATTACAGATTGTTCCAATTCGTGGGACACAACACTCCCCATCTGAAATCATCAGATTTCATAAGTCCTTATGCGACGTAAGGAGTCAACTCTGTCCCTCCACGTCATGAAACCTGCAATGAGAGGAAAGAAGAAAACAATGCAACATAATGCAGAAATCAAGTCCATACTTGCAGTAAACATAGTCCTTGAATAAAAAAAGAAAAAATAGAAAAATATGTCCAATAGAAAAACCCATCATCTGACTGGGGAAGCCGCAACATGCAAGTCTTCCATGAACCCAACAGCAGAAGTTCTAATCCACAAGGGGAAGTTCAAAGTTCAGTTGGATACTGATAGTCCTGTGACCTATCATGGCAGCAGCATGTGGAGGCACGCTCCCCACCATGGCAGAGTCCAGCAACAAAGTTAAGTTCATGTGACTCCTGCTTGGAAGAGCCAGCAGACTGAAGCACTCAGAGAGGTTCCTTCAGCTGTAGTCTTCGTAGATGCATCGTAGGAAACGTAGACTTGCCTCTTAATGACGGTTGAAAGAGTTTTTAAAGAACTACAGTGCAGGACTTTGAGTTGCTGTAAGACCCTTAGTGACTTCTTCCCCATCTCCCACCTGTGCTATCTCTGAGGTGGTAACATAGTGTTCCTGTTGATGCCCTGAGTAGCAAGCTGTCTCAGTAGTATCCTGCCTTGAACTGCGATGGGTGTTTTGAACCCAGGAGGACCATGGATGCTGTTTTCAACAGGCGAGGCACCTCATCCGATAGGAAGTTCATCACAGGGTGATGCTTGGGAAGTGAATGTGACTTGTTCGACATCCTGCAGTATGCTGAGGCTGCGTTACATGGGGCGAATGCTAGCACCATTGGCAAGAGGTAGGCTGTTGAGAGAGGGGCTCTCACTCTGAGCACTGAAGTCTAGCACGGCTTCGGCTTGACCAGGCTTGTGATGGAGGTAGGCATCAAAGGTTGGGAACTTAGCAGTTACTTACTGCGGAATCCTTGGCAACTCAGTCTTTGCTGGAAGAGAAGGTGAGGGAGCTACCCAGTTGTTACAGAATTCTTGAGCATAGAGCAGACTTGAATTGTCAGATGGTTGTTGTTGCCAATTAGTGTCATTTGACTTCTTCACCCAGAAGAGACGTGGGTATATAGGGGGGACAAGTCGAGGTCATCTGATGTGATAACAGTTTTGTAAGAGGACATTTTGATTGGATCCTTTGTCTGGTCACTACAGACCTTACCGATGATGACCCAGCCTAGCTGGGCACTGGGTGTACGGTTCATTGAGTAGTCCGTGGATTTATTGATGCATCTTGTGCAGTCGTATAATGTCTCTGCCAAGGAGAATTAGGATGTCTGCCTTGTCATCCAGGGTTGGCATCTCTTTGGCTATCATTCTGAGATGAGGATGCTGAAGAGAGTCTTCTGGTTTTGGGATTTCTTCCCTGTTGAATGGTATTTGGTTACACTCGACAAGTGTGGGTAGTGGTATCCCCATGGTGTCCTTCTCAAGAAAAGTTATTATGAGGCCACCAGCCCTTCTTTCAGAGGTTTTTATAATGCCGCTGCAGGTGCCCAAGGTGTAGGGATAGACGTCTCCTTTTAAGTCAAACAAGTCGAAGAGTTCTGACCTGGCCAGTGATTTGTTGCTCTGGTCGTCCAGATTAACGTACACCTTGACTGCCTTCTCTGGATGACCTTTGAAAAACACCCTTGCCAGGCAAATCTTTGTGCAGGACTTGTCTCGAAGACCTTCTCTGCAGACTTCGGTTCATGAGGAAGATACCGCAACATGGCTTGATGCTTGGTCTGAACTTTCCCCACCATGGCTTGTGGTGGGAGAAGATGTAGAGGCAGAGTCAGGCTGTGATGGATGGAGCACTCGTCTTCGCTATCGCACTCTAGACACTTGATGGCGATGTCACAGTCCTTAGCAATATGTTCGGTAGAGGCGCAGCACCTGAAGCATACTCCAAACTTCTTCAAGAGCTCCTTTCATTCTTGAAGGGACTTCTTCAGGGGATGTAGCAGTTTGTGAATTGGAAACTGGTGGTTTGGATTTTCCACCTTCTCTCCTTCATTGCCTTTGTCTGGCACTGATGTCGGTTTAGGCAGAACTTCTGTCTTTTTTGCAGACACCGGACCGCTGCGGTTACTGTTTTGAGAGCACAAACTGTCATACTTAGGAGATGATGCAGAGCCACTGCGTTCTTCATAGCAGAAGCTGGTGTCAGTTTTGCACTCTGCAATCTCCTTGATGAAGTCACAGAAATAGGAAAATGGAAGAAATGGGACTTGGTATTGTCTTGGTATTGTCTTTTGAAGTTTGACCCTCATATGGTCCACCTTTCTTGTATGTTGTAGGGTAAATTGGCAACTATGGGCTTCACCCCACGTGCGATGTCCAGGTAGCTGAGGCCAGGTAGGTGTGTGTCTGTCTGCCTTGGCTAACTGGACCTCTAAGAGCAGGTCACTGAGCTCCATGAATTTTGAACTGTCCTTGCTGGATATTTTAGGGAAATCCTGTAGTCTCTTGAACAATGCATTCCCTATGGCTTCAGGGCTACCAAAGCTACGCTCTAGTCTTTTCCATGCAGCCATGAGACCAGCTGGTGGATTACTGATGTGGACAGATCTGAGGGTCTTGACCCGCTCTGTGGATCGAGGTCTGAGCCACCTGATTAGCAGATCCAGCTCTTCAGCAGCAGTGATGCCAAGCTCACTAATTGCGGCTTTAAAGGCACATTTCTAACCTCTATAGTTCTCTGGTTGATCATTGAACCTTGTGAGACCGGTCTTAGTAAGTTTTTTGCAAACCATGTACCTTGCAGAGTCAGACATGTCAAGTTTCTCTGACTTTTGGGAAGACAATTGCTGACTGAGTAGCATTGTTCATATGGTCTGTAGCATCTTGACTTAGAAACGTAGGATAGTATGGTGCGGCATAAGCATTTAGTGCAGTAACTGGTTTACTGAGAAATTGAGAATAGCTTCTGCCATAGATGTGACTGGAGCTATATGGCTTTGCTGGGGTGTAGGATCTGGCTGTGTATTGAAGCATGAAGGAGGTTCGGGTTTGGATGTTTGCGGCACATTAGACTGACTTTGAAAGCTGGGAGCAGCAGGCAGATCGATGTCTTGATGTTTGGAGAGGGGTCGGTACTGACCGGAATGTTGGTGGTCAGAGGTTCGCTGGCTTGGCTCAGCACGTAGTCTCTTGTGCATTTAAGTGAGTCTTCCATGTCGTATTCACACAAATTGAGGCTGCCTCCTCGGCTCCCACCTAGGGCTTGCTGGAAGACCTTTAGCTTTGCCATGGCTGCTGCATGTTCACATTTCTTCTGCAGGGCTTCTATTTCCACCCTCTCATGTGCAGATTCAGCTTTCATCTCTGCTTTCTTGCGTGCAGATTCAGCTTCCATCTCTGCCTTCCTTTGGGTGAAAACGGCTTGCACTTTCGTAGATTCTGCTTTGGCACATGCTCTTATGAATTGCTCATTGAGGGTTGAGTACCTAGATGAGCTTGACTTGACTGAGTGCTTTGAGCTCCTAGCGGACCTGGATCTGTGCGATGCCGCTTCTGACATTTGTGCTATTTTTGCTTCTCTATTGTCCACAATGTCACGAACAGTGCAATCTCTTTCAGCATTGAGCTGTTGGAAGTCCTGAAGTTCCTTTAGAGGCTCTGGCATATTTAATTTCAGCAGAGTAGAGATGTATTTTTTACAAGTGTCTTTATAAGACCGGTATGCAGAGTAGAATTGTTCAAGGGCTCCCTCTGGTGTTAACTCGTGAGACACAGTTAAGACAGTCACTTGGTTTAGCACTCTTTTCCATAGGGAAGTTGTGTGGTGTAGCAATTCACTTTTGGTGGATTCTAGGTTCTCTTTGACCTTCCATGTAGGATTGGTTGATCATTTGGACCTTTCATTGCAAACTGTGAGAAGTTCTGTTTCCATTTCTTGATGCTGCAGGGCTGGCAGTGAAAGGGTTCTTTTAGTCTCTGACATAGTAGCAGGAGTGAAGGGTGGGGGCTGTTCTGCTCCTGGTTGTCAAGGACACCAATACAAAGTTGCAAATAGATGAGCTGAAGAGCACAGAATGTGATACAAGTCTATAAAAACTGCAGCTTCTCCATAGCTATAGATAATCCTTTCTCTGGATTACAGACTGTGAACTGTTCTTAGTAACAGGTATATCTTTGCCTGTGCAATTTTCTGAGGTGAAGAGCACAGACAATGTCTGCAACCATGTAAACTGCTGTTGTTGTGGCTTTAGGTTAGCCTTATAAACAATCCTCTTCTCGGATTAAAGCTCTATACTATTCCTGGTCACAGCTACTCCTTTTTACTATTCTGTCTCTTCCTGATGACTGCAAATCCCAAGCGTTCTTATTATCAGCTTCAAAGATAATTGTATAACTCGTACTCACACCACCAGGCATCGGCAGATTGTTTAACTCCACTGGCAATGAAGTTGTAACAAGACTAGGCGAACCGATGTTGTTTTCTTCCAAAATTTTGTATTACTTTACAATGAACAGCAGGTAAAAAGGAGTAATCTGTACAGGGGAGTAGACATGCGTCTTGAGTAATGGCTGCTGTAGGCTAAAGTGAAGAAGGGAGGAGCAACCTAATACAGAGCTCAACTACGGGAGGGACATAGTAGTGATGTGTCGTTGATGAACGATCCGATTCAAAGAGCCGGCTCCCCGCTGGGAACAAAATGAGCCGGCTCTGCACTGTGAACGAGCCGATTCTTTTTTTTTTGTTTTTTTTTCTTTTTCTGGCTCCAGGCAGTGGCAGTGACTCATCTGGGAGGAGGCGGAGCTAGCTGTGAGGAGACAGAGAGAAATGTGTGCTGTCTGTGCTGGAGTGAGTGGAAATATTTAAAGTGATATACTCCTCCTAGCTTCAGACATGCATGCATGGCATACAGTATATGGCATGTGACTGTAGAGGGGTTAAACTCAAGTGACGCAGCAAATTGGTCTCATGTAGACTCTCACCTATACTATTAGTTAAAGTCCCCCAACTCAGCTCTGCAGCAGTGCAGCACTGAGTGAGGCCGGTTTCACATTTGCGCTTTATGGCGCAGCGACGGACTGTGTACGGCCGACGCTAAGCCCGGCTCCCTGCCCGCCCCTTCCGGTCATCGCCGCCTACTAGCGCACATGGACGCTTGCGATCTGCGCACCTTATCTTTAGCATAGGGTGCGCAGATTGTGCGCTGGCCGTGCGCTAGCAGGATTTTGCTGTGCGCTGTGCACTTTTGAAGGTGCGCCGTGCGTGCCAAAATGCAACATGCTGCGTTCGGCGAACACAGGCACACCTTCAAAAGTGCGCAGCGCATGGCAAAATCCTGCTACCGCACGGCCAGCGCACCCTATGCTAAAGATAGGGTGCGCAGATCGCAAGCGTCCATGTGCGCTAGTAGGCGGCGATGACCGGAAGGGGCGGGCAGGGAGCCGGCAGGGGCGGGGCTTAACGGCGGCCGTGCGCAGGCCGTCGCTGTGCCATAAAGCGCAAATGTGAAACCGGCCTGAGTGAGGAGGATTCAGGACAGTCACACAGGACAGGAACCCTCCAGGGAGAAGCGTCAGTTCTTGCTGAGGGTAGGGTAAGCAATATAATAAAGTGATTTCAGGCAAGACTGTGCAGAGATCTAGGTCCAGCCCCAATAATTAGGCCATGTGCACACATAATTTTTGGTGCTGCGGATTTGGAAAAATCTGCAGGTAAAAAAGACCTGCGGATTAGCCTGCGGTTTAGCCCTGTGGTTTCACACCTCTACAATGGAGGTTTGAAACCGCAGTGGATTCCGCACAAAGAATTGACATGCTGTGGATTTGAACCTGCAGCAAATCCGGGCAGAAAAATCTGCAGCATGTGCACAGTGTTTTTCAGTTTACCATTGAAAACAATGGTACTGTACAACGCACCTAAAGCTGCTGCGGACCCGCAGGGCCTGAAACGCTGCAGATCCGCAGCAGAATCTGCACCGTGAGCACATGGCCTTTTAAGGTTAAGCTGGTTTCACACTTGCATATTTTGGATGCACACGGATCCGTTTTCGTCTCCATTGACTTTCAGTGGTGACGGATGGGACTGTGCATCCAGGTGTCACCGTTTTCCCAAAGATCCGTGTGTCTGCATATTTTATCAGATGCACAAAAACGCAACTTGTTGCAGTTTTGTGTCATCTAAAAAACACGCAGGCACAGGGAGACACACGGATCCGTGGCTACACGTCTGGAATTAACATGGAGCTCTATGGGGCACGGATCCAGGACAACACGGGTCCGTGTGTGGATCCGTGTTGCGGCACTGATGCTCGGAAGTGAGGGATGTGCTATGGGAAAGTGATGACACTGTATGGGAACAGAAGAGAAGAGAGAGAGAGAGAGAGAGAGAGAGAGGATTCAAAAAGATTTAAATAAACTGGAGAAGTGGGCAGCAACTAACAGAATGGTTTTTAACAGGGAGAAATGCAAAGTACTACATCTGGGCAATAAAAATGAAAAAAGCATATATAGAATGGGAGGAATAGGGCTAAGTGACAGCACATGTGAAAAAGACTTGGGTATACTAATAGATCACAGACTGAATATGAGTCAACAGTGTGATGCAGCAGCAAAAAAGGCAAATGCAATTCTAGGATGTATTAACAGAAGCATACAGTCTAGATCACGTGAAGTCATTATTTCCCTCTACTCCTCTTTGGTCAGACCTCATCTGGAATATTGTGTCCAGTTTTGGGCACCACATTTTAAAAAAGACATCAACAAACTGGAGCAAGTTCAGAAAAGAGCGACCAGAATGGTGACCGGTCTGCAAACCCTGTCTTATGAGGAAAGGTTGCAGGATTTGGGAATGTTTAGTTTGCAAAAGAGAAGACTGAGAGGAGACTTAATAGCTGTCTACAAATATCTAAAGGGCTGTCACATTGTAGAAGGATCAACTTTATTCTCATTTGCACAAGGAAAGACTAGAAGCAATGGGATGAAACTGAATGGGAAGAGACACAGATTAGATATTAGAAAAAACTTTTTGACAGTTAGAGTGATCAATGAGTGGAACAGGCTGCCACGAGAAGTGGTGAGTTCTCCTTCAATGGAAGTCTTCAAACAGAGGCTGGACAGACATCTGACTGGGATGATTTAGCGAATCCTGCTTTGAGCAGGGGGTTGGACCAGATGGCCCAGGAGGTCCCTTCCAACTCTACGATTCTATGATTCTACTGCAGACATTATATAGACTATGTCCGCATGCTGCTCTGTCATTCAGTGATCTTTCCCGCCTCACTAGAAGGGCTTGTGCCCTGTGTTACAGTGTGGTAATGATAATAAAATGTATTGGGAGCATGTATATGACATGGGGGCTCCTGGTTAGGGGCTGCACGAGTGGGGCTGCGTTCACACTAGCGTTGTGGTACTGTGCGTTGTGAAGCGTAGCAATCCTGATCCAAATTAGATCTCTATACTTAACATAGGGAGGCACGGACCTGCGTTTGCATCAGGGTTTTCCATGTTCTCCCAAAACGCAGCTTGTTGCGAATTTTGGGTGTTAAAAAAAATCTGCAGACATCCTGATATGTGTCAGCAAAAACATATGATTGTCAATGTAGACGCACCTGAATCAGGATGCCTGCGTCCAATCTGCATGTGGATTTCATACTGCGCAGGCTCCAAGCCCCATTTTCTTTTTTTCTTTCACCAGTCTCTTTCTCTCTCCTCTCTCTTCCCTCCCCTCCCCTCTCCTCTCTCCTCTGTCCCAGAAGTCAGAATTTCACATTTCCAACCAAATCCTGATCAGGGTGCAGTTCCATGCGTTTGCATCCATTTGCAGAAAAAACACGGATGCGAATAAATTGCGTCCAAGAGGGAATGACTGCAGCAATGAAGGTGCGGACTCCTAGTCTGGGGGAATAGATGTCCCGCTGGGCTACTACTGGTTCATTATCAGATCACCAGGGCCAATATGAAACTATTCTTACTGCACATGACTTTATTACACTGCAGTAATAGGGGGGTCAGGAAGAAGGGCGCCAGTGGGGGAACATGAAGGATCTTTTCAGTGTAATATGGAAACAAAACTGGCCCTTGTCCAAATCTTTTTGCAGGCTTCAAATAAGTACACCTGTGAGGTTGTCCATGACTTTAATGCTGGCTAACCTTAGAATAGGTCAGCAATGTCTGATCAGTGAGGGTGCGACACCGAGCACCCCGGCCAGGCAGCTGCTCTTAGTGTCTGATTTTACCATTCAGTAGGCTTTGCTTACATATTTTGGAGTGTGTGTTGGCGCAGTGCTTCCAACATACCTTTTACGGATTATACTCTTATACAGCGCCAACACAGATTGCAGCACTTACTAATCCAGACAGGACATGTACAAAAAACGCCACAGATTAGAAAGGAATACATGGTAAGACTGTCTGCAACCAAGGAGCTGGGGCCTGATCACAAGAGCTGACAATCTGAGGAGACAGCAATGCTAAATAACAGTCTACACTGCGTCACTAGATCCTTATATAGGTGGAGAATGAGACCCTCACTTTACAGGCAAAGACCTGGAAAGAGGACTGTGGAAAACGGATTAATATTAAAAAAAGAACCGTTAAAAGAGCCAAAAGAGCCGGCTCTTTATGGTGAGCGGAGCCCAATGTGCCGGATCGCCAAAAAGAGCCGAACTTCCCATCACTAGGACATAGGGACAATCTTCACACAGTCTAATTCTACCTAGCAACTACAGGGAATTTTGCTGATTGGAGGAAAAAACTCAACACAGAGAATATATATTACAGGTTGTTCCCATTCGTTTGACGCAACAACCCCTTTAATCAATAATTTAGAATTAGTGCTTTTATTACCCTTCATACTCTGTGAAATAGAAAGAAATTATGCTGCCATTGGCATTAGAACTAGCATTTCAAACCTCTCCTCTTAGAGTTTTCATAAAAATATTCTGTAATTTATCTCATTGTGTGTAATTAATATTCTGTGTAAAAAACATTCAAAATCTAAATTGGCAGGTTTAGTAAACAAAAGGGCTCACCAAAAAACCGAATACCTTTAAAAATGATCTTTTATTAAACCATTTAAATTTTAAACAGTTTAATAAAAGATAATTTTTAAAGGTGTCAGGTAGCACTTGTCATTAGGGTAGGGGATACTCACCAGGCAGCCGATAAATCAGGTCTGGCACAGGTTTCTCAACATAACTCAGTCCATTCGGTTTATTATGCAGCATAAACCCTCAAACAGCAACAGAAAGTTCATATCAAATCAGCATAGCGTCCATGACAGAGCTTCACTCTGTTAATCCTGTGGTTACACAGGTTGTGCAATATCCAACAATCAGGCTCTCTGGCCTCACAGTTATATCCCCCTCTACGGGTTACCTACCCAAAGCCAATTATCAGTCCTGATGTTCATTCCCCCTCCTGGGAACTCTCAGACATATGCATCCATTATCCACAGCCTCTCCATGTGCTGTCAGGAAGGCAGCCATGTCATCCAGACGAGACCTTCCATATGGACCAATCAGGTCCCAGCATTCACTCATGTGACCCACCCTGGCCACCTTATATGGTCCGTAGCCACACCCAACAGATAGCATGGCTATGACCTCATCACAGGTCCTTCAATAATTCACACACTTATACTTTACTATGGCATTCTAGACACCCACCCCTAGGTGGGTTTGTAGGTGATTGATCCCACCCGTCTCACCAATCACCTGAAGGCTTCTCCCTAATACATTGGCACGAAAGATCAGCTCTGCTGATCAGCACATAATCAAGCCTTCATCCCAAGGCCACCCACCTTGGGATGCATAACGATCCTTTAGCACCCTGCTTCTGTTACCACTCTGGACATGGCTATGCATCCGTCCTGGGACACCCACACAGTGGCCCTAGCAGACACAGTGGTCACTACACCACAAGGTATTGTTTTTTTCATTTTCTGTGTAAAAGTGCTGGATTCACAGCTGCAATACTCAGTTCTGCTATATAATGACTTTCATGCTGCTGCTGCTTTACCATGTGCTTCACAGAGAGAAGAAAACAGAAAATGTTCATGTCTCTATGAGCAGTTTATGACAGTTGAAATTACATCCAATAGTCTGAACCCACTAGCTCAGAGACAACTGAAAAATAAAGATAGAACCTGCAGAGGTAAAAACTGGTCAAAATGCAGGATGCATGTTCTATAATGGCCAGAATTAGTTTAATTTAACATGTATACACAAAGACTATCATCAGCAGTCACCTGTAATGACGGATATGCTTTAAGTCATTTCCCAGTTAATCTTATTGACTGCACATATATTTATATATACTAATAAGATTACCTCTATGTTCAAATATTCCAATTTTTCCAGGCTTGAATCTCATTTAATATTTTAGTCATCTGCCTTTTGAATTCTCTCTAAATCTCTATTTTTCGAATGTGCAGCTCAAAAATTAATGTCATACTGGATTTGAGATCAGCGTAAGGGAGAATGGGGAGAGAGAGTCATCTTATCAGATACGTTATAGCAGTATACACTTCATAGGCATAGAGCGATCCACCCAGGTGTAGAAATCAATAGTAAAAAAGGAATCCTCCAGCAATAGCGTGATAAACAGGATAAATCATCCCATTTATTGATGTATTAAAATCGTGGCGGTGTCTCCATACATTTGAATAACTTACGCGTTTCAGCTTACAGATCTTACAAACTCATGATTCTACGGCCACAATTTTAATACATCAATAAATGTGAAGTTTTATCCTGTTTATTGTGCTATCGCTGGAAGATTCCTTTCTTTTTTGGATTTGAGATGGGATTCAAAATTACACTTAGGTCATTGGGTTGAACCTTATTTTATATGCACAAATTTGCTTTTGCAGAGCCTGCTTGACATTGTGCACTACTGCTTAGTTTACAGATCAAACTACGGTACTTTCTTTGTTTCAGTATTTTATAAATCTGAATGCTATTTATACTATATCAGGATGCAGATCTCTTGTCAACTCAATTCTTTTAGAGACATGAAAAATCACATGTTATTGGCATCTGATGCTTCTCCTTTAACCAGGGTATACAAAATAAAAATACTTTATTATTTTGTATGCTCACTGCCATAGTTATAAGTCAAAATAAAGCCGTGGACAGTGATAGCTCAGGATTGGAAACACTCAAACCCCTATTTGACACAGAAGCTAATAACTTTCATTACTTTCTGGTTTCTACTATCACAGCATAAATTTTTTATTGTGACATATATTTTGCCTGTAATCCTTTTATTATTGTTGTAAAGCCGAAAGCTTTAAGTACAATTTTCGCTCGGGTTCTGTGCACTTACTTTTGTTTTAAAATTTTTCTCAGGGGAAATTTAAAACTGCTTCTTGCAAAGATATAAACCATAAGACAATGGAATACAATTTGATTTTACAACGTTAAGTTTATGAAGCTTTTCACGGCAACTCTTTTATGAGAAAACAAGTCGTTTTTTTTTTTTTTGCCCACAGTCCTGCTAAATATGGTTGTATACTGTTTTAATTACTGAATTTTACAGAAAATGCTTACTAAACATTGTAACTTGAAAATGAATGTCTAGTAAGTTTACCTCGAGGGAAAAAATAAAAAAATTTGATGCTCTGAAATTGGTTGATTCATTTTACATATCTTAGTGGTTAACTTTAGTTAATATAATTGCACTATGGTCCCAACTGCAATTTTAATTTCTTCTTTTAGAGTTAGATCCCCTGATAAGCAAATTGCAGCTGATACAAGTTTAAGATTTTTCTTTTTGGAGTGTCTCCTTCAGTAATATAGGTTGGAAATGAGCTTTGTATTTATCAAGGGTACTTCTTTACATTTTATCAGCAAGCTCCTTTCTGTGGTTATTTCATCTTCATGTGTTTTCCTCTTTATATACAGCCTGTTTTCCATGGCTTCCCTGAGACTGTAAATACTTTCCTCTCTCTCTGCACTAAAAATTTGAATACAAGCCACTCCTCCTCCCTTCTGCAATCTCTGACACTGAAGAAAGGAAGAGGGGAACAGAGGGGTTTGTATCATTTTTTGCAGAGAATTGAGCCAAGTAAAAAACTTATAGACATAAAGACTATTTAGAAAGTTTCTTAAATTTGCATTTAGAATGCAAATTAATAATAATAATAATAATAATAATAATATCTGTGCAAAGGTGTATATTGCCTTTATGTTTGCAGTTGAATTAGATACTAATTTCAACCAACTTAAAGACCCTTGGCATCCTTTGAAGGTAGTGGTCAAAGCTTGAAAGCCTGAACACCCAGGCTATGAGAGCACAAAGGTCTTTCAGTACCGCATGAGAAGACCAGAAATAAACATCACACCTGATATATGTATTAGAATTGAAGTTTCGCTATGCAAACAGCATCTTCAGAGAAGAATAAGACATGAATTTTAGTGCCACCTATTAGATGTTCTGTTTTGACTTCTTTTACTAAGTCATATCAAAGCCTTTTACAGGTTTTTCGATATTGACTTTTAGGATTGCTACTTGAAAAGGGTGGTACTAGAGTTCCTGCCCTCTTTCCTTCTGAAGAAAATATTTGCATGTTTAAATTTCCAGAAAAACAATGCATGGCTTATAAGTCTCCTTATAACAACACTCTTGGCACTCTCCACAAGGAGAAACTTTGCCCATTAGACTCATCGGAGTGTAGCAACTTCAAAATATGTCTGGAAAATAGAAACAAACATTAAACAAAGCTTATCTAGAATATATTGTTGGTCAAAAGTAACAATGCCTTTTCTACTCCGTTTCAAACTCATTAGTTAGAAATCAATTTAGCAATATACTGGGATAGGAAATGTTTATAATACTCCAAGTGTTAAACAGGTATTCACTGCTCCAAAGGGCACAATCGGAAAATAAAGGGATCGAAAAACCAAAACAAGTTGCCTGGATCCTCAATTAAAGTGCGACAGAAACCTGAGGAGGCTTATAACCCAGTCACTGGCTACTGTATTAGCAGAGATATTTAGCACAGGAAGAGCCCATCGACATGCTGTATGCAATTAGAAACATTTATTAGTCACTACTAAACCATCATTTTAACTTTTATTTCATTAATCAATAGTACACATGAAAATAAGCAATTTTGTAATATATCGTATCAGAAAGATTTGTTTCTATCTCTGCCAAAATCGATCAGCCATCATCAAAATTCTCAATTTTGAGGTCAAATCTGTATTCAGTGAAGACAGACTTTCCCATTACGGAGCTAGGAGATGGCAGGTAATGACGGTTACCTGTTAAACTCAAATATACACAGGTGACCAGCTTTAACTTTCTGCAGATATGGCCAAGAACTTCAATTCCAATTTTTTTTTTTTTTTACATTTGATATGTTATCACAAAAGATGAGTGAATCAGGCAAAATTAAAATTCACGTGGATATTCCTGTTCAATTCAACTTGCACAGAAGGTATTCATCTTGGATTGTATTTCCCTTATTATGCTTTTGCATCTTTCTAGACCAGAAACAAGTAAACGTAAGATGTAAAAAATAAAAAAAAACCTTATACTCACCTAAACACTCACTTTCCCAGTTGACACATGTAGCTTTAAATTGGTTGTCATCCGGTGTTGGGGTACAAGTCTACAGTCACTTCATGTTTCTGTAGGCTAGTGAATCCTCACAGTGTGCACTGCATGATGTCAGGATTTTCCAGTTCTGGTACTTGAGTGGTGGATGTGTGACAGCAAGTATCTGATTTGCATACATGTGGTCATATGCCCACTAGACTGCACAATACAAGTGTATTGGGTGAGGCTGGACACATTTAGTGGGAATGTGTCTGGAAGTATGCAAGTTACATACTTGCAGTCACATCACTGCCCGCTAATGACGCTGGCACCGGTGAAGCCTCACAGTTTGCCCAGCCATTCTATGTGACTGCACAAATCATCACAAGTCTCCAGTCATTTAGGATGACTGCAGACTTGTACCCTAAGATCCCTTTAACATCTATTGAGAAACTATAGCGAAACAATAGCTTATTTTCAATGGTAGTTATCTTGCACCACACATCTCAACGTAAGTATTGAGCCAAGATTTTAATGTAAGGAAGGACATATCTGTAGATTTTTATTTCTAAATATAGGAGAACATGGTCTTGCATGGAGATATAGGGTCTGTGGGCCGGACTGGGGGGTGGTCCCTCGATATACCGCACATTGACCGTGCAGACACAAGATGAGGCAAGTTTCGGGTACAACAGGTCCAAGTTTATTCTCTTGCCGTCCACCTGACGGCCTCCGAAGTACACCGCACTTCAATTCACTTTACTTCACTTCACTTATCGGCCCTCCGTTTCCAGGGCCGCTTCCCGCACACCGTACTTTACACCGGGGACGTACATTTACGCACCGTCCCCTCTTCACTCTTCGACACTCCTGTCAGATCCGTCATTGTGGCCACCTTAGGACCGTAAACCAACAGCACTTTTACTGATCAGTCGTCTCTCTCTCAATGCGGTATGCTTTACCTCAGTGCCTCATCTATACTGCGGTACTCTGGTGTCAGGACCACCCCCCTGACTTTCTCTCTCCTCAGTCCCCCTGGTTTGGTTTTCCTCACAGTGCACAAACTGTCGTAGTCCTCCTGTCACTGGAGCTCCACCTGGGGACTGGAACTTTCTGGAACCCTCCTGTCAAATTTATATCATTCCCGGTTCCATGTAACTCCGCCCCATGACCAACGGTTTCCTAAGCCCTAAGCTGATGTCAAGTCCTTTGCTCACACTCCTCCCTGCCCTATAATGGTCAAACCAAGGTACTGCACGTCCACTACACTTTCTCAGCTGTTTCCCCACTGTAGTAACTGACACCTGTCTAAACTGTGCAAACCTTCCTTTCTCTATTCTGACAAGTCTGTCCGTCCGTCAGGTCACCTTCCCTACAGAGAGAATCATTGGAGTATTTGACAAATGAAAGATGTAGGGTAATCAGAAAGCTGAAAATCAATTTTTAATTCATCTAAATTGATAATAAGAAAATAATATATACAAAGCTCTGTGACATCAAACTGACAGTGCGTCAGCCGATGACTAAACTTGATGGCTTGTGCTGTCTATGTCAGCGGAGCCACTGAGAGCAGTGATTGGCTGTAACACTGTCAACGGGACGTCACTGCTGTTAGATGGGAGCAACGGTTGGACCCCCGCAGTGTAAGTAAAAGCTCTGTTTCCTATTTTATACGTTTCTGAGCCTATAGAGTTAGAATATTTGACATGTAACAAGCCTTTTATGACACCAAAAAACCCCAAGCATCATCAATAGGAGGAATAAAAGTGTTTGTGGGGCTATTCATTGTTTTAGCATTTAAAATAAACAAAATATTTCACTAAATTCAATACGGTATTAAGTTAACTTTACCTGATAATATAAAGCCTGATATTCTATTGGCGCAGATAATTACTGATGCCCACATTCTTTTTTTTATTAAACCATATGCAAAATTGGTCACAGGCAAAATACCATTTACCCAGCATAAAGGGTAGGTCTTGTAAGGAATGAAGATATCAAGCCATGAATATTTTCATTAAATTTTAACAAATATATTTTACTCATATGTCACTGCTCTACCGTATATACTTGTGTATAAGCCAAGTTTTTCAGCACAAAAAAAATTCTCCCCTCGGCTTATACACAAATCAATTGTCCCAGAAAGCCGGCAGGGGAGGGGGAGCGGCGGAGCAGCGGGTCATAGAGGCAGGAGCCGGCAGTTGAGGCTAAAACCTGTGCCGCTACTAAAGAGAAATTAAATACCCAAAAAGAAAAGAAAAAGGCGCATACCAAGGAATAGATGCAATAAATTTTATTAAGCTAATATAGCATATACAAAGAGAAGAAACAAACAGGTGTGACCACCACCCTGTAAATATACACAAATATATATGTATGGGCAGGAATGAAGAAAAACATGTTTACAATAGAGATGCTAAATGTAACCCATAATTAACAATAGGCAATATAAGCGCAAGTTCGCAAACAGCGGTTGTAGATCTCAAAGATTGAGAGAAAAGATTAGCCAAAAAAATATATATATAAAGCTACAAATAATATGTGCAATGTTGCAACTGTAACCTCTCTCAAATTGAGATAAAACAACCACCATATGGGTTACAAAAGGTATGAAATAAAGTGCCATGTGCAGACAAAATGCATGATACCTAATTATCTTCATTCAAAATAGCAGCAAAAATTGTAGCAGCAAGAGTTATAGTATGTTACATGATAGCCATCCAAAGCACATATATGTACTCAAAGTAACTCTAGAGGAATAGGTGCACATATATATAAGGCAATCAATATCAAACAAAATTGCACCCATCCATATAATTGCACAAATGCCCATGTGTGAGATAGAATCCCCCATAACCGCATGTTTAGCCGCTGATATAAAAACCCATGATCAAAATCTGTGAATGGCAAACTGCCATGTGTATACCTGGGGTGGAGAAGTGCCCCGACGCGCGTTTCGCGTCAGCTTCCTCGGGGGGCAGTGTGAAAGCGGACAGAGTAAGGCCATTAAATAGTTCCTCTGTCACTCGGAATGAATTGCGGTGTAGCGGCGCTTCCGGTGCTCGTGCCCCATACCGGAAGTGACGGAATGCGCGTCCCACGTCATAGGGGCTGGCCGAACAGCGACGCGTCAGCTGAAAGGCAGGACCCATGACGCTGGATGGGCGCGCATCCATGACAACCAGACAGAAGCCAAACATCCGGAAGCGCTCCCCGCAAAAATCATCCGAGTGTCCATACAAATCAAATATACCTGCCCACATCTTAGCAGAAAGTTGTCATTCAAAGTTGTAGAAGATATTAATACCGATACTAGGTATTTGCCAGTCGGATAAATAACATTTCTACATTACAAAACATGTGGAGAGGATATGTTATTCTAAGGAAAACATACATGAACATTATATCTAAATTAGTCAGATAAAATATATATAAAGACACCAATCCTATATCAGAAACAATCCATCCGTTCTTGATCACATGTATATATATGATTAGACAAAACTAGAAGTCAAACATAAAACACAAAAACAGATGTAATGAAAGTTCTTCATAATTTACACCATAGTGGGGATGTCTTCAAAGATGTAAAACATATAATGTCACGAATCACCGTCACAAAATTCCAAAGAACACAGGAAAACATAAATAAGGAAATCATGGCCTGAAAAAACTAGAGAGATAAAAAAGAAAATAATTAGGAGAATAATTAAAACCAGAATAAAAAATAAATAAAAAACAGAAATTTACAAAAATGGAGCAAAGCTCAAAACTTCATTAAGGCCTTTAGGTCGTACACAATCAACCCTCATAATCCACTTGGCTTCCAATTGGGAAAGGTTCTTTTTCCAGTCTCCCCCTCGACCATCCATGAGAACTCTATCTATCCCTCTTATTTTCAAGAGCTTGGCATTGCAGGAGTGTACTTTCCTGAAATGCCGAGGTATAGGTTTCAGGGTTGACACGTCCGTGACATCACCCGCCTTGGTGACGTCCCGAACATGCTCCCGCACCCTGACACGTAACTGGCGTGATGTTAATCCAATGTAAACAAGTCCACAAGGACAGGACGCATGATATATCACACCCTCAGTGCCACAAGTGATATGTTGGGTAATCTGAAATTCCCTGGACCCATCCCCTGATAGAAAGGATGAGCATCGCTCCAGGTTAGCACACGCCGCACAATCCCTACAAGGAAAAAACCCCACCTCAGACCTCTCGTGCCAAGGCTATCAGGAATAGATTTCCTGTAATAGCTATGCACAAGTAGATCCTTGAGATTCTTTGCCCGTCTATATGTGATAGATGGATAATCTCTCATATACTTCGCCAAAGTTAGATCAGTGGTCAATAAGGGCCAAAATTTCTCCAAGGACTCCCTTACCCGTGAATGTTGTTCATTGAAAGTAGAGATAAATCTTACCTGTGTGGAGCTCGTCCTTTTCCTCGCTGAGTACAAAAGATCATTTCGTGACATGCGTGATGCCCTGCGCCAACCGTGTCTAATCGCACGCTCCGAATATCCACGTTCCTCAAATCGTGTTGCCAAATCCTGTGCCTGTTCTACAAAGGATGCCTCATCCGAGCACACCCTCCTCGTGCGCATAAATAGTCCAACTGGGATACTGTTCTTCAAAGCTTTCGGATGCGCTGAAGAAGCATGTAATAAAGAATTTACTGCTGTATCCTTCCTATATATTTCAGTATGCAATAGACCCTTGCCATCTTTGGATATACACACATCCAAAAAATCAACTGTTGTGCGGCTGTAGTGATAAGTCAGTTTTAAATTGATATTGTTTTGATTCAATTCCCGCACAAAGGACACAAGATCCTCCTCACTACCTTGCCAAATAGCAAGAACGTCATCAATATATCTGACCCAAAAAATCATTTTAGTACTCAAAGGAGTAGGGTTGGTACAAAAGATGTCCCTCTCCCACAGCCCCAGGAACAAATTTGCATATGAGGGGGCAAAAGCCGCCCCCATAGCAGTACCCTGGAGCTGTAGGTAGAGGGCATCATTGAAGATGAAAAAATTATGGGTCAGCGAAAATTCCAGAAGGCACAACAGAAATAAGATGAACCCATGATCCATGGTTGTCATACATAAAAATGAATTTACTGCATGCAACCCATCGTGATGTCTAATAGAAGTGTATAATGCTTCTATATCCATGGTTACCAACCACATGTCTTCTTCCAAATTCACGTGTTCCAATTTCCTAAGCACATCCCCAGTGTCTTTTAAATAGGATGGCAAACTTTCAACACTGGGTCTCAAATAAAAGTCTAAGAATTTACCTGTCATTTCATTGAGACTCCCATTCCCCGACACTATCGGGCGACCAGGGGGAGAAACCAAATCCTTATGCACCTTCGGGAGCAGATATAGGCAAGGAGTGCGTGGAGATGCTGGAATTAAGCCCTCTTTAATTTCTTTAGATATAAGGCCTTGTTGAAAGGCATCCTCCAAAATCTCACATAATTCTGCCTGAAAAACAGAAGTGGGATTAAAGGACAGTCTTCGATAGCATGTGGTATCTCTGAGTTGTCTCATTGCCTCCTTTTCATACAACGTAGTGGGCCACACCACCACGTTGCCCCCCTTATCCGCCGGTTTGATTACAACTCCCTTTAATGACTTCAATTCATTCAGGGCACGCCTCTGTTCCCTTGTAAGATTGTCATGTCGAAGCCTAGTGGGGATTTTCTTAAAATCCTCAGACACTAATTTCACAAACAACTCAATGTTCGCATACATGTTTAAAGGAGGAAACTTCTTAACTTTGGGGACCACAAACTTACTTTGAACTGATCCATCATCTTCCCCCGATGTCTCAACACACAATTGTTCCAAATCCCTTATAGCTTCCAATTCTCTTGGAGTCCAACCATCATCACCCGTGTTCTTTTCATGCAATTTCTTCAATATAAGCTTACGTGCAAAGAGATGTAAATCCTTTATCGCTGTAAAAACATCAAATGATGAAGAGGGTGAGAAAGTGAGACCCAATCCCAAAACCTCTATCTGCGTCTCAGTCAGAGCAACATCAGAGAGGTTAATAACTTGGGGTGTGGAACCAGTCAATACCTGAGTTGGAGTTCGTTTGTTCCCAGAATTTTTGTTATTGCGTCCCTTGTATCTCCCCCTAGTCATAGGGTACATACGTGGTGCATTACTTGGAGCAATATCTTCCGCCGATGATAAAGATGACAGAGAGGAGGCACGATGAGTGGCTATAGCCTTATGCCACCTATAGACAGTGTTATTTTTGTAATCAAGTAGATCCCTGGAAAATTTTTTGGCCTTTCCTTCCTGAACCTCCTTTTCCCAAATTTGAAACTGTTTCTCCACCTCCGTTTTGAATTGATCCATATTAGAAACTGACAAATCTTCCACAAGCTTCTTCTTTACAGTTTCAATTTCATTCTCAAGACCCTCCAAGGTTTTCTTGTTGATCCCAATGAGTAATTCAATTAGTGATCGAGAGCATATATTACACGTCTCCTCCCATCTATTACGGAAAAGAGAGTCTTCCACCGGAAAGGAGGGCACAATTCTCACCCGAAGACCTCTAGGAATCATATTTTTAGCCAAGTAACTCTCAAGTGACGCCTTATTCCACCAGATGCGTAGGCGTTTCCTGAGTAAAAATTTATAAGAGTTCTTTTGCTCCAAAATAGACCCACTTTCAACGACACCACCTGATGCAACTTCTCCTTTAAAAATAGAATCAACATTTGACAACCAGGATTGTTCCCGTGCCTTAAAATCCATGACCTAAATGTTGGGATAAACCAACAAAAAACCAATGAGTCCAAAAAACGGTCGCTAAATTTCGCCCTTCTTAAATAACATAAATACCCAAAAAGAAAAGAAAAAGGCGCATACCAAGGAATAGATGCAATAAATTTTATTAAGCTAATATAGCATATACAAAGAGAAGAAACAAACAGGTGTGACCACCACCCTGTAAATATACACAAATATGTATGTATGGGCAGGAATGAAGAAAATCATGTTTACAATAGAGATGCTAAATGTAACCCATAATTAACAATAGGCAATATAAGCGCAAGTTCGCAAACAGCGGTTGTAGATCTCAAAGATTGAGAGAAAAGATTAGCCAAAAAAAATATATATAAAGCTACAAATAATATGTGCAATGTTGCAACTGTAACCTCTCTCAAATTGAGATAAAACAACCACCATATGGGTTACAAAAGGTATGAAATAAAGTGCCATGTGCAGACAAAATGCATGATACCTAATTATCTTCATTCAAAATAGCAGCAAAAATTGTAGCAGCAAGAGTTATAGTATGTTACATGATAGCCATCCAAAGCACACATATGTACTCAAAGTAACTCTAGAGGAATAGGTGCACATATATATAAGGCAATCAATATCAAACAAAATTGCACCCATCCATATAATTGCACAAATGCCCATGTGTGAGATAGAATCCCCCATAACCGCATGTTTAGCCGCTGATATAAAAACCCATGATCAAAATCTGTGAATGGCAAACTGCCATGTGTATACCTGGGGTGGAGAAGTGCCCCGACGCGCGTTTCGCGTCAGCTTCTTCGGGGGGCAGTGTGAAAGCGGACAGAGTACGGCCATTAAATAGTTCCTCTGTCACTCGGAATGAATTGCGGTGTAGCGGCGCTTCCGGTGCTCGTGCCCCATACCGGAAGTGACGGAATGCGCGTCCCACGTCATAGGGGCTGGCCGAACAGCGACGCGTCAGCTGAAAGGCAGGACCCATGACGCTGGATGGGCGCGCATCCATGACAACCAGACAGAAGCCAAACATCCGGAAGCGCTCCCCGCAAAAATCATCCGAGTGTCCATACAAATCAAATATACCTGCCCACATCTTAGCAGAAAGTTGTCATTCAAAGTTGTAGAAGATATTAATACCGATACTAGGTATTTGCCAGTCGGATAAATAACATTTCTACATTACAAAACATGTGGAGAGGATATGTTATTCTAAGGAAAACATACATGAACATTATATCTAAATTAGTCAGATAAAATATATATAAAGACACCAATCCTATATCAGAAACAATCCATCCGTTCTTGATCACATGTATATATATGATTAGACAAAACTAGAAGTCAAACATAAAACACAAAAACAGATGTAATGAAAGTTCTTCATAATTTACACCATAGTGGGGATAGTTAGGTATCATGCATTTTGTCTGCACATGGCACTTTATTTCATACCTTTTGTAACCCATATGGTGGTTGTTTTATCTCAATTTGAGAGAGGTTACAGTTGCAACATTGCACATATTATTTGTAGCTTTATATATATATATTTTTGGCTAATCTTTTCTCTCAATCTTTGAGATCTACAACCGCTGTTTGCGAACTTGCGCTTATATTGCCTATTGTTAATTATGGGTTACATTTAGCATCTCTATTGTAAACATGTTTTTCTTCATTCCTGCCCATACATATATATTTGTGTATATTTACAGGGTGGTGGTCACACCTGTTTGTTTCTTCTCTTTGTATATGCTATATTAGCTTAATAAAATTTATTGCATCTATTCCTTGGTATGCGCCTTTTTCTTTTCTTTTTGGGTATTTATGTTATTTAAGAAGGGCGAAATTTAGCGACCGTTTTTTGGACTTAAAGAGAAATTAATATCCATTTCTTTGTAATAGCGCACACTGACAGCCGCAGCTGCCGGTTTCCAGCACACATCGTATGTGTCTTCCTGTGCACCCTCGCTGCATTTCATTTGATTCAGTACCAGCAGCATTTCTGGCTGTGCGATCATGTGGCCCCACTCATTAAGGTAATGAATATGTGTGGGGACATGTGACAACTTTGTCACAACTGTGGATGTGATGTGGAGGGTCATGTGACAGATCTGGAACCACTGTGGCTGTGATGTGCAGGACATGTGACGGCTCTGCTACTACTGTGGATGTGATGTGGGGACAAGTGATGGCTCTGTCACAACTATGGATGTGATGTGGGGGACATGTGACAGCTCTGTCACCACTTTGTATTTGATGCGGGGGTCATGTGATGGCTCGGACACAACTATGTATGTTCCCAGCACCTCCCTCCCCTAGCAGTACTCTAATGTCCTGCATGTCCACAAATGTATTGATGGAATTCATGTGAAGTAAAGACGCACAGTTTTTCAGCTATATCGGTGAGTGCTGCATATTTCTCTTTTATTTCGGATCACAGCTATGTATGTGCTGTTGGGGTCATGTGATGGCTCTGTCACCACTGTGGATGTGATGTGGGGACATGTGATGGCTCTGTCACCACTATGTACAGTTGAAACTTGAAGTTTACATACACTATATAAAAAGACACATATCTGACATGAAATCAGTGTAAACATTTTCCAATTTAAGGTCAATTAGGATTACCATAATTATAAATATTTGCCAAATGCCAAAATAAAGAGAGAAATAATATTTTAAGGCATTTTTATTACTTATTGCACTGTCAAAAGTTTACATACACTAAGATTACTATGCCTTTAAACATTTCTGGGCTGCCCATACAATAATGCATGTGTTTGGAAGCTTCTGATTTTGGACAGCATCTGAGTTAAATGGACACACACCTGAGGATGTATTTTAATGCACACCTGAAATACACTACTTCTTTGTGTAGCATCATGGGAAAGTCTAAAGAAATCAGCCAATATATCAGGAAGAGAATTGTGGACATGCACAGGTATGGCTCATCGTTGAGTAAAATTTCAAGATACCTGAAGGTGTCTCATTCATATGTACAAATTCATACGCAAGTACAAATAGGATGGGAATGTCCAGCCATCATACCGCTCAGGAAGAAGATGGGTTCTGTGTCCCAGTGATGAACATGCTTTGGTCCAACATGTGCATATCAACCAAAGGACAAAAGCAAATGCAGACCTTGTGAAGATGATGGCAGAAGCTGGTAAGATTGTGTCAATATTCACAGTGAAACAAGTACTGTATCAACATGGGCTAAAAGGCCACTCTGCCAGGAAGAAGCCATTACTCCAAAAGAAACAACATAAAAAAGCCAGATGTTTGCATTTGCACACAGGAACAAAGACCTTAATTTTTGGAGACACGTCCTGTGGTCTGATTAAGCTAAAATTAAACTTTTTAGGCATAATAACCATCGATTAGTGATGAGCGAGCATGCTCGGTAATGTGATGCACCGAGCATTTCCGGGGTTGCTCAGCAGGAGCTTGGGTCCCCTTTCTGCATGTTTGGCACTCTTTAGAGCACCACTCAACATGCAGGGATTTGCTGCCATGCACTGTAATGCCACAGCCATGTTGATTGTGGCATTACAGTGATTGGCTGGCCGCAGAGTGTCATCAGGTCTATATCAGACCTGGCGCTGCCCTGCTCGTCACAGTCAGCTCCTGAATCACCAGTCTAGGGAGAGTTGCTGTAGAGATAGGGACAGAATAGGTGGGGTATCAGTTAGTGTAGGTATACCATTGTTGAACACACAAATCAAGCTAAAGCAACAGTCCTTCTAAGGACTAATTACGGGGCATATAGATATCAGTGATAATTAGACAGGCAGTGTATATGGCTATATATAAATATATCAGTGCTAGGCATGCAGGCAGTGTATGTGTGTATTTAGATATCAGTACTAGGCAGGCAGGCAGTGTATGTGGCATACTTTATTGCTTACAGGAAGAGGGTCCATTCCATTAGTGTCTGCTGCTGCTATTACAGATAATGACCGTATATACATAGCCCCAGGTATCAGTGGCCAGGAATATTTTTTTTTGCATCTTAATCCTGATTATTTTATTTAAAAGCAATCCAGAGCACACAGTTTTTTTCTCCACTTGCTTGTTGGCACTGCAGAATACAGCCAGATCCTTTCCATAGTACAGCGTTAAAATAAAGCTATTTTAAACAGGGGTTCGGCTGTCACAGTGATCACATCTGAGTGCGTAATAAATTCTGCCATTTTTGTGGTACTGTAAAATTTTTTGGAGTGTCTTATACAAGTTCTTGACACCAGTTTGCTTAAAAAAATATTTACCTACAGGGCAGATATTCTACACTGTGTTTTGTTCGCCACACCGATCGCCTATCATTGTGCTCAAAATTGTGCCATTTCAGGGCTCCATTGAATTTTTTTGTTGTGTGTTAGCCTAGTTATTGACACCATTTTGCTGCCCCCCCAAAAAAACAGGTCAGATATTTTTTAAAGTGGGGTATCTGCGTCAAAGGCATCACATATCGAAGCGCTCAAAATTGTGCCATTTCAGCCATCCGTTTAATTTTTTTGCTGTGTCTTAGCCTACTAACTGACACAATTTTGCTTTTAAAGAAAAAATAGAAGCTATAACATTACTTACTGACACAATTTTGCTTTTAAAGAAAAAATAGAGGCTAGAACATTTAAAGTTGGGTATCTCCGTCACACCCCTCATCTATTTGTGGGCTAAAAATTGGGGCATTTTTTTGCTCCATTGAACTGTTCTTGCTGTGTCTTAGCCTACTTGTTCACACTATTTTGCTGTTTAAAAAATACATGCCAGATAATTTAAAGTAGGGTATCTCCGTCACACACCTCATCTATCTGTGGGCTAAAAATTGAGGCATTTTTTGGGCTCTATTGAACTTTTTTGCTGTGTGTTAGCCTACTTATTGACACAAGTTTGCTGTTTAAAAAAATACAGGTGAGATTTTTAAAAGTGGGGTATCTTCGTCACACGCCTCATCTATCTGTGGTCTAAAAACTGTGCCACTTGAGGGCTCCATTGAATTTTTTTGCTGTGTCTTAGCCTAGTTATTGACACTATTTTGCTGTGAAAAAAAAATACAGGCCAGATCATTTAAAGTCTGGTATCTCCATCGCACGCCTCACTTATTTGTGTTCTAAAGACTGTGGCACTTCAGGCCTATATTGAACATTGTTAGCTGTGCCTTAGCCTAGTTTTTGGCACTATTTTGCTGTGAAAAAAAGAAAAATACAGGCCAGATAATTTAAAGTTTGGTATCTCCGCCACATGCTGCCTAACTGTGGGCTAAAAATGGGGGCTTTTTTGGTTCTCCATTGAACTGTTTTTGCTGTGTCTTAGCCTAGTTATTGACACAATTTTGCTGATGTAAAAAAAAATACAGGTCAGATAATTTAAAGTGGGGTATCGCCGTTACATGTCTCACCTATCTGATGGCTAAACATTGTGGCAATTTAGAGCTCCATTGAAGTGTTTTTGCTGTGTGCTAGCCTAGTTATTGACACTATTTTGCTGTTTAAAATAAAAATATAGGCCAGATATTTTAAAGTGGGGTATCTCCTTCACACGCCTCACCTATCTGTGGACTAAAAATTGTGGCATTTGAGGGCTCCATTGAACTGATTTTGCTGTGTGTTAGTCTAGTTATTGACACCATGTAATTCCACAATTTGGGCCTGAAAAAAATGGCACTTCCCAAAAAATACGTATACCAAACAGATCAAGGAAGCATGTTGCCATAAAATACACATTGCTTTATTTGAAATACCTACAAAAGACACAGACAATTATAAAAAGAGATGGATATCCAAATAGATACCACAGATGCATATGCCTTCATAAAGTATCAAACAATACACCAAGGGGTAGAATCATGTATATTCAAAAAGTCATAGTATAGTACACCTAGTATAGAATATAGGGGGCACAAAAACATGTGACCTGTGCAAAATATGTACTGCAAAAAGTATCACCAAAATATATATATCACCAGCACACTAGATTTAGTATACAAATAAATAGATTATAAGCAAAGAGCATATGGTACAGTGCATTGGCAATAATACTGAGCCATAAAGATCTGATGACACCGGAGGTATCTAACAGTGTGTACTAAGGGTTAAATAATGCCAAAACAATAAACATTGAGATACCAGCATAGGTGCTCACATGGCATCAGTCCCCCTATCCCAAGTGTATCACAGCAACCCCTAAGAAGTAAAGGAACAAGCATATGACCTGTGATACCGTAATCCGCCTTTGCTTCTTCCTGGAGAGGTAAGTGAATGAGGCTACAGGATAAGCATGGACATATATAGTAGCATAATCACAAAGAATCTCTTACATGTGTGAGACCGTGATCGCACAGTGCCCGGCGTGTGACGTCATCATGGTGCGCGTTTCCCGGCCATCCAGCCGCTCCCCCATCAGACACGTCATGATGTGGAGGCGGCAGGGTCAGACCAGGGAGGACGCGTTACCAAGGCGACGCACCATGCTGTGGGATGACGTCGCGGATGGCCAAGCCACTCCTTCGCCCGGTGTGTCAGGGCAGAGAGGCGGTCTCGGCCCATCCAGCGAACGTGTCCACACAGAGTGTGCACAGTACGCTAAATGTGCTATAAGGGAGGGACAGTGTGCAAGGGACTCAATGATACTATATACTTTTGCCAACAGTCAGAGAATTCTCATACATGGATACACAGCGTGCGCATATGTATAGAGCACATTAATCACATTATCATGATATATGGGAAATCCGCACAGCCAGTGGCATCCACCTATCATCAGTATATTAGAAAATCCTACAAATCATATAATATAGCATGGTATAGGGACCAATCCCTGCAAGATTCATATATGCAATATACATGTTAAAGTCCCAAAAAATAAACTCAATGTTATTATATCGTTTATGCCAATAGTTAGGGGTCTCTCCTGCATAAAACATTAATCACATAAACATGATATATGGGAGATCACTGCAACCAAAGGTATCCACCGATCCTCAGTATATTGCAGGCTTCTCAGCTCATATAGTGTAACATGGTATGGGGACTAACCCCTCCAAAAAATTCATATGTGCAGTATACATATTAAAATCCCGAAGAAACAAACATACAAATATATGGAGGTTTCCGATTGGAGATCTCCTGTGTTTATACATACCGTATATAGATCCAAAAAGAACTGCAGATCATTCAGGTTTCCTCTCAATTCCTCATAGATATAGGTCAATTCCTTTCGGATGTTATCCAATGTCTGTTGACACATGACGATTTCCCCATCCACTTGCTTGAGTCACTGACATCCCAACTTGTTGTCCATGCATGCCATGAAGAGGTGACAGGAAAATAAAAAAGACGATACACTAAAATGAAATTAAAAATAAAGGAATTAAAAACATGTAGACCAAAACAAACACTTACAAACAACTTACAAAAAGGGGCAAAGCTCAAAACTCCATTGAGTCCTTTTGGTTGTACTGTTCCCAACTTGTATATCCACTCAGCTTCTATTTGGGCCAATTTTTTCCTCCAATTTCCACCACGTTCTCATCATAATTGGACATCATCAAATATGACTGGCTAGCCCATATACCATCCCGATGTTGAATGGATATATACAGGGACTCAACATCGAAGCTGACAAGCCACATATCATCTTCAATAGGGGTGCCCTCAATTTTCCTAAGAACGTCACTCGTATCTTTCACAAAGGATGGGAGATCAGAGACTAATGGTTTTAAATGGAAATCAAGATACTTTGACTCAATCTCGCACAAACTCCCATTACCTGATACAATCGGTCGTCCTGGTGGAGTAGTTGCAATTTTTGTGAATCTTTGGTATAAAATATATGCACGCCACCTTAGGGAATTCAGGTACGAGATTGTCCCTAAGTTCTCGATTAATCAACCCATCCAAAAAGGCTTGTTCCAAAATGTTTTTGATTTCTTGCTGGTATGCTGAGGTAGGGTTAAAGGTCATTTTTTGGTAACAGCTACTGTCCCTTAGCTGTCTCAAAGCTTCCCTCTCATATGATATAACGGGCCATACCACAACATTTCCCCTTTGTCCGCGGGTTTTATCACTACTTCTTTAAGATTACTGAGTTCTTTGAGTGCTTCCCTTTGAGCAAAGGAAAGATTACCATGTGAGATATGTCTCGAGATTTTTTCAAATTCATCAGTAACTAATCGGACAAAAATTTCAACATTCGAGTATAGATTAATAGGGGGAAATTTTTGGCACAGGAGGTCTGAACTTACCCCTATTGGCAGGTCCTTCATTTTCCTCATTTAATTCCTCCAAGATAGCAATAGCATCCATTTCTTTAGGATCCATACATCTCCATTATTGCTTTTGTCATGTAATTTTTTGAGTATTAATTTTCGCGCAAACAGGTGAAGGTCTTTTATCGCTGTAAAACAATTAAATGGAGCCGTAGGTGAAAAGGAGAGACCTGAGCTTAAACTTCCATCTGTGGTTGGGTTAGTTGTAACTCAGAAAGGTTTATTACCTGGAGTCTAGAGGATGTCAATGTTTCCATCCTTTTATCCCTTTTTCTATAATACTCATTTCTCCTGTTATTGATATTCTTCCTTAAATTGTATACCCGATTACTAGATCTATTCTCATCTTCTCTAGAAGAGATGGAAGATATTGAAGATGACCTGGACGTCTCCAATCCATCTCGGGTAGCTGCTTGCCACCTATAGATCTGACCACTTTTGGAGTCATTCAGATCCCTCTGGAACTTCTTAGCTTTTGCGTCTTTTACTTCTTTCTCCCATATATTCAATTGGGCATCTATCTCCTTGTTAAAAGTTTCCACCTCTGATCATGATAGTTTTTCAAGTAACTTAATTCGAATCTGTTCAATCTCAGAATCTATTTTATCCAGGCTTCTTTTATTGTTGCCGATAAGTAATTCTATGAGGGTTCTTGAGCATATATTACAGGCATCTTCCCATCTTGTACGGAAAGTGGAATCCTCCACAGGGTATGATGGCATAATCCTAATCCTTAAACCTCGAGGTATAAGACTTTTCACCAGATAATTCTCTAATGATGCCTTTGTCCACCACATCCTGGTTCTTTTCATTAACAAAATTTTTATAGAACTTTTGAGGTCTGACCTTTGCCCACTTTCTGTAATACTATTGGATATACCATCTCCATTAAAAACAGTATCCATGGTGTCTGTGTCTTTTGTACGTATTTTAAATAAAGCAATGTGTATTTTATGGCAACATGCTTCCTTGATCTGTTTGGTATAGTTATTGACACCAGTTTGCAGAAAAAAATTTTTTTTACCTACAGGCCAGATATTTTACACTGTGACTTTCCCGCACACGGATCACATCTAACTTCGCTCCAAATTCAGGCATTTGTACTGAACGTGGAAAATATTCGAGTACATTTAAAATGGGCAAGGTGCGTGACAAGGGACGGGGAAGTGGACATGATGGTGATGGTGCATGCAGAGGGCAAGGCCGAGGCTGTGGGAATGTTGAAATTGGGTCACAACACCTACATCTTCCCACTCGACCTTCCTGTCACAATTACTAGGGGACCGCAGCAGCACACAACTATTGAAACCAGAGCAGTGTCAAAAGGTTATTGGTTGGATAGCAGATAATGCTTCCAGTCAATTTGCCACCACCACCACCCTGTCTTTCACACGGTCAAGTCTGAGTAGCCATGAGTGTGGACTGCATATTCCTCACCCTGATCCTCATTCCTCCCACCATGCCGAGACAACTGATCCCATACTTGGACACTCCAAAGAGCTGTTCACTTTTCCATTTATAGATTTGGGTCTCTTTCCTGGTCCACTTGAAATGGGGTAAGAGATCGCTTGTAGAGACACACAAATATTTGAGTAGCCATTTTCACAAGAAAGTGACAGTGGTAACGTGTCACAAGAGGTGGAAAATGATAAGATGAGACACAATTGCCAGAAAGTCAGGAGGAGGAACAGGGTGCAGAAGTGGAAGAAGGGATGGTGGATGATATAGTAACTGACCCAACCTGGCAAGAAGACATGCAGGGCAAGGAAAGCAGCACACAGGGGGAGGTAGGCGTAGCACCCCAACAGGCAGGAAGAAGCAGTGTGGTGGCCGAAGACAGAAGGCGGGCAACCGTTCCCTGTAACACCAACACGACAGAAGTTGTCAGTACAACTGTTAGGTCTTGCCAAGGTCTGGTTGTTTTTTAAGGACTCTGCCAATAACCCTAAGCAGGCCATTTGCGCCACCTGACATGCCCGCATCAGCAGGGGTAGCAAAACTACCAGCCTGACAACCACCAGCATGATCAGGCACATAATGGTGCTAGTTGAGTGTGTGCAATGACAGGTGCAGGGAAGGAGGCATCTTCGCTTGCACCATGGACAGGGGATTGGCTTGCATGCACAACAGTGGAAGCAGTAGTGGTGTCACCTGCAGACACTGTTCCTGGACCCTGGGGTTCAGCCCACAAAGTGGGGTGCTTTGGCAGCAAAGTTGGACCTCGGAATGGAACATGTCCTCTCGACATTGAGGATTGCGGGTCCTAAGTCAATCAGGGTTGCCCCCTACAGTCTACAGCTCCTGCACCTCCTCCTCCTCTTCACTCTCCATTTCCGAAATGACCACATCAGTCACAAACTGGAAGCACTAAAGCACTGCCTCAGCCAAGCGGCAACAGGCTGTGCTGAAACTAATATGCTTAGGTGACAAACTACACAATGCTGAAGAGTTGTGGACAGCTCTGAAAGAGCAGGGAGATCTGTGGCTGACACCACTGAACCTCCAGCCAGGCTTGGTCCTGTGTGACAGTGACCAGAATCTGGTGGCGAGCTAACACACGTACCATGCATGGCCCATGTGCTTAACCTCACTGTTAAACAGTTTCTCAAAAGCTTGCAATACAAGCAAACAGCAGAAAAGTGTTTGGCACCACTGCACTGCCTTTACCTCAAAACGATCTTATGAGGCTAACCACACTAAATCATGAACGCCATTGAGCACCCAAAAACACCGCTGAGGTGCTCAATTCGTATGAAAAAACATGCAGGCAATCTACAATGACCGAAGAAAATGATGGATGGCACTCACCAATGCGGTTTCAACTTGCTTTATTGAACGCTGTGCAGCTCAGGCATAGAAGACATGTGCAAGGCACGGACTACAGCTGTTTCGCACTTCAGCACTTCAACAGGTCCGTTCTGGGAGAGTTTTCTCAGACACTCCCATCACTCTGGCAGTGAGGCGTCTCCTGAAGAAGGATATCAAAACGCGCGTCGGGGCAGCAGAGACGCCAGGATTTCCATGTGCATTATACTGGTAATGGCTTTTGGCCTTTTTACACGTGTTATGATTGATTATACCGCTATGTACCTTATGTAGTGGCTTATGTAGCCCTCTCATAGGCATATCTTGTCATGTTAAGCGCTATAGCTATATGCACTTGTTAGGTGCTATGCACCTTATATAGTGGCTTATTTAGCCCTTTCATAGGCACATTTTTGTCATGTTAAGTGCTATAGCTACATGCACTTGTTAGGTGAGCACCTTTGCACTTTAGTCAGGATGGGGGTACATGTTGACATAACCCCATATATGTAATGTTTGTATATTATATATGAATTGTGCTTTTTTCACAGCGAGTTCAACCATTTTATTATCTTGTGATATTGCTGTTTTTTACAGCTCCCTTTTTGCACTGCTGGTACTCTATGGCATGATGTCCCTGATTCTTTGTAAAATCAGTATCTTTTCTTTTTATTATTGTTTTAATATTTGAATAAAAAACTTTTTTATCAGCATCCCTTAGTGTTGCCTGGTTATAGGAACTTATAGTGTGAATTATTGTATTTTGTAGGGGATGAGTCCCATTTAATTAGGGGTTGTAACATACTCAGGACTTTTTTGTGATTAAATTCTCCAAAACAGTTTCTTCAGCCTCAACACTGCATTTGTCCACTGCAGGTTCTTCAGGCTCACCACTGAAATTCACGAATGCAGGTTCTTCAGCCTCAACACTGCAATTCTCCACTGAAGTTTCTTCAGCTTCAACACTGAAATTCTCCACTGCCGGTTCTTCAGCATCAAGACTGCAATTCTCCACTGCAGTTTCTCCTGCCTCAACACTGCAAATCTCCACTGCATGTTTTCCAGCCTCAACACTGACATTCTCCACTGCCTGATCTTCATCCTCAACACTGCAATACTCCAATACATGTTATTCATGCTCAGCAATAAAATGCTATACTGCCGGGTGTTTAGCCTCAACACTGAAAAGCTCCAATGCTGTGTCTTCATCTTCATCACTGACATTCTCCAATGCAGGTTCTTCTGGCTCAACAATTCACAGCATAGCAAAATAGTATGGGAGCACCAAATTACAAATAATGGGAACAATGCTTTCTATTGGCCATACAGTACGCTGGTTCAAAGGGTTATTAGGGTGTGTCCAAATTTGGAGCAGGCCTTGCATTCACTTCATGGGCAAACTTTATGGGAGTACAAAATTCTCAATAAAGGGAACTTTGGTTTCATGTGGGCATCCAGGACGTCTGTTTTTTAGGTTATTGGGGTGTATCCAAATTTGAAGCAGGCCTTGCATTCACTCCATGGGCAAACTGTATGGGATTAAAAAAATAATAATGTGAACTTTGGTTTCATGTGGCCATCGAGGACGTCTGTTTTTTGAGTTATTGGGATGCATCCAAATTTGGAGCAGGCCTTGCATTAACTTCAGGGGCAAACTGTATGGGAGCAAAAAAATAACAATAATGTGAACTTTGGTTTCATGTGCGCATCCAAGATGTCTGTTATTTGGGTTATTGGGGTGCGTCCAAATTTGGAGCAGGCCTTGCATTCACTTCTTGGGCAAGCTTTATGATAGTAAAAAAAAAATAATAATGGGAACTTTGGTTTCCTGTTGGCATTCAGGACATCTGTTTTTTGGATTATTGGGGTGCGTCCAAATTTTGGGCTGCTCTGCCATTCACTGCATACGCAATAACATGATGGGAGACACACTGTTTAATAATGGGAACAACAAAGCATAGCTGCTTCATGGCTCTATAAGAATAGTGACGGCCGACTGCTGGCCCTTCAAGAATAGTAAAGGCCGCTTGAGGACCCTATAAAAATAGGCTTTGTGACTTTCAGAATCCATCCTTCATAAATGAAACAGGATGTGTCTGATGTTGTGGCACCCACCACATGGGCAGATAAGGTTGTCAAATGTTAAAATTACATTTTGGTCATTTATTTTGCCTTATATACAGGTCATTACCCCGGAAACAATGTTCTTTAACATATTTCCAAGGAAAACCCATTTTGGTTGCATTTTGGTATGTTTTTTGATGAGTCTGGGAAACTGGCATAACACTCGGACAACTTTGTTCACAGCAGTGACCAGGGAGTCAGAAATGCTTCCTGGGGTCTTCCCCATGATGCTCCCATGTCACTTGAGCAATGTTCCCAAAAATTTCCACTGGTTTTAGACCCTCTAAACACCTCTGGGGGGCCGCGGCAAAAATGCTCGAGTTTCCCATAGACTTACATTGGGCTGATTACTCGGGTCGATCACCCAAGCATGCCAATATGCTCGACCCAAGCATTTTAGTGCTCGCTTATCATTACCATCGATACGTTTGTAGGATAAAGGGAGAAGCTTGGAAGCCTAAGAACACCATCCCACCTGTGAAACACGGAGGTGGTACCATCATATTGTGGAGTTGTTTTGCTGCAGGAGAGACTGGTGCACTTCACAAAATAGATGGCATCATGAGAAAAGATTATGTGGCAATACTGAGCACAAGACATGAGCCAGGAAGTTAAAGCTTGGCTGGAAATGGGTTTTCCAAATGAACAAAGACCCGAAGCATACTGCCAACATAGTAACAAAGTGGCTTAACCCTTTCACCGCCAAGGGTGGTTTGCACGTTAATGACCGTGTCAATTTTTACAATTCTGACTACTGTCCCTTTATGAGGTAACTAGCTGAAGAGCCCGGCGCTGCCTGGGCATAGTAACTAACTGTGGTTAGTTACAACAAATAATAATTATCCTCCATTCTACAGTCTCGTGACAAATATACCCATCATACATATCCACGATCCCATAGGCCCGTGCCCATATACCCATAATACATATCCTCCATCCCATAGTCCCGTGCCCGTATACCCATCATACATATCCTCCATCCCATAGACCCATGCCCATATACCCATCATACATATCCTCAATCCCATAGGCCCGTGCCCATATACCCATCATACACATCCTCCATCCCATAGTCCCATGCCCATATATACCCATCATACATATCCTCCATCCTATAGTCGAGTGCCCATATACCCATCACACATCCTCCATCCCATAGGCCCGTGCCCATATACCCATCATACACATCCTCCATCCCATAGTCCCGTGCCCATATATACCCATCATACATATCCTCCATCCCATAGTAGAGTGCCCATATATACCCATCACACATCCTCCATCCCATAGTAGAGTGCCCATGTAGCCATCATACATATCCGCCATCCCATAGTCCCGTGCCCATATACCCGTCATACACATCCTCCATCCCATAGTCAACCATTATGACATCATAATGAGCGGCGGGGCTTGCAACCTATGATGAATCAGCGTCGCCATGGAAACCATTATGACATCATAATAAGGGGCAGGGCTTGATACGCACACACTTTTTCCCCATTATGTAGATAGGGGCATTATGACATCATAATGAGGGGCGGGGCTTGATACGCACACACTTTTTCCCCATTATGTAGATAGGGGTAATATTTTTTGGTGAATTGGAATGCGCAGGGTTAAAATTTCACCTCACAACATAGCCTATGACGCTCTTGGGGTCCAGACGTGTGACTGTGCCAAATTTTGTGGCTGTAGCTGCGACGCTGCAGATGCCAATCCCGGACATACACACACACACACACACATACATACAGTCATGGCCAAAAGTATTGACACCCCTGCAATTCTGTCAGATAATATTCAGTTTCTTCCTGAAAATGATTGCAAACACAAATTCTTTGGTATTATTATCTTCATTTAATTTGTCTTAAATGAAAAAACACAAAAGAGAATGAAGCAAAAAGCAAAACATTGATCATTTCACACAAAACTCCAAAAATGGGCCGGACAAAAGTATTGGCACCCTCAGCCTAATACTTGGTTGCACAACCTTTAGCCAAAATAACTGCGACCAACCACTTCCGGTAACCATCAATGAGTTTCTTAAAATGCTCTGCTGGAATTTTAGACCATTCTTCTTTGGCAAACTACTCCAGGTCCCTGATATTTGAAGGGTGCCTTCTCCAAACTGCCATTTTTAGATCTCTCCACAGGTGTTCTATGGGATTCAGGTCTGGACTCATTGCTGGCCACCTTAGAAGTCTCCAGTGCTTTCTCTCAAACAATTTTCTAGTGCTTTTTGAAGTGTGTTTTGGGTTATTGTCCTGCTGGAAGACCCATGACCTCTGAGGTAGACCCAGCTTTCTCACACTGGGCCCTAAATTATGCTGCAAAATTTGTTGGTAGTCTTCTGACTTCATAATGCCATGCAGACAGTCAAGCAGTCCAGTGCCAGAGGCAGCAAAGCAACCCCAAAACATCAGGGAACCTCCGCCATGTTTGACTGTAGGGACCGTGTACTTTTCTTTGAATGCCTCTTTTTTCTCCTGTAAACTCTATGTTGATGCTTTTGCCCTAAAAGCTCTACTTTTGTCTCATCCGACCACAGAACATTCTTCCAAAATGTTTTAGGCTTTTTCAGGTAAGTTTTGGCAAACTCCAACCTGGCTTTTTTCTTTTTTATGTCTCGGGGTAAGAAGTGGAGTCTTCCTGGGTCTCCTACCATACAGTCCCTTTTCATTCAGATGCCGACGGATAGTATGGATTGACACCATTGTACCCTCGGACTGCAGGGCAGCTTGAACTTGTTTGGATGTTAGTGGAGGTTCTTTATCCAACATCCACACAATCTTGCGTTGAAATCTCTTGTCAATTTTTCTTTTCCGGCCACATCTAGGGAGGTTAGCCACAGTGCCATGGGCTTTAAACTTCTTGATGACACTGTGCACGGTAGACACAGGATCATTCAGATCTTTGGAGATGGACTTGTAGCCTTGAGATTGCTCATGCTTCCTCACAATTTGGTTTCTCAAGTCCTCAGACAGTTCTTTGGTCTTCTTTCTTTTCTCCGTGCTCAATGTGGTACACACAAGGACACAGGACAGAGGTTGAGTCAACTTTAATCCATGTCAACTGGCTGCAAGTGTGATTTAGTTATTGCCAACACCTGTTAGGTGCCACAGGTAAGTTATAGGTGCTGTTAATTACACAAATTAGAGAAGCATCACATGATTTTTCGAACAGTGCCAATACTTTTGTCCACCCTCTTTGTTATGTTTGGTGTGGAATTATATCCAATTTGGCTTTAGGACAATTCTTTTTGTGTTTTTTCATTTAAGACAAATTAAATGAAGATAATAATACCAAAGAATTTGTGTTTGCAATCATTTTCAGGAAGAAACTGAGTATTATCTGACAGAATTGCAGGGGTGTCAATACTTTTGGCCATGACTGTACATACACACATTGAGCTTTATATCTAATACATAAAGCTCAAAGTGTGTATGTATGTATGTGTGTGTGTATGTATGTGTGTATGTATGTATGTGTGTATGTCCGGGATAGGCATCCGCACCGTCGCAGCTACAGCCACAAAATTTGGCACAGTCACACGTCTGGACCCCGAGAGTGTCCTAAGCTATGTTGTGAGGTGAAATTTTAACCCTGCGCGTTCCAATTCACCAAACAATTTTGCCCCTATCTACATACTGGGGAAAAAGTGTGTGCGCGTCAAGCCCCGCCCCTCATTATGATGTCATAATGCCCCTATTTGCATACTGGGGAAACAGTGTGTGCGTATCAAGCCCCACCCCTCATTATGATGTCACAATGGTTGCCATGGCCATGCTGATGTCATCATAGGTTGCAAGCCCTGCCGCCTGCTCATTATGATGTCATAATGGTTGACTATGGGATGGAGGATGTGTGATGGGTATATGGGCACTGGAGTATTGGATGGAGGATGTGTGATGGGTATATGGGCACTGGACTATGGGATGGAGGATATGTATGACGGGTATTTGGGCATGGGACTATGGGATGGCGAATATGTATGATGGGTATATGGGCACGGAACTATGGGATGGAGGATATGTATGACGGGTATATGAGAACGGGACTATGGGATGGCAGATATGTATGATGGGTATATGGGCACGGGACTATGGGATGGAGGATATGTATGATGGGTATATGGGCATGGGACTATGAGATGAAGGCTGTGTGATGGGTATATGGGCACTCGACTATGGGATGGCGAATATGTATGATGGGTATATGGGCATGGGACTATGGAATGGAGAATATGTATGATGGGTATATGGGCATGGGACTATGGGATGGAGGATATGTATGATGGGTATATGGGCATGGGACTATGGAATGGTGGATATGTATGATGGGTATATGGGCACGGGACTATGGGATGGAGGATAATTATAATTTGTTATAACTAACCACAGTTAGTTACTATGCCCGGGCAGCGCTGGGCTCTTCAGCTAGTATTAGATAACTCTGGAACACTTCCATGGATCCCATGGATACTCAAAATCACAATCAAGAAGTTTATTAACTCTTCAGGTGCTTCACAGGAATTTTTTGAATGTTTAAAAAGTTACTTCAAGTCCTATTTTTTTTTATTTTACCAAGGGTAGCAGGAGAAAATGAACTACAAAAGTTATATGTGGGGGGAACCACTGTTTCAGCAGAGCTCGGAAGGGAAGGAGCGCCTTTTTCAATGCAAAATTGGCTGGAATTGAGATCAGACGCCATGTCGCTTTTGGAGAGCCCCTGATGTGTCTAAACAGTGGAAACCCCCCACAAGTTACCCCATTTTGGAAACTATAACCCACAAGGAACTTATCTAGATGTGTCGTGAGAACTTTGAGCGTGCAACGGCTTCACAGAAGTTTATAACGTACAGCTGTACAATTAAAAAATCATATTTTTTCCACAAAAATGATCTTTTCCCCCACAATTGATCCCTAAAGTTATTGTGCAATTTGTCCTGAGTACGCTGATACCCCATATGTGGGGGTAAATCACTGTTGGAGCGCATGGCAGAGCTCGGAAGGAAATGAGTGCTGTTTGACTTTTTCAACGCAGAATTGGCTTGACACCATCTCGCATTTGAAGTGCCTAAACAGTGGAAACCCCCCACAAATGACACCATTTTGGAAGGTAGACCTCCCAAGGAACTTATCTAGATGCGTGGTGAGAACTTTGAACCCCCAATGGCTTCACAAAAGTTTATAACGTACAGCTGTAAAATTAAAAAATCATATTTTTTCCACAAAAATGATCTTTTCACCCCCAATTTTAAACAGGACCCCAAAAGTTATTGTGCAATTTGTCCTGAGTACGCTGATACCCCATATGTGGAGGTAAACCACTGTTTGGGTGCATGGCAGAGCTCGGAAGGGAAGGAGTGTCGTTTGACTTTTTCAATGCAAAATTGAGATCTGGTGCCATGTTGCATTTGGAGAGCTCCTGATGTGCCTGAACAGTGGAAACCCCCCATAATTGACCCCATTTTGGAAACTAGACCCCCCAAGGAACTTATCTAGATGTGTGGTGAGCACTTTGAATCCCCATGTGCTTCACAGAAGTTTATAACCCCAGGCATGAAAAAAAAAATCATATTTTTTCCACAAACATGATCGTTTGGTCCCCAATTTTTTATTTTCCCAAGGGTAACAGGAGAAATTGGACCGCAAAAGTTGTTGTCCAATTTGTCCTGAGTACGCTGATACCCCATTTGTGGGAGAAAACTATTGTATGGGCACATGCTGGGGCTCAGAACCGAAGTAGTGACATTTTGGAATGCAGACTTTGATGGAATGGTCTGCAGGTGTCATGTCGTGTTTGGAGAGCCCCTGATGTGCCTAAAACAGTGGAAACCCCCCACAAGTGACCTCATTTTGGAAACTAGACCCCCAAGGAACTTATCTAGATGTGTAGTGAGCACTTTTAACCCCCATGTGCTTCACAGAAGTTTATAACGCCCGGGCGTGAAAATAAAAAAATCATATTTTTTCCACAAACATGGTCTTTCAGTACCCAGTTTTTTAATTTTCCCAAGGGTAACAGGAGAAATTGGACCACAAAAGTTGTTGCCCAATTTGTCCTGAGTACGCTGATACCCCATATGTGGGAGAAAACTACTGTATGGGCACACGTCGGGGCTCAGAAGGAAATGGTCTGCGGGTGTCATGTTGCGTTTGGAGAGCCCCTGATGTGCCTAAACAGTGGAAACCTCCCTCAAGTGACCCCGTTTTGGAAATGACCCCCCAAGGAACTTATCGCTATGTGTTGTCAGCACTTTGAACCCCCAAGTGCTTCACAGAAGTTTATAATGTAGAGTCATAAAAATAAAAAAACTTATTTTTTTCCACAAAAATGATATTTTTGCCCCTAATTTTTTATTTTCCCAAGGGTAACAAGAGAAATTGGACACCAAAAGTTGTTGTGCAATTTGTCCTGAGTAGGCTGATACCCCATATGTGGGGGTAAACCACTGTTTGGGTGCATGGCAGAGCTTGGAAGGTGCACCTTTTGACTTTTTCAACATAGAATTGGCTGGAATTAAGATCAGACGCCATGTCACATTTGGAGAGCCCCTGATCTGCCTAAACAGTGGAAACCCCCAATTATAACTCCAACCCTAACCCCAACACACCCCTAACCCTAATCTCAGCCCTAACCCTAACCCTAATCCTAACCCTTATCCTAGCCCTAACCCTTACGGGAAAATGGAAATAAATACTTTTTTTTATTTTATTTTTTCCCTAACTAAGGAGGTGATAAAGGGGGGTTTGATTTACTATTTATAGCGGGTTTTTATGTTTGGCAGCTATCACACGCTAAAAGACGCTTTTTATTGCAAAAAATAGTTTTTGCATCTCCACATTTTGTGAGCTATAATTTTTCCATATTTTGGCCCACAGAGTCATATGAGGTCTTATTTTTTGCTGGACGAGTTGATGTTTTTATTAGTATCATTTTTGGGCACGTGACATTTTTTGAGCACTTTTTATTCCAATTTTTGGGACACAGAATGAACAAAAACCAGCATTTCATGAATTTCTTTTGGGTGGGGGGGCGTTTACACAGTTTTGCGTTCGGTAAAATTGATAAAGCAGTTTTATTATTCGGGTCAGTATGATTACAGCAATACCTAATTTATATAATTTTTTTATATTTTGGAGCTTTTATACAATAAAAACAATTTTATATAAAAATAATTATTTTTGCATTGCTTTATTCCGCAAGCTTTAACTTTTTTATTTTTTCGCTGATGATGCTCGCTTTTGCGGGACAAGATCATGTTTTCAGCAGTACCATGTTTATTTACATTAGTCTTTTTGATCGCATGTTATTTCACTTTTTGATCGGCTGTATGATGAAAAAGCATTGTTTTTTGCCTTGTTTTTTTTTAAGGGTTTCACTAAAGGGGTTAACTAGTGGGACAGTTTTAAAGGGTGGGTCGTTGCGGACGCGGCAATGCTAAATATGTGTACTTCTATTTTTTTATGTGCAAAAAAGAATTTATTAGGCTGGTTTCACATTAGCGTTGAAACAACGCTGCGCACTGCGTCGGTAAGCCCTGCCCTGATCCGGCTCCATGCCCGCCCCATCCGGGATCACCGCCTACTATCGCATTTGCACGCATGCGATCGGCACACCCTATCTTTAGCATAGGGTGCGCAGATCATGCGCTGCCAGTGTGAAAGTAGTGTGCTGCGCACTTTTGACGGCGCTCACGGCGCACCGTCAAAAGTGCGCAGCATGCTACTTTCACACTGGCAGCGCATGATCTGCGCACCCTATGCTAAAGATAGGGTGTGCCGATCGCATGCGTGCAAATGCGATAGTAGGCGGTGATCCCGGATGGGGCGGGCAGGGAGCCGGATCAGGGCAGGGCTTACCGACGCAGTGCGCAGCGTTGTTTCAACGCTAATGTGAAACCAGCCTTAGGGAATATTTAAAAAAAAAAAAATTATTTAGGAATTTTTTAAAAATTATTTTTACGCTTTTCTAAAATTTTTTTTTACTTTATTACTTTGCTCCAGGTGGGGACATCACTGTACCGTGTCAGATTTCTGATCTGACACTTTGCAGTGCACTGTGTCAGACAGGTATGGACTGGGACTGAAATTCAGCCCTGGCATTTGAAATCACACAGGCCCATGTTGTCCCCATCCGCATGAACCAGATGGGATATATTACTAATATTACCCTGGATGGAGGAAAACAAGATTTACTACAAGACCAATATTTCTAATGTTACCCGTGGCCTGCTGGGGTAAGTGACTGAGTCGGCAACTTTGTGCTCCATCACAACTCTTAACAGTATTGGCATCTTGAGAACACTGATTCTACTAACAACATAGCATACAAGGCAGCCCACGACCAGACCGGCCCTTCTGGCATTTGCCAGAATTGCCAGATGGCCAGTCCAGCCCTGGTGTCAGATCAACGATCTGACAGGCACTGCAGGAGGCTTTCTCAGCGCCTGCTCTCAGCAGGCACTGAGAAAGCATCCTCCCTGCCGGACCCTGAAGGCCCCCACGTCCATATTGGATCCGGGGGCCTGCAGGAAGGAGGCCCTCAGAACAACACTAGCACATCGCGTTGTTCCGAGGGGCTCAGGGAAGCACGCAGGGATCCCCCTCCCTGTCCGATGCTTCCCTATGCCCCCGGTACACTGCGATCACATTTGATTGCAGTGTGTCAAGGGTTAATGTGCCAGGGGCGGTCCGTGACCACACCAGGCACATAGTGCCGGGTGTCAGCTTTGATAATCATCTGAAACCCGGCCACGATCAGCTGCGCTCCACCCTTGAGCGCAGCTGATCGCGATGACGTACTATCCCATCCACATTATATGGGCCTGGGTCACTTGGATGGGATAGTATGTCAAATGTCAGGAAGGGGTTAAGGATAACAAAGTCAATGCTTTGGAGTAGCCATCACAAAACCCTGATCTCAAACCTATTGAAAATTTATGGGCAAAGCTGAAAAGGCTGGTGCAAGCAAGGCGACCTACAAACCTGGATCAGTTACACTAGTTTTATCAGGAGGAATGGGCCCAAATTCTGACCAACAAATGTTCGACCCAAGCCATTTAGTTTAAGGGCAATGGTATCAAATACTAATAAAATGTAAAGTTTTGACTTTGCAGTTAGTAATAAAAATGCCTTAAAACATTCTTTCTCTCATTATTCTGGCATTTGGCAAATATTAATAATTATGGTAATCCTATTTGAAAAACATGGCTTGTCTGGTAGAGGAGCATGTAATCAAACTGGCTGCAGGGATTGAAGTGAAATTTAGATGGAAAAAAAAGAAGAAACAATAAACAAAATGTAAAAGGGTTTTGTATATTACAATACAGCACATATTAGTTAAGAAATATTTGGATTTTGGGGTCGGATAACCTCTTTTATATATTGCAATCATGTTATATTATATATTAAGAAACGTGCACATTATCTACTGGTACGAAGATTTATCTTTCCTGAATCATATTGTATAGCACTGTGTGCTTACCTTTGCTCATTTTGACATGTATAATATGATAACTGTGATATGAACAGGATAAAAACTTTGAAGGGAGTGCTTTTGTAAGGTGAACATACACTTTATATAGCTGACAGCCAAATAGAGTTATTTTTCCTAACTTCCCCCATACACAAGCACACTCAGCCCAGCTGAGCATACAGATGTTTTCTATGAAAAGAGGGAATAAGCCACTGCCAGACACAACTCACCAGTCTAAAAAATGTAAGAATTTGTGTGCCAGCGTCAGTGATACATATGCTTATCTGTTGTCCTGATATTTTCAAGTAGATGGGGAATACAAAAGTAAAGTTTGAATGACTTTGGAACACAATACCCCTGGTAGCCTTTCTTCTACTCTAACCTCATATATCTTGATTACCTATATTATCACATTGGAAACGCAAAGAGACTAAAAGAGCGAGTAATCTGCCAAATAAATGATAAATAAATTAATTTTACCATTGAGCCGCAATCCTGCCCAGAGTCCATAGAAGATGATGAAATTCTATCCTGGGAGAACGAACAAAATATTGAGTGTGGAGCATGGATGACAAGAGAATATCCTCAGAATATTATCATAGTCTTATCCTTCTTCTCAGTATTCATTTGCTCATTTTCATATAAATGAATCATCCGGGTGCAATTGGGGAAAATGTCAGCGCAGCGATGATTGTAAAAAACATGACTTATGTTATGAACTTCCCTTAGTTCAAAGCTGCTATCATCAATGCTATAAACATCATACAAATCAGTATTCTGACACATCATTCTGTCATTACTGGAATCAATCAGATTTCAATCAAAGAGAATGAGGCATTGGAGCATAAATTACATGTTAATATATGAAGAGTAACTTAATGAACAATGCATATAGTCATTTATTTCCCTGCAGTTTCCAATAAAAACACTATAATAAGTGTATAGTTAGCTGTGAGCACAGACAGTCCTATCAATCCTATTAATACTACCCTTAGTTACAGTTACTGTATATCATGTAATGCACAATTGTGAATTATGAGGATGAGAAAAGTGTAGAGGGGAGCTGTATTTTCCATTATATTATGCATTTCTTTAAAGAGGACCCATCAGCTTTTTGAACATATCTGTTGTCACGATTCCTCATACTAAGTGTCTGGATGCTGTGAATAACAGTTTTCTGTGCTGAGCTGTTAGTGTAGTGATGGACATTGGATATTGCCATTTCCATTTGTGGTTCTACCATTACTCTCCAGCAGCACGCCCGCTATCTTGGGGTCATATTTGATTCAGATTTTTGATTCACACCCTATATCCGATCTTTCACTCGCTCATGTCATCTATACCTCACAAACAACTCTAGAATTCAACCTTTTCTTACCTTTGACTCTGCAAAAAGTCTTACTGTGGCTATTATTTATTTTTGTCTGGACTATTGCAACTCTCTACTTAGTCTCCTTCTTACTAAACTGCCCCTTCTCCAGTCTGTTCAGAATGCAGCAGACAAGGTCATATTCCTTTCCAACCGCAACACCTATGCTTTCACCCTGTGCCAGTCGTTGCACAGGTTGACCATCCGCTACAGAGTCCAATATAAACTTATCACTCTCACCCACAAAGCGTTCCATGGTTCAGCACCCCCCACATCTCCTATGTCGTCTCATTCTACCAACCTACCTGTGCCATCCATTCTGCTAATGATCTAAGACTAGCATCCTCAATAATCAGAACCTCCCACTCCTGTCTACAAGACTTCTAGTGTTCTCCTCCAGTTCTTTAGAATGCTCTACCAGGAAAGTTCAACTAATTCCAAATAGCATGGCTTAAAAATGCATTTTTTTCTGGCCTATTGCATTACCTCACTAATCTAACTTTCCCCGCTTTGCTCATACAAAACTTTCTTCAAAATCAGGATCCTCATAGCATCTGTTTACACACCTTTCATGCACTTAAAGGGAACCTGTCACCAGAAATAAAGCTGTTAATCTACAGATATGAGGTTAATCTGCAGGCTAACAGCGTTATGATGCTGTATGGCATTTGCTCGGAGCCAAGTGTAGCAAGGAGAAAATGATCTCTATTCAATATTGAGTCATAGGGAAGGGGTGGCACTGGTTTAGTCATGCTCTGAGTATACAGAGAGGCTGCTGATACCACACCCATGGCACTGACTGACAGCTGGCCACAATGTAGAGCCAGTGTCAGTCAGGGCCAGGGGCTGCTTTGTATACTCAGAGTACATTTCTGCATTATATAACACTACAAAAAAGTGTTGTAAAATTTTTTGGGATTCAATTACTCATCCAAACAGTATTACATTCTCTGTGGTACATTTCAGTGGTATATATCACTACAAAAAAGTATTGTAACATTTTTCTGGATTCAATTATTCATCCATACAGTATTACATGCTCTGTGGTACATTTTGGTGGTATGTAAGACTCCAAAAAACATTGAAAAATTTTTCTTGTTTCAATTACTCATCTATAGAGTATTATGTGCTTTGTGGTACATTTCTGTGTTATATAACACTCAAAAAAAGGGTTGTGAAATTTTTCTGGATTCAATTACTCATCCAATAGAGTTTTACGTGCTTTGTGGTACATTTTGGTAGTATATAAACCTCACAAAAAACTTTCCAAAATTTTTTATGGATTCAATTGATCATCCATACAGTTTAACATGCTTTGTGTAAAATTACGGTGGGCTAAAATTTTAAAAACCACTTGGCTTGGTACAGTTTACTAAATATTTTTGTTAAAAAAATTGACTATTATCATATATACAGTAGAACTTGATTTGTGTGCTACCAACACCAAAGATTGCTGGCTGTACTTCTATCAGGGTTTGAACTAGTTCCTGCACTCCCTCCTGTTTCTTCTCATACTCCATCTCTGATGTGCTATTTCAGAGAACACATCAGCTGGAAGCTTAACAGCACTCCTTCAGTGAAGCAGCAACAAGCTCTGCTGAAGCTAATTTATTTAGAAGACAAACCACACACGATGGTAGTGTTACTTGAAGTAATAACAGACCAGACAGAGCCTCTGAAACCTACAACTATAACCTGGAGGGGGCTATGAATCTTGGCAAGCTCACACACATGCCATGCTTGTCCCACGTGCTTAACTTAGTTCAGCAGTTTCTGAAAACAAGTGGCCAATCCCGCAAATCAGCTATAGCTGCCGCTGTTCTGGCAGTGCTGCAGCAGCACATCCAAGTGTCAGCTCACCGACCGACTTACGTCACCTGTTATGAATGAGTCACCGGAGGAGGAAAAAACAAAAATGCAAGCTAAGTCCAGAAAACCGGAGAGGTTGGTAGCTAGCGGATTGCAGACCCCTGATCCTTTTCACAACAACTAACAGTAGCCGTGGAGCATTCCTACGGTGGTCCTAGACGCCTCTTCACAGCCGGATAACTAAATAAGCCTAAAGAAAGAAAGGGGAAATCTAAACTGCCCCAGAGCAGACCCCAAAGCAATAGACAGCCCCCAACATGTATTGTCGGTGAAAACAGATGAAAACACAAACACAGACAGAAAGACAGGCAGATCACACAATGGGACCCAACTAACTAGATAGGATAGGACAGAAAAGATGCTGGCTGCAATCCGCAAAAACCCTACCAAAAATGTCCCAACACGTCTGATAGGAAAAACGGCCCTGAAGTCACTAGACTTCAAAATCCCTATATCAGCACTCCGATATATTCTGAAGACAGAGCAAAAGAGATTTAACCAATCATGGACAAAAATGGAAATTCAGCAGAGCCCCAGCCGGGGCTGGCAGAACACAAAACTAAGCAAATCAGACAAAATCTCATGGAACAGTAACAGAGCAAAACTTAGCTTTAGAAGACAGGAACTGAACTGGAGGCCAGAGCTCAGAGCAGAGAAATCACCAGCAACCCTACAGGGCGTCAGCTGCCTTATATCCACTCAGAGATTCTGGATGTCCAATCGCAATCCACCTGTTCAGGTGACAGGTTTCTCCCATCCAAATCAATTTCACTACCTCCTTTCACCAGCAGAGGGAGTTCATCGGACATCAAAGGTGAACGAGAAAATGAGCTCACAACAATCACCATGCAAAGATTTAGCTTCTGTGCCTACCTAAACAGTCGCTGTTGACAATGAAACATGATGCTTTGTGTAATGGGAGTGGTGAAACCGCTGTACTATGGTCCGAGGAGAGTCTGAAGCGCAACTAGGTGAGCACCTGACTCTTCACAAGAGCCCCTCATGGTAGGTTTAGGCTTGGCTCCCGATGGACACCAGGTGCTACTCCAGGACAGATCTTGGTTGCATGGCAGCTGACCCCCAAGGGACAGGTAGCTGGAACAGCTCAGTAAGAGAGTACAGTTGATACAGTCAGGCACGGCAGAAACATAAGCAGCACAAATGCAAATGGATTCGGCTGGTACACGGATAGGCACTGGCAGGTGTGGACTGGTCCGGCTGATATACAGATAGGCACTGGCAGGTGGATCCGGTTAATGTACAGATTGGTATGTTAGATGTAGGTGGGTCTGGCTGATATACAGATTGGCACGGCAGGTGCAAGCGATTCTGGCTGATAAACAGATTGCATGGCAGGTGCATGGTGCAGGCAGGTATGGCTGATATGGAGATTGGCATAGCAGGTGTAGGTGGGTCCGGCTGATATACAGATTGGCACAGCAGGTGCAAGGGGTCCAGCTGATATGGAGATGGGCATGGCAGGTGTAGGTAGATCCATCTGATATACAGACTGGCATGGCAGGTGCAGGCAGGTCTGGCTGATATACAGATTGGCACGGCAGAAATACAGACTTACAATGCAAGTACTAGCACGGACTGATAGGCTTAAGGTGAGAACCAGTAGACAGTGAAGGGAATGTTCAGACACTAGAGGAAATAGCAGGTACTAAGGGACAGGGACCTGAGCACTAGAAAGCATGTTTGTGTAACAGACTAACAACGTTGCACAGACACCTCCATGCAGGTGGAGGTGTCTTAAATAATAGGTGTCTAACAGTCATTGGCTGGGGACATGTTAGGATTAGAGTTGAGCGATACCGTCCGATACTTCAAAGTATCGTATCGGATGGTATCGGCCGATCTTTAAAAAAAGTATCGGTATCGCCGATTCCGATACCGGAAGTCCCATTCAAGTCTATGGGACTTCCGGTATCGGAATAAGAAAAACCCTTTCCTGCCCTTGTACAGCCTCTCTGGGGTCTGTACGGGCCTTTCGGGGGGCTGTGCCGGCCTGCCAGGGGGTCTGTGCAGGCTCCGGTGGTCTGTGCCGGCCTGCCGGTGGTCTGTGCAGGCTCCGGGGGGCTGTGCCGGCCTGCCGGGGGGCTGTGCCGGCCTGCCGGGGGGCTGTGCCGGCCTGCCGGGGGGCTGTGCAGGCTCCGGGGGGCTGTGCCGGCCTGCCGGGGGGCTGTGCCGGCCTGCCGGTGGTCTGTGCAGGCTCCGGGGGTCTGTGCAGGCATCGTCCGATGGGACTACAAGTCCCATCGGGCGATGCCTGCTACCATGACAGTGATTGACACATTAGCCAATGATGGGACAGTAGTAGTCCCATCATCCGGCTAATGTGTTAAATGTAAAAAAAAAAAAAAAATTACATGCTACATACATACAACATGCATACTACATACATGCTACATTCATACTACATAAATACTACATGCAACATACATACTACATATATACTACATGCATGCTACATACATACTGCATGCTACATACATACCACATATATACTACATACATACTACATGCATGCTACATGCATGCTACATGCTACATACATAACACATATATACTACATGCATGCTACATACATACTACATGCTACATACTACATGCATGCTACATACATACTACATGCTACATACTACATATATACTACATGCATGCTACATGCATGCTACATGCTACATACATAACACATATATACTACATGCATGCTACATACATACTACATGCTACATACTACATGCATGCTACATACATACTACATGCTACATACTACATATATACTACATGCATGCTACATACATACTACATGCTACATACATACTACATATATACTACATGCATGCTACATACATACTACATGCATGCTACATACATACTACATGCTACATACATACTACATGCTACATACATACTACATATATACTACATACATACTACATACATGCTACATACATGCTACATGCTACATACATACTACATACATACTACATACATACTACATACATACTACATGCATGCTACATACATACTACATGCATGCTACATACATACCACATACATACTACATGCTACATACATACCACATATATACTACATACATACAATACATTCATACAATACATACATAGACATACAGTACATATAACATAGAGTAACATACTTACCAATACTTGTCACATTGTTCCCCGAAGCCATTGTCTTTTCCGGGATAAATATTAACATAACAAACCACAAAAATACTCACCCACGATCCGAAGCAGTCCACGAGTGTGTCCCACGACGATCTTGGGTAGAGAACTGCAGCATCAGATGATGCTGCCGTTCTCTACGGGCTGCAGGAATCCAATGACGGAAGGTAGGTATCCTTCCGCACTGTATTCCTCCGCCACTTAAAAAAAAAAAAGTCCCTAGTCTCACTTTATGCCATTGCTGTGTGGGAAATTCCCACACAGCAATGGCATAAAGTGAGACTAGGGACTTTTTTTTTTTAAGTGGCGGAGGAATACAGTGCGGAAGGATACCTACCTTCCGTCATTGGATTCCTGCAGCCCGTAGAGAACGGCAGCATCATCTGATGCTGCAGTTCTCTACCCAAGATCGTCGTGGGACACACTCGTGGACTGCTTCGGATCGTGGGTGAGTATTTTTGTGGTTTGTTATGTTAATATTTATCCCGGAAAAGACAATGGCTTCGGGGAACAATGTGACAAGTATTGGTAAGTATGTTACTCTATGTTATATGTACTGTATGTCTATGTATGTATTGTATGAATGTATTGTATGTATGTAGTATATATGTGGTATGTATGTAGCATGTAGTATGTATGTGGTATGTATGTAGCATGCATGTAGTATGTATGTAGCATGCATGTAGTATGTATGTAGTATGTATGTAGTATGTATGTAGTATGTATGTAGCATGTAGCATGTATGTAGCATGTATGTAGTATGTATGTAGTATATATGTAGTATGTATGTAGCATGTAGTATGTATGTAGCATGCATGTAGTATGTATGTAGTATGTATGTAGCATGCAGTATGTATGTAGCATGTATGTAGTATATATGTAGTATGTATGTAGCATGTAGTATGTATGTAGTATGTATGTAGTATGTATGTAGCATGCAGTATGTATGTAGCATGTATGTAGCATGTATGTAGTATGTATGTAGCATGCATGTAGTATGTATGTAGCATGCATGTAGTATGTATGTAGCATGCATGTAGTATGTATGTATGTAGTATGTATGTAGTATGTATGTAGTATGTATGTAGTATGTATGTAGCATGCAGTATGTATGTAGCATGTATGTAGTATGTATGTAGCATGTAGTATGTATGTAGCATGCATGTAGTATGTATGTAGCATGCAGTATGTATGTAGCATGTATGTAGTATGTATGTAGTATATATGTAGTATGTATGTAGCATGCATGTAGTATGTATGTAGTATGTATGTAGCATGCAGTATGTATGTAGTATGTAGTATGTATGTAGTATATATGTAGTATGTATGTAGCATGCATGTAGTATGTATGTAGTATTTTTTTTTTTTTTTTTTTAACATTTAACACATTAGCCGGATGATGGGACTACTACTGTCCCATCATTGGCTAATGTGTCAATCACTGTCATGGTAGCAGGCATCGCCCGATGGGACTTGTAGTCCCATCGGACGATGCTTGCACAGACCCCCGGACATCAGCACAGCCCCCCGGCAGGCCGGCACAGCCCCCCGGCAGGCCGGTACAGACCCCCACAGGGTGCACAGACCACCGGCAGGCCGGCACAGCCCCCCGGCAGGCCGGTACAGACCCCGGGCAGTCCACACAGCCCCCCGGCAGGCCGGCACAGCCCCCCGGCAGGCCGGCAGAGACCCCCGGAAGGCCCGAAATGACGGCGCATCATGATGCGCACACACCGCGCATCATGATGACGTCAGGCCGTCAATCAACTGAACTTCCGATTCCGATGCCGAATTCCGATATTGAAAAAATATCGGAAGTCGGTATCGGAATTCCGATACAGCAAGTATCGGCCGATACCCGATACTTGCGGTATCGGAATGCTCAACACTAGTTAGGATGAAACGTGCGGCCCCCTTAACAAGGTGTGCTGGCTGTGCATGGAACCCGTTCAACAGCCAAAGAGGAAGGAGGAAGAAGTGCATGAAGGGAGCCGCGGCTGTGAGTGAGTCATTGTCCCTGCCGGGGGAGTGGAGCAGCGTGTATGCGGAAAAGGTGGAGATGGAGAAAGACATGAGACAGGGAGATACTACCCAGCCCAGCCTCATCTAATCTGCTCTGTGTGGCTTGGGTAACAATGAGGACGTGGATGAGGAGGAGGAAAAGCTGGCTGAGCGCAACAAAGGTTAGTACCCACTCAAGCATCGTCTCGTCTCTCCTACATGGATGGGCTGAGGAGGGGATTGAGGAGGAAAAGATGGAGGAGGACATAGAGAGTAGTCATAATGGTGAAGACAGGAAAGTTTTGGCACATATGGCAGACTTTATGTACCGCTGCCTTTCCTATGATCCTTGCGTTACATTCATCTTGACAAAAAAAGTTCACTTGTTCACTCTGCTAGACACACACTACAAGGAGAACCTTGCATCTTTCCTTTCTGAGGCAGAGAGGTCTACTAAATTGGTGCTATAGCTGCAGGCCATAGTGGAAAATATGTTGGGAACATTTCAATCAGACAATGCTAGTGGCAGGGGGCAAAATTCCTTGCCCAATCAAGAAGCAGAGGCCAGGGAGATACCCGGTAGATGCTGGGAGACACTGTAAAAGGCGTGGGCCAATTTCATAACACCATCCCAGCATTTAGGCCCTGTTGACCGAGTATTTTTGATAAGGAGAGAAACATTTTTAAAGATGGTCAAGCAATACCTGGCTGACCAAACCAGCATACTCCCTAATTCAACTGCGACTTTCAACTATTGGGTCTCAAAGCTGGACAACTGGCATGAGCTGTCCCTCTATGCCTTGGAGGTGTTGTGCTGCCTTGCCACAAGAGTCTTGGCTGAGCTGGTTTTTAGTGCTGCTGCAGGGCTCAAAGCAGACAGGCACTTTCGGCTGTCAACAGAAAGTGCTGTCAGGATCACACTGATAAAAATGAACAAAGTAGGATTAGCCCCAACTTTTCCACACTTCCAGATGACAGCAGCTCATAAAGTGTTTTTAATCTTCAATGTTTGAATGAGGTCCTCCAAGGATCCATGAATGACTGTATTATCTTCTTTATCATTTTTTCATAGCGTAGCGCTTTGGTCAGAACCTTTATCAACTACACTTTCTTAATATTTTAATGTGCCATTCAGTTGTTGCCTTCAAGGGTCTATGGATGACCCGGCTTGCATTTTTTGGCAGATTTTGCATTTAGTGCATAGCCTTTATGAGTCTAGCAGTACCACTACATGACAATTTGAACAAAATGTGTATGAAGCCCTCCCTTTATGTCTAATACACGGTGTATCCGAGTTCCTCTTCCATCATATTTTTTACAGTTTCTGCTTCCTTTATAAATTACACTGAAATTTCCAATTTTTTTAATAAGAATTTCAATTTTGGTTTATTTACATTTTTTTTAATTGTTTTTTAAATGTTGCCTTATGTACAATTCAATATACAGGAAAGAATATTTCTTAACTTTTTTCTCCTGTAAACTTCAATTTTTCATAGATTTTAAATGTTTTATTGTCAATCCTCAAAGTGGAGAAAAAGTGTGACACCATTGTCCTCAGCAGAGAATGGGGAGTCAGATATGCTTCCAGAGGTCTTCCCCATGCTGTTTTCCTTCCATTCAGCACTGTTTTCCATCGATTTCAACATTTTCACTGACCCCAGAAAAATGCTCAGATTTTCAATTGATTGCCATTATACTCGTTACTCGAAAGGAGTATCTGCGCATTAGGAATCGCTTGGTTCAAGTAACAAGCATCTGAGCATTTTAGTACTCACTCATCCATATTTTGTACACATTTTGTTACATAGAATCATAGAATCATAGAATCGTAGAGTTGGAAGGGACCTCCTGGGCCATCTGGTCCAACCCCCTGCTCAAAGCAGGATTCGCTAAATCATCCCAGTCAGATGTCTGTCCAGCCTCTGTTTGAAGACTTCCATTGATGGAGAACTCACCACTTCTTGTGGCAGCTTGTTCCACTCATTGATCACTCTAACTGTCAAAAAGTTTTTTCTAATATCTAATCTGTGTCTACTCCCATTCAGTTTCATCCCATTGCATCTAGTCTTTCCTTGTGCAAATGAGAATAAAGTTGATCCTTCTACAATGTGACAGCCCTTTAGATATTTGTAGACAGCTATTAAGTCTCCTCTCAGTCTTCGCTTTTGCAAACTAAACAATCCCAAATCCTGCAACCTTTCCTCATAAGACAGGGTTTGCAGACCGATCACCATTCTGGTTGCTCTTTTCTGAACTTGCTCCAGTTTGTTGATGTCTTTTTTAAAATGTGGTGCCCAAAACTGGACACAATATTCCAGATGAGGTCTGACCAAAGAGGAGTAGAGGGAAATAATGACTTCACATGATCTAGACTGTATTCTTCTGTTAATACATCCTAGAATTGCATTTGCCTTTTTTGCTGCTGCATCACACTGTTGACTCATATTCAGTTTGTGATCTATTAGTATACCCAAATCTTTTTCACATGTGCTGTTGCTTAGGCCTATTCCTCCCATTCTGTATATGCTTTTTCATTTTTATTGCCCAGATGTAGTACTTTGCATTTTTCCCTTTTAAAAACCATTCTGTTAGTTGCTGCCCACTTCTCCAGTTTATTTATATCTTTTTGAATCCTCTCTCTCTCTTCTCTAGTATTAGCTATCCCTCCTAGCTTTGTGTCATCAGCAAATTTAAACAGTTTACCCTCAATTCCTTCATCTAAATCGTTGATAAAGATGTTGAACAATACAGGGCCCAGGACAGAGCCCTGTGGTACCCCACTTGAGACATTCTTCCAACTGGATGTGCAGTCATTTACGACCACTCTTTGGGTCCGATCACTAAGCCAGTTATGAATCCACCTAACAGTTGCCTTGTCCATTCCATACTTAGTCATTTTTTCAATAAGGATTGTATGAAATACTTTGTCAAATGCTTTTCTGAAGTCAAGATATACTTTATTTACAGCATTTCCTTGATCCACCCAATCAGTGATCCATCATAGAAGGAAATTAAGTTAGTCTGACATGACTTATTAGTTACAAACCCATGCTGACTCTGTTTAATCACTCCATTCTTATCCAGTTACTGACATACATGTTGTTTAATAATTTGTTCAAAGATCTTTCCTGGTATAGAAGTCAGACTCACCGGCCTATAGTTGCCTGGGTCCACCTTCTTCCCCTTTTTGAAGATAGGAACAACATTTGCTCTTCTCCAGTCTTCTGGGACTTCTCCTGTTCTCCAAGAATTTTCAAAGATTATGGAGAGGGGTTCAAAAGTTTCTTCTGCTATCTCCTTCAGTACTCTGGGGTGTAATTCATCTGGACCTGGAGACTTGAATTCATTTAGGTTAGCTAAGTGTTTCCTCACTATCTTTCTGTTTATAGATATCCTGGATTCTTTTATTCCCTTAATAGGACAGTGAAGAACAGTTGATGTTACATTTCCTTTCTGAGAGAAAACAGATGCAAAATAGGAATTTAAAAGTTCGGCCTTCTCAACATCCTGTCTTACCATTTCATCATTTTCATCCTGTAAAAATCCTATAGCATCTTTGACTTTTCTTTTACTTTTGACATATCCCCAAAATCCTTTATTATTGCTTTTGACATCTCTTGCAAGCCTCAATTCATTGTCAGCTTTAGGTAATCTGATTTGTGCCCTGCAGGTTCTGCAGACAGCATTATATTCTTCTTTAAATATGCCTCCCTCTTTCCATTTTATAAACATTTTTTCTTCCTTTTTAGCATGTGCTTAAGTTCTGTGTTCATCCATCCTGGCTTCCTTAAATTCTTCCTATTCTTCCCTCTTTTCGGAATTGTTATCAATTGTGCTTTGAGAATTTCATTTTTCAAGATTTCCCATCCTTCCTGGACATTTTTGTCTTTAAGGATATCCAGCCATTGGATTCCTCCAATTCTCTTTCTGAATCCATTAAAATCTGTCTTTCTGAAATCTAACCTTGACGTATGAGTCTTCACAGGTCTTCCTCCTCTAGTTATCCAAAATTCTAAAATAGCATGGTTGCTACCTCCTTGGGTCCCAGCCACTTTTACTTCCTCAACCATTTCCTCCTTGTTTATAAGGATTAGATCCAAGGTAGCAGTTCCCCTTGTTTTCTCCCCTACCTTTTGGAAGATAAAGTTGTCAGCAAGAGAGGATAAGAATTTCCTCGACCTGTTAGCTTTGCCTGAGAGAGATTCCCAACAAATGTCTGGATAGTTGAAATCTCCCATGACAACTATGTCATATTTTTTGGAGAACTTGGCCATTTGATGCATAAGGAGTTCATCCATATCTTCAGCTTGCACAGGCGGCCTGTAGTAATTGCCTACGATGGTGTCCGTTCCATTGTTCTGTCCTTGTATTCTTACCCAAACAGTTTCCACAGAACTCCCAGTCTCTGAAGCTTCAATCTCTGTGCAGATATACGCGTTTCTAACATACAATGCGACACCTCCTCCTCGTTTATCAAGTCTGTTTCTTGCAAATAAGTTGTATCCTTCTAGTCTTGTATTCCAATCATGTGTATCGTCCCACCAAGTTTCAGTGATTCCAATGACATCATATTTCTTTTCCTGTGTTAGTAGTTCCAATTCTCCTTGTTTGTTGCCCATGCTTTGTGCATTAGTATAGAAACATTTTAGTTTGTGATTGGTTTCTCTTTCTCCAATATTTTTATTAATTATATTCTTTTGTCTTTGTTCTTCCTTTCCACTTCTAATAGCAGAGTTCTCAATAGCATTTGTCAGGTGTATGGCTTTTTCTGGTCTTTTGCTTCCCTTCCCATGTTGTTCTAGTTTAAAGCTCTCCTTACAAGTGTAGCAAGGTGACTTCCAAATACATGTTTTCCAGTCTTCGTAAGGTGCACCCCATCTCTAGCAAGTAGTCCATCGTAAAGGTAATTCACTCCGTGATCCATAAATCCAAATCATTGCTGACGGCACCATCGACGTAGCCAGTTGTTCACCTGCAGAATCTTATTCCACTTCCTTGTTCCATGGCCATCCACTGTGAGGATGGAAGAGAAGACCACCTGCGCTCCCAGTTCGTTCACTTTCTTGCCTAAGTCTTCAAAGTCTCTGCAGATGGTTTCCAGGTCGTTTTTTGCGGTGTCATTTGTCCCCACATGTAGCAGCAGGAATCTGTAGGTCTGAAGAGTCCTGATATCCTGTCAGACACATCTTTAATTTTTGCACCTGGAAGACAGCACATTTCTCTTGAAGTTATATCCGGTCTGCAGATAGCGGCCTCTGTTCCTCTCAACAGGGAATCCCCCATGACCACCACTCTCCGTTTCTTCTTCACAACTTTTTTCTTTCTCCATCCAGGAGGACTCTGAGGGCGTACAAGGTTGCTGTTTGTGGGCAAAGTCTTATCCTGATGTATTTCTTCATCGTTTTCCTGCGTGAGAGCCGGGTACTGGTTCCTGAGAAGTATGGGTGCTGACTGCCTCCTGATCCTCCTGCTTCTCTGGGTCACTTGTCTCCATTCCTCTGTTTCTTCAGGTGGACTTTGAATTTCTTCTCTTTCTGTAACATGAAGAGATATTTCTGCTCTGTCTAAGAACTCTTCACCTTCCTTAATGATCTTCAACGTAGCTAACCTCTCTTCGAGATTTTGCAACTTTTCCTCCAACTGTGTTTAAATACTTTTGTAATATGATTTGTGTGTGATGCATCAGCACTAGATAGTCTAAGTTTTTGAAGTGCAGTGGGAAAAATATAGCTTAAATTAAATAACTAAAAATTGGCTTGTGCATGTATTCAACTCTTTTGCTATAAAGTCTCTAACATTTTCTGGTGCAAGCAATTTCCTTCATAAGCCACAGTGACAGAAAGTCCACGTGTGTGCAATCTAAGTGTCACATGGTCTGTCAGTATATACACACCTTTACTGAAAGGACACAGAGGCTGCAACACCATTAAGCAAGAGGTGCCACTAACCAAACAACACCATGAAGACCAAGGAGATCTCCAAACAAGACAGGGACAAAGTTGTTGAGAAGAACAAGTCAGGGTTGGGATATAAAAAATATCCCAATCTTTGTTGGTCCCTTGGAGCACCATCAAATCAATTATCATGTCTTTTTCTATGCAGATCACCTAGCACCATTCGATAAACCGCTGTGGCTCTTTGATTATGGGTCTCTATCCTTCCATACGACTCTAACCATTTGCTAGTGCCGTTATTTTTGCAATTGAAATTTGAAACCCATTATCATCAAATAGAAAAAACATGGTACCTTCCAAGAGAGGGCCGCCCACCAAAACTCTCAGCCCGGCAAGGAGGACATTAATCAGAGAGGCAGCACAAAGACCAAAAGTAACCCTGAAGGAGTTGCAGAGTTCCCAAGCACAGACTGGAATAACTATCCATACGACCACAATAAACCGTAAGTCCATAGAGGTGGCCTTTATGGAAGAGTGGCCAGAAACTGTCACAGTCCAATTCTTGGATCTGTATCAGATTCTGGATTCCCTCATTTAAACCCTTTTTTTTCCTTTCAGGCCTTTGGAGGCTTAATATGGGTTTTTGCCCCCGGTGGCCACAGGGGTTATTACATGATGGTTTCCCTGCTGATGTGACCACTCCCTTTCCTATATAAGGTCACATGGTGAATCAGCTGGGGTTGGTTACAACAGGTCCTTGGTGGATTCCAACCACGGTGAAATTGCAGCTGGCTCTGAGGTGTCGAGCCACTGCTGAATCTGGTGCTGAACTCTGCTGCCTGGTGACTGCAGCAGAGAAAGATGGTGAAGGTAGCAGCTGGCTCTGAGGTGTCGAGACACTGCTGAAAGATAATCCGGTGATGAACTCTGCTGCCCGGTGACTGCAGCAGAGAAAGATAGGTGTTTTGTTGTTTTCCCCGTTTGATGTATTTTCCTTTGTGTGTATTAGTGCAGCGGTGGGACCAGCGTCCGCACTAGCCAGTTCCCTAGTAAGGGATAGGTGCAGGGATAGTGAGGGATTCAGGTATCCTGGTCAGCGACAGGTGAAGAGCCTGTATAGGGAACGTTAGGAGTGTTCAGGGACACTGCCTCAGGGAAGTGCTGGAGGTCTCCACGTCCCCATTCTCTATTGTAGGGCCCACCGTTGTAACTGTGTCCCCGGTGTCCCCTTTTTTGTCTTGTTGTTTCAGTTACCGACCTGCGGGTCGTGTCACACAGGACAGGTACACGTGACAGAAACAAGCCTTTATATCCAAGAATAAAAGAAGACCGCACTCCTGGAGCTGATGGAAATAGTGTTAGATTTATTGGCACATGCTATACATGTCGGCCGGGGGGAGTGATAACAGGAGAGGGAAAACAGCTGACATCGGCCGTTTCGCGCTACCACATCGCTTCAACAGGTCCTTTACTTACACAAAAATTGTAAGTCTCATTTTGAGTTTGCCAAAAAACATGTGGAAGGCTCTTCAAATGTATGGTGGAAGGTGCTGTGGTCAGGTGAGACCAAAATTGTACTTTTCGTCCACCAAGGTAATCGCTATGTCTTGCACCAAACCAAGACAGCTCATCCTCCCAAGGACACCATGCCCACAGTTAGACATGGTGGTGGCAGCATCATGCTGTCGGAATGTTTTTCGGCAGCAAGGACAAGGAAAATGATCCAAGTCGAGGGGAAGATGGATGGTGCAAAATACAGTGATATTCTTCAGCAAAATCTGTTTTGGTCTGTGAGTTATTTTAGACTGGGACGGAGGTTCACCTTCCAAAAAGACAATGACTCAAAGCAAATTGCTAAAGTAACACTCAAGTTATTTAAGGGGAAACATGTAAATGTTTTGGAGTGGTCTAGTCAACCCTCAGATCTTAATCCAATTGAGAATCTGTGTTCCAACTTGAAGATGGCGGCTCACTAGAGGAAACCATCTAACTTGAAGGAGCTGGAGCAGTGTTGCCTTGAGGAATGGGCAAAAATCCCAGTGACAAGATGTGGAAAGCTCATATAGACTTATCTATAGTGACTTTCATCTGTAATTTCCGCAAAAGGAGTCTCTACAAAGTACTGACTTCAGGGGGGTGAAATGTTATATGTTATGCACACTGAAGTTTTCAGGTATTTTGTCCTATTTGTTGTTTGCTTCACAATAAAAAACAAAACCAAATGTTCTCAGATGTATGCATATTCTTTATATGAATTGATGCAAACCCTCAAAAAAACTGTGAAATTCCAGGTTTTGAAGTATAGCGAGAAAAAAGAGCACCAATAATCGACCATATAGTCCAAAATAATAAAGTTTATTATTGTATAATATTCATAATAAAATACAGGTTTAAAAACAGTAGGATAAGACAATGAAAAATATAAAAATATAAATTTGAAAAAAAGGGGACGCAGCCAGGAAAATATATAAAAAAATGAAAAAAATAATAAATAAAAAGTAAATGAATAACAAATACAATTATGATTTCAATTTTTTTTAAATAAATAAAAATTATAATGCTGATTTGCTGTGACAAAAGATATTTTTCATAGATTAATGTACAAAATAAGGGTCACAAAATGACATTCTAAAGTGCTAATGGTGCAGATAAAATAATAAATGATTGACAAAAGAGTTTATTTTTAGATCAATGTACCAAATAAAAGTTAAAAAATGGCATAATAAAGTGCTTATTGTGCAAAAGAAATATTTGTGCCATGGTATAGAGATATGAATCCTGTGTTAGAGCAGCAATGGAGAGTGAAAGATCCAAAGTGTGCAAAAGTAAAAACAATGAAAAAGATCACATACAAAAGTAATATGGATCCCACACTCCTGGATGGCATCCACCCCTACGTGCGTTTCGGCATGCTGCCTGCCAAAAAAATTACTTCAGGTTGAATTTTGTAACAGGAGAAATTAGACTGCAAAAGTTATTGTGCAATTTATCCTGAGTATGCTGATATCTGATATGTGGGCGCAACCACTGTTTCGGCGCATGACAGAACTTGGAAGGGAAGGAGCGCTGCTTGACTTTTTCAATGCAAAATTGGCTGGAATTGAGATATTGAGATGGGATGCCATGTCGCGTTTGGAGAGCCCCTGATGTGCCTAAACAGTGGAAACCCCCATAAGTGACCCCATTTTGGAAACTATACCCCCAGGGAACTTATCTAGATATGTGGTGAGAACTTTGAAACCCCCAAGGGCTTCACAGAAGTTTATAACATACAGCCGTAAAATTAAAAAATCATATTTTTCCACAAAAATTAACTTTTCACCCCCAATTTTTATTTTCCCAAGTGAAACAGGACCCCAAAAGTTATTGTGCAATTTGTCCTGAGTACGCTGATACCCCATATGTGGGGGTAAACCACTGTTTGGGCGCAGAGCTCGGAAGGAAAGGAGCACAGTTTGACTTTTTCAACTCAAAATTGGCTGGAATAGAAATCAGATGCCATGTCACGTTTGGAGAGCCCCTGATGTGCCTGAACAGTGGAAACCCCCCACAAGTTACCCCATTTTGAAAACTAGACCCCCCAAGGAACTTATCTAGATGTGTGGTGAGCACTTTGAACCCCCAAGTTCTTCACAGAAGTTTATAACGCCCGGGCGTGAAATTTAAAAAATCAAATTTTTTCCACAAACATGATCTTTTAGTCCCCAATGTTTTTATTTTCCTAAGGGTAACAGGAGAAATTGAACCTCAAAAGTTGTTGACCAATTTGTCCCGAGTATGCCGATACCCCATATATGGGAGAAAACTACTGAATGGGCAGATGTTGGGACTCGGAAGGGAAGTAGTGACGTTTTAGAATGCAGACTTTAATGGAATGGTCTGCAGGTGTCATGTTGTATTTGGAGAGCCCCTGATGTGCCTAAACAGTGGAAACCCCCCACAAGTGTCCTCATTTTGGAAACTAGACCCCCCCAAGGAACTTATCTACATGTGTAGTGAGCAGATTGAACCCACCAGGGTTTCACAGAAGTTTATAATGTAGAGCCATAAAAATAAAAAAATCATATTCGTTTCCACAAAAATTATCTTTTTGTCCCCAATTTTTTATTTTCCCAAGGGTAACAGGAAAAATTGTTGTGAAATTTGTCCTGAGTAGGCTGATACCTCATATGTAGGAGTAAACCACTGTTTGGGCGCATGGAAGAGCTTGAAAGGGAAAGAGCACCGTTTTCAATGCAGAATTGGCTGGAATTGAGATCAGACGCCATGTCATGTTTGGAGAGCCCCTGATGTGCCTGAACAATGGAAACCTCCAATTCTAACTCCAACCCTAACCCCAACACACCCCTAACCCTAATCCCAACCCTAACCCTAACCCTAACGGGAAAATGGAAATAAATTCATTTTTTTTATTTTTTTTTCCCTAAATAAGGGGGTGATAAAGGGGGGGTTTGATTTACTATTTATAGCGGGGTTTTATGTTTGGCAGCTATCACACACTAAAAGACGCTTTTTATTGCAAAAAAATAGTTTTTGCAACTCCACATTTTGTGAGCTATAATTTTTCCATATTTTGACCCACAGAGTCATGTGAAGTCTTATTTTTTTCGGGACGAGTTGATGTTTTTATTGGTACTATTTCTGGCCCATGACATATTTTTATCGCTTTCTATTCTGATTTTTGGGACGCAGAATGAACAAAAACCAGGAATTCAAGAAATTCTTTTGGGGAGGCATTTACACCGTTCCATGTGTGGTAAAATTGCTAAAGCAGTTTTATTCTTCGGGTTAGTACGATTACAGCGATACCTCATTTATATCTTTTTTCTATGTTTTGGCGCTTTTCTCCCCATGTGAGCGCAGCTGATCGCTATGACGTACTATCTCATCAGGGTCAGCTCCAGTTTTTTGTGGGCCCCAGGTGAAAATGTCTCAGTGGGCCCCTTTAACACGTACCACAATTAATGGGCCTCATATAATGCTCCATACAGAATAATGCAAACCATATAATGATCCATACAGGATAATGGGCCCCATATAATGCTCTAGACAGGATAATGGGCCCCATATAATGCTCCAAACAGGATAATGGGCCCAATATAATGCTCCATACAGGATAATGGGCCCCATTTAATGCTCCATACAAGATAGTGGGCCCCATATAATGCTCCAAACAGGATAATGGGCACCATATAATGCTCCAAAAGGGATAATGGGCACCATATAATGCTCCATACATATAGAATGGGCCCCATATAATGTCCCATAGAGAATATTGGGCTCATCTCCCCTGCTGGGCTCATTCTCATCTCTGCTGGGCTCATTCTCATTCCCCCTTGGCTCATTTCCCTCCCCCCACTCACTCTCATCTCCCCCCGCTGGGCTCATTCCCCCCTGCTCACTCTGATCTCCTCCGCTTGGCTCATTTCCCCCTACTCACTCTCATCTCCCCCAGGGCTGGGCTCATTCCCCCCAGGCCCCCCCACTCATTCTCCCCCCCAGCCCTGCCGCCGCTCATCTCAGTCCAGGCTTCGGTAACTTTTTTCTGTGAAAGCGTGCGGTCAAGTGGTACCGCTCAATAAGGTCATGAATATGGGCACCACGCCTATGGAACTGGAGTGGCATCCATATTCATGACCTTAATGAGCGGTAACATGTAGACCATGCGCTCTCACAGGAAAAAAGATAGTAGGGAGTATGATGTTTTGCGGAGGGCGGGGGACTGACCCCAGACTCATAAATAAAAAAAAAAACCTTGTTCAGGTGCCTAGTGGGCCCCCCATTTTGCCAGGGCCCAGCACTTGCCCGGGTATGCCGGGTGCTGACGCCGGCCCTGTATCTCATCCACGGTCATACGGGCCGGGTCACCTGGATGGGATAGTACGTCATGTGTCAGGAAGGGGTTAGTCTACGAAACATATATTTGGTCACATCACATCAGCATTTTAATTTTAATTTTTTATTTATTTTTCAAAAAAAAAATTTGAAATCATAATTGTATATTTATTATTCATTTATTTATTATTTATTTTTTTATTTTTTTATATATTTTCCTGGTTGCGTCCGCTTTTTTCATATTTATATTTCTGCATTGTCTTGTCCTGTTGTTTATAAACCTGTATTTTACTATGAACATTATACAATAATAAACGTTTAATATTTTGGACTATAAGGTCGGTTATTGGTGCTCTTTTTTCTTGTTATTCATTATTCTGACTGTATTCTTTCTGCACTGTAGTCCTTCTTCCTGGTATATAAGGGTTATTATTATCTTTCTGCACTCACGTCCCATTGTAATTTCACAGAATATTATTTATACCTTTATACCATGTGGTTATCCTTTTTTATTTCTCTTGTTCAGGTTCTGAGGTAGCACAACATGAAAAATGCCAAGGGGGTGAATACTTTTGTAGGCCACTGTAGGTAGTGGACCTCCTTTTTTACTTCTTAATTTTGTTTAAACTTTATTGCAAATGTTTAATAATTTTACATTTTTGCATTATCCTAATGTCCAAGTCCCAGTCTTCTTAAAGACTATTAAAAAAGCTACCCCGAAACGCGTGTCGAGATTGAGCCTGGGTAAACGTCACAGGTGAGCCCTTGTCACCCCAGTCAACACCACTGTTAACATTATGTAGAGGTTTTCTGGGTACCATGATTTATAGGCAGTTAAATATTATTTACTATACCCAAATTTTATCCCATTTATGCAAACTGAACTAGGACTTCTAATAGAATCATATACCGAAAATTTTGGTGGACAAAACTAACCATACGCCTAGTATTCAATTATATTACATTACCAACTTAATTGAAATTTCAGCATATTACATACCTTCTCATGAAAAGTCCATTCCAACCAGAAAAATTGAGAGCACAATTACCTTTCAGTGCATAGTGGCACCTGGCAACGCCGGGCTAATCATTTCTCTGATGACAGAATTTATCCTGACCACTCCATTATAGGCTGGTCTAAAATACCAGGAAAAGAGATCGAGCTTCACAATGTTAAATACAAGGACATTCAATTGTTATCTACATTCCAGGATTGGGCCTACAGAGACATAATTGGCCCTTTAGGCAGATGAGAACTATTATTACAGCTCCAGTGTACAGAAAGATGTCTATATTAGGGTCTTCATTAGAGGCGAGGCACTTTGTGGTTCCTATTTGGTGCATTAAAAAGTATCTTTTTCCATTTCACTGCATGCAAAGTCCACACAGAGATACTGTAGCTGAAGCACATACCAGACATGTTGCATGTGTTCTCTCTCTTTTTATAAAATTTTTTAATTTTTATTTAGTGACTACTTAAATATGTCATTTTTTTCTGCTGTTAAATTCTACTGCTCTCCTGAATCTGACATTCTTTGAAAATGCAGAAAACTATTTACTACCCCAGAGGATAGAGTAAAAATATATTTTTTTAAGTTAATCTTAGGTCTTCTTAAACTATAAACCAAAAAAAGTATCAAAAACATTCTTAAAATTTACAATTTGCATAAAGAAAATTCTTAAAATCTAACAACCAATTACAAAATAAAGAAGCTACTCTAGCGTGCTTTTAATGTAACTAAAAAGTCTGCAAAAATTAAAAATAAAATAAATATATAGGATACAATAAACACAATGTATATTTTACCATTGATACACTTTAGTACATTTGATGTGTACCTACTGTTTACTACTTAGGCTAGTTTCACACTAGCGTTACCAGGCGCAGGGCTCGGCCGCCGCTAAGGCTGGTTTCACACTTGCGTTTTTTTGCGCTGTATTTTAGCGCTAAAAAACGCATGCGTTTTTTTCCACATATTTTGCATGGGATGGGCTTATGTGTGCATGCACATGCGTTTGTATGCGTTTTTCCACGCATGTGTTTTTTTATGGTGTGCGCTCGGGCGCACAAAATGCATCCTGTTGCATTTTTTGGGCGTCCAACTTGCCTCAAAAAAATGCATGCGCGCGCAATGCGTTTTTTTACAGCAAGACACTCATTATAAGTCTATGGGTGCGCATATGTGCGCATTGCCATGCTCATGTATGCGTTTTTTTGCGACTGCGTTTTTTTGTTGACCATTAGTTAGACAATGGAATTTAGGGGTTTGGGTTAGAGTTAGGGTTAGTTAAGGGGGTTTAGGGTTAGGGTAGTAGGGTTTGGTTAAGGGTTAGGGTTTAGGGTTAGTTAGGGTTTAGGGTTAGGGTTAGGGTTTCGGTAGGGTTTGGTTAAGGGTTAGGGTTAGGGTTAGTATGGTTTGGTTAAGGGTTAGGGTTAGGGTTAGGGTCAGGGTTAGGGTATGGTTTGGTTAAGGGTTAGGGTTAGGGTCAGGGTTAGGGTCAGGGTTAGGGTTAGGGCTAGGGTTAGTAAAGTCATGGTTTGGGTTAGTGTGAGGGGCCAACTAATGTTGGAAAAAAACGCAAACGGGGTAAAAACGCATAAAAACGCATAAAAACGCTGCGTTTTTTTCATGCATGCTCATAAAAATGCTTGAAAAATGCAGCATTTGTATGTGCTTGTATGCGTTTTTTCCATGCGTTTTTTTGGGGGGGAAAACGCACTGCAAAAAAAAGCAAGTGTGAAAGTAGCCTAAGCTCTGCCCCGGCCATGCCCCTCTGGTTAACTCCTCCTATGGTCGCTTGACGCTGCATGCAATCAGCCTACCCTATATTTAGCATTGGGTACGCTGGCTGTGCACTGGTATGTTTTTGCCAACGCATGTGCCCTTCTTGCGCTGCAAAAAGGACGCATGTGCCGGCAAAAACATACCAGCGCACGGCCAGTGTACCCAATGCTAAATATAGGGTACGCTGATCGCATGCAGTGTCATGCGACCATAGGAGGAGCTAACCATAGGGGGCATGGCTGGGGCGGAGCTTAGCAGCGGCCAAGCGTTGCGCCTGGTAATGCTAGTGTGAAACTAGCCTTAGATCAGAATTCTTAAAAATAATACCTTCATAAAAACATAATGATATCTTATCTTTTACTTTTTTTCCCTTTATGCTAATAATTGAATAAATCATTAGCTGATAGTGGCTGCCAAAGAATCCATGTCAATTATCTCCTAGAGTATCAGCATAATATTAGAATTCCATATCACTAACGTAATCTTGTCAAGCCATTTTATTTCATCATGTCCTTGGTTTAATAAACATAGAATAGAGGAGTACTAATACTCTCAGTCCTAATTTTCTTTCCAGTCTGCAGTCATTTCGCTATAATCTTCTAACAATGAAGATCCATAAATTGCTTCATATCAATTATGCTATCATTGGCAGTTAATTGCAAACAAGTGGTTGTATTGGTCGGTCTCTGGTGTCCTAAGATGCGTTCAAATAAATTATCCTGGAGAATGATGTTCAACGACTGTGAATGACATATTCACCTTCTGTTCACTTACAAAGGACGGATAATTCTGTAACTGAAGTTAGGTTTCATGTCAACTTTGCAGAAGAAATATAGAATGAATATTTATAGCTGCCTCTTTTTCCAGTTTTCTATATTTTTTGTTTTGTTCTCTTTTTCTTTTTACGGTGAAGATCAAAACTAGAGTTAAGGAAACATAGAGCACTTGTAACTAGAGATTGGCGAACCCCTGGATGTTCGGTTCCGGCGTGTTCAGCCGAACAGTTAAAAAAAATTCAGGTTCACGTACCAGTATAGTACCCATACGAACATCCTGTGTTTGCTTAGCTGTCATGTGTGTGTGTGATCTGTGGTAAAAGCATTACCACTGGTCAGACAGCGTGAGCCCGCAGCTGTGATCGGAAGTATATCAGTTTGGCATCGACTGATGGGAGCCAAATCCAAACAGTTTGCCCATCTCTACTTGTAACCAATTAGCGTCCTGCTCTTATTTTTCAGATGTCCTATTTTCCTACTCCATCCAAACAGGTGCAATGGATATAGGGTGTGATTGTATGAAGCAGAAGGAAAACGACGGTTTAAAGTCAACTAGTTTCAAGGTCATGCCAGACCTCTTCATCAGGACAAACTTGATGAAGAGGTCCAGTGTGGCCTTGAAGTGCATTGACTTGTAAATAGAGTTGAGCGATACCGTCCGATACTTCAAAGTATCGTATCGGATGGTATCGGCCGATCTTTAAAAAAAGTATCGGTATCGCCGATTCCGATACCGGAAGTCCCATTCAAGTCTATGGGACTTCCGGTATCGGAATAAGAAAAACCCTTTCCTGCCCTTGTACAGCCTCTCTGGGGTCTGTACGGGCCTTTCGGGGGGCTGTGCCGGCCTGCCAGGGGGTCTGTGCAGGCTCCGGTGGTCTGTGCCGGCCTGCCGGGGGGCTGTGCCGGCCTGCCGGTGGTCTGTGCAGGCTCCGGTGGGCTGTGCCGGCCTGCCGGGGGGCTGTGCCGGCCTGCCGGGGGGCTGTGCAGGCTCCGGGGGGCTGTGCAGGCCTGCCGGGGGGCTGTGCCGGCCTGCCGGGGGGCTGTGCAGGCTCCGGGGGGCTGTGCCGGCCTGCCGGGGGGCTGTGCAGGCTCCGGGGGGCTGTGCCGGCCTGCTGGGGGGCTGTGCCGGCCTGCCGGTGGTCTGTGCAGGCTTCGGGGTCTGTGCAGGCATCGTCCGATGGGACTACAAGTCCCATCGGGCGATGCCTGCTACCATGACAGTGATTGACACATTAGCCAATGATGGGACAGTAGTAGTCCCATCATCCGGCTAATGTGTTAAATGTAAAAAAAAAAAAAAAAAATTACATGCTACATACATACAACATGCATACTACATACATGCTACATTCATACTACATACTACATACATGCTACATTCATACTACATAAATACTACATGCAACATACATACTACATATATACTACATACATACTACATATATACTACATGCATGCTACATACATAATGCATGCTACATACATACTACATGCTACATACATACCACATATATACTACATACATACTACATACATACTACATGCTACATACATACTACATATATACTACATGCATGCTACATACATACTACATACATACTACATGCTACATACATACTACATACATACTACATGCATGCTACATACATACTACATACATACTACATGCTACATACATACCACATATATACTACATACAATACATTCATACAATACATACATAGACATACAGTACATATAACATAGAGTAACATACTTACCAATACTTGTCACATTGTTCCCCGAAGCCATTGTCTTTTCCGGAATAAATATTAACATAACAAACCACAAAAATACTCACCCACGATCCGAAGCAGTCCACGAGTGTGTCCCACGACGATCTTGGGTAGAGAACTGCAGCATCAGATGATGCTGCCGTTCTCTACGGGCTGCAGGAATCCAATGACGGAAGGTAGGTATCCTTCCGCACTGTATTCCTCCGCCACTTAAAAAAAAAAAAGTCCCTAGTCTCACTTTATGCCATTGCTGTGTGGGAATTTCCCATGCAGCAATGGCATAAAGTGAGACTAGGGACTTTTTTTTTTTTAAGTGGCGGAGGAATACAGTGCGGAAGGATACCTACCTTCCGTCATTGGATTCCTGCAGCCCGTAGAGAACGGCAGCATCATCTGATGCTGCAGTTCTCTACCCAAGATCGTCGTGGGACACACTCGTGGACTGCTTCGGATCGTGGGTGAGTATTTTTGTGGTTTGTTATGTTAATATTTATTCCGGAAAAGACAATGGCTTCGGGGAACAATGTGACAAGTATTGGTAAGTATGTTACTCTATGTTATATGTATTGTATGTCTATGTATGTATTGTATGAATGTATTGTATGTATGTAGTATATATGTGGTATGTATGTAGCATGTAGTATGTATGTAGTATGTATGTAGCATGCATGTAGCATGCAGTATGTATGTAGCATGCATGTAGCATGCAGTATGTATGTAGCATGCATGTAGTATATATGTAGTATGTATGTAGCATGTAGTATATATGTAGTATGTATGTAGCATGCATGTAGTATATATGTAGTATGTATGTAGCATGTATGTAGCATGTAGTATGTATGTAGCATGCATGTAGTATATATGTAGTATGTATGTAGCATGTAGTATGTATGTATGTAGTATGTATGTAGTATGTATGTAGTATGTATGTGGTATGTATGTAGCATGTAGTATGTATGTAGCATGTAGTATGTATGTAGCATGCATGTAGTATGTATGTAGTATGTATGTAGTATATATGTGGTATGTATGTAGTATGTATGTAGTATATATGTAGTATGTATGTAGCATGTAGTATGTATGTAGCATGCATGTAGTATGTATGTAGTATTTTTTTTTTTTTTAACATTTAACACATTAGCCGGATGATGGGACTACTACTGTCCCATCATTGGCTAATGTGTCAATCACTGTCATGGTAGCAGGCATCGCCCGATGGGACTTGTAGTCCCATCGGACGATGCTTGCACAGACCCCCGGACATCAGCACAGCCCCCCGGCAGGCCGGCAAAGCCCCCCGGCAGGCCGGTACAGACCCCCACAGGGTGCACAGCCCCCCGGCAGGCCGGCACAGCCCCCCGGCAGGCCGGTACAGACCCCCACAGGGTGCACAGACCACTGGCAGGCCGGCACAGCCCCCCGGCAGGCCGGTACAGACCCCCACAGGGTGCACAGACCACCGGCAGGCCGGCACAGCCACCCGGCAGGCCGGTATAGACCCCGGGCAGTCCACACAGCCCCCCGGCAGGCCGGCACAGCCCCCCGGCAGGCCGGCAGAGACCCCCGGAAGGCCCGAAATGACGGCGCATCATGATGCGCACACACCGCGCATCATGATGACGTCAGTCTGTCAATCAACTTTGAACTTCCGATTCCGATGCCGAATTCCGATATTGAAAAAATATCGGAAGTCGGTATCGGAATTCCGATACAGCAAGTATCGGCCGATACCCGATACTTGCGGTATCGGAATGCTCAACACTACTTGTAAACCTATTCTAATAAATGATTTGATTTAAAGGATTCTATCTCAGCAGCGCATGAGTGATACCTCCATTCGTTTTCCTTCTACCTGTGGTCGTCCTCTCGACCGGTATCTGTGCAGCAGCTGTTACATGCTGTTCATGTGTTGCCATTAAGCAACTCAGCAAGGTGAGTGTATCTCACTTTTTCCCTACTCCCTATTGTCATTGGATTGTGCTTTTTTCTTCCCAGTTATATTCCTATTGTATAAAGCAGGCTGAGGAGCTGAGACCACCCCATGTAGCTGATACTATGTAAGTGGCCAGACTTAGTACTCGTTCCCTCATCCATGTTTAAACACATAAATGAAAAAATGAGACTGGTGTCATTAATGTTTGGTCAGTGTGTCATCAGTGTATAGTCAGTGTTTCTGCTTTTCCCATCAGTACAGTTAGGTCCATATATATGTGGACAGAGACAACATTTTTCTAATTTTGGTTCTAGACATTACCACAATGAATTTTAAAGAAAACAATTCAGATGCAGTTGAAGATCAGACTTTCAGCTTTCATTTGAGTCTATCCACATTAAAATTGGATGAAGGGTTTAGGAGTTTCAGCTCCTTAACATGTGCCACCCTGTTTTTAAAGGGACCAAAAGTAATTGGACAATTGACTCCAAGGCTATTTCAAGGACAGGTGTGGGCAATGCCTTCGTTATGTCATTCTCAATTAAGCAGATAAAAGGCCTGGAGTTAATTTTAGGTGTGGTGCTTGCATTTGAAAGGTTTTGCTGTGAAGGAAACATGCAGTCAAAGGAGCGCTCCATGCAGGTCAAACAAGCCATCCTTAAGCTGCAAAAACAGAAAAAACCCATCCGAGAAATTGCTACAACATTAGGAGTGGCAAAATCTACAGTTTGGTACATCCTGAGAAAGAAAGAAAGCACTGGTGAACTCATCAATGCAAAAAGACCTAGGCGCCCACGGAAGACAACAGTGGTGGATGATCGCAGAATAATCTCCATGATGAAGAGAATCCCCTTCACAACAGCCAACCAAGTGAACAACACTCTCCAGGAGGTAGGCGTATCCAGGGGTGAACCTAGCCTCTCTGCTGCCTGAGGCGAACAGCAAAATGGCGCCCCCCACACACACACAAAGTAAATTCTCATATCTATCCTGTAAAACTGAGTACAAATGTGGACATTTTGATTTAGGTAAATAGAAAAAAAAGGTATCCAAACACAAGGATGTCAGTGGCATCACACGCACATAGAAGAACAACACAGAAGTATCCAGAACAAGGGTCATTAATGGTAATGGTAGGCCTGGCACAGGGCTAGACTGGGGCAAAAAAGCAGCCCTGCCACACAAATCCCACCAGCCCTCAAACTATAACACTCCTCAGCCCGATCAGTGAATTTTTGCTATACTTTGCTGTCCCCTCATCATTCTCTTTAAGGAGTTATTTGAAGAGCCACATGTGAATGGCACCACAGTGCGTATGACTGACCACAGCTCCATTTACATGGTGCTCTTCAAAGCTATGTTTCCCAGGATCATGGGGGTCCCAGCAGTCAGATCCACAACAAACAGAAAGTCATCCCCTATCCCCATATAATGCTCCATACAGTATTATGTGCCCCATATATTACTTCGTACAGTATAATGGGCCACATATATGGCTCCATACAGTATAATGGGCCCCATATATTACTTCGTACAGTATAATAGGCCCCATATAATGCTTCATACTGTATAATGGGCCCCAGATATTACTTCGTACAGTATAATGGGCCCCATATAATACTCCATACTGTATAATGGGCCCCATATATTACTTCATACAGCATATTGGGCCCCATATATTACTTAATACAGTATAATGGGCACCATATATTACTTTGTGCAGTATAATGGGCACCATATATTACTTCATACAGCATAATGGGCACCATATATTACTTCATACAGTATAATGGACCCCATATAATTCTTCTCCCCAAACCCTGCTGCTCTGGTCTCCTCCGTGTATTCTGATCCTCCGCACTGCTTGGCACAGGGACATCATTAACTTTACATATATAATTGTCCACTTGGACTGATAGTAATAGTGATTTGTTTGTACTCTGTTGTCTGGGGCTGGCCCACTTTATGGGGATGCGCAGGGCATATGATTATACACCAGTAAAAAGTATGAGAGGCTCAATATGACCAGTGCCACCTAATTTCCTACCCCTCTTATTCTACTGGTACTGTTGGCACACTGACTGGTACTGAGGGAAAGAAAGAACAGAGAGAAAGAAACAGAGAGAGAAAGAAAGAAAGAACAAAGAGAGAAAGAAAGAGGGGAAAGAAAGAAATACGAGAGCGAGAGGGAAAGAAAGAAAGAAAGAAAGAAAGAAAGAAAGAAGGAAAGAAACAGAGAGAAAGAAAGAACCAAGAGAGAGAAAAAAAGAAAGATTAGAGAGATAAAGAAACAGAGAGAGAAAGATTCTGTAAAGATACTATAGCAGCCCGGCTCCCACTGTAGTGCCCACCTGAGCCTCCCGAAGCAGGACATATCATGATCTGCTTACATGGCCGGCAACCCCGAGTCCAAGGCGATCCTGCTGTCCGCGCTGTTGGAGGAGGAAACGGTGATGGATCTGAAACATTCCCTGAAGTGCCTCCATGGTTCCGTCACAATCTCCTCCCGAAATTACCTAATTTCCGTTCAGCTTCTAGCACATCACTTCAGGTAGAATGTCACGTGCGAATTTTAAAGTGCTCTGCGGGGGTCCGCCATGTACTCCTGTGTCCGCGGGAAAAGTAAACTCCCAGGCAGGGCATTGGGACAGAATATCTCTCAAAATCGGGACTGTCCCGCTGGGAGGTATGAATGCGCCCCACCATACACCTTGTACACGTATGGCTCTGCACACATCATAAACACACGGTTCCGCTTTTTATGCCTCGCACACACACAGCTCCGCACTGTACATCTCGCACACACGGCGCCACTCAGTACACACATGGCTCCACTCCGTAAACCTCATACACATGCGGCTCTGCTCCGTACATCTTGTACACAAATGGCTCCACTCCGTAAACCTTGTACACATGCGGCTTTGCTCCATACACCTTGTACATTTGCAGTTCTTCTCTGTACACCTCGCACACACGCGGCTCCGTACACCTCACACATGTGCGACTCTGCTCCATACACCTCGTACACGTGCGGCTCTGCTCCTTACACCTCGCACACATCTCTGCTCCGTACACGTGCGGCTCCACTCCGTGCACCTCGTACACATGCGGCTCTGCTCCGTGCTCCTCATACACATGCGGTCCACTCCGTGCACCTCGTACACATGCACGGCTCTGCTCCGTGCACCTCGTACACACGCACGGCTCCGCTCCGTACACCTCATACACATGCACGGCTCCGCTCCGTACACACGCACGGCTCTGCTCCTTACACCTCGCACACACACGGCTCTGCTTCGTGCACCTTGTACACACGCACAGCTCCACTCCGTGCACCTCGTACACATGCACGGCTCCGCTCCGTGCACCTCGTACACACGCACGGCTCCGCTCCGTACACCTGGTACTCACGCACGGCTCCGCTCCGTACACCTCATACACACGCACGGCTCCGCTCCGTACACACGCACGGCTCTGCTCCTTACACCTCGCACACACACGGCTCTGCTCCGTACACCTCGTACACACGCGGCTCTGCTCCTTACACAGGGCCGGGCTGAGACCAAAAAGCAGCCCTGACACAAAAAAAAATTCACCAGCCCACATACAATGAATGTCTTCACCCAAATCGTAGAACACTAGCAGGTTGTGCCAACTTTTTCTTTAGCTCACACACACACACACACACGTATCACACAGCTCACACAAGTAGCTCACACACAGCTCACATGTATCACACACACAGCTTACATGTATCACACACACACAGCTCACACGTATCACACACAGCTCACATCGCTCACAAGTATCGCACACACACACACAGCTCACACGTATCACACACAGCTCACACGTATCACACACCACAGCTCACACGTATCGCACACACACAGCTCACACGTATCACACACACAGCTCACACGCATCACAAACTGCTCACACGTATCACACACAGCTCACACGTGTCGCACACACAGCTCACACCTCACACGTATCGCACACACACAGCTCACACGTATCACACACAGCTCACACGTATCGCACACACACAGCTCACATGTATCACACACAACTCACATGTATCACACACAGCTTACACGTATCACACACCCAGCTCACACTTATCACACACAGCTCACATGTATCACACACACACACAGCTCACACGTATCACACACACAGCTCACACGTATCACACACCCAGCTTACACGTATCACACACCCAGCTCACACGTATCACACACAGCTCACACGTATCACACACCCAGCTCACACGTATCACAAACCCAGCTCACACGTATCACACACCCAGCTCACAGGTATCACACACACACACAGCTCTCACACATATCACAAACCCAGCTCACACGTATCACACACCCAGCTCACAGGTATCACACACACAGCTCTCACATGTATCACACACACACAGCTCACACGTATCACACACCCAGCTTACACGTATCACACACCCATCTAACACGTATCACACACCCAGCTTACACGTAACACACAGCTCAAACGTATCGCACACCCAGCTCACATGTATCACACACACAGCTCACACGTATCACACACACAGCTCACACACACAACTTACACGTATCACACACCCAGCTCACATGTATCACACACAGCTCCCACGCATCACACACACAGCTCACACGTATCACACATACACACAGCTCACACGTATCACACACACAGCTCACACGTATCACACTCACAGCTCACACACGCATGTATCACAGCTCACACACGCAAGTAGCTCACTCACGATGACAGAGAGCAGTCCTGCATAAACCAAGGAATGATGCGCACAGGACCTGTGATGAGGTCACAGGAGGAGAGGAGTCATGGGTCACACACACACAGCTCACACGTATCGCACACACACACACTTCACACGTATCACACACACAGCTCACACGTATCACACACACAGCTCACAAGTATCACACACACAGTTCACACGTATCACATATCACACAGCTCACACATATCACACAGCTCACACGTATCACACGCCCAGCTCACAGGTATCACACACACAGCTCACACGTATCACACACACAGCTCACAAGTATCACACACAGCTCACAAGTATCACATATCACACAGCTCACACATATCACACAGCTCACACGTATCACACGCCCAGCTCACACGTATCACACACACACAGCTCACACATATCACACACAGCTCACACGAATCGCATGCACACATGCAGCTCACACGTATCGCACACACGCAGCTCACACGTATCACACGCCCAGCTCACACGTATCACACACACACAGCTCACACGTATCACACACAGCTCACACGTATCACACGCACACACGCAGCTCACACGTATCGCACACACACACAGCTCACACGTATAACACACACAGCTCACACGTATCACACAGCTCACACGTATCACACACCCAGCTCACACGTATCACACACCCAGCTCACACGTATCACACACACAGCTCACACGTATCACACACACAGCTCACACGTAACACACACACACACAGCTTACATGTATCACACACAGCTCACACGTATCACACACACAGCTCACACGTATCACACACACACACAGCTCACACGTATCGCACAAACACACAGCTCACATGTATCACACACACAGCTCACACGTATCACACACCCTGCTTACCCGTATCACACACCCAGCTCACACGTATCACACACCCAGCTCACACGTATCACACACACAGCTCACACACGTATCACACACACACAGCTCACACGTATCACACACACACAGCTCACACGTATCACACACCCAGCTTACACGTATCACACACCCAGCTCACACTTATCACACACAGCTCACACCTATTACACACACAGCTCACAAGTATCACACACACAGCTCACACGCATCACACACACACAGCTCACACATATCACACACCCAGCTTACACATATCACACCCAGCTCACACGTATCACACACAGCTCACACGTATCACACACCCAGCTCACATGTAACACACACCCAGCTCACAGGTATAACACACACAGCTCATACACGTATCACACACACACAGCTCACACGTATCACAAACCCAGCTTACACGTATCACACACCCAGCTCTCACGTATCACACACCCAGCTTACACGTAATACACAGCTCACAGCTCACGTATCACACACCCAGCTTACACGTATCACACACAGCTCACACATATCACACACACAGCTCACACGTAGCACACACCCAGCTCACACATATCACACACCCAGCTCACACGTATCACACACCCAGCTCACAGGTATCACACACACAGCTCACACACATATCACACACACACAGCTCACACGTATCACACACCCAGCTTACACGTATCACACACCCAGCTCACACGTATCACACACCCAGCTTACACGTAACACACAGCTCACAGGTATCACACACCCAGCTTACACGTATCACACACAGCTCACACGTATCACACACCCAGCTCACACGTATCACACACAGCTCACACGTATCACACACCCAGCTTACACGCATCACACACCCAGCTCACATGTATCACACACAGCTCACACGTATCACACACAGCTCACACGTATCACACACCCAGCTCACACGTATCACACACACACAGCTCACACGTATCACACACAGCTCACACATATCACACACACAGCTCACACACGCATGTATCACAGCTCACACACAAAAGTTGCTCACTCACGATGACAGAGAGCAGTCCTGCATAAACCAAGGAATGATGCGCACAGGACCTATGATGAGGTCACAGGAGGGGAGGAGTCATGGGTCACATGATCAGGGGGCCCTGACACCTTCCCTCCTGTGACCGCATCAATTACAGCCTCTTGCACGACCGCAGCATCAGCATGCAGAGGCTAAATTGTAGGTGCTGCAGGTAGAGGAGCGCATAATGCCACCTCCTGCTGCCAGCTGCTTGAGCAGCTGGTGCAAATCGCCTCATTATAGGTGCGGCCCTGGGCGTATCAATATCCAAATCTACCATAAAGAGAAGACTGCATGAAAGTAAATACAGAGGGTTTAATGCACGGTGCAAGCCACTCATAAGCATCAAGAATAAAAAGGCTAGACTGGACTTTGCTAAAAAACATCTAAAAAAGCCAGCACAGTTCTGGAAGAACATTCTTTGGACAGATAAAACCAAGATCAACCTCTACCAGAATGATGGAAAGAGAAAAGTATGGCAAAGGCCTGGTACAGCTCATGATCCAAAGTATGCCACATCATCTGTAAAACACGGCGGAGGCAGTGTGATGGCTTGGGCATGCATGGCTGCCAGTGGCACTGGGTCACTAGTGTTTATTGATGATGTGACACAGGACAGAAGCAGCCGAATGAATTCTGAAGTGTTCAGAGCCGTACTGTGTGCTCAGATCCAGCCAAATGCAGCAAAACTGATTGGTTGTTGTTTCATACTACAGATGGACAATGACCCAAACATAAAGCCAAAGCAACCCAGGAGTTTATTAAAGCAAACAAGTGGAATATTCTTGAATGGCCAAGTCAGTCACCTGATCTCAACCCAATTGAGCATGCATTTCACTTGTTAAAGACTAAACTTCAGACAGAAAGGCCCACAAACAAACAGCAACTGAAAACCACCGCAGTGAAGGCCTGGCAGAGCATCAAAAAGGAGGAAACACAGCGTCTGGTGATGTCCATGAGTTCAAGACTTCAGGCAGTCATTGCCAACAAAGGGTTTTCAACCAAGTACTAGAAATGAACATTTTATTTACAATTATTTAATCTGTCCAATTACTTTTGGTCCCTTTAAAAACAGGGTGGCACATGTTAAGAAGCTGAAACTCCTAAACTCTCCATCCAATTTTCATGTGGATACCCTCAAATGAAAGCTGAAAGTCTGAACTTCAACTGCGTCTGAATTGTTTTGTTTAAAATTTATTGTGGTAATATCTAGAACCAAAATTAGAAAAATGTTGTCTCTGTCCAAATATATATGGACCTAACTGTATGTCGTTAGTGTTTTCCATTGATAGATAAAGAAAGTAATCTCCTATAATTTGCAATTTTATATACAGACAGCAGATGGCACATTGATGACATCCGTGTGCTATACGTGCTTTTCACTTACCTATACAGTTGTACAAGCCCTTGTCATCCACACTGCTGGAAAAAAACGGACATGTACAGTTGTGGCCAAAAGTATTGATACCCCTGCAATTCTGTCAGATAATACTCAGTTTCTTCCTGAAAATGATTGCAAACACAAATTCTTTGGTATTATTATCTTCATTTAATTTGTCTTAAATGAAAAAACACAAAAAGAATTGTCCTAAAGCCAAATTGGATATAAATCCACACCAAACATAAAAAAGAGGGTGGACAAAAGTATTGGCACTGTTCGAAAAATCATGTGATGCTTCTCTAATTTGTGTAATTAACAGCACCTGTAACTTACCTGTGGCACCTAACAGGTGTTGGCAATAACTAAATCACACTTGCAGCCAGTTGACATGGATTAAAGCTGACTCAACCTCTGTCCTGTGTCCTTGTGTGTACCACATTGAGCATGGAGAAAAGAAAGAAGACCAAAGAACTGTCTGAGGACTTGAGAAACCAAATTGTGAGGAAGCATGAGCAATCTCAAGGCTACAAGTCCATCTCCAAAGACCTGAATGTTCCTGTGTCTACCGTGCTTAGTGTCATCCAGAAGTTTAAAGCCCATGGCACTGTGGCTAACCTCCCTAGATGTGGACGGAAAAGAAAAATTGACAAGAGATTTCAACGCAAGATTGTGCGGATGTTGGATAAAGAACCTCGACTAACATCCAAACAAGTTCAAGCTGCCCTGCAGTTCGAGGGTACAACAGTGTCAACCCGTACTATCCGTCGGCGTCTGATTGAAAAGGGACTGTATGGTAGGAGACCCAGGAAGACCCCACTTCTTACCCCGAAACATAAAAAAGCCAGGCTGTAGTTTGCCAAAACTTACCTGAAAAAGTCTAAAACGTTTTGGAAGAATGTTCTCTGGTCAGATGAGACAAAAAGCACTAGAAAATGGTTTGAGAGAAAGCACTGGAGACTTCTAATGTGGCCAGCAATGAGTCCAGACCTGAATCCCATAGAACACCTGTGGAGAGATCTAAAAATGGCAGTTTGGAGAAGGCACCCTTCTAATATCAGGGACCTGGAGCAGTTTGCCAAAGAAGAATGGTCTAAAATTCCAGCAGAGCATTTTAAGAAACTCATTGATGTTTACCGGAAGCGGTCGCAGTTATTTTGGCTAAAGGTTGTGCAACCAAGTATTAGGCTGAGGGTGCCAATACTTTTGTCTGGCACATTTTTGGAGTTTTGTGTGAAATGATCAATGTTTTGCTTTTTGCTTCATTCTCTTTTGTGTTTTTTCATTTAAGACAAATTAAATGAAGATAATAATACCAAAGAATTTGTGTTTGCAATCATTTTCAGGAAGAAACTGAGTATTATCTGACAGAATTGCAGGGGTGTAAATACTTTTGGTCACAACTGTACATAGCACCTAAGGTTATAATGGGTATGTGTGGTATCCATGGAAAAACATATACCACATGTACTGGAAACAATAATGTGTGAATGAGACCTTAAGGTGGTACCTGCATCTGTCACCCTATCAACTTCTCACAGTAATAGCATTGCTTGGTATAGATAGGTTTTCACAGTAAAGTCACTAGCCTACTGAATGTCCCTTTGTCTACCATGTTTATGCCTAATGTTTGTGATTCAAGAAAAATAAAAAAAATCCTCAAAATGATAAAAATTCAGCCATTTATTATGTTAAAAAAATTAAAGCTAATGAAAAAAATGAGAGCAAAAGAAATGAAAATAGCCTTGGTGATATAGCATAAAAATTCCATAAGTGTTAACCTTAGTTGTTGGTATAGGCATCTGCTACACTTTTCTCTGTGTTTGGAAAATCACATTCTTGTTATATTAGGCTTACGTTCACACTTGAGACTCATTTTTTTCACATTTGACTGCAAGAAAAGTAGCAAGTGCAATCAATTAGATTCTTTCTAACAAGATGATAGAACCTTCGGATGTGTTCTTCCGGAAGTTAAAATAAAAAGAGAATTTGTGCTATTTACACAAGTTGTACATGATATATGTGTCTGCATAACAGTGTATCGATTTTGTGCAATGAGAAATGGGTGTATCATAAAATTCGTGGAAAGATAAGGGTCAACACTTCTGTCTATCAGAATCCCAATCATCTTCATTAAAATGCAGTAGGTTCTATCAGAAAACTATCTGATGTATTGCAATATGGCTGTTTTTATGAATGGAGGCATCAGGTGAGAACATACTGGTATACATATATAAAGTACATAACCACACTGGGAGAGACTAGGTTATTGCACATAAGACTACACTCCCTGACAGAAGTTATGTCGCTTATCCATGTTATGTAAATAAAAGCTTATAACCTGACGTTAAATTCATCCATTGATTGTATAAATTATTCTTTTGAAAGCTGAAACCCTCCGAAATGTGGTTTAGGTTAAGAAAATCAATTGGCATCAATGCAGAAATATTGATCAATTAATGGACACATGGTCAGATTTTGGCAAGACAAAAGTTTTGTCGGCCACAGAAAGTAATGTGATATTCAAACAAATAATTAACTTAAAATAAAAATATATGTTGCATAACATTGGTGAATGAAGTTGTCGTGCTATTAGAGTCATATTTAATATTTTGTGTGACTTCCATGAGCTTGAAGGACTGCATCCATGCGGCTCAGCAAGGATTCATACAATTTATTAATGAAGTCATCAGGAATAGCAAAGAATGAAGTTTTACATGCCTCCCAGAGTTCATCTAGATTCTTTGGTTTTGTCTTTCAAGCTTCCTCTTTCATCCTACCCCAAACATGCTCAACGATGTTCATGTCTGGTGAATGGGCTGGCCAGTCCTTGAGCACCTTGATCTTTTTTACCTGGAGGAACTTTGTTGTAGAGATGGATGTATGAGATGGAGCACCATCCTGCTGCAGAATTTGACCCCTTTTATGATTTGGAATATGAGGTAACTAATACTGCTTGATATTTTAGGCTATTGATATTGCCTTCCACCTTGCAAATGTTTCGCACACACCCATACTAAATGTAACCCCAGACCATGATCTTTCCACCACCAAATTTAACTGTTTTCTGGGTGTATTTTGGATCCATACGGGCTCCAGTAGGTCTCCTGCAGTATTTGCTGTTGCTGTGGTGTAATTCTACTGAAGATTCATCAGAGAAATCCACCTTCTGCCACTTTTCCAGCGTTCTTCTGTTTAGTAGGCTGTGGGACTTTGCAAATGCCACACGGTTTTTTATTTGCCTTTTGTTTAGTGCTGGCTTCTGGGCACTGATTCGACCATGGAGGCCATTTCAAGACAGAATCCTACAAACTGTTCTAGTTGACACAGGGACTTGAGGTGACCAGGCCTGTTGGAGCTCTGCTACAGTGGAAGAGGGGCGGGCTTGCTTTGGATTTTCTAACCAACAAACATTCCTCTTGAGCAGTTGTCTTGCGGGGTCTGCCGGACCTGGGCTTGTCAAACACATCTCTAGTAAGTCTCTTCAAACCTTTTTTTAATTCTTTGTACTTGATACTGAGACACATTAAAGGTGCCAGCCACCTCTGCAGTGGATCTGGTCTTCAGCCTCTTGATAATCCAGGTTTTGGTCACAGGGTGGATTTTTGGCATGTTGTCAGAGCTCAAGTTGCAGCTCAAGTGAAGGTCTGGGGTGCTGGGTTTCTTTTTATACACACCCACTAATTAACCGATCATTTACTGTGCACAGGTGAGGATGTAAACTAGGATTGGGTGCATTATATGACCAGGCGACAAAACTTTTGTCTTGCCAAAATCTGACCATTCTGTGTCCATTAAATGATCAATATTTCTGCATTGATGCCAATTTATTTTCTTAACCAAAACCACATTTAGGAGGGTTTCAGCTTTCAAAAGAATAATGCATACAACCAATGGATGAATTTAACGTCAGGTTATAAGCTTTTTATTTACATAACATGGATAAGCGACAAATTCTGTCAGGGAGTGTATATATAATTAGAATATATACAGTAGATGTTTGAACTTTTGTGTAAGTTATCATTTAATGTCTTACTCCAGATAAAAATGGAAAATTTTTCTTTAGTCACATTTACTAAACCCTTTCTACTCTGCCATGTATCTAAAGAAAGCTTTCCTGATTTTCTGAAAATGTCTACTTCATTCTAAATTAATTGTTTTTTTCTTTAAATAAGGGTCTTCAGCCTCTGAGGCTTATAGAGTTCTACAGAAAGTGCCATCCACATGGTGCCAGTCACATAGCCCTCTATGTAGTATCTGATTCAGTTGACCACATGTTACATAAACAAAATGCCCCCAGTGTCCACCATAGTGCTTCCCATTGCCAACTGCAAAGCTTTCAAAAGTTTTAGTCACAAGCCATACTGAGTGACAAAATGTCTACAGCAATTGCACATAACTTGAGCTCTGTTGTGAAGCCTTAAGAAGTCGTCTAATACTTGGACAATGTCTTCTCATACCCCATGCTTGACCCCTATAAAGTAAAAAAGCTTATACTTACCTCCAGTCCCGGCGCCGTTCCCACGATGTCGATACTTGCTCACCCCGTGACACGTGACCCCAGCGCCCAATCAGCGTTGATGTCACTGTCCCCGCCTTCTCTCAAATTGAATATGAAGAGGAAGTCAGAGATCAGCTACAGCCTGGACTTCCTCTTCATGCTCATCTGGCGCAAGCACTGTTGTCTTCTCTATTAGAGAGGCGAGGCTAGACTCCTCTGAAGGGCAGGAAAATGAACTCTACCTACTTTCCTTTGCAAGTAATGACTAAGTCCTTGCACTTTTGCTATCTTTACATATGACTTACCTTTCGGCATGTCAGAGATAGTATTTTGGTGATATCTTGTTGTCTCTTCCCTATCTAGTCCTTTGTTAATAACCTCACATTGTAACAGACCCTAATGACCGTCACTTTCTCTCCAGAAGCCCATTTAAAAAGGTCTTCTCTCCATTAAACTACAGTATATCACCTATTGGATATGTGTAGGAACCACAATAGTTGCTCGAAAAGGTGACCCCCCAACCCCTATCCCTCTACACTTTAATAATGCTGAAACAGGCATGTTCACGTGACTCTTCACTTAACCTTTCAGTGACGTGGTCAAGTTTTTCAAATCTGACATGTCACTTTATGTGGAAATAACGCCGAAATGTTTCAACATATCAAAGTGAATTTGAGTTTGTTGTTTTCATTACCCATTATATTTTAACGTTATTGTAAATTTAGGTTTATTTGTTTTGCATTTATTTATAAAAATATCAGAAATATGACAGAAATTTATAAAAATTAATCATTTTGAAACCTTTAATGATTATCACTTAATCCAAATTGTCACACCACACAAAAAAAAAGTTAATAAACACCTCTTCCCTCATGTCTGCTTAACATCAGCACAATCTGTAAAATGTTCTGTTATTTTATGTTATTTTGTTAGGATGTTAGAAGCTTGAAAACTGTAGCAGTAGCTTTTCAATTTTTTTCAAGGAAAATTACAAAACATATTTTTTAGGGACCTATTCAGTTTTTAAGTGACTTTGAGGGGCCTAAATATCAGAAAACTTTCAAAAGTGAGAGAATTTGAAAAACAGCATCCCTGAACATATCCAAAACTACACAGGTATTAAGCCTTCATGTGCTTTTCAGGAATTAATACAAAGTGGTATGACAAGAAAAATAAAATATTTTTATCACCTAAATATTGCTAAAATGTGAATAGTTCCCTATAGCAGCAGACTTTAAGGCTCTAATTTGGCGGTGAATTGTGATGTCAACCATCAGGACCACACAATCATGATCTCAGTGTGCCTATCAGGTTAAAGAGGGAGACCCCACACTCTGTTAACCATGTAGATAGTCACTTTTGACAGCTACATCTAAAGGGTTAAATGTCCATGGTCGGTGCCACCACCAATCGTGACTGATGCAGCAGTGTACAAAGAATGGTAGAACTCTATCATGCTAAGGCATGTCAATGTGGAATATATGTAATTAGAATTGCAATACAGCTTTAGAATTATAGAAAAAATATATGAGACTCTTAGCATACAATTTGGCCAAATATTATCTGCCCACCAGCCAACGTCAAGGCGGCCTCAATTCTGATGGGTACCTACACTGTGTGAATACCTCTCTAAGGCTGATGTCTGAATTCCTGGGTGAATGTGGACACCTCTGTAGGCAATGCCTGCATTTATGGGTAAGTATGGAGCTGCTATAATTAAAATCACCACCTGGTGGAGGGCGGAGTGCTCGGTCAGTAAGCTAACATACAAGAGACAAAAAAACTGACTGGCACATCCAAACTAATGTGAATAGGTGCATACCAAGAGGAGATACCCCCATATACAATTTTATGCTAAGAGTCTCTATGGGGGTAGCTCCTCTTGGTATGCACCTATTCACATTAGTTTGGATGTGCCAGTCAGTTTTCTTTTGTCTCTTGTATGTTAGCTTACTGACCGAGCACTCCGCCCTCCACCAGGTGGTGATTTTAATTATAGCAGGTCCCTACTTACCCATAAATGCAGGCATTGCTGACAGAGGTGTCCACATTCACCCAGGAATTCAGACATCAGCCTTAGAGAGGTATTCACACAGTGTCGGTACCCATCAGATTTGAGGCCGCCTTGACGTTGGCTGGTGGGAAGATAATATTTGGCCAAATTTTTCTGCTAAGAGTCTCATATATTTTTTCTATGATTCTAAAGCTGTATTGCAATTCTAATTACATATATTCCACATTGACATTCCTTAGCATGATAGAGTGCAACCATTCTTTGTATATTGTATATGTGGGTAGGTCCTCTTTGTATGCACCTATTCACATTAGTTTGGATGTGCCAGTCAGTTTTTTTGTCTCTTGTTTTTATGTCTTTTGATGCAGCAGTGTGTCATCTATAGCATACAGCGGGCAGCTGCTGCTGCATTTTCACACACAGGGGGGGATGTTATTCACTTATATCTCAGGTCAGTTTTAAGTCATATTGTTGTTCACTAAGGGGTTAAGATTCATTTTAAGGGGAATCTATCACCAGGATTTTGCCACCTAATCTGAGAGCAGCATAATGTAGGACAGAGACCTTGATTTCAGCTATGTGTAACTTACTGGGCTGCTTAGTGTAGTTTTGCGGAAATCATTGTTTTATCAGCAGGAGATCATCACTAGAGGACTAGTAAACCTGCAGCCATGCAGCCCAGCCACACCCCCACCACTGATTGGCAGCTTTCTGTGTAGTGTACTGTGTATGGGCAAAAAGCTGCCAATCAGTGGTGTGGGCGGGGTTATACTGAGCTCAACATTTACAGAACTGCTAGATCTGCATCAGAGAAAACTGTGATTTTATCAAATTGACAAGAAGCATCCCAGTAAGTGATACTTCTCTGGAATCAGGACCACTGCCCCTATATAATACTAATTTCATATAGTAGCAAAAACATGGTGACAGTTTTCCTTTAAGAAACTTGTGAAGTTTGAGGAATGAAGGAACAACCTTGAACCTCCAACCTTTGAATAATTAATAAATGTTTTTGGCATATCCTTTTTAAAGTAAAATCAATAACCTCAATCTTTTCTTGTAGGTCATGTGACCATACTTGATGCCCCTTATTTAATTAACAATCAGATCTAGTTTTGCCCATGAATATGAATGTCTTCCTTGCAGAATGTGAAGTATGCCATAATTACCCTTTAATTCAATGCTTATATAAAACATGGGGACTTGAGTGCATCACAGTTTAATAGAGACAGATTACACTGTGATATTAATGATATTGTGCATTGCAAACTATGCCTTGGCAGTTAATTAAATCACTGATGCATTTTGCCTATAAGAGAAAACATCTGAAGTCATTTATAACGACATAGAAAACCACATAGATTCCTTACAAATAAATCTAAAAGGTTTTATATTTATCAAGCAATAGGCTAATAAATGCGAAGCAATTCTGTATAAATTAAATAACGGAAACTGCTACTTCATCCAGTGAATTAATACTTCCCATAGTCTGAATCGGATCATAACTAGAGTTGAGCGATACCAGCCGATACTTGAAAATATCGGATCGGAATGGATCGGCCGATCTTAAAAAAAAGTATCGGTATCGCCGATTCCGATACCGGGAACCAATGCAAGTCAATGGGGCCAAAATATCGGAATTAAAAAAAAACCTTTCTTTCCTTGTAGGTTAATTCTACATGAAGAAAAACAACTAAGAATAATGTAGAATGTATTGTGGGAGGTGGAGGAGACATTAAAGCCATAGAGGTTTAGCCCAATCAAATGGAATAGCAGGAATTAAACTTTTTTTTTTAAAGATGTTAGGAGTTACAAAGATATTGACTATGTTAGCCTCATTTATATTTTGCCAGACATGTATGTCTTCTTCTTCTACTTCCTTTTTTTACATTCTTCTTCTTCTTCTTCTACTTCCTTTTTTTACATTCTTCTTCTTCTACTTCCTTTTTTTACATTCTTCTTCTTATTCCTTTTTTTACATTCTTCTTCTTCTTCTTCTACTTCCTTTTTTTACATTCTTCTTCTTCTTCTTCTTCTTCTTCTTCTTCTTCTTCTTCTTCTTCTTCTTCTTCTTCTTCTTCTTCTTCTTCCTTTTCTTACATTCTTCATATTCTTCTTATTCAACAATTATTATTCTACATATTCAGCTTCTTCATCTTCTTCCTATTCTTCTTCATCATATTCTTGTTTGTGTCAGGCATTCCTGTAGTTGTTATCTAGAAAAGTTAGAAGTTTACACCTTCCGTTCTGCCTGTCACAAAAGATTTACAACAGGATTTGTCCGCGTTCAGTTTGGCCTGCAGAAGCAGGCCTTTTCCAGGGGCACCACGAGGAGGAACGGACTCACCCCCATACACTGCTTAGTCTTCTTCTGCTTATAAATAAGATAATATCATTTGCTCAGAGTATTAGTCTTATGCTTAATGTTCTTCTGCTTTGTTTTTTTTATGCTTCTTTGTCTTCTCTCTCTTGTTGTTCTGCATCTTGGTGGTTGTCTTCCTGTTCTTTGTCCTCTTGAACCAGCTGACGGTACTGGCACCCGGAGGGGCAGCAGAAGGAACAAGAGCCAATGGCACTACCGAGGACCAGCTGACGGTGCTGGAACCCGGTTACTAAGCAGGAGGTACCTGTGCTACAAAGCACTACCAAGGACCAGCAGACGTTGCCGGAACTCGGATACCGAGATGGAGGCACCTAGGCCAAACGCTCTGACGAGAACCAGCTGACGGTGCTGGAACCCGGAGGGGTAGCATAAGCTGCAAGAGCAAATGGAAATAGCGAGGACCAGCTGACAGTGCTGGCACCCGGAGGGGCAGCAGAAGGAATAAGAGCCAATGGCACAACCGAGGACCAGCTGACGGTGCTGGAACCCGGTTACTAAGCAGGAGGTACCTGTGCTACAAAGCACTACCAAGGACCAGCAGACGTTGCCGGAACTCGGATACCGAGATGGAGGCACCTAGGCCAAAGGCTCTGACGAGAACCAGCTGACGGTGCTGGAACCCGGAGGGGTAGCATAAGCTGCAAGAGCAAATGGAAATAGCGAGGACCAGCTGACAGTGCTGGCACCCGGAGGGGCAGCAGAAGGAATAAGAGCCAATGGCACAACCGAGGACCAGCTGACGGTGCTGGAACCCGGTTACTAAGCAGGAGGTACCTGTGCTACAAAGCACTACCAAGGACCAGCAGACGTTGCTGGAACTCGGATACCGAGATGGAGGCACCTAGGCCAAAGGCTCTGATGAGAACCAGCTGACGGTGCTGGAACCCGGAGGGGTATCAGAAGTTACCCCTGAAAAGCAAAGTTGGCATGCCGCAAGCTGGCCGCAGTTACCGAATCACACAGTCCTACAGGGGGTGCTTGTCCTACTGGCACTATGGAACAAACCTTTCTTACCAGAACCCGCAGTCCACATAGGAAGCACCTAAACTGCTGGCACCCTAGCCTCGGCTAACCCAACCGCAACACGACATGGCAACTTGGGGTGGCAAACTGACATTGACACTTCCCGGAAACAGCAGGCAGGGCTGGAACCAAGCTGGGCAGGAGGGAGTACCCGTGCCAAAGTCAGTTATGAGCAGCAACTGGCGATGTTGGAGCCCAGGACAAGCACTTAGCAGGCTGAGGCCTGATGTGCTGTCAATTGGGAGGCAGCAGGACAGATTGCCATCAAAACAGCAGGGGAACAGCTGACGTTACTGAACCCCACAAACACAGGAGCTAGTGTTTTACTCTGTGAAGACGGCACTTCCGAGCAACAACTGGCTGTGTTGAAGCCCAGGGACAAGCACGGAGCAGGCTTAGGCTGCATTGAAGAAATTTTAAGATCGGTTGTAGACTACTAATTTGAACCAAGCTCCACTTAGGCCTGTGGATTCACTGATTTTCGTATTTCCCCTGTCCTCCAACCCCGCCAGTTACAGCTCCGAAGTGGCGTCTGCACAATCCACACTTGTTCCTGTGTTACAGGTGTTCAGTCCGGTCAGTTAATCCCCTGATGTGTGTCCGGCAATGTCGCCTGCTCTGTCCACATTCCGATAATGGGAATGTGGACAGAGCAGGCGACATTGCCGGACACACATCAGGGGATTAACTGATCGGACTGAACACCTGTAACACAGGAACAAGTGTGGATTGTGCAGACGCCACTTCGGAGCTGTAACTGGCAGGGTTGGAGGACAGGGGAAATACGAGAGACAGTGGAGCCACAGGCCTAATTGGAGCACGGTTAAAAATCAGTAGTGGTACGACTGTGTAGGCAGCAGGAGACTTTGCCATCCACACAGCAGGGGATCAGCTGACATTACTGAACCCCACTGAGACACGGGAGCAAGTATCTCTTTCCGTGTGGACGGCACTTCCGAACTACAACTGGCTGTGTTGAAGCCCAGGAAATAGGAGGGTGTAGGCAGAGGCCTACTGTATTTTGAATGAGTTTACAGCAGGAGAGACTGCCATCCACAAAGCAGGGGATCAGCTGACGTTACTGAACCCCACTGAGACACGGGAGCAAGTATCTCTTTCCGTGTGGACGGCACTTCCGAACTACAACTGGCTGTGTTGAAGCCCAGGAAATAGGAGGGTGTAGGCAGAGGCCTACTGTATTTTGAATGAGTTTACAGCAGGAGAGACTGCCATCCACACAGCAGGGGATCAGCTGACGTTACTGAACCCCACTGAGACACGGGAGCAAGTATCTCTTTCCGTGTGGACGGCACTTCCGAACTACAACTGGCTGTGTTGAAGCCCAGGAAATAGGAGGGTGTAGGCAGAGGCCTACTGAATTTTGAATGAGGTGACAGCAGGAGAGACTGCCATCCACACAGCAGGGGATCAGCTGACGTTACTGAACCCCACTGAGACACGGGAGCAAGTGTCTCTTTCCGTGTGGACGGCACTTCCGAACTACAACTGGCTGTGTTGAAGCCCAGGAAATAGGAGGGTGTAGGCAGAGGCCTACTGTATTTTGAATGAGTTTACAGCAGGAGAGACTGCCATCCACACAGCAGGGGATCAGCTGACGTTACTGAACCCCACTGAGACACGGGAGCAAGTATCTCTTTCCGTGTGGACGGCACTTCCGAACTACAACTGGCTGTGTTGAAGCCCAGGAAATAGGAGGGTGTAGGCAGAGGCCTACTGTATTTTGAATGAGTTTACAGCAGGAGAGACTGCCATCCACACAGCAGGGGATCAGCTGACGTTACTGAACCCCACTGAGACACGGGAGCAAGTATCTCTTTCCGTGTGGACGGCACTTCCGAACTACAACTGGCTGTGTTGAAGCCCAGGAAATAGGAGGGTGTAGGCAGAGGCCTACTGAATTTTGAATGAGGTGACAGCAGGAGAGACTGCCATCCACACAGCAGGGGATCAGCTGACGTTACTGAACCCCACTGAGACACGGGAGCAAGTATCTCTTTCCGTGTGGACGGCACTTCCGAACTACAACTGGCTGTGTTGAAGCCCAGGAAATAGGAGGGTGTAGGCAGAGGCCTACTGAATTTTGAATGAGGTGACAGCAGGAGAGACTGCCATCCACACAGCAGGGGATCAGCTGACGTTACTGAACCCCACTGAGACACGGGAGCAAGTATCTCTTTCCGTGTGGACGGCACTTCCGAACTACAACTGGCTGTGTTGAAGCCCAGGAAATAGGAGGGTGTAGGTAGAGGCCTACTGTATTTTGAATGAGTTTACAGCAGGAGAGACTGCCATCCACACAGCAGGGGATCAGCTGACGTTACTGAACCCCACTGAGACACGGGAGCAAGTATCTCTTTCCGTGTGGACGGCACTTCCGAACTACAACTGGCTGTGTTGAAGCCCAGGAAATAGGAGGGTGTAGGCAGAGGCCTACTGTCTTTGTAATGCGGAGACAGCAGGAGAGACTGCCATCTCCACAGCAGGGGAACAGCTGGCAGTGCTGAACCCCACTAACACTTGAACGAATGTGTTTGGCTCTGTGGAGACGACACTTCTGAACACCAACTGACGCTGTTGGAGCCCAGGATTAGGCGAGGAGCAGGCTGGGGCCTACTGGATTTTGGCAGGTGAAGGCAGCAGGAGACTTGCCATCTCCACAGCAGGGGAACAGCTGGCAGTGCTGAACCCCACTAACACTTGAACGAATGTGTTTGGTTCTGTGGAGACGACACTTCTGAACACCAACTGACGCTGTTGGAGCCCAGGATTAGGCGAGGAGCAGGCTGGGGCCTACTGGATTTTGGCAGGTGAATGCAGCAGGAGACTTGCCATCTCCACAGCAGGGGAACAGCTGGCAGTGCTGAACCCCACTAACACTTGAACGAACGTGTTTGGCTCTGTGGAGACGACACTTCTGAACACCAACTGACGCTGTTGGAGCCCAGGATTAGGCGAGGAGCAGGCTGGGGCCTACTGGATTTTGGCAGGTGAAGGCAGCAGGAGACTTGCCATCTCCACAGCAGGGGAACAGCTGGCAGTGCTGAACCCCACTAACACTTGAACGAATGTGTTTGGCTCTGTGGAGACGACACTTCTGAACACCAACTGACGCTGTTGGAGCCCAGGATTAGGCGAGGAGCAGGCTGGGGCCTACTGGATTTTGGCAGGTGAAGGCAGCAGGAGACTTGCCATCTCCACAGCAGGGGAACAGCTGGCAGTGCTGAACCCCACTAACACTTGAACGAATGTGTTTGGCTCTGTGGAGACGACACTTCTGAACACCAACTGACGCTGTTGGAGCCCAGGATTAGGCGAGGAGCAGGCTGGGGCCTACTGGATTTTGGCAGGTGAAGGCAGCAGGAGACTTGCCATCTCCACAGCAGGGGAACAGCTGGCAGTGCTGAACCCCACTAACACTTGAACGAATGTGTTTGGCTCTGTGGAGACGACACTTCTGAACACCAACTGACGCTGTTGGAGCCCAGGATTAGGCGAGGAGCAGGCTGGGGCCTACTGGATTTTGGCAGGTGAAGGCAGCAGGAGACTTGCCATCTCCACAGCAGGGGAACAGCTGGCAGTGCTGAACCCCACTAACACTTGAACGAATGTGTTTGGCTCTGTGGAGACGACACTTCTGAACACCAACTGACGCTGTTGGAGCCCAGGATTAGGCGAGGAGCAGGCTGGGGCCTACTGGATTTTGGCAGGTGAAGGCAGCAGGAGACTTGCCATCTCCACAGCAGGGGAACAGCTGGCAGTGCTGAACCCCACTAACACTTGAACGAATGTGTTTGGTTCTGTGGAGACGACACTTCTGAACACCAACTGACGCTGTTGGAGCCCAGGATTAGGCGAGGAGCAGGCTGGGGCCTACTGGATTTTGGCAGGTGAATGCAGCAGGAGACTTGCCATCTCCACAGCAGGGGAACAGCTGGCAGTGCTGAACCCCACTAACACTTGAACGAATGTGTTTGGCTCTGTGGAGACGACACTTCTGAACACCAACTGACGCTGTTGGAGCCCAGGATTAGGCGAGGAGCAGGCTGGGGCCTACTGGATTTGGGCAGGTGAAGGCAGCAGGAGACTTGCCATCTCCACAGCAGGGGAACAGCTGGCAGTGCTGAACCCCACTAACACTTGAACGAATGTGTTTGGCTCTGTGGAGACGACACTTCTGAACACCAACTGACGCTGTTGGTGCCCAGGATTACGCATGCCGCATGCAGAGGCCAATGGGCAGCGGTTTTTATGGAGGTTGTGGACTACTACTGATTCTAACCATGCTCCACTTAGGCCTCTGGCTCCACTGTCTCTACTATTTACCCTGGCCTCCAACCCCGCCAGCTACATCTCTGAAGTGGCGTCAGCACAATCTACACTTGTTCCTGTGTTACTGGTGCTCAGTCCCATCAGTTGATCCCCTGATGTTTGTCCGGCAAGTTCGCCAGCTCTGTCCTCATTCCCACTACTGGTTATGGGAATGTGGACAGAGCAGGAGACCTTGCCGGACACACATCAGGGGATAAACTGATGGGACTGAGCCACAGGAACACAGGAACAAGTGTAGATTGTGCTGACGCCACTTCAGAGATGTAGATGGCGGGGTTGGAGGTCCGGGGAAATAGTAGAGACAGTGGAGCCAGAGACCTAAGTTGGGCACGGTTAAAAATCAGTAGTGGTTTGAATGTTGATGGAGCTGGTGACTCTGCCGTCCACACAGCAGGGGATCAGCTGGCATTACTGAACCCCAGTAACACAGGAGCTAGTGTGTTTCTCTGTGCAGACGACACATCTGAGCGACAACTGGCTGTGTTGAAGCACAGGGATTATAGTTCAGGTGGTAGAAAAATGAACACACCAGCAGACCTGGATACAGTTGCCAACCACTAATTTAGTCTGTAAGAGGAATGGCAAAGTCTTTGGAGATCCAGGCCTTGTTCATTTTCAGAAAAGTCAGCCGGTCAACATTATCGGAAGATAGTCGCGTGCGACGGTCTGTTAGTACACCACCTGCGGCACTAAAGACACGTTCCGATAATACACTGGCAGCAGGGCAAGCCAGCACCTCCAATGCATACTGGCTAAGCTCTGGCCATGTATCCAGCTTAGAGACCCAAAACTTGAAGGGGGAAGAGCCATCTGGGAGTACAGCGACAGGGCAAGACATGTAGTCTGACACCATCTGACGGAAGCGTTGCCTCCTGCTGACTCGAGGCGTCGCTGATGGTGTAGACAATTGTGGTGGACACACAAAACTTTGCCACATTTGGGCCATAGTGGTCTTGCCTTGTGCTGCGGCACTGCCTCTGCTCCCTCTTTGTGCAGAGTTTCCTCCACTGCCTCGACGCACAGAGCTGCTTTGTAAAGCACTTGCAACAATGCTGTCGGGTGGAATGGAAAACATTATGGACTGCACCAGTGACTCTTCGTACTCCCGCATTTTACGCTCCCGGTTCAACGTTGGTATGAGCCTTTGTACGCTGTCCCGGTAGCGAGGATCTAGGAGGGTGTACACCCAATAATCAGCCGAGACGAGAATGTGGGCGATGCGGCGGTCGTTTCTCAGGCACTGCAGCATGAAATCAACCATGTGCTGCAGACTCCCAACTGCCAAAGAACCGCTGTCCCCTGTTTGAGGCGTGACCTCGACCTGCTCTGCATCACCCCACCCTCGCTGTACATACTGAGTAGAGGTTTGTGTACCTCCCTCCTCTGGAGAGATGTCTTCCTCCTCCATCGACTCCTCCTCATCCTCCTCACAAAGTGTCCCCTGCCTAGGCCTTTGTGAGGAAACACGTAGCGCAGACTGTCCAGAAGCAGATGGCATTTGGGACTCCTCATCCTCCACCTCTTCTGAAACCTCATCCCTTAGTGCTTGCAGTGTTTGTTGAAGCAGGCAGATAAGGGGGACAGTCATGCTGACTAGTGCATCATCTGCACTCGCCATCCGCGTGGATTCATCGAAGGCACGCAAAACGAGGCAGATGTCCTTCATAGAGGCCCACTCAATGGTGCTGAAGTGTGAACGGCGCACAGTGCGACTTGTTTGCGCCTGATGCAGCTGGTACTCCATGACTGCTGCCTGCTGCTCACACAACCGCTCCAACATATGTAACGTTGAATTCCACCGGGTGGGTAGGTCACATATGATGCGATGTTCTGGAAGGCCAAATCGTCGCTGCAGAGCAGCGAGGCGCGATCTTGCCGTGCTGGAACGTCGCAAGTGAGCGCACTCTATGCGGACCTTGTGCAACAGTGCATCAAGATCCGGATAGTCCCTCAGAAAGCTCTGCACGACCAAGTTAAGAACATGTGCCAGACATGGGATGTGTGTGAGGTTGCCTAGGCCAAGAGCTGCCACCAGATTTCGGCCATTGTCACACACTACCAAGCCCGGCTGGAGATTCGCTGGCCCAAACCACACATCGCTCTCCAGCTTGATAGCATTCCAGAGCTCCTGCGCTGTGTGGCTTCGATTCCCCAAAGAAATTAATTTGAGTACAGCCTGTTGACGTTTGGCCACGGCTGTGCTCATATCGGTCGTAACAGGCTCCTGCTCTGCTGTTTCTGAGGAACTTGAGTAGGAGGAGGAGTCTATGTGTACAGACTGGAGTCCTGCAATCCGTGGCGTTGGAAGAACACGTACAGCGCCACTCTCCAGATCCGTACCCGGCTCCACAACATTGACCCAGTGGGCAGTGAGGGAAAGGTATCGTCCCTGTCCATGGTTACTGGTCCACGCATCGGTGGTCAGGTGGACCTTGCTACTAACGGCGTTTAGTAGCGCATGTTTTATTTTGCCCTCAACATGTTTCTGCAGGGCAGGGACGGCTCGCCTGCTGAAATAAAAGCGGCTGGGCACGTTGTATTGGGGGACTGCCAATGCCATTAAGTCCCGGAAGGTGTCAGTGTCCACCAGCCTGAATGACAGCATTTCAACTGCCAGAAGTTTGGCAATGCCAGCATTCAGAGACTGTGCTCGGGGATGGTTTGCCGAGTAAGGGCGCCTTTTATCCCATGCCTGTTCTACCGATGGCTGTGATGGATGGGAACGTGCTGTTATGGGTGGAATCTGACAGGGTCTCCGGACAACAGTGGCAGAGGTTCTTCCTTGGCGATCCTGTGAGGAAGCCGAACCAGCAGTGTGTGAGCTGGAGGAAGAGGGCCCAACACGAACTGAAGAGGTGGTAGGTGGTGCTGTACGTTGGCCTACGTCTTGAGGGTGTCTATGCAACTCCAACTCGTGCTTGGTGCGCACATGTTTCCACATATTTGTGGTATTGAGGTTGCTGACATTTCTCCCTCTTTTGACTCTCTGATGACACAGCTTGCATTTGACAAAGCAAATGTCATCTGCAACTGTGTCAAAAAAGGACCACGCACTGCAACTCTTGTGAGCGCCCGGTTTGCCTTTGGAAGGAGGAATGCTCCTAACGGGTGCCGAAGTGGAGGGTACAGGCAACCAAGTCTTCCCCCTCCCTCTGCCTCCTGTTTTGGCCGGTAGGGGAATCTCTTCCTCCGAGCTGCTCCCACCACCTTCCTGTTGCTCACGCCATGATGGGTCAAGGACCTCATCATCTTCCCTCCCCTCTTCAAACAGCTGCTTCTCCGGGGTTGTCTCGCCAGCACCGTACGCACCAGAAAGTGGCAACTGAGTCTCGTCATCATCTGATGCGTACTGAGGTGTGCTGACCATAGGCACTGGCCCACTCGCCTCTTCAGATTCAGAGGGACAAAGAAGTTGCGCATCACTGCATACTCCCTCTTCTTCACATTCAGGAATGCTGCTTGGCTGGCCCCCTCTTTCCAAGCCAACAGATTCCGAGAACAGAAGTAGAGATTGTGATGGCTCCTGTCCATGTCTCTCTGACTGCCTGGGCACTTTGGCAGGTGGTGAAGAGACAGATGGTTGCTCTTCGGTGCTCTGACCCTGAGAGGATGCGGAAGTAATTGAAGTCGATGCGTTAGCTGCCATCCATCCGACAACGGCTTCAATTTGTTCCTCCCGCAGCAGTGGGGTACGTTGAGGTCCTACAAAGCTGCGCATAAAGGACTGTTGCCTGCTAAAACTGGGGGATGCTGATCCACTGGTGCCCGCAGCAGGCCCAGAATCCCCACGTCCTCTACCTGTAGAATCCCCACGTCCTCTCCCTGCAGAATCCCCACGTCCTCTCCCTGCTGAAACTCCACGCCCACGCCCACGCCCCCGCGCCTTACTCCCTGCCTTCTTCATCTTGCAAGACTGCTTAAGATAGGCAAAAAAGGACAAAGGGGGGCCTTAGTGTGCTTATTCCTGAACAGCTGGTTACAGGTACAAGAAACACTAATTTTATGAAGTGTGTGTGTGTGGACTAGACTTTAATAGGAGCTGATGTGGCCTACACAAGTTCAAAATGTAGTGTTTGGTGAACTTTTTATGTGGTTTCTTTGTTTGAAACAAACTCAAAGTATGAGAACAAAGAATTGAAACTGATAGTATCACCAACTTTTTGGAGCTATTACAATGCAGGCAGGTAACCTACAATGCAAAAGATGAGGCTCCAAAAAAATTGGGTAATACTAATCTGGCTGCGCCGGCAGGGCACAAGCCAGAAAAAAAGGCTCCTCTATCTACTCCTATATAGTGTTTGCAACCAACCAATGTTGATGGATACGGATGGATGCACACTAATAGGAGAAGAAAAAATGAGCTGCACTCAGAGACAAATATGTGTGAGGCAGTGACGCACGTTGAGCGTCCTACAACCAGACGTAGCTGCAGGACACTCTACTCAGCGTGAGCTGCACTCACACACAGTCAGAGACCTCTCAGACAGCCGTCAACAGTGCAGCTAAGTGGGCACTGGCACTGACAGGCTGCAGAAAGGCTCCGCTGTGTACTCCTATATAGTGTTTGCAACCACCGTAGATGGAGACGGATGGATGCACACTAATAGAAGAAAAAATGAGCTGCACTCAAATAAAAATATGTGTGAGGCAGTGACGCACGCTGAGCGTCCTACAGCCAGACGTAGCTGCAGGACACACTACTCAGCATGAGCTGCACTCACACACAGTCAGAGACCTCTCAGACAGCCGTGAACAGTGCAGCAAAGTGGACACTAGCACTGAAAGGCTGCAGAAAGGCTCCGCTGTCTACTACTAGTGTTTGCAACCAACGTATATGGATACGGATGGAAGCACACTAGATTGAAATTATTTAAAAAATGCAGCTCAAAAAATAAAAGATGTATGAGGCAGCAGTGATCACACTGGGTGGCCTACAGCCTGACGTGGCTGCAGGACCCACTCCACAGCGTGAGCTGCACTCACACAGCCCTTGCAGACAGCTGTGAAAACAGCGCTGCTAGGGAAAAGCAAGCTACAGTGGTGGTTTATGTAGCCTGGATAAAGCACAATATTGTTTTTAGAATCGCTATTTCTAACTGTCCCTCACAGTCTTCTACAGCAGCCTGTCCCTAACTGAATTCACAGCAGAGTGACCAGAAATGGCGGCTGCGGTGGCTTTTATAGTGCATCATGACATCATTTCGGCAGCCAATCACAGCCATGCCAATAGTTAACATGCCTACATGCCTAACAGGATGTGCCCACACTTCGGAGGATTCCCATTGGCTTAATCAAAGCAAGCAGGCTCATAGCATGATGGGAACTTCCTATTCCGATTCCGATCCCGGAATCCGATATGAAAAAAGTATCGGAATTAAGTATCGGAATTCCGATACCGCTGATATCGGCCGATACCCGATACTTGCGGTATCGGAATGCTCAACACTAATCATAACATGAATTGGATTTCAATACATTGGTCTTATAATGTATCTTATTTTTCTGTATCTTATTTTTATATTGGAAAAATAATAAAGTGTGCCATTTATTTTTACTTAAAGATGCTCTTCATTTTTAGATGTCTTTTCTAATATCCCTTAAGGAGACAGTTCTGATTGGTAGACTCATTGCCGACTCAGAAGTAGGAGGTGTGAAATTTAACACATTTTTGATTATATAAAAATCATAAAGTGAACCAGACAGCTTTTCGAGGCCCCTCAAACCATTACCATGCATTTATTGCTTCCCTTCCTAAGAAGCCAATTTTATTGTTTTACTAGCTGAAGAGCCCTGCGTTGCCAGGGTATAGTAGCTAACTGAGGGTCCATCTCTCTCCCTTAACAGCCCCGCCCTCCACCCGCCATCACGCTCTCTCCTTCCGCAGCCCCGCTCTCCACCCGCCGTCCTGCTCTCTCCCTCTGCAGCCCCGCTCTCCATGCGCCATCCCATTCTATCCCTCCGCAGCCCCGCTCTCCATTCGTGTCCCACTCTCCCTCCATAGCCTCACTCTCTCCCTCCACAGCCTCGCGCTCTCCCTCCGCAGCCACACTCTCCATCCATGTCCCGAACTTTCCCTCTGCAACCCCACTCTCCAGCTGCCAGTGGGCAGGGCTATTTGGAGCGTGTGTGACTTGATACATACACACACACATACATACACTCAGCATTATATATATATATATACTGTGTATATATATATATATATATATATATATATATATAGATTGATTTCTGCATATTCCAAAAATTAAATTTTTTAACTGTGGGTGTGATATGCTAATTAGTCGGTGACTGGTCATGGGGGTATTTCTTTCTCCAGACTAATCATCCCACTAATCATATGATTAGCGGGATGATTATCCTGGGAAAAACAATGCTCCCACTAATAGCATAGGTATGCAAAATTTGGGTTTATGAACATTTTTTCAAATCCAAGGACTAATTTTTATGTTTTCTTATGCACTCATTTAAAAAAAATTCTCACAAAACACAAGTTAAAATACATACAATCGAGATGAGCTCGAAAAACATTCTGCAACTTTATTGGAAATTAATTATTGTGCCTTTTTCCTTTATTCTTCAAAGCTTCTCTTGATAACTTTTCTTTACAGAAGACCTGCAGATCTTATCTGTGAAGCATCCAGCAGTAGTCCCCCATCATGTTCATGTTCCATCTACCTTGGAATCATTGTTGCTCTTCACTAACAGTGCAAAGGTTTTCTGGAAGTAAACCAAACGGGAATGTAAAAAATGTAACTTTAAATTCATTAGACAACCCAAGGCTTTGAAATGTTTCAGCATGTTCTCCATGATGAACTTAAAATTTTGGATCTCTGCTGTTACCTGGCAATTTCTTCATGACATCTTTAAAAGAATTCCAAGCCCACTTCTCAACAGTTTTCATTTTTGTTTTAAATACATAGTCCTTAATATCCGGACCCACAAAAATGCCTTTCTGTAGTTTTGCTTTGGACAGTCTTTGAAAGTTTAATGTGGATTGGTAGCAGGAGAATATTAGTGGGATCAACTAACCTTTCAGCAACTATATTCTTAAGTCCAGGTGGCAAAAATATTTACTTAAAAAGAATGGGTACTTTGTATATCCTCCTTGCTGGCAATGGAGCAAAGAGAGAACTTTCAGATCATCACATATTGACCAGCCTTGATCTTTGTAGTTAAGTTTCTTAAGAATAAAGTGTTAATTCTCATAGTTTAACCTCAACTGTGAGTAAAATCCTGGAGGGTTTTCTAAGAGATACTATACTGGAGTATCTGAAGAAGAATAACCTCATGACCCAATATCAACATGGGTTTACAAGGGACCGTTCCTGTCAGACTAATCTGATAAGCTTTTATGAAGAGGTAAGTTCAGGACTGGACCAAGGGAATGCAGTGGACGTGGTGTACATGGACTTTTCAAAAGCTTTTGATACAGTGCCACACAAAAGGTTGATACATAAAATGAGAATAATGGGGATAGGGGAAAATATATGTAAGTGGGTTAAGAGCTGGCTCAGGGATAGGAAAAAAAATGGGTGGTTATTAATGGAGCACACTCGGACTGGGTCACGGTTAGCAGTGGGGTACCACAGGGGTCAGTTTTGGGCCCGCTTCTTTTTAACATATTTATTAATGACCTTGTAGGGGGCATAGAGAGTAGAATTTCAATATTTGCAGATGATACAAAACTCTGCAGGGTAATCAATACAGAGCTGGACAATTTTATATTACAGGAGGATTTATGTAAACTAGAAGCTTGGGCTGATAAATGGCAAAAGAGCTTTAATGGGGATAAATGTAAGGTCATGCACTTGGGTAGAACGAACAAGATGTATAATTATGTGCTTAATTGTAAAGCACTGGGCAAAACTGTCACTGAAAAAGACCTGGGTGTATGGGTGGACGACAAACTCACAATTTAGTGGCCAGTGTCAGGCAGCTGCTGCAAAGGCAAATAAAATAATGGGATGCATTAAAAGAGGCATAGATGCTCATGAGGAGAACATAATTTTACCTCTATATAAGTCAGTAATGCGACCACACTTAGAATACTGTGTACAGTTCTGGTCTCCGGTGTATAAGAAAGACATAGCTGAACTGGAGCGGGTGCAGAGAAGAGCGACCAAGGTTATTAGGGAACTGTGGGGGGTCTGCAATACCAAGACAGGTTATTACACTTGGGGTTATTTAGTTTGGAAAATCGAAGGCTTCGGGGTGATCTTATTACAATGTATAAATATATGCGGGGACAGTACAAAGACCTTTCTAATGATCTTTTTACTCTTAGACCTGTGACGGGGACAAGGGGGCATCCTCTACGTCTGGAGGAAAGAAGGTTTAGGCATACTCACAGACGCGGATTCTTTACTGTAAGAGCAGTGAGACTATGGAACTCTCTGCCATATGATGTTGTAATGAGTGATTCCCTACTAAAATTTAAGAAGGGACCGGATGCTTTCTTGAAAAGTATAATATTACAGGGTATATACACTAGTTTCCTTAATACTGCGTTCATCCAGGGAGCTAGTCTGATTGCCGTATGTGGAGTCGGGAAGGAATTTTTTTCCCCAATGTGAAGCTTACTGTTTGCCACACGGGTTTTTTTTTGCCTTCCTCTGGATCAACATGTTAGGGCAAGTTAGGATAGGATATGGGTTGAACTAGATGGACTTAAAGTCTTCCTTCAACCTTAATAACTATGTTACTATGTACAGTATATTTTGCAGTAGCACAACTTTCAGACATTTTTTTGATTAATCAATAAAGATACTCCACTTGCTCACATTGAACTCAATATTAAATATTTTCATCAGCCCAGGAACATCACTGCAATATACTAGATCGTCATGAAACAATGGATACTGGAAGCCTGTGCTAGCATTTCTTCTGCAGTGTTGCTATCAATGTGTCAAGAGTGGGAGAAGAGGGTTGCATTGACAATCCAACACAATGGGCAGCACTTTGAACACTTTTTATAAGTAGTTATAAACTTGTAAATAACTCATGAAAGAGTAAAGTTACGTTAAAACCAAGCACACCATTGTTTTTCTTGTGAAACTCTCAATAAGTTTGATGTGTCACATGACCCTCTTCCCATTGGAAAAAATAAATTTGGATCCAAAATGCCTGACTTCAAATTGGCCGCCATGGTCACCACCCATCTTGAAAAGTTTCCGCCCTCCCATATACTAATGTGCAACAAACAGGAAGTTGATATCGCCAACCATTCCCATTTTAGGTGTACCCATATAAATGGCCCACTCTGTAGACTATAAACTGTTGTTTATTAAAAATCTTACATGATCCAGACTTTTGGAGTACATATTTGTGTTCAGCATATCAAAATCTATAAGATACAATAACATTTTCTCAGAGGACAAGAACTTCCCTGAAATTTGTTGTGCAGTGTAATTTGTTCAAAGATCATTCATGGTGTAGAAGTCAGACTCACCGGCCTATAGTTGCCTGGGTCCACCTTCTTCCCTTTATGAAGATAGGAACATTTGCTCTTCTCCAGTCTCCTGGGACTTCTCCTGTTCTCCAAGAATTTGTATAAGGGCCAGATCACAGGTTGTGGCACCATTATAATTGTCGTCATAAAGGAGAAAAGAGTGCGATAAATAAAGCCTAGTGCATACAGACTCTATTCTGTTCTGCAGCCTGATTATTAGTAAAACCTAGTGCACAGTGTACTTCCAGCCTGGTCAAGAGTGCCTGCATAGCCTGGTACACAGTGCACATACAGGTGTTGTATAGTGCTCATAAAGCCTGGTGCACAGTGCACTTCTAGCCTTTATAGAGTGCCTGTACAGCCTGGTACACAGTGCACATAAAGGTGTTGTAGAGTACCCATAAAGCCTGGTGCACACTGCCAGTAAAGTCTGGTGCACAGTGCACTTACAGCCTTTATAGAGTACCCATATAGCCTGGAACATAGTGCACGTACAGGCTTTTAAGGTGCCCACGTACCCGATGTTATTTTTATACACTATTGCTTTTTACTTCCAGTAGGGTATATGATCATTTTGTTTCTTTCTTAGGTTTTATCTGTTTAATGGCCAGTGTGAACATGCTCCTAAACATTAGATAGATAGATAGATAGATAGATAGATAGATAGATAGATAGATAGATAGATAGATAGAATTTTGGAATAGAATAGAACAATATTAAAAGAATAAGAATAACAGCCTTTCTAAAACTCTACTATTTTTAAAGGCCTCATGGCCCATATAGGTACTATACGTGTATATACTGTACATATGCATTACTATGTTATTCTTAGAATCTTTTAATTGGAATAGATTGACATTAATTTCATTGGACTAAGGCAAGACCCTCATTACACGACTGACATGCTGATTTTTCACTTATAATGATACTAACAAAATGTTACCATGAAAATAGAATTATTCAGACATCTATGTTTTCCTTATGGAATGATTTCTTTGCATATTGTTCCTACAGTAATTTCCTGAGTGCACCTTGAACAACTCCCCAAGGTGCTTTTTTATGAAAGTTTTCTTGTAATTTCATATGAACATATGTTCCAGCAGAAGCATGAGATGCACTTACAGCCACAATTAATTGTAAACACAATGCAGATTTTCAGTGTATTAGAACTAATAAATGTAAATGAAGTCAGTAAATATAAATGCAGTCAGTGATTTTATTCTTTGGTTTTAATATTAACAAGACATAAGCAGAAATTCAGAACTGTTTCAAGTAAACAGTATCAAAGACAGTATACAATGGGTACGGAAAGTATTCAGACCCCTTTAAAGTTTTCACTCTTTGTTTCGTTGCAGCCATTTGGTAAATTCAAAAGTTCATTTTTTTCTCATTAATGTACACTTTGCACCTGATCTTGACTGAGAAAAACCAGAAATGTAGAAATTTTTGCAAATGTATTAAAAAAGAAAAACTGAAATATCACATGATCATAAGTATTCAGACCCTTTGCTCAGACACTCATATTTAAGTTACAGGCTGTCCATTTCCTTGTGATCCTCCTTGAGATGGTTCTACTTCTTCAATGGAGTCCAGCTGTATTTAATTAAACTGATAGGACATGATTTGTAAAGACACACACCTGTCTATATAAGACCTCACAGCTCACAGTGCATATCAGACCAAATGAGAATCATGAGGTCAAAGGAACTGACCAAGGAGCTCAGAGACAGAACTGTTGCATGGCACAGATCTGAACAAGGTTACAAAATAATTTCTGCAGTACTCAAGGTAACTAAGAGTACAGTGGCCTCCATAATCCTTAAATGGAAGAAGTTTGGGACCACCAGAAGTCTTCCTAGACCTGGCCGTCCAGCCAAATTGAGCAATCGTGGGAGAAGAGCCTTGGTGAAAGAGGTAAAGAAGATCACTGTGGCTGAGCTCCACAGATGTAGTAGGGAGATGGGAGAAAGTTCCACAAAGTCAACTATCACTGCAGCCCTCCACCAGTTAGGCCTTTATGGCAGAGTGGCCCGACGGAAGCCTCTCCTCTGTGCCAGACATGAAAGCCCACATAGAGTTTGCTAAAAAAAACACATAAAGGACTCCCAGACTATGAGAAATAAGATTTTCTGGTCTGATGAGACAAAGGTAGAACTTTTTGGTGCTAATTCTAGGTGGTATGTGTGGAGAAAACCAGGCACTGCTCATCACCTGCCCAATACAATCCCAACAGTGAAATATGGTGGTGGCAGCATCATGCTATGGGGGTGTTTTTCAGCTGCAGGTACATGACAACTGGTTGCAATTGAATGAAACATGAATGCAGCCAAGTACAGATATCCTGGATGAAAATCTCTTCCAGAGTGCTCTGGACCTCAGACTTGGCCGAAGGTTCACCTTCCAACAAGACAATGACCCTAAGCACACAGTTAAAATAACAAAAGAGTGGCTTCAGAACAACTCTGTCACCATTCTTGACTGGCCCAGCCAGAGCCCTGACCTAAACCCAATTGAGCACCTCTGGAGAGACTTGAAAATGGCTGTCCACCAACGTTCACCATCCAACCTGACGGAACTGGAGAGGATCTGCAAGGAAGAATGGCAGAGAATACCCAAATCCAGGTGTGAAAAGCTTGTTGCATCATTCCCAAGAAGACTCATGCCTGTACTAGCTTCTACTCAATACTGAGCAAAGGGTCTGAATATTTGTGACCATATGATATTTCAGTTTTTCTTTTGTAATAAGTTCGCAAAAATTTCTACATTTCTTTTTTTTCAGTCAAGATGAGGTGCAGAGTGTACATTAATGAGAAAGAAAAAAGACCTTTTTGGAATTTACTAAATGGCTGCAATGAAAGAGTGAAAAATTTAAAGGGGTCTGAATACTTTCCGTACCCACTGTAAATGGATTAAGAACATATCACAGATATCGCTCATTAATGTGTCATAATAATAAACCCTAAGTATCAGTATAATAAAGCACAAAACCACATGTACACCACATCCATACCCAGTAAATGTGCTATCCACTTTCAGATGATGTTCGGCTACTATTTGTTAAAATATAACAAAAAGGACTGTAGACACCTTCTTCGAGTCCATTGGCAAGTCTCCACCATGGCTCCACATATCTATCATAGGCTTTAGGGCTGACATCAACAGTCAATTAGTATGCTCAAAGCTCTGCCTGTGTAGACAGAATGCCACCTTCAGAGCCACTGAGCGACTAATTGGCTGCCGCAATGTCGTTGTGATGTCAGTGCCGCAGTCAATGCCAAATGCCAAGAGTAGCATCGGAAACTTGACATTAAACCCATGGGAAAGGAGAATAAAATGGTTTGTTATGTTTTAACATAATCTAAAAGGGGACAACCCTTTTATATAAAGGTACTTAATTGAACAATTATGCAGTAGCTTTTTCAGAACTCAACCACAGGTCCCAAAGCTGGAGAACTCAAATTTAAGGTCCTTCTAGTTGAGTAAGTAAGCTTACACATGAATACAACCATGTCCACCAAATATGCTGAATGGCAAACAGAGGGGTTCTTTAGGCATCTCTATAGCTAAGAAAAGTATACCTCTTGGTCTAGAAGATTATCTATAGAGAATAATTTCACATTTGGTAAGGCTCAGATCAGCTACTAAACTTAGTAGGCATTTACCATAAAGGACACCCCCCAGGAACCATAAAGTTGTATTACATAAAGTATTTTGTTATAAACATGAGACCAATAGGTATGGACAATAGGACATTCCCAGATCATGTGTATGTTGCTTTATTATTTTAATTTTTTTTACATGTGATCAATGGCTTCAGGGAATTCGGTGATTGGTGAGTATGTACTCTATGTGATGTGTTATGTATATGTACTGAATGTTATATGTTGTATGTTCCGTATGTCTTTTTTTATATTCACCACATTAGCCCGATGATGGGAATACTACTTTCCCATCATCCGCTAATGCTGTCACTGTAACGGGCATAGCCGGATGGAACAAGTAGTCCCATCGGACGATGCCCGCACAGCCAACGCACAGAGCCAGCACTAGCCCCGCACAGCCCCACAGACCCCCGCACACATTTTCCACGCACGCATAGTCTTCACCCACACACATTCTCTGCCCATTACTACATTTCCCATAGACTTACATTGGACTTGCTACTCGTTACGAGTACCCGAGTATTAGGAGCTACTCGTAACAAATACAGTGAGTCCGAGTATTTCACTACTCGCTCATCCCTACTTGTCCTTTAAATTCTTCTCCACTGGGAACTGCAGATCTGTGATATCCCAGGTATTGACTGCCAGGGTACAAGGTATGATAATCAATAAGATGTCATAGCTTTGTTGGCAATATGGGGAGACCAGCACAGCAATGCAAAATCTCATTAGCCTCGTTTACTCGACTTTCTAAAGATTTAAAATTTAGGAGCTTTGAGTCGAACTCAATCCTTTGCAGAATAATACACTCATATAATTTATGATGGAAGTATTAAGACATTTAATTTTTCACAGATAACTTTACATCTTGATTATATCCGCAAAAGTTTTATTGTCCTTTAAATCTCTTATTTATACGTTCAAGGTGCATATATAATTATTGTATCCTTCCTTGCAAACAATTGTACCATCATCAGATTTACTTTCAAAGTGCAGCATTTATCATCAGTTTATGTATCACTTCTCAGGTTGAAACACATCATTATAACTTCATTACTCAAAAGAACATTAGAAATGATTTATGAAAAAAAGGTAATTTAGTTCTGTAACACTACAAGAGGACAACAGAGATGGGTAAAGTTAAGAAATAAGAAAGATTACAATTATGAAATTATAATTTAACATTAAATGAAGTCAATTTTAACCAACACCTTAACATCCCTTAGTAACTCAGCTGAAAATCTAAGTAACCTTACCGTTAATCCCTCTTATTTATTCCCCTAGGCTTAAAGCTCTTAGGAACTTTAATATTACTTACTATGAGCCAGTATGTAATATGGTGAATTTAAATACTGTATAAATCTCTCATCAACCCTAGCTTCACCTTCAAAACTTATTGTAATCTAAAAATTAAACTTTTGTAATGTTATTGGTGGTTTAAAAGATATTTTAACCCTGTATTTTGGATACATAAGGAAATTTAAAGCATCATAAAAACAAAGCACAGCACATAAATTTAAAATGTGGTTGATTGAAGATTTGTTACAAAAAGACCCACTATTTGAATAAATGACTTTTGCAATATCATAAATACAACCTTGGATTTAGTGTAATAATAATTGGACTTTCAGTACTCCAGTCACTTAGTGGTGCTGTCACGCTGGGTGAAGGAGCAACTAGGTGCACAACAACAGGAAGAGGGTGTGGAAGCCCAAATACTAGGAAAGGGCGGAGTGGAGGCCCTTATGCAGATCTGACAACACCCTGACTCCCCTAATGTCCCTAAATAGTTAATGCACCTATCGCCAAGCAGGAGCCTAATTCCTGACTGCTCCTAGAAATAGGCCCTGAATAGAGGAGGGACAGGGCATGCGCTAGTCAGCCCTCACTACAACTAAAGACATAATGGGTAAACAAATGAAGGAATACACTTAGCTTGCAAATACACAAGAGAGATCACACCAACAATCCTCCAAGAGAACTCCAAGAAGAAGTTGACTACTAGCACTTCCAACCGGGACAGAGGAAAATAGAACTACCACCAGCACCTTACTGAACAGACTAAAGGTATTTAAACATCCAGTAAGGGTGTGTCAATCAGCAGCAGAAGGTGGAGGTCGCCACTAGGTCCTAGAGCGAGGAGGATATTACTCCACAACTGAGATGCAATGATTAAGAAGGTGCTTGCAGAGCCAAGCGCAATGACCTTCTACAACCGGATCCAGAATGTTTGTCTGTCAAATCTGACACACTCGTGACTCGTAGAACAGTACATTATTATTTTACAGGAATGTTACAACTCCCCCTAGATGTTGGTCAACTTTATTACAGACACAGTAGTGACGTTGAAGGATTGGCTTAAAATGTCATAACAAATATTGGTTACAGGCATTCCTATAAGCAATACACTGATAATCAAAAGGTAACAATGTTTTGTGCTTTTGACTTATAGGCTCCATATCTCACCATCCACTACTGCTTTGAACTTGCATAATAAATTTGACTTGCAACAACTATTTATCATATGAAGTTATGCAGATTCTTGTCATGTCATTGCATTCTTACTGTTTTGCTCCTAGTGCTGTAAAAAAAATTTTTTTCTTCATGTATACTATAAATTAGCTCCTGGTCTCACAATCCCTAGTAGATCAGAATTTTATTAGGTTTATTCCCAAGCAAAAGGACACTGGTCCAAGGAGCAGCCATGAAGAAGATTTCCCAAGAAAAGAGAAACCCCGTCATTCAGCTCATTGATAGCTGTCTCTCAGACAAGAAAATTGCCAAACTGCATCATGTGAGTGCTATGACTATTGGAAGAATATGAAATGAAGTTCGTCCATCCATGAAAAAGCAAAGAGGTGGAAAACCAGGAAAAATTTTGGAGTCTACAATTCGGATCATCACAAGGACTATCAGTTCTGACATGACAAACACGCCAGTGGAGGTGGCTCGTATGCTTCGTAATAGTGAGATCACAGATGTCCATGCAAACCCCATGTGATGCACACTACGCAAATCTGGAATGGTGGCCCAAAAAAAGGTGAAGAAGCCGTAATTTCAATATCGTCATAAGAAATGTTGGCTCAAGTCTGCAAAGAAGTACGAAAAGTGGACATTAGAAGATTGGAAACGGGTTATTTAGAATGATAAGACAAAAGTCAATAGACTAGGTTCTGCTAGGTGCAAATGGTCGGAAAGAAACCAAAGAAAAAAGTGGTTACAGATTGAGAAATTGAAGGAACTGTCAAGTCCGGTGGAGGAAGCTTAATGACATGGGGTTGTTTCACAGCCAAAGGCATTGAATACTTGACCAGGATCAATTGTGATCTCAATGCTGACCTGTTTGTGTGTATTCCACAAGATGAACTACTTCATACACTCAAGTACTATGGGTATGAAAAGGATGATGTAGTGTTCCAGCAGGACAACGACTCAAAGTATATGTCAAAACTGGAAGGAAATGGTTCAATGAAATTGAAGTTGAGGTGATGGATTGGCGTCCACTATCCCCAGCCCTCAATGCAATCAAACACTTGTGAGTAGAGTTGAAGAAAATGCTGCATACATACTAGTTAGTCAGCCAGTATACACCAACTACGGTAACATGTAGAAGAGACCTGGGATCCTATTTCAATTGAGACATGCGTGAATCTGATTGAGGGCATGCCCAGAAGGATTCCATCAGTGTTGAAAGCCAAAGGTGGAATTACAAAATACTAACAAAATAATAAAAATTAAAATTTAGATTTTTAAGAGCAAAACAATAACAATGCAGTGACATGATAAGAATGTGCATAACTAATCATGTTCAAAATAGTTGCAAGTCTAATTTTTGTATGAAAAGCCAAGATGATTGTCTATAAAATTATGGTAGTCTAATGTTCAAAGCAGTAGAGGATAGTGAGATATGGAGCCTTATAGTCAAAAGTTCAAAACATTATTACCTTTTTGCTAAGCAGCATATACACAGTGACAGTGCACTCGCTTGCTGGCTTTGATAAGATGTGATATTCCGGCAAGACAGAAGAACCGGCTTTTAGATTTGTAATATTAGATTTGGGTTTATACAGCCTTATAGAGATGAGCAGATCTGGCAAGAAAATGGAATTCTCCTGTTATTGTGAATTTTGCCACCAAATTTGATTCACAGAAAAGTTATTCTTCACAAATTTAATGTCCCTTATTATGGTATGGGTCTATTCATTCCCCAAAGTATAGCAAGGCTAATATTTAAAAGTTAAAATAGAAAACACTCACTGCTAACCTCTCTTGTACCTACACTTCTCATAGTCACTCATCCGTTCTTTGCCAAATCTCATTATCACCATGATTGAGCCTTCTGGCTTTGATGAGCATCAGGAGGGTTCTGGGCGATTGAACGAAAGGTCACAACATCATGATGTCATGGCATGTGCCATGACTAGTGTTGAGCTTTCCGATACCACAAGTATCGGGTATCGGCCGATATTAGCTGTATCGGAATTCCGATACTGACTTCCGATACTTTTTTCATATCGGATACCGAAATCGGAAGTTCCCATAATGCTATCAGCCAGCTCGCTTTGATTCAGCCAATGAGAATACTCAGAAGTGTGGGCACATCCTGTTAGGCATGTAGGCATGTTAACTGTTGGCATGGCTGTGATTGTCTGCTGAAATGATGTCATGATGCACTATAAAAGCCACCGCCGCCGCCATTTCTGGTCACTCTGCTGTGAATTCAGTTAGGGACAGGCTGTTGTTGAAGACTGTGAGGGACAGTTAGAAATAGCAATTCTCAAAACAATATTGTGCTTTACCTAGGCTACATAAACCACCGCTGTAGCTTTCTTTTCCCTAGCAGCAGTGTTCACAGCTGTCTGTAAGGGCTGTGTGAGTGCAGCTCACGTTGTGGAGTGGGTCCTGTAGCCACATCTGGTTGTAGGTCGCCCAGCGTGCCTCACTGCTGCCTCATACATATTTTTCTTTTTGAGCTGCTTATTTTTAAAAAACTCTATCTAGTGTGCTTCCATCCGTATCCATATATGTTGGTTGCAAACACTAGTAGTAGACAGCAGAGCCTTTCTGCAGCCTTTCAGTGCTAGTGCCCACTTAGCTGCACTGTTCACGGCTGTCTGAGAGGTCTCTGACTGTGTGTGAGTGCAGCTCACGCTGAGTAGTTTGTCCTGCAGCTACGTCTGGTTGTAGGCTGCTCAGCGTGTCACTGCCTTACACATTTTTCTTTTATTGCAGCTCATTTTTTCTCCAATTAGTGTGCACCCATCCGTATCCATAAACGGTGGTTGCAAACACTCTAGGAGTAGACAGCGGAGCCTTTCTGCAGCCTGTCAGTGCTAGTGCCCACTTAGCTGCACTGTTCACGGCTGTCTGAGAGGTCTCTGACTGTGTGTGAGTGCAGCTCACGCTGAGTAGTGTGTCCTGCAGCTACGTCTGGTTGTTGGCCGCTCAGCGTGCATCACTGCCTCACACATATTTTTCTTTAATTGCAGCTCATTTTTTCTTCTCCTATTAGTGTGCATCCATCCATATCCATCTATATTGGTTGGTTGCAAACACTATATAGGAGTAGATAGAGGAACCTTTTTTCTGGCTTGTGCCCTTCAGCTGCAGCCAGATTAGTATTACCCAATTTTTTTGGAGCCTCATCTTTTGCATTGTAGGTTACCTGCCTGCATTGTAATATCTCCAGAAAGTTGGTGATACTCTCACTTTCAAATCTTTGGTCACATCCTTTTAGTTTTTTTTCCCCTAAAAAAAAAAAAAGTTCACCAAACACTATATTAGAAAGTTGTGTAGGCCACATTAGCTCCCATTAAAGTGCAGTCGACACACACACTTCATAAAATTAGTGTTTCTTATACCTGTAACTAGCTGTTCAGGAATAAGCACACTAAGGCCCCCCTTTGTACTTTTCTGCCTATCTTTCTCAGTCTAGCAAGATGAAGAAGGCAGGGAGTAAGGCACGTGGCCGTGGGCGTGGAGTTTCAGCAGGGGGAGGACGTGGGGATTCTGCAGGGAGAGGACGTGGGGATTCTGTGCCTGCTGTTGGCACCAGTGAGTCAGCATCCCCCAGTTTTAGCAGGCAACAGTCCTTTATGCGCAGCTTTGTAGGACCTCACCGTACCCCACTGCTGCAGAACAAATTGAAGCCGTTGTCGGATGGATGGCAGCTAACGCATCGACTTCAATTACTTCGACATCCTCTCAGGGCCAGAGCACCGAAGAGCAACCATCTGTCTCTTCACCACCTGCCAAAGTGCCCAGGCAGTCAGAGAGCCCTGGACAGGAGCCATCACAGTCTCTACTTCTGTTCTCGGAATCTGTTGGTTTGGAAAGAGGGGGCCAGCCAAGCAGCATTCCAGAATGTGAAGAAGAGGGAGTATGCAGTGATGCGCAACTTCTTTGTCCCTCTGAATTTGAAGAGGCGGGTGGGCCAGTGCCTATGGTCAGCAGACCTCAGTATGCATCAGATGATGACGAGACTCAGTTACCACTTTCTGTTGCGTACGGTGCTGGCGAGACAACCCAGGAGAAGCAGGTGTTTGAAGAGGGGATTGTAGATGATGAAGTCCTTAAGTCCTTGACCCATCGTGGCGTGAGGAATAGGAAGGTGGTGGGAGCAGCTCTGAGGAAGAGATTCCCCGAACGGCCAAAATCGGAGGGAGAGGGAGGGGGCAGACTTGGTTGCCTGTAGCCTCCACTTCGGCACCCGTTAGGAGCATTCCACTTTCAAAAGGCAAAACGGGCGCTCCCAAGTCTTGCAGTGTGTGGTCCTTTTTTGACACAGTTGCAGATGACATTTGCTTTGTCAAATGCAAGCTGTATCATCAGATAGTCAAAAGTGGGAAAAATGTCAGCAACCTCAATACCACTAATATGTGGAAACATGTGTGGACCAAGCACGAGGTGGAGTTACACAGACACACTGAAGACGTAGGCCAACGTACAGCACCACCTACCACCTCTTCAGCTCGTGTTGGGGCCTCTTCCTCCAGCTCACACACAGCTGGTTCGGCTTCCTCACAGGATCGCCAAGGAAGAACCTCTAGCACTGTTTTCCGGAGTCCCTGTGACATTCCACCCACAGCACCACGTTCCAAGTCATCCTCACACTCCCAGGCCACTCGGCAGTCATCGGTAGCAAAGGCATGGGAGAAAAGGCGGCCATACTCGGCAAACCATCCCCGAGCACAGGCTCTGAATGCTGGCATTTCCAAACTACTGGCACTTGAAATGCTCTCATTCAGGCTGGTGGAGACTGACACCTTCCGGGACTTCATGGCATTGGCAGTCCCACAATACACTGTGCTCAGCCGCTTTTATTTCAGCAGGCGAGCCGTCCCTGCCCTGCAGAAACATGTGGAGGCAAACATAAAACATGCGCTACTGAACGCCGTCAGTAGCAAGGTCCACCTGACCACCGATGCGTGGACCAGTAACCATGGACAGGGACGATACCTTTCCCTCACTGCACATTGGGTCAATGTTGTGGAGCCGGGTACAGATCTGGAGAGTGGCGCTCTACGTGTTCTGCCAACTCCACGGATTGCAGGAATCCAGTCTGTACACATTGACTCCTCCTCCTACTCAAGTTCCTCTGAAACAGCGCAGCAGGAGCCTGTTACGAACAATATGAGCACAGCCGTGGCCAAACGTCAACAGGCCGTACTGAAATTAATTTCTTTGGGGAATCGAAGGCACACAGCGCAGGAACTCTGGAATGCCATCAAGCAGGAGAGCGACGTGTGGTTTCTGCCAGCGAATCTCCAGCCGGGCTTGGTAGTGTGTGACAATGGCCGAAATCTGGTGGCAGCTCTTGGCCTTGGCAACCTCACTCACATCCCATGTCTGGCACATGTGCTCAACTTGGTCGTGCAGAGCTTTCTGAGCGACTATCCAGATCTTGATGCACTGCTGCACAAGGTCCGCATAGAGTGCACTCACTTGCGGCGTTCCAGCACGGCAAGGTCGCGCCTTGCTGTTCTGCAGCGCCGATTACGCCTTCCGGAACATCGCATCATATGTGACCTACCCACCAGGTGGAATTCTATGTTACATATGTTGGAGCGGTTGTGTGAGCAGCAGGCAGCAGTCATGGAGTACCAGCTGCATCAGGCGCAAACAAGTCGCACTGTGCGCCGGTCACACTTCAGCACCACTGAGTGGGTCTCTATGAAGGACATCTGCCTCGTTTTGCGTGCCTTCGATGATTCCACGCGGATGGCGAGTGCAGATGATGCACTAGTCAGCATGACTGTCCCCCTTATCTGCCTGCTTCCAAAAACACTGCAAGCACTAAGGGAGGAGGTTTTGGAAGAGGTGGAGGATGAGGAGTCCCAAATGCCATCTGCTTCTGGACAGTCTGCGCTATGTGGTTCCTCACAAAGGCCTAGGCAGGGGACACTTTTGTGAGGAGGATGAGGAGGAGTCGATGGAGGAGGAAGACATCTCTCCAGAGGAGGGAGGTACACAAAGCTCTAGTCAGTATGTACAGCGAGGGTGGGGTGATGCAGAGCAGGCAGAGATCACGCCTCAAGCAGGGGACAGCGGTTCTTTGGCAGTTGGGAGTCTGCAGCACATGGTTGACTTCATGCTGCAGTGCCTGAGAAACGACCGCCGCATCGCCAACATTCTCTACACGGCTGATTATTGTGTGTACACCCTCCTAGATCCTCGCTACCAGGACAACTTGCAAACCCTCATACCAACGTTGAACCGGGAGCGTAAACTGCGGGAGCACCAAGACACACTGGTGCAGTCCATCATGTCTTCCATTCCACCCGACAGCAGTGGTGCTAGTGCTTTACAAAGCACCTCTGGGCGTCGAGCCAGTGGAGGAAACTTGGCACAAAGAGGGAGCAGAGGCAGCGCCTCAGCACAAGACAAGACCACTATGGCCCAAATGTGGCAAAGTTTTGTGTGTCCGCCACAATTGTCTACACCATCACTGACAGCTCCAGTCAGCAGGAGGCAACGTTTCCGTCAGATGGTGACAGACTACATGTCTTGCCCTGTGAGTGTACTCCCAGATGGCTCTTCCCCCTTCAAGTTTTGGGTCTCTAAGCTGGATACATGGCCAGAGCTTAGCCAGTATGCATTGGAGGTGCTGGCTTGCCCTGCTGCCAGTGTATTATCGGAACGCGTCTTTAGTGCCGCAGGTGGTGTACTAACAGACCGTCGCACGCGACTTTCTTCCGATAACGTCGACCGGCTTACTTTGCTGAAAATGAACAAGGCCTGGATCTCCCCAGAATTTGCCAGTCCTCTTCCCGACTAAATAATTGGTTGGCAACTGTATCCAGGTCTCCTGTTGTGTTCATGTTTCTACCACCTGAACTATAATCCCTGGGCTTCAACACAGCCAGTTGTCGCTCAGATGTGTCATCTGCACAGAGAAAAACACTAGCTCCTGTGTTATTGGGGCTCAGTAATGCCAGCTGCTCCCCTGCTGTGTGGAAGGCAAAGTCTCCTGCTCCATCCACATTCAAACTACTACTGATTTTTAACTGTGCTCCACTTAGGCCTCTGGCTCCACTGTCTCTAGTATTTCCCCTGGCCTCCAACCCCACCAGTTCCTGCTCTGAAGTGGCGTCTGCACAATCCACACTTGTTCCTGTGTTACTGTGGCTCAGGCACGTCAGTTGATCCCCTGATGTGTGTCCGGCAAGGTCTCCTGGTCTGTCCACATTCCCATTACTAGTAGTGTGAATGAGGACAGAGCAGGAGACCTTGCCGGACACACATCAGGGGATCAACTGATGGGACTGAGCCCAAGTAACACAGGAAAAATTATGGATTGTGCTGAAGCCACTTCAGAGCTGTCACTGGCAGGGTTGGAGGCCAGGGGAAATACCAGAGACAGTGGAGCCTGAGGCCTAAGTGGAGCACGGTTACAATCAGTAGTAGTCTACAACCTCTATAAAACGTGCTGCAAGTTGGCCTCAGCCTGCTCCATGCTTCATCCTGGGCTCCAACATCGCCAGTTGGTGTTCAGAAGTGCCGTCTTCACAGAGACAAACACACACTAGCTCCTGTGTTAGTGGGGTTCAGTAATGCCAGCTGTTCCCCTGCTGTGTAGACGGCAAAGTCTAGTGCTGCCTCCACATGCCAACAACATCAGGCCTGAGCCTGCTCCATGCCTCATCCTGGGCTCCAACAACGCCAGTTGGTGCTCAGAAGTGCCGTCTTCGCTGAGAAAAACACACTCGCTACTGTGTCTGTGGGGTTCAGTAATGCCAGCTGTTCCCCTGCTGTGTAGATGGCAAAGTCTCCTGCTCCATCCACATGCAAACTACTACTGATTTTTAACCGTGCTCCACTTAGGCCTCCGGCTCCACTGTCTCTAGTTTTTCCAACTTGGAGCGAGTTTTATATTGGTTGTACACAACTACTGATTGTAACCGTGATCCAGTTTGACCTCTGGCTCTACTGTCTCTAGTATTTCCCCTGGCCTCCAACCCCGCCAGTTGCTGCTCTGTAGTGGCGTCTGCACAATCCACACTTGTTCCTGAGTTACTGGGGCTCAGTCACGTCAGTTGATCCCCTGATGTGTGTCCGGCAAGGTCTCCTTGTTAGGAATCTGGGTTCTTTAATGCCTATGCGGGAATCCAGATTCACACATTTGTCTCCAGAGGCTAAGTCCTTTGTCCCAGCTTCTGAGCATGCTCACGGGACTAGCTCTCATTGGAGTTCAGGAGTCAGGTGCTCAGGTCCTGCTCCTGATTGATTGGTTATGCTCAGGGCTCTGGAGATTTCTGGCAGGTCCCGTACGCTATAAAAAGTGCGCATGGCCGCTATGCCATGCGCTAGTATTTTCATACTGCTGCTGTATGTATGGTGATGGATGCTTGGACTGGTGACTGACTTATTATGAAACCCCTTTCCTCTGATATTACGATTGTGTGAGTGATTGGGCAGCCGCCAGTAGCAGCGCTAGCGTCAGCGCGCTCCAGCTATACTTTTCCAGCAGCTAGCGTCCTGCATCGCGCCAGCGAGTTTGCGGTGTCTCCTCTGTGGCTCTGTGCACACCGCACTGCGGTTGCAGTCTGTCGGACGTTCGCAGTTGCGACGTTCCGCATCTTTTGTTATGGTAGGTCTAGACGGAGTAGTCCTGCGGTTTAAGGCTACTCCTGTGACCTTAAATACCGTATCTGCGTTGCTGTCAGTCTGTGACATAGAACAGACTCAGCGTTTTTGTATACTCTGTGCGTGCAGCTCTGTGTGTGAACAGAGCTTGCCTCTGTGCATATTGGGTGCAGTTATACCCAGTGCACACTACCGCCGTAGTGCTCTGCCTCTGTTAGCAGCGGTCTTTCCATCTGCCGCACGGTGGACCCCGGGCGGCGAACACGTTTATTTATATTTTTTTAAGCGTGTTCCGCCGCCGTAACAAAATACTAGCGCCAGGGTCTGGCTAAAGATGGCAGATCAGCAGCAGCTGTTACAGCTTGTGCGTCAGCTCGAGGCTCGTCTTGCTACCCTTGAGAGAGCTCTCACAGCTTTGCAGGCCACAGATGCTGCTGTCCAAGCACTTACGGACGCGGTTGGGCGTATGTCCATGTCCGCCCTTGCACCGACAGTTACCCGCCTCCCGTTACTCGAAAAATATTCTGGAGATGGCGCCTCCTGTAGAGGTTTTATCAGCCAGTGCTCGATTCACCTGGAGCTGCTGACTGCGCAATTCCCTACAGAGCGGGCCAAGGTGGCCTTTATTATATCCCTACTGTCGGGCAAGGCGCTGGAATGTGCCACGCCATTATGGGAGCGTGGTGACCCGGATATCCGGACCGCAGCTAATTTGTTAACTGCTATCAGGCAGGTGTTTCTGGGTCCACGGGTTACACATTATACCGCTCTGCAATTGCTCGCCTTGTCCCAAGGATCACTCTCTGTCAGTCAATACGCCGTCCGTTTTCGGACACTGGCGTCCGAGTTGGAGTGGTCCAACAAGGCTCTAATTCCTGTGTTCTGGAAGGGATTAGCGGAGCATGTAAAGGATGCCCTCTCCACGAGAGAAATTCCTACCAATCTCGAGGAGTTAATATCAATCTCCTCGCTGATTGACCTCCGTTTTTTGGAGCGTGGTTTCGAGCGAGCACACTCCAAACGGAGAGGTACTCTGGCTCCCAAATTTTTTGAGCCTCTGGAGGTGACTGAACCAGAGGTTCCGCCACCCGAGCCCATGGAGGTGTCTCGCACCATGTCTGAGACATGTCCGGTTCAAGAGCCTGTATGCCGTTGTCGCCACCTACTAGCTGCTTCCCAGGAAGACAGTTTCCTGCAATGCTCTGACTGTGAGCCGGTAAACGAGACTTTTGTCCCTCCTTGCCAGCGGCCTAAAGTCCTCGCGTGGGCACACGCGCCCAATGCGGACTACCATCGTGGCTATATGCAGACCACGAAGTCTTTGGCTGGTGCGTATTGGTGGCCGCACAGGGCTCGGGACGTAAAGAAATTTATTCGGGCATGCACCCTATGTGCTCGGGATAGTCTTCCCGAATGGAGTGTGGCTACACCCGTAGTTACACGGCGGCCATCTCCTAAAGCTCCCTTTGTCTCCCAGGTATCCCTCCTGAGACCTGGCGATCTGGCCTCTCCTGATACCGTCCGTGTGTCCCGCTTTTCGGTTTCACCTACCGGGACATCAGTCTCGCCTTTTAGCGAGTCTGAGACCTGTATCTCTGTCGGGCACAGGTTGGTGGACCGGAGGGTTCAGGGAGGAGGGGCCCTAGGAGGGGGGGTAATGTTAGGAATCTGGGTTCTTTAATGCCTATGCGGGAATCCAGATTCACACATTTGTCTCCAGTGGCTAAGTCCTTTGTCCCAGCTTCTGAGCATGCTCACGGGACTAGCTCTCATTGGAGTTCAGGAGTCAGGTGCTCAGGTCCTGCTCCTGATTAATTGGTTATGCTCAGGGCTCTGGAGATTTCCGGCAGGTCCCATACGCTATAAAAAGTGCGCATGGCCGCTATGCCATGCGCTATTATTTTCATACTGCTGCTGTATGTATGGTGATGGATGCTTGGACTGGTGACTGACTTATTATGAAACCCCTTTCCTCTGATATTACGATTGTGTGAGTGATTGGGCAGCCGCCAGTAGCAGCGCTAGGGTCAGCGCGCTCCAGCTATACTTTTCCAGCAGCTAGCATCCTGCATCGCGCCCTAGCATCCTGCATCGCGCCAGCAAGTTTGCGTTGTCTCCTCTGTGGCTCCATGCACACCGCGCTGCGGTTGCAGTCTGTCGGACGTTCGCAGTTGCGACGTTCCGCATCTTTTGTTACGGTAGGTCTAGATGGAGTAGTCCTGCGGTTTAAGGCTACTCCTGTGACCTTAAATACCGTATCTGTGCTGCTGTCAGTCTGTGACATAGAACAGACTCAGCGTTTTTGTATACTCTGTGCGTGCAGCTCTGTGTGTGAACAGAGCTTGCCTCTGTGCATATTGGGTGCAGTTATACCAAGTGCTCTGCCTCTGTTAGCAGCGGTCTTTCCATCTGTCGCACGGTGGACCCCGGGCGGCGAACACGCTTATTTATATTTTTTTAAGCGTGTTCCGCCGCTGTAACACTCCTGGTCTGTCCACATTCCCATTACTAGTAGTGTGAATGAGGACTGAGCAGGAGACCTTGCCGGACACACATCAGGGGATCAACTGACGTGCCTGAGCCACAGTAACACAGGAACAAGTGTGGATTGTGCAGATGCCACTTCAGAGCAGGAACTGGCGGGGTTGGAGGCCAGGGGAAATACTAGAGACAGTGGAGCCGGAGGCCATAGTGGAGAATGGTTACAATCAGTAGTAGTCTACAACCTCTATAAAACCAGCTGCAAGTTGGCCTCCGCCTGCTGCATGCTTCATCCTGGGCTACAACACAGCCAGTTGTAGCCTGGAAGTGCCGTCCGCACAGATTGAAACACTCGCTCCGGTGTCTGTGGGGTTCAGTAACGCCAGCTGTTCCCCTGCTGTGTGGATGGCAAAGTCTCCTGCTGCCTCCAAAATCACACTACATCGTATTTTCTCCTCGCTCCAAGTTGGCCTCAGCCTGCTCGGAGCATTGATCCTGGGCTACAGCACAGCCAGTTGTAGCTTGGAAGTGCTGTCCGCACAGATTCAAACACTCGCTCCTGTGTTAGTGGGGTTCAGTAACGCCAGCTGTTCCCCTGCTGTGTGGATGGCAAAGTCTCCTGCTGCCTCCTAACTCACACTACAACGCATTTTCTCCTCGCTCCAAGTAGGCCTCAGCCTGCTCGGAGCATTGATCCTGGGCTACAACACAGCCAGTTGTAGCTTGGAAGTGCTGTTCGCACAGATTCAAACACTCGCTCCTGTGTTAGTGGGATTCAGTAATGCCAGCTGTTCCCCTGCTGTGTGGATGGCAAAGTCTCCTGCTGCCTCCAAACTCACACTACAACGCATTTTCTCCTCGCTCCAAGTAGGCCTCAGCCTGCTCGGAGCATTGATCCTGGGCTACAACACAGCCAGTTGTAGCTTGGAAGTGCTGTCCGCACAGATTCAAACACTCGCTCCTGTGTCTGTGGGGTTCAGTAACGCCTGCTGTTCCCCTGCTGTGTGGATGGCAAAGTCTCCTGCTGCCTCCAAAATCACACTGCATCGTATTTTCTCCTCACTCCAAGTAGGCTTCAGCCTGCTCGGAGCATTGATCCTGGGCTACAACACAGCCAGTTGTAGCTTGGAAGTGCTGTCCACACAGATTCAAACACTCGTTCCTGTGTTAGTGGGGTTCAGTAACGCCAGCTGTTCCCCTGCTGTGTGGATGGCAAAGTCTCCTGCTGTCTCCTAACTCACACTACAACGCATTTTCTCCTCGCTCCAAGTAGGCCTCAGCCTGCTCGGAGCATTGATCCTGGGCTACAACAGAGCCAGTTGTAGCTTGGAAGTGCTGTCCGCACAGATTCAAACACTCGCTCCTGTGTTAGTGGGGTTCAGTAACGCCAGCTGTTCCCCTGCTGTGTGGATGGCAAAGTCTCCTGCTGCCTCCAAACTCACACTACAGTGCGGACGGCACTTCCAGGCTACAACTGGCTGTGTTGTAGCCCAGGATGAAGCATGCAGCAGGCGGAGGCCAACTTGCAGCAGGTTTTATAGAGGTTGTAGACTACTACTGATTGTAACCATTCTCCACTATGGCCTCCGGCTCCACTGTCTCTAGTATTTCCCCTGGCCTCCAACCCCGCCAGTTCCTGCTCTGAAGTGGCATCTGCACAATCCACACTTGTTCCTGTGTTACTGTGGCTCAGGCACGTCAGTTGATCCCCTGATGTGTGTCCGGCAAGGTCTCCTGCTCAGTCCTCATTCACACTACTAGTAATGGGAATGTGGACAGACCAGGAGTGTTACAGCGGCGGAACACGCTTAAAAAAATATAAATAAGCGTGTTCGCCGCCCGGGGTCCACCGTGCGGCAGATGGAAAGACCGCTGCTAACAAAGGCAGAGCACTTGGTATAACTGCACCCAATATGCACAGAGGCAAGCTCTGTTCACACACAGAGCTGCACGCACAGAGTATACAAAAATGCTGAGTCTGTTCTATGTCACAGACTGACAGCAACATAGATACGGTATTTAAGGTCACAGGAGTAGCCTTAAACCGCAGGACTACTCCATCTAGACCTACCGTAACAAAAGATGCGGAATGTCGCAACTGCGAACGTCCGACAGACTGCAACCGCAGCGCGGTGTGCACAGAGCCACAGAGGAGACAACGCAAACTCGCTGGCGCGATGCAGGATGCTAGGGCGCGATGGTTCTCGGCAGTGTCTTTGGCACGGGTACTCCCTCCTGCCCAGCCTGGTTCCAGCACGCCTGCTGTTTCCGGGTAGTGTCAACATCACTTTGCCACCGATACGTTGTCCTGTCGTGTTGCGGTCGGGTTTGCCGAGTCTATGGTGCCTGCAGTTTTGGTGCTTCCTATGTGGGCTGCGGGTTCTGGTAATAAAGGCTAGTTCTGTAGTGCCAATAGGACAAGCACCCCCTGTTGGACTGTGGGTTTCGGAAACTGCGTCCTGCTCGCGGCCTTGCAACTTTGTTGATCATGGGTACCTTCTGCTACCCATCTGGGTTCCAGCACCGTCTGCTGCTTCCCGGCAGAGCCTTTGGCCTTGTTGCTTCCTTGTCGGCATTCGAGTTCCAGCAACGTCTGCTGATTCTTGGTAGTGCTTTTTAGCACAGGTAACTCCTGCTTAGAAACCGTGTTCCAGCACCATCAGCTGGTCCACGGTTGTGCCATTGGCTCTTGTTCCTTCTGCTGCCCATCCGGGTTCCAGCACCGTCAGCTGTTCCTCGCTACTTCCATTTGCTATTGTTCCTTCTGCTACCCATCCGGGTTCCAGCACAGTCAGCTGGTTCTCGGCAATGTCTTTGGCACGGGTACTCCCTCCTGCCCAACCTTGTTACAGCACACCTGCTGTTTCCGGGTAGTGTCAACGTCACTTTGCCACCGATATGTTGGCCTGTCGTGTTGCGGTCGGGTTTGCCGAGTCGATGGTGCCTGCAGATTTGGTGCTTCCTATGTGGGCTGCGGGTTCTGGTAATAAAGGCTGGTTCTGTAGTGCCAATAGGACAAGCACCCCCTGTTGGACTGTGGGTTTCGGAAACTGCGTCCTGCTCGCGGCCTTGCAACTTTGTTGATCATGGGTACCTTCTGCTACCCATCTGGGTTCCAGCACCGTCTGCTGGTTCCCGGCAGAGCCTTTGGCCTTGTTGCTTCCTTGTCGGTATTCGAGTTCCAGCAACGTCTGCTGATTCTTGGTAGTGCTTTTTAGCACAGGTAACTCCTGCTTAGAAACGGTGTTCCAGCACCGTCAGCTGGTCCACGGTTGTGCCATTGGCTCTTGTTCCTTCTGCTGCCCCTCCGGGTTTCAGCACCGTCAGCTGGTCCTCGCTAGTTCCATTTGCTATTGTACCTTCTGCTACCCATCCGGGTTCCAGCACCATCAGCTGGTTCTCGGCAGTGTCTTTGGCACGGGTACTCCCTCCTGCCCAGCCTTGTTACAGCACGCCTGCTGTTTCCGGGTAGTGTCAACGTCACTTTGCCACCGATACGTTGTCCTGTCGTGTTGCGGTCGGGTTTGCCGAGTCGATGGTGCCTGCAGTTTTGGTGCTTCCTATGTGGGCTGCGGGTTCTGGTAATAAAGGCTGGTTCTGTAGTGCCAATAGGACAAGCACCCCCTGTTGGACTGTGGGTTTCGGAAACTGCGTCCTGCTCGCGGCCTTGCAACTTTGTTGATCATGGGTACCTTCTGCTACCCATCTGGGTTACAGCACCGTCTGCTGGTTCCCGGCAGAGCCTTTGGCCTTGTTGCCTCCTTGTCGGTATCCGAGTTCCAGCAACGTCTGCTGGTTCTTGGTAGTGCTTTTTAGCACAGGTAACTCCTGCTTAGAAACCGTTTTCCAGCATCGTCAGCTGGTCCACGGTTGTGCCATTGGCTCTTGCTCCTTCTGCTGCCCCTCCGGGTTCCAGCACCGTCAGCTGGTTCTCGGCAGTGTCTTTGGCACGGGTACTCCCTCCTGTCCAGCCTGGTTCCAGCACGCCTGCTGTTTCCGGGTAGTGTCAACATCCCTTTGCCACCGATATGTTGGCCTGTCGTGTTGCGGTCGGGTTTGCCGAGTCTATGGTGCCTGCAGTTTTGGTGCTTCCTATGTGGGCTGCGGGTTCTGGTAATAAAGGCTGGTTCTGTAGTGCCAATAGGACAAGCACCCCCTGTTGGACTGTGGGTTTCGGAAACTGCGTCCTGCTCGCGGCCTTGCAACTTTGTTGATCATGGGTACCTTCTGCTACCCATCTGGGTTACAGCACCGTCTGCTGCTTCCCGGCAGAGCCTTTGGCCTTGTTGTCTCCTTGTCGGTATCCGAGTTCCAGCAACGTCTGCTGGTTCTTGGTAGTGCTTTTTAGCACAGGTAACTCCTGCTTAGAAACCGTGTTCCAGCACCATCAGCTGGTCCACGGTTGTGCCATTGGCTCTTGTTCCTTCTGCTGCCCATCCGGGTTCCAGCACCGTCAGCTGTTCCTCGCTACTTCCATTTGCTATTGTTCCTTCTGCTACCCATCCGGGTTCCAGCACAGTCAGCTGGTTCTCGGCAATGTCTTTGGCACGGGTACTCCTTCCTGCCCAACCTTGTTACAGCACGCCTGCTGTTTCCGGGTAGTGTCAACGTCACTTTGCCACCGATATGTTGGCCTGTCGTGTTGTGGTCGGGTTTGCCGAGTCGATGGTGCCTGCAGATTTGGTGCTTCCTATGTGGGCTGCGGGTTCTGGTAATAAAAGCTGGTTCTGTAGTGCCAATAGGACAAGCACCCCCTGTTGGACTGTGGGTTTCGGAAACTGCGTCCTGCTTGCGGCCTTGCAACTTTGTTGATCATGGGTACCTTCTGCTACCCATCTGGGTTCCAGCACCGTCTGCTGGTTCCCGGCAGAGCCTTTGGCCTTGTTGCTTCCTTGTCGGTATTCGAGTTCCAGCAACGTCTGCTGATTCTTGGTAGTGCTTTTTAGCACAGGTAACTCCTGCTTAGAAACGGTGTTCCAGCACCGTCAGCTGGTCCACGGTTGTGCCATTGGCTCTTGTTCCTTCTGCTGCCCCTCCGGGTTTCAGCACCGTCAGCTGGTCCTCGCTAGTTCCATTTGCTATTGTACCTTCTGCTACCCATCCGGGTTCCAGCACCATCAGCTGGTTCTCGGCAGTGTCTTTGGCACGGGTACTCCCTCCTGCCCAGCCTTGTTACAGCACGCCTGCTGTTTCCGGGTAGTGTCAACGTCACTTTACCACCGATACGTTGTCCTGTCGTGTTGCGGTCGAGTTTGCCGAGTCGATGGTGCCTGCAGTTTTGGTGCTTCCTATGTGGGCTGCGGGTTCTGGTAATAAAGGCTGGTTCTGTAGTGCCAATAGGACAAGCACCCCCTGTTGGACTGTGGGTTTCGGAAACTGCGTCCTGCTCGCGGCCTTGCAACTTTGTTGATCATGGGTACCTTCTGCTACCCATCTGGGTTACAGCACCGTCTGCTGGTTCCCGGCAGAGCCTTTGGCCTTGTTGCCTCCTTGTCGGTATCCGAGTTCCAGCAACGTCTGCTGGTTCTTGGTAGTGCTTTTTAGCACAGGTAACTCCTGCTTAGAAACCGTGTTCCAGCACCGTCAGCTGCTCCACGGTTGTGCCATTGGCTCTTGCTCCTTCTGCTGCCCCTCCGGGTTCCAGCACCGTCAGCTGGTTCTCGGCAGTGTCTTTGGCATGGGTACTCCCTCCTGCCCAGCCTTGTTACAGCACGCCTGCTGTTTCCGGGTAGTGTCAACGTCACTTTGCCACCGATACGTTGTCCTGTCGTGTTGCGGTCGGGTTTGCCGAGTCGATGGTGCCTGCAGTTTTGGTGCTTCCTATGTGGGCTGCGGGTTCTGGTAATAAAGGATGGTTCTGTAGTGCCAATAGGACAAGCACCCCATGTTGGACTGTGGGTTTCGGAAATTGCGTCCTGCTCGCGGCCTTGCAACTTTGTTGATCATGGGTACCTTCTGCTACCCATCTGGGTTCCAGCACCGTCTGCTGCTTCCCGGCAGAGCCTTTGGCCTTGTTGCCTCCTTGTCGGTATCCGAGTTCCAGCAACGTCTGCTGGTTCTTGGTAGTGCTTTTTAGCACAGGTAACTCCTGCTTAGAAACCGTGTTCCAGCACCGTCAGCTGCTCCACGGTTGTGCCATTGGCTCTTGCTCCTTCTGCTGCCCCTCTGGGTTCCAGCACCGTTAGCTGGTTCTCGGCAGTGTCTTTGGCACGGGTACTCCCTCCTGCTTAGCCTTGTTACAGCATGCCTACTGTTTCCGGGTAGTGTCAACGTCACTTTGCCACCGATATGTTGTCCTGTCGTGTTGCGGTAGGGTTAGCCGAGTCTATGGTGCCTGCAGTTTTGGTGCTTCCTATGTGGGCTGCGGGTTCTTGTAAAATAGGCTGGTTCCATAGTGCCAATAGGACAAGCACCCCCTGTAGGACTGTGGGTTTCGGTTACTGCGGCCTGTTTGCGGACGCAAAACTTTGTTAATCATGGGTACCTTCTGCTACCCATCCGGGTTCCAGCAACGTCAGCTGGTTCCCGGCAGAGCCTTTGGCCTAGGTGCCTCCTTGTCGGTATCCGAGTTCCAGCAACGTCTGCTGTTCCTTGGTAGTGCTTTGGAGCACAGGTACCTCCTGCTTAGTAACCATGTTCCAGCACCGTCAGCTGTTCCACGGTTGTCCCATTGGCTCTTGTTCCTTCTGCTTCCCCTCCGGGTTCCAGCACCGTCAGCTGGTTCTCGGTAGTTACATTGAGTATTGTAGCTTCTGCTACACATCCGGGTTCCAGCACCGTCAGCTGGTTCTCGGCAGTGCCTTTGGCCTAGGTGCCTCCTTCTTGGTATCCGAGTTCCAGCAACGTCTGCTGGTCCTTGGTAGTGCTTTGTAGCACAGGTACCTCCTGCCTAGTAACCGTGTTCCAGCACCGTCAGCTGGTCCACGGTTGTGCCATTGGCTCTTGTTCTTTCTGCTGCCACTCCGGGTTCCAGTACCGTCAGCTGGTTCTCGCCAGTTCCTCAGCCTTCTTGTAACTTCTGCTACTTTTCCAAGTTCAAGCTTGTGGAAATGTTTTTTGATTCTCACTCTGGATCTCCATGACAATGTCCCTGAAGACGACCACCCTGAAGACCACACAGAAGAATACCTAAAAGATGACCCTGAAGAAGATGACCAAGAGGACAAAGAACAGGAAGACAACCACCAAGATGCAGAACAACAAGAGACAGAAGACCAAGAAGCATAAAAACCAAAAGCAGAAGAACATTAAGCATAAGACTAAAAATCAGAGCACATGATATTATCTAATTTATAAGCAGAAGAAGACTAAGCAGTGTATGGGGGTGAGTCCGTTCCTCCTCGTGGTGCCCCTGGAAAAGGCCTGCTGCTGCAGGCCAAACTGAACGCGGACAAATCCTGTTTTAACTCTTTTGTGACAGGCTGAACGGAAGGTGTAATCTTCAAACTTTTAGAGATAACAACTACAGGAATGCCTGACACAAATAAGAATATGATGAAGAAGAATAGGAAGAAGATGAAGAAGTAGAATATGAAGAAGAATAATAGTTGAATAAGAAGAATATGAAGAATGTAAAAAAAAAAGAAAAAGACGAAAAAGAAGAAAAAAAGAAGAAAAAGAAGAAAAAGAAGAAGAAGAAGAAGTTGATGAAAAAGATGCTGCTGCTGCTGAGGATCATGAAGGAGAAAGTGTGGGAGAAGTAAAAAAGAAGGTGAAGAGCATGGAAGTAGTGAAAAATACATATCTGACAAAATATAAAAAAGCTTAACATAGTCAATATCTTTGTAACTCCGAACGTCTTTAAAATAAAAAAATAATTCCTGCTATTCCGCTTGATTGATCTAAACCTCTATGGCTTTAATGTCTCCTACACCTCCCACAATACATTCTACATTATTATTAGTTGTTTTTCTTCATGTAGAATTAACCTACAGGGAAAGAAAGGGTTTTTTTTAATTCCGATATTTCTGTTCCATTGACTTGAATGGGACTTCCGGGATTGGAATCGGCGATACCCGATATTTTTTTTAGATCGGCCGATCCATTCCGATACAGTATTTTTCAGTATCGGGTGGTATCGCTCAACACTAGCCATGACATTTCTCGCTCATGCACAAAATCATTCTGGCCTAGTCTGGGGTTTTCAGTGCTTCAGGGGACAGTAAATACGATAGATGCGATGAGGTTCGGACAGATAAGAAGGAGCGAGGAGCTCAGGAGATAGAGAGGTTAATGGAAAGGTGAGTACAAGTATTTTTTTTTTCCGTTTTTAACCTATTCATAGTCCTTTGCAACTCAGAAAGTGGCAGCCAGTGACCATTATTTTGTTGAATCACCACAGAACCAAATTACAAAAAATCTTCATTTTGGCTATGGTAGGTTTTTGTAATGTTCATGTAGAATTAAATTCCACTCAAATATGTTCGCTCATCTCTACTGCTTACCATTTATTTACTTATTGGACACTGAAATAGTAGAGGTTCTAACACCCTAGACAAAAAATTGCAGTAAAACAGCAAAGCATTCTGTAATCTGAATAGAACACTGTTTTTAAGTAAAAATAGTGTTCTATTAGATTATCAAAATAAAGCAGAACAAGAACCTGGTATTCATTCCCTCTAAAAATGTCAACTGGGAATAATTGCCCCTCCACACCCCCCCCAAAAAAAAGTTAGAGCATGCTGATACATTTTTTTATTTAAGTTGTACTAAAAGTGCTGCAAAATAAACAGAAACCTTGTAGTGAGTAAAAATATCAGTCATTTCCATTCAATAAATATTGAATTAGTAGTAAAGTTAAATCTTTCATCAAGACCCATGGTCCAACACCAGTAACCAGATCCACCCTAGAAGAGCTATTTTTTCCACAAAATTTTGCTAAATTCATTCATTTTATAAGTTAGTACATATAATATGAGTTTGATATGTGAAAAAGAAAATCTCATGTTATGTTCATATAAGCAATGAAGCCACCAGATTTCTATATAAAGTAAGGGGATAATTATGTGCAAATGTTAATTCCCATTTTAAATTACCAAGTTAATTACAACATGCCTGATACAAAGAACCTGTTAAAATTTGGATAATAACTGTGAATTACTTTCTATTATATTCCCATTTTCAAGGAAATTTTCACTTTGAAGTCTGACTGTAAAACAATGAGTCTGGAATGAGCTGGGTGTTATAGTGCCAGTCAATGGGGAAAACTCAAAATAAGTAGGAAAATGGACAACGAGAAATAGTTTACCAAATAATAATTATTATTCATTATTATTATTTATTATTATAGAACTATTTATTCCATGACGCTTTACATGTGAAAAGGGTATACATAATGAAAAACAAGTACAGTTATCTTAAACAATACAAGTCATGACTGGTACAGGAGGAGAGAGGACCCTGCCCGTGAGGGTTCACAATCTACAAGGGATGGGTGAGGATACAATAGGTGAGAGTAGAGCTGGTCATGCAGTGGCTTGGTTGATCAGTGGTCACTGCAGGTTGTAGGCTTGTCAGAAGAGGTAGGTCTTCAGGTTCTTTTTGAAAGTTTTCATGGTAGATGACAGTCTGATATGTTGGGGTAGAGAGTTCCAGAGTAGGGGGGATGCGCGGAAGAAATCTTGTATGCGTTTGTGGGAAGAGGAGATAAGAGGGGAGTAGAAAAGGAGATCTTGTGAGGATCGGAGGTTGTATGCAGGTAAGTACCGGGAGAAGAGGTCACAGATGTATGGAGGAGACAATGCCATTGTTAGGGTTTTGAACTGAAGTCTCTGGGTAATAGGGAGCCAGTGAATGGATTGACAGAGAGGAGAGACTGAGGAATAAAGGGGGGACAGGTGGATTAGTCGGACAGCAGAGTTTACGATAGATTGGAGGGGTGCGAGAGTGTTAGAGGGGAGGCCACATAGTAGGAGGTTGCAATAGTCAAGGCAGGAGATGATGAGGGCATGCACTAGAGTTTTTGCAGATTCTAGGTTGAGGAATGTCAATTCCATTGACTTTTTAAATATAAAGATATTTAAACATTACTGACATTTTAATAAAATTCACTTAACCAGTTAAATACCGAGCCATTTTCTCCTGTTCCTGACCAGGCACATTTTCATACTTTTTCATACATGGGGCTTGTATATTAGTCACAGTTACATGGCAGGAAATTCAGCCTTTTGGAAGCATAGCAAAGATGTCTGGATCTCAAAAGACACAGCAGCTCCTGCCACTATCTATCAACAGCAATTCCATTACTATTGTTTATGGAGGAGAAAGTGCCATTAGTGCTTCCTAATACTGTGTACACAGCACTTGTTCAGCACTGTGCGAACAGCGATAGAGAAGGCACACATGGTAATAAACTATCTGTGCCTTTTCTATGGGTATTCCACCTTTCTCTATCTGCTGGATCTATACTTCCGCAGCTGCATGATCGTGTAGTGAGGTTTTAGACTGTCATTGTACAATAGGAGCGGAAACTGGATGTTCAAAGCCTATGGGCGGACTGAAAGTGGGTAATCTGGCATTGTAAAGACTAAAAATCCTAAAATATAAATTAAGAGAAACTCTGATCTGATTAGTTAGTGCTGTGGTCACACATGATCACAGAACTAAACAAGGGAAGGAAGTCAATTCAGTTGTTGATCCTGGTGGCTTCACCACTGAGACAGGTCAGGACCCGATAAAGTCCCACGACTGGCTATTATGACATACTTGTAGCATAACTGCAAGTGTATAACTTTTGCATGAATTATTGTAAATTAATTACCCACAAAGTCAAAGTACAAAATAGGACGGTCTGTGCATATTTTACAAACATGCAGAATTTTTCTAAAATACTGTGAATGAGTAACAAATGACTGTAAAATCCTTCTATTGGACAAAGAAGTCCAAAAAAAAGAAAAAAGATTTATATATATAAAAAAAGAATAAATAGGAAACATAAGACTTTTATGTATTTTAACCTCTTCCCGACCGCCCACAGTAGATAAACGTTGGCGCTTGCTGGGCTTTGTGCAGCGCCGACGTTTATCTACTGTCGGCGGTTTTGTGCCCCCCGGGACCCCCTCATACCTTATAACGCGGGGATCCCGGTGCACAATGCATGCTGGGACCCCCGACGTCATCGAGACATGATTGGTTCAGGTCCTGATGACGTCGCGTCACAGCAGCCAATGAGAGAGCTCGCTGGGAAAGCTGCTTGTTTCCCGGCGATCTCCCTCATTATAACGCGACTTCTCCTCTGAGCTCATGCTGACAGATGAGCAGAGGTGAAGCAGCGTTACAGTGTGACTAGATTGCTGCCTGGCACAGCTGATCGCTGCCTGGCACAGCTGTGTCAGGCAGCGATCTTGTCACACAGTAACACTGCTTCTCCTCTGATCATCTGTCAGTGTGAGATCAGAGGAGAAGTGGCGTTACTATGTGCCGGGCAGCGATCTTGTCACATAGTAACGCTGCTTCTCCTCTGATCATCTGCCAGTGTGAGATCAGAGGAGAAGTGGCGTTACTATGAGTCAAAAATACAAAAAATAAAAAACACAAAAATAAAAAAAAAAATTAAGAAAGAAAAAGCAGGTAGGCAGGCTAGGGCTAGGGCTAGGGCTAGGGTTAGGGTTAGGGTTAGGGCTAGGGTTAGGGTTAGGGTTAGAGTTAGGGTTAGGGCTAGGGTTAGGGCTAGGGTTAGGGCTAGGGTTAGGGCTAGGGTTAGGGTTAGGGTTAGGGCTAGGGTTAGGGCTAGGGTTAGGGCTAGGGTTAGGGGTGTGTTGGGGTTAGGGTTGGAATTCGAATTGGGGGTTTCCACTGTTTAGGTACATCAGGGGCTCTGTAAATGCAATATGACGCCCGCAGACCATTCCATCAAAGTCTGCATTCCAGAACGTCACTACTTCCCTTCCGAGCCCCACCGTGTGCCCAAACAGTGGTCCCCCCCACATGTGGGGTACCAGCGTACTCAGGACAAATTGGACAACAACTCTTAGGGTCCAATTTCTCCTGTTACCCTTGTGAAAATAAAAATTGGGAGCTAAAAGATCATTTTTGTGGAAAAAAAATGATTTTTTTATTTTCACGGCTCTACATTATAAACTTTAGTGAAACACTTGGGGGTTCAAAGTGCTCACCAGACATCTAGATAAGTTCCTTGGGGGGGTCTAGTTTCCAAAAAGGGGTCACTTGTGGAGGATTTCCACTGTTTAGGCACATCAGGGGCTCTGCAAACGCGACATGACACCCGCAGACCATTCCATCAGTCTGCATTCCAAAACGTCACTACTTCCCTTCCGAGCCCCACCGTGTGCCCAAACAGTGGTCCCCCCCACATGTGGGGTACCAGCATACTCAGGACAAATTGGACAACAACTCTTAGGGTCCAATTTCTCCTGTTACCCTTGTGAAAATAAAAATTTGGAGCTAAAATATCATTTTTGTGGAAAAAAAATGATTTTTTTATTTTCACGGCTCTACATTATAAACTTTAGTGAAACACTTGGGGGTTCAAAGTGCTCACCACACATCTAGATAAGTTCCTTGGGGGGGTCTAGTTTCCAAAAAGGGGTCACTTGTGGAGGATTTCCACTGTTTAGGCACATCAGGGGCTCTGCAAACGCGACATGACACCCGCAGAACATTCCATCAAAGTCTGCATTCCAAAACGTCACTACTTCCCTTCCGATCCCCACCGTGTGCCCAAACAGTAGTTTTCTTTCACATATGGGGTACCAGTGTACTCAGGACAAATTGGACAACAACTTTTGGGGTCCAATTTCTCCTGTTACCCTTGTGAAAATAAAAAATTGGGGGCTAAAAGATCATGTTTGTGGAACAAAAATGATTTTTTATTTTCATGGCTCTACGTTATAAACTTCTGTGAAGCACTTGGGGGTTCAATGTGCCCACCACCCATCTAGATAAGTTCTTTAAGGGGTCTAGTTTCCAAAATGGGGTCACTTGTGGGGGTTTCCACTGTTTAGGCACATTAGGGGCTCTCCAAATGCGACATGGCGTCCTATCTCAATTCCAGCCAATTCTGCATTGAAAAAGTCAAACGGCACTCCTTCCTTTCTGAGCTCTGCCGTGTGCTCAAACAGTGGTTTAGCCCCACATACGGGGTATCGGCGTATTTGGGAGAAATTGCACAAAAAATTTTGTGGTTCATTTTCTGTTTTTACACTTGTGAAAATAAAAAAAATGGTTCTGAAGTAAAATGTTTGTGAAAAAAAGTTAAATGTTTATTTTTTCCTTCCACATTCCATTCATTCATGTGAAGCACCTGAAGGGTTAATAAACTTCTTGAATGTGGTTTTGAGTACATTGAGAGGTGCAGTTTTTAGAATGGTGTCACTTTTGGGTATTTTCTGTCGTATTGACCCCCCAAACTCACTTCAAATGTGAGGTGGTCCCTAAAAAAAATGGTGTTGTAAATTTTGGTGTAAAAATGAGCAATCGCTGGTCGACTTTTAACCCTTATAACTTCCAAAAAAAAAAAAATTATGTTTCCAAAATTGTGCAGATGTAAAGTAGACATGTGGGAAATGTTATTTATTAACTATTTTGTGCGATATCACTCTCTGATTTAAGGGCATAAAAATTAAAAGTTTGAAAATTGCAAAATTTTCAAAATTTTTGCCAAATTTCGATTTTTTTAACATATAAGCGCAGTTCATATCTAAGAAATTTTACCACTATCCTGAAGTACAATATGTCATGAGAAAACAATGTCAGAATCAGCAGGATCCGTTGAAGCGTTCTAGAGTTATGGCCTCATAAAGTGACACTGGTCAGAATTGAAAAAATTGGCCTGGTCACGAAGGCAAAAACAGGCTCAGGCGCGAAAGGGTTAAATGTCTATTTTTTAAAGCAATAAAAAAGGGGGGGACAGAAGCGCACAATAGGGTCTTATCCAGTGATATAAACGTTTCACAGATATGGATCCACTCACCTGGTTCAGTTGTGTGAAACACAACAACCATAAGCACAAATGGGTAGGATCCGATGAACTGCAGCAATCAGCCGGTCACTAGAATTGCATATATAGGAAGGAGAGAAATCCGGCTTTCAGGATCGCGCTGTTCCAGTCGAAAGTTCACAGGGAGTTAATCCAAGGACCAAGCAGTGATTATAACTTCCTTTTTATTCCATAAACTCTACACGTTTCGTGTACACACTGTACACTTCCTCAGGAGAAAAAGTTCAGTGTTTGTGGAATAAAAAGGAAGTTATAATCACTGCTTGGCCCTTGGATTAACTCCCTGTGAACTTTGGACTGGAACAGCGCGATCCTGAAAGCCGGATTTCTCTCCTTCCTATATATGTATTTTTTAAAGCTAAAATGTGTACAAAAGTCATTTTAATCATTTCCTAGAAAAGTCAAATAGATGGACAACTACAATTTGATATAAATGTTCAGAATGAGATCCTTGAATTACGAAGTGAAGGAGGCACATGATTTTTGAATGGGGGACCCTAAACTCCTGTAGCAAGTCAGAACATGCCACTGCCTGAACTGCCGCCTGAAGGACAGTGGGCAGTTGTTTTATCTTACGGTATCGCCTAATCTGCTTCCTTTCACCTGACTTTTGCTGTGATTGCCATAGTCATATGGTTATAAATAAGTCTGTGGCCATTTAACACCAAAAATATCATGTTGTGTATTTCATTTTATTTGGTTCATATGGTTATTGTTCCTAGGCTGAGTTGATGCAGTTATTCCATATTTCACTGCGATTCTGCAGACACCATACAATCATCCATATCATAACATATGTAATTACTAGTTCAAATTATTAAAAAAAACACTGATGTTCATGATTTAACCCTTTCAGAAATGAAGTCAACGCTGACTGAGTTACTGACCAGGGAGGGGGCCACCAGTACCGGCATTTTGATGACAATGCTGACTTTTTTCATAATGACAGTTAATGACAGTTAATGGCATTAAAAAGACCACCAAGGTTGTCAATTATTTATTAGTACATACTTTAGGAGTGCCCTAACATGTTGTTGAATTTTTTTTATAAGTATAGTAAAATATTGCAATATAAAAAGTCTAATAAAAAAAATTAATACTAAAGTTTACTTCAATGAAATACTGATTCTACAAAAAGAACAAAAATTAATAAAAACTAACCATGAATATTTATTACTAAGTTATATGCACCTTTAATAAAAAGATGCCATAGAAATCTAATACTAGTCTCACAAGTAAAAGACACCGCTACATAGACAAAATAGGTTAAAAAAAAAAGCGTTGCTGATAGAAAGTGAGGAGTAAAAAAAAGGAAAAGTATTCTAGCCCAAAACTTTCCTATTCTTGAGGGTTTCATTTAATCTGGTTGATTAAAATTGAGCATATTTTTTTTAATGTAAATATAAAGTATTTTGAGTCAGAAAACTTTGTTTAAATCATGCTCTTTAGTTAAACATATTAAAATAAAATGTAGTCACTATCATTCTTTATACACTATTTTAAAGTCTTTCTGAAAATTTGCAGTTTTTACAAGAACCCTCAAGGCTTCCATGCACGTTAGATAGCTGTCGGCCGATGAATCATTTGGCCAAGTATTCCTTTGTTTTTGGAGACTCCACTGGCAGTGGCTTATCTCTGCACCGAACAAAGGATCGGCCACTAAAATTCAACAGACTGTATCTGTTTCTTCCCAACATTTTCTGTCAAAGTAAGTCGGGAGGCCCCCATACACTTTAGACAGTCACTCGATTTTGCGAATATTGTTGGGTTTGTCAGACTTTAGAATAAAGTGCATAGAGAACTCATCAAAAAACATTGCTCCTTCTGGATAGCACCAAACCGGTATAAGGAAACGAAACAGGCCATGCAATGCTCCTCTGATAATAAATGCAATTATCCTCTTCTGAACTCTAGCACCACATGTTGGAGGTAGCAACCCTAACATTCAATAGTGACCCTTTAACAAGTCTTATCACATGACATAGAATTCCTTATCTATAGAAATCTATTCTCAGAAGCCATCTCATTCTAATCACAGACTGAATTACAACGAAGGGTAAAATCTATACAGTATATAGACAACACAGGATCCACCATCTACCATCAGAGATGGTCGTAGCTCACATCTTCCCCTTCTCTGTGCAACAACCTCCACACAGGTGACAAAGCATGTCTACATCAGTCTTCTACAGAAGCCAGCTAGTCATCTCCAGTCCACACTTTCCTAAGGGCCTTGTGGATGGCCGTGTCATCATTTGCAGAAAATAAAGTTTAAAAATTTACATTCAGAAAATAAAATAGTTTAGAAAAAAATATTGTTTCAGGTTTTTAATCAATACAAAAAAAAATCCGTGCAATACATTCCCTCTGCATCATTTTTCCATTTTTCTTCATTTTAGCTTATCTCTCCTGTGTGCTATTTGTCTAGTGTTACCTCTTTTTTTCCCTGATCTAAGTATATGCATCAGGTTTCCTAATGGTGAATACAATGAGGTCACTGGGCAACATTAAAATCCATATGTTTTTTTGGCACTCATCTAAGGATATGCAGCTGTGACACCTCTCCATACATAAATACTGTACATAATTGCATTGCCTAGCTATTTATACACATTGCCGAGCTACTAATTACTGAGTATAAAGATATAACTCTTTATGTGAATAACATTGGAAATTATACTTTCATAATGTATTTTAAGCTCAATATGTGATATCACTTTACTGTATATAATCAAAAGATAAAAACAATAGTTTACAGCAAGTTTTTGCTTTCTGATTCCAGTCCCCCTCCCCCTCCCCCCCTCCCCCTTCATGTTCCGATTGCTTCCGTCTCCTTTGGCATAAATCATTTGGGGGTATTTCTTGTATGAGTGGCCATACTGTCAAAGCGTCCAATTGACACAACGTGTTATCACTACTGTGACCACCCATAGTTATTCGATATAACAAAAAGTGGCAAAAAAAAGAGAAATTATTGATGAAAAATAAGTAGAACCTTCTTTTAATTTTTTTCTGAACCATTTATCATAATTTGTGGCTAAACTATTGCCGATGGTTTAGACTAGGATCACGTGCCTTGCATGTCATTGTACCTGGTCCATCATGTAATATGTGCCGTCTTGATACATTGGGTGAAAGATGAGCTAAATTTCAGAAATTGACTTAATTTGATCAAATGAAATATTGTGTCAAAGTGGAAACTGTCATGTTAAAAGAAATAACAGAAATAAATGTAAAAACATAACATCACTTCAACTTCATTTTAAAAAGAAGAAAAACTTCAGTGTAAAACCTTTGCGTCGCTTTGCCCTTTTATGTAGACCTAAGGGAGTGGACTGACAAAAATGGGATGCGGCCAACCGCCATGAAACAAATTCACCATAACTTACCCAAGAAAATCAGCTTAAATCATATCCGCTTTCATTTTCTGGCTCAGCGATGCACCAAGTGTATTACTTCTTAATGTATTTGGCACATCTTACCCCAGCTTTTATGTTCAAACATGGAGTATAAATCTCCATTCTTGATAAATACCCAAAGTATGCTGCGATTTTGAAAATAATGTCGGGATCACACATGCAAGGAATATGGCTGAGTCTCGCACGTTAATACCCGGCACTGCCACCGGCACTTGGGAGTGGAGTGTGCGGCTCCATGTATTGCTATGTGGCAGCACGCTCCACTCCTGAGTGCCGGCAGTGCCGGGTAATAACATGCAAGACTCGGCCGTGTTTCTCGCATGTGTGATCCCGGCTTAACTCTCATGCCTCAAAAATAGGAAGTAAAAGTATATTCACATGGCGTCTTTTTTAGGTGTATTCACCACCCAGAAACCATCTCAAAAGGTGCTGCATAAAATGAACATACTGCACAGGAATGACAAAATGACAATGCTTTGTTATATATGTTCCATCACTGTGTCACTATGTCACTTATTTTATCCACTCCGGGGTTCGGAAAAAGAATTGAGATGATCATTCTTCGACGCGGCTTCTTTTTTCCCAAAACCCTGCATGAAGGCACTCTTATGAATATATACATATTTTTTTACACTTTTTTAAATAAAATCTATTATACTGTACTCTACCATTGCCTCAAATGTAACACAAGAATATATGTATTTTAATGATGTTTTGCTTGTCATGTTAAGAAGGATTGTGCTAGTTATATTTCAGGGCATGGCTTTAGCTGATGAAGTACATAGAGAACCTCCGTTCACCATTCATCAATTCCTTATATAGAGACCTTTAGATTTTTAATATCATTTATCAACATCAGAAAATGTATTTCTTTTCCACTTTCACTTGCAGGGAATGAAGCCATAGCTGACCTTTTATGCCTCCAATCATGTTATTGATGACATGTTATGATAATTTATTCTATATTGTTTCTTATTAACGTGTACAATTGTGGCAAAGAATTTTCAGACTGACGTAAATTTTGGTCTTTACAGTTTGATGCTTCAGTGTTTTTGGATCTTGTAGTCAGATGTTGCTATGGTCCTGTAGTGCAGGTATCTGCATTTCAAAAGTTTTTAAACTTTCACTAATAAATACATCAAGTTTATGCAAAGTATATGTACAGGTTTGGCCGTTACTTTTCAAGACTTCTGTAATTTGTTAGGACATGTTTGTGACGGGAGTATTCTCCAGAGCAAGGAGGGACAACAGGCCTGGGAACGATCCAACAGATTTATTGACCAGAAAACAGGAACAACACGAAGGTAATTTGCAGAGTCCCAAAATAAGTCCACAGGAAACTGATTCGGGGGCACCTCCCGACAATCCTTGTGCCAGATCACAAAACCATAGTCCTTTAAGAGTCCCAGAAATCCACCACGATCACACAGAGGCCGAAGCTTCCTCAGACAGCCTCGTCCTTCTCTTTTAGCATCCAACTCACATCTGATCTTAAAGCAAGAATGTATTGTCAGGGCTCCTGGGATCAGTCCACCTGAAGGGGGGTAGGGGTCACACCTACTATTCAATGGTTTGGTCCATCAGAAGATTCTAGAAATGTAAGGGCTCCACTTAACCTACAATACACATCCTGTAGACTATCTTCTGCTTAGGAAAACAATAGCCAAAATTCCACTAGCTGTTGACACAAGCCTAAATTAGATTATGGTCCAGGTACATCACAAGACATTGCAAAGTATTGGGGGAAGGAGACATGGTTAATTTACAGCAAATACAACCAGAGGAAAGTTACATGACATATTATACAAAATACAGGACAGGGCAAAACTACAAATCATGACAATGCTGAATATCAGCTTTCTGGGCCAAATCCTGACTAATGGCAAATCATTGTTACCTAATCAATGCTTGGAGTTTTCACTTTTCCTTTGAGGCATGGTCTCCATCATTTTCAAAAATGTTTTAGTCATCACCAAATTGCTCCTGGATTATTGGGAAGAGTTGCTTCTGGAGAATGTTTAGATACCTTTTTTTTCATTAATGGCCGTGTTCTTAGGAAAAATTGTGAGTGAGCCCACTCCCTTCGATAAAAAGGCAACATCACAAATGAATGGTCTTAGTATTCTTTACTGTTGGCATGACACAGGACTCATGGAAGCACTCACTTTTCTTCTCCGGATAATCTTCTAGATGTCCCAAATGGTCCAAAAGAGGCTTCATGAGACAAAATAACTTTGCAGAAAGTACAGGGAATGGACTGCAGACTGGGTAAAGTTATTTTCTCTAACAAAGACCCCTTCAGACTATTTGGTTCATCTGGAAGAATAATTGTCTGGAAAAGAAAAGCTGAGCGCCTACATAAGTCCTGTGTCATGCCAACAGTAAAGCATCTTAAGTCCAGTCATGTGTGAGGTCGCTTTTCATCCACAGAGGAGGCTCACTAACAATTTTGCCCAACAACATTGCTATGAATAAAGAATGGGATCTAAACATCTTCCAAGAGTAACTTCTCCCAACAATTCAGGAGAAATTTCATGATAAACAAAGCTTTTTCCAGCATGATTGAGACAATGTCAAAAGTGATAAATCAATGGTTTGGAGACTAAAACATTGAGAATTGAAATTTTGCATCCAGGGCCAAGAAACTTCCCAGATATCAGGCCTATGAGGAACTTGTGATCAATCCACAATAGAAGGACAAACAAAACTACAGAAATTATGCTGCACTCAAAGCACTGATTAGGCAAGAGTGTGTTGTCATCAGTCAAGATTTGGTCCAGAAGCCAATATCCAGACTCAAGGGCAAAGGGTAGAGTTCTTGAAAAGTAATTGTCAACACGGTAAATATTGAGTCTTTGCATAAGCTTGATGTATTTAACAAAATAATGTTTAAAAACTTATGAAATGCTTTTAGTTATAGGTACATCAATAACTAATTGCTTATCCATTGGAGGTTGTTACTGCCTCCTTTCTGACTCAGCATCTCACCCATCAGCCAAAGGGTGTTTATAATCAACTCTGGGTCCCACCAGCTTACTTTAGAGTGCAGGTTTGTAACCCAGGAGAGGCATGTTTGCCCATTCACCCTGTAGACTTATAGCACAAGAGAGGCATATTTTAGATGATAGGACCCATAAGGGAAGTGTCACCTTGCCGCGATTGATGGGCTCACATGAATTGGCCAATTTATGTGCTAAGAACCTTCACTTTTGGAAGTAATTTTAATTTTTTTTTAATTTATTTTTTTTTTTTACAGTTTACACAGCAATTTTGATAGATTTTGTGTTTGCATATATATTGGTCTCTACAGAGTGCTGCTGTGTTCTTCCTTTTTGCAAGTTTTGCTTATAGTTATAGTACATCAATAACTATAGAATCATCTGACTAAAAGATCTAAAAACACTAAAGCAATAAACTTTGCTACAAACAAAATTTGTCTCAGTATAAAAACTTTTGGCCAAGACTACACAGGATGGTTATACTTTGTATAAGACATGAAATAATAATAACAATATTCATTGAGTGATGTTTGGTATTATTGTTTGTGTGATTTGTGATACTATTCTTCTATCTCTGTATGGCCTTGTTCACACACATTTTTTTTTCTGTGATTTTCAGTGTTTATGAAAGGCACCATGAATTTCAAGGGTTTATTTTATGGCAACATTGCAAGCATTTTAGGTGATATTTTCCATTTTGTAACATCCATAACATGTGTTTTTAGAGTTTCCAAGTTCTATACAGAATCCAACTGGAAAATAAGCCAGAAAACATAGCTTCATATTCGTAGTAGAGATTGCAATGTAACACATGGCTGTATAGATGCTATTGATCACAGCATTTTAGGGTTAAACAACCAATTTCAGGCCACTGCCGCAAAGATTGACTGTCAAGAAAATAGTTTTTGTGCCTGGCCTTAGTGAGGGATGAGATAACAATAGCTTTTTATAAAATCACTAGAGGTGTGCCTGATGCTATCGCATCGGGAGGGAAGTGTGTGTATGGGGTGTGTTTGAGTACGTGTGTGTGTACATGTGTGTATGTGTGTGTGAGTACATATGTGTGTACATGTGTGTGTGAGTACATGTGTGTGAGTGTATGTACATGTGTGTGTGTGTACGTGTGTGTGTGTCCCGCAGCTGCCTGTCCATCCACCTCTGTGCAGTCACAGCCGGCAGGAAAGAGGGTGGTTTGCGGCCTGTGCTGGAGATGTGAGTATGTGTGTGTGTGTATGTGAGTATGTGTGTGTGTATATGAGTATGTGTGTGTGTATGTGAGTACGTGTGTGTATGTGAGTACGTGTGTGTATGTGAGTACATGTGTGTGTATATGTGGGTACGTGTGTGTATATGTGAGTATGTGTGTGTGTATGTGAATACATGTGTGTGAGTACGTGTGTGTGTATGTGAGTACGTGTGTGTGCATGTGAGTACGTGTGTGTGTATGTAAGTACGTGTGTGTATGTGAGTACATGTGTGTATGTGAGTACGTGTGTGTGTATGTGCATGTGTGTGTATGTGTGTGTGAGTACGCGTGTATGTACGTGTGTGTACGTACATGTGTGTACGTACATGTGTGTGTATGTACATGTGTGTGTGTACATACGTGTGTGTGTACATGCGTGTGTACATGTGTGTGTATGTACATGTGTGTGTGTACATGTGTGTATGTACATGTGTGAGTGTGTATGTACATGGTGGGCAGGCAGCAGCAGGGGGGTCCGCCGGCATGGCCAGCAGCGGCGGGTCCAGCGGCGGAGGTGGGTGGTTCAGCAGCGGCAGGTCCAGCGGCGGGGGGGTCCTGGCAGCGGCCAGCCGGCAGGAAAGACCGCGGCTTGCGGTCTATGCACAGGCTTCAAGCCGTGGTCTTTCCTGCCGGCTGTGACAGAGGTGGGTGGGCAGGCAGCCTCGGGTCCGGCGGGGGTGTCCTGGCGGCGGCCAGCCAGGACGAAAGACCACAGCTTGCGGCCTGTGCACAGGCCGCAAGCCGCGGTCTTTCCTCCCGGCTGTGACGGAGGTGGGTGGGCAGGCAGCAACGGGTCCGGCAGGGGGGTCCGGCAGCAGTGGGTCCAGCAGCGGTAGTGGCGGGGGGGTCCGGCGGTGGTGGGGGGTCCCGGCAGTATCCTGCTGGTGGTAGTGTGGAAGAGCCTGGTACCACCAGTGGGTGCCATATTGAAATACCCATCACTTGGGTATTTCAATATGGTGGTCGGTGTGCTTCCGGTCGGCGTGGTGGATTGTGGGATTCAGGGACATCCAGACGGAAGTGAATGACGGACAATTTAAGGAAATTACATTATATATAGATATGGAAAGGTGAGGAGGGTGAAAGATATACTACTGTATAAACATTACTAAATAGATCTCTTAGACCTGGCATGGTTAGTGTACTTACTGGGAAACCAATGTCAAAATGACTGTATAATCATTATTAAAATTTCCAACTTAACCTTCACCCACTTAGTCTGATTGACAGCACCCCAGTACACCTCTTCCCTGTTGAGATCTCACACTGCTCAGTACAAGTTACAGTTCTCAATCAGGATAGATGGATGGAGGCTGAGTAAATTTATAAGCTCTCTCACTTTTTAGCAAGACTCATAAAATGCAAATTTTAACCCCTTCACTCCTTCATGACCAAGGCAAATTTTACAATTCTGACTAGTGAACACCCGGCAGCAATCGAGCGTGCACAGCTCCTGTGTAGAGTTGAGCGAAACGGGTCGAAAAAATTCAAAAGTCGCCGACTTTTGGCAAAGTCGGGTTTCATGAAACGAAACCCGACCCTAGGATGAGGTCGGCCACGAGGTTGGCGACTTACGCGCCAAAGTCGTGTTTCAAAAGTTTGTTTTGCGCTCTTTTTCAGCCAATCAGGATCCACGGACACTGTGGGCAACGTGATGACATAGGCACGGGTCACCACCATCTTTCAGAAGGGCATGCAAGTGATTGGCTTGCTTTGGTGGGCGTCACAGGGGGTATAAAAGGGCGTGCACGCCGATCGCCATCTTACTTCTGCCGATCTTAGCATAGGGAGAGGTTGCTGCTGATTCTGTAGGGAGAGCGTTAGGCAGGGAAGAAGACAAAAAAACTGCTTCTGCTGCTAGCGATTTGGCCTGCACAACACACCAGTCACTGTGTGTGCAGTGCAAGGGGAGGCTATATAGTGGTGTATCAGTGGTGTTGGTTGTTGGGCTGCCTTCTAAGGCTTCCTGACAGGCTGGCATTGCTGTTTACCCACTGCTCCGCAAACTGCTTTTTTAAAAGCAATCCTTATCCTCTAGTCACTTTTGTCACAGCTGCGCCATCGAGCCTGTCACATAGCGCTCAGATATTCATTGGGCCTCAAACTGCTTTTTTAAAAGCAATCCCAATTTTTTTTTTTTGTCCTGCTGAGAAGAAAAAAAAACTGCTTCTGCTGCTGATAGCAATTTGGCCTGCACAACACACCAGTCACAGTGTGTGCAGTGCAAGGGGAGGCTATATTGTGGTGTATCAGTAGTGTTGGTTGTTGGGCTGCCTTTTAAGGCTTCCTGACAGGCTGGCATTGCTGTTTACCCACTGCTCCGCAAACTGCTTTTTTAAAAGCAATCCAATCTCCCTTATCCTCTAGTCACTTAGGTCACAGCTGTGCCATCGAGCCTGTCACATAGCGCTCAGATATTCATTGGCCCTCACACAATCCAAAAGTGTCCAGTGTCCAAAAGTGTGTGCAGAGATTCAAAATCTCCCTTATCCTCTAGTCACTTAGGTCACAGCTGTGCCATCGAGCCTGTCACATAGCGCTCAGATATTCATTGGGCCTCACACAATCCAAAAGTGTCCAGTGTCCAAAAGTGTGTGCAGAGATTCAAAATCTCACTTATCCTCTAGTCACTTAGGTCACAGCTGTGCCATGGAGCCTGTCTCATAGTGCTCAGATATTCATTGGGCCTCACACAATCCAAAAGTGTCCAGGGTCCAAAAGTGCGCGCAAAGATTCAAAATCTCCCTTATCCTCTAGTCACTTAGGTCACAGCTGTGCCATCGAGCCTGTCACATAGCGCTCAGATATTCATTGGGCCTCACACAATCCAAAAGTGTCCAGTGTCCAAAAGTGTGTGCAGAGATTCAAAATCTCACTTATCCTCTAGTCACTTAGGTCACAGCCGTGCCATCGAGCCTGTCACATAGTGCTCAGATATCAGTGGGCCTCACACAACCCAAAAGTGTCCAGTGTCCAAAAGTGTGTGCAGAGATTCAAAATCTCACTTATCCTCTAGTCACTTAGGTCACAGCTGTGCCATCGAGCCTGTCACATAGCGCTCAGATATCAGTGGGCCTCACACAATCCAAAAGTGTTCAGTGTCCAAAAGTGTGTGCAGAGATTCAAAATCTCACTTATCCTCTAGTCACTTAGGTCACAGCTGTGCCATCGAGCCTGTCACATAGCGCTCAGATATTCATTGGGCCTCACACAATCCAAAAGTGTCCAGTGTCCAAAAGTGTGTGCAGAGATTCAAAATCTCCCTTATCCTCTAGTCACTTAGGTCACAGCTGTGCCATCGAGCCTGTCACATAGCGCTCAGATATTCATTGGGCCTCACACAATCCAAAAGTGTCCAGTGTCCAAAAGTGTGTGCAGAGATTCAAAATCTCACTTATCCTCTAGTCACTTATGTCACAGCTGTGCCATCGAGCCTGTCTCATAGTGCTCAGATATTCATTGGGCCTCACACAATCCAAAAGTGTCCAGTGTCCAAAAGTGTGTGCAGAGATTCAAAATCTCCCTTATCCTCTAGTCACTTAGGTCACAGCTGTGCCATCGAGCCTGTCACATAGCGCTCAGATATTCATTGGGCCTCACACAATCCAAAAGTGTCCAGTGTCCAAAAGTGTGTGCAGAGATTCAAAATCTCACTTATCCTCTAGTCACTTAGGTCACAGCTGTGCCATCGAGCCTGTCACATAGCGCTCAGATATCAGTGGGCCTCACACAATCCAAAAGAGTCCAGTGTCCAAAAGTGTGTGCAGAGATTCAAAATCTCACTTATCCTCTAGTCACTTAGGTCACAGCTGTGCCATCGAGCCTGTCTCATAGTGCTCAGATATTCATTGGGCCTCACACAATCCAAAAGTGTCCAGTGTCCAAAAGTGTGTGCAGAGATTCAAAATCTCACTTATCCTCTAGTCACTTAGGTCACAGCTGTGCCATCGAGCCTGTCACATAGCGCTCAGATATCAGTGGGCCTCACACAATCCAAAAGTGTCCAGTGTCCAAAAGTGTGTGCAGAAATTCAAAATCTCCCCTGTCCTATAGACACCTTGTACCTTGTTTTACATACTATATAGTTTGTTGGATTTTGTCTACATTTCTACCAAAAATGAGGAAGGCTGGTGGAAGAGGCAGTGGAATTGGGCGGGGGTTGGCAGCTGGTAATGATGGTGTTGGTGGTGGATCTGATGGTAGTGGCAAGAGCAAAATAGGACCGAATGCAGGAGGTGTTGAGCCTGCGTCATCGTCTGGCTACATAAGGCCTCGAACGCTTAGTTTTCTAGGAGTTGGCAAACCGCTTTTAAAGCCAGAGCATCAGGAAAAAGTTTTGTCTTACATTGCTGACTCAGCCTCCAGCTCTATCGCCTCCTCTTCTTCAGTTGTAAAAAGTAAAAGCACTGAGTCGTCATTGGAGGCTCATGTTCATGAACCACACCTTTCCTTGTGTCCTTCACCCCAACCAAGATTGAAGGATGACGCAGGCCATACTACTGATTACTCCATGGAGCTGTTTTCACATACCATGCCTGGATTATCAAGTGAAATGGTGAATTACCCAGGCCAAGATGAATCTGACATGGAGTGCACTGATGCACAGCCGCTGATGGATGATTCTGCTGGTACATTCACTCAGAGCACTACATTGTCCTCGCAGTGTACAGAGCCAGATTCTGACCCTGATGAGACTCAGGTGCCCCTTCCCGCACACTATACCACCATACACGGTGACACAGAGGAAGGTGCACATGACATAGAAGAGGAGGTGATGGATGACCCAGTTGTTGACCCAGATTGGCATCCATTGGGGGAAGAGGGTGCTGCTTCCAATAGCTCAGATGAGGAGCATCCACAGCAGACATCGACATCGCAACAGCTGTTATCTGGCAGGCCCGGAGCACTCCAAAGACAGGTTCCAAACATCAAAAGAGTTGCTGGACAGCTTGTCCAGAGGGTCAAAAGATCACAGCGTGCTAGGCCGCAAAATGTCTGCCAAAGTAGGAAGAGTGCAGTGTGGCACTTTTTTGAACAAAATCCTCATGATCAGGCCAAGGTTATCTGTAAGAAGTGCGCAAAGACCTTTAGCCGAGGGAAAAATCTGAAAAATTTGAATACCAGTTGCATGCTTAGACATTTAACCAGCATGCACTTGCAAGCGTGGACACAACACCAAACCTCAAGTGCCACATGTGCAACTGATCACAACGAAGGTAGTCAGCAACGCTAGATTGTTTCCCCCACTGTAAGCCTACCGGTTAGCACAGCAGCAAATGTTGAGGTGTCGTTGCAAGGCCACAGCAGTCAGGGAATCCCACTGTTATATCAACGAAAGACTGATTCTAGGCCATCAGAAAGAACACCAACTCCATCACCATCATCAACCCTCTCTCAGTCCGCCCTGTCCACCGCTACTTCCACCATATGCAGCTCTCAAGTCCAGCTCACCCTCCCAGACACTATGAGTAGGTCAAGAAAGTACTCAGTCTCTCATCCGCGTACACTGGGTTTGAACGCCCACATTGCCAAACTAATCTCGTTTGAGATGATGCCCTTTCGGTTGGTGGAAAGCACAGCTTTCTGCGAACTCATGGCCTATGCAGTACCACGCTATGACCTACCCAGTCGCCACTTCTTCTCTCGCAAAGCCATCCCAGCCCTCCACCATCATGTGAAAGACCGCATTGTCCATGCACTCAAGCAGTCAGTGAGCGGAAAGGTGCACCTCACTACTGATGCATGGTCCAGTCGGCATGGCCAGGGCCGTTACGTGTCCATCAGTGCGCACTGGGTTAATGTGGTGGATGCAGGGTCCACAGGGGACAGCGGTGGTGGGACAGTGCTGCCTAGCCCACGGTATAGGAAACAGTTGGCTGTAGGCGTTCCACCCTCCTCCTCCTCCTCCTCCTCCAGAAGCGAAAGCTCTTCCACAGAGCGCAATCGTACGAGCACTCCATCTGCAGCTGCCACTGTTGCACACGATGTGTCCCCCTATCGAGCAGCTAGTGGAAAGCGTCAGCAGGCTGTGTTGCAGATGATGTGTTTGGGCGACAGACATACCGCCGAGGTGCTGGCCGAGTACTTGAAGCGACAAACTGAGTCATGGCTGGGCAGTGTACATCTTGAGGCAGGCAAGGTAGTTAGTGATAACGGCCGTAATTTTGTGGCAGCCATAGCCCTTTCAAAACTCAGCCACATACCTTGCTTGGCTCACACCTTGAACCTGGTGGTGCAGTGCTTCCTCAAAAATTATCCGGAGTTAACAGCCCTGCTCCAGAAGGTGCGAAGACTGTGCGCGCACATCCGCCGGTCGCCTGTACACTCCGTTCGTATGCAGAAGCTGCAGCGATTGCTCCACCTTCCCAACCACCACCTCATTATCGACATTGCAACAAGGTGGAACTCCACCCTGCACATGGTGGAGTGGCTGTGCGAGCAGAGGCAGGCCATAATGCATTTGTGGGAGGATACACGGCCAGGCACTTTGAGAGCAGACATGGAGTTGACAGGTGTGCAGTGGTCGAAGCTGAAAGACCTCTGTAAAGTCCTTCAGTGTTTTGAGGAATGCACACAGCTGGTAAGCGCAGACGACGCCATCCTAAGCATGAGCATCCCACTTATGCGTCTGCTCATGCAAACTTTGACGCACCTTAAGGAGCAGGCGTCTGCAGCCAATGTTGATGAGGAGGAAGAGGAGGAGGGAATCCTTGATGACATTCAGCCATTGTCTGCTCAGGGACCTCTCCTGGACGAGGTGGACAAAGAAGAGGAGGAGGAGGATGATGATGGGGATGATTACTTAGGGGAGGAGGATGCATCTCGTGGGGCAAGTGAAAATGTTGGCGTGGCAAGGTCTGGTACAGGGTTTGTGCGTGACTGGAGGGATGTGGATTTGCCAGAAAGTGCTCCTCCAACCAGCACTCGCAGTGCATCATTGACACCGGGAACATTGGCCCACATGTCAGATTATGCCTTGCGGATCCTAAAAAGGGACCCCCCGCATTGCCAAAATGATGAACGATGACGACTACTGGTTGGCCAGCATCCTGGATCCACGCTATAAAGGCAAATTACAAAACATCATGCCACAGGAGAACCTTGACCTAATATTGGCTAATAAACAAGCAACTCTGGTAAATCGGTTGCTTGAGGCATTCCCAGCACACAGCAGCGGTGATGGTCCTCACACGAGCCGTACGGGCCGGGGGCAGCTTGGCAGAGGTGTTCGTGGTGCACACAGCAGAAGTGGCGTTGGAGACAGGGGTTTCATGACAATGTTGTGGACTGATTTTTCAAATACCGCTCACACAACTGCTGTATTCTGCACAGTATTCTGCATCGATGGAAAGTGACAGGAGACAGCAGTTGTCAACCATGGTTACAAACTACTTTTCCTCCCATATCGATGTTCTCCCACACAGGTCATTCCCCTTTGACTATTGGGCCGCTAAACTGGACACCTGGCCTGAATTGGCCCAATATGCCTTACAGGAGCTCGCTTGCCCAGCTGCAAGTGTGCTATCGGAAAGAGTCTTCAGTGCAGCTGGATCAATCCTGACAGAAAAAAGGACCCGTCTGTCAACCCAAAATGTGGATGATCTAACCTTCATTAAAATGAACCATGCATGGGTTTCCAAGGATTTTGTCCCACCTTCCCCTGATGACACATAGGGTGACAGAAAAATGGCTTGCTTTGGTCCACCTCTTCCTGGGACTTGACCTATTTCGCCTTTTGCATCAGCTGAATGTCCAACATCAACATATGCCACTTTCTAAAACTCCCTAACTGTGCTGCCTCCCCCCCCATGGCCGGGGTCACCACCTAGCGCACGACACCGTGCGAGTGCCGTTGCCCTGGACAGGTGGGTAGGCCGACTCTTGGGCGCGGGCACTGGCACAGGGTCCCTCATAGTGCAATCAAGTGTCTCTGACGGTGGTGGTGCACACCCGCCGTCAGACACACCGCTGCACTATGAGGGGCCCAGTGCCAGTACCGACGCCCACGAGTGGGCCCCCCTTGCTTGGGCAGGGCCCCAGCATTTGCAATCTTTACCTCTCCCTGCTCCTCCGCTGTGTAATCTGGGCCGTCAAATCCATACTGTGCCTGACACCGTCTGAGCCTGCCTCCTGAGACATATATTTTGAATGTGTACACTATCCATACATGTTATCCGGGGATACGGTACCCTTTCTAACCTTTGTGCAATCACGTGCAATCCATACTGGGTCTAACACCGTCTGAGCCTGCCTCCTGAGACATATATTTTGAATGTGTACGCTATCCATACATGTTATCCGGGGATACGGTACCCTTTCTAACCTTTGTGCAATCACGTGCAATCCATACTGGGCCTAACACCGTCTGAGCCTGCCTCCTGAGACATATATTTTGAATGTGTACGCTATCCATACATGTTATCCGGGGATATGGTACCCTTTCTAACCTTTGTGCAATCACGTGCAATCCATACTGGGCCTAACACCGTCTGAGCCTGCCTCCTGAGACATATATTTTGAATGTGTACGCTATCCATACATGTTATCCGGGGATACGGTACCCTTTCTAACCTTTGTGCAATCACGTGCAATCCATACTGGGCCTAACACCGTCTGAGCCTGCCTCCTGAGACATATATTTTGAATGTGTACGCTATCCATACATGTTATCCGGGGATACGGTACCCTTTCTAACCTTTGTGCAATCACGTGCAATCCATACTGGGCCTAACACCGTCTGAGCCTGCCTCCTGAGACATATATTTTGAATGTGTACGCTATCCATACATGTTATCCGGGGATACGGTACCCTTTCTAACCTTTGTGCAATCACGTGCAATCCATACTGGGCCTAACACCGTCTGAGCATGCCTCCTGAGACATATATTTTGAATGTGTACGCTATCCATACATGTTATCCGGTGATACGGTACCCTTTCTAACCTTTGTGCAATCACGTGCAATCCATACTGGGCCTAACACCGTCTGAGCCTGCTTCCTGAGACATATATTTTGAATGTGTACGCTATCCATACATGTTATCCGGGGATACGGTACCCTTTCTAACCTTTGTGCAATCACGTGCAATCCATACTGGGCCTAACACCGTCTGAGCCTGCCTCCTGAGACATATATTTTGAATGTGTACGCTATCCATACATGTTATCCGGGGATACGGTACCCTTTCTAACCTTTGTGCAATCACGTGCAATCCATACTGGGCCTAACACCGTCTGAGCCTGCCTCCTGAGACATATATTTTGAATGTGTACGCTATCCATACATGTTATCCGGTGATACGGTACCCTTTCTAACCTTTGTGCAATCACGTGCAATCCATACTGGGCCTAACACCGTCTGAGCCTGCCTCCTGAGACATATATTTTGAATGTGTACGCTATCCATACATGTTATCCGGTGATACGGTACCCTTTCTAACCTTTGTGCAATCACGTGCAATCCATACTGGGCCTAACACCGTCTGAGCCTGCCTCCTGAGACATATATTTTGAATGTGTACGCTATCCATACATGTTATCCGGGGATACGGTACCCTTTCTAACCTTTGTGCAATCACGTGCAATCCATACTGGGCCTAACACCGTCTGAGCCTGCCTCCTGAGACATATATTTTGAATGTGTACGCTATCCATACATGTTATCCGGGGATACGGTACCCTTTCTAACCTTTGTGCAATCACGTGCAATCCATACTGGGCCTAACACCGTCTGAGCCTGCCTCCTGAGACATATATTTTGAATGTGTACGCTATCCATACATGTTATCCGGTGATACGGTACCCTTTCTAACCTTTGTGCAATCACGTGCAATCCATACTGGGCCTAACACCGTCTGAGCCTGCCTCCTGAGACATATATTTTGAATGTGTACGCTATCCATACATGTTATCCGGGGATACGGTACCCTTTCTAACCTTTGTGCAATCACGTGCAATCCATACTGGGCCTAACACCGTCTGAGCCTGCCTCCTGAGACATATATTTTGAATGTGTACGCTATCCATACATGTTATCCGGTGATACGGTACCCTTTCTAACCTTTGTGCAATCACGTGCAATCCATACTGGGCCTAACACCGTCTGAGCCTGCCTCCTGAGACATATATTTTGAATGTGTACGCTATCCATACATGTTATCCGGTGATACGGTACCCTTTCTAACCTTTGTGCAATCACGTGCAATCCATACTGGGCCTAACACCGTCTGAGCCTGCCTCCTGAGACATATATTTTGAATGTGTACGCTATCCATACATGTTATCCGGGGATACGGTACCCTTTCTAACCTTTGTGCAATCACGTGCAATCCATACTGGGCCTAACACCGTCTGAGCCTGCCTCCTGAGACATATATTTTGAATGTGTACGCTATCCATACATGTTATCCGGGGATACGGTACCCTTTCTAACCTTTGTGCAATCACGTGCAATCCATACTGGGCCTAACACCGTCTGAGCCTGCCTCCTGAGACATATATTTTGAATGTGTACGCTATCCATACATGTTATCCGGTGATACGGTACCCTTTCTAACCTTTGTGCAATCACGTGCAATCCATACTGGGCCTAACACCGTCTGAGCCTGCCTCCTGAGACATATATTTTGAATGTGTACGCTATCCATACATGTTATCCGGGGATACGGTACCCTTTCTAACCTTTGTGCAATCACATGCAATCCATACTGGGCCTAACACCGTCTGAGCCTGCCTCCTGAGACATATATTTTGAATGTGTACGCTATCCATACATGTTATCCGGGGATACGGTACCCTTTCTAACCTTTGTGCAATCACGTGCAATCCATACTGGGCCTAACACCGTCTGAGCCTGCCTCCTGAGACATATATTTTGAATGTGTACGCTATCCATACATGTTATCCGGGGATACGGTACCCTTTCTAACCTTTGTGCAATCACGTGCAATCCATACTGGGCCTAACACCATCTGAGCCTGCCTCCTGAGACATATATTTTGAATGTGTACGCTATCCATACATGTTATCCGGTGATACGGTACCCTTTCTAACCTTTGTGCAATCACGTGCAATCCATACTGGGCCTAACACCGTCTGAGCCTGCCTCCTGAGACATATATTTTGAATGTGTACGCTATCCATACATGTTATCTGGGGATACGGTACCCTTTCTAACCTTTGTGCAATCACGTGCAATCCATACTGGGCCTAACACCATCTGAGCCTGCCTCCTGAGACATATTTTGAATGTGTACGCTATCCATACATGTTATCCGGGGATACGGTACCCTTTCTAACCTTTGTGCAATCACGTGCAATCCATACTGGGCCTAACACCGTCTGAGCCTGCCTCCTGAGACATATATTTTGAATGTGTACGCTATCCATACATGTTATCCGGGGATACGGTACCCTTTCTAACCTTTGTGCAATCACGTGCAATCGATACTGGGCCTAACACCGTCTGAGCCTGCCTCCTGAGACATATATTTTGAATGTGTACGCTTATCCATACATGTTATCTGGGGATACGGTACCCTTTCTAACCTTTGTGCAATCACGTGTAATCCATACTGGGCGTGAGAACGGCTGGCGAGCTGTTAAGCAAGCTACAGCACCTGTGGTTTGCACACGTAAGTTTTTCATTTTTTCAGGAATGACGGTTAGGCCTAATTCCGTAACTGCAGTTGACCTGCACTTACTGGGAAATCATTGTTCGCGGGTAATAATTGTAATCAGTGATCCCCATCACTAACGTTGTTCAGCGGGTTATCTGCACCTGTAAGCGACAAACGCTGGCCTTTTCAGTGTAGAGCACATGCAGCCACGGACATGTAAGGGCATGACACACCAGTTATTGGCCAATCTCATGTTCCAGAGCCTCACGTGTCCCTCTAGTAAGCCGGACTCGGACCGCGGGGCATGACGGAGTCTCGTTCGTTAACGGAATTAAGCTTGCAATGTGTGCATCTGTTCTGTAGCTGGCATGGTTGAGGTTTCCCAGGTGGAGTCGAATTTAACCGTAGGCTCCACTCCTGGTGGTGCCCTTCTGGACATTCCTTTAAGGTTCAGCTTTGCAACCATACTGCCCACGTAAAACAAACAATTTGCCTTCATGAACGCTGTTTGGAGGGTCATGACTCGTGGGAATAACGCCGCCCAATCAGTTAACCTGCTAGAGAGATCCTTCGTTGCTCCCAAGCATGACATCACACTCCCTAGGAGGAAGGTAATGCCACTGTGGCGACCGTACTCCTGGGGGCGACACAAGTGCACTGATGCCCAGCCACTGCTCGATGAATCTGCTGGTACATTGACCCAGACCACTACATTCCCCTCGCACGCTACACGGCCTGAATCTGACCCTGATGAAACTCAGGTTACCCTTCCCATATACAGTTCCATCTTACATGGTGACAAAGAGGAAGCTGCAGATGAAAGTGCAGGTTCGGCCCACCCGCCATCAGACACACCACCGTACTATCAGGGGCCCTGTGCCAGTGCCGTCGCCAACGAGTGGGCCCCCCCTGCTTGCTCAGGATCACAACACTTGCAAGGTTGAAATACTGTGCAGTGAGATGGAAGATGGGGACGACGAGGAGTCCAGACTAGTACAGGGATTCCCTAGCGAGGAGACTTATTTGATTGTTTTCAATGTTGGGACAGCAATTTTTGGGGAGCACGTTACTCTGGAGAATGATAGATGGGGCCCACCATACACTGGAACATTCCAAAGGTGGACATCAGACACTGGAGCAGCATTTACAGGGCCCATTATACACTAGAGCATTAGAAATGGGGCCCATTATGTTTGGAGCATTATTTGGGCCCATAAGACAGTGGAGCTTCATCCATGGGACCAACATATACTGTAGCATTATGTGGAGCTCATCATATACTGTTTCAAACATTATATGAGACCAATGATTCTGTATGGAGAAATAGATGGGCCTCGTCATGAGATGTAAAAAGTGAAGTATTTTTCATTGTACTATACCGCTATTTCTCTGCCGTATCGGAGCATGATGAGTTTTGGTATGTGTTAAAGGGGCGCTCTTTCGCCCAGGGCACATGAAAACCTGGAGCCAGCCCCCCCCACAACTTTAGCCAAATAACCCCCATTTTTCAGTGCGTAACTTGTATTATGAAGTTAATTAAGGTTGACAAGCTTAAGTAAGAAGAATTGATGCTTTTGGCATTCAAATGGGTACTGTAGGTGTGTTTCCTGTCCTCCTCTCACTGCCGACTTTTATTCCCCATTGACTTACATTGGGTTTCGTGTTTCGGGACGACCCCGACTTTTCCCTATAATCGGACGATCTTGCTCGACCCGACTTTTGGAAAAGTCGGGTTTCACGAAACGAAACGCGACCCTAAAAAACCAAAAGTCGCTCAACTCTACCCCTGTGCATGCAAAATTGCCATTATGCATTCATACATCCAAAAATGAGAATTCCTTCCCAATCAGGACATTTGGAAACATGTAAGGTTGGGAAGGGGTAAATATGTTGAGTATACAGCCTTTCAAATATGGATTTTCAATGTGACTCCTTCAGCTTCATAAGATCTACAAGATATATTCAGTAATGAATGCAGTTTGTATAGTGAAATCTGGCAACAAATCCACTTTAGGCGCAGGACTTCAGCTTCATAAATATACTGCATGTGCACAAATGGGTTAAACTAAGGTCCAGGTTTATAATAATGTCATTAGTAACATGATACATGTTAATTAGTTTGCATTCCCTAATAGGCGCGTGTGTGCTGATGTACAAGACAAACTGTCATGGCAAGGGTTAAAGGAAAATAAAATTATACAGAATCTTTAGAATTAAAATATTGCAGGCAGTAAAAATTGTTGTGAATAATATGACAGATTAAACCTTTTTTTCCCGTTATTGTCACTTCGGCTTTATAAGAAATATAGAATTATGCCAAACTTTTCCCTGGCTTAAGTGAAGGAAATACTCAATTACGGGTTCTTATTTTTGGCAAGAAACATTCATTAGTCTAATGGACCATATGTGATTCGTGAAATGTTAAACTGTGAAACGTTCGCTTTTCCTTACTGTGGGATATGCAGATTGTATTAGTTTTTGCACTATGAATGTAAGCCGAGTATCTTAGTATTTGAGGCTTTGGAAATAGCTCATTAGGCTCTAAGATAATCTATGAGCTAATGTTTACTTGGGATATCTTATAATGAGACTGACTCACTATCTACTACGATAACAGGAAGGCAATGCTGATTCTATGAAGTCTTAAGGGGGTTTTACACATAGTGATATCGCTAACAATGTCGCTAAAGCATCACCGATTTGGTGACGCAGCATCGATATCGCTAGCGATATCGCTATGTGTGATGCTTACCTCCAACCGACTCCCCTGCTGTCCATCACTGATCGCGCAAGATCGTGCAGCTCCATTTCTCGTCGGGCGCTTCCTGCTGGCGCCGAAGAGCGACGCGTGGACGCGGACGGGAGGACGTCAGGATCGCCGCGTCTGAAAAGTAAGTAACGACCGCTAGACCGCTGCTGCATCGCTGTGAGATCTGCCTGTGTGGCAGCTCACTAGTGACCATTTAACGATGCACCAGCGATCCTGACCGGGTCGTATAGTTGTCGGGATCGCTGGTGCATCGCTAAATGTAAAGGAGCCTTTAGGCTAAGTTCACACGTCCAGTAATCATCCTTTAAAACTGATCCAGCAGCAACCCGATGACAAAAAAGTTGTGCAGACACAATGTTTTGTCCACGTGAAAAAGAAAAATTCAGCTGAATCCATTTTTTTAACATTGAAGTCTATGGAAAACTGATCCTTTTCAAATGGGAAAAAAACGGATGGCTATTTAATAGATCTGTTTTCCATAGACTTTCAACTTGCATCCCGTCAGACAGTAACACTTGGGTGTAATTGCTATCTTTGCAACCTTATAACTACATATTGCCTCTAAAAGCTTCCAAATTGCTGTATATGCATGTGTTATCCTCTTATAAACGGAATATAGAGATGAAGTGAGTCTAAACAAAATTAATTTTGCTAAGAATTTTAAGAGCTGGGAAAGGATTGAAAAGTATAAACTATCATACTCACCTCTCCTCTGTCCTTCCTCTATTGGCCCTGCTGCTGTTGCTCACTTATCCATTGACTCCTCTTTGGCGCTTTACTTGTTCTAGGCCCTCTGAAAGGTGACACTATTGACTATGCTGCACGCAATCATGTGGGGTGCAAGACATATGATTGACATGCATAATGCCCCACATTACTGAGTGGTGCCTAGTCAAGGCGCCAGAAAAGAGAGGACCCAGAAGAGGCAGGAATGGAAGAAGGCTGAAGAGGACAAAAGGGGGAACAGGCAGCTCTGGGACAGGTAGAGACAGCTGAAACTAGGTGTTATAATTTATTGGGTTTTTCAAAGTCTTCTTGGCCCTCAAGAAGCTCCATCTCAACCTTCTCTATGGCCATGGAGAGGTAAGAATAATAGTTTATTTATTGTTTTGCAATTATTAGTGTGGCTTCATCTGGGCTGTGCAGTTCTGTGCTCTACATCTGTTCATAGAAAGGATGCCCAGAAGTTAGAAAAAATACAGTGCATGGAGGATCTTAGCTACGAGCCTGTAAGAGAAGATTTAAATGAAATGTATTTGGTCTTGAATAGAGACATCTAATGGAGGACATGAATAAGTTGTATGACTACATAAAATTACAAAAATAGGGTGAAAAGCTGTTTCATATGAAATGCACTTAAAAACAATGGGGTTAACAGGGTTAACAGAGTCCTCTCCCTCTCCAATAAAATGCATTGTCTTATGGTAAGTGGGGTCCTCAATATCTCTTCTGTAAAGTTTAAGTCCTATAGTTACAGGGAGCTCTCTCTTTCTGTCACTCAGCTCCCCATGTTTAGAAAATTAGAAGCTTTCCAGTATTGAGATTTGTGCAAATTTATTTGACGTAAATCAAATATATTGGGAAAATTAGGCCAACGCTGGTAAATTTGAATTTGAAAAGGTCTGCTCATTTCTAGCTCAATCTGATTACCAGAAGAATTTTAATCTCAGGAGTTGGTCACAGCAAGAACTGTTAATGGTTTAAGAAATCTTGTTCTCATTTCATCTCTCACCCTTTGTTGAACTTGAAGACATTTATTTTCTCTACCATACTATGTAACAAAGTAACTTTCCTAGCAAATTTGATTGGCACTGAATTACTGTATCTTCATGTGAATCAAATCTCACCCCCAATCGTTGAATTGAATAAATGCACCTGAACTGAATTTCAGGAGATTTGTTTGACTTATACAGTGGAGACACTGCGCCCCCTCAGACAGCACGGGCATGGGTGTAACAGTAATCTTTGCACCCTTATAACTACTTCTTACCTGTAAATCTCTCTACATTAGTGACGGGCGAATCCGTGGATGTTCAGGTCTTGCAGGTTGGGCCGAACATTTAGAAAAGTTTGGTTCAGGTATTAGAACAGTACCCAAACTCTAACCCGAAATGGGACCCCATTCAGATTATTGGGGGGCCTCAACATCCGTTGTCTGCCACACTGTCATCTGCATGACAGTGTAAAAAACACAGGCTCTGATGGGGAGAAAGATCATTACCACCGGTCAGAGCTAAATGAATCCCACGCTGTCATATAGATAACAGCGTGTGAGCCAACAGTTGTGATTGGTGGTAAAAATACTACCGCTGGACACAGGCATCGCCTGATGAACGAGTAGTCTCTCTGATAACAGTGAGAGCAGGCACCACTGATGGGAGTAGAGTACTCACCAGCCAACTTCTGTGCTATAAATAAATACATTTAAAAAATGACGTGAAGTCTTTTTCTATTTTTCATAACCAGTGTAGGCAAAACTGACAGCTGTGGGCTGCAACTCTCAGATATCAGCTTTATCAAGGCTGGTTATCAATAATAGAAGGGACCCACTCCGCTTTTTAAATTATTTGAATAAATAAACTAAAAAAAAGCATGTGATCCACCCATTTTTGACAACGAGCCATCCCTCTGCTGTCTGTTTTAGTGACCCCATACCGTTTTTTTAAATTATTTATTTAAATAATTAAAAATAAATGAAGTGGGACCACTCTATTCTTGATAACTAGCCATAATAAAGCTGACAGCTGAGGGCTGGAGCCCCCAATTGTTGGGTTTGCTTACTCTGGCTATCAAACATAGAAGAGGCCCCAAGTAATTTTTTTTTAAATTTACAAATTTTTAGCATAGGTACTGGCATAGGTACACTCCTATCAGCGGTGCCTGCTCTCGCAGTTATCAGTGACAGCAGGCATACCCTGATTAGAGCAGTACCCTCTCATCAGCTGAAGTCTGTGACTAGCGGTAATCTTTTTACCGCCGGTCACAGCAGCTGGCTCACGCTGTCATCTGACAGCGTGGCAACTGCAGTTCTTTGACCAGAGGTAACTATTTTCCACCGATCAGAGCCGTCAATGTTTTTCTTGCTGTCACACAGATAACTGAGTGGGAAACAGTTGATGTTCGGGGTACCAAACACAAACAGTAACACAGACATCCTGGAGAGGTCCGTGCTCGGGGTCTGTGCACGAACACTAGCTTTTTGGTACGGACCCCGAATTTTACTGCTCTAGTTCGCCCTTCTCTACTCCTTAGGTGTTGTACAAAAAATACTCCTTTTCCTATGACCTGCACTTTGCATTGCTTGAACTGCATTTCAAGCAATTTAGCTCCAGAAAACTGTCAAAAACTGATTGTGGAAGCAGGGCCTGTTTTGACAAATTACAGACACACACACAAATTATTAATTGAATTAAGGTGTTTATTAAGTCCCATTGGCACAGATGTTTGAAATTCATCCCCTAGCTGAAAAATATTTTTTTAGCAACATTTGTGAAGAATGGTTTGAGCTGAAGAACTCACCGGTAGCACGATGGTGAAGTTAACTTCATATTCTAAGTGGATACAAATTTTGAACTAATTTCTAGCATTGCCCCAATACATCCCAATTAGAATTTCACATTAATTGATTAATCCACAAAGATAGCTATTCTGCAAGCTTATTAGTCTTGCTGCCAACTAACCATTACATGGGGATTACATAGATCAGTTTAATATAAAAAGCTTCTGTAGTCCTTGTCAGTATCCTGAAGTCCTTGTGAGCTGCTTGTAAGGTGACTTTGCCTTTGGTTTTCAGAAATGAAAAACAAAACACCTGGTCAGCAGTTGGATCAATCGTCTTCAACATATTATATACAGTCATGGCCGAAAGTGTTGGCACCCTTGAAATTGCTCCAAAAAATGAAGTATTTCTCCCAGAAAATTATTGCAATTACACATTTTGTTATACACATGTTTATTTCCTTTGTGTGATTTGGAACAACACAAAAAAAGGGAAAAAAGGCAAATTGGACATAATTTCACACAAAAGTGATAAAACCCAAAAAATGGTCCAGGCAAAATTGTCATGTTTCCAAATTTGTGGGTATACAACAATGTTTCAAGAATATGATGCTCGTTCAAACTCACCTGTGGCAAATAACAAGTGTGGGCAATGTGAAAATCACACCTTAGACCAGATAAAAATGGGAAAAGTTGACTCAGTCTTTGCACTGTGTGTCTGTGTGCCACACTAAACATGGAGAACAGAAAGAGTAGAAGAGAACTGTCTGAGGACTTGAGAACCAAAATTGTTGAAAAATATCAGCAATCTCAAGGTTACAAGTCTATTTCCAGATATCTTGATTTTCCTTTGTCCATAATCCAAACGTGGACAACCCATGGCACCATAACTAATCTCCCTGGATGTGGACGGCAGAGAAAAATTGATGAAAGATTGCAACGCAGGATAGTCCAGATGGTGGATAAGTAGCCCCAATAAAATGCCAAAGAAAATCAAACTGTCTTGCAGGAGGATTAGGGTGCATCATTGTCAGTGTGATCTAGTTGTTGACATTGAATGAAATGAAAAGCTATAGCAGGAAACCCAGGAGGACCCCACTGCTGAAACAGAGAAATAAAAATGTTACACTGCAGTTTGCCAAAATGAACTTGAGTAAGCGAAAATAGTTCTGGGAAAGCATTTTGTGGACAGATGAGATCCATATAGAGGTTTTTGGTGAAGCACATCATTCTATTGTTCACCAAAAATGGAATGAGCCATACAAAGAAAAGAACACAGTACCTGCAGTCAAATATGGTAGAGGTTCAAATATGTTTTGGGGTTGTCTTGCTTCCTCTGGCACTGTGTGCCTTGACTGTGTGCAAGACATTATGAAATCTGAAGATTACCAATAGATTTTGGGTCGCAATGTAGTGCCCAGTGTCAGAAAGCTAGGTATTCATCTTAGACTATGGGTCTTGAGTACAGGAAGAAGAAAAAGAAGCATGCTAAATCAAGGAATCACCATTGAAATAACAATTTTATTAGCATTATTTCCAAAAAGACAATCTACACAAATTTAAAAAAAACATTTAAAAAAACATAAAATGGGTATAGCTACTTGACATGCTCATGGTAGAGTCAATATCTAACCTCCAAAAACCAATGTAATGTAATGGTGACCTCTGTTGGACAAAAAGCGCACTGTTATCAGAGTAGAAAACATGCATGAAATGCTAGATGTTAAAGCACACTTTCCTGGGTTTTACTGAATTATATCCATGAACCTGTGTGGGAATATCTACAAATACAATGACAAGGTAACCTGTTATGATTGGGTCATAGAGGAGGAAAGCAAGACCAAGCTAAGCCACAGAAAACCAGAGCGGTTGGTAACTAAGCAGATTGCAGCCCCCTGATCCTATCCACACAACTAGCAGTAGCCGTGGAGCGTACCTACGAAGATCCTAGATGCCTCGACACAGCCAGAGAACTATATAAGCCTAAAGCAAGAAAGGGGAAATCTAAACTGCCCCAGAGCAGACCCCAAAGGAATAGATAGCCCCCAAACATGTATTGTCGGTGAGACAAGATGAAAACACAAACGCAGATAGGAAAATAGACTGAGCAAATGACGGGGCCCACACTAACTAGACAGGACAGGAAAGAAAAGACTCTGTCTGCAATCACGCAAAAAACCCTGCAAAAAATGCCCAACACGTCTGTTAGAAAAATACTGAAGTCACTAGACTTTGCCCACTATATCAGCACTCTAGTATTTTCTGAAAGCAGAGCAAAAAGAGGCCAATCTAATAAGGGACAAAAACAAACTGGCATAAGCAGTAACATTAGGATGGAAATTCAGCACAGTCCCAACCAGAGCTGGCTGAACACACAAAACTGAAATAGACAAAACCAGATCAAATGTGAACAATAGCAAAAGAACACTTAGCTGAGCATGCAAAGACTGAGCTGGAAACTAAGACCTCAGGAGGCAGGAAAAAATCATCAGCAGGGATAGAGGGAGTCAGCTGCCTTAAATCCATTCGGAAACTCAAGATCTCCAGTAATCCTCCTCATTATCAGGTGACAGGCCTCTGTTAATTAGATCAGCTACATTACCTCCAGTAACCTCCAGAGGGAGACCGGAAAGAGAACTCGCGACCCCTCTGTCAATATAACCAGCTCCACTACCTTCACTAGTAACCAGAGGTAGGCCAGAAAGCAAATTCACAACACTAGTAAAATAATATATATGTATATAAATATATAGATATATATATCTAATATATAAAGCTCAATGTGTGTATGTATGTATGTATGTATGTGTGTATGTTTGTGTGTATGTCCGAGATTGGCATCCGCACCGTCGCAGCTACAGCCACAAAATTTGGCACAGTCACACGTCTGGACCCCGAGAGCGTCATAGGCTATGTTGTGAGGCGAAATTTTAACCCCACGTGTTCCAATTCACCAAACAATTTTGCCCCTATCTACATAATGGGGAAAAAGTGTGTGCGCATCAAGCCCCATCCCTCATTATGATGTCATAATGCCCCTATCTACATAATGGGGAAAAAGTGTGTGCATATCAAGCCCCGCCCCTCATTATGATGTCATAATGGCTTCCATGACGACGCTGATTCATCATAGGTTGCAAGCCTCACCGCTCATTATGATGTCATAATGGTTGACTATGGGATGGAGGATGTGTGATGGGTATATGGGCACTGGACTATGGGATGGAGGATATGCATGACGGGCATATGGGCACGGGACTATGGGATCGCGGATATGTATGATGGATATATGGGCACGGGACTATGGGATGGAGGATGTGTGATGGGTATATGGGCACTCTACTATGGGATGGAGGATATGTATGTTGGGTATATATGGGCACGGGACTATGGGATGGAGGATGTGTGATGGGTATATGGGCACTCTACTATGGGATGGAGGATATGTATGATGGGTATATATGGGCACGGGACTATGGGATGGAGGATGTGTATGATGGGTATATGGGCACTCTACTATGGGATGGAGATTGTGTATGATGGGTATATGGGCACGGGCCTATGGGATGGAGGATGTGTGATGGATATATGGGCACTCGACTATGGGATGGAGGATATGTATGATGGGTATATGGGCATGGGACTATGGGATGGAGAATATGTATGATGGGTATATGGGCATGGGACTATGGGATGGAGAATATCTATGATGGGTATATGGGCACGGGCCTATGGGATGGAGGATGTGTGATGGGTATATGGGCACTCGACTATGGGATGGCGAATATGTATGATGGGTATATGGGCATGTGACTAAGGGATGGAGAATATGTATGATTGGTATATGGGCATGGGACTATGGGATGGAGAATATGTATGATGGGTATATGGGCATGGGACTATGGGATGGAGGATGTGTGATGGGTATATGGGCATGGGCCTATGGGATGGTGGATATGTATGATGGGTATATGGGCACGGGCCTATGGAATGGAGGATATGTAGTATGGGTATATGGGCATGGGACTATGGGATGGAGGATAATTATAATCTGTTGTAACTAACCACAGTTAGATACTATGCCTGGGCAGCGCCGGGCTCTTCAGCTAGTATATAAATATAAACCATATATATAATTATATATATGTTATGAATGGGTCACCGAGGAGGAGAGTGCAATAGGCTATGCCACCAGAACACCAGAGAGGTTGGTCGCTCAGCGGAATGCAGACCCCTGATCTTTCCAACACAACTAACAGTAGCCATGGAGCGTTCCTACGTAGCCCTAGACACCTCGTCACAGCCAGAGGACTAACTAATCCTAAATACAGAAAGGTGAAATCTAAACTGCCCCGGAGCAGATCCCCAAAGGAATAGACAGCCCCCAAAAATGTATTGTCGGTGAGACAAGATGAAGCACAAACACAGACAGAAACTAGACTGAGCAAATGATGGGGCACACACTGACTAGATAGGACAGGACAGAAAAGGCACTGTCTGCAATCATGCAAAAGCCCTAATAATTCCAACACGACTAATGTACAAAAATACTGAGGTTTTAACACCCTCGCCCCCACTATATCAGCACTCAGGTATGAACTGGCAGCTAGCAACAGGCTAATACAGCAGGGGAATGAGCAAACAAACACAAGATACAAAATACAAAAAACAGGGCAGGGGCCAGCAGCCCCAGGGGGAGCAAGCTGACCCCTGACAGCAAGGCAAAAACAGATGCAAAGGGTTTAGCAAATGACACTTAGCTGAAAAAATGCAGGATCAGGCGGGAGACAGAAATCCTCAGTAAGCAAAGAAAGGAGTATCACCGGCTGTCACTGAGAGAAGTCTGCTCGCTTATGTAGTCCCAGTCACTACCACCACTCCTCCAATTATCTTCTGCAGCTGTTGGGTTAACATCATGTTCACCAGCACCACTACCAGCAGTATCAACCAGAGGGAGCCTTGCCTCAAAAGTCAGATCAAGAGAGCTCACAACAGTACCCCCCTTGAGGAGGGGTCACCGAACCCTCATCAGTACCACCAGGCTAATCAGGATGGGCCCGGTGAAAAGCACGAACCAATCTCTCAGCATGAATATCGGAAGCAGAGACCAAAGAATTATCCTCCTGGCCATTACCTTTCCACTTGACCAAGTACTGGAGTCTCCATCTAGCCAGATGAGTCCAATATTTTCTCTACCTCATACTCCAAATTACCCTCAGCCAATACAGGGTCAGGGGGCGCCACCACAGGAACTACTGGCTCCACAAACCTTTTCAACAATGATTTGTGAAAAACTTTATGAATCTTGAACGTACCTGGAAGAGCCAAACGGAAAGAAACGGGGTTAAGGATTTCCAAAATCTTATAAGGTCCAATGAACCTTGGCTTGAATTTTGGAGACGCAACCTTCATCGGAATATGTTTTGAGGACAACCAAACCATATCACGCACTTTGAACTGGGGACCAAAGGTCCTATGCTGGTTGGAAAACCATTGGGCCTTTTCCTGAGAGTGGGACAACTTGTCCACTACTTGGTCCCAAATCTGCTGCATTCTGTCCACCACAGAATCCACACTTGGGCAAGCAGAAGCCTCCACCTGCCCCGAAGAAAATCGAGGATGAAAACCAAAATTACAGAAAAACGGAGACATCAAAGTGGACTAGCTCTATTGTTTAGAGTGAATTTGGCCAATGGCAGAAATGAGACCTAGTCTTCCTGATCAGCAGATATGAAACATCTCAAATAGGATTCCAAAGTCTGGTTTGTTCTCTCAGTTTGTCCATTGGTCTGAGGATGAAATGCAGAGGAGAAAGATAACTGAATTCCCAGTTTAGAACAAAAGGCCCTCCAAAATCTGGAAACAAACTGGACTCCTCTGTCTGACACAATGTTCTCAGGAATCCCGTGCAAACGAACCACCTGTTGTAAAAACAGGGGCACCAACTCAGAAGAAGATGACAACTTCGTGAGTGGTACAAGAAGGACCATCTTGGAAAATCTATCACAAATCACCCAGATAACAGTCATTCTCTGAGAGACAGGGAGATCAGAAATAAAATCCATTGAAATATGGGTCCATGGCCTGCTGGGCACCGGCAGGGGCATCAACAAACCACTAGAACGAGAACAATACTTGGACCTGGAACAAGTCCCACAGGACTGCACAAAATTCCTGACATCACGAGATAAGGCAGGCCACCAAAAAGTCCAACTCACCAAATCTCTGGTACCAAAAATACCCGGATGACCAGCCAGCGCAGAGCAATGAATTTCAGCCATCACTCTTTTCCTCCACTGGTCAGGGACATACAATTTCCCCACAGGGCATCATTCAGGCTTGTCCTCCTGAAATTCCTTCAGAGCAAGTCTCAAATCGGGTGAAATGGTGGAAAGAACCACACCGTCACCCAGAATGGTAGTAGGCTCGGTCACATCAAGAGAATCCGCAAAGAAACTCCTAGAAAGGGCATCCGCCTTAACATTCTTAGTGCCCAGAAGAAAAGAGACCACAAAATTAAAATACGTGAAAAACAAGGCCCACATAACCTGTCTAGGATTCAAGCGCTTGGCTGATTCAAGATAAATCAAATTCTTGTGGTCGGTAAGGACCACAACTTGATGTCTAGCTCCCTCCAACCAATGTCTCCACTCTTCAAATGCCCACTTCATGGCCAACAACTCTCGATTCCCCATGTCATAGTTATGTTCAGATAGGGAAAATTTTCCCTTTGAGACAAAACGGCTCCTGCACCAATCTCAGATGCATCTACCTCCACCTGAAATGGGAGTGAAACATCAGGTTGCCGCAGAACCGGAGCAGAAGTGAATCTCCGCTTAAGCTCCTGAAACGCCGAGACTGCCTCTGAAGGCCAATTCATCACATCAGCGCCTTTTTTGGTCAAATCCGTCAGTGGTTTAACAATACCAGAAAAATTACTTGTAAATTTATGATAGAAATTAGAAAAACCCAAAAACTTCTGAAGAGCCTTCAGAGAAGTGAGCTGAACCCAATCATAGATCACCTGTACCTTGGCCGGGTCCATTTCAATAGCAGATGGGGACAAAATGAATCTCAAAAACGAAATCCTCTGTACACAAAAGAGACATTTCGATCCCTTAACATACAGAGTATTTTCTCTCAAGATCCAGAACACAGTCTGAACATGTTCCACATGAGAATCCCAATCACTGGAAAAAATCAAAATATCATCCAGATAAATGATCAAAAACTTATTCACAAAGTCCCGAAAAATATAATTCATTAAAGACTGGAAGACGGAAGGGGCATTAGTGAGCCCAAAAGGCATCACCAGGTACTCAAAATGTCCCTCCGGAGTATTAAAAGCCATCTTCCATTCATCCCCGTGCTTGATGCGAATAAGATTATACGCCCCCTAAGGTCAAGTTTGGTAAACCAACAAGCACTTTTGACCCTGGAAAATAAATCAAAAATCAGGGGCAACGGGTACTGATATTTAACAGTGATCTTATTAAGGGATCGATAGTCAATACATGGCTGTCACGTGGACCCGTCAAGTGTGACGTGACCAACAGGCTGGTACTAGAACAGCAGGATGCGGCACGTGATACTGTCCTGTGTGACACGGCTCACAGGCCAGTAACTAAAACAACAAGACAAAGGGAAGGGAATCAGTTACAACGGTGGGCCCTGCGATAGGGAAAGGGGATGTGGAGACCTCCTGCACTCCCCTAATTCAGTGTCCCTAACGCTCCTAACGTTCCCTATGCCGATTCCACACTGGGCGCCGATCACGAACCTGTTGCCCTAGCACACCCTACACCTATCCCTTGCTAGGGAGCTGGGTGGCGCAGGCACTGGCCCCACTGCTGTACTAATACACACTAAGGAAAAACACAAACAGGGGGACACCACTTAGCTTTACTCTGTTGCACTTGCTCCTGGCAACAGAGTCCACCACCAGCATGCAGCTCTCCTCCTGAATCGCTGCCACCAAGCTCTGTCAGAGCTACAAGGCAAGGAAAGCTCTCCAGCTCCTTCCTCCACCAAGGATGGTTGAAATGAACACTATCACCAACACTGATTGCAACACCTGTGACTCTTTTATATTAGAGCCAGCAATCACACCTGTATTATAATCATGTGCACTTAACTAAAGTGCAATGACGCTCACCACCACCGGGGGGAAAACTTAGAACAAACGACACACAGTGCAATAATCCTAATGGCCACCGGGGGCAAAAACACCTTAAGCACAGCTTAGGAAGAAAAAGGTTACCTGTGCTTTATGTCAGTCATGATCCAGCATGGATCATGATAATGGCCTTAATGAGCCATCTTTCCTGGCCACAAAAAACCCCAGCACCTAAAGGTGAAGAGGATGGTCTTATATGACCCTTCTCTAATGACTCCTTGATATAAGATCGCATAGCATCATGTTCAGGTACCGATAAGTTGAAAAGCCAACCTTTGGGAAATTTACACCCGGGCATCAACTCAATTGTACAATCATAACTCCTATGAGGAGGAAAAGATGCGGACTTACTCTCACTAAATACATCAGACAAATCAGCCAAATAGTCAGGAACATCTTGAGACTGGGGAGAGGTGGAGAAAACAGGAGTGTCACCAAGAGCACATTGACAACCCCAACTCACCACAGACACAGATTTCCAATCCAACACAGGATTATGGGTCTGCAACCACGGAAAACCTAGTACAATAATATAATGTAAATTATGCAACACCAAAAATGTACAATTCTCTTGGTGGTCTGGGGCGATCCGCATAAACTCCTTGGTCCAAAACTGGGGTTTATTCTCCGCCAAAGGGGTAGCATTAATACCCCTCAAAGGAATAGGGGTCTGCAGGGGCATCATAGGAAAACTACAACGCTTAGCGAAGTCAAAATCCATCAGATTCAAAGCTGCTCCTGAATCCACAAATGCCTTTACGGAAAATGTAGACAAGGAGCAGATCAAGATAACAGCCAAAATGGAACTTAGGCTGCACACTGCCCATCGCAAATGAGTGAGCAAAACGTTTCTCTCATTTAGGGCAGGCTGAAATAGCATGAGAAGCATCTCCACAAAAGAAGCATAACTTACTATGCCTTCTAATCTCTTTACGTTGCGCACTAGACAAAACCCTATCACATTGCATGGGTTCAGAGGTTTGTTTAAAAAGCTGCACCGCTTCTCGCGTAGTTTTACGTTCTCGTAAACGTCGAACAACTTGAATGGCCAATGACATAGAGTCGTCAAGACCAGAAAGGACAGGGAATCCCACCATAACATCCTATATGGATTTTGCCAGACCTTTCCGAAAGAGAGCTGCTAGGGCATCATCATTCCATTTAGTAAGGACCGCCCATTTTTGGAATTTTTGACAATATAACTCAGCAGCATCTTGACCCTATTTTAATGCCAATAAGGTTTTCTCAGCTTGATCATTAGCATTAGGCTCATCATACAACAACCCCAAGGCTTGAAAAAACACATCCACATCAGCCAGAACAGGATCTCCAGGTGTCAGAGAAAAGGCCCAATCCTGGGGATCGCCGTGCAGCAGGGAAATGACAATTTTAACCTGCTGCACCGAGCTCCCCGAGGAGTTAGGCTTCAAAGCAAAAATAGCTTACAATTATTCTTAAAGTTCAGAAATTTAGACTGATCCCCAGAAAACACATCAGGAGTAGGGATCTTTGGTTCTACAACAGATGAATGGGTGAGATAAGCAGAAATTCTCTGCACTTCAGCAGTGAGTTGCTCAACACGATCGGACAATTGACTAGTCTCCATTAAGGAAAAAATCCTCCTACGGCCCCAGAGAAAAAAGAGGAAAAAATATGTAAAAAATTCTGACACTTTTTTTTTTTTTTTGCAATTCTTTCCTTCTTTTCGGTACTCTAGAATCTACAGTTTGGCCGGTGATTCTGTTATGAATGAGTCACCGAGGAGGAGAGCGCAATAGGCAATGCCACCAGAACACCAGAGAAGTCTGCTCGCTTCTGTAGTCCCAGTCACTACCACCACTCCTCCAATTATCTTCTGCAGCTGTTGGGTTAACATCATGTTGACCAGCACCACTACCAGCAGTATCCACCAGAGGAAGCCTTGCCTCTAAAGTAGGATCAAGAGTAGTGTTGAGCGATACCGTCCGATACTTAAAAGTATCGGATCGGAATGGATCGGACGATCTAAAAAAAATATCGGGTATCGCCGATTCCGATACCGGAAGTCCCATTCAAGTCTATGGGACTTCCGGTATCGGAATAAGAAAAACCCTATTTTTGCCTTGTACAGCCTCTCTGGGGTCTGTATGGGCCTTTCGGGGGGCTGTGCCGGCCTGCCGGGGGTCTGTGCCGACTGCCCGGGGGTCTGTGCGGCCTGCCCGGGGGTCTGTGCCAGCCTGCCGGTGGTCTGTGCAGGCTCCGGGGGTCTGTGCCGACTGCCCAGGGGTCTGTGCGGCCTGCCGGGGGGCTGTGCCAGCCTGCCGGTGGTCTGTGCAGGCTCCGGGGGTCTGTGCCGACTGCCCGGGGGGCAGTGCCGGCCTGCCGGTGGTCTGTGCAGGCTCCGGGGGTCTGTGCAGGCATCGTCTGATGGGACTACAAGTCCCATCGGGCGATGCCTGCTACCATGACAGTGATTGACACATTAGCCAATGATGGGACAGTAGTAGTCCCATCATCCGGCTAATGTGTTGAATGTAATAGAAAAAAAAAAATACATGCTACATACTACATACATGCTACATACATACTACATACATAATACATATATACTACATGCATGCAACATATATACAACATATATACTACATGCATGCAATATGCATACTACATATATACTACATATATACTACATGTAACATACATACTACATATATACTACATATATACTACATGTAGCATACATACTACATATATACTACATACATACTACATGTAACATACATACAACATATATACTACATGCAACATACATACTACATATATACTACATGTAACATACATACTACATATATACTACATGCTACATACATGCAACATACATACTACATACTTGCTACATACATACTACATACGTGCTACATACATACTGCATACAACATATATACTACATGCATGCTACATACATACTACATACTGTACATGCTACATACTACATGCATACTACATACATGCTACATACATACTACATACAGTGGGGCAAAAAAGTATTTAGTCAGTCAGCAATAGTGCAAGTTCCACCACTTAAAAAGATGAGAGGCGTCTGTAATTTACATCATAGGTAGACCTCAACTATGGGAGACAAACTGAGAAAAGAAAATCCAGAAAATCACATTGTCTGTTTTTTTTTCATTTTATTTGCATATTATGGTGGAAAATAAGTATTTGGTCAGAAACAAAATTTCATCTCAATACTTTGTGATATATCCTTTGTTGGCAATGACAGAGGTCAAACGTTTTCTGTAAGTCTTCACAAGGTTGCCACACACTGTTGTTGGTATGTTGGCCCATTCCTCCATGCAGATCTCCTCTAGAGCAGTGATGTTTTTGGCTTTTCGCTTGGCCACACGGACTTTCAACTCCCTCCAAAGGTTTTCTATAGGGTTGAGATCTGGAGACTGGCTAGGCCACTCCAGGACCTTGAAATGCTTCTTACGAAGCCACTCCTTCGTTGCCCTGGCGGTGTGCTTTGGATCATTGTCATGTTGAAAGACCCAGCCATGTTTCATATTCAATGCCCTTGCTGATGGAAGGAGGTTTGCACTCAAAATCTCACGATACATGGCCCCATTCATTCTTTCATGTACCCGGATCAGTCGTCCGGGCCCCTTTGCAGAGAAACAGCCCCAAAACATGATGTTTCCACCACCATGCTTTACAGTAGGTATGGTGTTTGATGGATGCAACTCAGTATTCTTTTTCCTCCAAACATGACAAGTTGTGTTTCTACCAAACAGTTCCAGTTTGGTTTCATCAGACCATAGGACATTCTCCCAAAACTCCTCTGGATCATCCAAATGCTCTCTAGCAAACTTCAGACGGGCCCGGACATGTACAGGCTTAAGCAGTGGGACACGTCTGGCACTGCATGATCTTAGTCCATAGTGGCGTAGTGTGTTACTTATGGTAGGCCTTCTTACATTGGTCCCAGCTCTCTGCAGTTCATTCACTAGGTCCCCCCGCGTGGTTCTGGGATTTTTTCTCACCGTTCTTGTGATCATTCTGACCCCACGGGGTGGGATTTTGCAGTGGAGCACCAGATCGAGGGAGATTATCAGTGGTCTTGTATGTCTTCCATTTTCTAATTATTGCTCCCACAGTTGATTTCTTCACTCCAAGCTGGTTGGCTATTGCAGATTCAGTCTTCCCAGCCTGGTGCAGGGCTACAATTTTGTTTCTGGTGTCCTTTGACAGCTCTTTGGTCTTCACCATAGTGGAGTTTGGAGTCAGACTGTTTGAGGGTGTGCACAGGTGTCTTTTTATACTGATAACAAATTTAAACAGGTGCCATTACTACAGGTAATGAGTGGAGGAAAGAGGAGACTCTTAAAGAAGAAGTTACAGGTCTGTGAGAGCCAGAAATCTTGATTGCTTGTTTCTGACCAAATACTTATTTTCCACCATAATATGCAAATAAAATGAAAAAAAACCAGACAATGTGATTTTCTGGATTTTTTTTTCTCAGTTTGTCTCCCATAGTTGAGGTCTACCTATGATGTAAATTACAGACGCCTCTCATCTTTTTAAGTGGTGGAACTTGCAATATTGCTGACTGACTAAATACTTTTTTGCCCCACTGTACATACTACATACATACAACATATATACTACATGCATGCATCATACATACAACATATATACTACATGCATGCAACATACATATATACTACATACAATACATACATATAGACATACAGTACATATAACATAGAGTACATACTCACCGTCACTTGTCACTTTGATCCCCGAAGCCATTGTTGCCTGAGGAATAAATATCAAAATAAAAAAACACCAATATACTTACCCCGATCCGCAGAAGTCCACGAGGGTCCCACGTCGATCTTGCGTGGAGAACAGCAGCATCAGCTGATGCTACCGTTCTCTACCAGCTCCAGGAATACAATGACGGAAGGTAGGTATCCTTCCGCACTGTATTCCTCCACCACTGAAAAAAAAAGTCCCTAGTCTCACTTTATGGCAAAAGCTGCGTGGGAACTTTCTCACGCAGCAATGGCATAAAGTGAGACTAGGGACTTTTTTTTTTTACCAGAACTCGTAATAAGCAAAAAATTAATCCAATGAATGTATGTTTCTGCCTCATTGCACAAAGCCAAATAAAAACCCATTACTATGAATAAGATGCAAAATGTCAATTTGCAACAAACACCAACAATCTGGATGGAAATCAGACAAAATATGTGGCAAAGTCGATCAACACAGTGGTAAACAAAAAATACTTGTAGCAGGAATATATAAAAAGGTACTTAGTAAGGAAATACTCAGCTCAAAAAAGAGCAACTGGTAAGCAAATGAAATCATATGTCGAAGATATGCTTGCAATTTCCTGCTCTAAAACCTAAAGCTGCCATTTTAATATAGCATGAAATCCCATAAAGGTGAGGCACAAGGGAAATGAGGAGAGGTCGTGCAGGCAAACACACAATAAAAAATGGGAGGACCCCACACGCATTGCCACCGACTTTTGTGGCTTCCCCAGGGACATTACCTCTCTTCCAGCAGGACAATGACCTCAGATATACTTCAAAAACAATCCAGAAATATAAGGAAACAAAGCACTAGAGAGTTCTGAAGTGGCCAACAAGGAGTCCGGATCTAAATTCCATTGAACACCTATGGAGCGGTCTTACAATTGCCAACAATGTTCTCTGGCCCATTTTGAGGGTCATTCCAATACACACAAAGGAAATAAACATATATGTATAACAAAATGTGTAATTGCAATAATTTTCTGGGAGAAACAACTCATTTTCTGGAAAAATTTCAAGGGTTTCAAAGAGTGTAGCTTGTGATCAGGGCGCTCACTCCTTTTGATATCTGTTGATTTATGTGTTATTCTTTAATGTTTTTATTGTCTGTACAAATCCCCTCTAAAATATAGTGCTACAGAATATGTTAGCTCTATAGAAATGCAAAAATATTATTATTAAGGGTGCCAATTCTTTCGGCCATGACTGTGACAGGAAAAGACTTACTTAGCTTTGGGGGAAAAGTTAGTATGTTTTTTATAACATTGGAGGCTTTTAGATAATAGCCATAAATTTGACCTTTAATGAATATAGGGTTGCCAGTGTTCCAATAGTAATTGTTGTTTGTGTTTTTTTGACAAGTGTCTCCAAAGAGGATTGCCGTCGTTAGAATAAAATTTTACTAGTAACTTTTGGTGTTCTGACATTTGGAAACTGTTTCTATCATTATTTTTAAATTAAGTATAAGTTCACTGTAATAGGATGCCAGTGCTATAGCAAGATGACCTATGACAGATATTATTGAAAAGAGGCAGTGTTTAGGAACCACAGCAACTCAGCCACGATATGGAGACCATGTAAATTTACTGAGGTGCAAATTACATAAAAGCTGCCAAGCGTCTGTTGATTCAGTAACAATAGAGTAACTAACCAGTACTGGATTCTTTTTTTCATCTCTTAAATAAAAAAGAATCTATACATGTTTGGTAAATATAGAAAAAGGTGAAAAAATGGGAGTAATGGATTAAAAAAAGTCTTTATAAAAGTATAAATTTTATTCGACAGTAACATCAATGATTACCAAATAAATAGCACGGTAGCAACAAATACAAAAGACGCAAACAGTACAACATTAAAGGAAAGACTGGGGTGTAATCCAAAGTCAATCACACAAAAATTGCCATAAAAACGTGTCAAACAATAATGACACAAAAAGTACCCATAACCAAAAATATCAGCAGGCAAAAATATACATCACATGCTGTAAATAGGGGCAGGATACAAAGTAGAATGGCAATGTGCTTGTGGCAAAAATTGGCAAGCCATGTCCATAAAACATCTCATAGTGGCCATAATTGGCGATAACAAAAGTAAAGCGGACAGCTTACCAATGTGTGCACAGCAGCCAAATCCAGCAGGGCAACCCCCGACGCGCATTTCGTGCTCACACAGGGCGCTTTCTCAAGGAGGATAAAGGCTGGAAGAGGAGTAGGTCCTTAAGTATCCTAGGCAACGTGATCACATGTGTGATCACATGGTATAGAAGAGCCAGTCAGAGGCGGCATTCACGGCGCATGCGCCGCGTCATCGAAAGCCCTGCAACATGACGGCAGGCGTCAGGTCAAAGTACTCATGCGCGGGGAAAAAATTCCACCGCGCCTGTGCCAAAGACCCAGCAGATGCCAGTCCCCATGCTAGGGTTACCAGGGAGATGCGGATCGCATGCGCGCTACCGCATGATAGGCAAATACCACCTTCCTCGTAGTTGTAACAAGATATATCACATCATAGGGCACAGGTATTGGAATAAGACCTCCAAAAGTTACCAAAACAAAATACTGAACATAAAAAAGCAACAAATAACAAAAATAACAATCTGGATATACAAACAGTGGCCCAAAGAATACAGAGACAGTTAATATAGTAAATATAAAAAGAGAAGCCAGCGCTGCCGGTGGTCAGAATGCATAACATGAAGTGCAATGCACATATTAACATCTAACTGTATTCAATATGAGACATTTGGCAAAATATTGATCAATAAATTGAGCCACCCCGCCGCGCCAAGGCAATCTCATGTGGGGGGTCCTACTCTACATTTTTATTATTCACTGTGCCATTACGGCCTTCTGAAAATTTTAAAAGCAAGACCATATCTATTGCAAATGTACCTGAAACATGTCTGAATCGCTCCCATGCAGCCAGATGAAACAAGTGCAGATAAGGGCCAACCAGGTCTGAACAGAGACATCTCAGGTTAAACCTCCACACACTGCCCGACCAGCAAACACAGATGAAGGGCGATGCAGGCTCAGACACAGGTGCACAAATTAAATAATGCCTGGGGCAGGGCGGGGCTGCTGTGTGTGTGCACAGCAGCCTAGATCCATCACAATGAACACAGCAAAAATGGCGAACATAACCCAGCGCGCACGGCAACAGTGGTGGTCAGCCACGACGCAATATGCAAATATAAAAAGAGAAGCCAGCTCTGCCGGTGGTCAGAACGCATAACATGAAGTGCAATGCACATATTAACATCTAACTGTATTCAATATGAGACATTTGGCAAAATATTGATCAACAAATTGAGCTACCCCGCCGCGCCAAGGAAATCTCATGTGGGGGGTCTGTTGTGAGTTCATTCTCTCCTTCACCTTTGATGTCTGATGAACTCCCTCTGCTGGTGAAGAGAGGTAGTGAAATTGATTGGGATGGGAAGAACCTGTCATCTGAACTGGAGGAGTGTGATTGGACATCTGGAATTTCTGAGTGGATATAAGGCAGCCGACGCCCTGCAGGGCTGCTGGTGATCCTTTCTGCTCTGAGCTCTTGCATCCAGCTTAGTTCCTGTCTACTAAAAGCTAAGTTTTTGCCCTGCTATTATTCCATGAGATTTTGTCTGGTTTCCTTAGTGTTTGTATTCAGCCAGTCCTGGTTGGGACTGGCTGAATTCCATTTTTGTCTCTGATCAGTTGATCTCTTTGCTCTGTTTTCAGAATATACCTGAGTGCTGATATAGTGATTTTGAAGTCTAGCGACTTCAGGGCCTTTTTCCCTATCAGACGGTTGGGACATTTTTGGTAGGGTTTTTTGCGGATTGCAGCCAGCATCTTTTCTGTCCTGTCCTATCTAGTTAGTTGGGCCCCATCGTTTGCTCAGCCTGTCTTTCTGTCTGTGTTTGTGTTTTCATCTGTTTTTCTCCGACAATACATGTTGGGTGCTGTCTATTGCTTTGGGGTCTGCTCTGGGGCAGTTTAGATTTCCCCTTTCCTTCTTTAGGCTTATGTAGTTCTCCAGCTGTGATGAGGGGTCTAGGGCACCGTAGGAACCCCCCACGGCTACTGTTAGTTGTGGTGTATAGGATCAGGGGTCTGCAATCCGATAGCTACCAACCTCTCCGGTTTTCTGGACTTAGCTTGTATTTTTGTTTTCTCCTCCTCCGGTGACTCATTCATAACAGAATCACCAGCCATACCGCAGATTCTAGGGTGCTCAATAGCAGGAAAGAATTGTAAAAAAAAAAAAAAGTGTCAGAATTTTTTTTTTTTTTGTGTATATTTTTTTCCTCTATTTCTCTGAGGCTGTAGGGGGAATTTTTTCTCAATGGAGATTAAGCAATTGTCTGATCGTGTGGAGCAGCTTACTGCTGAAGTGCGGGGAATTTTCACCTATCTTGCTCCTACTCCTGATGTGTTTTTTGGGGATCGGTCTAAATTTCTGAATTTTAAGAATAATTGTAAATTATTTTTTGCCTTGAAGCCTAACTCATCGGGGAGCTCGGCGCAGCAGGTTAAAATTGTCATCTCTTTGCTGCACGGCGATCCCCAGGATTGGGCGTTTTCTTTGAAACCTGATGATCCTATTCTGACTGATGTGAACGCATTTTTTCAGGACTTGGGGTTGTTGTATGATGAACCTAATGCTATTGATCAGGCAGAAAAGGCCCTGTTGGCATTGAGCCAGGGTCAGGATTCTGCAGAGTTGTACTGTCAAAAATTCCAAAAGTGGGCGGTCCTTACTACCTGGAATGATGGTGTCTTGGCAGCTCTCTTTCGGAAGGGTTTGTCAGAAATGTTAAAAGATACTATGGTGGGATTTCCTGTTCCCTCTGGTCTTGACGATTCTATGTCATTTGCCATTCAGGTTGATCGGCGTTTGCATGAACGCAAAACTGCACGAGAGGTGTTGCCATCTGGTGAACAAATGTCTGAACCTATGCAATGTGATAGAGTTTTGTCTAGGCCGCAACGTCAGGAGTTCAGAAGGTGTAATAAGCTATGTTTTTTCTGTGGGGATGCCTCTCATAATATTTCTGTCTGCCCTAAACGAGAGAAACGTTTTGAACACACATTTGCTGTGGGTGGTGTTCAACCTAAGTTTCTTCTGGCAATTACTCTGATCTGCTCCCTGTCCACATTTTCCGCTAAGGCTTTTGTGGATTCGGGAGCAGCCCTGAACCTAATGGACTTGGATTTTGCTAAACGTTGTGGATTTCCTATGACACCTCTGCGGACGCCTATCCCTTTGAGGGGGATTGATGCTACTCCTTTGGCGAAGAATAAACCTCAGTTTTGGACCCCAGACCATCAAGAAAATTGCAGATTTTTGGTGCTGCATAATTTGCATGATACCATCGTTCTGGGGTTTCCCTGGTTGCAAATCCATAATCCAGTTTTGGATTGGAAATCTGTGTCTGTGGTGAGTTGAGTGAGCTGAGCCCTGGGTGTAAATTTCCCAAGGGTCGACATTTCAATTTATCTGTACCCGAGCACGGGTCTATGCGATCCTATATTAAGGAGTCATTGGAGAAGGGTCATATTAGACCATCCTCTTCATCCTTAGGTGCTTGGTTTATTTTGTGGCCAAGAAAGATGGTTCATTAAGGCCTTGTATTGACTATCGTTCCCTCAACAAAATTACTGTTAAATATCAGTATCCGTTACCCCTGATTTCTGATCTATTCTCCAGAGTTAAAGGTGCTTCCTGGTTTACCAAGCTTGACCTCAGGGGGGCGTATAACCTTATTCGCATTAAGCAGGGGGATGAATGGAAGATGGCGTTTAATACTCCGGAGGGACATTTTGAGTACCTGGTGATGCCTTTTGGGCTCACTATTGCCCCTTCTGTCTTCCAGTGCTTCATGAAAGATATTTTCCGAGACTTTGTGGATAAATTTTTGATCATCTATCTGGATGATATTTTGATCTTTTCCAGGGATTGGGACTCTCATGTGGAACATGTTCGGACTGTGTTCCGGATTTTGAGAGAGAATTCCCTGTATGTCAAGGGATCGAAATGCCTTTTTGGTGTACAGAGGATTTCATTTTTGGGATTTATTTTGTCTCCATCAACTATTGAAATGGACCCAGCCAAGGTACAGGCGATTTATGATTGGGTTCAGCCCACTTCTTTGAAGGCCCTCCAGAAGTTTTTGGGTTTTGCTAATTTTTATCGTAAATTTATAGCTAATTTTTCTGGTATTGCCAAACCATTGACTGATTTGACTAAGAAGGGGGCTGATGTGCTGAATTGGTCTCCGGAGGCTGTTTCTTCTTTTCAGGAGCTGAGGCGAAGGTTCACTTCTGCTCCGGTTTTGCGGCAACCTGATGTCTCACTCCCGTTTCAGGTAGAGGTGGACGCTTCTGAGATTGGTGCAGGAGCTGTTTTGTCGCAAAAAGATCATGTAACATCTAAAATTAATCCCTGTGCTTTCTTTTCCCGAAAGTTTTCCCCATCCGAACGTAACTATGATGTGGAGAATCGGGAACTGTTAGCTATGAAATGGGCATTTGAGGAGTGGAGACATTGGTTGGACGGAGCTAAACATCAAGTCGTGGTCCTTACTGACCACAAGAATTTGATTTACCTGGAGTTGGCCAAACGCTTGAATCCTAGACAGGCTAGGTGGGCCTTGTTTTTCACACGTTTTGATTTTGTGGTCTCTTTTCTTCCGGGCACTAAGAATGTCAAAGCAGACACCCTCTCTAGGAGTTTCTTTGCTGATTCTCCTATTGTGACCAAGCCTGCTACCATCTTAGGCGAAGGGGTAGTTCTTTCTGCCATCTCGCCCGATTTGAGACGTGCTCTGGAAGAATTTCAGGAGGACAAACCTGAGTATTGTCCCATTGGAAAATTGTATGTTCCTGACCGGTGGAGGAAGAGAGTGATATCTGAGGTTCATTGCTCTGCATTGGCTGGTCATCCAGGTATTTTTGGTACTAGAGATTTGGTGAGTCGGTCTTTTTGGTGGCCTGCCTTGTCTCTTGATGTCAGGAATTTTGTGCAGTCCTGTGGGACTTGCTCCCGGTCTAAACCTTGTTCTCACTCTAGTGGGTTGTTGATGCCTTTGCCGGTGCCCAGGAGGCCATGGACCCATATTTCAATGGATTTTAACTCTGATATGCCTGTCTATCAGAGATTGACTCTTATTTGGGTGATTTGTGATAGATTCTCTAAGATAGTCCATCTTGTACCACTCCCTAAGTTGCCATCTTCCTCAGAGTTGGTGCCCTTGTTTTTGCAACAGGTGGTTCGCTTGCACGGAATTCCTGAGAACATTGTATCTGACAGAGGAGTTCAGTTTGTTTCTAGATTTTGGAGGACTTTCTGTTCCAAGCTGGGAATTCAGTTGTCCTTCTCCTCTGCGTTTCACCCTCAGACCAATGGGCAGACGGAGAGAACAAACCAGACTTTGGAGTCGTATTTGAGATGTTTTATTTCTGCTGATCAGGATGATTGGGTTTCATTTTTGCCCTTGGCCGAATTTGCTTTAAATAATAGAGCTAGTCCTGCCACTTTGATGTCACATTTTTTTTGGAACTTTGGGTTTCATCCTCGATTCTCTTCAGGGCAGGTGGAGTCTTCTGCCTGCCCAGGTGTTGACACTGCAGTGGAGAGAATGCACCAGATTTGGGACCAAGTGGTGGATAATTTGTCTCTCTCCCAGGAAAAGGCCCAGCGGTTTTCCAACCGGCATAGGACCATTGGTCCCCGGTTTAAGGTGGGTGATATGGTTTGGTTGTCTTCAAAGAATATCTCTATGAAGGTGGCTTCTCCAAAGTTTAAACCTAGATTTATTGGACCTTACAAGATTTTGGAGATTCTTAATCCGGTCTCTTTTCGATTGGCTCTTCCTGTTACATTCAAGATCCATAACGTGTTTCATAAGTCTCTGTTAAAGAGGTTTGTTGAGCCAGTAGTTCCTGTGGTGGCACCTCCTGACCCTGTATTGGTTGAAGGTAATGTGGAATATGAGGTTGAGAAGATACTGGATTCTCGTCTGGCTAGACGGAGACTCCAGTATTTGGTTAAATGGAAGGGTTATGGCCAGGAGGATAATTCTTGGGTCCCTGCATCCGATATTCATGCTGAAAGATTGGTTCGTGCTTTTCATTGGGCCCATCCTGATCGCCCTGGTGGCGTGGATGAGGGTTTGGTGACCCCTCCTCAAGGGGGGGTACTGTTGTGAGTTCATTCTCCCCTTCACCTTTGATGTCTGATGAACTCCCTCTGCTGGTGAAGAGAGGTAGTGAAATTGATTGGGATGGGAAGAACCTGTCATCTGAACTGGCGGAGTGTGATTGGACATCTGGAATTTCTGAGTGGATATAAGGCAGCCGACGCCCTGCAGGGCTGCTGGTGATCCTTTCTGCTCTGAGCTCTTGCATCCAGCTTAGTTCTTGTCTACTAAAAGCTAAGTTTTTGCCCTGCTATTATTCCATGAGATTTTGTCTGGTTTCCTTAGTGTTTGTATTCAGCCAGTCCTGGTTGGGACTGGCTGAATTCCATTTTTGTCTCTGATCAGTTGATCTCTTTGCTCTGTTTTCAGAATATACCTGAGTGCTGATATAGTGATTTTGAAGTCTAGCGACTTCAGGGCCTTTTTCCCTATCAGACAGTTGGGACATTTTTGGTAGGGTTTTTTGTGGATTGCAGCCAGCATCTTTTCTGTCCTGTCCTATCTAGTTAGTTGGGCCCCATCGTTTGCTCAGCCTGTGTTTCTGTCTGTGTTTGAGTTTTCATCTGTTTTTCACCGACAATACATGTTGGGGGCTGTCTATTGCTTTGGGGTCTGCTCTGGGGCAGTTTAGATTTCCCCTTTCCTTCTTTATGCTTATGTAGTTCTCCGGCTGTGACGAGGGGTCTAGGGCACCGTAGGAACCCCCCACGGCTACTGTTAGTTGTGGTGTATAGGATCAGGGGTCTGCAATCCGATAGCTACCAACCTCTCCAGTTTTCTGGACTTAGCTTGTATTTTTGTTTTCTCCTCCTCCGGTGACTCATTCATAACAGGGGTCCTACTCTACATTTTTATTATTCACTGTGCCATTACGGCCTCCTGAATATTTTAAAAGCAAGACCATATCTATTGCAAATGTACCTGAAACATGTCTGAATCGCTCCCATGCAGCCAGATGAAACAAGTGCAGATAAGGGCCAACCAGGTCTGGACAGAGACATCTCAGGTTAAACCTCCACACACTGCCCGACCAGCAAACACAGATGAAGGGCGGTGCAGGCTCAGACACAGGTGCACAAATTAAATAATGCCTGGGGCAGGGCGGGGCTGCTGTGTGTGTGCACAGCAGCTTAGATCCATCACAATGAACACAGCAAAAATGGCGAACGTAACCCAGCGCACACGGCAACAGTGGTGGTCAGCCACGACGCAATATGCAAATATAAAAAGAGAAGCCAGCGCTGCCGGTGGTCAGAACGCATAACATGAAGAGCAATGCACATATTAACATCTAACTGTTTTCAATATGAGACATTTGGCAAAATATTGATCATTGATTTCATCTGGCTGCACGGGAGCGATTCAGACATGTTTCAGGTACATTTGTAATAGATATGGTCTTGCTTTTAAAATATTCAGGAGGCTGCAATGGCACAGTGCTGACCACCACTGTTGCCGTGCGCACTGGGTTATGTTCACCATTTTTGCTGTATTCATTGTGATGGATCTAGGCTGCTGTGCACACACACAGCAGCCCCGCCCTGCCCCAGGCTTTATAATTTGTACATCTGTGTCTGAGCCTGCATCGCCCTTCATCTGTGTTTGCTGGTTGGGCAGTGTGTGGAGGTTTAACCTGAGATGTCTGTGTTCAGACCTGGTTGGCCTTTATCTGCACTTGTTTCATCTGGCTGCACGGGAGCGATTCAGACATGTTTCAGGTACATTTGTAACAGATATGGTCTTGCTTTTAAAATATTCAGGAGGCCGTAATGGCACAGTGAGTAATAAAAAATGTAGAGTAGGACCCCCCACATGAGATTGCCTTGGTGCGGGGGGTGGCTCAATGTATTGATCAATATTTTGCCAAATGACTCATTTTGATTACAGTTAGATGTCAATATGTGCATTGCACTTCATGTTATGCGTTCTGACCATCAGCAGTGCTGGCTTCTCTCTTTTTATATTTGCATATTGCGTCGTGGCTGACCACCACTGTTGCCGTGCGTGCTGGGTTATGTTCGCCATTTTTGCTGTATTCATTGTTATGGATCTAGGCTGCTGTGCACACACACAGCAGCCCCGCCCTGCCCCAGGCTTTATAATTTGTACATCTGTGTCTGAGCCTGCATCGCCCTTCATCTGTGTTTGCTGGTTGGGCAGTGTGTGGAGGTTTAACCTGAGATGTCTGTGTTCAGACCTGGTTAGCCTTTATCTGCACTTGTTTCATCTGGCTGCATGGGAGCGATTCAGACATGTTTCAGGTACATTTGTAATAGATATGGTCTTGCTTTTAAAATATTCAGGAGGCCGTAATGGCACAGTGAGTAATAAAAAATGTAGAGTAGGACCCCCCCACATGAGATTGCCTTGGCGCAGCGGGGTGGCTCAATGTATTGATCAATATTTTGCCAAATGTCTCATTTTGATTACAGTTAGATGTCAATATGTGCATTGCACTTCATGTTATGCGTTCTGACCATCGGCAGCACTGGCTTCTCTCTTTTTATATTTACAGTTAATATAGTACAATATAACCGGAACATATAAATCTACATCCGTGGATGATAATAATTCTCATTCACTGAAGCACGTAGCAGATATCCATATGTCAATCAAGGTGGAAAGGTGACAAGGAGACAATACGAGTACAAAGGAGTCCATGAATCCAATATCAGTGACCACAAGGTCCATAGGTCCAAGAACAGCCAGTAGGAGAAAAATATATATAAAACTAAAAAAGACAAACAGCATATGTTAAAAGCATATAAAAACCCCACAAAGAAAAGGAATAGGTACAAAAATGGATGCAGTAGAAAGTAAGTTATAATGTAATATACGTTTGGTATATACAGTTGTGCTCAGAAGTTTACATACCCAACAGAATTTTTGCTTTCTTGGCCTCTTTTTCAGAGAATATGAATGATAACACCAAAACTTTTTCTCCACTCATGGTTAGTGGTTGGGTGAAGCCATTTATTGTCAAAATACTGTGTTTTCGCTTTTTAAATCATAATGACAACCCAAAACATCCAAATGACCCTGAGCAAAAGTTCCCATACCCTGGTGATTTTGGCTTGATAATATGCACAGAAGTTGACACAAATGGGTTTGAATGGCTACTAAAGGTAAAATCCTCACCTGTGACCTGTTTGCTTGTAATCAGTGTGTGTGCATAAAAGCTAAGTGAGTTTCTGGGATCCAGACAGACTCTTGCACCTTTCATCCAGCCACTGACATTTCTGGATTGTGAGTCATGGGGAAAGCAAAAGAATTGTCAACGGATCTACGGAAAAAGGTAGTTGAACTGTATAAAACAGGAAAGGGATACAAAAATATATCCAAGTAATTGATAAGGCCAGTCACCAGCGTTCAAACTGTGATTAACAAATGGAAAATCATGGGCTCTGTAAAAACAAAACCACAGTCCAGTAGACCCACAAAAATTGTTCGGAATGCAAAGAAACACCCACAAATAATATCAGCTGAAATAATGGACTCTCTGAAAACTAGCGGTGCCAAGGCCAAGAAAGCAAAAATTCTGCTGGGCTATGTAAACTTTTGTGCTCAACTGTACAAACTCGTAATGACCTGAAGAATCATAATGGCAGGTCAGTTTTAGCATTTGTTGAACATGGTAAAAAAGTTGTGGAATTGCACTTTTTTTTGCAATTTCACCGCACTTGGAATTTTTTTCCAGTTTTTCAGTAGAGGATATGGTAAAACAAATGGTGTCGTTCAAACGTACAACTCGTCCACAAAAAACAAGCTCTCACATGGCCATATTGACAGAAAAATAAAAAAGTTATGGCTCTGGGAAGTAGGGAAGCAAAACAAAAAAGGGCTGCGGCATGAAGGTGTTAATGCCTAGGTTTTAGAATGGGATTTCATAAAAGCTCCTGTAGATGTAATGTATATGCGTCTTAACACTTCTGTCCATATATTGTACATTGCATTTAGACTTGTATTTTAAATGCTTAGTTTCTTTCATGACTACAAGATATATTGTTGGCACTGCGGCAAAAAAGGATGCAGTATCTCCTAAATCAGACATTCCCTTGAGCACCAGGCACAGGGGTGATCGGGTATAAGATGCTGTCTGCTGCTGATTACATTTCATAGTCTACTATTTTTTCATATCAGTCATCTCTTGTGTTTAAAAGCTTCTTTCAGTTTGCTCAAGAACAACTTAGTGACAACCTGAGGACTGTTTGTGTGATATATTCACAGCACACCTCCTGCTGATGCAGCTCTTATTTTCTCTTGGTAACACTTGGTAGAACCGCATCGCTGTGCTAGTTTTTGATGTTCTGCTTTCTTACAGACTGGTTTAACCTTAGTTGAACCTTTGTAGATGAATTATAAAACATCAATGAAAGGAGTTTTTCTTTGTTTGTGAGCCAGCCAGGAGAAGAAATGCTGTCAAATAATGCTAAAATATGAGAATGATGCTGTTCATCAAAATAAACAGAACAAAACAGTATTTATTCACCTGAGTGTACCAGGTGTAAATATAAATAAATAAATATATATAAATACACAAATATATATATATATACTTATTTATTTATTATGTACATAGCACAGGTGTAGAGACAGCACTCAGAGGATAGAAGGTCGAAACGATGTGTTTATTCAAGACTCTCTGTTTTCACATTCTCTCTTTGAAGTACTGCCTCTACTCTTTCTCTGTGCATATCTAATATATAAAGCTCAAGTGTGTGTGTGTGTGTGTCCGGGATAGGCATCCGCACCGTCGCAGCTACAGCCACAAAATTTGGCACAGTCACACGTCTGGACCCCGAGAGCGTCCTAGGCTATGTTGTGAGGCGAAATTTTAACCCCGCTCGTTCCAATTCACCAATTTTGCCCCTGTCTACATACTGGGGAAAAAGTGTGTGTTTGCGTCAAGACCCGCCCCTCATTATGATGTCATAATGCCCCTATCTACATAATGGGGAAACAGTGTGTGCGTATCAAGCCCCACCCCTCATTATGATGTCACAATGGTTGCCATGGCGACGCTGATGTAATCAAAGGTTGCAAACCCCGCCGCTCATTATGATGTCATAATGGTTGACTATGGGATGGAGGATGTGTGATGGGTATATGGGCACGGGACTATGGGATGGAGGATATGTATGACGGGTATATGGGCACGGGACTATGGGATGGAGGATGTGTGATGGGTATATGGGCACTGGACTATGGGATGGAGGATGTGTGATGGGTATATGGGCATGGGACTATGGGATGGAGGATATGTAGGATGGGTATATGGGCATGGGACTATGGGATGGAGGATGTGTGATGGGTATATGGGCACGGGACTATGGGATGGAGGATGTGTGATGGGTATATGGGCACGGGACTATGGGATGGAGAATGTGTGATGGGTATATGGGCATGGGACTATGGGATGGAGGATGTGTGATGGGTATATGAGCACTCGACTATGGGATGGAGAATATGTATGATGGGTATATGGGCACAGGCCTATGGGATTGAGGATGTGTGATGGGTATATGGGCATGGGACTATGGGATGGAGGATAATTATAATCTGTTATAATTAACCACAGTTAGTTACTATGCCTGGGCAGCGCCAGGCTATTCAGCTAGTCTAATATATAAAGCTCAAGTGTGTGTATGTATGTATGTGTGTGTGTATGTATGTATGTGTGTGTGTGTGTGTGTGTGTATGTCCGGGATAGGCATCCGCACCGTCACAGCTGCAGCCATAAAATTTGGCACAGTCACACGTCTGGACCCCGAGAGCGTCCTAAGCTATGTTGTGAGGCGAAATTTTAACCCTGCGCATTCCAATTCACCAATCAATTTTGCCCCTCTCTACATACTGGGGAAAAAGTGTGTGCGCGTCAAGCCCCGCCCCTCATTATGATGTCATAATGCCCCTATCTACATAATGGGGAAACAGTGTGTGCGTATCAAGCCCCGCCCCTCATTATGATGTCACAATGGTTGCCATGGCGACGCTGATGTAATCATAGGTTGCAAACCCCGCCGCCCATTATGATGTCATAATATTGACTATGGGATGGAGGATGTGTGATGGGTATATGGGCAGTGGACTATGGGATGGAGGATATGTATGATGGGTATAGGGGCACGGGACTATGGGATGGAGGATGTGTGATGGGTATATGGCAACTGGACTATGGGATGGAGGATATGTATGACGGGTATATGGGCACGGGACTATGGGATGGCAGATATGTATGATGGGTATATGGGCACGGGACTATGGGATGGAGGATATGTATGATGGGTATATGGGCATGGGACTATGAGATGAAGGATGTGTGAGGGGTATATGGGCACTCGACTATGGGATGGCGAATATGTATGATGGGTATATGGGCATGGGACTATGGGATTGAGGATGTGTGATGGGTATATGTGCATGGGACTATGGGATGGAGGATGTGTGATGGGTATATGGGCACTCGACTATGGGATTGAGGATATGTATGATGGGTATATGGGCACGGGCCTATGGGATGGAGGATGTGTGATTGGTATATGGGCACGGGACTATGGGATGGTGGATATGTATGATGGGTATATGGGCACGGGAGTATGGGATGGAGGATATGTATGATGGGTATATGGGCATGGGCCTATGGGATGGAGGATGTGTGATGGGTATATGAGCATGGAACTATGGGATGGAGGATATGTATGATGGGTATATGGGCACAGGACTATGGGATGGAGGATATGTATGATGGGTATATGGGCACGGGACTATGGGATGGAGGATGTGTGATGGGTATATGGGCATGGGACTATGGCATGGAGGATATGTATGATGGGTATATGGGCACAGGACTATGCGATGAAGGATGTGTGATGGGTATATGGGCACTCGACTATGAGATGGCGAATATGTAAGATGGGTATATAGGGCATGGGACTATGGGATGGAGGATGTGTGATGGGTATATGGGCACTCGACTATGGGATGGAGGATATGTATGATGGGTATATGGGCACTCGACTATGGGATGGTGGATATGTATGATGGGTATATGGGCACGGGACTATGGGATGGAGGATAATTACAATTTGCTATAACTAACCACAGTTAGTTACTATGCCCGGGCAGTGCCGGGGACTATGGGAAAGCGGATATGTATGATGGGTATATGTGCACGGGACTATGGGATGGAGGATGTGTGATGGGTATATGGGCACTAGACTATGGGATGGAGGATATGTATGATGGGTATATGGGCATGGGACTATGGGATGGCGGATATGTATGATGGGTATATGGGCACAGGACTATGGGATGGAGGATATTTATGATGGGTATATGGGCATGGGACTATGAGATGAAGGATGTGTGATGGGTATATGGGCACTCGACTATGGGATGGCGAATATGTATGATGGGTATATGGGCATGGGACTATGGGATGGAGGATATGCATGATAGGTATATGGGCATGGGACTATGGGATGGAGGATATGTATGATGGGTATATGGGCACTCGACTATGGGATGGTGAATATGTATGATGGGTATATGGGCACGGGACTATGGGATGGAGGATATGTATGATGGGTATATGGGCACGGGAGTATGGGATGGAGGATATGTATGATGGGTATATGGGCATGGGCCTATGGGATGGAGGATGTGTGATGGGTATATGAGCATGGAACTATGGGATGGAGGATATGTATGATGGGTATATGGGCACAGGACTATGGGATGGAGGATATGTATGATGGGTATATGGGCACGGGACTATGGGATGGAGGATGTGTGATGGGTATATGGGCATGGGACTATGGCATGGAGGATATGTATGATGGGTATATGGGCACAGGACTATGCGATGAAGGATGTGTGATGGGTATATGGGCACTCGACTATGGGATGGCGAATATGTAAGATGGGTATATAGGGCATGGGACTATGGGATGGAGGATGTGTGATGGGTATATGGGCACTCGACTATGGGATGGAGGATATGTATGATGGGTATATGGGCACTCGACTATGGGATGGTGGATATGTATGATGGGTATATGGGCACGTGACTATGGGATGGAGGATAATTACAATTTGCTATAACTAACCACAGTTAGTTACTATGCCCGGGCAGTGCCGGGGACTATGGGAAGGTGGATATGTATGATGGGTATATGTGCACGGGACTATGGGATGGAGGATGTGTGATGGGTATATGGACACTGGACTATGGGATGGAGGATATGTATGATGGGTATATGGGCATGGGACTATGGGATGGCGGATATGTATGATGGGTATATGGGCACAGGACTATGGGATGGAGGATATTTATGATGGGTATATGGGCATGGGACTATGAGATGAAGGATGTGTGATGGGTATATGGGCACTCGACTATGGGATGGCGAATATGTATGATGGGTATATGGGCACGGGAGTATGGGATGGAGGATATGTATGATGGGTATATGGGCATGGGCCTATGGGATGGAGGATGTGTGATGGGTATATGAGCATGGAACTATGGGATGGAGGATACGTATGATGGGTATATGGGCACAGGACTATGGGATGGAGGATATGTATGATGGGTATATGGGCACTGGACTATGGGATGGAGGATGTGTGATGGGTATATGGGCATGGGACTATGGCATGGAGGATATGTATGATGGGTATATGGGCACAGGACTATGCGATGAAGGATGTGTGATGGGTATATGGGCACTCGACTATGGGATGGCGAATATGTAAGATGGGTATATAGCGCATGGGACTATGGGATAGAGGATGTGTGATGGGTATATGGGCACTCGACTATGGGATGGAGGATATGTATGATGGGTATATGGGCACTCGACTATGGGATTGTGGATATGTATGATGGGTATATGGGCACGGGACTATGGGATGGAGGATAATTACAATTTGCTATAACTAACCACAGTTAGTTACTATGCACGGGCAGTGCCGGGGACTATGGGAAGGCGGATATGTATGATGGGTATATGTGCACTGGACTATGGGATGGAGGATGTGTGATGGGTATATGGGCACTGGACTATGGGATGGAGGATATGTATGATGGGTATATGGGCATGGGACTATGGGATGGCGGATATGTATGATGGGTATATGGGCACAAGACTATGGGATGGAGGATATTTATGATGGGTATATGGGCATGGGACTATGAGATGAAGGATGTGTGATGGGTATATGGGCACTCGACTATGGGATGGCGAATATGTATGATGGGTATATGGGCATGGGACTATGGGATGGAGGATATGCATGATGGGTATATGGGCATGGGACTATGGGATGGAGGATATGTATGATGGGTATATGGGCACTCGACTATGGGATGGCGAATATATATGATCGGTATATGGGCACGGGACTATGGGATGGAGGATAATTATAATTTGTTATAACTAACCACAGTTAGTTACTATGCCCGAGCAGCGCCGGGCTCTTCAGCTAGTACAGTATAATATTACAGTCCAAGAATTTTATGCATGTGTGGCATAAAGCTGCAGAGTAAATATGCTTTAACCTCTTCACGACCGCCCACTGTAGACAAACGTTGCCGCTTGCTGGGCTTTGTGCAGCACCGACGTTTATCTACTGTCGGCGGTTTTGTGCCCCCCGGGACCCCCACATACCTTACAACGCGGGGATCCCGGTGCACAATGCATGCTGGGACCCCCGACGTCATCAAGACCTGATTGGTTCAGGTCCTGATGACGTCAGCATCACAGCAGCCAATGGGAGCAATCGCTGGGAAAGCTGCTTGTTTCGCGGCGATCTCACTCATTGTAACGCGGCTTCTCCTCTGATCTAACACTGACAGATGATCAGAGGTGAAGCAGCGTTACTGTGTGACTAGATCGCTGCCTGGCACAGCTGATCTCTGCCTGGCACAGCTGTGCCAGGCAGCGATCTTGTCACACAGTAACGCTGCTTCACCTCTGATCATCTGTCAGTGTTAGATCAGAGGAGAAGTCATGTTACTGTGTGCCAGGCAGCGATCTTGTCACATAGTAACGCTGCTTCTCCTCTGATCATCTGTCAATGTGAGATCAGAGGAGAAGTGGCGTTAGTATGAGTCAGAATGCAGCGCAGCGATCTTGTCACAAAAATAAAAATAGTAAAGAAAAAAAAAGAAAAAGGCAGGTACACAGGTTAGGGCTAGGGCTAGGGCAAGGGCTAGGGTTAGGGTTAGGGCTAGGGTTAGGGCTAGGGTTAGGGCTAGGGCTGGGATTAAGGTTATGGGTGTGTTGGTGTTAGGTTTGTGGTTAGGGTTATGGATAGGGCTGAGATTAGGGTTAGGGGTGTGTTGGGGTTAGGGTTGGAATTAGAATTGGGGGTTTCCACTGTTTAGGTACATCAGGGGCTCTGTAAATGCAATATGACGCCCGCAGACCATTCCATCAAAGTCTGCATTTCAGAACGTCACTACTTCCCTTCCGAGCCCCACCGTGTGCCCAAACAGTAGTTTTCTCCCACATATGGGGTACCAGCGTACTCAGGACAAATTGGACAACAACTCTTAGGGTCCAATTTCTCCTGTTACCTTTGTGAAAATAAAAATTGGGGGCTAAAAGATCATTTTTGTGGAAAAAAAATGATTTTTTTATTTTCACGCCTCTACATTATAAACTTTACTGAAACACTTGGGGGTTCAAAGTGCTCACCACACATCTAGATAAGTTCCTTGGGGGGTCTAGTTTCCAAAATGGGGTCACTTGTGGGGGATTTCCACTGTTTAGGTACATCAGGGGCTCTGCAAACGCACTTGACACCCGCAGACCATTCCATCAAAGTCTGCATTCCAGAACGTCACTACTTCCCTTCCGAGCCCCACTGTGTGCCCAAACAGTAGTTTTCTCCCACATATGGGGTACCAGCGTACTCAGGACAAATTGGACAACAACTCTTAGGGTCCAATTTCTCCTGTTACCCTTGTGAAAATAAAAATTGGGGGCTAAAAGATCATTTTTGTGGAAAAAAAAATGATTTTTTATTTTCATGGCTCTACGTTATAAACTTCTATGAAGCACTTGGGGGTTCAAAGTGTTCACAACACATCTAGATAAGTTCTTTAAGGGGTCTAGTTTCCAAAATGGGGTCACTTGTTGGGTGTTTCCACTGTTTAGGTACATCAGGGGCTCTCCAAATGCGACATGGCATCCAATCTGAATTCCTGCCAATTCTGCATTGAAAAAGTCAAACGGCGCTCCTTCCGTTCTGAGCTCTGCCGTGTGCTCAAACAATGGTTTAGCCCCACATACTGGGTATCTGCATATTCGGGAGAAATTGCACAAAAAATTTTGTGGTTCATTTTCTCTTTTTACACTTGTGAAAATAAAAAAAAATGGTTTTGAAGTAAAATGTTTGTGAAAAAAAGTTATATGTTTATTTTTTCCTTCCATATTCCATTCATTCATGTGAAGCACCTGAAGGGTTAATAAACTTCTTGAATGTGGTTTTGAGTACATTGAGAGGTGCAGTTTTCAGAATGGTGTCACTTTTGGGTATTTTCTGTCATATTGACCCCCCAAACTCACTTCAAATGTGAGGTGGTCCCTAAAAAAAATGGTGTTGCAAATTTTCTTGTAAAAATGAGAAATCGCTGGTCAACTTTTAACCCTTATAACTTCCTAAAAAAAAAAATTATGTTTCCAAAATTGTGCAGATGTAAAGTAGACATGTGGGAAATGTTATTTATTAACTATTTTGTGCGATATCACTCTCTGATTTAAAGGAATAAAAATTAAAAGTTTGAAAATTGCAAAATTTTCTAAATTTTCGCCAAATTTTGATTTTTTTAACAAATAAGCGCAGCTCATATCTAAAAAATTTTATGACCATCATGAAGTACAATATGTCATGAGAAAACAATGTCAGAATCAGTAGGATCCGTTGAAGCGTTCTAGAGTTATGACCTCATAAAGTGACACTGGTCAGAATTTAAAAAATTGGCCCGGTCACGAAGGCAAAAACAGGCTCGGGTGTGAAGGGGTTAAAAAATGTTAATATATTATTTTTAATCAATTATTAAAGTACAAAGTGATTGAACAAGAGAGAAATGTAAATCAAAGCAATATTTTGTGCAAACTCCCGTTGCCTTCCAAACAGCATCAGTTCTTCTAGGCACACTTTCACAAAGTCTGGGATTTTGCAGGATCATAGTCAGGTGTTTAAATAACCAATTATAACAAACATGTGACATCTTTATATTTAGGTTGAAATACAGTCATTATCGTAATCAAAAACAGCTGTGTAGGAGGCTTAAAACTGAGAGACGAACAGCCCATCTCTGCTACAAAGGTGAGGCTGTGGAAGACAGTTTCAAGTTTCAGCAAAGTGTGAAAAGTTGCTTCCATAGAAATCAAGAGGGTAAGTAGTAACCAGGTGCTGTTAATAAAATGCTATTGATTTTTTTTATTATCAGAAAGCATATTTGGCGTTACACACATGTCCTGGTATCCCAGTCCATGTTTCCTTCCCCTTGGGCCGCTGCCCTTTGTTGTGGTCCATGCATAGCTCCCAACTGTCCTGGATTTGGCGGGAGAGTCCCATTTTTGCCCCACCCACCAGCTGTCCCGCCCGGGACTCTATTTTTCCCAGACTGCAGGGAGATAAGCTGCACACCACCCCCCATGCTCCCCATCCTCGCCCTCCCAGAGACCCACCACAGCCCCTCACAGCCAGCAATGACATCACTAGGCTGTTCTCTTCTTTGCGCACAGGACCTGTGATGAGGTCACAGGAGGGGAGGAGTCAGGGGTCACATGATCAGGAGCCTCGGTGTATGCAGGACTCTGCTATGCTGGTTGTCATGGTGTTGGATGAGGAAAGTTTATGTGTGGGGTCAGGAGGGGTTTACAGGGTGGATGTAGCAGAGCTGTGTGTGCGAGGTGTACAGAGCAGAGCCGTGTGTGTATGAGGTGTGCGGAGCAGAGCAGTGTGTACGAGGAGTACAGAGCGGAGTCGTGTGTGTATGAGGTGTACGGAGCGGAGCCATGTGTGTTCGAGGTGTACGGAGCTGAGCAGAGCCATGTGTGTATGAGGTGTACGGAGCAGAGCCGTGTGTGTACGAGGTGTACGGAGTGGAGCCATGTGTGTACGAGATGTACGGAGCAGAGCAGAGCCGTGTGTGTACGAGGTGTATGGAGCGGAGCCGTGTGTGTACGAGGTGTACAGAGCCGAGCCGTGAGTTTACAAGGTGTACGGAGCGGAGCCGTGTGTGTAAGAGGTGTATGGAGTGGAGATGTGTATGAGATGTACTGAGCTGAGCCGCATGTGTACGAGGTGTATGGAGTGGAGCCATGTGTACGAGGTGTACGGATTGAAGATGTGTACAAGAGACACATCTGTTTCTTTCTTTCTCGGTTCTCTCTCTCTCTGTTCTTTCTTTCTCGTTCTCTCTCTGTTCTTTCTTCCCCCTCTTTCTTTTTTTCTCTCTCTGTTCTTTTTTCTGTCCACTCTTTCTTTCTCTCTCTGTTCTTTTTCTTTCTCTCTTCTTTCTTTCTCTCTGTTCTTTCTTTCCCCTCTTTCTTTCTCTCTGTTCTTTTTTTGTCCCCTCTTTCTTTCTCTCTATTCTTTCTTTTTTTCTTTCTCTCTCTGTTCTTTCTTTCTCTCTCTCTGTTCTTTCTTTCTTTCCCCTCTTTCTCTCTGTTCTTTCTTTCTCTCTCTCTGTTCTTTCTTTCTTGTTCTCTCTCTCTTCTTTCTTTCCCATCTTTCTTTCTCTATATCTCTCTGTTCTTTATTTCTTTCCCCTCTTTCTTTCTCTCTCTGTTCTTTCTTTCTTTCTCTCTCTGTTCTTTCTTTCCCCTCTTTATTTCTCTCTCTCTCTCTGTTCTTTCTTTCTTTCTTTCCCCTATTTCTTTTTCTCTCTCTCTGTTCTTTTTTCTCTCCCCTCTTTCTTTCTTTCTGTTCTTTCTTTTTCTCTCTCTGCTTTTTCTTTCCCATCTTTCTTTCTTTCTCTTTCTTTCTTTCTTTCTTTCTCTCTGTTCATTCACTTTCTTTCCCCTCTTTCTTTCTCTCTCTAATATTTATCTTTCTCTCTGTTCTTTCTTTCTCTCTGTTCCTCCTTGTATTTCTCTCTGTTCTTTCTCTCTATCTCTATCTGAAAATAAATAACAATAAACACCCTGGCGCTAATCCACTTGATTTGTAAAATGATCCCAGATGCTGCTGGTGAAAAACAGGCTCTATGCCGGTGCCTGTTAAAAAGAGCTGAATCAGTAAAAGAAAAAGGATTCACCGCGCTAATCTGAGATCAAAAGAGTCCGAGTACATGGATACTCACTTGGTGATGTGAGAAGGATCTCGAGGTCAGAGATGATTCCCGAGGGTCAGGGATGCTTCACACTGTTTGGAAATTCGTATGTAGGATGAACTGCTGGATAAAATAGTGGCGATTTAAGATAGAAAACGAATAGAAACAGAACAAGCTGCTGACTGGACAATTGGTACTCACTTTTGTTTGCCCACTTGGTTCTGTGGTGAATAGTACTGAGGTCAGATTTGGTGCTTAGTACATGGAGACTCTAATTAACAGTTGGGGATATAACAGTGAAGATAATATGTAATCCTCTCATGTAAAGCCTGAGGTAGGGTAGTAAGTGTATTTCCCTTTTACCAATTCAGCAAACAAAAGTGAGTACCAATTGTCCAGTCAGCAGCTTGTTCTGTTTCTATTAGTTTTCTATCTTAAATCGCCACTATTTTATCCAGCAGTTCATCCTACATATGAATTTCAAAGCAGTGTGAAGCATCCCTGACACTCGGGAATCATCTCTGACCTCGAGAGCCTTCTCACATCACCAAGTGAGTATCCGTCTACTCGGACTCCTTTGATCTCAGATTAGCGTGGTGAATCCATTTTTCTTTTACTGATTCTTTCTCTACCTGTTCTCTTTCTTTCCCCTCTTTCTCTATCTGTTCTTTCTCTCTTTATGTTCTTTCTCTCTCTCTCTGTTCTTTCTTTCTCTCTCTGTTCTTTCTCTTTCTTTCTCTCTTTCTGTTCTTTTTTCTGTCCCCTCTTTCTCTCTCTGTTCTATCTTTCTTTCTCTCTGTTTCTTTCTCGCTTCTTTCTTTCATTCTCTCTGTTCTTTCGTTCCCCTCTTTCTTTCTCTTTCTCTGTTCTCTCTTTACTTCCCCTCTTTCTTTCTTTGTTTCTTTCTTTCTCTGTTCTTTCTTTCCCTCTCTGTTCTTTCCTTCTCTCTGTTTTCTCTCTCTCTGCTCTTTCTTTTCCTCAGTACCAGTCAATGTGCCAACAGGACCAGCCACTGTGCCCATAATGCCAGCCACTGTGCTCTCAGTACCAGTCAGTGTGATCAGCAGTGCTAAATGGGTGCAGTTGGGACGTGGACATGGGTGTGACTAGTTGTGAAATGGGTGTGGTGGGGCATGGCCTAAAATTTGCCGCATCCTTTGCCCCTCTTTCCCTTCTTCAAAATTTGGGAGGTATGGTCCATGTCGGGTTTTGCATGGATCAATTACTTAATCTCACCTGTGTCTTGGAATTGTATTTCTAAGACTGCAAATTCTATGTTAGGTGTGCTTCATCATTTGTGCTGTTTATATTGTTTATGTTTTATGCTCCTGGTTGCATTTATTCCTGCTGGATTCAACTGTAACCGCCCTGGTGATCCTTGATTCCTCGTGATCATTAAGAGTCCTCGCTGCCCATGTGCTTTCCTGTTCACTGCACCAATGCCTGGGATCCCTGTGCCCACCTGGACCAGAGGCTTTCAGGTTCTACTTCACCCTGTGAGCCTTGACTTTTGGCATGCTGGTCTGAATGGGCTAGCACAATGTCAAAGAGGAAAGACATCAGTAAGGGTCTTAGTGAAGGAAATATTGCTACCCAATGCCAATCAATTTGGGAAGGGTTATAAAACAATTTCCAAACAATTTGAACTCCATAATTTTACAATGTGAAAGATTTTTCACAAGTGGAAAAAATTCAAGAGAGTGCACAATCTTTCCAGGATTGCATGTCCCAGTAAATTCCCACCAAAGCCAAACTAAACTATGCTCAGAAAAAACAAAAAATAAAATACACAGCTCAGACTCTAAGTCTGTATACACATTGCATTTTTGCCACTCGGATTTGTCACAAAACCTGATGGGAAATCTGTCACCAAGAATCCTGTTATTGCTTGAGAAAAGATTGAGAATGAGGTCTCTTTGGGTAGAATAGAGCACCCTTTGTGCACGCTACCCTTTTCAAATTTGAGAGTTTCCCCACTAGGCATTGTTCCTAAAAAAAGAGCCAAATACATTCTGTTTAATTCACAATCTGTCCAATCCCAGGGGTTCATCAGTGAATGAATGCATCGGTTGCTTATGTCTCCTTCCAAAGGGCGGTTGCACTGAGATGGGATGTTTCACGATCCATTTTTGGATCTGTAGAAGATCTGGTTTTCAGATTAAAACTTTTTTCCTTTCAGGCCATCGGGGGTTAATGTCTGTTTTTTCCCCTGCTGGCCTGCTGGTGTAATTGCATTGCTGCTGGGTCAGTTGATGTGGTTGGTGACCACTCCCACATCCTTTAAAAGATCACCTGATGCATCAGCTGACTGTCAGTGTTATTTCATTTTACAGCGACCAAGCTGCAGGAATGACCTGTCTGGGTGCAGTGGTGCTTTGCTGAGTTCTCTTTCTGGTGCCTTTCTCTGCTGTGCGGTGCTTTGCAGCAGAAGGAGCTAAGTGTTTTATTTTTTGTTTACTCTGTTCCTTTTGGTGTCTGTCTATCCTTACATTTTGTTGGAATAGTGCAGCGGTGGGACCATTGTTCTCACCTGCCAGTTCCCTACTTAGGGATAGGAGTAGGGCAAGTGAGGGATTGGGTATCCTGGTCGGTGACGGGGTGAAAGAATCCGTATAGGGATGCTAGTAAGATCAGGGCACTACCTTAGGTGAGTGCAGGAGGTGTCCATTTCCCCCGTTCCCTATCAACAGGGCACACCATTGTTAAATTTCCCTGGTGTTCCCTTGTGTGTTGTGCCATCTGGCGATGTGACCAATCGTGGGGTAGTGTCACACTGCTTTGGTCACATCGTGCTTAAGGTAAAAACTAACATTGAATCAGCATTTTGTCTCCTTCCTGTACATGCTGATTGCTAGCATCTTTAGATGGTTTATTCTACTATGATATCTGTTTGCCTATGGACTGCTCTATATCGTGCCTTTATTTTGAAATGTTCAGTATTTTTTGGAACGGGTATGTCATGCCTCGGGATTAGATCTGGCAGTCCTGTGCTCTTCTGTCGATGTCTCTGTCTGCTGAGCCACGACAGATCCTGGCACTGTCTGGGTGCAGATTACCTTTTGCCTTTCGGCCATTTCTTTGTGACATCAAGTGTTTTCAATGATTTATATAGCCTGTTCTATCACACTGCAGGTGCTTCCATTTAAACACACTGCATACGGGCTACTAGATCTATGAAGGACAACCTGAATATTTGGTGGGTGTGAGGGACAAGGGAGAGTCCATTTTGGATTACAAGTTCAGGATATCTCCTGTCAACTCCTGGAATGTGCCCCCACCCTTGCGTTCCCTCAGGCCATAAAAAGCCATGAAATATTTATCTTTAATTAATAACCAAGGAGCAAGCTCTTTGAAGTTTGAGCAACTAGCAAACTCATCTGTAGCTGCAGCCAGCTGGCTCCCTTTGTGTGTGACTGAAGCACATGGAGACAGCACGTACAACAAGTCACAGCAGGCTCTGAGGTATTGAATCTGGAAAATGACCTATAATAACAGAATGCAATATCTCTGAGACTAGCTGAACACATAATCTCAATCGGCATTCCTTCAGCCACCTCCAGAACCCTAGGCATATTATTTAGCCACCTCCAGAACTCTGCATTTTGGAGTTATAAAGCATAGCTAACCGGAATTACATATGGTAGGCATATTTGGTCTCTATGCGCAGATAAAATCCAGCAGAATTCAGTGGCATCGCTGCCATTTCATTCAACGCTTGGGTGGAAAGTTATGAACCTCCACGGTTCTAGGCAGAAAATCATACTCTCTGATGTGGGAGGGGAGAGGCTACACAAGCCCAGGGGTGGGAGCAGAGTGTGGGAGGGAACAGCCTGGGAGATATAAGGCAGTCCCTCATTTTGGATGGAGTTTTTCTGATGGCAGGAGGATACGTTAGCTGATGCAACCATTAAAGCCTGTAACTAAGATTTGGACCTGTGATCCATCAGCGCCTCCCCGTGGTCACATGCTACATAACACAGTAATTGCAGCCTATATATACCCTATCCTTGTACTACACTTGTGACTGTATACTTGTATATTGTTCTTGTAAATATATACCTGTATATTTCTAGTGCACCCTTTCAGCGATTAAATATAAAATTAATCTTTGGCTGCTCTTTTATCTCAATTCACAAATCCCCACATCTGTATGCTCAGTTAGTCACTTGTACGCTACCAGGGTTGGTTTCAGACCCGATATAAACCTGTTGTCGGATGGGGCTTATGTCGAACGAGGAACTGGTGGCAGAATACTGTATTGTTTTAGTGAGGAACTCTGGCAGTGACAGCTGGGAGGTTTAAATATATACCCCCAGCCTGAGCTGGTGATATATATCCCATTCAATGGAAGTGCCTCACTAACTCGTACCTATAAGGGAAGCCTTTCCTGCGACTATTTGTCCTCAGTGCAGTTCCCTGACTGACCTGGAGCAAGTGGTGGCACCAAAGAGCCGATCCCTGCGGGTCCTTCTCTCCCCTCTCCCAAGTGAGCAAAGTCAATGCCCCCCTTCCCCTGTGAGATCCCTCACAGTAGGTTTTCCTCTACAGCTACAATGGTCGTATCTGTTGCCAAGCAACAGAAATGTCTAATACTGAGATAGCATTTTTTACAGACACCACAGTGTCTATGGGTTTTGCTGCTGTTTATGGCAGTGATTGGTGTGCAGCCAGTTGGCCGACATCATGTTGCAACACCGATTTGCAAAGTAACATCAATTATTCCAGGTCGTGGTCATGGTAGAACTCTGGGGAGCCGAGTTTTCAAACAAGAGCACACAACACTGGCGTTGTCCACTGCATAAATAGCCTCACCTCATTGTCCTTACCAATACTCGCTTTAAATAGACACTTCGTTCTTCATTGTCTTCACTTCAATATCTGATTCAGGCCTCATCATGTACCAGGAGTTAAAAATGCTGTTTCATGTTTTTGTTGGCAGTAATTCTGGAAAATCATGCCTGAAGCTTCCTAAGAAGGCAGTTCATGCCCCCCATTATTGTGGCATATATTGATGAGTGGACGATGTCTCTGATCAGATCTTCAGTGGTTCACGTTACTTGGAATAACTACAGAAATGTGTGGAGCAGTTGATGTGAGTTAGCAGGGCAGGATTGTTGCAAATTAGAACATTTTTCTCTTTTATAAAAAGTCACGCAGTATTTTTTTCTTAGCTTATGTCGTTGGGAGTATCTGATTCTGTGGCCCAGCACAGCATGCTTAGGTTTTCACTTTCGCTTATGTGGTTGGTCTGACTTTACAAAAACTTTTATTATACAGGAAACATGGAAGGGCTGGAAAAGGAGCTTATCACTAGAAAATGCCATTGCCAAATTTCCTATTTAATTTTAGGCCATTTGATCTTGGCAGCTAAGACCATTTGTAGTGGCAATTTTGAGTGGGTTTTACATAGTGCAGCTTTTTCCTTAGCATTTTTGGGGGCTCTTAGAATGTGGGAACTATTAGCACAATGAAAAAAAAAGTTAGTTGGTCTTTTAAAAAGATGACATCATTGCAGACAACAATTCAATCTATCTCTGTACATTATTCTTCATTCAAAAACAGATCAATGCGGGTGTGGTCTATGGATTCCTTTGAAGAAAGTTGATGGTGCCGTGTGTCCTGTTCATATGGTTTCAAAATATTCTTTTCCGCGCTTTATTATATCAGCACTTTAATGTGTTTTCAGGTTGCCATTCTAAAGCATTGTCTAGCAAAAGTGGAAGGTCAACCTAATGATTTTGGTACTCATTCTTTTAGAATTGGAGCATCCAGGGCGGGTTTGTCTAATGAAGAGGTACAAAGAATTGGGCAATGGAAATATTAATGCTTTGCAGGTTATATTCTACACAGGCTGTTAAACTATTTTACTTATCTTTAAGGCTTTTGGATGCAGTTTGTATGATACTTGGGTAAGTCCTATGTCTTTTGGGTGGCATAGATGGCTTAATGCAGTTCTGGCAGCAAGAATCTGGGATTTTGGAATATCAAGGTGATGTGGAGAGGAATCCAGGGATTAACATGATCTCAAGTTTTACCTGAGGCTTTTGTGATCAGCAGTATTTGTCCTGTTCACCAGTTGTTCTAGTTAGACGTGCCGGGGGTGGCAATGATCTTTGCTTTTTGAAGATGGCTAAACTTAAGACATCAATGCGTCCTGTTATAGAGCATATAGACTTTTTTTCTCATCCTCCTTTTAGGCTATGGGCCCACATAGCGTTTTAAAGCGCACAATGAAAACCGGACTCCTTCCCAGAAATCGCACGTTTTTTTCCAAGCGATTTCACCGCGATTCTGTTCGCGATTTTGCTGCGATTTTCTCAAGCACTTTCCAAGCGATTTGAAGCATCGCTTGGAAAGTGATTGACAGGTTGGTCACACTCGTCAAACATAGTGTTTGACAAGTGTGACCAGCTTTTTACTATTGAGGCTGCCTATGCGGCGTCAATAGTAAAAGATAAAATATTAAAAATGATAAAAAAATAAAAAATCGGGATATATTTACCTTCCGACGTCCCGCGCTGCCATCCCGGGCCTCAGCGTTCCCAGCGATGCCTTGCGAGACCTGTGATGACATTGGTCTCGCATTACTATAGCGATCTCGCGAGACCGCTAGAGTCACGCGAGACTACGTCATCACAGGACCTTGCCACAAGGCATTATTGGGAACGCTGAAGCCCGGGAATGCAGCGCGGGACGTCGGAAGGTAAATATACCCCGATTTTTTATTTTTTATTCTTTTTTTTACAGGGGTATGGTACCCAGGGCCTGGAGGACAGTCTCCTCTCCTCCACACCGTGGGTACCAACCGCACATGAGACGATTAACTTCCTGCATGGTGGGCATAGCCATATGCGGGAAGTAAGCGATTCTCATGCATTCCTATGGGTGCGGAATCGCGGCAATTCTTTGCGATTCCGCACAAAAGAATTATCATGCTGCGATTTTTTCCGCGATGCGATTCCGCCGCGGAAAAAAGCGCAGCATTATCACAGGATGTGCGGAATGCCATAGGAATGCATGGGGTACGTCATGCACAAGATTTTTAAACATTTTTGCAGCGTTTTCGCGCCGAAAATCGCGGCAAAAACGCTTAAAAATCGCATCGTGGGCACACAGCCTTAGAATATTTGCGATCCTTTGTTTCCTTTGGTACTCATGGGGTTAATGTGAGCTGCACCAATCATCCTGTTTCAGGACAGGGAGTTGTTTCTGTGATGTCCTGTTGTGTGTTTATACTAGATGCATTATTCTCCTCTGATCACCCTCCCTGTTTCCACCCTCCCTTTTTGTCTAATTTGAACTTGTGGCCACCTAGCTATAAAATGTTTCCTTCCCGGTTTTCTGGCCTCTTTACTGGTACCTGCTGAAGGAGCTTCCCTCTCTGTCTTGTCATGTGCTACTGTGGGGAAGGTGACTTGACAGACAGACGTAACTGGTGGTAGGAGGGGACGGTTTGTGCACCAAGAGACAGAGATTGACAGGATAGAAGGGTGACAGCTGGGAAAGGTAGATAGGAGAGTGTAGTACCGAGAAATGACCACAAGATGGCAGGGGAGAGTAGTTGAGGACTGAACATCAGCTTATGGCTCAAGAAAGCGCTTAGTCATGGAGGGCGGGGAGATAGGAACCCAGGAGGGGAATTCCCCAGTGAGAGAGGGGATAAATAGAACTGGTTGGGGTTCCAGACAGGCCAGTCCCGGGAGGAGCTCAGGAAAGGAAGACTCAGGACAGAAGACTGGAAACAGTGGAAAAGCTCGACCAGGGGACTGACAGAGAAGAGACAGTCAGGGGGGTGGCTCTGACCCGACGGACCGCAGGACAGACGAGGCCCCGGGGGTACCGATTGGACGACGATCTCGGGCAGGTGAATCGCTGGCGGTAGATTGGTCTAGGGCAGCCCCAGCGAAAGATCCGCGAGGGATGTTACTTCAACTGGAGCAAAGGTGCAGGTACCCGGGCCTTGAGATAGAGTGCTGTAAAGAAGCTGCGGTGCGTGGTTGTGAAGGACGACGAATAAAATCATGAACAGTTACAAGTGGAATCGGCCTCCGTCTCATCTTTGCCTCGTCTGGTAAGCAGCGGTCCACCCCCCATCCCGGCCCCCTACCACACTACCTTGTGATTTTATGAGGTATTTATACTGTTTTCAATGTTTTTAGAATCAAGTTACAGCTGGCTGTTAAAATTATCTGGTTGAACATTTAAAGGAACTGATGACGGACTTGCCCACCGGCAGTCCACTGGTGCAGACAATTTTGGGTTCCAGACGTTTCACTTGTGCGGTTAAAATCTTGGTCAGAAAATAAAATTTAATATAAAGCTGTGGCCATCTCTATCCAACAAGGTTAAATATGTTTCCCCTGTTTTCTTTGTGCCTTATTTTATTGAAGGAGGAAAAGTTTGGTTTAAACACATGGTTGTTTTGTTCTCTCCAGTCTGGTCCTCAATTTGGAAGCATGTAAAGAATGAGGAAGGGTCAGAAGGGCGTTGACTTTTCTTTTGAACGGCTATCCGCAATGGTAATTGTTCTGTCCTGAAGAAATTGTGATGTCATCTACATCTGCTTACATTCCTTACACAGGACACTTAATAATAGGAGTAGCTATGCTTCTGCTTATTGTAGCCAGCTGAAGGACCCCAATATTCGCACATTATTTCATCCACAATGCTTCTGTCTCTTCTCTCATCCTGAATTGCTTGGAGCAAGGAATGCATTTTCATGATCTCAGAAATTGTAAATGCATTTCTATTGATCGTAGTTGTTTAATACACATTATGTGATTAGAGGAATAATGAACCTGTTCTGACTGGCCTCCATTCCTTCCTCTTATACAACAACAGTTAAAAGGTATGTAGGCTGCACAAATGGAAAACAGCTGTGTTTGCTAAAGAATGCTGAGGGTTTTCAGCAGCCAAGATTACATTGGCATCCAAGAAAAGCCTCTCATCCTGGTGTATTGAGATGATAGATTACTATATTCAGACGGTATGGAAGAACGTTGTGTCAGCCCACTGCGTAAAACAACAGCTATGAAACACTACCGTAAACTGGCCAAATGACTAATAGATATCATGACCCTTGAACAATCATGGATGTGATTTTCTTTTTTACAATTGTGATGGCTACAACAAAATTACTGAATTTGTGCCAATTACATCGTTGGTGAATTCTCATATGACAGAGGGAACTCCAGGCTCAATCAGCCTTCAAAGCCAAGTGATGCAGCATTCCGTAAAGTAACTCTCATTTCACAAATAATGTTGGTTTTGCATACTCTGATGATCCCAGAACAAAGGAAATAAACTAAACATCTGCACTGTGTTAACTCTATATGCACACTACACAATTGCTGTAGCATGCCATGCTTATTCTGTGTAACTTTACTACTTATGTACCTCTGTAGCCCCTTTCAGTGCAGTATGTCTTTGGTTACTCAAGATCCTATGTGTATTAGATTCCTTGTGTCAATGTGTCTAAGAGGTACAGAATTATTTTTCAAAAGCCCATTCATTATTATTATAACTAGAGATGAAGGAATTAGACAACATTTGAATACACTGGATTTTCGCAAAAATTCAATTGACAGATTAAATATTCTGAAATTTATTGTCCCTCCAGACCCCAGAGCATAATAACTAAGATATAAAGAAAAACAACCTTCTACTCACTTCATTGCTCATCTCTCCAGCCTTCTGCCCCTCATCATCAGCCAACCAGTCTTCACTGCATCTCCATATCACCCCTGGCTGCTCTGAAATTCCCAAACCTCACATGCTGGACCAAGACTTCCAGCTTTGATGAGGCCTCAGAGAGTTCTGTGCATGGGCGCAAGGAGGAGCAAGGAGACCATTTTGGCACAAATGACTGCAATTGGGTCCCTCAACAAATTCCAGAAATGGTGATGGTGGACATTCAACATGAGTTGATTGCTTTGAAGCTAATATAATTTGGACTGAATTTCACGAAAAAAATTTAAATTCTCCAGAGTCCAAAATTTTTGCGATTTGATTACCTAAAATCAAACAAAATAGCTGGCCACCATTTTTCAAGATTTATTTTAGGGCCAGAAGAGAGCTAAGAAAAATACTCAACGTACCCCAATCTGTCTTTGCATCTCAGGATCAGATAAAAGTTAAGTATACTTTTTTTAACATTATATTATGTTTTTGGGTGTGACCTCAGAACATATCAAAGCTTTCTTTTCACACTGAATAAGTTCGATGAAAGCAAAATTTCTTGGCTGAATTTGAGCCAAAATGCAAAATTTACGTTTCATCAGATGTGCACATCTCTAGTGGACATATTATCATGCACTAACGATATCAAGGATTAGTAGAACCTGGTGCTAGGATTAAAACAAATTATCAAAGGTGGTGGCAAGGCTTTTTAAAAGGTGTGTCTAATATTCCAAATTAGTCATCTGTCTAGGGTATAGATGATAAATATTTGGCAGCTGGGGACCCCACATTAACAAGAAAAAAGGGTTCTAAAAGTATGAATGGAGCAGTTTTTCCATTATTCATTTATTCATTTTTTTATTATGCATTGCTTATATTGCTATCATATTCCACAGTGTTTTACAGACATTATCGATGCTGTCCCCATTGGGGCTCACAATCTACATTCCCTATCAATATGTCTTTGGAATGTAGGAGGAAACCAGAGTACTCAGAGGAAACCCACGCAAACACGGGGAGAACATACAAACTCCTTGCCGATGTTGTTCTTGGTGGAATTTTAATTCAGGACCCCAGCGCTACAAAGCAACAGTGCTAACCACTGAGACACCGTGCTGCACTTCCATGTGGCCAGACATGAAATATCTGACTCACTGTAGTTTGTTATACCAGCATTAAGCCTGCCATAAACATTATATGGCTATTTGCTGAACATTGCTACTCAATCGTCTTAACTAAATCTCCCATACACCCGAGCACGTTCTGTTGACCATTCCTGTGTTCTCTATGAGCCGACTGCTTATCTGTGGGAGAAAAATTTGATTGTCAGTCAGAAAAATTGATACACACGTGGTCAAAATTGTTGGTACCCCTCATTTAATGACAGAAGAACCCACAATAATAACATAAATAACTTGAATCTGACAAAGTAATAATAAATTAAAAATCTATATAACTGAACAAATGAAAGTCAGACATTGCTATTCAACCATGCTTCCACAGAATTTAAAAAAAAATAAAACTCATGAAATAGGCCTGGACAGAAATGATGGTACCCCTGAAAATAATGTGACAAAAGGGACATGTTAAATCGAGGTGTGTCCACTAATTAGCATCACAGGTGTCTACAATCTTGGAATCAGCGAGTGGGCCTGTATAGAGGGCTACAGATACTCACTGTGGTGTTTGGTGACATGGGGTGTATTACACTCAACATGGACCAGAGGAAGCGAAGGAAAGGGTTGTCTCAAGAGATTAGAAGGAAAATTATAGACAAACATGATAAAGGTAAAAGTGACCATATCCAAGCAGCTTGATGTTCCTGTGACTACAGTTGCACATATTATTCAGAAATTTAAGATCCATGGGACTGTAGCAAACCTCCCTGGACAAGGCCGCAGGAGGAAAATTGATGACAAATCAAAGAGACGGATAATATGAATGGTAACAAAAGAGCCCAGAAAAGCTTCTTAACAGATTAAAGGGGAACTTCAAGCTCAAGGAACATCAGTGTCAATATCGCACCATCCGTCGTTGTATGAGCCAATGTGGACTTCATGGGAGATGATCAAGGAGGACACCATTGTTGAAAAAAATCATAAAAAAAACCATACTGGAATTTGCCAAACTATATGTTGACAAGCCACAAAGGTTCTGGGAGAATGTCCTATGGACAGATGATACAAAATTGGAAGTTTTTGGCAAGGCACATCAGCTCTGTTCACAGATGGAAAAATGAAGCATATCAAGAAAAGAACACTGTCCCTACTGTGAAACATGGAGGAGACTCATATTCTGGGGCTGCTTTGCTGCATCTGGCACAGGGTGTCTAGAATCTGTACAGAGTACAGTGAAATCTCAAGACTATCAAGGGATTCTAGAGAGAAATGTGCTGCCCAGTGTCAGAAAGCTTGGTGTCAGTCACAGGTCATGGGTCTTGCAACAGGATAATGACCCAAAACACACAGCTAAAGACACCCAAGAATGGCTAAGAGGAAAACATTGGACTTTTCTGAAGTGGCCTTCTATGAGCCCTGACCCCTAAATCCTATTGAGCATCTTTGGAAAGAGCTGAAACATGCTGTCTGGAAAAGGCAACATTCAAATACAGGCCAACTGGAGCTGTTTGCTCTTGAGAAATGGGCCAAAATACCTATCGAGAGGTGCAGAAGTCTCATTGACAGTTACAGGAATTGTTTGATTGCAGTGATTGCCTCAAAAGGTTGTGCAACAAAATATTAAGCTAAGGGCACCATTTATTTCTGTTCTGGCCTATTTCAAGTCTTTTATGTTTTAAAAAATTCTGTGGAAGCATAGTTGAAAAGCAATGTCTGACTTTCATTTGTTCAGTTCATAGATTTTTAGCTTATTATTACTTTTGTCAGATTCAAGTTATTTCTGTGACCATTGTGGTTTTTTCTGTCATTAAATGAGAGATGCCAACGATTTTAACCACGTGTGTATGTGCAATAGACATCTTTCCTGACCATCAGTCAGCCTGAGCTCCCATACACATTGAACAGATAGTCGAACCTATCAAAATTGGTGGGTTTAGCCTACATTAGTTTAATGTGTGTTTGCATTTAATTGGAGGAACAAGCTATAGCACGTCTAAACTATGAACTAGCAAAGGTGTGCCGTGTTAATAGTACAGGACTCCCCATTCTTTTTTAAAGGAGTTGTCCACTTCTTAAACTATGTGGTCCTGATAAAATAATAAATCCTGTACTCACCTCCTGGGATGGCACCATTCCAACGGTCTTGGCACTCACGTTGCCTGGGCTTGTGATCCGGTGTTGTGATACGTGACACCGGCGCCAAATCAGGTTTGCTGTCATTGTCTCTGCCTTTTGTATGAGCTGAACATGAAGAGGAAGCCAGGGCTGAAACTCATCCCAGACTTCCTCTTCATGTTCAGTTTGTCCGAAGGCGACACCTGACTACCGCACAGTGGTCTGAGGTGTAGAGACCAGCGGTCTCCTGGTGCCATCCTGGTAGTAGTCCCCACCTTTATGTTATAGAATTTTTTTCAAAGGAAACGTGTTGGGAGCAGTGCACCTTACCTTGCTTTATATCCCCAATGGATTACCGTGACAGCACATGTCATTTGAAGGGTGAGAGCGTTCCACGTTGTGTCCTTGTTTGATACACTCTCTCATTAATGAGGATTTGTGCATGACTATTAGGTCAGATTGCCTGTCATTCTATTGGTAACTGTGATTGCCAGTAACGGATCTATGACATATTGTTATCTGACCAGGTCTGCTGATATTTTGTTTGCATGGTGTCATTATTTGCATACTGCCAGGACTTAAAAGTCCTATATGTTGGTCAGTATAGATGATATCACATGTATTTGAGTAAATTGCTGTTTACACGTTGCACTATCACTTGCACTTTTTGGTTCAGCTGGACTATATTTGTTTATGGTTTTATTAGCTTTTTTTGGATTAAAAGTTACATTTTATTCCCAACATGGGAATACAGCTAAATGCAATAACTAAAATAATTTTAGATTTTTTTTTCCAGTTTTATTTTCCATCTGTCCCCCTATAAACTTTCAAAATATTTCACAATTACATTTTGAAAATTCCAACATATGTCGCTGGCAGCAGGTCATTCCAAATGCATCATTATTTATGCTAATTGAAGTGATATTCAAAGATAGTCAAAAGAACAAAGATTTACATCCCAACATGATTTTCATGTATTTCTGCATTACCCATGTATCATTTTTATTTCTTTATATTAATGGCTACCTGATTGACTTATTTGGTGTCCTGCTGATTGTAAATGGAATCAATAAATCATCAAAGTGTGGATAATGAGCAGAATTTGTCAAAAGTGACCCCATTTTGGCGCATTTCCACATAATCAGCCCTGGTCATTTGTTTGGTCTAAAATCACACCACATTCAAGACAGGACCTGTTTCTACATTTTTAAGTTCAACCCTTAAATTTGGTGAATTTGTTTCTTTGATTTGAAAAAAAAATTACAAATCATTGGTAAAAAAACATGCAAATTGCCTCTTCAAAAAACAGAAATCGATAATGATGACGTTGAAAAAATTACAAATTGCTTCAGATTCTTGGAACTTAATTTTTCAAGGTTATTGAAAAAATGGGGACTAACGGGTCACAGAAGATTTATGGGAGAGAACAATAGTTTAATTACAATTATTGGTTCTGCTGCCAAGTATCATTAAGAAAAAATATCTGTCTTTCTACAGATTAATTACATTTCTGTGTCTTTCTGTATAGCACAAAACTCTACAAAAATACAGAGGGAAGATATGAAACAAGCAGCTATTTCAGATGATGAGTTGAAGCCGAATGCAAAATAGGTATATTTGGTGATTCAGTAGCCAACACAACTAGCCAATAATTAAAATTTCCAATGTGATTAGTAAATGGCAAAAAGTTAAAAAGCTCAAATTTAATCTATAGGAAAAAAAAGTATCAATGTTAAAGTTGATTTTGCAGAGCGAATAAATGGCAAAGCGATTATGTCAGAATTATGCCGTAAATTGTTTTAAAAGTTGCAAAGTCACATTTTTGCGTACAAAGTTGTGCAAAAATGTTGTGACTTACAATATTTTCATGACAGTTTTAGCCAGCTCCTCCAAAATGGAGCAGGACAGGAGTGCAATGTCACAGCTGCGCCATAGCTTCCGCCAAAAATCTTACTCCAATTTTTAATGGGGCGCACCACTCCTTATTCATTAGACGTGCGCCTCTCAATGAATCAGGACTATCGTCTGTCTCCAACAAGGTCCTTCATCAATACTGATGTGAACACTGTCTGTCTTGATGAATCAGCGCTTTAACAAATATTCTTTTTTTTGCCTACTTTAATGTTTCTTATTTCCCAACATGAACATGCCTGCTGCAACAAATCAATATCTTCAATTGTGGAACTTGAACAGTAACGACAGTGATAAAAGATAAATCAGAAATGAGAACCACCAAATTGGGATACAAGCACAATTGTACAACTTCAAGGTCATTTCAGACATGCAGCTAAAGTTGATCCAAATAATTTTTATTTCGTTTTCCCACGCTTTACAGATACCGCCATCACTGCCACCATTGGGGTTCACAATCTAAGCCCCCTATCAAGATGTATCTGGGTTGTGGGAGGTAATCGCAGTACTGGGAGAAAAAACACGCAAACATGGGGAGAACATACAAACTCCTTGCAGATGTTGTCCTTGGTAGGACCACAGCACTACAAATCAACAGTGGTAACCACTGAGCCACCATTTTGCCAAAAAAAAGAAGTCTGGGTCAAGTCAGAAAGCAGAATAATAAAACAACCTCACCAATGAGCAGGAACCAAGCATCCTTGTTATGTAATATACCTGTTCAGAATAGGCTTATATAATTAATGGTGATGAGCCACAGACATTTTACATATCACTAGGGTTATACCATGAGAATGGATGTGTCCTCGAGATGGTACTACATGATAAATGTAGTTGGGAACTAGTATTAGCGTTGGCTTATAATACTATTCACTGAAAGTCTACGTCTTTAGGAATTTGATTTGCTATTTGGATACCCTTGCAGAATATCCCATAGCAAGATTAATCTACAGACAGACCTATGCTGTGCCAGCCCATGCACTGGTAGGAAGTCCAAATCAGCCTAATATAAAATGAATCATTAAATGATCAAATTATTGTTTCATCAAATCAATTTTACTGTTCAACAGCCAAATTGGTTCAGAGACTAAAACAGTTGAACGTAACTAATTTTGTGGTCCTAAAGATGACCATGCTGCTTAAATTTTGCTGAATGACTTCATTATCAAGATTCAAAGGAGGTTGTAGTTACTTATGACAACTTTCATGCAGCCTTATAGAAAAATTGCATCTTTATTATTTCATCATCAGATTGCATTGTTAGTACCTGGTCTATTTAATCATCTGTTTAGTCTATTGAGCCTCTAGTAATCTATCATCTTAGGGTGACCAATCAAAAAACGTCAACTCGGCTCTGATGACATTTTCATAATTACAGTTGCATCACCTACTTCTATAAATACTCTCTGTGTAAGGTATAGAGTTTTAGAATTTCTTAGCTTAGTTTCTTAGCATATTGACATGCTCATTTATGTTTTTTCAGATATGCCTCATTCTTGCATTAACAAAGTGGATAGTTTTTGCTACATATGCGGAGAAGTCACTTTTGCCTCACAAAGGCGAAACTTGACTATCATGATAAGGAACGCCTACAACCTGCACTGCATTTTGGCTGCAGGCTAGGAGTTCAGAATATGAGTTGGGCCCGACACACATGCGGCAATAGATGTGCATCATATTTTACCCAGTAGTTTCACGGGAAGAGGCAACCTATGCCTTTTTGCAGTTCCAATGATCTGGAGAGATATAACCGATCACACTACCAATTGCTATTTCTGCAAGGTGCCTTCTTATTAGAAAAGGAGTTTCAAGGAAAAAGTGGAGTTTACAATATCCAAACATTCCATCTGCAATATGCCTGTTACCATGAATGAGACTTGTACATTCTTATCCACATGTGTTCTACTGTAATGCGCTGTGGTTTTTACTAGAACTATTGCATAGGAAAAATGTCTTCTTTTCTTTACCAAATACACTTAATTTACGGCCAGTACCGCAAGTCTGATATTCACAGTATAAAAATGGACTGCGATGTTTGGACTGGCAACAGGGTTTGTGACCCAAACTCAACAGTTTCACATATGCTAATGAGGTTGTGGAATTTCGGTCATCAGACTCACAGCTGGTCTAAACATTATGGCCTGGGCTTGGATTCAGGGCTGCGGCCCTTCAAGAAATTCCAGGACAGTCCATAAAATTCTGCACTTTTTTGCCCTGTTCGAAAAATGTTTAAAGTGTCCTTGATTTTTTTGAAGATGAAGAAACTTATGCAAGTTATTCTGTTTGCAACTATCACCACTTTTCTGCATTCACAGTGAATGCAGCCATTGTCTTCTAATCAGAATTATGGGCTGTTGAGACATACAGTGGGGAAAACAAGTATTTGATACACTGCAAATTTTTGCAAGTTTTCCCGCCTACAATGGAGAGGTGTTTAGTTTTTATCGTAGGTACACTTCAAATATGAGAGACAAAATCTAAAAATAAAACCAGAAAATAACATTGTATGATTTTTAAATATTTAAATTGAATTTTATTGCTTAAAATAAGTATTTGATCACCTACCAACCAGCAAGAATTCTGTTAGTTTTTCTTTAAGAAGCCCTCCTACTCTACACTCATTAACTGTATAAAAACACTTGTCCACACAATCAATCACACCCCAACCTCTCTACTATGGCCAAGACCAAAGAGCTGCCTAAGGACATCAGGGACAAAATTGTAGACCTGCACAAGGCTGAGATGGGCTACAGGAAATTAGGCAATCAGGTTGTTGAGAAGGCAACAACTGTTTGCAGAATTATTAGAAAATTGAAGAAACACAAGATGACTGTCAATGTTCATTGGCCTGGGGCTCCATGCAAGATCTAGCTTCGTGGAGAAAGGATGATTTTGAGAAAGGTCAGGAATCAGTCCAGAACTACACAGGAGGACCTGGTCAATGACCTGAAGAGAGCTGTACCCACAGTTGCAAACATTACCATTAGTAACACACTAAGCATGGATTAAAATCCTGCAGGGCACACAAGGCCCTCCTGCTCATGTCATCACATGTCCAGGTCCATTTGAAGTTCAAAAGTGACCATCTGAATGATCCAGAGGAGGCATAGGAGAAGGTCATGTGGTCAGATCAGACCAGGATAGAACTTCTTGGTATCAACTCTCGCTGTGTTTGGAGGAAAAAGAATAAGTGGAAGAACACTGTCCAAACCGTGAACAACTTTCGGTGGAAAACATCATACTTTGTGGGTGATTTTCTGCAAAGTGAGGAGGATGGATAAGGTCATGAATCGTGAGATTTTTGCCAACAATCTCCTTCCCTCAGTAAGAGCATTGAAGATGGGTCGTGGTTGGGTCTTCCAACCGAATGACCGGAAACACACAGCCAGGGCGACTAAGGAGTGATATAAGAAGCATCCTAGGGTCCTGAAGTGGTCTAGCCAGTCTCCAGACTATCAACTCAATAGAAAATCTGTAGAGGGAGCTGAAACTCAATGTTGTCTAGCAACAGCCTTGAAACCTGAAAGATCTGGAGAAGATCTGTGTGGTGGAGTGGGCCATAAACCCTGCTGCAGTGTGTGAAACTAGGTCAAAAACTAGAGGAAATGTCTGTAATTGCAAACAAAGGTTTCTGTCCCAAATATTAAGTTCTGTTTTTCTACTGTATCAAATCTTATTTCATGCAGTAAAATACAAATTAACCCCTTAACGACCAGAGATATTTTTGGTTTTACATTTTAATTTTTTGCTCCCCTTCTTCCCAGAGACATAACTTTTTTATTGTTTGGTTAAAATGGCCATTTGAGGGCTTGTTTTTTGCTGGACAAGTTGTACTTTTGAACAACACCATTGGTTTTACCATGTCGTGTACTCGAAAACGGGAAAAAAAATTCCAAACACAGTGAAATTGCAAAAAAGTGTAATCCCACACTTGTTTTTTTTTTTTTTTTTTTTTTACTAGGTTCACTAAATGCTAAAATTGACCTGCCATTATCATTCTCCAGGTCATTACCAGTTCATAAACACCAAACATGTCTAGGTTCTTTTTTATCTATGTCATAAAAAAAATTCCAAACTTTGCTAAAAAAAAAAATATTGTGCCATTTTCCGATACCTGTAGCATCAACTTTTTTTGTGATCTTGGGTGGGGTGAGGGCTTATTTTTTGCGTGCCAAGCTGATACGATCTTTTGATTGCCCATTATTGCATTTTAATGCAATGTCGCGGTGACCAAAAAAGATGTAATTCTGGCATTTTGACTTTTTTTCTCACTACGCCGCTTAGTGATCGGGTTAATCCTTTTTTTATTGATAGATCAGGTGATTCTGAAAGTGGCGATACCAAATATGTGTATGTTAGATTTTGTTTATTGCTTTATTTTGAATGGTGCCAAAGGGGGGTGATTTGAACTTTTATATATTTTTTTAAAAAACATTTTTTTTAACTTTTGGCATGCTTCAATAGTGGGGCTCATAGCAATACAGTACTGACAACCACAGATGTCTCCAGGTGACTTCTGGGTGTTATGCCAACCCACCATCACGTGACAGGGGTCACCAGTGGGCAGAGTGCTGTCGTGATTGCTGGAAGCACATGTTAAATGCCACTGTGATTTTCCCACTGTACGGGATGGATCCCAAGTCTTGCTTGGCCCTGCAGTCTCCCATTCAGGTCTGGCCGCTGAGAATGCTGCACAGCGCAGGCATCGGTCCTGCTGTCTTGCTTAGGTTCATGCCATGCGATTGGTTACTGCTGTCCCTCCAGCTAAGTCTTTAGTAACCAGTGGCATACAGGTGAAACCTTGCTCTCTGGATGCTAAAGGCCCCTTTACATCTAGCGATGCATCAGCGATCCCGACAATGATACGACCCGGTAAGGATCGCTGGTGCATCACTAAATGGTCGCTAGTGAGCTGCCACACAGGCAGATCTCACAGCGATGTAGCGACGCAGCAGCGGTCGTTACTTACCTTTCCGATGCGGCGATCCTGATGTCCTCCCGCCCGCGTCCACATGTCGCTCGTCGGCGCCAGCAGGAAGCCCAGCCGGAAGTGCTCGACGAGAAATGGAGCTGCACGATCTCGCACGATCAGCGACAGACAGCGGGGGAGCCGGTCGGAGGTAAGTATCACACATAGCGATATCGCTGCTGCGTCACAAAATCGGTGATGCTTTAGCGATATCGCTAGTGATATCGCTATGTGTAAAGGCCCCTTAAGTCCAGAGATTACCTTACTGAGCATGTCCATGATGTGGCATCTTCCTATTGGAGGTCGGAAGTCAGCTGCTCTGGTGATGTGGCAGATCCAGATTGGTCCACAGGCAAGGTCCTGTCTGACTGGACATGAGCCTACTGTATAAAAGGTTCTCAGAGGCACACGCTGGTGCACTAGTATCGTGTGTTGTGGTATGGTGTGGTGTGTGGGTGTGGTGTGGACTATACCACTCTGTCTGCACATGCTATTTGTCCATTTAGTCTGGGGCTAAACTTGTTAGGCAGGCAGTTAGCATCAGTGGGGGCAATTAGGAGCTTGGCTTGCATCTCAAGTTTGCAGAGAATGTCCAACCCATAGCTAGGACTCCATACGTGTGTTTCTGACACGGTCCTGTTGCTGAGTGGGTTCAGTCCATATTCTATGTCTTGTGATGAATAACAGGACTTATTACTTAGTACTCGTTTGAACTGTTCCTCTCTGTGGAGTAGCAAAGCTTGGAACTTTGCTTTTTGTTCTCACTGAGTGGCGTTAACTCTGTGTGTATGAGCAATCGCTCGCCGTGTGCACTGCCATTGTTCACACTAGCAGCAGTTTAACATCTCTGCATGGTGGACCCCAAGTTGCGATTGCACTTTATAATTTATTTTAATTTAGTGCAATCTGCCAACCCTAACACGCTGTCAGCGTTTGACAGCGGCATTTAACTGGTTAATAGCCACGGGTGGATCGTGATTCCACCCACGGCTGTTCTGGGCACATGTCAACTGTTCAAAATAGCTGACTTGTACCGAGAAAGATGTGGATTCACTGCTGAGCCCACATCAAAGGGAGGCATCTAATAACTTGTCTGTCTATTATAACATTAGTACATTACACCTAATAACTAAAGCGTCGATGATAATACCTGTATCTCACACCTAATAACTAGACTGTCCACAATAAATCCAGTATATGATACCCAATAACTAGACCATCCATAATAACACCAGTATATGGCACGCATTAACTAGACCATCCATAATAACATCAGTGTATGACACCCAATAACTAGACCGTCCATAATAACACCAGTATATGACACCCAATAATTAGGCCATCTATAATAACACCAGTATCTGACACCTAATAAATAGACTGTCCATAATAACACCAGTGTATGACACCCAATAACTAGACTGTCCATAATAACACCAATATATGACACCAGCAGTTCAATGAAATTAGAAATATCTTGCACCGGACGTAAACTGTAATTTGCATGTGTAACTGATGATTTGTGGCCCCATGTTCTTCCACATGTCAATCACATTAATATGAAATTCTAGTTCTGTCACAGTACATCCGGATAGATATATACTTGTGATATAAAAATGATGGAAAATGTATCATAGTGCATGTGGATTGTGCGCGAATAAAATGGTCTTAGCTATTTTTCTACATATTTGCATTAAAATTCACAAAATTCGCAGGTAAACAGCACATTTTCATTTCAGGCTCATGCAAGTGTCATTATTGTGCATGACGGGCTTTGAATGCAAATTTTTAGAAATTACACTAAACCTCTTTCTGAAGGTCTGCGATTAGTGAAATGCTATGCTTAGGTGGCCATTTTGTTGTGCTCTAAATGGGGAAACATCTTTATATATTTGCAGAAGAAAAGACATACTACAGGAGATAGGATCAGTCATTATCCTCTTAGAGAAGAACGTCTTGTGCAGACAAGAGTTATAGCCGTACAGTGCATAACCCATCAGCAAACTGTCAAGTCATATTCCATGATAAAACGATACTGCGGCTGAAGGTCATACAACTGTTTTGTGTTATATCCTTATTTGCCTGGGTATTAGATATCCTCTCAACCTGTCTGAATTAGCTGCCTGGCTTTCATAAGCTGCTGTTTGACACTTATCGAGGTTAAGATGGACGTAAGCAAAGTAATGAAGAGATCAATCCTGGGGAGGAAATAAAGACTGTATCTAGGAAAAGGCACAAGGATGATCCTAGCAGTGTTAGACGACTGATGAGTCTCATGAAAACCAATAAGGGGATATCAGAGGTAAATCATTCTGACATTACTGGGGTAGTGGTGACAGAGACGGGAATAGTAAGATGTGTCAAATGAGAGGAAATTACCATATATAAAGTAATCTATGACTGCATGTGCTCAAGAAAGAAATCATAGATCGTAAAATAGGAGAATAATGATGTTTCTATTATCATGTTCATTATTATTTGCCTATGGTGTTGTTATTCTGTTTGGCTTTTATTTATTTATGTATTATTTTATATTTCTAGAAGTCATGCAATCATTGCAGGTATCCTCCTGATAGTAAGCAACAGCAACTAGAAAACAGCTAATTTTTTGAAATTCGAATTTGACAGATTTACCCAATTTTCCTAGACAATTAATTTTTTTGCTAAATCAAAGGAAAACATATGTATGACATTCTGATGTTCTCCCCTGCTTCTCACCTCTGTGCAAATCCCTTCATTGGCTACCAATTCCCAAACCTATCCAGTTCAAAATACTAAAACTGACGTACAAAGCTGTCTCCTCCGTATAAGGTATCTGCCAATATCTTTCAACACGCAACCTCCGGTCCTCCCAAGACCTCCTCTTCTCTTCCACACGTTCCTCACCTAATTGCCTCCAAGACTTCTTACAAATATCCCCTGTCCTCTGGAATTCTGTGCCCCAACACAATCGATTATCCATGACACGCGAAACTTGAAAACCAAACTCTTCACAAAGGCTTACAGCCTGCAATGACTCCGTTGCCACCTCACCACCACCGATGCTGCCGCAAATTCCCAACCTACTGTCTCCTCCATTATCATGTAGACCAGGGGTCTCAAACTGCATTCCTCGAGGGTCGCAAACCATGCGTGTTTTTGAGAATTCCTTAGCATTGCACAAGGTGCTGGAATCATTATCTGTGCAGGTGATTAAATTATCACCTGTGCAACACAAGGAAATCCTGAAAACGTGACCTGTTTGCGGCCCTTGAGGAATGCAGTTTGAGACCTCTGCTGTAGACTCTAAGCCCACAAGTGCAGGGCTCTCTCCACTCTCTACCAGTCTTTCATTGTTAGTAGGTTCATTGTAATTTATATCTGTATTTTGTATTCAACCCCTCATCATATACAGCACCATACTGTAATGGTGTTCTAAAAATAAATAAATAATAATAACTAGGACTGTATCTAACCACCATTAAGTGTAAAGGCAACCAATGTAATGTTGAAGGTATGTCAACTAGACATGAGCAAATAAATTTGAGTGGAATAAAATTCTAATTGAATTGTTTCAAAAATCAGCATCCACCAAAATGCAGATTTTTTTTAATTTGCTCTAGAGTGGGTTCAGCAAAATGGCGGCATCTGGCCCCCATTTTTCTAAGCTATAAAGAGCTATCAAAAGGTTAAAAAAGTCCTTATGATCACCTTACCACTCATTGCTCTGGCCCCTATGCTACTAACTGTCACTCGTCTAGTCTTCACCACATCTTCTCATCCCCATCCACTCACGCTGGAATCCCCATGCCTTTCCGACTGTCATGAGCCTTGATGCCGTGACCTTCCTCCTGCTTATGCAGGACTGCCCCAGTGTAAGCATCCGGGGATCAAAAAATGCAGCGAGAACCGGACACATGATGGTGAGGAGAGGAGGGGCTGGGGAGGTGAGCGGTCAGGTCAGTATAAAGATTTTTTCCTATTTTTTACATGTTAATTTGCATGAAAATAAAATAGAGTTCTTACGGTAGTTAACATAATATTGAAAAAAAAACATAAAAGCCATCCAATCGCATCAAGGTGACCCTTCTCTGGATGGTCCCAACCCCTAGTATTCAAACCTTACCATATGTCAGATGACATAAATGTGAATAAGGGCCGAGCAGGAATGAGACTCCGAATAATGGATACCCAGACATGGGGAGCTATATAAACGTAATGTTCAGCTCAAAAACAAGGAAGGCCACACTCTTATTTGCACAGAGCGGTGGGATGGCTTTTACTTTTTTCTTAATCAAAATTATGTTAACTAAGTACCCTGTGTTATTTTCATGCACTAATGATTTTTATTTATTTACTGCAGGGTATTTGCTCATTTTGTTTTCATGTTAGGTTTCATAAATCACATTAGCCAAGTGTTCCAGAATGTCAGTATCACGGGTGTGTCCGATGCAACAGACTGTTGCTCTGCATCTGGTTGCAGAAGGTCTCTGCATTTGGCATCCTTAATACTTCTGAATCTTGGACCCAGCAGCAACCTCCCTCCAGCTCTAGTTGACACACCTGGACCTGGGTGTTTATAAATCCCCAGTCTGCTGCAGAGTCACCGGTGATATTCAGATTTTTCCCTTGTGAAGGCTTGGAGCTGTAGCAGTTGGATAACTTCCTATCTGGAACTGTTTGACCAATGCTCATCTTCTCCCCCTCCCTATCCAGAGATAGCTCTAGGGAAATACAGAGCTTAGATTTCCTGCTCGGTGATTGGTGAGGAACCAATTTAGGGACGGTAGGGCAGATAGTGTGTTATTACATCTACCTTGGGGTCTCCACTCACCCTTTCCCTAGTGTTTGTGCTTTCTTCCCCTCATCCCTTTATATTGCATTTAGTCCTCCCACACTGTGTGTGACAGTCAGGGAGCTTGCTGAAAAAAAAAAAAAGAGATCACTGGAAGAGTTAACAAATCCACTGGGAACTACAGAAGTATACTGGAAAATCTGAAAGAGAGGATGCTCCTTTGGGATTTTCTGTGTGTGATGATGTGATGTACATCACCAAATGAAACTATGGTGTCCAAAAGCACAATCAAGGGGTAAAAAATAGTGCTAGACAATGAAGGGGAAGGGATTATGTAAAAAAACAAGCATGTATCCCTACTGAATACTTAACGCATTAAAATGAATCTGTCAGTTGCATCAACTCCTCCTAAACCTTCTATATGGGCATGTACTCTATACCTTAATATCTGCGATCTGATATTTTATTGCAGAGATATCCACTTTTTCCTTAATATTTAAATGAGCGTATTAAGATCTATGAGCTGGATATAGATCTCAACAAGAATCTGCCTACAGAGCTTTTTTTAAATAAAAGCGGGGTGTTACCAGTGTAAGACATGTAGATCAGGAGAGCAGACTGTCAGTCATTACATGTCTCACACTAGTAATGCCGCCTTTCAAGTAAAGAGTAAGCTTAGGAGACAAAGAGTGTCTGGGCCATAGATCTTAACAGCTCATTTACATAGAGAAAAATGTGGATTTTTTTTAATAAGACATCAGATCACAGATATCAAGGTATCTAAATGTCTTCCATCATTAGGTAATATGAGCTGGATATTAGATCTGTTTGTAGTTTAGGCTCCTTATATTAATGGCTCATCTATAGCAGAGATTGGGCATGATCTGATGGTAGCAAGTTCCTTTGTTCCACCTATTAGAATGGAAAGTGTATTACAGTCAATCGGTACTTCACTCCTATCAGTATGCATGTGAAATATAAAAACAAAAGTGATGAACGGATGTTACCTGTAATTATCTATTAAAGCAAATTGATAATTTACTATTGTGGAGAAAAGACAGGGATGGGCAGGATGCATATTCATGTTAGCGGGCACAGATGTTCTATTTTTATATAAAGGGTTTATTGAGGTTGAGCTAATGGCTTCCGATTTTTTTTCTTTTCTCATTAAAAATGACTGCTTAAATGATGCTACAAATTGATGCTAATAAATTAGTACACACATAAAAGAAGTTTCAATTTTGGTGCTAAAAGCAAAAGCATTATACATTGCATAATGGATTTCAGACACCTCGGTGATAAGTGGCTGTATTCAAATATCCTCCCGTGCCCTTTGTACTCTTATCTTTCCAGCAGCAGCACTGAATCCAGCGCTGCCTTCCACTAACCTTTGCCATTACATCGGCAGCACTTAATCGGCGACCATTTACATTGCTATACATTTTTTAATTACTATTTTTGAGCTGCTGGGCAAATATTATGTTCACTTATTATGAAGAGAGGTAATCCATCTTCTGGGGTTGTATTGTAGCAAGCTTCCTCATTAATAACGGAAGACTAAAATCTCACATATATTTTTTATTATTATTATTATTATTATTATTATTAACTCATGGCTAAACCTGAGAATGTTATCTATCTATCTATCTATATATCTATCTATCTCATATCTCATATCTGTCTGTAAACAGACAGAGGTAATCAACCAATGCTATATATTTGTATGACAAAGAAAGAACATCTATCTGTGAGCGTATATATATATGACTGGTGTCATATGCAAGAGTTGCTATGTGTCCCGCAGGATGCGCACAGAAGCATATTGAGGCCACCGGAGTGCACTGCAGTCACAGGTATAGCTGTGATTGCAATGCAAATTAAAAGTAAGTGTTGGTCTTGGACAAGCTATTGGTCCAAGGCAGATTTAAGGAAACCTGCCATGAGATTTCATTTTTTAAGCGGACTACAGGATGTTAGTGGGGCTGTCCGCTTCCTTCCCAGCCAGGTCTTCCATGTGGCCAATGGCCAGAGGTTCCTTGTAAAAATAAATCTTGCAGCAGGGGGTTGGGTGTGTTAGTTTGGTTTTGCAAGCGTGCAGAGCAGAAGGCTCTGCAGAGCTCAACCTGTGTGAAACAACACAGAGCCAAGTGGAGCCAAAATGCCTGGTACCCCTCAGCATATACAGCCATATAGTCGTCTAAGGCAAATGGTCCCGGTTACGGACCATCTTGTTTTTCCAGCTGTGATCTGGAGGATACCTTTTGAGTTCCAGTGTAAGTTTTCTTTGGACATTAAAAAACTTTGTTTTGAACTTTCCTGGGTCACTGCCTGTCTGTATGTCACACTGCACTAACCCCGCTGCACTGCTATATACACTCACTGGCCACTTTATTAGGTACACCATGCTAGTAAGGGGTTGGACCCCCTTTTGCCTTCAGAACTGCCTCAATTCTTCGTGGCAGAGATTCAACAAGGTGCTGGAAGCATTCCTCAGAGATTTTGGACCATATTGACATGATGGCATCACACAGTTGGCGCAGATTTGTCGGCTGCACATCCCTGATGCGAATCTCCCGTTCCACCACATCCCAAAGATGCTCTATTGGATTGAGATCTGGTGACTGAGGAGGCCATTTGAGTACAGTAAACTCATTGTCATGTTCAAGAAACCAATCTGAGATGATTCGAGCTTTATGACATGGCGCATTATCCTGCTGAAAGTAGCCATCAGATGTTGGGTACATTGTGGTCATAAAGGGATGGACATGGTCAGCAACAATACTCAGGTAGGCTGTGGCGTTGCAACGATGCTCAATTGGTACCAAGGGGCCCAAAGAGTGCCCAGAAAAAATTCCCCACACCATGACACCACCACCACCAGCCTGAACCGTTGATACAAGGCAGGATGGATCCATGCTTTCATGTTGTTTACGCCAAATTCTGACCCTACCATCCGAATGTCGCAGCAGAAATCGAGACTCATCAGACCAGGCAACGTTTTTCCAATCTTCTACTGTCCAATTTCGATGAGCTTGTGCAAATTTTAGCCTCAGTTTCCTGTTCTTAGCTGAGAGGAGTGGTACCCAGTGTGGTCTTCTGCTGCTGTAGCCCATCTGCCTCAAAGTTCGACGCACTGTGCGTTCAGAGATGCTCTTCTGCCTACCTTGGTTGTAACGGGTGGCAATTTGAGTCACTGTTGCCTTTCTATCAGCTCGAACCAGTCTGCCCATTCTCCTCTGACCTCTGGCATCAACATGGCATTTCCGGCCACAGAACTGCCGCTCACTGGATTTTTTTTCTTTTTCGGACCATTCTCTGTAAACCCTAGAGATGGTTGTGCGTGAAAATCCCAGTAGATCAGCAGTTTCTGAAATTCTCAGACCAGCCCTTCTGGCACCAACAATCATGCCACGTTCAAAGGCACTCAAATCACCTTTCTTCCCCATACTGATGCTCGGTTTGAACTGCAGGAGATTGTCTTGACCATGTCTACATGCCTAAATGCACTGAGTTGCCGCCATGTGATTGGCTGATTAGAAATTAAGTCTTAACACACAGTTGGACAGGTGTACCTAATAAAGTGGCCAGTGAGTGTATATGCAAATATATGATGAGTAAGAGTAATAAGGGTAATACAGTATGGTATGACACTAACAGAGCTAAATGCGATATCTAATCCAACGTCCTATTTATATATGCTGTCCTTATTATCTAGAAGTTAAACGACTGTTTATAGGTAATACTTAGCCATGATGTCTCAGCTTAGCGGACGCCTTTCTCTGTACTATGCCAATCACCGAAGCATTCTCTCTATGCTCCTGGGATCGTTACACTGGCCCTAACAGGGATCACCGATATTTCAGACTGGGCCTCAAGTCCTAAATATGAGTCACTTGGTACACCGTGTGCATGTCGTTCCCTGAAGCACGGTCCTGGATCACCCCTTGCATAGTAGGTGCATGCTGAAAGAAACAGCCCAATCTACATGGAAATTATCTTCAGCACGACATGCATTTTTCCTCATCTGAAGATCAGCACCTGACTTGCTACTTTACCTGCGAAGTCGGGGCTTTGGGGTTTCACCAGCAAAGTTTGGACTTCGGTGCTTGACTGGCGAAGTCTGGAATTTGGTGCTTGACTGGAAAAGTCTGGACTTCAGTGCTTTTCCGACTACCTTTTGCCCGCTCTGTTATCAAGTCACTCTCAGTTAATTCCACTCTGAGTGTGACCATAAGCTCGTTACACTGTTTATATGTATTTCCTTCTCACTTCCTGGCACCAACTGTCCTGTGTTTCACCATCCCGGTCTTTTATATTTATCAACTATGCCACAGCTGTCACCTGACCCGTCATCCACCTCAAATTCTTCCCTCCAGGGAACACTCTGTTTTTTTAGTTCCTGCTTATCCAGTTCCACCAGCAGATGACGGCATTCACATTCAGGGGCTCTGCGATGTTGGCTAAATGCACCTTCTAATAACCACCCCCATTCATATCTATCTGTCCTATCTATCTATTTATTTGTCTCATATCTATCTATGTATCAATCTCATATCTATGTATCTGTCTGTCTCTCTGTCCATCCAGCTATGCATCCAATATCTATTTATCTCATATCTATCAATCTATCTATAGCTCTGTCCTTTTTTCTGCCCTTATTCACACACAGAGGTCAACTTTGACACGTGGTAAGGTTTTTAATATTCGACAGTGTAGGACCGCCCCGATCATAGTCACCTTGTCGACGGTGGGACGGCTATTATGCTATATTTGATCAATTACAGTATTAATAAGAACTCTGAACTATTTAAATGCACTTTTCCTTTTCATTTATTTAGTTACAGCAGGGTTTTTCTCATTTTGTCTTTTGTAAGTTTTGTATGCTTTATGCCCAATGTGAACATGCATTTACATTATGTGCTGCATGTATACCAACCCAAGCCAAGCTCAATTTTTATGCTACATCTCTGTCAGTCAGTCACCCATCTTTCTCATACCTATCTACCTCGTATCTATCTATTCATCTATCTGTTAGTCCATCCATCTATCCATCCATTCAATATCTATCTATCTAAGACTGAAGCAGCATAGAAGGAAAAAAATTAAAAAACTGATGGTGCAAAGCTTTGGACTAACAATCACATAATCAGTTAGATCTATAAAGATAAGACGATGCAGTGCTCCTTTAACCCCTTTCCCACCAGAGATGTATCCATACGTCCTTGTGATCTGAGTTTTATTGACCTGTGCCATATGGGCACGTCTCGGGGATCGCGTGCACACATCGCCGCCGGGTGTTAGCTGATTCTGAAAGCTGACACCCGACACTAAGTGCCAGGAGCAGTCCTGCACTGCTCCTGACACTTTAACCCCCTAAATTCTGCGATCGGAAGCAGGCAGAGGGATGACAGCTCCTCTGCCCTTGGATCAGAGACCATGCGGCGTCACGCGGGGTCCCGATCATTGCCATGGTGACTCGATGTCATCATGATGACATCTGGATCACCAGAGCAAGAAAAGTTGCTGATCTTGTGCAATTCATGATCAACAACTTTATCTGTCAGTGCAGAGCTGAGAGTTTGCATAGCATAAGGATGCTATGCAAGCGATCAACCTGCAAAAAATTATTGTCCCATAGCGGAACAAAGTAAAAAAGTTAAAAAAAAGTTTAAAAAAAATGTTTTTTTTTTAAATAATTGTAAAAATATTTTTTAAATAATAATAATAAATAATCTAAAGATATTGTACCCATAGATAAATATTTGTATGAAAAAAGAATATAAACAATAAAATTACACGTATTTGGTATCGCATCGTCTGGAATGACCCAACCTATAAAACTGTCCTACTAGTTAACCCCTTTATTGCACAACAAATTGTATAGTGCAATTTATCTTGCTACCCTTATGAAAATGCAAAATTTGGGGCTAAAAACATATTCCTGGGGAAAATGTGATTTTCTTTTTATATTTTCACGGCTCAACATTATAAACTTCTGTGAAGCACCTGAGGGTTCAATGTGCTTACCACACACCCTAGATGGGTCTAGTTTCCAAAATGGTTTCACTTGTGGGGGATTTTCTCTGTTGAGGCACATCAGGGGCTCTCCAAACACGACATGGTGTCCACCAATTGTTCCAGCAAATTTTGCATTCAAAAAGTCAAATGGTGCTCTTTCCCTTCCGAGCTCTGCCATGTGCCAAAACAGTGGTTTTCTCCCTCATATGAAGTATCAGCATGCTCAGGAGAAATTGCACAGCAAATTTATTGTCCATTGTTTCTTTTTACCCTTGTCAAAATAAAAAAATTGGATCTGAAGTTAATTTTTTGTGAAAAAAGTTAAACTTTCATTTTTTTTCAAATTCCAAAAATGTCTGTGAAGCACCTGAAGGGTTAATAAACTTCTTGAATGTGGTTTTGAGCACCTTGAGAGGTGCAGTTTTTAGAATGGTGTCACTTTTGGGTATTTTCTATCATATAGGTCCCTCAAAGTCACTTCAGATGTGACGTGGTCGCTAAAAAAAAGGTTTTGAATATTTTGTTGGAAAAAGGAGAAATCGCTGGTCAACTTTTAACCCTTATAACTTTCTAACCAAAATAATTTGTATAAAAAATTGTGCTGATGTAAAGTAAACACGTGAGAAATGTTATTTATTAGCTATTTTGAGAGACATGTCTCTATGATTTAAGGGCATAAGAAGTCAAAGTTTGAAAATTGCAACATTTTCCAAATTTTCTTTTTTTTTCGCAAATAAGCACAAGCTATATCGAGGAAATTTTACCACTATCGCGAAGGACACTAAGCCATGAAAAAAGCAATCTCCTAATCAATGGGATCCGTTGAAGCGTTCCAGAGCTATGACTTCATAAAGTGACAAAAATTGGCCCGGTCATTAACATGCAAAACACCCTCAGAGTTAAAGGGGTTAATAAGCAAAAAGTGGGGACTTTATTAGCCCATGAGGCAACGTTTCCTATCACAGAACCTTTCTCAAGCAAGTGTATACAACCACCAAGTGCATATAAATATAGTGACCAGTTAGTACATAATTTCCATTAAAATTTCAAATCTTCACAAATAATTCTACTACAGTTCATTTAGATTGTGCAATCACATGTGACATTTTGCATCATAACAAATCCACCACAAATCCATTTTTACTTACTTTGTAAATTCATAATAAAGTGCATTTGTGTATAATTAGTTTAAATAATACACATGTGCTAAATTGAATAAAATAATGACTCACCCATCAAAGTTGTAGATAGAATGAAAAGATTAAAGGTAAGATGTGAAAACATCATTTTCAATTAGCTAATACACAAGTCTGAGGTTCTCCTGGTCATTATGAAAAAGGAAGGAATTCAATGGTGAATCATGGGACATGCTCTCTGCAGCCTAGGAACTCATGCCCACCATCTTGGTTGTAGGAACGTTTTCCTTCCAACAGAATCCTACCGTGCTTGCTCCTAGACACCAAAACCACCATATTTATTATGGGAAACCCAGTGATCAAGCCCTCCATAGTATCGTCAGTACAAATATAGAGCTGTCAATCCTAGGTAACACATCTCATAGTATATATCATATGTTCATCAGATAGACTTGTGACAGAAAATCTTAAAGTAACAGGATCACGGTTCTAGTGCAGCACTGATATATCACTATCCGCAGGATCGCAGCAGAATGACCCTAATCGAGCCACAAAACTGCAGTCCATGGATTACATGGGAGCCAAGAACTTGTGCAGATGAAGTGCTCCCATCACAGCGGATTTACAAAGACACAATGGGTGTGCAATTTGACATAAACATGTAGCAGTTGACAAAAATATATACAGTTGTGGTCAAAAGTTTACATAACCTGGCAGAATTTTTGCTTTCTTGGCCTTTTTTCAGAGAATATGAATGATAACACCAAATCTTTTTCTCCACTCATGGTTAGTGGTTGGGTGAAGCCATTTATTGTCAAACTACTGTGTTTCCTCTTTTTAAATCATAATGACAGCCCAAAACATCCAAATGACACTGATCAAAAGATCACACACCCCATTTCTTAACACTGTGTATTGCCCCCTCTAACATCAACGTCAGCTTGAAGTTTTTTGTGGTAGTTGTGGATGAGGTTCTTTATTTTCTCAGATGGTAAAGCTGCACCCTCTTCTTGGTAAAACACCTCCAGTTTCTGTTAATTCCTGGGCTCTCTAGCATGAGCTGTGCACTTGAGATCTCCCCAGAGTAGCTCAATGATATTGAGGTCAGGAGAATGAGATGGCCACTCCAGAACCTTCACTTTGTTCTGCTGTAGCCAAAGACAGGTCAACTTGGCCTTGTGCTTTGGATCGTTGTCATGTTGGAACGTCCAAGTACGTCCCATGCGCAGCATTCAGGCTGATAATTGCAAATTTGCCTAGAGCATTTGCTCATAACCTGCTGCATTCATCTTTCCTTCAACTTTGACCAAGTTTCCAAGATCTATTATCTATCTATTAATCTATTGTTTATCTATATATTATCTATCTTTCTATTATCTATCTATCTATCTATGTATCTATCTAGGGGGGACCTTCCGCATGTGCTGCTGGTGCAACTGCACTGGGACCCAGAGGTGGAGGGGGCCCTTGCAGTCAGGGGAGTACTGCCAATGGCACGACTTTCTGCTGCTTCAGTAGACAGCTGCCGACACTGTACTGTACTTTAGATGTGTACAAGTGCCAGAGTGGCCATTCCAGTATTGCAGACACTGTCGGCTGGGTGTGTGAGCATGTCTGCTTAAATCTGCCGGACAGAAGAGCTGAGGTCAGCAGATCCAGGGACAGGAGTTAGGCAGCAGGGCTTCATCTGATACCAGCTTCATGTCTTGTATCTGCAGAGACTCTATCACAGGCACAGTGAGATTTATTGCACCATCTTACACTTACATAGCGATCAGGTCGCTTTGTCAGTGGGTTCATCGGCTTCAGCATCAACCGATCTGTATGTAAGCTCAAGCTGTGGCAATAACTCACAGTTATCCTCAAACAGAGAATGCAGACATCAATATATAATCACCCTACAGTGTATGACCCTGCGCCCAGCTCCAGGACGTTCTGCAATATATATCTAATATAGATACACATTATAATGTGAGGTCCTGCAGCTGGTCAGTGCTCAGTCAGTGTATATAACACTGTATATATGCGAGATGTGGGTTGGCCCACCAGGGAAGTATAATTGCGGATACTTGTACACATGCCTGAATAATCCCTATACTTGCTGTAAATATATTTGTTTCTTTATAGTTAATTTTGTTAACTAGCCACAAGATGTTGCTGTTGTTGAACATGGTTAAGAGACTGTATTATGTCTTTAAGATGTTTTAGGAGGGTTTTATAAAATGAACCACAGAAAACGGAGGTGTGGCCATCTTGTGCAGGGTCTGCAAGAATGAGAGGTGAGTGAGGCTGGGCTGGAGAAGGATCCAATTATATCCTCTCATTACAGCACCCCTCTGAGTTAGAAGCAGCGGCAGATTGGAGCTGAGCTGGCCCAGGATCCGAACCTACCCTGATGCAAGGGAATTCTTGCCGTACAAGCTGTTAAGGAACAGAAAGGACAGGGGCCAGGAGAGAGCGATGCTATGCCGAGTGAAAGAGTCGCACCACAAGCATCCTCAGTATTGCCTACCGGCTGGAAGAGCTCCGCATTCGCCTGCATGTACTGATTATTTTGTTCAGAGCAGACTCGGCAAAAGGACACTAAAGCCCACTGCCACACCGCAGTAGGTAAACGTGCACGCATCACAATATATTTTGATGCCAAGAGATAAAAGGCCTATAGTTAGTGAGTTAGGCATATTGACTTTATGGGCCACATTCTCCTGCGGTTTAGTGACTGAATATTCTATGCTACTCTTTGGTGATCAGTCAGACCTGCCTGCAACTAACGTGCTAATCTGTATATCAGCCAGGCCCACCAATACCTGTCAGTGCCTATCTTCATACCAACCATAGCCATTTGTATCTGTGGTTCCTATATTCCTGACGTGCCTACCTGCATTATCTGCATTCTCCTGTTGGGCCATTCTAGCTACCTGTTCTTGGGGGTCAGCTGCTGTGCATTCGTAGTCTGTCCTGTAGTAGCACCTGGTGTCCCTCAGGAGCCAAGCCTATCTCCACCAAGAGGGGCTCTATTGAAGGTTGAGGTGCTCACCTAGTCATGCCCCTCCATGCTATCCTTGAACCATGGCACAGTGATTCCGCCACTCCCGTTACAGAGGGACCATGTTCATAGCTTAAAAATTTAATTTTGTCATCCATCCAGAAAGGATGACTGTACCAAGCATTGAACTGATGAAGACATTGAGACAAGGAAAGACATCTGCTATGCCTATCACTTTTAAAGATAAAAAAGAAGAAAAAATGAATCTACATGACAGTTACTTATAATGAAAGGTTCAAAATGTATGAATGCAAGGGAGTTGTGATAAAAAACACACTAGCAAAATATTAAAATATTGCTGGCAAGTTAGCACTAAATGTTCAAAAAATATGGAGTTCTACTTCAAGTAGGATAAAGGAAACAGTTCAGATGTATGCTTATTCTGAATACATCAGGGTCACAATGTTTTGGAAGGTTGCCCTCATCCAATGATATACTTGTAAGAAAGTTATGAGAGTCACAACGATGGGGCAGAAGGTGCAATGCTGACATCGGAAATAAAATGTTTCGCCATGCTGATTTTAATGAAAAGCTGACCGCACATGTGGCCATATCTACAGAACCAATCGAAATTATACAAACCTTGAGGTCAGTCTTTAAAGCATGTACTGGGATCTATTAATTTGTCTCATGGGTCTCTGCTTCACTCCACCAGTGTGATCCTACAGTGGAAAAGCCATTTTGTGGGGAAATGAAAAAATGCTCACTGATTTCAAATCTTTCAATATTTTCATAAACGAAATGTACCTCTATGTTTCCATAAGAAGATGATGTTTTTACTGTTGGATTGTCTTCAGTAGACAGCAAGAACTCAACATCTTGTCATAATATTGATTTTAACTCTTCAGTAAAATATCCAATTATAACATTTGTTTTTCATGAATACTTAATATTTCGAATGGGTTCTATGAATAGATAAGTAACAAAATAGATTATTAAAGACAAATAAAGGAATAACTAAATACAAATTGGGACTTGACCTTTATTTGGATTAATTATTTATATTCTGATGGTAGCAATGAAACCATTAATCATTAATATTCGGACTGTGATTGGAATTATGGAATACAGGAATCTATATGTAGTTTAGTTTGTCTTTAAAGGTCACGTATCAGGCCATACATGCTGCCCAGACAGCGGACAGCAGGCAACGCAGCCCGGCTGCATGATTGTGGCTGGGTATTTTATTTTATAAAACGCACAGTGGAAATATACAATGAAGATCCGAGCCGGAGACCATAGTGGGAGACAAGACTAGTCTGGCGCTGCCCCTGACTTAATCTTCCCATCATCACTAAAGGTGATTAACAGGTCACATGTGACATGTCAATCACCTCCAATAATACTGGGAAGAGTCTTCAAACAGCATAACTTCAAACTACACCTAACTAAAATGGGAATGGTTGGTGATATCAACTTCCTGTTTGTGGCACATTAGTATATGGGAGGTGGGAAACTTTTCAAGATGGGTGGTGACCATGGTGGCCATTTTGAAGTCGGCCATTCTGGATCCAATTTTTTTTTTCCAGTGGGAAGAGAATCATGTGACACATCAAACTTACTGAGATTTTCACAAGAAAAACAATCGTGTGTTTGGTTTTAATGTATCTTTATTCTTTCATGAGTTATTTACAAAGTTTATGTCCACTCATAAAATATGTTCAATATGCTGCCCATTGTGTTGGATTGTGAATGCAACCCTCTTCTCCCACTCTTGACACACTGATAGCAACACCGCAGAAGAAATGCTAGTCTAAGGAGGTCAGATTCCTTGTAGGAATGCACGGACCTGACACCCATAGTGTGGTGGTGCACCATCTTGCTGGAAAAACTCAGGGAACGTGCCATCTTCAGTGCATAAAGAGGGCAACACATCATCATGTAGCAATTTTAAATATCCAGTGGCATTGAGGTTTCCATTGATGAAGAATGGCCCCACTATCTTTGTACCCCATATACCACACCATACCATCAATTATGGGTGTCAGGTCCGAGCATTCCTACATGAACAGTTTCCTGGAAGGTGGTTTGGTCGTCGTAGGCCAGTTGAATGACCACCAAAGTCTCCCGATCTGAGCCCCTTAGACTTTTATCTTTGGAGTTATCTGAAGGCAATTGTCTATGCTGTGAAGATAAGAGATGTGCTGCATCTGAAACAACAGATACTGGAAGCCTGTGCTAGCATTTCTTCTAGCAGATTTTGTGTTATTTGTGTGATTCACCGCGCTAAGCTGAGCAGATGTATACAAAAAAAAAAAAAAAAGGGGGGGGAATAAATACTTAACAGCAGTTATACATACTTAAAAATGAAGATGATGTAGAATATTCTGTGTAAGTTGAGATGTCTACGTGGCAAGTAGTTTGCAGGTTATCTGATGGTAGAGATCTCGTTTTTGATAGCTGCTGATGCTATTGGAACAATGATATATTAAGGTACCAATAAAACATGCAAAAGTCACACCACTCCTTGCATGTCCACCATACTCACTGGTTGTATCTTAACGTTTATATTCTCTTCGGGGTGTTCCCTTTATGGTGGATCAATTGATAAAATACTAAATATGAAGAGAATTTCAATTACTAACAGTGACCACAACCTTGATATTCAGTCCCAGTTCCTGGGGTACATATGCACTTACTTGTGCTAGATTTGTTATGCTACCCAGGTGTAAATCTTGATAGATTCTCTATAATGGTCTTTGTTGGCTTTATTTAGAGCCGGTGCAGGGACGATATCCACTGTTGAAAAAAATGACAAAGTGCTGGGTACTTCATAAGTAAGTGCATAGAAGTCCTATTAGGACTAACTGATTATTGGAATGCTAGCATAATTAGGGTGTCTAGTGGATCCCTCCTTACACTGCATCACTTATCACTCTATCAGCAGCTGCTGCCTCAGCCAGACTGCGACAGAGCAATCACCAGAAGTGCATAGAAGTCCTACCAGGACTAACTGGCTACTAGAACGCTAGCACTATTAGTGGGTTTAGTGGATCCCTCCTTACCCAGCACTTTGTAATTTTTTTCAACAGTGGATATCGTCCCTGCACCGGCTCTAAATAAAGCCAACAAAGACCATTATAGAGAGTCTAGCAGGATTTACACCTGGGTAGCATAACAAATCTAGCACAAGTAAGTGCATATGTACCCCAGGAACTGGGACTGAATATCAAGGTTGTGGTCACTGTTAGTAATTGAAATTCTCTTCAAATTTAGTATTTTATCAATTGATCCACCATAAAGGGAACACCCTGAAGAGAATATAAACGTTAAGATACAACCAGTGAGTATGGTGGACATGCAAGGAGTGGTGTGACCTTTTGTATGTTTTATTGGTACCTTAATATATCATTGTTCCAATAGCATCAGCAGCCATCAAAAACGAGATCTCTACCATCAGATAACCTGCAAACTACTTACCACGTAGACATCTCAACTTACACAGAATATTCTACATCAACTTCATTTTTAAGTAAGTATGTATAACTGCTGTTAAGTATTTATTTCCCCCCCCTTTTTTTTTTTTTGTATACATCTGCTCAGCATAGCGCAGTTAATCACACAAATATACGGTTCGCTCAGACTTTATAACAGGAGCCGACACAGTCCTGTCTCTTCACCAGCTGCATCTGAGTTTTTTGGATAGGTAGCGCCCGTGTTACTTTACCGTAAAGATTTTGTGTTATGTTTGTTAAAATGTGTCTTTTCCAGATGCACTGAACAAAGTTGGTCCAATTGCATTGTGATATACTGTAGTATTACTTGCCAGATAGTGATACCCAATAGGTCGGGGGGTGATATTCAGTCTATTCTCCATAGCTTTTGCAGAATCAATAAGACGCGGGATATCAACCTGGTTCCATCCTAGATTCAATTTTATCTGCATTCTTCTGATATGAATCAGTGTTAGCTACCAGTACAGGTGCTCCCTACTTTACTGTTCAGCTCCTGGGTGACGTAAGTGGCACAATAGGGTTCCTACCTAACATCCTAGGCCTGTCCTACATCATAAAATGTGGCATGGAAACTGGGCTTGGTGACTATTTAGGAACAATATCTGTTGCACTATATGGCTCCAATATTTATATAGAAATATTATTTTCAATGGACACACTTGTTGCCATTAACATTTTTTGACATGTTACTATTTAGGTCAATATTTTAAGGGGGACATAGATTGAAGTGCTATTATATTAAGAATGACAATGTCTAGCGCTATTCTCCTGGTGTGAATTTTGACGTGGAATTATTTTCTGAGGCCAATGCCTGTGGTATAGTAAATCTTAGAGGTCTTGGAGTCAATTTACTAAGGCTTGTAATAAAAAGTGCACATTTTGGCACACACCAATTCTGTGCATATGTGTTGTGGTATATTCTAAAGACACATTTTGTGGCACTATGACATGTAACTAAAGAGGGTAGGTATGGGATGCAAATGTGATGAGCTAAAGACATTTGAGCAGTAATCTGCAGAGATGAGAATTTGTCATGGCTGTCTGGGCTGGCTGGAGAAGAAAAGGAAAGAGAATGACTTGAATACATAAAATATTTATTTGTATATGTTGATTAATATTAAATATATTCCCGTATACATATAACATCATTCATTTTTTATTTTAAGGTAAAGAAAAATTATACTCTTCCCCTTGCACCTTGGTTATATATTTGTCAGCAAAATGAATAAAACTATTGTTTCATTTTTTTAATCTGACCACCAGGGTAGAGCAATACTGCGACCTTACTGTAAAAAAATACTAGGCATTAGATTGTGTATGTCACATCTATACGACTATTTTTAGAAACTGGGCCTCCATCATGTCTACTTCACATCTATGATGCAGATGGAAGTACTTTCCTATTATAATAAGAGGAAAAAGGAAGGAGACAGGAAGAGAGGATTCGAGGAAGGAGAAGATGCCAACAACTACTCATCAGTCCCAGCTGCTTATGGCACAGAACAGAAGACCACTTCTGATTTCCAATATACAAAGCAACAGAAAAAAAATAGAGAATATAGAAAGAAGCATTGGAAAATTGGAGATCGGTATCTAAGTTATAAAAAATACATGTGGAAACCCACTACAATTCTATATACAAATATCAGCTCACAGAAGGCCTAGATGCCTTTTTTGAAAAATAAAATATTGCAGGATATGAACAGTAGATTCTGTGATGTTACTTTGATCCAAGAAAGAATTTTTCTCCCTAATATTTGATAATATGAGATAATTAGCATCTGCCCCTGGGGTCGTTGCCTTTCTTTGAATCAACATGTTATGTTGCAAGTTGGTCTTGATAGACTTGTGACTTTTTTCAACCTGAAAACTATAAATTGCATGATTACTAAGATCTTTTGTGATCACCCAGCGGATGCAGCAGTACTGCACATGCATGACCGTTCTACTCACCTCTATAGTTCTACAAGGGTGGTAGTGCTCATGTGTGACCACTGATTCCATAAACAGAGTTGAGTAGTGACCCTCTAATTGTTTTATCGCTCTATCCGCACACTGGACATGAGACTCCAGGTCTTGTGATCTTTGGAGGTCCCAATAATCATACATTTTTTATCTATTTTTTGAAGTAGTTTCTCACTAATGTCATGCCATGTTTATTAAAAATAGTTATTCAAATTGCCTCTTCAGAGAAAAAGAGAACTAGAACTCTAGTGCCACCTATGGGAAGTAGCAATCTTTAAAGTCAATATCAACCTTTTAACGGGCCTTGTCACAAGACTTAAAGCCACACCAAAACCTCAATTGCCTCTGAAGAGGCAATTTGCATATTTAATTTCCCATAGGAGAATGCAGGACATGACTTACAAGTCTCCTCACTCTGTCTTGCCAGACCTGGCTTGCCACTAGCCACAAGGAGAAACATTGCCCCTTAGATATAAAATAAATATACATATGCCAATTACTAAAATGCATGTTCCTAGATTTCTGAGGTCGCTTTCCCACATTCAGCCAACCTTCTATATCAACTGCGTTTGCTCCAATCCATAAGATATCTGCTGATAGAAGGGCATGTTACAGATAACATCAAATAGCTGCCTCCATTCAAACACATTTTAGCTGTCATCTTTGCTTGTACAGGTCCTGGATATCATAAATATAATCCAGGTGCAGTTTCTTTGAATGAAAAAGGCTGACAGCACTGTGAAATGAGAGCTGCTAGAAGTGTTTTTAGGGAGACAAAGCTCAGCTGTACTGAAACACCCCACCCCCTACCCACACTGGCTGCCATGAAATGAAAGTTATAAAAGTCTTGTAATCACACTGTGCTCTGCTCCATGAGTGTGGTCACTAACTTTTTTACAGTTTTCATCTCACAGTTTGAAACAATGGGAAGTACACATAAACTGAGCTTTGTCTCATTAAAAACACTTATAGCAACTATTGCCTTAAACTGCTGTAAGCTCTGCTGTACTCCTCCTCCACCACACTGGCTACTGTGAGATGAAAGATGAAGGTATACATGATATAATCATGAAAGAATAAAGGAGAGAGGGTCAGGGAGCTTCCAACGCAGCAACACGTGTCCAAATGAGTCTCAGTACAATGGTTCACAGGTGGGTACCGTTCCCACTGGAGCACAGCCATAGATACCAAAGAAAGGAAAGGATTTTGTCTGGCACACCAACCCAGTAAGAAAAAAATCAAAAACTTTATTAAGACTTGTCAAGCCATAGTTAAAATACCGTGTTTCCCCGAAAGTAAGACCCTGTCTTACATTAATTTTACCCCAAAAAGTCCCACCCTGTCTTACTTTCGGGGGAGGTCTTACATTAGCCGAAAAAAAATGACAATTTCTTTTTAACCAATAAATTAACATTTATTAACATGCTGTTATACCCCATAACAGTGCCGTATCCCACTGCACACAGCCCCACACCCCATAACAGTGCCGTATCCCACTGCACACAGCCCCACACCCCATAACAGTGCCGTATCCCACTGCACACAGCCCCACACCCCATAACAGTGCCGTATCCCACTGCACACAGCCCCACACCCCATAACAGTGCCGTATCCCACTGCACACAGCCCCACACCCCATAACAGTCCCGTATCCCACTGCACACAGCCCCATACCCTATACAGTACATGTTTCCCTACTTGGTTTTTAAATGCTGGACGTTTTCCTCTGCGGTGCGGCTGTGGGTGCGGAAGGCCTGTGCTGCAGGGAACGCTGTGCCAATCAGCAGGGAAACAGCGGTGACGTGGGGCTGGGGCGGCCAATTACAGCCCGAGCTGCTGGACCAATCAGTGCTCGAGCCGGGGGCCGGCGGTGACGTGGGGAACAGGGGCGGCCAATGAGCTGTTGAGCTGGGCGGATTGCGGGGTTAACACGGCGAGTTAACCCCATGAGCGCTGGACCCGCCCAGCTGCACCTGAGGACACCTCTGGAGCCTGGGGACCCAATGGGGGACAGCGGCGGCCCAAAGGTAAGGGCCTTACATTTCACAGTGGCCCCCAACCCTGCCTTACATTCGGGGGAGGCCTTACATTGAAGGACCCCCCGTAACCCCCACCCTGTCTTACTTTCGGGGGTCCTACTTTCGGGGAAACACGGTAGAATAAAAATGCCTGATGCATTTCTGGTGCGATAAATGCTTCATTAATCGTAGGATACCACAATGGCAATGCACGTAAACATATATAGGGAAAACAAACCAATCAACATTTGCACGCTTAATTGCATTGAAAATGCACAGGGAGTGTACCCTGCCGAAGTAACAGAAACAAAATGGTCACAATGAAAAAACAATCAATTAATATATATGGAACAGGGTTTTGTCTTTGTCCAGTCCTGGTCAAACAGGAGTTAATTGTTTCTGTCTCTTTCTGGTGTTTAGGCAGCTATTTAGTTGCCACATGAGCTAGGTTTGGCGTCGGTGGTAGTTCTTGTCCCTCGGCTTGAGCAGCCTACCTAGGTTACTCTGTTGGTAATCGTGCTTCTCTGTATGCATGTCCGCTGTTGTGCGTATGACCCGGCTTGTTCCCTGACCTGAATTTCTGTCCTCCGTTTTGGTACTGCTTAGCTTGCTCTGGTTTCTGATCCCCTGGCTTGTCTCTGATTACTCTTCCGTTCTTCCCACCGATACCGTGCGCCCATCTGCTTTTGACCTATTGGCTTGTTCCTGATCACGTGCTTTCTGTGACCTCTGGCACTTCGTATTACTGCTTGTTGCTGACCAGACTTTTGACGTTTTTGCTGCCACCTGGTGATGGTTTTGGCTGCTACAGTGCAGGCCTGCCCTAGAAGTGTGCTATCCCTCCTCCCCTCTGTTGCCAACAGGTGGAGCACACACAAAACCTGCACTGAAGCTGCATGACAAGAACAAATTATTTCTAAAATTCATCCCTTTTCGGTATTTGGTGTCTAATTTCAGAATCCAAAAGGATTCCCTGATGATTAGCTTTTTTTGTCTATTGCCTCCGTGGGTAGTGTGGCGCCCCCAGGAGTATGGTCGCCACAGTGGCATTACCTTCCTCCAGGGAGCGTGATGTCAGGCTTGGAGGCAATGAAGGGTCTCTCTAGCAGTTAGTCATTTTCATGCAACACGGTTCCCACTACAGGCCAGCAGAGGGAGCTCTGAACCAGAACGGAGGGGAGGGAGCTGTCTCTGGGGGCCAGGAAGGAATGAGTCAGTTAGTGTGAGGAGGGCAATGTGTGTAGACGTGTGGAGAGAAGCTGGAGGTTGAGCTGAGGAAAGAGAACTCCCTCCCAGTGATAGCACATGATCTGGAGCCTCTTCTCCACGGTTGTATGGATACTGAAGGTCCTGCAACAGAAACCAGAGGAATAGGAAGCTGTAAATGCTCTAATCCCAACTAAGACTCAGAGGCACAACAGCGACGGGTGAGCCAAGAGAGATAGAGGGCTACAACCGTCTGCCATATGAGGTAGTTCCAAGAGAAGATAAGAAGGAGGAACTTCAGTGTAACACTATACTGCATGTACCTCAAGCCAGCGCTAGGAAGGAGACTACACAACCCATCTGATAGAGAGATCCCTGAGTTGCTTCCAGGCTAGCCTGCTCCTGTGCTATCTGTAATCAGGACCCTGGACTGCGTTTGCCAAGTAAAGGTAAAAAAACTGCACCCTGTTGTGTCCTTGCCTCCTTCCTGCAACATCCTCAGCACTGCTACCTCTCTGTGCCAAACACTGCACCTTCTTCCTAAACATTACACTACACTGCCCTGGGACTACAGCCCTGCCTGTGGAGGGCTACAACATCATTGCTGCACTACACCATCTGTCCCAGAGGATCTGCTTGCAGCGTCGACTTAACGTCTCCCTTGCCGAACACCACAGGTGGCGTCACGAATCATTTATAAACTTTATTCCCAACTCAACCCCTTTTACATGGGCGCCCAGGGCCACGGACCGGGTCACCGCTGCTGTGACAATCCCCTCTGAGAGACCAGCCCGGTACCGAGTACCCCACAGCCCTGGGAGGGCGACCCAGGTAGAATTTACCACTCTGCTGTGCTGCTCGGTGCTGTCTTCTCCCTGATACCGGTGAGTCCCCGTCCAATCTTCCTGGTAGGTGCTGACTCCTTACAGCTCTGTGGCACTACCTAGGCTTCCTGCTCTTTCTCTCCCGCACTGTCGAGTGCCCCTGCTGGCATTCTGCATTTCTTTTATATCTGCTCCGCCCCCACTCCTTCTAGAACTGTCTCTGGTCCGTCCTCTAATTATGTCCCCCAGAAACAGTTCCCCTAGGAACCTTGGTGACAGCCCCCTTGGCTCTGGCCTGGTTACACAGAGGAAACTCTCCCCCCTACACAGGAACGAGCGAGACTTGGCTCGAAAGCCACAGGAGAAGGTTGACTCCCTCTCTGCTGCTCCGACTGCTAACTCCACGCCATTCATCCCCCAGTGTACTGTGTCACGATCGAGCTGACTCCTGATCCTGCCTTTTTGGACAGCTTTTTCCCACCTGCAGTTGCTCCGTTCTTAGAGACTACTCCAGAGGACCGCCTGCTGCCGCGGTCTGTGAGTGTGCCCACAGTTCTTGATCGGCGCCATCCCAGAGGAATCAACACAAAGGACTGTTTCTATGTTCCAGCACACTCAAGCCAAGCACTGATTATAGCTCAGTTACATCTCTTCATCACCTATCTAGTTTTATTTATATATAGAATTGTTTCATTACTTAGTAAGCTAGGCTGAAATGACAGAATTACTGTATGTAAAAACTCATGTTAAGAATGCATTGCATATGGATTGTATATGCATGTCATATATGACACGATGTCTTATTATGGATGCTCCTTGAAAAAGTCACTCTCCACTTGCATGACACTCGCCGGCTTTTTCAGGAACAACATCGAACCGATTTTATTTACGCTGATGAGTGTGAGCCCTAAAAGTGAGCATCTCCTCCAATTGTCTCTGCTCCATTAATTCTGTAACCATTCTCTTTTTTTCTTCGGTGTGTATACACTGAGCATATACAACAGACAGAAATTCTCTGTGGGTGTTTGCAAATTTTTCTCCTCTCTCCTCTCATAATGGAGAAAAAGCAAGTTTTGTGGTAATCATCTAGTTGTTTGAAAGGAAAATCTGCATCTTTCATAGATTGTAAGCTTGCGAGCAGGATCCTGATTCCTCTTGGTATCTGTTTTGATCTGTGTTTATTGTTATGCTGTAATGTCTTTTGTATGTACAAGTTCCCTCTATGCGTCTGCCAACCGCAACAAAATGCAACTTGTTGCATTCGGCGCAGCGCAAAATGATGCATGCGGATGCATCAGCATTCATCTGCATGGCCTGCGTACCCAATGTTAAAGATAGGGCACGCAGGACGCATGCAGATGTAGGCGGAGCTGAAGGAAGTGGTGTGGCAGTGGGCGGGGATTAACAGAGGAAGAAAGAAGGTGGAATTGAGGGCAAATCCACTCTGTGCTCTGATTCTGACCCCAGGCCACTCTTAAAGGGATCCCCGGTACAGAAGTGAAGGCAAATCCACTCTGTGCTTTGGTACTGACCCTAGGCCTCTTTTAAAGGGATCTCCGGTAAGAAATTAGGGTAAATCCCTCAGCGCTCTGATTCTCACCCCAGGCTTCTATTAAAGGGATCACTAGTATGGAAGTCAGGGCAAATCCACTCAGCGCTCTGGTTCTGACACCAGGCCTCTTTTAAAGGGATCCCTGGTATGGAAATTAGGGCCATTCCACTCAGCTCTCTGGTTCTGACCCCAGGCTGATGGGATGAAGTGGGATATTAGGGGGCTATAAATATATATATATATATATATATATATATATATATATATATATATATATATATATATAAAACACTCCAAAAAAGCATGTAAAAATGTTGCAGGGTTAGGTTTCTTAACCATACAGTATTACATACTTTGTGGTACATTTCTGTGGAACATAAAACTCCCAAAAAGCATTGAAATGTTTTTTCTGGATTCAATTTGATTGTCATCCATACACTTTTGCACTTTATTTCTGTTACATTGAGGTGTTATAAAACTCCCAAAAACCACTTTGACTGCTGCAGGTGACTAGAGATGGGCGAACCCGAACAGTAAAGTTGGGCTTTCGCACCGAACACTTACTGTTTGGGCACTGACACTGAACACGGACTTCACCATGATGTCAGTGTTACTGCTCGGGTTTGGCCCCCTGAACACCAGGTATTTCTCGCACTGTCATGTGCATGACAGCGCTGCAAACACTGCTTCTGTCCCACGCCGTAATCTATGTCTTGGGATGAATAGTTTTCAACCTGGAAGGTGCCAAGATGTGAATGTCCAGGCTAAGAACCACTGATGAATGAGCTGCTGGGAGTGCAGCATCAGTTACTAGTGGTGACGTCATCAAGGTTACCGCCGGTCACTGAAGCTGCATTCCCAGCCGGGCCCCTGTGAGAAATTTCTCCCGGTGAACTATGGTGAACTCTCTGAGCTCAGTGCTGCACCGTGAGATTTTAAATAAAGAATTTTAAAAAATAATTTGGGTTTCCCTTTATTTTTGCTAGCCAGCTGTCATGTCGGACACGGTTCGCACCAGGTTGTCTCGGCAGACAGCGGTAATACCCCATCCTACCACTTTGTTCTCAGCGGCGCCGGTTGGTCTTCTGATCCAGCTTGGATTGGGTTAACCAGGTTGTTAGTCTGGGTGAGGGCTTAGCCATGCCCCCTGTCTTTAAATTGTCCTGCGTGACCATGGGCATCACCGACTATACCTCTTGCCTTGTGCTAGCGTTACCAGTCTGAAGCGGGCGTCTTAGGAGCATACAATATCTGGTGTAGTATATTCCGTTGTTGCCATTATTTCCTCCCTGCGTGGTATCATTTGGTTGCCCTTGCACCTTATTGTTTTCTCTTGTGTGTACGCGGTGTGGTGCGTTTCCCTTACCCTTGTCCATACTTATTTGTGGGGTCTGGTGTTTGGTCACTTCACGGGGTGGAGGGTGGTGGGTTCAGCTTAGGGCTGGACAGGAGACAAGGACAGGGTGGAGGCCCAGGCAGGCACACCTTCAGTGTAAACCCTGGGTTGAGGGAAAGTCAGGGTTTCCTCTAGTCTGAGGGACACTGCAGGGGCCCCGGGGTTCAGCCTAGAGTTACCTAAGCTTCCCGTGACACCAGCCATGCAAAGCTCACAGCTTGGGGCTTCAACCCTCAGCTGTCAGCATTCGCAAGGCTGGTCATCAAGAATAGAGGGATCCTCATGTCGATTTTTTAAATTATTTAAATATATAATTTTAAAAAACAGCGTGAGGTCCCCCCTTTTTTGACAACCAACCAAGTTAAAGCTGACATCTGGGGGCTGGTATTCTCAGGCTGGTAAGGGGCCATGGATATTGCCCCCCAGCCTAAAAATAGCAGCCCGCAGCCGCCCAGAAAAGGCACATTAGATGTGCCAATTCTGGCACTTTACTGGTACTCATGTCATCACTCATTCCACTGAAGCCATGGTCTCCTGTGATATAACAAAAAAGCATATCCCACAACTATCCATCTGTCTGTCCAAGATGCAACCATCCAGGCTGAGAACCACTGAGAAATCAGCTGCTGCGAGCACAGCCTTAGTGACTAGCGGTGACTTCATCGAGGTTACCTCCGGTCACTGAGGTTACATTCCCAGCGGGGCTGAACTACTTGCACAGTGAGGAAAAGCCTCACAATGCAACAGTGAGTTCACCGGGAGAAATTTGTCACAGTGAACTGCGGTGAATTCTCTCAACTCAGCGCTGCACTGTGTTATCTTGGATCTCACTGAGGTCTCCGCAGTTCAGGGGCCTGGCTGAGAATGCAGCCTCAATGACTGGCTGTAACCTCAATGACACCACCGGTAGTCATTAATGCTGCTCTCGCATTAACTCTTTTCTCAGTAGTTCTCAGCCTAGATGGTCACATCTTGGCACAGTCCAGGTTGAAAACTGTTTATCCCCAGACATGGATTACAGCGTGGGACAGAACGACGGACAGGTGAGTGATATAGTTGTTTTTTATTTTTGTTTTATTACAGAAGAAGAGGACTTCAATGAAATTGGTTTAGGTGAGTATAAGTGTGTATAAATGTGTTTGTTATTTCTAAATAGAAAAGAAAAGTGTGTTTTGTTTAATTTCAATTAAAAGACTTGATTTACAATACAACTAGAGGATTTATAATGGATACTGTAGGTGTCTTATAGATGCCTCTCCATTACTAATCTGTGGGCTTGATGTCACCAGACAATACAAAGGTGACATTAGCCCCACAAATATTACCCCATTTGCCACAACAGGGCAAGTTGGAAGAGCGGAGCAAAGCACCACATTTGGTGCATCTGATAGATGTGACTTTTCTGGGTGACTGCATGCTGCTATTTTTAGGCTGGGGACCAATAACCATGGCCTCTTACCATCTTGAGAGTAAAAGCCCCCAGTTGTCTTATTTAGCTAGGCTGGCTGTCAGAAATTGGGGGAACTCACGCCATTTTTAAAAAAATTATTTATTTAAATAATTTAAAAAAAAACACAAGGGAACCCCTCTATTCTTGATAACTAGCCTTGCTAAAGCTGATAGCTGAGGGTTGCTTCCCCCAGATGTGAGTTTTGCCTGGCTGATTATCAAAAATACTGGGGAACCCATACGTTTTTTTTAATAATTTATATAGAGTGCAGGTGCCAGTTGCTCAATGCTCCCATCAGCTCTGGCTGTTATTAGAGGCAGAATGTTGTCTGACCAGCTGTAATGACTTTACCGCCGATCAGAAGAAGTGTTTGTCACGCTGTTCAAAACAGCCCCCATGTATACTATAATGATCCCCACAGCACCCCATACAGTATTATGGCCCACTAACAACACTCCAAACAGTATGATATTCATGACAGCCCCTTAATCAGTATGGTCACCAAAGCCCTCAGTATAATGACCTCCACAGTCCCATAAACAGTATGGTCACCACAGCTCCTAATATGCTTTGCTGTCCCCCCTTCACAGCCTCCCATTTCATGGCCCCAATGCACATCCCCTCATTTTCTGGCCCTCACACAGACCCTTATTTCATGGCCTCCATACTGCCTATCATTTCATGCCCTCCTGCATAGCCCTCATTTTGTTCCCCCTCTACACAGTCCATCAGTTTATTCCCCCATCTGCACAACCCCACATTTTATCTCCCCCTCTGTACAGCCCCTCAGTTTATCCCCCTTTTGCACAGCCCCTCATTTTACCACCCTCTGCACAGCCCCTCATTTTACCACCCTCTGCACAGCTTGCTTCTTCCCCATCTGCATAGCCTCTCATTTATTTCCCCACATTTACACAGTCCATCTGTTTATTCACCCGAATCTGCACAGTTCCTCATTTTATCCTCCCACTATCCAGCCCCTCATCATAGTTCTCACTAACAGCACAGCTCCCCACCTCATTTTATTCCTACTTATCAGCACAACACCTAACCTCACTTTATTTCCCCCCTCTACAGAGCCCCTCAATTCATATCCCCTCTGCACAGCCCCCAGCTTATTCTCCTATCTGCACAGCCCATCAGTTTATTTACCCTGATCTGCACAGCCCATCAGTTTATTCTCACCTGTCTGCACAGCTCCTATGTTTATTCACCCGCATCTGCACAGCGCCTCATTTTATCCCTACCTCTGCCTAGCCTCTCAGCTTATTCCCCCCATCTGCACAGCCCATCAGTTTATTACCCCTATGCTGGCTGAGGATAAACAGCCTGTATGTTCTCAGCTGCAACTGCATACTATTTACTCCCTATATATACACTGGCTCTGGGCAGTTAGTCCCTGCCATTGAAAGATTGTTCTTCCTGTGCTAAAGTTAAGTGGTTGCAGTGGAGTTGTTGTAGATGATCTTTAGTTTGCTGGTCTACGTGTCTATATATCTCCTGGTTCCTATTTCCATTTAGTTTATTCCTTCTTGTCCCTATCCTCCTCTCTATTGTCGGTTTGTGCTTTTGTATGATATAGGATTAAAGTGCCCTCTCCTTACTAAGGACTGTCCCAGTGTGACACTTAGGCTGACTGCATCACATAGAGTTTGTAGCTGTCTACAAATATCTAAAGGGCTGTCACATTGTAGAAGGATCAACTTTATTCTCATTTGCACAAGGAAAGACTAGAAGCAATGGGATGAAACTGAATGGGAGGAGACACAGATTAGATATTAGAAAAAACTTTTTGACAGTTAGAGTGATCAATGAGTGGAACAAGCTGCCACGAGAAGTGGTGAGTTCTCCTTCAATGGAAGTCTTCAAACAGAGGCTGGACAGACATCTGACTGGGATGATTTAGCGAATCCTGCTTTGAGAAGGGGGTTGGACCAGATGGCCCAGGAGGTCCATTCCAACTCTACGATTCTATGATTCTATGATTCTATGATTCTATGAGTGTGGATACACCATAACTATTTGGATCTTGATTTTCATAAATTTGCTTGTTTACCGTTACTTAATTTTTATATATTTTTCTTGTGACGCTTTCTTTTTTTTTTTGACATCTTATTGGTGTGTGGTCTGAAAAGTCTATTTATACCAATAGTGGACCCTAGCTATGTACTGGCTTTAAACTGTTTTTAAGGGCTCGTTCACACAAACGGATTTTTGGTCAAAGTGCTTGTCCCTAAAAAAGACTGACTGCTCTTGGATCAATGTTAATTAATGGGGCAGTGCAGAGAATTGCCTTTTTTCAGTTAAACAAAGGAGTGTATGCATCCCAGCACTGATTTTCTGAAGTTACAGTATTATATTGTAACAGTTCTCAGATTTTCTACTTATTCTGTTTGCATTTTCCAAATTTCCAAAAATAAAAGAAAAGCAAAAATGTCACATAGATATACTGCATCTATATATTTTCCCCAAACACTATAAACACGAACGCAAATGCAATAAACATTTTGTATACATCCGCATGCAACATTATTGAACTGCTGCACAACAGAAGAAGAAGATGAAAAATAGAAGCAAATAAAAAGGGAAATGGGGGAAAAAAAGCGTGAATGGAAGACGGGAGCTGATGAAATGCAAATGAGCATTTGCTCCGACAGCTGGCTGCTTCAGCATGACATGTTTGATGAATGGCCCTTAAAACATGAGCAGGCATCAGGCTCCAATTCAGTGTCAGTCTGGCAAAAACGGGAGCATTACTGGATGCTTCCTTTAATTAATGCAACACTCCAGCATTAGTCGGGACAATGCCGATAAATGGAAAAGAACTGATATCACTAGTAATATCTGGAATCTTTCAACCTTGACGCTTGGCTGTTTTAGCCAAAAGCTGCACTATCGTAAGAAGGTTTAATTGTATTTGTAATGTTCCAGCACACCATGACAAACCCTAGCAGATAAAGTGGGCAGCCCAGGGTGCTCTTATGATAAATGAGCCTAATGTGCGGTATTATAGGAAAATGCAATGTAACCAAAGACAATAGGAGCCATGTGGATGTGCCGCTGTGATAGGGAGAGCCGGTGCAATGCAAAGTGCCGAGATATTCCTATTTCATCTCTAACATGGATGTTCACGAAATAAATCTCACTGACAAAACTGAGATTTACCCTCTCTAGTGAATATCTTGTTGTAGTGGAGTCTGCCAAGCAGTCAACCAACAGACAGCATTAAAATAAAATAAATCAAAGTCGTGGGCCAAGACTGTCACTAATTGAAGATCAGAATAACAGGTGCTTCTGAAACACACATAATTCATCAGCAGAAGAACAGAAATAGTCATGGCCAAGTGAGATTATAACCTGACAAGTTCAGTATCTTCAAGAGAGAGGTAATAACTGGGCAGATCTCTGCATCTCGGAGTCAGTGCTAAGGTCGCATCTGTGCATTTCGATGATGTGAGCAAGACTTCCAGTTTTTGATTACATGGGATTAATGATAAGCAAAACATCTGTTGGCTCTGACGTTCTGCACATGTATGGAAAACTTGCATGATCAAATATAGCAATACTCACCATTTTGTATATGTAGACATTATTGTAGCAAACTGATGTTTATGTAGTGAATAAAAAGAGATATTGTAGCATTCCTGAGTGTGATACAATATTTGCAAGTTAATGTGGTTTTCCTGTTTCAACTTATTTCTGACTATAGTTCTTTGCTGGTCGCCAAGCCCCTTTATTTGAGATACCTAGTTATACTCGTTTTTTACAATAGGGCATGTTAGGGTCAGGTCAGGGCCAGCCACAGTTGAGCGGTGGCAACTTTTGCGATTTAGAGTGCCAACCTCTGCGGCTGGGCAGAGCACATCTTCCCATTAGGGAATTACAGGGTTCTGTTGGTTGTTTATATTCACAACTCCATTTCTAAATGGGCCTGGGGTACACTTGGATGGGTAGGCAGATTTTATTCACACCTAGCTCTACATAGTACATTTTTAACGCATATCTCCCCGAGACCCACAAACAGACTTGATGGTGGAGTTGGCATACTCCTGTCCCCACAATACACTTTCCAGGCCACCCCCCAGTTCCATCACTCTCATTCCCTTCTTTTGAGGTCCACACCATCAGGCTCTTCCGTCCCCTCTCCCTCAGAGTAGCAGTCATATACCGGCCCCCAGGCTCACCCACCCACTTCCTTGACTACTTCTCAGCCTGGCTGGCGCACTTCATGACCTCAGAACTCCCAACCCTTATCTTGGGAGACTTCAACATCCCCATTAACAGCCCCACTTCCACATCTTCCACTTCTCTAGGCCTCTCTCAGCTTTCAACCTCTGAAAGACAGTAACACCCTTGACCTGGTTTTTGTCTGGTTCTGTTCAATCTCCTACCTAAATATCTCACCGCTTCCCCTCTCTGACCACAACATTCTCTTCTTCATGCTCACAATTCCTCGCCAACCCCAGCACACTCCTGCCTACCACACATTCAGAAATCTACTAGACATTAACCCTCAGACACTTTCAGACTCCCTACACTCATCCCTGTCCCTCATCTCTTTATCCTGTCCTGATCTGGCTGTTCATCACTACAACGTCACTCTTAGAAGCACCCTTTACCAAGTAGCACCCCTCACCCTCAGAACCTCTAAACACAGAGTAAAACAGCCATGGCTCACATCACATACTCAACTTTTCCATCGATGCTCTAGGAGTGCAAAATGCCAATGGAGAAAAACCCGCACACCAGAAGATTTCATCCACTTCAAATTTATGTTATGAACCGTTAAGTCTGCCCTTCACCTCGCCAAACAGACATACTACACCACCCTGATCTCCTCACTAGCCAACAACCCCAAGAAACTTTTTGACACCTTTCACTCCCTCCTCAGGCCAAAAGCACAAGCCCCTATCACAGACATTTGTGCTGATGACCTGGCCTCCCACTTTATAGAGAAAATAGATAATATCCATCAGGAAATCCGCTCCCAACCACCAAGTGCTGTGACTCCCATCCCTCCCTTAATTTCCCCTATCTCACTCTCTACATTTGATCCCATCACAGAAGAAGAAGTCTCCAGACTCCTCTCTTCTTCTCGTATGACTACATGCACTACTGACCCCATTCCCTCACATCTCCTCCAGTCGCTCTCTCCTGTCGTCACAACTCACCTAACTGCGATCTTTAATCTCTCCATCTCCTCGGGCATTTTCCTGTCCTCCTTCAAACACTCCATTGTTACTCCATTACTAAAGAAACCCGCGCTCGACCCATCCTGCACAAACAACTACAGACCAGTCTCCAATCTCCCCTTCATCTCTAAACTTTTGGAGCGCCAAGTCTACTCTCACCTTACCCATTACCTCTCCACTCACTCCCTCCTAGACCACTCACAGGCCGGCTTCCGCCCGCTACATTCGACTGAACTGCACTCAAAGTTACCAATGACCTTCTGACTGTAAAATGTAACAGTGACCACTCTCTGCTCATTCTTCTCGAGCTTTCTGCAGCTGTAGACACTGTTGACCACTGTCTCCTACTCTCTAAGCTCCAGTCATTAGGCATTAAGGACAATGCTCTCTCCTAGTTCTCTTCCTATCTCTCTGACCGCTCCTTTAGTGTTTTGTTCGCAGGCTCGAAGACATCTACTCTTTCTCTTGCTGTCGGGGTACCTCAGTCCTTGGCCTCCTTCTCTTCTCTCGCTACATGGCCCCAATTGGACAGACCATCAGCAGATTTAGCTTTCAGTACCATCTTTGATGACACACAACTATACATGTCATCCCTCGACCTTACCCCCGCTGTACTACAGAATGCCTGTCTGTCTGCAGTCTCCAACATCATGTCCGCTCTCTATCTGAAACTCAACCTCTCAAAAACTGAACTTCTTCTGCTCCCGCCATATACTAACCTCCATAAATCTGACATTTCCCTCTTCATGGATGGCACAATAATAACACCCTGGCAGCAGGTGCGCTGTCTGGGTGTTATGTTTAACACCAATCTCTCCTTCACATCCCATATGCAATCTCTTGCCCACTCTTGCCACTTACACCTAAAGAACATCTCTAGAATCCGCCCTTTTCTTACCATGGAAACAACAAAAACCCTCAGTGTCACCCTGATCCACTCCTGCCTGGACTACTGCAATTCTCTATTAATTGGCCTCCCTGTTACTCGACTTCCCCTCTCCAGTCAATACTTAATGCAGCAGCCAGGGTTATCCATCTGGCTAATCGGTACTCGGACACGTCTGCTCTTCGCCAGTCATTACATTGGCTGCCCATTCATTATAGGATCAAATTCAAAGTACTTGTTCTCACCCACAAAGCTCTCCACAGTGTAGCACCCCCTAAATCTCCTCCCTCATTTCAGTTTATCGGCCTAACCGACCTCTGCACTCTGCAAACGACTTTCGACTAACCTTGTCACTAATCCGTACCTCCCGCTCCTGACTCCAAGACTCTCATGCTGCGTAAATCCTCTGGAATGCTCTACCCCAAGAAATTAGGACTATCCACAATTTTCATAGTTTTAGTTGCTCCCTCAAAATGCATTTGTTCAGAGCGGCCTATCACGCTCACTAATCTAAGTCATTTTGTGTGTAAGTGTGCGTGTGCAGCCCATTCAATATCTCCATCTCTCCCTCACTCCCTCAAGATGGCTTGACCATCATTGTAAATACACCATTATAAATACACACCTGTACTTTGTATCTCCCCCAACTCATTGTAGATTGTAAGCTCTCACGAGCAGGGTATTCTTATTTTACTTTAATGATTGTATGTTTAAAGTTGTTGCTTATGACTTGTGTTTTGAAACTGTTAAACTGTAAAGGGCTGTGGAATATGTTGGCGCTATATAAATAAAGATTAGTATTATTATCTATTTATATAATTGCCTTGTAATGTTTTCATTTCCTGTTCTGTCCAGATGTCACCGTATCCCAGAATTCCAAGCAGAGGAAGTTCATCGACCGCCATATTGGGACACCTCGAACAGGACAGCACATGAGGGGACAACACAGCACAGGAAGGAGAGAGACAGCAGACAAGGGGGATAGCACATGGGGTAGACAGGTCAAAGAAGAGAGCACAGACGGGAGAAATCAGCACATGAGGAAAGAGAGAGTGGATAGGTGGGTGAGCACATGGGGGGAGAGATCTCAACGCTGCAAAGCCTGCCCCCATCATGACATTACTGCCCTCGCATCAGACCTCCATCTAGTTATTAATAAACATTATGTTTTATAACTAGTATTTATTGTGTGAACTATTTTTCAGTTGAGTACTACAATATCTATTTTCCTTCGACTAAACTTCAGCTAACATCTGCTACATTAACTGTGATCAGTGAGTTATCTCTGTGTTATCTGTGGTGTTACATAGGACTGCAGGTAACATCCATTATATTATCTATACTCAGTAATCGATGTGTTATCTGTGGTGTTACCTATTTGAGGAGTTTCAACAGCTTTTTTCTTTGCTGAATGAAGAAGCAAAAGCTTCATCACAAGATTTCTCAGATGGTGCAACTCTTTTTTTTGCTTATGTGCATCAACAGATAAAATATCCTACTTACCCCCCTATTGAAGAAGCTTAGGCGAAACGCGCGTCGGGGAATCCTTGCTACCAGCGGGTCAGGTATTTTCATTCAGCCGCCATGTTTACTTTCAGTTTTGGTTTCATTTTCTAACAATTCGTCTTTTATGCACAGCAAAGCATTATTGCTAATATACTAATGTGATTCAGCTACTGCAATCTAGGGCTTTATATATGTGTTTACCACATGGTAATTTATATATATATATATATATATATATATATATAAACTTTTCATATGGAGATTTTTTTGCTCCTGTAAGAGACATATATTTGCACTTACTTTGCACTTTGCACTATGCACTTTAGAGTTTGCATATATTGGACAGCCCTTTTTTGCCTATCCTTTGATCATTTTTCTGGTCGTGTTCTTGTGCATTTAGGACAACAAATAGAGACCACTTACATATATAGCAACATTTTTTTTTTTGTGGCAGCATATTTTCCGTTAGCCCTATGGCAACTAAATAAGATATAAATTACAGACTTGGGAAAAATGTTTTCATCATCTTTATCTTTGAATTATGCACAGCTACCTAAGACTATATACATGGTGTCATTGTAACCGCATATTTAATGAGGATGTATTTTTAGTGCTCTTTCTTGTTGTACTCTTTTCACAGAGTTCTGTTCTGAGTGACCTTTCGCTGGTAGATATTTTTTTCACGTGTATCTCTGTTTTGTGACTCTTACAATGAGTATTAATTTTATTATTTACCAAATAAAATGTTGTTTTTAACATAATAAATTGTCTATTCTATTCATATGGCATATACTTCCCCCCTCTTTTTTGTTTGAATTCATGTATACAATAGTTGCTGCTGCATTGCATATTTATTGTAACTTTAGTGTTAGTATTTATAGGGGAGTACCCCCAAAAAAATCATTCACAATTTTGACAAAAAAATGTAAAATTTTTATAACTGAAATCTCATTACAGAATTTCAAGAATTTTTGTTGGATACTTTACAATTTTGCCCCTTGTATCCCTGCCTGGTGCAGGAACAGACACTCAGCAAAGTGTTGTCTCTGCAGGAAATGGAGAGGGTACCCATGGTAAGATATGCAGTCAGCAAGTCTGCTATGCAAAAGCCTCACCCTGTAGGGAAGAAAGCTTTATCCTGGTAATACGCCAATTCACTATCTCCATGAGATCATTACAATTTTAACAAAAATTGGGCCCAGTCCTGTGTATGCTACTACTGAGTGAATTTACCCTAGATGTAGGCACAATAAAATTTAAATTCACCAAATATTACAAAGAAGGTGAGTCATGAGACATAGTAAGAATAACACAATAAATTTTGCTTTGGCGAAAAAAAAACATTTTGTGCCAAAACCTGGCAGGCATGGCTTTTTTTATTAAAAATAATGGTAGCTAGGTATCTTCTATTGAGTCTGAGTACAAATGATTATTTTGCAAAAGGCAGTACAATCTAGGCATTTTGACATCGATTGTGGTGAACTTGGACATATGGGAGTTTGGTCTCTTCACAAACAGGAAGCATGTTTCTTGGGGACATAAAAGGCTATCCAATCACACAAAAGAAGGGCAGGAGAAAAAGTACAGAAATCAGTAGATGAGGATGACAAAATCAAAGAGGCATTACTTGTGGGTGTGGACTGGTTCCTAGAAAGGAAAAGGAGGACAGCTTGAGCCTTCCACATCTTGCTGACCAGTTTGATTTCCATCCATGAGCTGACAGAATAACATACTATATATTCTAGCTGATGTGTGCAAAGATAAAGATAACCAAAAGTAGAGTCTGCACACTGCAATAGATTAATCTTCCAGCTGCATGGAAAATAATTTCCACATCCAATTTGTTTGCACATAAGAATCACCACTACCATCACCACAGCTTTCAGGCATGGTTGAGCCACATCCCTCAACAGCATGTGCATCATCACCTATTCCAGAGCTGAGAAAAGAGCAAGAAGAGTTTGCCTAAAAAGATCTTTAAGCCACATGTTGCTTGCGCTGGGCATTGCTGAGACCAAGACCATTATCCTCTTATGGCATCATCAGTATTGCACCCGTCTGGTTCTCAGATCTAATCCACCCTAGAATCATCACCACCATAACTGATTTGGCTGATATTTACTTCTGTTTAGATATCTCTTGAGCTTCTTCTTACCTTCCTTACTGAATTCCACCTTGAGATTTGCTACTATCACAGCCATTGCTCCAGAAACCACTGGAGCCATAGGCGGAGGAGGACATGACTTGGGGATGGGTGGACCTTTACTCCTGCAGCTTTTTGGTATAGTGTAGATTTTTAAGCTAGAGTGATGTTGCTTTCAGAGTAAGAAGCCCAGTATGTCTGTGCCTGGTGAGTTACTGTGAGGAGGGTAGGGCTTATATAGAGCAGGAAATCTGTGTCTCTTCCCTCTTTCTTGGACAGGATGAACAGGAGGAAGCATGTCTGCAGTTTCAGGGAGTATAATACTGGGGTTATCGCCTCACACGACAGATGATAGGAGCACATTCACCTCAGACACCATGTACCAGTGTAGTATCAGCTCCTACATTATGTATGGGACCAATATTACCTCAGCAATTCATGGAGCTGCCATGTCCCTCATGTGCATGCTACATTTTCCTCACAGACTGTGAGATAACTTCCGTGTGACCTTCCTGCAGACATGCTTCATATACTACTCTGCAATCACCTCAGACATGGTGTAGTGTGTACTAGGGTAGTATCAGCGCCTACATCATATCTGGGATCAAGATTACCTCAGTAATTCATGTAGCTGCCATGTTCCCTCACTTATTGCAGAGGCAGCTTTTGTGTGACCTCCCTGCAGACATTTCTGATATACCACATTACTGCTGTATTATACAGAGTCTTCATGAGTTCTGGGTTTATGTATGATAGGACAGAGCAGGGACACAGTGTCTGCCATTACTATGGTGGAGCTGGGCAGTCACATTTATTAGAGACACTGGTGAGAGGAGCAGTCGGGGGATGGTATATATGTATGATGATGAGAGGCTGCACTTCATGTCAGTGCAGTGTATACTGACACTGCTGTGTGCTGATTATCCCCCCTTCCCAGTTATGGAGTCTGATGATCTGTATGTGACACATCTGTTACATACTGTGAGGCTGGGTGTGCAGATCCAGTGTAGCCAGGTTACTCACTATATATGTGGTATATGTGTAAAGGCTCTATTCCTGTGCTGTATACTTAACCTGTACCACAGGTCTGTATACATGATATCACTCCTCACTCTGCTATACACGGATCATGTTGGGTATAGACATCCTGTGCCTCCAGGTCATTTTCCTGGCTGTACATATAACCTGGACATGACTTCCAGCTTAGTGCTTGATTTCTGTAGCGATTGCTGCCTTTAGTCCTCCCCCTCATATATTGCATGATCAGAGTATACCCACCAAGAGCTTATTTTATATTACCTAAGATGGTGGATGGAACAGGCCTGAATGGTTTATGTTATGGTTTATCATGTGTAAAATAAATAATCGGTGAGTGACTCGGCACATTTGAGTGTGCACTAATAACTCAGCACATGGCGGGCAGTGAGGGGGCACTCCTAGTGTGAGGCTGCTCATTGCTCTGGAGGACACATCATGGGCCCAGTTTTCAGCCCTGTCTCTCGTCTATTGTAATTGTATGTAGTAGAGTGACTGGGATACAGAACTTGCAGTTTTCTGCACACACACCTATGGCTGCAGGCAGCTTATATTAGACCTACATATTTCTTACCATTTATGTGCAGCCGGTGATTAGAGTCTGTAACTGCTGTAGAGGAGCAGGCGGTTTCTCATATAACACAGCATTGCCCATCTCTGTCTATTTCTGGACCTTACGATGGGATATTTTCCATTATTAACCTGTTGTATACCTTGGTTGTAAACCTGTGAGTTTTTCACCCTCACTTATCCCACATTTTGTGCGGTTGGAGGGGTCCTTGAAGTTGGTTAAATATGGTTTGGGGGATCCATTGGGATATGGTTTCCTCCTTTTGGAATTCAATATGGTTCTGGATCTGGTGAAAGGTGGAGGGGAGTTTCGGCAAGGGTTTGTCGGATCCCCAGGAAATTCAAGTGAACATCGGAACCCTTGTGGTTATGGTGCTCCCGAGCTAGTGGGGTAACGGCTGGGAGTAATTGTTGGTACATTTTATGTTCACTTTATGTTTGGTAATCACTGGATTTTGGGAGCTTCAAGGACTCCTACCAGCGTGTTAATATTATTTATGTTTTGATGTTTTATGGTATGTTTGTTTTAATAAAGGTGTGAATAATAACTTAAAAAAAAAAAAAAAAAAAAAAGGGGATCAGTGTATACTCACCAAGTGCTTATTTTATGTTACTTAAGATGGCAGATGGCACAGGCCTGAGTGGATTACCTGGAGCCTGGTGGTTAGGGGGGTCCTAGAAGTTGGTTAGAAATTGGTCTGGGGGATTCATTGGGATATGGATTCCTCTTTTTGGAAGTTAATATGGTTCTGGACCTGGTGAAAGGTGGAGGAAATTCAAGTGAACGTTGGAACCCTTGTGGCTATGTGCTCCCGATCTAGTGGGGGTAACAGCTGGGTGTAATTGTTGGTACATTTTATGTTTGGTAATCACCAGATTTGGGAGCTTCAAGGACCCCCCCCAGCGTATTAATGTGATTTATGCTTTAAAGTTTATTTTATGTTTATTTTAATAAGAACATGAATTTAAAAAAAAAAAAAAAAAAAAAAAAAAAAACAAACAAACATTTGTTTTCCTTTTAGTGGGTCCTGGAAGCTATTTATAAATTGGTCAGTAGGGGTAACCATATTAAGTATGGACCTCTGGGTGGGGTTCTTGGAGTTGATGCTGAATCAGCAAAAAGGAATTGGAAGTTAAAATTCTGGATCTGGCTTTTGGTTACGGCTCTGGACGGGTAACTCTGGACGGGGTGTTACCCGGGAGCTTTCGGTGGTTGGACTTCCCGGAATGGGATGTTTGGTGCCCTCGAGCTGGTGGTTTACGGCTGTGGGTAACGTGGATTTTTTAAGTTCTTGTGTGTTTGCCAAAATATTTAGCCAGTATTTTTGGGGCTCCAAGAACCCTCCCCTCATGTCGTATATGATTGTGTATTTAATACTTATTGTAAATGTTTGTTATTTGTTAATAAACTGGCCGCGGACCCCCCTGGGTTTGGAAGGATAACCAATTCAGGTATGGCACCCTGGTTTTGAGGGGTAATCATCTCGTGTATGGCCCCCTGGTGTGGAGGGTAACCATCTCGTGTATGGCCCCCTGGTGTGGAGGGGGTAACCATCTCGGGTATGGCCCCCTGGTATGGAGGGGTGACCATCAAGGTATGGCCCCCTGGTCTCCAGAAGCATTTATATTTTATAGGACCCTGTTAGGGTAATGTCCCTGGGGTCAGGGCAATCATATTTTGCATGCCTACAGAAGAAATTGGCTCCTCTGTGCCAGGGACGGCGGCTGGAGGGGTGAAGAGAACAAGGTTGTCGTCTGGACAATGCAGTTATCTAGTGCACAAAACTGAAGAGCACTGCACCTAATCAGTGTGCCCTTGAGTCAGTGGGAGTGACTAAGGGTAAAGTAATCAAGTGCATTAACATGAAGGGCGATATGCCTATTCCCGATGCCCTAGAGCTGGTGTGAGCGGCTAAGGGTATCATCAAGTGCATTAACACAAAGGGCAGTATGCCTACTCCCGGTGCCCTTGAGCCAGTGGGAGCCGCTAAGGGTAAAGTAATCAAGTGCATTAACAAAAAGGGCAATATGCCTATTCCCAATGCCTTTGACCCAGTTGGAGAGGTCAACAGTAAATGTTATCAAGTGCATAAAAAACAATTAACAATGGCGTGGCCGGGTTATTAATAATGCCTTTGTAGACTTTTTTTCTGCTTTAGGTTTATTTAAATTGCTGCTTCCAGATATTCTGAATGTTATTTTATGGTCGGTTATAATGTTGATGTTATATTGTGTATAGTTTTAATTACTCCCTATTTATAATATCTTTCTATTGATATGTTCATCACTTTTCGGGTAGTGATAGTAAGTGGGTTTAAGAAATTTTACTGCACAGCTACTGTAAATAATGGTGGTTTCTAGAACTAAAATCTGTGATTTGGTGAATTATTAGAGCTGGCTACAATACATGCGGTATAATAGTTTTTTGAGGCATGACAGATGTCATTATGCAGGTATTCAGATTGTGGCTATGACCTTAATTATGACTTACTTTCCACATTCCCCATTATGGGATCCTCATTGCAGGATGTTTAACAACTGCTATTTTGCTGTAGTTACCGTATTATCGATTATAACTTGGTAGCATGGCATCGATAAAATTAATCTGTCGGAGCTCTGGAATTTTAATTTTATTACTTGTGTGCACAGACTTTCCATAGCATGTAGAAATGGTTGATGGCTTTATTAGGCATGGTTGGTGGGGGCGAGTCCATTTAAGGTGTCAAATGGCCTCTCTGGTGGCGGTTTAGGAGTCAGGTGGAAGTTGCAGGCAAGTTAAGGTGGACTCATTTTAACTAATAGAGGATGTAAAACCTCATGGTGGTGAACAGGCTCGGCTTTGGTGGCCAGCCTCAAGGACGTTGTAATGGTAACGTCAATCAGGGGCGGCCACAGTGGTTAAGCACAGGAGTGAGGATAATAGGGTCATTGGTGCCCTGAAAGTTTACTGGCTCTGCTTGAATGGCAAGCCAGTGTGTGCCGCCCCTTTATGGCTGTCTGGCCTGGTTCTGTATGTCAGACAGCAGGGATATCACAGTACTTGTCAATCCCAATGTACTAGCACTTCACCTGACTCCTACTGTGATTGTGTTAATCCTGTGATTTAAATAAAGCTGTGGCCATTTTGACAACCAAAAATAATGTGTTGTGTATTTATTCTAGTGCCTAGGTTTACTGTAGTTATGGTGGTTTTAACATGGAGTGGGGGTCCGTCCCATATCCATAAGTCATGACATAATAGCTCACATATCCAGCAAAACAGCTTGGTGTTAGAATCTTGTCCTCCCTCTATCCCGCCCCTTGTCATCAAAGTGTTAAAACTGACTGCTCATCTCTTCCAATAAATCAACTAGAAGATGTTGATGAGGCAGAGCAGAAACAGGTGTCTTTGACAAAATGGAAATTCTGTGATCTTCAACAATGAGTGTTATTTATAGCAGTGAAGGATGTGGACATGACAGAATATTGACTCAAGCTGATGGTGTCTCTGTCAGAGGCTACTTCATCCCGATGTGACTGAGACGAGTGATGTGACAGATATTCCATTATGCCCTCTGCTGCCTCCCCACTGATTCACTTGCCAGAGTCAAAGTAGGCCAATTGTGACATGCATTTCCTACTATTAGTGCAAGAATGGTTCATAAGAAAAATTGCCGGTGATGCTATTGCTAGTGTCAATCACATTTTTTGCCATAGCATGAGGTTTTTTGTTTGTTTTCTTTTTTCTTAAGATTCCATGTCCATTTTGATTTCACATACATTTTAGACACAAGTATTCTATTCTAAGTCTACTATTCTATTCCTTTACCGAGAACTTGTAAAAACCTAACCAAATTTGGAAACCTTTATAATCAACCACAATTGCAAGGCAGGGTTCCCGTGATACAAAACCAGCCTGCTCATAATAATGATGTGGTGTATATGTGTCTCCAATCTGATAATTTAAACATAGGTGGTAAAACAGATCTTATCCTAATTCTTGACTGTGATAGTCCCCCTGATTGACTGCACTAGACACTAGAGTTAAGGGCCTGTTACACATAGCGATATCGCTAGCAATATCGCTAAAGTGTCACCGATTTTGTGACGCAGCAGCGATATCATTAGCAATATCGCTACATGTGATACTCACCACTGACCAGCTCCCCCGCTGGTTATCGGTGACCGCGCGAGATCGGCCTGGCCCATTTCTCGCCGTCCGTGAGCCATGGATGCAGGCGGAAGATGGTCACCCTCGCCGTGTCTGACAGGTAAGTATCGACCGCCGACCGCTGCTGCATCGCTGGTGAGATATGCCTGTGTGGCAGCTCACTAGCGACCATTTAGCGATGCACCAGCGATCCTGACCGGGTCATATCGTGGTCGGAATCGCTGATGCATCGCTAAATGTAACGGGGCCTTTAGGGATATGATAGCTACATGACATTATGGGGAAGCCGAAGGTGATACTACTGATGTCCTTAGCTCATCCTAAGGATTCAGCAGCTTGTGGACATTTTTTGCTGGGGGAGAGGAACAGTCAGCTCATATAAAATGGCAAACTATTTGAATGTGTGCAGGCCTGAATATTTCAAGAAATTTGCCTCAAAGTTTATTTTCCACAGATCAATTTGGTCATCTCTAGCTATAATGTGTCCATGCGAATGCTGTAAAGCTTTTCTCTCTATTGCTAATAGGCAGAGCATCAGCCCAGGCAAATGACTGCTCCTATAACTCTATATACAAAAATAGTATTAAAAAAATCTACAGATGTAAATAAAATATTTTATGTTTCAAATTAAGTAATAAAAATGTAAAAAATAAAGTAATAGATTCCCTTTAAATTACTTGAAAAACTTTTTTAAATGTCAAGCAGTAAGAAGGTTGTAAATTTCTTGGCCCTGAGAAAGGCGTTCTGCAGCCAAATATTCATTCATGAATTTTTAATGATTATGAAATTACTTGTATTCATAAGAATAAGTAATATAAAAGATGGTAAATAAACTATTGTGCAGCATAAGGTATGCGCTAATATTCTAGAATATGAGGGATCTTGAAAAACATCACTTTCAAATTTAGTAACATTGGTCATGTAAAGATTTTATTATTACTTTTGAATTTTTCAGTAAATATAATGATACCTAAATACACTCAGATTGCACAGATCAAAAGATTGTATGACCTGAAATGCTTGGGCTGATAATTAGAGATGAGATGATCGATCCACGTTGGATCGTGTATGAGGCAAATTTCTTTGAAACTCTTGGTTTAACAACAATTCAAACATTTTGAGATTCAATTTGGGGTTCGGTTATAAAAAAAAACAGCACCACTTTTTTCACTGCTGAAGCATCAGAAAGCAGGCTAATGTCTTTTTTTCCATGGCCAATCAATTAAATTCATAGCGAATATATATTATACCACAGTGCAACCATGTAAAGATCTCAAAATGGGAAACTGTAAAGGTGTCATGCTGACCCGTCCTGTGTGACGCGACCCGCAGGCCGGTAACTGAAACTACAAGACGCGGCACGTGATACTGTCCTGTGTGACACGGCGAGCAGGCCGGTACTACAACAACAAGACACGGGGAAAGGGGAAGCAGTTACAACGGTGGGCCCTGCGATAGGGAAAGGGGACGTGGAGACCTCCTGCACTCCCCTGAGTCAGTGTCCCTAATGCTCCTAACGTTCCCTATGCCGGTTCTGCACCGGGCGCCGATCAGGAACCTGTCGCCCTAGCACACCCTACACCTATCCCTTGCTAGGGAGCTGGGTGGTGCAGGCACTGGCCCCACCGCTGTACTAATACACACTAAGGAAAAACACAAAAAGGGAAACACCACTTAGCTTTACTCTGTTGCACTTGCTCCTGGCAACAGAGTCCACCACCAGATTGCAGCTCTCCTCCTGAATAGCTGCCACCAAGCTCTGTCAGAGCTACGTACAAGAAAATTCCCTCTGACTCCTTCCACACCAGGGCTAAGACAGTGCTGCAAGGAACGCTCTCCAGCTCCTTCCTCCACCAAGGATGGTTGAAAAGACCACTATCACCAACACTGATTGCAACACCTGTGACTCTTTTATAGCAGAGCTAGAGCAATCACACCTGCATGATAATCATGTGCACTAACTAAAGAAACCAGAGTGCAATGAGGCTCACCACCACCAGGGGCAAATTTAGAAAAAAGACACCACAGTGCAATAATCCTAATGGCCACTGGGGGAAAAAAACAAACTTAAGCACAGCTTAAGAAAAAAAAAGGTTACCTGTGTTTTTTATCAGTCCTGATCCAGCATGGATCATGACAAAAGGTCCCTAAGCAAATTATAGGTCTGAAGGCATGAACACTGACCAGAGAAGCACACCACAACCCCCTCACATCACTTCAACGTGCATATCGCTATTGCTTTGTCAGCGACTGTAGTGAGATTTCTGTCATATGGATGAATTATACGGACTCTCGGGTTGTGCCCCCCTCCCAACGAGCGATACATGGACGCGGGCGGGAAGACGTCATCATCGCCACGTCTGACAGGTAAGTAACGACCGCCGACCGCTGCTGCATCGCTGGTGAGATCTGCCTGTTTGGCAGCTCACTAGCGACCATTTAGCGATGCACCAGCACAAACCTCACTTGTTGAATGTACATCTGGCACTGGTCTAGGAGAAGCTGCTCAGATAAGTAGACATGGCGATCACCTGGGATAGTGAACACTAGGAGACAGCCAACGCCTCCCAATCACATATTTGCCAGTTGAGCTGTCAATCAACACACTGACAGCTCAGCACACCCCTGAACCTGATTGGATGACCATATTTCTCTAATTTAGCAAACAGAGAGGTCTCTCTCAATCTCTGTAACACAGCACAGACATGTTACTGGTGAGTGTCCAAGTCTGGCGAGAAAATTAGAATGTCATCGAGGTATAATAAAACAAATCTTCCAATGCAATCAGAGAAAATATAATTCATAAAATTTTGAAACACAGCAGGTGCATTAGATAAGATTTTGACCTGTTTCGCTCAGATTAGAGTTGAGTGAAATGGGTTGGTCAAATTCAAAAGTCGCCGACTTTCGCTAAAGTCGGGTTTCGCCTCGCGAAACCCGACAATAGCATGAGGTCGGCCATGCGGTCGCCGACCTGAGCACCAAAGTCAGATTTCCCAGAATGCTTGCACCTGACTTTTTTCAGCCACTGAGCAAGGACGTACACTGTGGGCAATGAGATGATATCCTCCACTCCCTGCCGACTTTGCTTCCCCATTGACTTGCATTGATTTTTGTGTTCAGCTGGACCTTCGACTTTTAACGATAGTAGGCCGATTTCATTCGACTCGACTTTTGAGAAAGTCGGGTTTCATGAAACCCGACTCGACCCTAAAAAAGGCAGTCGCTCATCTCTACCTCATATATTAAAACGCCGTTTTCCACTCATCACCCTTCTGGATGCATATCAAATTGTAAGCCCCTCTAAGATCAAGTTTAGAAAACACCCTGGCCTGTTATGATGAGTCACCGAAGGAGGAAAAAACAAAATACCAGCTAAGTCCAGAAAAACCAGAGAGGTTGGCAGCTATCGGATTGCAGACCCCTGAACCTATCCACAACAACTAGCAGTAGCCGTGGGGGGTTCCTACGGTGCCCTAGACCCCTCGATCACAGCCGGAGAACTATATAGCCTAAAGACAGAAAGGGGGAAACTAAACTGCCCCAGAGCAGACCCCAAAGCAATAGGCAGCCCCCAACATATAATGACGGTGAAGCAAGATGAAGACACTAACACAGATAGAAAGATAGGTTGAGCAAATGATGGGGCCCAAGCTAACTACATAAGACAGGATAGGAAAGCTGCTGTCTGCCATCCATAAAAACCCTATAAAAATGAGCCAACCGACTGATAGGAAAAACAGGGCGTGAAGTCGCTAGGCTTCAAAAGACTATATCAGCACTCAGGTATTGTCACGTCTCCGACAGATTTGGGGCCTGCTGTTCCGGTCGCAGCCACTAGGAGGCGCCGGGCCGCCACTTCGCCGTCAGACTCGGGGACGGCTGTTCCTGCCTCGGCCACTGGGAGGCGCCGTGGTTCTATTACGTCGCCGTCAGACTCAGGGCCTATGGTCCCAGCTTTAGCCACTAGGAGGCGCCGGTCTGTCACGTCACCGTTGGATTCGAGGCCTGCTGTTCCGGTCACGGCCACTAGGAGGCGCCAGACCGCCACTTCACTGTCAGACTCGGGGACAGCTGTTCCTGCCTCGGCCACTGGGAGGCGCCGTGGTCCGCCCGTGAGTTATGGTGGTGACAGAGAAGTGGCTCCTGCGCAGGCATCTGGTGGGCGCAGGCTCCGCCCCTCTGTCAGTCGTCAGGGGGTTACTGCAACTCCATCTGGCCTGGTCCTGGGGGCGGCCCTAATGACATCACCAGTCCAGGAACCTGTGAGGGATGACCTGATCCCTCAAATACCTTGGGACTGGTCTTGCAAGCCGCCGGATATATTCTTGGTTCCCCTGTGTGTTACTTAGTGATTGATTTCTGTTTGACTCTGACCTCAGCCTGGATTTCTGACCCCTCTTTTGCCTGACGATTCTGTACTTCTGCTACTCTCCTGGTTTGTGACCTTGGCCTGGATATTCTGACTTTGCTACTTCCTAACGATTCTGTACCTCTGCTGCCCTCCTGGTTTTTGACTCTGACCTTGGCCTGAAATTGACTCTGCTATTGCCTGCCGTTTTTGTACTTCACTCTGACGACCGTCCAGCTCTGGCCGCTGCTCCTATTCAGACAGTACCTCCTGGGCTCTGTTGTAAATCCAGATCCCTGTATAGGGGTAAAGGGTATCAGTGTTTCTCGGGGTGTTGCCTGGCTGCAGCCCAGAACCGCAGACGGACGTTACATTATATCCGGCCATAAAATTAACTGCTTCTTGTGTATATACCCAACATATACAAAAGCAGTCTCCCTGAACTTTTTTTTTCTTCTTCTGACTGAGCTGATTTTTAGCCTGAACACCTGTTTCAGTGCACAGCCTGGAAGATCTCTCTCATTTTCTTGGACAACTATGCGGCAGTCTGGAGTCTTCAGGGAGAGAGCTGCACCTCAGAGATCCATGCTCCTGGCACGTCGACCTCTGGGCAACTACTCTGGCTATGGTTGCCCAGGGGCTCAGGTATTGCCCGCAGATGCGGCTAAAGTTTTATTACCCATTTCAGTTTCATGTGGTCAGAAATCGCTGTGTTTAAATGCGTATGTGGATAGTGGCTCTGAAGGAAATTTTATGGATTCCTTGACTGCTAGGAATCTGGGTGTAACTCTACTAAAACTTAATGCCCCTATTAAAACCACGGCTATTAATGGCACGTCCATTATTCAGGAGGGGGTTAAGTTTGTTACTGCCAAGGTTGCTATGTCTGTGGGAGCCTTACACACTGAGCTGGTGTCATTTTTTGTGATGGACAATTTAACCTCTGCAGTTATTCTGGGTATGCCATGGCTACGCCAGCACAATCCTGTCATCGACTGGCACTTGGGTGACGTTGTACGCTGGAGCCCACAGTGTCAGAAAAATTGCATATCCTTGGCAGTAAACCAAGTTAAAGTTAAAACCCCCCACATACCATTTGCTTTCAGAGATTTTGAGGATGTCTTTTCTATTGTAGAATCTGAAAAGCTACCCCCTCACAGAGAGTATGATTGCCCTATTGATCTGATTCCGGATGCCCGTCTCCCTAAGGGAAGAATATTTAATCTCTCTGGCCCAGAGCGTCAGGCCATGAATCACTATATTGCAGATAGCCTAAGAAAAGGGTTTATCAGACCGTCCATTTCTCCAGTTGGAGCTGGGTTCTTCTTTGTGGAGAAGAAAGATGGTGGTCTCAGACCCTGCATTGATCGGGAGTTGAATGCAATCACTATAAAAAACCAGTATCCGCTTCCACTCATCCCTGATCTTTTTAATCAGCTAACAGGAGCCTGTTGGTTTACTAAACTTGACCTCCGGGGGGCATATAATCTGGTCCGCATAAGAAAGGGAGATGAGTGGAAAACGGCCTTCAATACACCCCTTGGCCATTTTGAGTACCTGGTTATGCCGTTCGGACTCAGCAACGCACCTGCCGTATTTCAGCACTTTGTTAATGATATTTTTAGAGACATTTGTGGGGTGTATGTCGTGGTGTATTTAGATGACATTCTGATTTACTCTGCTGACCCTCTGACACACTCTCAACACGTCTGTTCTGTGCTACAAAGACTACGTGAACACTCCTTGTTTGCTAAACTGGAGAAATGTGTCTTTTTTGCTGAGGAGGTACAGTTTTTAGGATACATGGTTTCAGGTAAAGGCTTCCGCATGGATCTTGCCAAGGTCCAGCCTATTAAGGCGTGGGTGCAACCAAAATCGCTGAAAGCGCTGCAGCGATTTTTGGGGTTCGCTAATTATTACCGCAAGTTTATTAGAGGTTTCTCAGAGATTGCCAAGCCACTCACGGATCTGACCCGGAAAGGGGTGGACGTGGCCAACTGGAATCCTGAAGCAATTCAGGCGTTTTCTACGTTAAAAGAGAGTTTTGTGGCCAACCCAGTTTTGGTTCAGCCGGATCTGGACCGTCCATTTATTGTGGAGGTGGATGCCTCTGAAGTCGGAGTCGGAGCAGTGCTATCACAAGGCACTACATCCCTCACTCAGCTTCGTCCATGTGCGTTTTTTTCCCGCAAATTCTCTCCCACGGAGAAAAACTATGATATTGGGAATCGGGAACTATTGGCAATTAAATGGGCCTTCGAGGAATGGCGTCACTTCCTCGAGGGCGCCAAACACAAGATCACGGTAATTACTGATCATAAGAACCTGACATACCTAGAATCAGCAAAAAGGTTAAATCCTAGACAAGCAAGGTGGGCATTGTTTTTCTCTAGGTTTAATTTTATAATCACCTTCCGCCCTGGTACAAAAAATGTGAGGGCCGATGCCCTCTCTCGCAGTTTCTGCCCCTCACAAGCCGAGGACTGTGAACCAGTTCCGATATTGGCCACTGGGATCATTGTGTCCGCAGTGTCATTGGACCTTCTGGAGGAGATCCGTAAATCCCCAGAACAAGCCCCTGACACTACGCCACCCAACAAATTGTTTGTTCCGCCTGCGTTTCACCTACAAGTGCTTAGAGAATCACATGACTCTGTCTTAGCAGGCCATCCTGGTCTCAATAATACCGCCAGATTGATAACTAGGAATTTTTGGTGGCCGACGGTGGTTAAGGACTGCAAAGATTATGTCTTAGCATGTGAGGTCTGTGCCCGCGCCAAGTCCTCCCATACTCGCCCTGCCGGCTGGCTCCAGTCCTTGCCCATCCCCGAGAGTCCATGGACCCACATCTCCATGGACTTCATTACGGACCTACCATCCTCAGATGGAAAGACGTGTATCTGGGTGGTGGTGGACAGGTTCAGTAAACAATGTCATTTTGTCCCCCTGTCGGGGTTACCTAACTCGGAAACGTTGAGTAAACTGTTTATTGTACATGTGGTACGTTTACACGGTGCCCCGGTCAATATTGTGTCTGACAGGGGTACCCAATTCGTGTCAAAGTTCTGGAGGGCGTTCTGTAAACGCATTGGTATTGAGCTATCTTTTTCCTCGGCTTACCACCCTGAAACCAATGGGCAAACCGAACGTGTCAACCAGGCTCTGGAGCAATACCTTTGTTGCTACATCTCAGAACACCAGTCCGATTGGGCAGAACATCTGCCACTAGCCGAGTTTGCCCTAAACAATCAGTATCAGGACTCCATTAAGTCTACCCCCTTTTTCTGCAACCACGGGCTGCATCCGCGCTTTGGCTCATTCTCGGCCAGAATGTCGGAGCTTCCTGGGGTAGAGAAAAATATACATCGTTTAAAAACCATTTGGTCTGAGGTAAACTCTAACTTGAAAGGGGCCCGGGTTAGACAGACCTCAGCAGCGAACAAACGGCGATCCAAAGGACCGCACCTGGGAGTTGGAGACAAAGTTTGGCTCTCCAACAAAAACATCAAGCTTAAAGTACCGTCTGCCAAACTGGGTCCCAGATTTATTGGTCCATACGAGATTATAGAGGTGATTAACCCGGTGGCCTTCCGTTTAAAACTCCCTCTGTCTTTCAAATTACCCAATGTCTTCCACAAGTCTCTCCTCAAGTTGTACCGCTCCCCAATTCACCCTGTCCCGTCCCCTCCTCCTCCCGTTTCGGTCGGAGGGTCCTTGGAGTATGAAGTCCAGGGTGTCCTTGACTCCCGCCTTGTAAGAGGGTCCGTACAGTATCTGATACACTGGAGGGGCTACGGCCCGGAGGAGAGGTCCTGGGTCCCTGCGCGGGACATCCATGCAAAAGCACTAATTAGAAGGTTTCACCTCCTTCACCCTGACAAACCAGGTTTTGAGGGTCCGGAGGCCCCTCTTGGAAGGGGGGGTACTGTCACGTCTCCGACAGATTTGGGGCCTGCTGTTCCGGTCGCAGCCACTAGGAGGCGCCGGGCCGCCACTTCGCCGTCAGACTCGGGGACGGCTGTTCCTGCCTCGGCCACTGGGAGGCGCCGTGGTTCTATTACATCGCCGTCAGACTCAGGGCCTATGGTCCCAGCTTTAGCCACTAGGAGGCGCCGGTCTGTCACGTCACCGTTGGATTCGAGGCCTGCTGTTCCGGTCACGGCCACTAGGAGGCGCCAGACCGCCACTTCACTGTCAGACTCGGGGACAGCTGTTCCTGCCTCGGCCACTGGGAGGCGCCGTGGTCCGCCCGTGAGTTATGGTGGTGACAGAGAAGTGGCTCCTGCGCAGGCATCTGGTGGGCGCAGGCTCCGCCCCTCTGTCAGTCATCAGGGGGTTACTGCAACTCCATCTGGCCTGGTCCTGGGGGCGGCCCTAATGACATCACCAGTCCAGGAACCTGTGAGGGATGACCTGATCCCTCAAATACCTTGGGACTGGTCTTGCAAGCCGCCGGATATATTCTTGGTTCCCCTGTGTGTTACTTAGTGATTGATTTCTGTTTGACTCTGACCTCAGCCTGGATTTCTGACCCCTCTTTTGCCTGATGATTCTGTACTTCTGCTACTCTCCTGGTTTGTGACCTTGGCCTGGATATTCTGACTTTGCTACTTCCTAACGATTCTGTACCTCTGCTGCCCTCCTGGTTTTTGACTCTGACCTTGGCCTGAAATTGACTCTGCTATTGCCTGCCGTTTTTGTACTTCACTCTGACGACCGTCCTGCTCTGGCCGCTGCTCCTATTCAGACAGTACCTCCTGGGCTCTGTTGTAAATCCAGATCCCTGTATAGGGGTAAAGGGTATCAGTGTTTCTCGGGGTGTTGCCTGGCTGCAGCCCAGAACCGCAGACGGACGTTACAGGTATATTCTGAAGACAGAGCAAAAGATCAACAGATCAGAGACAAAAATGGAATTCAGCTCACCCCCGGCTGGGGATGGCAGAACTCCCAAAAAACAAGGCAAAACAAAAAACAAAACTGAAGAGTACAAAGCAGAGCAGAAAAACTTAGCTTTGAGATGCAGGAATCAGACTGGTCTCCAAGAATCCAGCAGGAAAATCACCAGCCAGGAAGAAGGGCGTCGGCAGCCTTATATCCAGTCCTCAATTCCAGCCACCCAGTCATCATCTAGCTGCCCAGGTGTCTGATAATCAGCCTCACTACTTTCCTTCACCAGAGGAGGGAGTTCATCAGACCTCAATAGTGAAGGGAAAAATGAACTCACAACAGTACCTCCCCCTTGAGGAGGGGTCACCGAACCCTCATCTATGCCACCAGGGCGATCCGGGTGAGCCCGATGAAAGGCATGCACCAATCTTTCGGCATGAATATCAGAGGCAGAGACCCAGGAATTATCCTCCTGACCATAACCCTTCCACTTAACCAAATACTGGAGTCTCCGTCTAGCCAGACGGGAATCCAGTATCTTCTCTACCTCATATTCCATGTTACCTTCAACCAATATAGGGTCAGGAGGTGCCACCACAGGAACTACTGGTTCAACAAACCTCTTTAACAAGGACTTATGAAACACATTATGAATTTTAAATGTGACAGGAAGAGCCAACCAAAAAGAGACCGGATTAATAATCTCCAAAATCTTGTAAGGTCCAATAAATCTAGGCTTAAACTTAGGAGAAGCCACCTTCATAGCGATATTTTTTGATGACAACCAAATCAGATCACCCACCTTAAACTGGGGACCAACGGTCCTATGCCGGTTGGAAAACCACTGGGCCTTTTCCTTGGAGAGAGACAACTTATCCACTACTTGGTCCCAGATCTGGTGCATTCTCTCCACCACAGTGTCAACACCTGGGCAGGCAGAAAGCTCCACCTGCCCTGAAGAAAATCGAGGGTGAAAACCAAAGTTACAAAAAAAAGGTGACATCAAAGTGGCTGAACTAGCTCTATTATTTAAAGCAAATTCGGCCAAGGGCAAAAATGAAACCCAATCATCCTGATCGGCAGAAATAAAACATCTCAAATACGACTCCAAAGTCTGATTTGTTCTTTCCGTCTGTCCATTGGTCTGAGGGTGAAGCGCAGAGGAGAAGGACAACTGAATTCCCAGCTTGGAACAGAAAGTCCTCCAAAATCTAGACACAAACTGAACTCCTCTGTCAGATACAATGTTCTCAGGAATCCCATGCAAGCGAACCACCTGTTGCAAAAACAAGGGCACCAACTCAGAGGAAGATAGCAACTTAGGGAGTTGTACAAGATGGACCATCTTAGAGAATCTATCACAAATCACCCAAATAACAGTCATTCTCTGAGAGACAGGCATATCAGAGATAAAAATCCATTGAAATATGGGTCCATGGCCTCCTGGGCACCGGCAAAGGCATCAACAAGCCACTAGAGCGAGATCAAGGTTTAGAGCGAGATCAAGGTTTAGACCGGGAGCAAATCCCACAGGACTGCACAAAATTCCTGACATCATGAGACAAGGCGGGCCACCAAAAAGACCGACTCACCAGATCTCTAGTACCAAAAATACCTGGATGACCAGCCAATGCAGAGTAATGAACTTCAGACATCACTCTCTTCCTCCACTGGTCAAGAACATACAACTTTCCACTGGGACAACACTCAGGTTTGTCCTCCAGAAACTGTTCCAGAGCACGTCTCAAATCGGGCGAGATGGCAGAAAGAACTACCCCCTCGCCTAAGATGGTAGCAGGCTAAGTCACAACAGGAGAATCAGCAAGGAAACTCCTAGAGAGGGCATCTGCCTTGACATTCTTAGTGCCCAGAAGAAAAGAGACCACAAAATCAAAACGTGTGAAAAACAAGGCCCACCTAGCCTGTCTAGGATTCAAGCGCTTGGCCGACTCCAGGTAAATCAAATTCTTGTGGTCAGTAAGGACCACGACTTGGTGTTTGACTCCCTCCAACCAATGTCTCCACTCCTCAAATGCCCATTTCATGGCCAACAGTTCCCAATTCCCCACATCATAGTTACGCTCGGATGGAGAGAACTTTCAGGAAAAAAGAAGGCACAAGGATTCATTTTAGATGTCACAGGTAGAGTTGAGCGACTTTTGGTTTTTTAGGGTCGCGTTTCGTTTCGTGAAACCCGACTTTTCCAAAAGTCGGGTCGAGCAAGATCGTCCGATTATAGGGAAAAGTCGGGGTCGTCCCGAAACACGAAACCCAATGTAAGTCAATGGGGAATAAAAGTCGGCAGTGAGAGGAGGACAGGAAACACACCTACAGTGCCCATTTGAATGCCAAAAGCATCAATTCTTCTTACTTAAGCTTGTCAACCTTAATTAACTTCATAATACAAGTTACGCACTGAAAAATGGGGGTTATTTGGCTAAAGTTGTGGGGGGGTAGGGCTGGCTCCAGGTTTCCATGTGCCCTGGGCGAAAGAGCGCCCCTTTAACACATACCACAACTCATCATGCTCCGATACGGCAGAGAAATAGCGGTATAGTACAATGAAAAATACTTCACTTTTTACATCTCATGACGAGGCCCATCTATTTCTCCATACAGAATCATTGGTCCCATATAATGTTTGAAACAGTATATGATGAGCTCCACATAATGCTACAGTACATGTTGGTCCCCATGGATGAAGCTCCACTGTCTTATGGGCCCAAATAATGCTCCAAACATAATGGGCCCCATTTCTAATGCTCTAGTGTATAATGGGCCCTGTAAATGCTGCTCCAGTGTCTGATGTCCACCTTTGGAATGTTCCAGTGTATGGTGGGCACCATCTATCATTCTCCAGAGTATAGTGCTCCCCAAAAATTGCTGTCCCAACATTGAAAACAATCAAATAAGTCTCGCTAGGGAATCCCTGTACTTGTCTGGACTCCTCGTCGTCCCCATCTTCCATCTCACTGCACAGTATTTCAACTTTGCAAGTGCTGTGATCCTGAGCAAGCAGGGGGGGGCCCACTTGTTGGCGACGGCACTGGCACAGGGCCCCTGATAGTACGGTGGTGTGTCTGATGGCGGGTGGGCCGAACCTGCACTTTCATCTGCAGCTTCCTCTTTGTCACCGTGTAAGATGGAACTGTATATGGGAAGGGTAACATGAGTTTCATCAGGGTCAGATTCAGGCCGTGTAGCGTGCGAGGGGAATGTAGTGGTCTGGGTCAATGTACCAGCAGGTTCGTCGAGCAGTGGCTGGGCATCAGTGCACTTGTGTCGCCCCCAGGAGTACGGTCGCCACAGTGGCATTACCTTCTTCCTAGGGAGTGTGATGTCATGCTTGGGAGCAACGAACGATCTCTCTAGCAGGTTAACTGATTGGGCGGCGTTATTCCCACGAGTCATGACCCTCCAAACAGCGTTCATGAAGGCAAAGTGTTTGTTTTACGTGGGCAGTATGGTTGCAAAGCTGAACCTTAAAGGAATGTCCAAAAGGGCACCACCAGGAGTGGAGCCTACGGTTAAATTCGACTCCACCTGGGAAACCTCAACCATGCCAGCTACAGAACAGATGCACACATTGCAAGCTTAATTCCGTTAACGAACGAGACTCTGTCATGCCCCGCGGTCCGAGTCCGGCTTACCAGAGGGACACGTGAGACTCTGGCACATAAGATTGGCCAATAACTGGTGTGTCATGCCATTACATGTCCGTGGCTGCATGTGCGCTACACTGAAAAGGCCAGCGTTTGTCGCTTACAGGTGCAGATAACCCGCTGAACAACGTTAGTGATGGGGATCACTGATGACAATTATTACCCGCGAACAATGATTTCCCAGTAAGTGCAGGTCAACCGCAGTTCCGGAATTAGGCCTAACCATCATTCCTGAAAAAATGAAAAACTTACGTGTGCAAACCACAGGTGCTGTAGCTTGCTTAACAGCTCGCCAGCCGTTCTCACGCCCAGTATGGATTGCACGTGATTGCACAAAGGTTAGAAAGGGTACCGTATCCCCGGATAACATGTATGGATAGCGTACACATTCAAAATATATGTCTGTACATCAGGAGGCAGGCTCAGACGGTGTTAGGCCCAGTATGGATTGCACGTGATTGCACAAAGGTTAGAAAGGGTACCGTATCCCCGGATAACATGTATGGATAGCGTACACATTCAAAATATATGTCTGTACATCAGGAGGCAGGCTCAGACGGTGTTAGGCCCAGTATGGATTGCACGTGATTGCACAAAGGTTAGAAAGGGTACTGTATCCCCGGATAACATGTATGGATAGCGTACACATTCACACACTTGCAGCTGGGCAAGTGAGCTCCTATAAGGCATATTGGGCCAATTCAGGCCAGGTGTCCAGTTTAGCGGCCCAATAGTCAAAGGGGAATGACCTGTGTGGGAGAACATCGATATGGGAGGAAAAGTAGTTTGTAACCATAGTTGACAACTGCTGTCTCCTGTCACTTTCCATCGATGCAGTATTACCAGTTGTGTGAGCGGTACTTGAAAAATCAGTCCACAACATTGTCATGAAACCCCTGTCTCCAACGCCACTTCTGCTGTGTGCACCACGAACACCTCTGCCAAGCTGCCCCCGGCCCGTACGGCTCGTGTGAGAACCATCACCGCTGCTGTGTGCTGGGAATGCCTCAAACAACCGATTTACCAGAGTTGCTTGTTTATTAGCCAATATTAGGTCAAGGTTCTCCTGTGGCATGATGTTTTGTAATTTGCCTTTATAGCGTGGATCCAGGATGCTGGCCAACCAGTAGTCGTCATCGTTCATCATTTTGGCAATGCGTGGGTCCCTTTTTAGGATCTGCAAGGCATAATCTGACATGTGGGCCAATGTTCCCGGTGTCAATGATGCACTGCGAGTGCTGGTTGGAGGAGCACTTTCTGGCAAATCCACATCCCTCCAGTCACGCACAAACCCTGTACCAGACCTTGCCACGCCAACATTTTCACTTGCCCCACGAGATGCATCCTCCTCCCCTAAGTAATCATCCCCATCATCCTCCTCCTCCTCTTCTTCCTCCACCTCGTCCAGGAGAGGTCCCTGAGCAGACAATGGCTGAATGTCATCAAGGATTCCCTCCTCCTCTTCCTCCTCATCAACATTGGCTGCAGACGCCTGCTCCTTAAGGTGCGTCAAAGTTTGCATGAGCAGACGCATAAGTGGGATGCTCATGCTTAGGATGGCGTCGTCTGCGCTTACCAGCCGTGTGCATTCCTCAAAACACTGAAGGACTTTACAGAGGTCTTTCAGCTTCGACCACTGCACACCTGTCAACTCCATGTCTGCTCTCAAAGTGCCTGGCCGTGTATCCTCCCACAAATGCATTATGGCCTGCCTCTGCTCGCACAGCCGCTCCACCATGTGCAGGGTGGAGTTCCACCTTGTTGCAATGTCGATAATGAGGTGGTGGTTGGGAAGGTGGAGCAATCGCTGCAGCTTCTGCATACGAACGGAGTGTACAGGCGACCGGCGGATGTGCGCGCACAGTCTTCGCACCTTCTGGAGCAGGGCTGTTAACTCCGGATAATTTTTGAGGAAGCACTGCACCACCAGGTTCAAGGTGTGAGCCAAGCAAGGTATATGGCTGAGTTTTGAAAGGGCTATGGCTGCCACAAAATTACGGCCATTATCACTAACTACCTTGCCTGCCTCAAGATGTACACTGCCCAGCCATGACTCAGTTTGTCGCTTCAAGTACTCGGCCAGCACCTCGGCGGTGTGTCTGTCGCCCAAACACATCATCTGCAACACAGCCTGCTGACGCTTTCCACTAGCTGCTCGATAGGGGGACACATCGTGTGCAACAGTGGCAGCTGCAGATGGAGTGCTCGTATGACTGCGCTCTGTGGACGAGCTTTCGCTTCTGGAGGAGGAGGAGGAGGAGGGTCGAACGCCTACAGCCAACTGTTTCCTATACCGTGGGCTAGGCAGCACTGTCCCACCACCGCTGTCCCCTGTGGACCCTGCATCCACCACATTAACCCAGTGCGCAGTGATGGACACGTAACGGCCCTGGCCATGCCGACTGGACCATGCATCAGTTGTGAGGTGCACCTTTCCGCTCACTGACTGCTTGAGTGCATGGACAATGCGGTCTTTCACATGATGGTGGAGGGCTGGGATGGCTTTGCGAGAGAAGTGGCAACTGGGTAGGTCATAGCGTGGTACTGCATAGGCCATGAGTTCGCGGAAAGCTGTGCTTTCCACCAACCGAAAGGGCATCATCTCAAACGAGATTACTTTGGCAATGTGGGCGTTCAAACCCAGTGTACGCGGATGAGAGACTGAGTACTTTCTTGACCTACTCATAGTGTCTGGGAGGGTGAGCTGGACTTGAGAGCTGCATATGGTGGAAGTAGTGGTGGACAGGGCGGACTGAGAGAGGGTTGATGATGGTGATGGATTTGGTGTTCTTTCTGATGGCCTAGAATCAGTCTTTCGTTGATATAACAGTGGGATTCCCTGACTGCTGTGGCCTTGCAACGACACCTCAACATTTGCTGCTGTGCTAACCGGTGGGCTTACAGTGGGGGAAACAATGTAGCGTTGCTGACTACCTTCGTTGTGATCAGTTGCACATGTGGCACTTGAGGTTTGGTGTTGTGTCCACGCTTGCAAGTGCATGCTGGTTAAATGTCTAAGCATGCAACTGGTATTCAAATTTTTCAGATTTTTCCCTCGGCTAAAGGTCTTTGCGCACTTCTTACAGATAACCTTGGCCTGATCATGAGGATTTTGGTCAAAAAAGTGCCACACTGCACTCTTCCTGCTTTGGCAGACATTTTGCGGCCTAGCACGCTGTGATCTTTTGACCCTCTGGACAAGCTGTCCAGCAACTCTTTTGATGTTTGGAACCTGTCTTTGGAGTGCTCCGGGCCTGCCAGATAACAGCTGTTGCGATGTCGATGTCTGCTGTGGATGCTCCTCATCTGAGCTATTGGAAGCAGCACCCTCTTCCCCCAATGGAAGCCAATCTGGGTCAACAACTGGGTCATCCATCACCTCCTCTTCTATGTCATGTGCACCTTCCTCTGTGTCACCGTGTATGGTGGTATAGTGTGCGGGAAGGGGCACCTGAGTCTCATCAGGGTCAGAATCTGGCTCTGTACACTGCGAGGACAATGTAGTGCTCTGAGTGAATGTACCAGCAGAATCATCCATCAGCGGCTGTGCATCAGTGCACTCCATGTCAGATTCATCTTGGCCTGGGTAATTCACCATTTGACTTGATAATCCAGGCATGGTATGTGAAAACAGCTCCATGGAGTAATCAGTAGTATGGCCTGCATCATCCTTCAATCTTGGTTGGGGTGAAGGACACAAGGAAAGGTGTGGTTCATGAACATGAGCCTCCAATGACGACTCAGTGCTTTTACTTTTTACAACTGAAGAAGAGGAGGCGATAGAGCTGGAGGCTGAGTCAGCAATGTAAGACAAAACTTTTTCCTGATGCTCTGGCTTTAAAAGCGGTTTGCCAACTCCTAGAAAACTAAGCGTTCGAGGCCTTATGTAGCCAGTCGATGACGCAGGCTCAACACCTCCTGCATTCGGTCCTATTTTGCTCTTGCCACTACCATCAGATCCACCACCAACACCATCATTACCAGCTGGCATCCCCCACCCAATTCCACGGCCTCTTCCACCAGCCTTCCTCATTTTTGGTAGAAATGTAGACAAAATCCAACAAACTATATAGTAATGTAAAACAAGGTACAAGGTGTCTATAGGACAGGGGAGATTTTGAATTTCTGCAGACACTTGTGGACACTGGACACTTTTGGATTGTGTGAGGCCCACTGATATCTGAGCGCTATGTGACAGGCTCGATGGCACAGCTGTGACAAAAGTGACGAGAGGATAGGGGAGATTTTGTATTTCTGCAGACACTTGTGGACACTGGACACTTTTGGATTGTATGAGGCCCACTGATATCTGAGCGCTATGTGACAGGCTCGATGGCACAGCTGTGACAAAAGTGATGAGAGGATAAGGGAGATTTTGAATTTCTGCAGACACTTGTGGACACTGGACACTTTTGGATTGTGTGAGGCCCAATGAATATCTGAGCGCTATGTGACAGGCTCGATGGCACAGCTGTGACCAAAGTGACTAGAGGATAAGGGAGATTTTGAATTTCTGCAGACACTTGTGGACACTGGACACTTTTGGATTGTGTGAGGCCCACTGATATCTGAGCGCTATGTGACAGGCTCGATGGCACAGCTGTGACAAAAGTGACGAGAGGATAAGGGAGATTTTGAATTTCTGCACACACTTGTGGACACTGGACACTTTTGGATTGTGTGAGGCCCAATGAATATCTGAGCGCTATGTGACAGGCTTGATGGCACAGCTGTGACCAAAGTGACTAGAGGATAAGGGAGATTTTGAATTTCTGCAGACACTTGTGGACACTGGACACTTTTGGATTGTGTGAGGCCCACTGATATCTGAGCGCTATGTGACAGGCTCGATGGCACAGCTGTGACAAAAGTGACGAGAGGATAAGGGAGATTTTGAATTCCTGCAGACACTTGTGGACACTGGACACTTTTAAATTGTGTGAGGCCCACTGATATCTGAGCGCTATGTCACAGGCTCGATGGCACAGCTGTGACAAAAGTGACGAGAGGATAAGGGAGATTTTGAATTTCTGCAGACGCTTGTGGACACTGGACACTTTTGGATTGTGTGAGGGCCACTGATATCTGAGCGCTATGTCACAGGCTCGATGGCACAGCTTTGACAAAAGTGACGAGAGGATAAGGGAGATTTTGAATTTCTGCAGACACTTGTGGACACTGGACACTTTTGGATTGTGTGAGGCCCAATGAATATCTGAGCGCTATGTGACAGGCTCGATGGCACAGCTGTGACCAAAGTGACTAGAGGATAAGGGAGATTTTGACTTTCTGCACACACTTGTGGACACTGGACACTTTTGGATTGTGTGAGGCCCACTGATATCTGAGCGCTATGTCACAGGCTCGATGGCACAGCTGTGACAAAAGTGACGAGAGGATAAGGGAGATTTTGAATTTCTGCACACACTTGTGGACACTGGACACTTTTGGATTGTGTGAGGCCCAATGAATATCTGAGCGCTTATTGACAGGCTCGATGGCACAGCTGTGACCAAAGTGACTAGAGGATAAGGGAGATTTTGAATTTCTGCAGACATTTGTGGACACTGGACACTTTTGGATTGTGTGAGGCCCAATGAATATCTGAGCGCTATGTGACAGGCTCGATGGCACAGCTGTGACCAAAGTGACTAGAGGATAAGGGAGATTTTGAATTTCTGCAGACACTTGTGGACACTGGACACTTTTGGATTGTGTGAGGCCCACTGATATCTGAGCGCTATGTGACAAGCTCGATGGCACAGCTGTGACCAAAGTGACTAGAGGATAAGGGAGATTTTGAATTTCTGCAGACACTTGTGGACACTGGACACTTTTGGATTGTGTGAGGCCCAATGAATATCTGAGCGCTATGTGACAGGCTCAATGGCACAGCTGTGACAAAAGTGACGAAAGGATAAGGGAGATTTTGAATTTCTGCAGACACTTGTGGACACTGGACACTTTTAAATTGTGTGAGGCCCACTGATATCTAAGCGCTATGTCACAGGCTCGATGGCACAGCTGTGACAAAAGTGACTAGAGGATAAGGGAGATTTTGAATTTCTGCAGACATTTGTGGACACTGGACACTTTTGGATTGTGTGAGGCCCAATGAATATCTGAGCGCTATGTGACAGGCTCGATGGCACAGCTGTGACCAAAGTGACTAGAGGATAAGGGAGATTTTGAATTTCTGCAGACACTTGTGGACACTGGACACTTTTGGATTGTGTGAGGCCCACTGATATCTGAGCGCTATGTGACAAGCTCGATGGCACAGCTGTGACCAAAGTGACTAGAGGATAAGGGAGATTTTGAATTTCTGCAGACACTTGTGGACACTGGACACTTTTGGATTGTGTGAGGCCCAATGAATATCTGAGCGCTATGTGACAGGCTCAATGGCACAGCTGTGACAAAAGTGACGAAAGGATAAGGGAGATTTTGAATTTCTGCAGACACTTGTGGACACTGGACACTTTTAAATTGTGTGAGGCCCACTGATATCTAAGCGCTATGTCACAGGCTCGATGGCACAGCTGTGACAAAAGTGACGAGAGGATAAGGGAGATTTTGAATTTCTGCACACACTTGTGGACACTGGACACTTTTGGATTGTGTGAGGCCCAATGAATATCTGAGCGCTTATTGACAGGCTCGATGGCACAGCTGTGACCAAAGTGACTAGAGGATAAGGGAGATTTTGAATTTCTGCAGACATTTGTGGACACTGGACACTTTTGGATTGTGTGAGGCCCAATGAATATCTGAGCGCTATGTGACAGGCTCGATGGCACAGCTGTGACCAAAGTGACTAGAGGATAAGGGAGATTTTGAATTTCTGCAGACACTTGTGGACACTGGACACTTTTGGATTGTGTGAGGCCCACTGATATCTGAGCGCTATGTGACAAGCTCGATGGCACAGCTGTGACCAAAGTGACTAGAGGATAAGGGAGATTTTGAATTTCTGCAGACACTTGTGGACACTGGACACTTTTGGATTGTGTGAGGCCCAATGAATATCTGAGCGCTATGTGACAGGCTCGATGGCACAGCTGTGACCAAAGTGACTAGAGGATAAAGGAGATTTTGAATTTCTGCACACACTTGTGGACACTGGACACTTTTGGATTGTGTGAGGCCCAATGAATATCTGAGCGCTATGTGACAGGCTCAATGGCACAGCTGTGACAAAAGTGACGAAAGGATAAGGGAGATTTTGAATTTCTGCAGACACTTGTGGACACTGGACACTTTTGGATTGTGTGAGGGCCACTGATATCTGAGCGCTATGTCACAGGCTCGATGGCACAGCTGTGACCAAAGTGACTAGAGGATAAAGGAGATTTTGAATTTCTGCACACACTTGTGGACACTTTTGGATTGTGTGAGGCCCAATGAATATCTGAGCGCTATGTGACAGGCTCAATGGCACAGCTGTGACAAAAGTGACGAGAGGATAAGGGAGATTTTGAATTTCTGCACACACTTGTGGACACTGGACACTTTTGGATTGTGTGAGGCCCACTGATATCTGAGCGCTATGTCACAGGCTCGATGGCACAGCTGTGACCAAAGTGACTAGAGGATAAAGGAGATTTTGAATTTCTGCACACACTTGTGGACACTTTTGGATTGTGTGAGGCCCAATGAATATCTGAGCGCTATGTGACAGGCTCAATGGCACAGCTGTGACAAAAGTGACGAGAGGATAAGGGAGATTTTGAATTTCTGCACACACTTGTGGACACTGGACACTTTTGGATTGTGTGAGGCCCACTGATATCTGAGCGCTATGTCACAGGCTCGATGGCACAGCTGTGACAAAAGTGACGAGAGGATAAGGGAGATTTTGAATTTCTGCACACACTTGTGGACACTGGACACTTTTGGATTGTGTGAGGCCCAATGAATATCTGAGCGCTATGTGACAGGCTTGATGGCACAGCTGTGACCAAAGTGACTAGAGGATAAGGGAGATTTTGAATTTCTGCAGACACTTGTGGACACTGGACACTTTTGGATTGTGTGAGGCCCACTGATATCTGAGCGCTATGTGACAGGCTCGATGGCACAGCTGTGACAAAAGTGACGAGAGGATAAGGGAGATTTTGAATTTCTGCACACACTTGTGGACACTGGACACTTTTGGATTCTGTGAGGCCCAATGAATATCTGAGCGCTATGTGACAGGCTCGATGGCACAGCTGTGACCAAAGTGACTAGAGGATAAGGGAGATTTTGAATTTCTGCAGACACTTGTGGACACTGGACACTTTTGGATTGTGTGAGGCCCACTGATATCTGAGCGCTATGTGACAGGCTCAATGGCACAGCTGTGACAAAAGTGACGAGAGGATAAGGGAGATTTTGAATTTCTGCAGACACTTGTGGACACTGGACACTTTTGGATTGTGTGAGGCCCACTGATATCTGAGCGCTATGTCACAGGCTCGATGGCACAGCTGTGACAAAAGTGACGAGAGGATAAGGGAGATTTTGAATTTCTGCAGACACTTGTGGACACTGGACACTTTTGGATTGTGTGAGGGCCACTGATATCTGAGCGCTATGTCACAGGCTCGATGGCACAGCTGTGACAAAAGTGACGAGAGGATAAGGGAGATTTTGAATTTCTGCAGACACTTGTGGACACTGGACACTTTTGGATCGTGTGAGGCCCACTGATATCTGAGCGCTATGTGACAGGCTCAATGGCACAGCTGTGACAAAAGTGACGAGAGGATAAGGGAGATTTTGAATTTCTGCAGACACTTGTGGACACTGGACACTTTTGGATTGTGTGAGGGCCACTGATATCTGAGCGCTATGTCACAGGCTCGATGGCACAGCTGTGACAAAAGTGATGAGAGGATAAGGGAGATTTTGAATTTCTGCACACACTTTGGACACTGGACACTTTTGGATTGTGTGAGGCCCAATGAATATCTGAGCGCTATGTGACAGGCTCGATGGCACAGCTGTGACCAAAGTGACTAGAGGATAAGGGAGATTTTGAATTTCTGCAGACACTTGTGGACACTGGACACTTTTGGATTGTGTGAGGCCCACTGATATCTGAGCGCTATGTGACAGGCTCGATGGCACAGCTGTGACCAAAGTGACTAGAGGATAAGGGAGATTTTGAATTTCTGCAGACACTTGTGGACACTGGACACTTTTGGATTGTGTGAGGGCCACTGATATCTGAGCGCTATGTCACAGGCTCGATGGCACAGCTGTGACAAAAGTGACGAGAGGATAAGGGAGATTTTGAATTTCTGCACACACTTGTGGACACTGGACACTTTTGGATTGTGTGAGGCCCAATGAATATCTGAGCGCTATGTGACAGGCTCGATGGCACAGCTGTGACCAAAGTGACTAGAGGATAAGGGAGATTTTGAATTTCTGCAGACACTTGTGGACACTGGACACTTTTGGATTGTGTGAGGCCCACTGATATCTGAGCGCTATGTCACAGGCTCGATGGCACAGCTGTGACCAAAGTGACTAGAGGATAAGGGAGATTTTGAATTTCTGCACACACTTGTGGACACTGGACACTTTTTGATTGTGTGAGGCCCAATGAATATCTGAGCGCTATGTGACAGGCTCGATGGCACAGCTGTGACCAAAGTGACTAGAGGATAAGGGAGATTTTGAATTTCTGCAGACACTTGTGGACACTGGACACTTTTGGATTGTGTGAGGCCCACTGATATCTGAGCGCTATGTGACAGGCTCGATAGCACAGCTGTGACCAAAGTGACTAGAGGATAAGGGAGATTTTGAATTTCTGCAGACACTTGTGGACACTGGACACTTTTGGATTGTGTGAGGCCCAATGAATATCTGAGCGCTATGTCACAGGCTCGATGGCACAGCTGTGACCAAAGTGACTAGAGGATAAAGGAGATTTTGAATTTCTGCAGACACTTGTGGACACTGGACACTTTTGGATTGTGTGAGGCCCAATGAATATCTGAGCGCTATGTGACAGGCTCGATGGCACACCTGTGACAAAAGTGACGAGAGGATAAGGGAGATTTTGAATTTCTGCAGACACTTGTGGACACTGGACACTTTTGTGTTGTGTGAGGCCCACTGATATCTGAGCGCTATGTCACAGGCTCGATGGCACAGCTGTGACAAAAGTGACGGGAGGATAAGGGAGATTTTGAATTTCTGCACACTCTTGTGGACACTGGACACTTTTGGATTGTGTGAGGCCCAATGAATATCTGAGCGCTATGTGACAGGCTTGATGGCACAGCTGTGACCAAAGTGACTAGAGGATAAGGGAGATTTTGAATTTCTGCAGACACTTGTGGTCACTGGACACTTTTGGATTGTGTGAGGCCCACTGATATCTGAGCGCTATGTCACAGGCTCGATGGCACAGCTGTGACAAAAGTGACGAGAGGATAATGGAGATTTTGAATTTCTGCACACACTTGTGGACACTGGACACTTTTGGATTGTGTGAGGCCCAATGAGTATCTGAGCGCTATGTGACAGGCTCGATGGCACAGCTGTGACCAAAGTGACTAGAGGATAAGGGAGATTTTGAATTTCTGCAGACACTTGTGGACACTGGACACTTTTGGATTGTGTGAGGCCCAATGAATATCTGAGCGCTATGTGACAGGCTCGATGGCACAGCTGTGACCAAAGTGACTAGAGGATAAAGGAGATTTTGAATTTCTGCACACACTTGTGAACACTGGACACTTTTGGATTGTGTGAGGCCCAATGAATATCTGAGCGCTATGTGACAGGCTCGATGGCACAGCTGTGACAAAAGTGACGAGAGGATAAGGGAGATTTTGAATTTCTGCAGACACTTGTGGACACTGGACACTTTTGGATTGTGTGAGGCCCACTGATATCTGAGCGCTATGTCACAGGCTCGATGGCACAGCTGTGACAAAAGTGACGAGAGGATAAGGGAGATTTTGAATTTCTGCACACACTTGTGGACACTGGACACTTTTGGATTGTGTGAGGCCCAATGAATATCTGAGCGCTATGTGACAGGCTCGATGGCACAGCTGTGACCAAAGTGACTAGAGGATAAGGGAGATTTTGAATTTCTGCAGACACTTGTGGACACTGGACACTTTTGGATTGTGTGAGGCCCACTGATATCTGAGCGCTATGTGACAGGCTCGATGGCAGAGCTGTGACAAAAGTGACGAGAGGATAAGGGAGATTTTGAATTTCTGCAGACACTTGTGGACACTGGACACTTTTGGATTGTGTGAGGGCCACTGATATCTGAGCGCTATGTCACAGGCTCGATGGCACAGCTGTGACAAAAGTGACGAGAGGATAATGGAGATTTTGAATTTCTGCAGACACTTGTGGACACTGGACACTTTTGGATTGTGTGAGGCCCACTGATATCTGAGCGCTATGTCACAGGCCTCGATGGCACAGCTGTGACAAAAGTGACTAGAGGATAAGGGAGATTGGATTGCTTTTAAAAAAGCAGTTTGCAGAGCAGTGGGTAAACAGCAATGCCAGCCTGTCAGGAAGCCTTAAAAGGCAGCCCAACAACCAACACCACTGATACACCACAATATAGCCTCCCCTTGCACTGCACACACAGTGACTGGTTTGTTGTGCAGGCCAAATCGCTAGCAGCAGAAGCAGTTTTTTTTTCTTCTCGGCAGGACAAAAAAAAAAATTGGGATTGCTTTTATAAAAGCAGTTTGCGGAGCAGTGGGTAAACAGCAATGCAGGAATGTCAGGAAGCCTTAGAAGGCAGCCCAACAACTAACACCACTGATACACCACTATATAGCCTCCCCTTGCACTGCACACACAGTGACTGGTGTGTTGTACAGGCCAAATCGCTAGCAGCAGAAGCAGTTTTTTTTTCTTCTCAGCAGGACAAAAAAAAAAAATTGGGATTGCTTTTAAAAAAGCAGTTTGCGGAGCAGTGGGTAAACAGCAATGCAGGAATGTCAGGAAGCCTTAGAAGGCAGCCCAACAACCAACACCACTGATACACCACTATATAGCCTCCCCTTGCACTGCACACACAGTGACTGGTGTGTTGTGCAGGCCAAATCGCTAGCAGCAGAAGCAGTTTTTTTGTCTTCTTCCCTGCCTAACGCTCTCCCTACAGAATCAGCAGCAACCTCTCCCTATACTGAGATCGGCAGAAGTAAGATGGCGGTCGGCGTGCACGCCCTTTTATACCCCCTGTGACGCCCACCAAAGCAAGCCAATCACTTGCATGCCCTTCTGAAAGATGGTGGTGACCCCTGCCTATGTCATCACGTTGCCCACAGTGTCCGTGGATCCTGATTGGCTGAAAAAGAGCGCAAAACAAACTTTTGAAACGCGACTTTGGCGCGTAAGTCGCCGACCTCGTAGCCGACCTCATCCTAGGATCGGGTTTCGTTTCATGAAACCCGACTTTGCCAAAAGTCGGCGACTTTTGAAATTTTTCGACCCGTTTCGCTCAACTCTAGTCACAGGATCTTTTTGGGACAACACCGCTCCTGCACCAATCTCAGAAGCGTCCACCTCCACCTGAAACGGGAGTGAGACATCAGGTTGCCGCAAAACCGGAGCAGAAGTGAATCTTCGCTTCAGCTCCTGAAAGGAAGAAACAGCCTCCGGAGACCAATTCAGCACATCAGCACCCTTCCTAGTAAAATCTGTCAATGGCTTGGCAATACCAGAAAAATTAGCTATAAATTTCCGATAAAAATTAGCAAAATCCAAAAACTTCTGGAGGGCCTTCAAAGAAGTGGGCTGAACCCAATCATAAATGGCCTGTACCTTGGCCGGGTCCATTTCAATAGTTGACGGAGACAAAATAAATCCCAAAAATGAAATCCTCTGTACCCCAAAAAGGCATTTCGATCCCTTGACATACAGGGAATTCTCCCTCAAAATCCGGAACACAGTCCGAACATGTTCCACATGAGTGTCCCAATTCTTGGAGAAGATCAAAATATCATCCAGATAGATAATCAAAAATTTATCCACAAAGTCTCGGAATATATCGTTCATAAAGCACTGGAAGACAGAAGGGGCATTAGTGAGCCCAAAAGGCATCACCAGGTACTCAAAATGTCCCTCCGGAGTATTAAACGCCATCTTCCATTCATCCACATGATTAATGCGAATAAGATTATACGCCCCCTGAGGTCAAGCTTGGTAAACCAGCAAGCACCTTTAACTCTGGAGAATAGATCAGAAATCAGGGGTAACGGATACTGATATTTAACAGTAATTTTGTTGAGGGCACGATAGTCAATACAGGGCCTTAATGAACCATCCTTTTTAGCCACGAAAAAAAACCCAGCACCTAAGGGTGAAGAGGATGGTCTAATATGACCCTTCTCCAATGCCTCCTTAATATAGGATCGCATAGCCTCATGCTCGGGTATAGATAAATTGAAAAGCCGACCCTTGGGGAATTTACACCCCGGGTTCAGCTCAATTGCACAGTCATAACTCCTATGAGGAGGCAAAGACGCAGACTCATTCTCACTAAATACATCATAAAAGTCAGCCAAATAGTCAGGAACATCATGCGACTGGGGAGAGGTGGAGAAAACAGGAGCATCACTAAGGGCACACCGACAACCCCAACTCACCACAGACAAAGATTTCCAATCCAGAACTGGATTATGGATTTGCAACCAGGGAAACCCCAGAACAATGGTATCATGCAAATTATGCAACACCAAAAATCTGCAATTTTCTTGATGGTCTGGGGCGACCCGCATTACCACCTGGGTCCAAAACTGAGGTTTATTCTTTGCCAAAGGAGTAGCATCAATACCCCTCAAAGGGATAGGCGTCCGCAGAGGTGTCAGAGGAAATCCACAACGTTTAGCAAACTCCAAGTCCATCAGGTTAAGAGCTGCTCCTGAATCCACAAAAGCCTTGGCGGAAAATGTGGACAGGGAGCAGATCAGAGTAATTGCCAGAAGAAACTTAGGTTGAACACCACCCACAGAAAACGTGTGTGCACAACGTTTCTCTCGTTTAGGGCAGACAGAAATAATATGCGAGGCATGTCCACAAAAAAAAACACAGCTTATTACGCCTTCTGAACTCCTGAAGTTGCGCCCTAGACAAAACTCTATCACATTGCATAGGTTCAGACATTTGTTCAACAGGTGGCAACATCTCTTGTGTAGTTTTGCGTTCACGTAAACGCCGATCCACCTGAATGGCTAATGACATAGAATCATCAAGACCAGAGGGAACAGGAAATCCCACCATAGTATCTTTTACAGTTTCTGACAAACCCTTCCGAAAGAGGGCTGCCAAGGCACCATCATTCCAGGTAGTAAGGACCGCCCACTTTCGGAATTTCTGACAGTACAACTCTGCCGAATCCCGACCCTGGCTTAATGCCAACAGGGTCTTTTCAGCCTGATCAATAGCATTAGGTTCATCATACAACAACCCCAAGGCCTGAAAAAATGCGTTCACATTATTCAGAATAGGATCATCAGGTTTAAAAAAAAACGCCCAATCCTGGGGATCGCCACGCAGCAAAGAGATGACAATTTTAACCTGCTGCGCGGAGTACCCCGACGAGTTAGGCTTCAAGGCAAAAAATAATTTACAATTATTCTTGAAATTCAAGAATTTAGACCGATCCCCAAAAAACACATCCGGAGTGGGAATCTTTGGTTCAGCAGCATGTGAATAAGCAAGATAGGCGGAAATTCCCCACACTTAAGCAGCGAGCTGCTCCACACGATCAGACAATTGCTTCATCTCCATTGAGTGAAAGATTCCCCCTACGGCCTCAGAGATATAGAGGAAAAAATATGCACACAAAAAAAAAAATTCTGACACTTTTTTTTTTTTACAATTCTCTCCTGCTATTGAGTACCCTAGGATCTGCGGTATGGCTGGTGATTCTGTTATGATGAGTCACCGAAGGAGGAAAAAACAAAATACCAGCTAAGTCCAGAAAAACCAGAGAGGTTGGCAGCTATCGGATTGCAGACCCCTGAACCTATCCACAACAACTAGCAGTAGCCGTGGGGGGTTCCTACGGTGCCCTAGACCCCTCGATCACAGCCGGAGAACTATATAGCCTAAAGACAGAAAGGGGAAAAACTAAACTGCCCCAGAGCAAACCCCAAAGCAATAGGCAGCCCCCAACATATAATGACGGTGAAGCAAAATGAAGACACTAACACAGATAGAAAGATAGGTTGAGCAAATGATGGGGCCCAAGCTAACTACATAGGACAGGATAGGAAAGCTGCTGTCTGCCATCCGCAAAAACCCTATAAAAATGAGCCAACCGACTGATAGGAAAAACAGGGCCTGAAGTCGCTAGGCTTCAAAAGACTATATCAGCACTCAGGTATATTCTTAAGACAGAGCAAAAGATCAACAGATCAGAGACAAAAATGGAATTCAGCTCACCCCCGGCCGGGGATGGCAGAACTCCCAAAAAACAAGTCAAAACAAAAAACAAAACTGAAGAGTACAAAGCAGAGCAGAAAAACTTAGCTTTGAGATGCAGGAATCAGACTGGTCTCCAAGAATCCAGCAGGAAAATCACCAGCCAGGAAGAAGGGCGTCGGCAGCCTTATATCCAGTCCTCAATTCCAGCCACCCAGTCATCATCTAGCTGCCCAGGTGTCTGATAATCAGCCTCACTACCTTCCTTCACCAGAGGAGGGAGTTCATCAGACCTCAATAGTGAAGGGAAAAATGAACTCACAACAGTACCTCCCCCTTGAGGAGGGGTCACCGAACCCTCATCCATGCCACCAGGGCGATCCGGGTGAGCCCGATGAAAGGCATGCACCAATCTTTCGGCATGAATATCAGAGGCAGAGACCCAGGAATTATCCTCCTGACCATAACCCTTCCACTTAACCAAATACTGGAGTCTCCATCTAGCCAGACGGGAATCCAGTATCTTCTCTACCTCATATTCCATGTTACCTTCAACCAATATAGGGTCAGGACGTGCCACCACAGGAACTACTGGTTCAACAAACCTCTTCAACAAGGACTTATGAAACACATTATGAATTTTAAATGTGACAGGAAGAGCCATCCGAAAAGAGACCGGATTAATAATCTCCAAAATCTTGTAAGGTCCAATAAATCTAGGCTTAAACTTAGGAGAAGCCACCTTCATAGCGATATTTTTTTATGACAACCAAATCAGATCACCCACCATAAACTGGGGACCAACGGTCCTACGCCGGTTGGAAAACCGCTGGGCCTTTTCCTGGGAGAGAGACAACTTATCCACTACTTGGTCCCAGATCTGGTGCATTCTCTCCACCACAGTGTCAACACCTGGGCAGGCAGAAGGCTCCACCTGCCCTGAAGAAAATCGAGGGTGAAAACCAAAGTTACAAAAAAAAGGTGACATCAAAGTGGCTGAACTAGCTCTATTATTTAAAGCAAATTCGGCCAAGGGCAAAAATGAAACCCAATCATCCTGATCGGCAGAAATAAAACATCTCAAATACGACTCCAAAGTCTGGTTTGTTCTTTCCGTCTGTCCATTGGTCTGAGGGTGAAACGCAGAGGAGAAGGACAACTGAATTCCCAGCTTGGAACAGAAAGTCCTCCAAAATCTAGACACAAACTGAACTCCTCTGTCAGATACAATGTTCTCAGGAATCCCGTGCAAGCGAACCACCTGTTGCAAAAACAAGGGCACCAACTCAGAGGAAGATGGCAACTTAGGGAGTGGTACAAGATGGACCATCTTAGAGAATCTATCACAAATCACCCAAATAACAGTCATTCTCTGAGAGACAAGCATATCAGAGATAAAATCCATTGAAATATGGGTCCATGGCCTCCTGGGCACCGGCAAAGGCATCAACAAGCCACTAGAGCGAGAACAAGGTTTAGACCAGGAGCAAGTCCCACAGTTCCCCTCCCTATATCTCTGAACTAATCTCCCAATATCTTCCCTCATGTACTCTTCAATCCTCCCAAGACCTCCTACTCTCCTCCACACTTATTCGTTCCTCACACAAGATTTCTCCTGAATATCCCCTATCCTCTGGAATGCCATGCCTCAACACGTCCGATTATCCACCACCCTCGGATCCTTCAAACGGAACCTGAAAACCCATCTTTTCAGGAAAGCTTATAGACTGCAATAACCATTCTGCCGCCTCACCACCGCCTGAGCGGCCGCCTCATCACCGCCAAAGCAGCTGCACCCCCGACCTTCTGTCTTTTCCTCGCTATCCCGTAGAATGTAAGTCCACAAGGACAGTGTCAGGAATCGAACCTGGAACCACTTCTCTGCTGGCCAGCAGCTCAGCCATCTGAGCTATGCGGCTGCTTGGAAGATCCCATGCGAAACCAGATACCAGTGATTCTTGTTCTTGATCAGCTCCACCCTGTGCTCTCCTAATTGGCCCATTGATTGCTAATTGCCCACCCTATATAACCTCAACCAGTACACTTCCTCATTGCGTGATTATTGTGCTTCCAGCCTGTAGTCAAGCTCCTTCTCCTGCTGCTGCTGCTGCAGCTGCTCCATCTGCTAAGTATCGCTGATCCCGTGTACCGACTTCTGGCTTTTCCTCTGACTTCGTTATCCGCCTGCTCCATCTGTTAAGTATCGCTGATCCCGTGTACCGACTTCTGGCTTTTCCTCTGACTTCGTTATCTGCCTGCTCCATCTGCTAAGTATCACTGATCCCGTGTACCGACTTCTGGCTTTTCCTCTGACTTCGTTATCCGCCTGCTCCATTGCTAAAGTATTGCTTATCCAGTGTACTGACTTTCGGCTTCACCTGACTACGCTTCCTGCCTTGCTCCCTCTAGTGGTTGCAATAACACTGGCTCCAACCTGAACCAGATCGTGACAGAATAATCACGCGCCAAAATGGAGTCCGTTGTAGCCACCCTGACAAAACAAGTTACTGAACTTCAAAGTTTTTGTACCACTTACCAAGAAAAATATTCTAAACTACAAACAGTAGTATCAGGCCAACAAAAGGAAATAATTGAACTACAAAGGCAACTTCTTGACATGCACAATTCAAGCCCAGAATCAAACGCACGAATGCCGCTGCCTGCAAAATTCAGTGGGGATCGTCAGCAGTACCGAGGATTCCTCAACCAATGCCGGATATACTTCCAAATGCAACCTGCTCCATTTACCAGCGATAGGAAGAAAGTATTTTTTCTGATTAATCTCCTGACTGATGAAGCTCTTGCATGGGCCTCACCATATGTGGAAAAGAACTATGACATCCTTAATAACTTAGATTCCTTCATCACAGCTATGAATCAAGTTTTTGATGATCCAAACCGTTGTGCCACAGCAGAAACCAAATTGCATAATTTACGCCAAGGACGACGCTCGGTCGCTGAATATACATCAGAGTTCCGTCGCTGGGTGGCCGACACCACATGGAACTCAGCGGCCCAGAGAAGTCAGTTTCGACGAGGATTATCAGAATCAGTAAAGGATGAGCTTGCCAGGGGCGAAACCCCTGATCAGTTGGAAGACTTTATTCACCTATGTGTTCGAATAGACCAGAGGCTCACCAACATTCCAAATACGTAGGAAAATAGACCAAATTCTTGACAAACATATGCAGCTTAAGACCATAGATGCAAAGACTAGAACATTTCTGACAAACCAACATCCCATAACCCCGGTACTCTACACCCTCCCCAAAATCCACAAAAACCTACACAACCCTCCTGGACGTCCAATAGTAGCTTCCACGGACTCCATCCTCAATCCTTTATCCATTTTTCTAGAGAAAATATTAACTCCATTTACTCACACCACTAAATCTTTTATTTTGGACACAGGCGATTTCCTGAATAAGATTCGTTCCATTAATTCCGTATCACCCAGCAGCATTCTCTGCACCTTTGATGTCAACAGTCTATACACATCAATAACACATGATAAAGGTATAGAGGCAGTCAGACTAACTCTCATGGAAGCTAATACTGCACCGGACACACAGGCTTTGTGTTTGGACCTTCTAAATATAGTCTTACGGGAAAACTTCTTCCGATTCCAGGATGATTTTTTCATCCAGACATGCGGCACCGCGATGGGCTCTAATGTAGCCCCCGCATACGCAAATCTTTACATGGATAAGTTTGAACGAGACTACATTTACGCCAATCCACTTTTCCAGGAATTTGCCACAGTGTGGCTTCGCTACATTGATGATATTTTTTGCATATGGGATGGGGACTCAACTAGCCTTTCCAAATTCTATGATACCATCAACAATGCCAGGCATGAGCTGAAATTTACAATGTCCCACAACCTGGAATCAATCAGTGTTTTGGATACTAGGGTCAAAAAAGATGCACAAGGAACACTGTCATCCGATCTTTACACTAAACCCACCGATTGCAATAATCTCCTTCTGTATGACAGTTGTCATCCAAGGTCCACCCGTAATAGTCTCCCACGATCACAGTTTAAAAGGATTACCAGGATTGTATCAGATCCTTCGACTAGAGACCTCAGATTACAAGAAATGTCTGATAGATTTGAATCTAGGCATTATCTATCTACACTTCTGGCTTCTGAGATGACTAAAGCATGGATTGACCCCGACACCACCAGAACCACAACAATCAAACCACCCAGACTCCCATTCGTCCATGGTCACCACCCGTCCATGCAAAGAATACATAATCTCATCCACAAACATTGGCCTCTATTGACCAGATCCTATCCTAGGATTAACCTCTTTAAATCCCCACCATTGATGTGCCTGAGGAGACCTCAAAATCTTAAGGACAAGCTTGTCCGGGCTGACCTGGGTACCTCCAGTCACATCAATACACATACTCTAACAGGACAAAAGAGAACTGGTACATTCCCTTGCCTAAACTGCATGAGCTGTTCCAATATCATCAAAGGCAGTGAGATAGTCCACCCACGTTCTGGCAAATCCTATCCAATTAGGGATTACTTCACTTGTGAAACTAACTTCGTGGTTTACATCATCAAATGTCCATGTGGTTTATTGTACGTGGGTGAAACCACCCAGGCAATCAGGGACAGAATATCCAGTCACAAGTCTACGATTAGATGCGGGAAAACATGGCTCCCACTTCCTGCCCATTTCAAGGAAGCCCGACACAACGTATCACAACTACGGTTCCAAATTATTGAAAAAGTCCCTAGACCCAAAAGAGGTGGGAACCATGTTTGCCTTTTAAAGCAACGGGAGACATTCTGGATCTACACACTAGACACCTTACATCCGAGGGGTCTCAATCGAGAAATCGATTGGCTAATCTAATAATTTTTATAAAAATTCCTTTTTTTCTTTTCCTCTTTCCCTAGACCCATTGATTGGTTTCCTTCTTGAGTCTCCCCTTTTTACATCTAACCCAAGCGGTAAGATAATGAAACATAATGTGTTTTTGTTTTTTGTTTTTGTTTTTTGTTTTTTCTTTTTCTTTTTTGTTTTTGTTTGTTTTTTCTTTTTCTTTTTCAAGTTTGCAAAAAAGTTTTCCACAACCCCAACCCCCCCCTCCCCCCTTTTTTTTCCCTTCCTCTGTTTGAAGGCATTTTGCCGTACAATTTATTTTCACCTTTTCTTTACAAATTTGGTCTTTTTATTTACTTTTCAAAAAAAAAATTTTTTCCCCTTATATTTTGTTCCTTGCAGGCCTTTTTTTCCCCCCCTTTTTTTTCCTTTTTTTCTTCTTTTCTTTTTTTCTTTTTTTCTTCTTTTTTTCCCCCCTTGTTCCTTTTTCTCTTTATTTTTTATTTTCTTATTTTTATTTTTTATTTTTTACTTTTTATTTTTTACTTTTTATTTTTTATTTTTTGTTTATTTTTATTTTTTATTTTCTACTATTCTCATTTTATATCTTTATTTTTCCCTTTATTATTTTTCCTTCTTTATTTTTCCTTTTTTCTAATCTTCATAATTCATTTGATTTGAGTTCATAACCTTCTCCATTCTCTCCCCTAGGTCTGACATCACTTTTCATTTCTTTTATTTTTTATGTTTGTTTAAGTTTGGACTCCTACGCAATTCAAATGCTGTATATTTACATGTATGATTTGCAATAATACTGTTCGTTTATATTTGTTTCCATATGTTAATTGCCCAGTCTCTTTATATATAGCACACTGCACCTCCCCCCCTGATGCGTGTGTCCCACTCAGAGCTACAGCAGTCTCTGCATGGCCTCATTAGGTTTTCTTTGATTGCGCTCTACTGCGCATGTGTGAACAGCCAGCCCCATCTTTTTGGTGGGGATCACTGTGAGACACTACGGCCGTGCTCCAATGCACACGCCCCGGCGTCTGATGTCACTTCCGGTCACATGACCGGACCAGACAGGATAAAAAGCACAGCCTGTGATCCAGCGCTCACTCACTGCTCTGGCACCATTGTGCAGACTTCACACTCCACTGAGCCACCAATAATAGTAAGTACTGTCCCATTGGGACCACTGCTGTACCACCAACCTTACCATGGTCCCTACCCAGGACCACCGCTGCATCACCAACTTTTGTATGGTCCCAATCCAGGACCACCAATCCTGCCACATCTCTAATGTACCCCCTTTTTCTTTGTTTAGCAGTGGCATATTTACCAGTCCACCACCTCTTCAAGGAACAGGATTTAGCGGCAACTTTGGTATATTTCTTTGTTTTCCCTAAATAGAATACAGCTTTTGTCTGGACAGCTAGATACCTGGGCATATTTTTACAGTCCCTCACTGTCTTTTTTGTATACAACTAGCTACGCCACTTATGCTGGTTAATCTGTTTTATCCATCTGTCCTCCAGACACCCAGTTCAGTACTTGATCTATTTTCATTTTTTACTCTTTATTTTTTTTTTTTTTATTTTTTTTTTTATTTTCATTCTTATTCCTATTTTTTATTTTTGCCTTTTTTCTTTATTTATGTCACCCTAACGATATGTTCATCTATCCCTACTTACAGAATATGCTATCAACTCATTTATGCCTAGCAGTGACACTATCGATTTGGTGAAAACAGACCCTACATTCAATTGAAAAGGGTATGACCACGCTCCTTCATGTTTCTTATCTACCGCGTTATCTCTCAGTTTCACGTGTTTGATGTCTCCACATCTTTCTAAATAATTCTAGTGCTTATATTCCATGCTCTCTGGATACTATGTGTATATATTTTGTATAAAGTTTACAATTTTTTGACATTTTTATGTATGTATTTTATTACAGCGACTTTGTGATAAAGGCCGATGTGGCCGAAACGTCGTTTGATGTCGCTACCTCACTGTCAAGCAATAAATTTACTTCACATTAAGTACAATCAGCGTGTGCAGTGACTATACATTGTTTATCCTTAATAACTTAGATTCCTTCATCACAGCTATGAATCAAGTTTTTGATGATCCAAACCGTTGTGCCACAGCAGAAACCAAATTGCATAATTTACGCCAAGGACGACGCTCGGTCGCTGAATATACATCAGAGTTCCGTCGCTGGGTGGCCGACACCACATGGAACTCAGCGGCCCAGAGAAGTCAGTTTCGACGAGGATTATCAGAATCAGTAAAGGATGAGCTTGCCAGGGGCGAAACCCCTGATCAGTTGGAAGACTTTATTCACCTATGTGTTCGAATAGACCAGAGGCTCACCGAGCGGAGAAAGGAGAGACTTCGAGTACTGGAAAATAACCCTGCCTTTTCTTTCTCTTCGTCTAACCATGAACAAAAGACACAAAGTGTGTCTGAACCGATGCAAATCGATGTTATTCGAAAACCGCTCTCAGCACAAGAAAAGCAGAGGCAATGGGCTGAAAATTTATGTCTCTATTGTGGGGGCTCAGGTCATTTCGCCATCAATTGTCCTAATAAAAGGACTATAGCCTTCATAAGCGACATGACTGCAAGCGATACAGACCTCTCCCAACAGCCATATCCTAGTATGCAGAAGATTTCATCAGTAACGCAGGAGAAAAACAAGATGTGTGCATCATCATCTCATTTTGTCATTCCCATTCAGGTCATAATGGGCAACCAAACAGTACGATGTTCGGCCTTGTTAGATTCTGGAGCAGGAGGGAATTTTATGGACTTAAAATTCACATTGGATAATAATATTTCAAGCAGAACTAAATCCATACCAATCGAAATGGAAACGGTGGACGGATCACCCTTATCTTCTGGACCTGTTACTCATGAGACGATTGAACTTGAGATTTGTATGGAACCTGATCATCACGAAACTGTCAGTTTCCATCTGATTTCCTCTCCAAAATTTCCCGTTATCCTAGGAGTTCCCTGGTTCTCAACTCATAACCCCTCTATCAACTGGGCTTCAAGGACCATTACCTTCCCTTCAGAATACTGTAAGAACAATTGCCATAGTGATCCACCTGTTCCTAAACAAATCCAAGTATCTGAGATTTCTCATACGAAGGAAGATAAACTACCACCACAATACCAACAATTTTCTGATGTCTGCAGCAAGAAAAAAGCTGATCAATTGCCTCCTCATCGTCCGTATGACTGCCCCATCGAGCTGCTTCCTGGAACAACTATTCCATTCGGGCGAATTTACAATCTCTCGGAACCAGAACTGAAGGTACTGAGAGAGTATCTGGATGAAAACTTAGAGAAAGGCTTCATCCGACCTTCTACATCTCCAGCTGGGGCACCCTTATTCTTTGTTGAAAAGAAAGACTCAACTCTGCGGCCATGTATCGATTACAGGGAAATAAATAAAATTACCGTAAAAAATCGCTACCCACTTCCGTTAATTCCAGAGTTATTAGAAAGACTCCGCTCTGCTAAAATTTTTACTAAACTGGACCTGAGAGGGGCCTACAACCTCATACGGATTCGCCCTGGAGATGAGTGGAAGACCGCCTTCAGAACAAGATACGGACATTTTGAGTACCTAGTGATGCCTTTTGGCCTTAGCAATGCCCCAGCCACCTTTCAGCACTTCATTAATGATGTGTTTCGAGATTTTTTGGATCAATTTGTTGTTGTTTATCTCGATGACATTCTTATATTTTCAGATACCTTGGAGGAGCATCGCAGGCAAGTCCAGTTAGTCTTGGAACGTCTACAGGAGAATCATCTCTACATAAAACTTGAGAAATGTGAATTCGAACAACCCACGATCCAATTTTTAGGATATGTCATCTCCCCAGAAGGTCTGAGCATGGATCCTGGTAAGATCAATGCAGTGGTGGATTGGCCACCCCCAAAGAATTTGAAAGACGTTCAGCGCTTCATTGGCTTCGCCAACTTCTACAGAAGATTCATTAAAAACTTTTCAAAAATTATTCTGCCAATCACCTTGCTAACCAAGAAAACCCAAGTTTTTTTTTTGGTCTACAGAGGCACAGGAGGCTTTTGACAAATTAAAAAATCTTTTTACTTCCGCACCTCTACTAGTCCATCCAAATCCGGAACTGCCATTTGTTGTTGAAGTGGATGCCTCGGATTCTGCAGTGGGAGCCATTCTGTCTCAGCGAGTTGGAGATAAGATGCAGCTTCATCCATGCGCATTTCTTTCTCATACCATGTCACCTGCGGAAAAGAACTACGACATTGGGAATAAAGAACTTTTAGCCATAAAAGTCACCTTCTCCGAGTGGAGACATCTCCTAGAAGGTGCCAATCATCCGGTGACCGTCCTCACTGACCACAAAAATCTAGAGTTTTTACGCACAGCAAGAAGACTGTCTGCAAGACAGGCACGGTGGGCCTTGTTTTTCTCAAGATTTAATTTTGTAATTTCCTATCGGCCTGGTTCGGGAAATGGCAAAGCTGACGCCCTGTCCAGGATTTGTTCTGAACCTCAGGAGAGTTCTAATACTGACAGTACTATTCTGGGCCCCAAAAATTTTTTGGGAATATTGGACTCTAAAGTTTTTTTTGCTCAGATTAAAAATGGCTACCACAACAACCCTTTTCTTAACCATCCTCCTAAAGATGTCAATCTTTTTTTCAAGAAGGGATTTTGGATGCTGAACCACAGGGTTTATATCCCAGAATCGGTGAGACTCGAAGTCCTCAAATTAGTCCATGATTCTAAACTTGCAGGACACCCCGGAGTCATGAAAACCCAAGAACTACTACTTCGTTCCTTTTGGTGGCCTAATTGTAGAAGGGATGTGAAAAAATATGTGTCCTCCTGTGTAACATGTGCACGTAACAAGACACCACGTTCCTCTCCTTTAGGACTTCTACAACCTCTTCCAGTTCCATCCAGACCTTGGGGATCAATCTCAATGGATTTCATCGTGGATCTACCTCCATCTAAAAAGATGACTGTGATTCTCGTTGTGGTAGACCGACTCACAAAGATGGCCCATTTCATCCCAACTACAAGAATTCCTACTGCGGAACAAACTGCTGAGTTAATGATCAAAGAGGTTTTTAAGCTGCATAGGACTCCTGATAATGTAGTCTCCGACAGAGGGGTGCAGTTCACATCGAAATTCTGGAAAAGCTTCTGTACAGCCCTGGGAGTCACTGTGAATCTTTCTACGTCTTTCCATCCGCAATCAAATGGCCAGACGGAGAGGACAAACCAGACTCTCGAGCAATACCTCCGCTGCTTCATTTCATATCTTCAAGATGATTGGGTGGACTATTTACCAACAGCGGAATTTGCCTATAACAACGCTAAACACAGCTCTACAGCCCAAAGTCCTTTTTATGCTAACTATGGCTTGCATCCAGTATGTATTCCTAATCTTCCTTTTGAAACTTCTACCCCTGCTGTTGCTGACCGACTCAACAGATTAAAGGAATCCCAGGAGAAATTAATTGAGATATTGCAAAAGGCCCAAGAAGACTATAAAAAAGCAGCAAATAAACACCGTAGAGAACCTCCTAATCTGCACGTGGGTGACAAGGTTTGGTTGTCCACTAAAAACCTAAAAACACACGTGCCATCTTCTAAATTGGGACAAAAATTCATAGGACCCTTCCAAATTGCTGCACAAATTAACAAAGTTGCTTTCCGGTTGGAACTTCCCAGCAGTCTTAAGATTCACCCAGTGTTTCATGTATCTCTGCTCAAACCATTCTGTGAAAATCCATTTCCAGGAAGAACTCAGCCTCCTCCTCCACCTGAAAGGGTCCATGGCGAGGAAGAATTTATTGTGGAGAAGATTCTGGACTCTAGGAGAATCCGAGGTAACCTGCAGTATCTTGTGCAATGGAAGGGTTACGGACCAGAAGAAAACTCATGGGAACCGGAGGAAAATGTTCATGCTCCTAGGCTAACAAGAATCTTCCATCAGAGGTATCCAGATAAACCAGTCCCTGAGATGTCCAGAGGCCATCCTGGAAGGAGGGGAGTACTGTCAGGAATCGAACCTGGAACCTCTTGTCTGCTGGCCAGCAGCTCAGCCATCTGAGCTATGCGGCTGCTTGGAAGATCTCATGCGAAACCAGATACCAGTGATTCTTGTTCTTGATCAGCTCCACCCTGTGCTCTCCTAATTGGCCCATTGATTGCTAATTGCCCACCCTATATAACCTCAGCCAGTACACTTCCTCATTGCGTGATTATTGTGCTTCCAGCCTGTAGTCAAGCTCCTTCTCCTGCTGCTGCTGCAGCTGCTCCATCTGCTAAGTATCGCTGATCCCGTGTACCGACTTCTGGCTTTTCCTCTGACTTCGTTATCCGCCTGCTCCATCTGCTAAGTATCGCTGATCCCGTGTACCGACTTCTGGCTTTTCCTCTGACTTCGTTATCCGCCTGCTCCATCTGCTAAGTATCACTGATCCCGTGTACCGACTTCTGGCTTTTCCTCTGACTTCGTTATCCGCCTGCTCCATTGCTAAAGTATTGCTTATCCAGTGTACTGACTTTCGGCTTCACCTAACTACGCTTCCTGCCTTGCTCCCTCTAGTGGTTGCAATAACACTGGCTCCAACCTGAACCAGATCGTGACAGACAGGGTCCTCTCCCCTCTGTACCGGTGTGTCATTGTAAATTTGTTGTGGAAACTTGTTTACTGTTAACGATATCTATAGCTTTGTATGTAAGCCCTTTCTCATGTACAGCACCATAGAATTAATGACGCTATATAAATAAATAATAATAAAATTGCCCAACTTGCTATTGAACCATCAGAAGAACATCTGAGTCTGGGTGACAGCCGAGATGGTCACCAAGACTCCCAGGTACCTTTTCCTTCCTCTGATAAAGTACTGATAAATACGATGATTTCCTTCGAAAACCAGGTGTTATCAACATTGGCATTTATTGACTGTGGGTCTGCTGCTAACTTAATTGATTCGGGATTGGTTCTGAAGTTAGGGTTAGGGACAGTTAGTTTGGAAAGACCCATTGAAATCATTGCCATTGATAAGGTAGCATTAGGTCACAATTTAGTCAAGAAAGCAGCGATGGATTTCACTCTCCAAGTGGGTGCTCTCCACTCTGAATCCATCTCCTGTTTTGTGTTGGCTAATTTACCTGCTGGATTGGTACTGGGGTTTCCATGGCTGCAGATTCACAATCCAGATATTGATTGTTGTCAGAAGGGGATTGTGAAATGGAGCCCCAATTGTTACAATGTCTAAAGAATGTACTGTACAAATATGGTCCGCTAGTCTGGAAGGTCTTCCGGGGTACCTGAAGGACTTCAGAGATGTGTTCTCGGAAAAAGAGGTGGAGATACTACCTCCCCATCGTCCCTATGATTTTGCTGTTGACCTTATTCCTAGTTGTCAAGAGATCGCCTTTACAGTTTGTCGGGGCCTGAATGGGCCGCCGTGAAAAAATATGTTAACGAAAGTTTATGGAAGGGTCATATCCATCCTTCCTCCTCCCCTGTAGCTGCTGGATTTTTCTTTGTTAAAAAGAGATAATGGGGTCTCCATCCTTGCCTTGATTTCCGAGAACTAAATAAAATCACGGTAAAAAATACCCACTTCCACTCATCCCTGACCTATGTAATTAGCTTCAAAGGGCCAGTGTTGTGAGTTCATTTTTCCCTTCACTATTGAGGTCTGATGAACTCCCTCCTCTGGTGAAGGAAGGTAGTGAGGCTGATTATCAGACACCTGGGCAGCTAGATGATGACTGGGTGGCTAGAATTGAGGACTGGATATAAGGCTGCCGACGCCCTTCTTCCTGGCTGGTGATTTTCCTGCTGGATTCTTGGAGACCAGTCTGATTCCTGCATCTCAAAGCTAAGTTTTTCTGCTCTGCTTTGTACTCTTCAGTTTTGTTTTTTGTTTTGCCTTGTTTTTTGGGAGTTCTGCCATCCCCGGCCGGGGGTGAGCTGAATTCCATTTTTGTCTCTGATCTGTTGATCTTTTGCTCTGTCTTCAGAATATACCTGAGTGCTGATATAGTCTTTTGAAGCCTAGCGACTTCAGGCCCTGTTTTTCCTATCAGTCGGTTGGCTCATTTTTATAGGGTTTTTGCGGATGGCAGACAGCAGCTTTCCTATCCTGTCCTATGTAGTTAGCTTGGGCCCCATCATTTGCTCAACCTATCTTTCTATCTGTGTTAGTGTCTTCATCTTGCTTCACCGTCATTATATGTTGGGGGCTGCCTATTGCTTTAGGGTCTGCTCTGGGGCAGTTTAGTTTTTCCCCTTTCTGTCTTTAGGCTATATAGTTCTCCGGCTGTGATCGAGGGGTCTAGGGCACGGTAGGAACCCCCCACGGCTACTGCTAGTTGTTGTGGATAGGTTCAGGGGTCTGCAGTCCGATAGCTGCCAACCTCTCTGGTTTTTCTGGACTTAGCTGGTATTTTGTTTTTTCCTCCTTCGGTGACTCATCATAACAGAATCACCAGCCATACCGCAGATCCTAGGGTACTCAATAGCAGGAGAGAATTGTTAAAAAAAAAAAAGTGTCAGAATTTTTTTTTTCTTTGTGTGCATATTTTTTCCTTTATATCTCTGAGGCCGTAGGGGGAATTTTTCTCTCAATGGAGATGAAGCAATTGTCTGATCGTGTGGAGCAGCTCGCTGCTGAAGTGCGGGGAATTTCCGCCTATCTTGCTTATTCACATGCTGCTGAACCAAAGATTCCCACTCCGGATGTGTTTTTTGGGGATCGGTCTAAATTCTTGAATTTCAAGAATAATTGTAAATTATTTTTTGCCTTGAAGCCTAACTTGTCGGGGAACTCCGTGCAGCAGGTTAAAATTGTCATCTCTTTGCTGCGCGGCGATCCCCAGGATTGGGCGTTTTCTTTGAAACCTGATGATCCTATTCTGAATAATGTGAACGCATTTTTTCAGGCCTTGGGGTTGTTGTATGATGAACCTAATGCTATTGATCAGGCTGAAAAGACCCTGTTGGCATTAAGCCAGGGTCGGGATTCGGCAGAGTTGTACTGTCAAAAATTCTGAAAGTGGGCGGTCCTTACTACCTGGAATGATGGTGCCTTGGCAGCCCTCTTTCGGAAGGGTTTGTCAGAAACTGTAAAAGATACTATGGTGGGATTTCCTGTTCCCTCTGGTCTTGACGATTCTATGTCATTAGCCATTCAGGTGGATCGGCGTTTACGTGAACGCAAAACTACACAAGAGATGTTGCCACCTGTTGAACAAATGTCTGAACCTATGCAATGTGATAGAGTTTTGTCTAGGGCGCAACGTCAGGAGTTCATAAGGCGTAATAAGCTGTGTTTTTTTTGTGGAGATGCCTCGCATATTATTTCTGTCTGCCCTAAACGAGAGAAACGTTGTGCACACACGTTTTCTGTGGGTGGTGTTCAACCTAAGTTTCTTCTGGCAATTACTCTGATCTGCTCCCTGTCCACATTTTCCGCCAAGGCTTTTGTGGATTCAGGAGCAGCTCTTACCCTGATGGACTTGGATTTTGCTAAATGTTGTGGATTTCCTATGACACCTCTGCGGACGCCTATCCCTTTGAGGAGTATTGATGCTACTCCTTTGGCAAAGAATAAACCTCAGTTTTGGACCCAGGTGGTAATGCGGGTCGCCCCAGACCATCAAGAAAATTGCAGATTTTTGGTGTTGCATAACTTGCATGATACCATTGTTCTGGGGTTTCCCTGGTTGCAAATCCATAATCCAGTTCTGGATTGGAAATCTTTGTCTGTGGTGAGTTGGGGTTGTCGGTGTGCCCTTAGTGATGCTCCTGTTTTCTCCACCTCTCCCCAGTCGCATGATGTTCCTGACTATTTGGCTGACTTTTATGATGTATTTAGTGAGAATGAGTCTGCGTCTTTGCCTCCTCATAGGAGTTATGACTGTGCAATTGAGCTGAACCCGGGGTGTAAATTCCCCAAGGGTCGGCTTTTCAATTTATCTATACCCGAGCACGAGGCTATGCGATCCTATATTAAGGAGGCATTGGAGAAGGGTCTTATTAGACCATCCTCTTCACCCTTAGGTGCTGGGTTTTTTTTCTTGGCTAAAAAGGATGGTTCATTAGGGCCTTGTATTGACTATCGTGCCCTCAACAAAATTACTGTTAAATATCAGTATCCGTTACCCCTGATTTCTGATCTATTCTCCAGAGTTAAAGGTGCTTGCTGGTTTACCAAGCTTGACCTCAGGGGGCGTATAATCTTATTCGCATTAAGCATGTGGATGAATGGAAGATGGCGTTTAATACTCCGGAGGGACATTTTGAGTACCTGGTGATGCCTTTTGGGCTCACTAATGCCCCTTCTGTCTTCCAGTGCTTCATTAACGATATATTCCGAGACTTTGTGGATAAATTTTTGATTATCTATCTGGATGATATTTTGATCTTCTCCAAGAATTGGGACACTCATGTGGAACATGTTCGGACTGTGTTCCGGATTTTTGAGGGAGAATTCCCTGTATGTCAAGGGATCAAAATGCTTTTTTGGGGTACAGAGGATTTCATTTTTGGGATTTATTTTGTCTCTGTCAACTATTGAAATGGACCCGGCCAAGGTACAGGCCATTTATGATTGGGTTCAGCCCACTTCTTTGAAGGCCCTCCAGAAGTTTTTGGGTTTTGCTAATTTTTATCGGAAATTTATAGCCAATTTTTCTGGTATTGCCAAGCCATTGACGGATTTGACTAGGAAGGGTGCTGATGTGCTGAATTGGTCTCCGGAGGCTGTTTCTTCCTTTCAGGAGCTGAAGCGAAGATTCACTTCTGCTCCGGTTTTGCGGCAACCTGATGTCTCACTCCCGTTTCAGGTGGAGGTGGACGCTTCTGAGCTTGGTGCAGGAGCGGTGTTGTCCCAAAAAGATCCTGTGACATCTAAAATGAATCCTTGTGCTTTCTTTTTTCCTGAAAGTTCTCTCCATCCGAACGTAACTATGATGTGGGGAATCGGGAACTGTTGGCCATGAAATGGGCATTTGAGGAGAGGAGACATTGGTTGGAGGGAGCCAAACACCAAGTCGTGGTCCTTACTGACCACAAGAATTTGATTTACCTGGAGTCAGCCAAGCGCTTAAATCCTAGACAGGCTAGGTGGGCCTTGTTTTTCACACGTTTTGATTTTGTGGTCTCTTTTCTTCCGGGCACTAAGAATGTCAAGGCAGATGCCCTCTCTAGGAGTTTCCTTGCTGATTCTCCTGTTGTGACTAAGCCTGCTACCATCTTAGGCGAGGGGGTAGTTCTTTCTGCCATCTCGCCCGATTTGAGACGTGCTCTGGAAGAGTTTCAGGAGGACAAACCTGAGCGTTGTCCCAGTGGAAAGTTGTATGTTCCTGACCAGTGGAGGAAGAGAGTGATGTCTGAAGTTCATTGCTCTGCATTGGCTGGTCATCCAGGTATTTTTGGTACTAGAGATCTGGTGAGTCGGTCTTTTTGGTGGCCCGCCTTGTCTCATGATGTCAGGAATTTTGTGCAGTGAATGGCTTTGTAGGTCAGTGTTAGTAGTTTTAACTGGATTCGTTGGGGAATTGGGAGCCAATGGAGGGATTTGCAGAGGGGAGAGACAGGGGAGTAGCGAGGAGAGAGGTGGATTAGTCGGGCAGTAGAATTGAGGACAGACTGCAGTGGTGCAAGAGAGTTAGCAGGGAGGCCACTGAGGAGGGTGTTGCAGTAGTCAAGGCGGGAGATGATGAGGGCATGTACAAGAGTTTTAGTAGACTGAGGAAGGGACAAATTCTGGAAATATTTTTGAGTTGGAGGTGACAGGAGGTGGCAAGAGATTGGACGTGCGGTTTGAAGGACAGGGCAGAGTCGAGAGTTACTCCAAGGCAACGGACTTCAGGTGCGGGAGAGAGCATGATGCCATTTACCATAATAGATAGATCTGGTAGGGAAGATACGTGAGATGGAGGAAAGATAATGAGTTCAGTTTTGTCTACGTTGAGTTTTAGGAAGCGAGAGGTGAAAAAGGAGGATATGGCTGATAGACACTACGGGATTCTGGACAGCAGAGAGGTGACATCTGGGCCAGAGACGTAGATCTGAGTGTCATCTGCATACAGGTGGTACTGGAAGCCATGGGACTTTCTGAGTTGTCCTAGGCCAAGAGTATAGATGGAAAAATGTAGGGGCCCCAGGACAGAGCCTTGCTGGACTCCAACAGAGAGGGGGCGGGATGACGAGGTAGTGTGGGAGTGTGAGATGCTGAATGTGCAGTCAGAAAAGTATGAGGAAATCCAGGATAGGGCAAGGTCTTTGATGCCAAGGGAATAAAGAATCTGTAGCAGTAGGCAGTGGTCAACTATATCAAAGAAAGAGGACAGGTCAAGAAGGAGGAGGATGGAGAATTGTCTGTTAGCTTTGGCTGTGAGTAAGTCATTAGTAATTTTGGTCAGGGCAGTTTCAGTGGAGTGGTGGGGGCGGAAGCCAGATTGCAGGATGTCAAGGAGGGAGTTAGATGACAAATGGGAGGAAAGTTGAGCATGGACATGCTGTTCAAGGAGTTTGGAAGCAAACGGGAGCAGTGATATGGGGAGATAGCTGGGCATAGCAGTTGGGTCAAGGTTTGATTTTTTGAGGATGGGTGTTATGGTGGCATTTTTGAAGGCAGAGGGGAAGGTACCAGAAGTTAGGGATAGGTTGAACAGATGGGTTAGGGCTGGAATGATCATGTTAGTGAGGTTGTGGAGCAGGTGGGAAGGGATGGGGTCAAGTGCACAGGTGGTGAGGCGTGATTTGGAAAGGAGATGAGTAAGCTCTCCTTCAGTGATGTTGGAGAGGGAGGTTATTAGGGAGGGGCAGAGGTCTGGTATGAGGAGCAGTTGGGGTGGTGGAACTGTAAAGGCTTGCCTTGTTTGGTCAATCTTGTTTTTGAAGTAGGTGGCAAAGTCCTCAGCAGAGATGAGGGGAGTTGGAGGTGGCAGTGGTGGGCGGAGGAGAGAGTTGAATGTGCTGAAAAGTTGTTTTGGGTTGTGGGATAGTGAAGATACAAGGTTTGTGAAATAGGTCTGTTTAGCAGAGGTGAGGGCTGATTTAAAGGCAAGTGTAGCTTGTTTGAAAGCTGTGAAGTCGTCTGGCAGGCGTGTTTTCTTCCAACGCCACTCTGCGACTCTGGATGCTTGTCGAAGTTTTTTGGTGAGGTTGTTGTGCCAGGGTTGCCTATTGCTTTGTTGCACTTTGCCATGCATGAGAGGAGCGACTGAGTCTATGGCTGATGTGAGGGTGGCGTTGTAGAAAGCGGTGGCACTGTCCGTGTTGTGGAGAGAAGATATGGAGGACAGAGGTAGAAGAGAGTCTGAGAGTCTGTGAATGTCTAGGTGTTCGAGGTTTCTGCGAGAATGTGCTAGTGGCTGGACATGGGGGGCAGGTGATAAGGACAATGATGAGAAGGTGAGTAGATGGTGGTCAGATAGGGGGAAGGGAGATGTTGTGAGATTAGATAGGGAACATAGGCGGGTGAAAATGAGGTCTAATCTATGTCCATCTGTGTGGGTGGCTGTGGAGGACCACTGAGTAAGTCCAAAGGATGAGGTAAGTACAGGAGCTTGGAGGCTGCTGATTGTTGGGTGTCAATGGGGATTCTTACTAAAATGTCAAGAGAGACCACAGTATAGACAGAGACCAAGATCTAACCTCAGGTAAATGGACCTGCTTCGGGGAAGTATGACTTTAGCCTCAGCGACCTGGATTCTGTCGGGTTCGTCATAGATCAGACCTAAAATGTCAAAAAAGGCATCAATAGAAAACCTTTCTGAGGCTTGTGGGGACAAAGAAAATGCCCAGGACTGAGGACCCTCTCGCAGTAGGGACATGATTATTGCCACCCGCTGGAATTCTTCCCCTGATGACTGGGGACACAGGGTAAAAAATAGCTTCCAGCTCTCCCTGAATACCCTAAACTGGTCTTTCTCTCCCAAAAATTTATCAGGGAGGTATAGCACAGGTTCAGGAGAGATCAACTGTATATCAGAGGGTACTGACATCACAGCCAATGCTGGCAGTCACAAATCTCTTGAACAGGATCCATCCGGGGAAAAAGAAAAACATATGGGCAAGACATAATGTGACGGATCAGAGCAGAAGGGGTTAAACATGCAGATGGTGAGAACAAAGTCCAAGGTCAGGCAACAGATTAAGCATACAGAACTCAAGGCACAGGGAGCACAAACCTCACTTGTTGAATGTACATATGGTAGTGGTCTGGGAGAAGGTGCTTAGTTAAGCAAGCACGGCAATCACCCGGGATAGTGAACACTTGGAGACAGCCAATGCCTCCCAGTCACAGATTGGCTAGTCTAGCTGTCAATCAACACTCTGACAGCTCAGCATGCCCCTGAACCAGATTGGATGGCTGTGCTGTCAATCAAAGTGCTGTCAATCAAAGTACAGCTTCAGCACACCCCTGTAGCCGATTGGACGGCCGAGCTGTCAGCAACTGCATCCCAGACACCCTGAGGGGTGGAACCCTGACAGTTATTTCACATAAGTATACACGTGTATAGCATGAAAATATATTACCTTAGAGATAGTATTACAGAAATATTTGTTTGAATACTCTATTAAGATCTGTGCACATCACGTCTTTTTCAGGTGGGTACTCCCTGGTAAAGCACTTAGCAAATGTTAAAAAGAATGAACATACAATGCAAAAATGACCTGCTGTACTCATGAATAGTGTGGAGCATTCCGATACTGCAAATATCGGGTATCGGCCGATATTCGCTGTATCGGAATTCCGATACCGAGCACCGATATTTTTTCAATATCGGATATCGGAATCGGAAGTTCCCATAATGCAATGAGCCACTGTTGTGGCTCTGATTGGCTGCCGAAATGACGTCATCATGATGGGCGGTCTGTGCCGAATGTGGGGGGTCTGTACCGGCCTGCCCGGGGGTCTGTACCGGCCTGCCCGGGGGTCTGTACCGGCCTGCCCGGGGGGTCTGTACCGGCCTGCCGGGGGTCTGTGCCGACTGCCCGGGGGTCTGTGCCGACTGCCCGGGGGTCTGTGCGGACTGCCGGGGGGCTGTACCGGCCTGCCGGGGGGCTGTGCCGGTGGTCTGTGCCGACTGTCCGGGGGTCTGTGCAGGCTGCGGGGGTTTGTGCAGGCATCGTCCAATGGGACTACAAGTCCCATCGGGCGATGCCTGCTACCATGACGGTGAATGACACATTAGCCAATGATTTGACAGTAGTAGTCCCATCATCCGGCTAATGTGTTGAATGTAAAAAAAAAAAATACATGCTACATACATACTACATGCATACTACATATATACTACATGCATGCAACATGCATACTACATATATACTACATCATGCATGCAACATACATATATACTACATGCAGCATGCATACTACATATATAATACATGCATGCAACATACATACTACATACATACCACATGCATTCAACATGCATACTACATATATACCACATACTGTATATACTACATGCATACTACATATATACTACATGCATGCAACATACATACTACATATATGCCACATATATACTACATGCATGCAGCATACATACATATATACTACATGCATGCAACATGCATACTACATATATACCACATATATACTACATGCATGCAACATACATACAGTATATACTACATATATACTACATGCAACATGCATACTACATATATACTACATGCATGCAACATACATACATACTACATATATATACCACATGCATGCAACATGCATACTACATATATACCACATATATACTACATCATGCATGCAACATACATATATACTACATGCAGCATGCATACTACATATATAATACATGCATGCAACATACATACTACATACATACCACATGCATTCAACATGCATACTACATATATACCACATACTGTATATACTACATGCATACTACATATATACTACATGCATGCAACATACATACTACATATATACTACATGCATGCAGCATACATACATATATACTACATGCATGCAACATGCATACTACATATATACCACATATATACTACATGCATGCAACATACATACAGTATATACTACATATATACTACATGCAACATGCATACTACATATATACTACATGCATACTACATATATACCACATATATACTACATATATACCACATGCATGCAACATACATATATACAACATATATACAAAATGCATGCAACATATATATATATATATATATATATATATACACAACATACATACTACATATATACTACATGCATGCAACATACATATATACTACATGCAACATACATACTACATATATACTACATGCATACTACATACAGTATATACTACATGCATGCAGCATACATATATACTACAAGCAACATGCATACTACATATATGCTACATGCATGCAACATACATACTACATACAGTGGGGCAAAAAAGTATTTAGTCAGTCAGCAATAGTGCAAGTTCCACCACTTAAAAAGATGAGAGGTGTCTGTAATTTACATCATAGGTAGACCTCAACTATGGGAGACAAACTGAGAAAAAAAAATCCAGAAAATCACATTGTCTGGTTTTTTTTTTCATTTTATTTGCATATTATGGTGGAAAATAAGTATTTGGTCAGAAACAAAATTTCATCTCAATACTTTGTGATATATCCTTTGTTGGCAATGACAGAGGTCAAACGTTTTCTGTAAGTCTTCACAAGGTTGCCACACACTGTTGTTGGTATGTTGGCCCATTCCTCCATGCAGATCTCCTCTAGAGCAGTGATGTTTTTGGCTTTTCGCTTGGCAACACGGACTTTCAACTCCCTCCAAGGGTTTTCTATAGGGTTGAGATCTGGAGACTGGCTAGGCCACTCCAGGACCTTGAAATGCTTCTTACGAAGCCACTCCTTCGTTGCCCTGGTGGTGTGCTTTGGATCATTGTCATGTTGAAAGACGCAGCCACGTTTCATATTCAATGCCCTTGCTGATGGAAGGAGGTTTGCACTCAAAATCTCACGATACATGGCCCCATTCATTCTTTCATGTACCCGGATCAGTCGTCCTGGCCCCTTTGCAGAGAAACAGCCCCAAAGCATGATGTTTCCACCACCATGCTTTACAGTAGGTATGGTGTTTGATGGATGCAACTCAGTATTCTTTTTCCTCCAAACACGACAAGTTGTGTTTCTACCAAACAGTTCCAGTTTGGTTTCATCAGACCATAGGACATTCTCCCAAAACTCCTCTGGATCATCCAAATGCTCTCTAGCAAACTTCAGACGGGCCCGGACATGTACAGGCTTAAGCAGTGGGACACGTCTGGCACTGCAGGATCTGAGTCCATGGTGGCGTAGTGTGTTACTTATGGTAGGCCTTGTTACATTGGTTCCAGCTCTCTGCAGTTCATTCACTAGGTCCCCCCGCTTGGTTCTGGGATTTTTGATCACCGTTCTTGTGATCATTCTGACCCCACGGGGTGGGATTTTGCATGGAGCACCAGATCGAGGGAGATTATCAGTGGTCTTGTATGTCTTCCATTTTCTAATTATTGCTCCCACAGTTGATTTCTTCACTCCAAGCTGGTTGGCTATTGCAGATTTAGTCTTCCCAGCCTGGTGCAGGGCTACAATTTTGTTTCTGGTGTCCTTTGACAGCTCTTTGGTCTTCACCATAGTGGAGTTTGGAGTCAGACTGTTTGAGGGTGTGCACAGGTGTCTTTTTATACTGATAACAAGTTTAAACAGGTGCCATTACTACAGGTAATGAGTGGAGGAAAGAGGAGACTCTTAAAGAAGAAGTTACAGGTCTGTGAGAGCCAGAAATCTTGATTGCTTGTTTCTGACCAAATACTTATTTTCCACCATAATATGCAAATAAAATGAAAATAAAACAGACAATGTGATTTTCTGGATTTTTTTTTCTCATTTTGTCTCCCATAGTTGAGGTCTACGTATGATGTAAATTACAGACACCTCTCATCTTTTTAAGTGGTGGAACTTGCACTATTGCTGACTGACTAAATACTTTTTTGCCCCACTGTATATACCACATATACACTACATGCATACTACATATATACCACATGCATGCAACATGTATGTATGTATGCAGTATGTATTTTTTTTTTTTTACATTCAACACATTAGCCGGATGATGGGACTACTACTGTCCCATCATTGGCTAATGTGTCAATCACCGTCATGGTAGCAGGCATCGCCCGATGGGACTTGTAGTCCCATTGGACGATACCTGCACAGACCCCCGCAGCCTGCACAGACCCCCAGCAGGCCGGTACAGACCCCCGGCAGTCCGCACAGACCCCCGGGCAGTCGGCACAGACCAGCGGCAGGCCGGCACAGACCCCCGGAAGGTCCATACACACCCCCGAGAGGCTGTACAAGGACAGAAAAGGGTTTTTCTTATTCCGATACCGGAAGACCCATAGACTTGAATGGGACTTCCGGTATCGGAATCGGCGATACCCGATACTTTTTTCGTATCGGGCCGATACCATCCGATCCGATATTTTAGGGTATCGGATGGTATCGCTCAACACTACTCATGAAACATCTTTTGAGCTTCTCTTAACCGCTTCACATTTGTAAAGCTGCAAAGTAGTTAAAATAGTGACCGGTCCATTCTTCAAGGAAGCATGTCGTTTTGTGCACATACCATCATGGTTATTAAAAATCCTTCCAAACAATTCTGTCTTCTTTTAATATGTCCAAAATATAATAATCTTAAACCCTTTCAAACCTTGGACGGACTGAGTACGTCTAGGTGATTTTGCACGCATAGAGACTGTGCATGTGCGATTACCGCTAGGTGTCAGATGATTCAGACAGCTGACACCTGGCTCTCAGTGCTAGGAGCTGCATCCTTACCGCTCCCAGCACTTTAACCCCCTTTAGTGAGGAGGTAGAGGGAAAAAAGCCCCTCTGCCCTTGGATCGGTGCTCCCACGATGTTATCGCGGGGACCCGATCGTTTCCATGTTGACCCGATGTCACCAGGTTAGGGCAAGCCCCTAAGAGCATGCGCAGAGCACAGTCTAAGGGGCTTATGTCAGTGCAGCACTGACATTTCTAGTCCATTGCAATGCTCATGCATTGCAGTGGAATATGACAGTGATCAGGCTGATGAAAGTGAAAGTCCCACAGTGGAACAAAGTTAAAAAGTAAAAAAAAAATTTTAAAATATTTTTTTAAATAACAATAATACATATATATATACACTCACTGGCCACTTTATTAGGTACACCTGTCCAACTGTGTGTTAAGACTTAATTTCTAATCAGCCAATCACATGGTGGCAACTCAGTGCATTTAGGCATGTAGACATGGTCAAGACAATCTCCTGCAGTTCAAACCGAGCATCAGTAGGGGGAAGAAAGGTGATTTGAGTGCCTTTGAACGTGGCATGATTGTTGGTGCCAGAAGGGCTGGTCTGAGAATTTCAGAAACTGCTGATCTACTGGGATTTTCACGCACAACCATCTCTAGGGTTTACAGAGAATGGTCCGAAAAAGAAAAAAAATCCAGTGAGCGGCAGTTCTGTGGCCGGAAATGCCATGTTGATGCCAGAGGTCAGAGGAGAATGGGCAGACTGGTTCGAGCTGATAGAAAGGCAACAGTGACTCAAATTGCCACCCGTTACAACCAAGGTAGGCAGAAGAGCATCTCTGAACGCACAGTGCGTCGAACTTTGAGGCAGATGGGCTACAGCAGCAGAAGACCACACTGGGTACCACTCCTCTCAGCTAAGAACAGGAAACTGAGGCTACAATTTGCACAAGCTCATCGAAATTGGACAGTAGAAGATTGGAAAAACGTTGCCTGGTCTGATGAGTCTCGATTTCTGCTGCGACATTCGGATGGTAGGGTCAGAATTTGGCGTAAACAACATGAAAGCATGGATCCATCCTGCCTTGTATCAACGGTTCAGGCTGGTGGTGGTGGTGTCATGGTGTGGGGAATTTTTTCTGGGCACTCTTTGGGCCCCTTGGTACCAATTGAGCATCGTTGCAACGCCACAGCCTACCTGAGTATTGTTGCTGACCATGTCCATCCCTTTATTACCACAATGTACCCAACATCTGATGGCTACTTTCAGCAGGATAATGCGCCATGTCATAAAGCTCGAATCATCTCAGATTGGTTTCTTGAACATGACAATGAGTTTACTGTACTCAAATGGCCTCCTCAGTCACCAGATCTCAATCCAATAGAGCATCTTTGGGATGTGGTGGAACGGGAGATTCGCATCAGGGATGTGCAGCCGACAAATCTGCGCCAACTGTGTGATGCCATCATGTCAATATGGTCCAAAATCTCTGAGGAATGCTTCCAGCACCTTGTTGAATCTCTGCCACGAAGAATTGAGGCAGTTCTGAAGGCAAAAGGGGGTCCAACCCCTTACTAGCATGGTGTACCTAATAAAGTGGCCAGTGAGTGTATATATGCTGTATATATTGTACTGATAAATTTATATATTTAAAGTAAACAAAAAAGCACTCATGTTTGGTATCGCCGCGTCCGTGATGACCCTCCCATAAATCTGTCCTACGGAAAAAAAACATGTTTTTTCATCATATTGCTGAATAAAAAGTGGAATAAAATACGATCAAAAAGTCAAATGTAAATACAAATACTACCTCTGAAAACGACAAACCACCATACAGCTCTATTAGTGGAAAAATAAAAAAGTTATAGTTCTCAGAGTACAGTGATGCAAAAATAATTTTTTTTCTATAAAATAGTTTTTTCTATGTAAAAGCGCCAAAACATAAAAGAAAAATAAATGTGGTATCCCTATAATCAAACTGACCCAAAAGAATAAAGTTGCCTTATCAATTTTACCACACGCGGAACGGCATAAAATAAACAAAAAACAATTCCTGAATTGCTAGTTTTTGTTCATTCTGTCTCCCAAAAATTGAAATAGAAAGTGATCAAAAACTGCTTTTGACTGAAAATGGTGCCAATGAAAACGTCAACTCTTCCTGCAAAGCCATCTGACTGTGTTGGATGAAAAATGCAAAAATTATAGCTCTCAAAATACCTGTTTTTTGCAATAAAAAGCGTCTTTTACTGTGTGACAGCTGCCAAACATAAAAAAATTGATATTAATCTGATATCACTATAATCGCATTGACCCAAAGAATACAGTCGTGTAATGGCATATACCGCACGAGAAACAGCTTAAAATATAAATAAAATCACTTCTTCACCTGCTGTTGATTTGTTCATTCTGCATCCCAAAGATCACAGTAAGGCTCATTTATCCAGCGCTCTCAGCTGAGAGCTTATACCTGGTTTCAGTGTAATTCTCTGAAATACGTGATTCAGATGGAACTCCCAGCGGAAGATTCCATATACAGTTGTGCTCAAAAGTTTACATACCCCGGCAAAAATTTTGCTTTCTTGGCCTTTTTTAAGAGAATATGAATGATAACACCAAAACTTTTTCTCCACTTATGGTTAGTGGTGGGTTGAAGCCATTTATTGTCAAACTTCTCTCTGGAGCAAGCCCTGAAAAAGCGTTATGGTTCCTTGCACCCCAAAAGAAATCCATCGAATTATGCTCTCCCAAATCCAAATTCCCCTTTGCCATCTGAGACCCACAGTGTGCCTAAACTGCATTTAGCGTTCACTTGTTTGGCATTTCTGTAGCGATGAGAACTCACCTAATTTACGGGTGTGTGTCTCCAGAAGCATGAGCTGGGCACCACAACATACTTGTCACCACAATGGCAGTTTGAAACTTACTCAGTAACATCCACTACTTCTTGTTCCTGGAAAATACCCATGTAGTCAAAATCATCGCTAAACCTGTAGATAAGTTCCCAAAGGAGTGTAATTTCTGAAATGGGGTCACTTGTGGGTGGATCCTGCTCTATAGCACCTAGGGAGTCTGTATGTGGCATCCACATACTATTCCAGGAAAATCTGTGCTCAAGGATACAAATAGCTCTCTGTCCCTCTCAAGTCTCTCTGTATGGCTAAGCAGTACTGTACAACCACTTCTACGTTCAGCAGAAATTGTGGGGCGAACGACGGTGCCATTTTTACACATTTCTCCTTGTGAAAATTTAAAATATGGTGCAAAAACAATTTTTTGTGGTAAAAATTTAATTATTTTTTCTTCATAGCCCTATGATATAAATTTCTGTGACACACCTGTGATCTCAATATGATCACTGCAACCCTAGATGAATTCATTAAGAGGTGTATTTTGTAAAATGGGTTCACTTATGAGGAGTTCTGCTGTTCTGGCACCTCATGGGCTCTCACAGTGGGTCAAAGCACCCGCAAACCGTAACAGTAAAATTGGCGCTATAATTTGGGGCTCCTTCTCTTCGGAGCATTGTACTGTGCCTAAAAAGTATTTCCCATTAACATGTACGATATTTCTGCACTCAGGTGAAATTTTTAGAACCAACTACCGTCCATTTTTTCCTATTAGGCTTTTGAAAAAATAAAACTTGGGCCTAAAACAACATTTTAGCAGTAAAAATTTAACTATTATTTCTTCACAGCCCAAAAGATAAAAACATGTGAGGCACAGGTGGTGTCAGTATGATCAATACACCCCTAGAAGTCATTGGGGAGTGTAGTTTGCAAAATGAGGATATATATGGGGGGTTTATTCTGTTCTGGCACCTCAGGGGCTCTGCCAATGAGACATGGCACCCTCAAACCATTCCAGCAAAATCTGAACTCCAATATGGTCCTTCTTCCTGTGTGAACTTTGCACTGTTCCTCAAAAGTAGTTTTTAACCACATATGAGGTATCATTGTACTCAGGAGAAATTGGGCAACAAATGTTGAGGTCTATTTTCTCCTGCTATCCTTGTCAAAATGAAAACATTTGGGGCAACAGTCTTGTGGGAAATATTTTTGTTTTTAATTTTCACAGAGCAATGTAAAATTCTGTGAAGCACCTGGGGGTTTGAGGTGCTCACCACATGTCTAGATGAATTCCTTGAGGGGTCTAGTTTCCAAAATGGGGTAACTTTTGGGGGTTGTCCACTGTTTAGGCACACCGAGGACTCTCCAAACACGGCATGGCACCTGTACACAATTCCATCAAAGTATGCTTTTTAAAACGTCACTCCTTCCTTTCATACACCCAAACAGAAGTTTTCCCCGACATATGGGGTATCGGCGTACTTAGGAGAAAATGCACAACAAATTGTATGGTGCAACTTCTCCTGTTACCCTTATGAAAATGCAAAATGTTTGGCTAAAACATTTCTATTGGAAAAATGTCATTTTTTATTTTCATGGTTCAATGTTATAAACTTCTGTGAAGCACCTGGGAGTTCAACATGTTCACCACACATCTAGATAAGTTCACTGAGGGGTCTAGTTTCCAAAATGATGTCACTTTTGTTGGGTTTCCACTGTTTAGGCACATCAGGCGCTCTCCAAAAGAGAAATGGTGTCCACTAATTAATCCAGCAAATTTTGTATTCAAAAAGTCAAGTGGCGCTCCTTCCCATCCACGCCCTGACAAACAGGGCATGCTCATGAAAAATTGCATAACAAACTTTGGGATCCATTTTTCCTGTTACCCTTGAGAAGATAAAAAAAAAATAAAATAAATAAAATTTTTGGGAAGAAAAGTTAAATGTTCATTTTTTCCTTCCACATTTTAAAAATTCCTGTAAAGCACAGAAGGGTTAATAAACTTCTTGAATGTGGTTTTGAGCACCTTAAGGAATGCAGTTTTAAGACTGGTGTTACTTTTCTGTCTTATAGACCCCTCAAAGTCACTTTAAATGTAATGTGGTCCCTAACAATAATGGTTTTGTAAATGTTGAAAAAATGAGAAATCGCTGGTCAACTTTTAAACCTTATAATTTCCTAGCAAGGAAAAATTATGCTTCAAAAATTGAGCTGTAATAAAGATGACATGTGGGAAATGTTGTTTATTAACTATTTTGTGTGACAAAACTCTGATTTAAGGGCATGAAAATTAAAATTTTAAAATTGCAAAATTTTCTAAATTTTTGCCAAATTTCCATTTTTTTCACAAATAAACTCAAGCCATATCGAAAAAATGAGGCTAAATAAAATTTTTGTGAAAAAAAAAGTACTTTTTTTTTTTTTTACACATCAATTTGTGAAGCACCTGGGGGTTCAAAGTGCATACTATGCATCTAGATAAGTTCCTTGGAGGGTCTAGTCTCCAAAATGGGGTCACTTGTGGAGGTGCTCCAATGTTTAGGCACACAGGTACTCTTAAAACAAGACATGGCAACCGCTAAATATTCAAGCATATTTTACATTCAAAAAGTAAAATGGCACTCCTTGCCTTCTGAGCCCTGCCGTGCGCCCAAACAGTGGTTTATGACCACATATGAGGTATCGGTGTACTCAGGAGAAATTGCCCAACAAATTTTAGGATACATTTTATCCTGTTACCCATGTGAAAATGAAAAAACTGATGCTAAAATAAAATTTTGGTTGGAAAAATTAAAATGTCCATTTTTTCATTCCATGTTGCTTTAGTTTCTGTGAAGCACCTGAAGGGTTAATAATCTTCTTGAATGTAGTTTTGAGTAGCTTGAGGGGTGCAGTTTTTAGAATGGTGACACTTTTGGGTATTTTCTGCCATATAGACCCCTCAAAGTGATTTCAAATGTGAGGTGGTCCCTAAAAAAAAATGGTTTTGTAAATTTTGTTGTAAAAATGAGAAATTGCTGGTCAACTTTTAACCCTTATAACTTCCTAACGAAAAAAAATGTTGTTTCCAAAATTGTGCTGATGTAAAGTAGACATGTGGGAAATGTTATTTATTAACTATTTTGTGTCATATAACTCTCTGGTTTAACAGAATAAAAATTCAAAATTTGAAAATTGCAAAATTTTCAAAATTTTCGCCAAATTTCCATTTTTTTCACAAATAAACGCAAAAATTATCGACCTAAATTTACCACTATCATGAAGCCCAATATGTCACGAAAAAACAATCTCGCAATCGCTAGGATGCGTTGAAGCATTCCTGAGTTATTACCTCATAAAGGGACATTGGTCAGAATTGCAAAAAATGGACAGGTCATTAAGGTCAAAATAGGCTGGGTCATGAAGGGGTTAAAGACAAATTTGCGTATATGATAAGAACAAATGAAGAAGTAGAGTTTTAATTTAATTTTTAGCTTCAACAGCTACTGTAGGGAAAATCCTTGCAAACATTTTCACAAGTTTGGAAGTTATCCCTTATCTATGGAATAGGGAGTAGAAACTGAGGGTCCGAATGCTGGAACCCCCACCAATCCCCAGAAATAGTGGTCGATTATGCTCACTACTGCTCTATTCATTTTTCAGAACTCCCATAAGAATGAATGGAACAGCGGTGTGCATGATCAACCCTTGCTGAATTTACATAGACCACACCAGTGACCCAGTTCTCAGGATCGGTGGGGGTTCCTAGCAGTTCATGCCCATTGGTAAGGAAGTTATCGCCTATCCTATGGATAAGGTGTATCTGAAAAACTTGAGAATACCCATTTAATGCTGATGTGCACCCAGTTCACTGCATTAAGGGCTCCATGACCCCTTTTCTTTACTCCTGACCATGGAGATTCTGGCTGGATGCTGGAGCTTCACTCAAGAGTAAAGGATTTGGGATCACCTACTCCAGAGAGGGACCACCATTTGGGAACTTGCTGGAACAGTGCATGCCATATTAAAACTTTACCTTCTTGCTTATGGTACTGCTTAAACCCTACCCAAAGTTATGTTTAAGAACTTCCAAAGGTCTCCTTTATGGAACTTTCAGAAGTTTAGTTGGATCAAAGAACAGAATCCTTTTAAATCAAGTTAATCCATATATACACTATCAAAAATAGAAAAAAAATTACCCCGATCAGTGTACCGTAAATTCAAGATGCCAAAATTATGTTTCTTTGGTCACCACAATTCGACTTAAACTACAGTAACAAGTGATCAAAAATCACATCTATCCCAAAATGGTACTAATAAAAACATTATCTCGCCCTGCAAAAAATGACCTATCATACAACTGCATCAGACTAAAAATTAAAACTTTATGAGTCTCGCAACATGGAAACACAACTTCAAAAATGTGTTTTTTACAAGCTTCATATTTTTTTCCCCACTAAAATAATAAAAGCACTGACTGGACATGTTTGGTATCACCATAATCATATTGATGAGAAAAATCATATTGCATGGTCATTTTAACAAAAAATGAACACTGTAAAAATAATTTACAAAAAAAAAACTGTCAGTATTGTGTTTTTTTCACAATTTCACCAAACTTGGAATTTTAAACCATTTGTTTTTACTTTTATATTATTATTATTATTATTATTATTATTATTATTATTATCATTGTTCCATGTTACTATCAATATTTACAAAATTCCAGTAATTTTGCAATTTTATCCCACATAATAAGATGACATTTCCTGTTCTGAAGAGATCATTTCTCATCAGCCTCATTATCATCACAGACAGGATTTACATGAAAGTTATCACTTATGTATAGTGTTGAGCATTCCGATACAGCAAATATCGGGTATCGGCCGATATTCGCTGTATCGGAATTCCGATACCGAGTACCGATATTTTTTTCAATATCGGATATCGGAAGTTCCCATAATGCAATGAGCCACTGTTGTGGCTCTGATTGGCTGCCGAAATGACGTCATCATGATGCGAGGTCTGTGCGCATCATGATGCGCTGTCAGTTCGGGCCTTCTGGGGGGGTCTGTGCCGACTGTCCAGGGGTCTGCGGACTGTCCGGGCAAGTCCCATCGGGCGATGCCTGCTACAATGACAGTGATTGACACATTAGCCAATGATGGGACAGTAGTAGTCCCATCATCCGGCTAATGTGTTGAATGTGAAAAAAAAAACATACTACATACATACTACATGCTACATACATACATGTTAAATACATGCAACATACATACTACATACATACTACATGCTACATACATACTACATACATGCTACATGCTACATACATACTACATACATGCTGCATACATGCAACATACATGCTACATACACACTACATACATGCTACATACATGCAACATGCATACTACATATATACTACATGCATGCAACATACATACCACATGCATGCAACATGCATACTACATATATACCACATGTATGCAACATACATATATACCACATGCAACATGCATACTACATATATGCTACTTGCATGCAACATTCATATATACAACAAATATACTACATGCATGCAACATACATACTACATATATACTACATACATGCAACATACATACTACATACATGCTACATACATACTACATACATGCTACATACAACATGCATACTACATATATACCACATGCTTGCAACATGCATACTACATATATACCACATATATACTACATGCATGCAACATACATATATACTACATATATACTACATATATACTACATGCAACATGCATACTACATATATACTACATGCATGCAACATACATACCACATGCATGCAACATGCATACTACATATATACCACATGCATGCAACATACATATAAACAACATATATACTACATGCATGCAACATACATATATACAACATATATACTACATGCATGTAACATACATACTACATATATACTACATACATGCAACATACATACTACATACATGCTACATACAACAGGCATACTACATATATACCACATGCATACTACATATATACCACATATATACTACATGCATGCAACATACATATATACTACATGCAACATGCATACTACATATATACTACATGCATGCAACATACATACCACATGCATGCAACATGCATACTACATATATACCACATATATACTACATGCATGCAACATACATATATACTACATATATACTACATGCATACTACATATATACTACATGCATGCAACATACATACTACATATATACCACATGCATACAACATGCATACTACATATATACAACATATATACTACATGCAGCATACATACTGCACATATACTACATGAATGCAACATACATATATACTACATGCAACATACATGCTACATATATACTACATGCACGCAACATACATACTACACATACTACATATATACTACATGCATACTACATATATACTACATGCATGCAACATACATATATACAACATATATACTACATGCAACATAGATACTACATATATACTACATGCATGCAACATACATATATACTACATATATACTACATGCAACATACATACTACATGCATGCAACATACATACTACATACATACTACGTATATACTACATATATACCACATGCATGCAACATACATATATACAAGATATATACTACATGCATGCAACATGCATACTATATATGCCACATATATACTACATGCATGCAACATACATACAACATATATACTACATGCATGCAGCATGCATACTACATATATACCACATATATACCACATGCATGCAACATGCATACTACATGCATGCAACATACGTACTATATATACCACATGCATGCAACATGCATACTGCATATATACTACATGCATGCAACATACATACTATATACCACATGCATGCAACATGCATACTACATATATACCACATATCTACTACATGCATGCCACATGCATACTACATATAAACTACATATATACTACATGCATGCAACATACATATATACTACATACAATATATTCATGCAATGCATACATATAGACATACAGTACATATAACATAGAGCACATACTCACCATACTTGTCACTTTGTTCCCCAAAGCCATTGTCATCTATGGAATAAATATTAAAATAACAAACCACCAATATACTTACCCCTGATCCGCAGAAGTCCACGAGTGTACCACGACAATCTTGGGTGGAGAACAGCAGCATCAGCTGATGCTACCGTTCTCTACGGGCTCCAGGAATCCAATTAAGGGAGGTAGGTATCCTTCCGCACTGTATTCCTCTGCCACAGTGAAAAAAAAAGTCCCTAGTCTCACTTTATGGCAAAAGCTGCGTGGGAAATTTCTCACGCAGCAATGTAGTATATATGTATATTGCATGCATGTAGTATATATGTAGTATGCATGTTGCATGCATGTGGTATTTATGTAGTATGCATGTTGCATGCATGTTGTAAATATGTAGTATGCATGTTGCATGCATGTGGTATATATGTAGTATGTATGTTGCATGCATGTGGTATATATGTAGTATGTATGTTGCATACATGTAGTATATATGTAGTATATATGTAGCATGCATGTTGCATGCATGTGGTATATATGTATGTTGCATGCATGTAGTATATATGTAGTATGCATGTTGCATGCATGTGGTATATATGTAGTATATATGTATGTTGCATGCATGTAGTATATATGTGGTATATATGTAGTATGCATGTTGCATGCATGTAGTATATATGTAGTATGCATGTTGCATGCAAGTAGTGTATATATATATATGTAGTATGCATGTTGCATGCATGTAGTATATATGTTGTATATATGTATGTTGCATGCATGTGGTATATATGTAGTATGCATGTAGTATATATGTGGTATATATGTAGCATGTATGTTGCATGCATGCAGTATATATGTTGTATATATGTATGTTGCATGCATGTAGTATATATGTGGTATATATGTAGTATGTATGTTGCATGCATGTAGTATATATGTTGTATATATGTATGCTGCATGCATGTAGTATGCATGTTGCATGCATGTAGTATATATGTTGTATATATGTATGTTGCATGCATGTGGTATATATGTAGTATATATGTAGTATGTATGTTGCATGCATGTGGTATATATGTAGTATGCATGTTGCATGCATGTAGTATATATGTAGTTTATATGTAGTATGTATGTTGCATGTAGTATATATGTATGTTGCATGCATGTAGTATATATGTGGTATATATGTAGTATGCATGTTGCATGCATGTAGTATATATGTTGTATATATGTATGTTGCATGCATGTGGTATATATGTGGTATATATGTAGTATGTATGTTACATGTATGTAGTATATATGTAGTAAGTATGTTGCATGTAGTATATGTAGTATATATGTATGTTGCATGCATGTAGTATATATGTAGTATATATTTATGTTGCATGCATGTGGTATATATGTAGCATGCATGTAGTATATATGTGGTATATATGTAGTATGCATGTTGCGTGCATGTAGTATATATGTTGTATGTATGTTGCATGTATGTAGTATGTATGTTGCATGTATGTAGTATGTAGCATGTATGTAGTATGTTGCATGTATGTAGTATGTATGTCGCATGTATGTAGTATGTATGTAGCATCTAGTATGTATGTAGTATGGTTTTTTTTTTACATTCAAAACATTAGCCGGATTATGGGACTACTACTGTCCCATCCTTGGCTAATGTGTCAATCACCATCATGATAGCAGGCATCGCCCGATGGGACTTGTAGTCCCATCGGACGATGCCTGCACAGACCCCCGCAGCCTGCACATACCCCTGGACAGTCGGTACAGACCACCGGCAGGCCGGCACAGCCCCCCGGCAGGCCGGTACAGACCCCCGGGCAGTCCGCACAGACCCCCGGGCAGTCGGCACAGACCCCCGCAGCCTGCACAGACCCCCAGGCAGTCGGCACAGACCCCTGCAGCCTGCACAGACCCCCGGACAGTCGACACAGCCCCCCGGCAGGTCGGTACAGCCCCCCGGCAGTCCGTACACACCCCCGAGAGGCTGTACAAGGACAGAAAAGGGTTTTTCTTATTCTGATACCGGAAGTCCCATAGACTTGAATGGGACTTCTGGTATCGGAATCGGCGATACCCGATACTTTTTTCGTATCGGGCCGATACCATCCGATATTTTAGGGTATCGGATGGTATTGCTCAAGCTACATATGTATAGATAATATAAGGCCCACTATTCACAATAGGTAATAGCCATAGCTCACCTTTTTCCTCTCCATTCACAATGTCCTCTGCACAGATCACACAGCATTCCCACAACGATCTCCAAACTACAGGTTCCTATATGTTCTTGTGGGTGCTGTAAGTTATACGGCATCTCTATTCTGACTCCATAATTAGGCTGCAAGTGTGCGGCTCTTGAGACACTGTTTCTTTGCTGTGTCTATGTACCAGTACTCACACCAAGAAACTTCATCAGATAGCTTACTTGACTGCAGAGGCACTTATTTATAGATAATATAAGGCCCACTATTCACAATAGGTAATAGCCATAGCTCACCTTTTTCCTCTCCATTCACAATGTCCTCTGCACAGATCACACAGCATCTTGACTGCAGAGGCACTTATGAAGGTTCCAGAAAATGTTTATTCTCATGTTGAATTTTTGCATTATGCACAATAGTACCAGCTGTAACAGCTGCAATTCTAAACCATGGATATATAGAGATGAACCTAGAAAGATGTCTGACAAACTGGAGAAGAAGATAGGTGTTACATCAGAGCTGGGCTACAGGGAGAGAGACAGGACAAACTTCTGAAAGGCAAACCTGATTGCGTAGAAGTGTAGCAAACACAATACATTGACAATGCAATACTGCATGATTTCCAAGTCATAAGACACGACAATCACTGACTACTGCTCAGGCAAGATGGCTGCATAATTTCCTCTAATGGAAGTAATAACTGCATTTGAATTAAAAACATGTTGATAAATGTATCTTAAAGACTGCATTTCATAGTCTTTTTTATGGTTTCCTCAGATATAGTAGCTGTTATTTTCCTTAATGTATTTCCTAGCAGAGCACAAGATTTCCGCAGTTGGTGTTACCAGTAAACGCATACGCTGATAGTATTTCCTCAGCCATAGTCTGTTGCCTGAGATGACATAGGGATGGATTTCTCTGAACCAAAAACATTTGCACGACTCGTTTCCTTTGATAGGCAGATCAAAAGCAGAGCAGCATTGGATTCTGTTCTGTGCTGATAGCTACAGTTCACTGCTAGTTCTGCTCGGTGACCAGCGAGAATGTCTGAATTTCAATAAAAAACCACTGCTAAATAGAATCTCAGATTACAGGTTCAGCTTGGCTCTTGTGACTGTTTCCTGGATGTAAATGCAAAAGGGAATTATTTGATTTGTGATAGATGTTCATTGATTAGCATATTAGTCATAGGTCACTACGCCCATACTGTGGTGTGAGATAACTGATATCTGCGGATTCTGCCAAGAATTCTTTATACAGTAGTGCTACTTTTTTATGTTTTATGTTGTGATATTATAGCACCAAACTCAGCAAGGACACAAATGATAAGTAATTCATGGCTATAGAAGACATTGTCTGTATCAATTTAGCTAACATAGAATCATAGAATCTTAGAGTTGGAAGGGACCTCCTGGGCCATCTTTTCCAACCCCCTGCTCAAAGCAGGATTCGCTAAATCATCCCAGACAGATATCTGTTCAGCCTCTGTTTGAAGACTTCCATTGAAGGAGATCTCACCACTTCTCGTGGCAGCCTGTTCCACTCATTGATCACTCTAACTGTCAAAAAGTTTTTTCTAATATATAATCTGTGTAGAGAATATTCCCAATCCTGATGGTAGGTCGGAACATACACAGTCCGACTTGGTGAATCGCTGCCCAACCATAGGTACGGTGGCAGAACAACGAGGAAGATCGTATTTTCAAAAACTACTATCCTCATGGCTTGTATCTAACCAAACAATGACCCAACAAGCCATGTGGTTAGACTGTAATTGATTATTATTGTTATTGATGATTATGAAGCAAAGTAAACTGTTCAAGGTCCAGTTTCATGAGGGCATCAGGCCTGTCAGTTTAAGATGGAGCCCATGGCTACTATCACAGGTGAATAGGAGAGGCAGTGACTGGAGCCAGGCAGTGGTGGCAATGACCTATTCAATATAAAGCATTTCAATTTTGATATCCAGAGAAGGAGTGCATGCCCGAACTATGGAGAAACTATAGAACACTTAAAGGGAACCTGTCACCATGAAAACGTAGTCCAATCTGCCGGCCCTATGTTATAGAGCGGGGGAGCTGAGTATAGTGATATATAGTTTTGTTAGAAAAGATTCAGTATAACCTGTGATTTAGTCATTTAAGGCTGGTTTCACATTAGCGTTTGGAGGCGCAGCGGACGCTCACCACGAAGCTCTGCCCCCTGCCGCGCCTCCTCCGGTCAGCTCCACGTATGGGCGCATGCCGCTGCATGCGGCCTGCTTACCCTATCTTTAGAATTGGGTATGCAGGCCGTGCGCAGGTATGATTTTGCCGCCGCATGCGTCCTTTTGAGCTTGCGCCGACCTGCGCCAAACACAACCTGTTGCATTTTGGTGCAGTCGGCACACCATCAAAAAGACATATGTGGTAGCAAAAGCATACCTGCGCATGGCCTATGCTAAAGATAGGGTACGCAGGCCGCATTCAGCGGCATGCGCCCGTTGACAGAGCTGACCGGAGGAGGAGTGGCAGGGGGCAGAGCTTCACTGCAAGCGTCCACTGCGCTTCCAAACGCTAATGTGAAACTAGCCTAAGGCTATGGGCCCAAGTAGCATTTTAAAACGCACAATAAAAACCGGACTCCTTCCCAGAATTCGCTCGTTTTTTTCCGTGCGATTTTACCGCGATTCTGTTCGCGATTTTGCCGTGATTTTGTCAAGTACTTCCAAGTGATTTGAAGCATCGCTTGGAAAGTGATTGACAGGTTGGTCACACTCGTCAAACATAGTGTTTGACAAGTGTGACCAGCTTTTTACTATTGAGGCTGCCTATGCGGCATCAATAGTAAAAGATAAAATGTTAAAAATGATAAAAAAATAAAAAATCAGGGTATATTTACCTTCCGATGTCCCGCGCTGCATTCCCGGGCCTCAGCGTTCCCAGCGATGCCTTGCGAGACCTGTGATGACGTTGGTCTCGCGTTACTATAGCGATCTCGCGAGACTGCTAGAGTCACGCGAGACTACGTCATCACAGGACCTTGCCGCAAGGCATTACTGGGAACGCTGAGGCGCGGGATGGCAGCGCAGGACGTCGGAAGGTAAATATACCCCGATTTTTTATTTTTTATTCTTTTTTTTACAGGGGTATGGTACCCAGGGCCTGGAGGACAGTCTCCTCTCCTCCACACCGTGGGTACCATCCGCACATGAGACGCTTAACTTCCCGCATGGTGGGCATAGCCACATGCGGGAAGTAAGGGATTCTCATGCATTCCTATGGGTGCGGAATCGCGGCAATTCTTTGCAATTCCGCACAAAAGAATGAGCATGCTGTGATTTTTTCTGCGATGCGATTCCGCCGCGGAAAAAAGCGCATCATTAGCACAGCATGTGCGGAATGCCATAGGAATGCATGGGGTGCGTCATGTACAAGATTTTTAAACGTTTTCGCAGCGTTTTCGTGCTGAAAATTGCGGCAAAAATGCTTAAAAATCGCATCGTGGGCACACAGCCTAAATCTGCTTTTCTTTTCTGGAATTTTTAGTCCATTGGGTGTTACTGTCAGTGATTGACATCTATCAATGCATGCACGCTAATAAAAATAAAGCTGTTACTGATTGGGCTGACCACTGGGGCAAAAATCTCAAAAAGTAGAGGATAAAATGATTAAACCACAGATTATCCTGAATCTTTACTGACAAAACTATATATCAATTTAGTCAGCTCCCCCTGCTCTATAGTATGATTCCTACAGATTGAGCATTTAAATGGTGGCAGATTCCCTTTAAACACAAATCTTCACCAAATACTTTTAGAATAACAGTGGTGTAGTGATGAGCGAAAATTCTCGGATAAGGTGTTATCCGGGCATGTTCGGGTGCTAACCGAGTGACTTCTGCCTGCTAGAATAATATGTTCGAGTCCCTGTGGCTGCATGTCTCGTGGCTGTTCGACAGGCGCAACATGTGCAAGGATTGTCTAACAAACCTACAAGTCTATGTAGAGACAGAGCTCCACTCACCTCCTCCCTCTCCTATCTACATACAATCTTATCAGTAGCAGCCGCCATCTATCTCAGTAATGGGAAACTCTCTCTTCTCTGAAGTTTCATGTGTACTGTTGATTTTTTAAATAAAAATTAAAACTGTGGTTACGCTTTAAGGCTGTGTGCACACGATGCGGATATCCAGCGGATTTTACAGACATGCTGCATATCCGCATTGTGATGTACAGTAGCATTTAAATCAATGAAAAAAAAAACCCGCTGTGCAGACGCTGCGGATTTTTCCGCGCGGTTTTCCTGCGGTACAAAATCCGCAGCATGTTACTTCTTTTGTGCGGTTTTCCACCTCCCTAGTTTCCAAATCCGCAGTGGAAAACCGCACAAAAACCACAAGAAAACCGCATTAAAAATGGAAGAAATCCGCAGGAAAAATGCAGGTCATTTGACCTGCGGATTTCTTCAATTCTGCGTGGAAAAATCCGCAGGGCAAAAAAGTACGTCTGCACTCAGCCTTAGTTTTTTCATGCAGCATAAGCAGGTGACAATGGAACTGCAGGATGGAGGAGAAATCGGTAGGAGAGATCCTGAGCCAATGTAATAGAGCAAGAACAATTATGATTGGTAGACCAGAGCTAGATGAGCAATGTCCGTTAAGGCAGAGTTGAAACAGCAGTGACTGATGAAGCACAGCATTTACCGTTAAGTAGTAGAGTTAGTAAAATGATGTAGCATATATGCTACCAAGATATAGTAGAGTTGTCAATATGAAGTAGCAGAGTTAGTAACACCATTTAACAGATCTAAAACAAAGTAACGGGGTTGACACAACAATGTAGCAGATTCATTGCTGCAGTCTAGTTTGGCTGAGTCTGACAAAGCAGTGCTAGAACATGAAAATAGCAAAGCTGGGGCAGAGTTTGCAGCAAAAAGTATTGGCAGGACAGCAACTACTTAAATTTTCAGGTTGCATCATGTGGATGTGATTTTATTGGCAACTGAATATGCAGGAGAAGACTGAACTGGCAGTGAAGAAGTGAGGTAACTCTTGTTGTAGGAACCTAGTCAGGTGATTAATTGTATATATTGCACAATCACAGCATCAATAGGATGATCAATGATTGGTGATATCATATCTAAGATGTCACAACTCATTTTGTAATACTTTATTGGTCACCAATCTGTGATGTCATTAAAGGGGATATCCGGGAATGTAAAAAAAATTCATGTAGTTACTAACAGAAGCAACTACCTGCCAGTTGCACCCTGCACTGGTCATTGACCGCTCCTGCCAGAGATTCAGCTACTCCCTGGCAGCAGAGCAGCGGTTTCTCTACCTGTTGATAGGGCAGGACTACTGATGTCATGATGTTTAACAGCCAGTTTCTGCTGCCTAATTGGGGGAAGCCAGCTGTCAGTCACATGATGCCAGTAGTACCGCCCTGTCAAAAGGAAGAGAGACTCCTGCTCTATTGACAGAGAGTAGCTGAATCTCTGGCAGGAGTGGTCAATGACCGGCATCAGGGAGATCCAGAGTGATTACCAAAAAACATTTCAAAAAGCTTGAACTTGGAAATGTAGCAATAGGTACAAGAAGGCTGAGGAACTGCCGAGAACCAGCTGACGGTACTGGAACCCGGATGGGTAGCAGAAGAAACAAGAGCCAATGGCACTACTGAGGACCAGCTGATGGAACTGGAACCCAGTTACTAAGCAGGAGGTACCTGTGCTAGAAAGCACTACCAAGGACCAACAGACGTTGCTGGAACTCGGATACTGAGAAGGAGGCACCTAAGCCAAAGGCTCTGCCGAGAACCAGCTGACGGTGCTGGAACCCGGAGGGGCAGCAGAAGGTACCCATGAAAAACAAAGTTGCAAGGCCGCGAGCCGGCCGCAGTTACCGAAACCAACAGTCCTACAGGGGGTGCTTGTCCTATTGGCACTACGGAACCAGCCTTTATTGCCAGAACCCGCAGCCCACATAGGAAGCACCTAAACTGCAGGCACCATAAAGTCGGCTAACCCGACCTCAACACGACAGGACAATGTATTGGTGCCAAAGTGACGTGGACACTTCCCTGAAACAGCTGACGGTGCTGGAACCCGGAGGGGCAGCAGAAGGAACAAGAGCCAATGGCACTACCAAGAACCAGCTGACGGTGCTGGAACACGGTTACTAAGCAGGAGGTACTTGTGCCAGAAAGCACTACCAAGGACCAGCAGACGTTGCTGGAACTTGGATACCGAGAAGGAGGCACCTAAGCCAAAGGCACTGCCGAGAAACAGCTAATGGTACTGGAACCCGGAGGGGCAGCAGAAGGAACAAGAGCCAATGGCACTACCAAGGACCAGCTGATGGTACTGGATCCCGATTACTAAGCAGGAGGTACCTGTGCCAGAAAGCACTATCAAGGACCAGCAGACATTGCTGGAACTCGGATACCGAGAAGGAGGCACCTAAGCCAAGGGCACTGCCGAGAACCAGCTGACAGTGCTGGAACCTGGATGGGTAGCAGAAGGTACCCATGAAAAACAAAGTTGCAAGGCCGCGAGCCGGCCGCAGTTACCGAAACCCACAGTCCTACAGGGGGTGCTTGTCCTATTGGCACTACGGAACCAGCCTTTATTGCCAGATCCCGCAGCCCACATAGGAAGCACCTAAACTGCAGGCGCCATAGAGTTGGCTAACCCGACCGCAACACGACAAGACAATGTATTGGTGGCAAAGTGATGTTGACACTGCCCAGAAACAGCTGGTGTGCTGGAACCAGGCTGGGCAGGAGGGAGTACCCGTGCCAAAGATACTGCCGAGAACCAGCTGATGGTGCTGAAGCCCGGGGGGGCAGCAGAAGGAACAAGAGCCAATGGCACTACCGAGGACCAGCTGACAGTACTGGAATCCGGTTACTAAGCAGGAGATAACTGTGTTTGAAAGCACTACCAAGGACCAGCAGACGTTTCTGGAACTCAGATACAGAGAAGGAGGCACCTATGCCAAGAGCACTGCTGAGAACCAGCTGATGGTACTGGAACCCAGATGGGTAGCAGAAGGTACCCATGAAAATCAAAGTTGCAAGGCCACGAGCTGGCCGCAGTTACCGAAACCCACAGTCCTACAGGGGGTGCTTGTCCTATTGGCACTACGGAACCAGCCTTTATTGCCAGATCCCGCAGACCACATAGGAAGCAACTAAACTGCAGGCACCATAGAGTCGGCTAACCCGACCACAACATGGCAGGACAACGTATTGGTGGCAAAGTGACGTTGACACTACCCGGAAACAGCTGACGTGCTGGAACCAGGCAGGGCAGGAGGGAGTACCTGTGTCAAAGACACTTCTGAGCAGCAACTGGTGGTGTTGGAGCCCAGGGATTACAGTAGAAACAGTGTGTAGCCAGAGGCCTAATTGGAGCAAGTTTAAAATCTGGAGTAGTGTGAATGTGGACAGAGCAGGCGAAATTGCCGGACACACAGCAAGGGATCAGCTGACATTACTGAACCCCACTATCACTGGAGCATATGTTTTTCTCTGTGCAGATGGCACTTCTGAGCAACAACTGGTGGTGTTGGAGCCCAGGGATTACAGTAGAAACAGAGTGTAGCCAGAGGCCTAATTGGAGCAAGTTTAAAATCTGGAATAGTGTGAATGTGGACAGAGCAGGCGAAATTGTCGGACACACAGCAGGGGATTAGCTGACGTTACTGAACCCCACTAACACTGGAGCATGTGTTTTTCTCTGTGCAGACCGCACTTCTGAGCAACAGCTGGCGGTGTTGGAGCCCAGGGTCAATCATGGAGTAGGCTGAGGCCTAATTGGAGCAAGTTTAAAATCAGTTGTAGTGTGAATGTGGAGGGAGCAGGAGATATTGCCGGACACACAGCAGGGGAGCAGCTGGCGTTACTGAACCCCACTATCACAGGAGCTAGTGTTTTTCTATATGCAGACGGCACTTCTGAGCAACAACTGGCGGTGTTGAGCACAGGGTCAATCATGGAGTAGGCTAAGGCCTAATTGGAGCAAGTTTAAAATCAGTTGTAGTGTGAATGTGGAGGGAGCAGGAGATATTGCCGGACACACAGCAGGGGAGCAGCTGGCATTACTGAACCCCACTAACACAGGAGCTAATGTTTTTCTCTGTGCAGATGGCACTTCTGAGCAACAACTGGTGATGTTGGAGCCCAGGGATTACAGTTCAGGTGGTAGAAACATGAACACAACAGGAGACCTGGATACTGTTGCCAACCATTTATTTATTCTGGAAGAGGACTGGCAAATTCCGGCGATATCCAGGCCTTGTTCATTTTCAGAAAAGTAAGTCGGTCAACATTATCGGGGGATTGTCGCGTGCGACGGTCTGTTAGTACACCACCTGCGGCACTAAAGACGAGGTTCCGATAATACACTAGCAGCAGGGCAAGCCAGCACCTCCAATGCATACTGGCTAAGCTCTGGCCATTTATCCAGCTTAGAGACCCAATACTTGAAGAGGGAAGAGCTGTCTGGGAGTACACTGAGAGGGCAAGACATGTAGTCTGTCACCATCTGACGGAAACGTTGCCTCCTGCTGACTGGAGCCGTCTGTGATGGTGTAGACATTTGTGGCGGGCACACAAAACTTTGCCACATTTGGGCCATACTGGTCTTGCCTTGTGCTGAGGTGCTGCCTCTGCTCCCTCTTTGTGCAGAGCTTCCTCCACTGCCTCAACGCACATAGCTGCTTTGTAAATCACTAGCAGCACTGCTCTCGGGTGGAATGGAGAACATGATGGAATGCACCAGTGTGTCTTGGTACTCCCGCATTTTACGCTCCCGATTCAACGGTGTTATGAGGCTTTGCAAGTTGTCCCGGTAGCGAGGATCAAGGAGGGTGTACACCCAATAATCAGCCGTGTTGAGAATGTGGGCGATGCGGTGGTCGTTTCTCAGGCACTGCAGCATGAAATCAACCATGTGCTGCAGACTCCCAACTGGCCAAGAAGCGCTGTCCCCTGCTTGAGGCGTCATCTCTGCCTGCTCTGCATCACCCCACCCTCGCTCTACATACTGACTACTAGAGCACTGCGTACCTCCCTCCTCTGGAGAGATGTCTTCCTCCTCCATTGACTCCTCCTCATCCTCCTCACAAAGTGTCCCCTGCCTAGGCCTTTGTGAGGAACCACGTTGCGCAGACTGTCCAGAAGCAGATGGCACTTGTGACTCCTCATCCTCCACCTCTTCCAAAACCTCCTCCCTTAGTGCTTGCAGTGTTTTTGAAGCAGGCAGATAAGGGGACAATCATGCTGACTAGTGCATCATCTGCACTCGCCATCTGCGTGGAATCATCGAAGGCATGCAAAACGTGGCAGATGTCCTTCATAGAGGCCCACTCAGTGGTGGTAAAGTGTGACCGGCGCCCAGTGCGACTTGTTTGCCCCTGATGCAGCTGGTGATCCATTACTGCTGCCTGCTGCTCACAAAACCGCTCCAGCATATGTAACATTGAATTCCACCTGGTGGGTAGGTCACATATGATGCGATGTTCCAGAAGGCGGAATCGGCGCTGCAGAGCTGCAATGCGCGATCTTGCCATGCTGGAACGCCGCAAGTGAGCGCACTCTATGCGGACCTTGTGCAGCAGTGCATCAAGATCCGGATAGTCCCTCAGAAAGCTCTGCATGACCAAGTTGAGCACATGTGCCAGACATGGGATGTGAGTGAGGTTACCTAGGCCCAGAGCTGCCACCAGATTTCGGCCATTGTCACACACTACCAAGCCTGGCTGGAGATTCGCTGGCACAAACTACACGTCGCTCTCCTGCTTGATGGCATTGCAGAGCTCCTGCGCTGTGTGGCTTCGATTCCCCAAAGAAATTAATTTCAGTACGGCCTGTTGACGTTTGGCCACGACTGTGTTCATATCGGTCGTAACAGGTAAGCGTTCACGGGTCCATGTGGAGGTAGACCGTGACGGCTCCTGCAGCGCTGGTTCTGAGGAACTGGAGTATGAGGAGGAGTCAATGTGTACAGACTGGATTCCTGCAATCCTTGGAATTGGCAGAACACGTACAGCGCCACTCTCAAGATGTGTACCCGGCTCCACAACATTGACCCAATGGGCAGTGAGGGAAAGGTATCGTCCCTGTCCATGGTTACTGGTCCACGCATCGGTGATGAGGTGGACCTTGCTACTGACTGCGTTTAGTAGCGCATGTTTAATTTTTCCCTCCACACACTTTTGCAGGGCAGGGATGGCTTTCCTGCTGAAAGAAAAGCGGCTGGGCATGGTGTATTGTGGGACTGCCAATGCCATGAAGTTCCGGAAGGTGTCAGTCTCCACCAGCCTGAATGAGAGCATTTCAAGGGCCAGTAGTTTTGCAATGCCAGCATTCAGAGCCTGTGCTCAGGGATGGTTTGCAGAGTATGACCGCCTTTTCTCCCATGCCTGTGCTACCAATGGCTGTAGAGTGGCCTGGGAGTGTGAGGATGACAGGGAACGTGGTGCTGTGGGTGGAATGTCACTGGGTCTCTGGACAACAGTGCCAGTGGTTCTTCCATGGTGATGCTGTGAGGAAGCCGAACCAGCTGTGTGTGAGCTGGAGGAAGAGGCTACAACACGAGCTGAAGAGGTGGTAGGTGGTGCTGTAGGTTGGGCTACGTCTTCAGTGTGTCTTTGTAACTCCACCACGTGCTTGGTCCGCACATGTTTCCACATATATGTGGTATTGAGGTTGCTGACACTTTTCCCTCTTTTGACTTTCTGATTACACAGTTTGCATTTGACAAAGCAAATGTCAACTGCAACGGTGTCAAAAAAGGACCACGCACTGCAAGTCCTGGGAGCGCCCGTTTTGGGTTTTGGAAGAGGAATGCTCCTAATGGGTGCCGAAGAGGAGGCTACAGGCAACCAAGTCTGCCCCCTCCCTCTCCCTTCTGTTTTGGCCATTCGGGGAATCTCTTCCTCAGAGCTGCTCTCACCACCTTCCTGTTCCTCACGCCATGATGGGTCAAGGACCTCATCATCTACACTCCCCTCTTCAAACACCTGCTTCTCCTGGGTAGTCTCGCCAGCACAGTACGCACCAGAAAATGGCACCTGAGTCTCATCATCTGATGCGTACTGAGGTGTGCTGACCATAGGCACTGGCCCACCCGCCTCTTCAGATTCAGAGGGACAAAGCAGTTGCGCATCACTGCATACTCCCTCTTCTTCACATTCTAGAATGCTGCTTGGCTGGCTTCCTGTTTCCAAGCCAAGAGATTCAGAGAACAGAAGTTGATCTGGCTCCTGTCCAGGGCTCTCTGACTGCCTGGGCAATTTGGCAGGTGGTGAAGAGACAGATGGTTGCTCTTCAGTGCTCTGGCCCTGAGAGGATGTGGAAGTAATTGAAGTCGATGCGTTAGCTGCCATCCATCAGACAACGGCTTCAATTTGTTCGTCCCGCAGCAGTGGGGTACGGCGAGGTCCTACAAAGCTGCCCATAAAGGACTGTTCCCTGGTAAAACTGGGGGATGCTGAGTCACTGGTGCCCACAGCAGGCACAGAATCCCCACGTCCTCTCCCTGCAGAATCCCCACGTCCTCTCCCTGCAGAATCCCCATGTCCTCTCCCTGCTGAAACTCCATGCCCACGCCCACGTGCCTTACTCCCTGCCTTCTTCATCTTGGTAGACTGATAAAGATAGGCAGAAAAGTACAAAGGGGGGGCTTAGTGTACTTATTCCTGAACAGCTGCTAACAGGTATAAGAAACACTAATTTTATAAAGTGTGTGGACTACACTTTAATATGAGCTAATGTGGCCTACACAACTGTCAAGTGGAGTGTTTGGTGAACTTTTCAAAAAAAACAAAAAGGATTTGACCAAAGATGTGAAAGCGATAGTATCACAAACTTTTTGGAGCTATTACAATGCAGGAAGGTAACCTACAATGCAATAGATGAGTGTTATGAATGAGTCACCGTAGGAGGCAAAAACAGAAATACTAGCTAAGTCCAGTAAACCAGAGAAGTTGGCAGCTATCAGATTGCAGACCCCTGAACCTATCAACAACAACTAGCAGTAGCCGTGGGGGGTTCCTACGGTGCCCTAGACCCCTCGACCACAGCCGGAGAACTAAATAGCCTAAAGACAGAAAGGGAAATCTAAACTGCCCCAGAGCAGACCCCAAAGCAATAGGCAGCCCCCAACATATAATGACAGTGAAGCAAGATGAAAAAACACTCACACAGATAGAAAAATAGGCTGAGCAAATGATGGGGCCCAAGTTATCTAAACAGGACAGGATAGAAAAGCTGCTGCCTGCAATCTGCCAAAAACCCTATCAAAACAAGAGCCAACAGACTGATAGGGAAAAAAGCCCTGACTATATCAGTACTGAGGTATTTTCTGAAGACAGAGCAAAAAGGAATTCAGCTCACCCCAGCAGGAAATGGCAGAAATCCAGAAAAACAAGGCAAAACAAAACCAAAACACAAATGCAAAAAGCAGAGCAGAAAACTTAGCTTTTGAGGAGCAGGAATCAGACTGGTCTCCTAGAATCCCTCAGAGAAATCACCTGCAAGGCAGAAGGGCGTCGGCTGCCTTATATCCAGTCAGCAATTCCAGTCACCCAGTCATCATCATTCTGCTCAGGTGCTTGGTAATCAGCCTCACTACCTTCCTTCACCAGAAGAGGGAGTTCATCAGACCTCAATGGTGAAGGGGAAAATGAACTCACAACAGTACCTCCCCTTTGAGTGGTCACCAAACCCTCATCCACGCCACCAGGGCGATCAGGGTGAGCCCGATGAAAGGCACGCACCAATCTTTTGGCATGAATATCAGAGGCAGAGACCCAGGAATTATCCTCTTGACCATAACCCTTCCACTTAACCAAATACTGGAGTCTCCATCTAGCCAGACAGGAATCCAGTATCTTCTCTACCTCATATTCCATGTTACCTTCAACCAATACAGGGTCCGGAGGTGCCACCCCAGGAACAACTGGTTCAACAAACCTCTTCAACAAGGACTTATGAAACACATTATGGATTTTAAATGTGACAGGAAGAGCCAAACAAAAAGAGACCGGATTAATAATCTCCAAAATATTGTAAGGTCAAATAAATCTAGGCTTAAACTTAGGAGAAGCCACCTTCATAGCGATATTGTTTGATGATAACCAAACCATATCACCAACCTTAAACTGGGGACCAATGGTCCTATGTCGGTTGGAAAACCGCTGGGCCTTTTCCTGAGAGAGAGATAACTTATCCACCACTTGGTCCCAGATCTGGTGCATTCTCGCCACTACAGTGTCAACACCTGGGCAGGCAGAAGGCTCCACCTGCCCTGAAGAAAATCGAGGGTGAAAACCAAAGTTACAAAAAAAAGGTGACATCAAAGTGGCAGAACTAGCTCTATTATTTAAAGCAAATTCGGCCAAGGGCAAAAATGAAACCCAGTCATCCTGATCAGCGGAAATAAAACATCTCAAATATGACTCCAAGGTCTGGTTTGTTCTCTCCGTCTGCCCATTGGTCTGAGGGTGAAAAGCCGAGGAGAAGGACAACTGAATTCCCAGCTTGGAACAGAAAGTCCTCCAAAATCTAGACACAAACTGAACTCCTCTGTCAGATACAATGATCTCAGGAATCCCGTGCAAGCGAACCACCTGTTGCAAAAACAGGGGCACCAACTCAGAGGAAGATGGCAACTTAGGGAGTGGTACAAGATGAACCATCTTAGAGAACCTATCACAAATCACCCAAATAACAGTCATTCTCTGAGAGACAGGCATATCAAAGAAGAAAACCATTGAAATATGGGCCAATGGCCTCCTGGGGACCGGCAAAGGCATCAACAACCCACTAGAGCGAGAACAAGGTTTAGACCGGGAGCAAGTCCCACAGGACTGCACAAAATTCCTGACATCACGAGACAAGGCGGGCCACCAAATAGACCGACTCACCAGATCTCTAGTACCAAAAATACCTGGATGACCAGCCAATGCAGAGCAATGAACTTCAGACATGACTCTCTTCTTCCACTGGTCAGGAACATACAACTTTCCACTGGGACAACGCTCAGGTTTGTCCTCCTGGAACTCTTCCAGAGCACGTCTCAAATCGGGCGAGATGGCAGAAAGAACTACCCCTTCACCTAAGATGGTAGCAGGCTTGGTCACCACAGGAGAATCAGCAATGAAACTCCTAGAGAGGGCGTCTGCCTTAACATTCTTAGTGCCAGGAAGAAAAGAGACCACAAAATCAAAACGTGTAAAAAACAAGGCCCACCTAGCCTGTCTAGGGTTCAAGCATTTGGCCGACTCCAGGTAAATCAAATTCTTGTGGTCAGTGATGACCACGACTTGATGTTTAGCTCCCTCCAACCAATGTCTCCACTCCTCAGATGCCCATTTCATGGCTAACAGTTCTCGATTCCCCACATCATAGTTACGTTCAGATGGAGAGAACTTTCGGGAAAAGAAAGCACAGGGATTCATTTTAGATGTTACAGGATCCTTTTGGGACTAAACAGCTCCTGCACCAATCTCAGAAGCGTCCACCTCTACCTGGAACGGGAGTGAGACATCAGGTTGCCGCAAAACCGGGGCAGAAGTGAATCTTCGCTTCAGCTCCTGAAAGGAAAAAACAGCCTCCGGAGACCAATTCAACACATCAGCACCCTTCTTAGTCAGATCAGTCAATGGCTTGGCAATACTAGAAAATTTTGCTATAAATTTCCAATAAAAATTAGCAAAACCCAAAAACTTCTGGAGGGCCTTCAAAGAAGTGGGCTGAACCCAATCATAAATGGCCTGTACCTTGGCCAGGTCCATTTCAATAGTTGACGGAGACAAAATAAATCCCAAAAATGAAATCCTCTGTACCCCAAAAAGGCATTTCGATCCTTTGACATACAGGGAATTCTCCCTCAAGATCCGGAGCACAGTCCGAACATATTCCACATGAGAATCCCAATCCTTGGAGAAGATCAAAATATCATCCAGCTAGATAATCAAAAATTTATCCACAAAGTCTCGGAAAATGTCGTTCATGAAGCACTGGAAGACAGAAGGGGCATTAGTGAGCCCAAAAGACATCACCAGGTACTCAAAATGTCCCTCCTGAGTATTAAACGCCGTCTTCCATTCATCCCCATGCTTAATGCGGATAAGATTATACGCCCCCTGAGGTCTAGCTTGGTAAACCAGCAAGCACCTTTAACTCTGGAGAATAGATCCGAAATCAGGGGTAACGGATACTGATATTTAATAGTAATTTTGTTGAGGGCACGATAATCAATACAAGGCCTTAATGAACCATCCTTTTTGGCCACTAAAAAAAAAACCGGCACCTACGGGAGAAGAGGATGGTCTAATATGACCCTTCTCCAATGCCTCCTTAATATAGGATCGCATAGCCTCATGCTCGGGTACAGATAAATTGATGAGCCGACCCTTGGGAAATTTACACCCCGGGCTCAGTTCAATTGCACAGTCATAACTAGAGTTGAGCGAAACGGGTCGAAAAATTTCAAAAGTCGCCGACTTTTGGCAAAGTCGGGTTTCATGAAACGAAACCCGACCCTAGGATGAGGTCGGCCATGAGGTCGGCGACTTACGCGCCAAAGTCGCGTTTCAAAAGTTTGTTTTGCGCTCTTTTTCAGCCAATCAGGATCCACGGACACTGTGGGCAACGTGATGACATAGGCAGGGGTCACCACCATCTTTCAGAAGGGCATGCAAGTGATTGGCTTGCTTTGGTGGGCGTCACAGGGGGTATAAAAGGGCGTGCATGCCGACCGCCATCTTATTTCTGCCGATCTCAGTATAGGGAGAGGTTGCTGCTGATTCTGTAGGGAGAGCGTTAGGCAGGGAAGAAGACAAAAAAACTGCTTCTGCTGCTAGCGATTTGGCCTGCACAACACACCAGTCACTGTGTGTGCAGTGCAAGGGGAGGCTATATAGTGGTGTATCAGTGGTGTTGGTTGTTGGGCTGCCTTCTAAGGCTTCCTGACATTCCTGCATTGCTGTTTACCCACTGCTCCGCAAACTGCTTTTTTAAAAGCAATCCCAATTTTTTTTTTTGTCCTGCTGAGAAGAAAAAAAAACTGCTTCTGCTGCTAGCGATTTGGCCTGCACAACACACCAGTCACTGTGTTTGCAGTGCAAGGGGAGGCTATATTGTGGTGTATCAGTGGTGTTGGTTGTTGGGCTGCCTTTTAAGGCTTCCTGACAGGCTGGCATTGCTGTTTACCCACTGCTCTGCAAACTGCTTTTTTAAAAGCAATCCAATCTCCCTTATCCTCTAGTCACTTTTGTCACAGCTGTGCCATCGAGCCTGTGACATAGCGCTCAGATAGCAGTGGGCCTCACACAATCCAAAAGTGTCCAGTGTCCACAAGTATCTGCAGAAACTCAAAATCTCCCTTATCCTCTCGTCACTTTTGTCACAGCTGTGCCATCGAGCCTGTGACATAGCGCTCAGATATCAGTGGCCCTCACACAATCCAAAAGTGTCCAGTGTCCACAAGTGTCTGCAGAAATTCAAAATCTCCCTTATCCTCTAGTCACTTTGGTCACAGCTGTGCCATCGAGCCTGTCACATAGCGCTCAGATATTCATTGGGCCTCACACAATCCAAAAGTGTCCAGTGTCCACAAGTGTGTGCAGAAATTCAAAATCTCCCTTATCCTCTAGTCACTTTGGTCACAGCTGTGCCATCGAGCCTGTCACATAGCGCTCAGATATTCATTGGGTCTCACACAATCCAAAAGTGTCCAGTGTCCACAAGTGTGTGCAGAAATTCAAAATCTCCCTTATCCTCTCGTCACTTTTGTCACAGCTGTGCCATCGAGCCTGTCACATAGCGCTCAGATATTCATTGGGTCTCACACAATCCAAAAGTGTCCAGTGTCCACAAGTGTGTGCAGAAATTCAAAATCTCCCTTATCCTCTCGTCACTTTTGTCACAGCTGTGCCATCGAGCCTGTGACATAGCGCTCAGATATCAGTGGGCCTCACACAATCCAAAAGTGTCCAGTGTCCACAAGTGTCTGCAGAAATTCAAAATCTCCCTTATCCTCTAGTCACTTTGGTCACAGCTGTGCCATCGAGCCTGTCACATAGCGCTCAGATATCAGTGGGCCTCACACAATCCAAAAGTGTCCAGTGTCCACAAGTGTCTGCAGAAATTCAAAATCTCCCCTGTCCTATAGACACCTTGTACCTTGTTTTACATTACTATATAGTTTGTTGGATTTTGTCTACATTTTTACCAAAAATGAGGAAGGCTGGTGGAAGAGGCCGTGGAATTGGGCGGGGGTTGGCAGCTGGTAATGATGGTGTTGGTGGTGGATCTGATGGTAGTGGCAAGAGCAAAATAGGACCGAATGCAGGAGGTGTTGAGCCTGCGTCATCGTCTGGCTACATAAGGCCTCGAACGCTTAGTTTTCTAGGAGTTGGCAAACCGCTTTTAAAGCCAGAGCATCAGGAAAAAGTTTTGTCTTACATTGCTGACTCAGCCTCCAGCTCTATCGCCTCCTCTTCTTCAGTTGTAAAAAGTAAAAGCACTGAGTCATCATTGGAGGCTCATGTTCATGAACCACACCTTTCCTTGTGTCCTTCACCCCAACCAAGATTGAAGGATGACGCAGGCCATACTACTGATTACTCCATGGAGCTGTTTTCACATACCATGCCTGGATTATCAAGTGAAATGGTGAATTACCCAGGCCAAGATGAATCTGACATGGAGTGCACTGATGCAGAGCCGCTGATGGATGATTCTGCTGGTACATTCACTCAGAGCACTACATTGTCCTCGCAGTGTACAGAGCCAGATTCTGACCCTGATGAGACTCAGGTGCCCCTTCCTGCACACTATACCACCATACACGGTGACACAGAGGAAGGTGCACATGACATAGAAGAGGAGGTGATGGATGACCCAGTTGTTGACCCAGATTGGCATCCATTGGGGGAAGAGGGTGCTGCTTCCAATAGCTCAGATGAGGAGCATCCACAGCAGACATCGACATCGCAACAGCTGTTATCTGGCAGGCCCGGAGCACTCCAAAGACAGGTTCCAAACATCAAAAGAGTTGCTGGACAGCTTGTCCAGATGGTCAAAAGATCACAGCGTGCTAGGCCGCAAAATGTCTGCCAAAGTAGGAAGAGTGCAGTGTGGCACTTTTTTGACCAAAATCCTCATGATCAGGCCAAGGTTATCTGTAAGAAGTGCGCAAAGACCTTTAGCCGAGGGAAAAATCTGAAAAATTTGAATACCAGTTGCATGCTTAGACATTTAACCAGCATGCACTTGCAAGCGTGGACACAACACCAAACCTCAAGTGCCACATGTGCAACTGATCACAACGAAGGTAGTCAGCAACGCTACATTGTTTCCCCCACTGTAAGCCCACCGGTTAGCACAGCAGCAAATGTTGAGGTGTCGTTGCAAGACCACAGCAGTCAGGGAATCCCACTGTTATATCAACGAAAGACTGATTCTAGGCCATCAGAAAGAACACCAACTCCATCACCATCATCAACCCTCTCTCAGTCCGCCCTGTCCACCGCTACTTCCACCATATGCAGCTCTCAAGTCCAGCTCACCCTCCCAGTCACTATGAGTAGGTCAAGAAAGTACTCAGTCTCTCATCCGCGTACACTGGGTTTGAACGCCCACATTGCCAAACTAATCTCGTTTGAGATGATGCCCTTTCGGTTGGTGGAAAGCACAGCTTTCCGCGAACTCATGGCCTATGCAGTACCACGCTATGACCTACCCAGTCACCACTTCTTCTCTCGCAAAGCCATCCCAGCCCTCCACCATCATGTGAAAGACCGCATTGTCCATGCACTCAAGCAGTCAGTGAGCGGAAAGGTGCACCTCACAACTGATGCATGGTCCAGTCGGCATGGCCAGGGCCGTTACGTGTCCATCACTGCGCACTGGGTTAATGTGGTGGATGCAGGGTCCACAGGGGACAGCGGTGGTGGGACATTGCTGCCTAGCCCACAGTATAGGAAACAGTTGGCTGTAGGCGTTCGACCCTCCTCCTCCTCCTCCTCCAGAAGCGAAAGCTCGTCCACAGAGTGCAGTCGTACGAGCACTCCATCTGCAGCTGCCACTGTTGCACACGATGTGTCCCCCTATCGAGCAGCTAGTGGAAAGCGTCAGCAGGCTGTGTTGCAGATGATGTGTTTGGGCGACAGACACACCGCCGAGGTGCTGGCCGAGTACTTGAAGCGACAAACTGAGTCATGGCTGGGCAGTGTACATCTTGAGGCAGGCAAGGTAGTTAGTGATAACGGCCGTAATTTTGTGGCAGCCATAGCCCTTTCAAAACTCAGCCATATACCTTGCTTGGCTCACACCTTGAACCTGGTGGTGCAGTGCTTCCTCAAAAATTATCTGGAGTTAACAGCCCTGCTCCAGAAGGTGCGAAGACTGTGCTCGCACATCCGCCGGTCGCCTGTACACTCCGTTCGTATGCAGAAGCTGCAGTGATTGCTCCACCTTCCCAACCACCACCTCATTATCGACATTGCAACAAGGTGGAACTCCACCCTGCACATGGTGGAGCGGCTGTGGGAGCAGAGGCAGGCCATAATGCATTTGTGGGAGGATACACGGCCAGGCACTTTGAGAGCAGACATGGAGTTGACAGGTGTGCAGTGGTCGAAGCTGAAAGACCTCTGTAAAGTCCTTCAGTGTTTTGAGGAATGCACACGGCTGGTAAGCGCAGACGACGCCATCCTAAGCATGAGCATCCCACTTATGCGTCTGCTCATGCAAACTTTGACGCACCTTAAGGAGCAGGCGTCTGCAGCCAATGTTGATGAGGAGGAAGAGGAGGAGGGAATCCTTGATGACATTCAGCCATTGTCTGCTCAGGGACCTCTCCTGGACGAGGTGGAGGAAGAAGAGGAGGAGGAGGAGGATGATGAGGATGATTACTTAGGGGAGGAGGATGCATCTCGTGGGGCAAGTGAAAATGTTGGCTTGGCAAGGTCTGGTACAGGGTTTGTGCGTAACTGGAGGGATGTGGATTTGCCAGAAAGTGCTCCTCCAACCAGCACTCGCAGTGCATCATTGACACCGGGAACATTGGCCCACATGTCAGATTATGCCTTGCAGATCCTAAAAAGGGACCCACGCATTGCCAAAATGATGAACGATGACGACTACTGGTTGGCCAGCATCCTGGATCCACGCTATAAAGGCAAATTACAAAACATCATGCCACAGGAGAACCTTGACCTAATATTGGCTAATAAACAAGCAACTCTGGTAAATCGGTTGCTTGAGGCATTCCCAGCACACAGCAGCGGTGATGGTTCTCACAGGAGCCGTACGGGCCGGGGGCAGCTTGGCAGAGGTGTTCGTGGTGCACACAGCAGAAGTGGCGTTGGAGACAGGGGTTTCATGACAATGTTGTGGACTGATTTTTCAAGTACCGCTCACACAACTGGTAATACTGCATCGATGGAAAGTGACAGGAGACAGCAGTTGTCAACTATGGTTACAAACTACTTTTCCTCCCATATCGATGTTCTCCCACACAGGTCATTCCCCTTTGACTATTGGGCCGCTAAACTGGACACCTGGCCTGAATTGGCACAATATGCCTTACAGGAGCTCGCTTGCCCAGCTGCAAGTGTGCTGTCGGAAAGAGTCTTCAGTGCAGCTGGATCAATCCTGACAGAAAAAAGGACCCGTCTGTCAACCCAAAATGTGGATGATCTAACCTTCATTAAAATGAACCACGCATGGGTTTCCAAGGATTTTGTCCCACCTTCCCCTGATGACACATAGGGTGACAGAAAAATGGCTTGCTTTGGTCCACCTCTTCCTGGGACTTGACCTATTTCACCTTTTGCATCAGCTGAATGTCCAACATCAACATATGCCACTTTCTAAAACTCCCTAACTGTGCTGCCTCCCCCCCCATGGCCGGGGTCACCACCTAGCGCACGACACCGTGCGAGTGCCGTTGCCCTGGACAGGTGGGTAGGCCGACTCTTGGGTGTGGGCACTGGTACAGGGTCCTTCATAGTGCAATCAAGTGTCTCTGACGGTGGTGGTGCACACCCGCCGTCAGACACACCGCCGTACTATGAGGGGCCCAGTGCCAGTACCGACGCCCACAAGTGGGCCCCCCTTGCTTGGGCAGGGCCCCAGCATTTGCAATCTTTACCTCTCCCTGCTCCTCCGCTGTGTAGTCTGGGCCGTCAAATCCATACTGTGCCTGACACCGTCTGAGCCTGCCTCCTGATGTATAGACATATATTTTGAATGTGTACGCTATCCATACATGTTATCTGGGGATACGGTACCCTTTCTAACCTTTGTGCAATCACGTGCAATCCATACTGGGCCTAACATTGTCTGAGCCTGCCTCCTGATGTATAGACATATATTTTGAATGTGTACGCTATCCATACATGTTATCCGGGGAAACGGTACCCTTTCTAACCTTTGTGCAATCACGTGCAATCCATACTGGGCCTAACACCGTCTGAGCCTGCTTCCTGATGTATAGACATATACTTTGAATGTGTACGCTATCCATACATGTTATCTGGGGATACGGTACCCTTTCTAACCTTTGTGCAATCACGTGCAATCCATACTGGGCCTAACACCGTCTGAGCCTGCCTCCTGATGTATAGACATATATTTTGAATGTGTACGCTATCCATACATGTTATCCGGGGAAACGGTACCCTTTCTAACCTTTGTGCAATCACGTGCAATCCATACTGGGCCTAACACCGTCTGAGCCTGCCTCCTGATGTATAGACATATATTTTGAATGTGTACGCTATCCATACATGTTATCTGGGGATACGGTACCCTTTCTAACCTTTGTGCAATCACGTGCAATCCATACTGGGCCTAACACCGTCTGAGCCTGCCTCCTGATGTATAGACATATATTTTGAATGTGTACGCTATCCATACATGTTATCTGGGGATACGGTACCCTTTCTAACCTTTGTGCAATCACGTGCAATCCATACTGGGCCTAACACCGTCTGAGCCTGCCTCCTGATGTATAGACATATATTTTGAATGTGTACGCTATCCATACATGTTATCTGGGGATACGGTACCCTTTCTAACCTTTGTGCAATCACGTGCAATCCATACTGGGCCTAACACCGTCTGAGCCTGCCTCCTGATGTATAGACATATATTTTGAATGTGTACGCTATCCATACATGTTATCTGGGGATACGGTACCCTTTCTAACCTTTGTGCAATCACGTGCAATCCATACTGGGCCTAACACCGTCTGAGCCTGCCTCCTGATGTATAGACATATATTTTGAATGTGTACGCTATCCATACATGTTATCCGGGGAAACGGTACCGTTTCTAACCTTTGTGCAATCACGTGCAATCCATACTGGGCCTAACACCGTCTGAGCCTGCCTCCTGATGTATAGACATATATTTTGAATGTGTACGCTATCCATACATGTTATCTGGGGATACGGTACCCTTTCTAACCTTTGTGCAATCACGTGCAATCCATACTGGGCCTAACACCGTCTGAGCCTGCCTCCTGATGTATAGACATATATTTTGAATGTGTACGCTATCCATACATGTTATCTGGGGATACGGTACCCTTTCTCACCTTTGTGCAATCACGTGTAATCCATACTGGGCGTGAGAATGGCTGGCGAGCTGTTAAGCAAGCTACAGCACCTGTGGTTTGCACACGTAAGTTTTTCATTTTTTCAGGAATGACGGTTAGGCCTAATTCCGGAACTGCGGTTGACCTGCACTTACTGGGAAATCATTGTTCGCGGGTAATAATTGTAATCAGTGATCCCCATCACTAACGTTGTTCAGTGGGTTATCTGCACCTGTAAGCGACAAACGCTGGCCTTTTCAGTGTAGCGCACATGCAGCCACGGACATGTAAGGGCATGACACACCAGTTATTGGCCAATCTCATGTGGCAGAGCCTAACGTGTCCCTCTAGTAAGCCGGACTCGGACCGCGGGGCATGACGGAGTCTCGTTCGTTAACGGAATTAAGCTTGCAATGTGTGCATCTGTTCTGTAGCTGGCATGGTTGAGGTTTCCCAGGTGGAGTCGAATTTAACCGTAGGCTCCACTCCTGGTGGTGCCCTTCTGGACATTCCTTTAAGGTTCAGCTTTGCAACCATACTGCCCACGTAAAACAAACACTTTGCCTTCATGAACGCTGTTTGGAGGGTCATGACTCGTGGGAATAACGCCGCCCAATCAGTTTACCTGCTAGAGAGATCGTTCATTGCTCCCAAGCATGACATCACACTCCCTAGGAAGAAGGTAATGCCACTGTGGCGACCGTACTCCTGGGGGCGACACAAGTGCACTGATGCCCAGCCACTGCTCGATGAATCTGCTGGTACATTGACCCAGACCACTACATTCCCCTCGCACGCTACATGACCTGAATCTGACCCTGATGAAACTCAGGTTACCCTTCCCATATACAGTTCCATCTCACACAGTGACAAAGAGGAAGCTGCAGATGAAAGTGCAGGTTCGGCCCACCCGCCATCAGACACACCACCGTACTATCAGGGGCCCTGTGCCAGTGCCGTCGCCAACGAGTGGGCCCCCCCTTCTTGCTCAGGATCACAGCACTTGCAAAGTTGAAATACTTTGCAGTGAGATGGAAGATGGGGACGACGAGGAATCCAGACAAGTACAGGGATTCCCTAGTGAGGAGACTTATTTGATTGTTTTCAATGTTGGGACAGCAATTTTTGGGGAGCACTATACTCTGGAGAATGATAGATGGGGACCACCATACACTGGAACATTCCAAAGGCGGACATTAGACACTGGAGCAGCATTTACAGGGCCCATTATAAACTAGAGCATTAGAAATGGGGCCCATTATGTTTGGAGCATTATTTGGGCCCATAAGACAGTGGAGCTTCATCCATGGGGACCAATATATACTGTAGCATTATGTGGAGCTCATCATATACTGTTTCAAACATTATATGGGACCAATGATTCTGTATGGAGAAATAGATGGGCCTCGTCATGAGATGTAAAAAGTGAGGTATTTTTCATTGTACTATACCGCTATTTCTCTGCCGTATTGGAGCATGATGAGTTGTGGTATGTGTTAAAGGGGCGCTCTTTCGCCCAGGGCACATGAAAACCTGCAGCCAGCCCTCCCCCCACAACTTAAGCCAAATAACCCCCATTTTTCAGTGCGTAACTTGTATTATGAAGTTAATTAAGGTTGACAAGCTTAAGTAAGAAGAATTGATGCTTTTGGCATTCAAATAGGCACTGTAGGTGTGTTTCCTGTCCTCCTCTCACTGCCGACTTTTATTCCCCATTGACTTACATTGGGTTTCGTGTTTCGGGACGACCCTGACTTTTCCCTATAATCAGACGATCTTGCTTGACCCGACTTTTGGAAAAGTCGGGTTTCACGAAACGAAACGCGACCCTAAAAAACCAAAAGTCGCTCAACTCTAGTCATAACTCCTATGAGGAGGCAAAGATGCAGACTCATTCTCACTAAATACATCATAAAAGTCCGCCAAATAGTCAGGAACATCATGCGACTGAGGAGAGGTGGAAAAAAACGGAGTCTCACTAAGGGCACACCGACAACCCCAACTCACCACAGACACAGATTTCCAATCCAAAACTGGATTATGAATTTGCAACCAGGGAAACCCCAGAACAATGGTATCAGGCAAATTATGCAACACCAAAAATCTGCAATTTTCTTGATGATCTGGGGCGACCCGCATTACTTCCTGGGTCCAAAACTGAGGTTTATTTTTCGCCAAAGGAGTAGCATCAATCCCCCTCAAAGGGATAGGCGTCCGCAGAGGTGTCATAGGAAATCCACAACGTTTAGCAAAATCCAAGTCCATTAGGTTCAGGGCTGCTCCCGAATCCACAAAAGCCTTGGCGGAAAATGTGGACAGGGAGCAGATCAGAGTAACTGCCAGAAGAAACTTAGGTTGAACACCACCCACAGAAAACGTGTGTGCAAAACGTTTCTCTCGTTTAGGACAGACAGAAATAATATGCGAGGCATCTCCACAAAAAAACACAGCTTATTACGCCTTCTGAACTCCTGACGTTGCTCCCTGGACAAGACTCTATCACATTGCATAGGTTCAGACACTTGTTCAACAGGTGGCAACACCTCTCGTGCAGTCCTGCGTTCACGTAAACGCCGATCAACCTGAATGGCTAATGACATAGAATCGTCAAGACCAGAGGGAACAGGAAATCCCACCATAGTATCTTTTACGGCTTCTGACAAACCCTTCCGAAAGAGAGCTGCCAAGGCATTATCATTCCAGGTAGTTAGGACCGCCCACTTTTGGAATTTTTGACAGTACAATTCTGCAGAATCTCGACCCTGGCTCATTGCCAACAGGGTCTTTTCAGCCTGATCAATAGAATTAGGTTCGTCATACAACAACCCCAAGGCTTGAAAAAATGCGTTCACATTATTCAGAATAGGATCATCTGGTTTCAAAGAAAACGCCCAATCCTGGGGATCGCCACGCAGCAAAGAGATGACAATTTTAACCTGCTGTGCAGAGCTCCCTAACCAGTTAGGCTTCAAGGCAAAAAATAATTTACAATTATTTTTGAAATTCAAAAATTTAGATCGATCCCCAAAAAACACATCAGGAGTAGGGATCTTTGGTTCAGCAGCATGTGAATGAGCAAGGTAGGCGGAAATTCCCCGCACTTCAGAAGCGAGCTGCTCCACACGATCAGACAATTGCTTTATCTCCATTGAGAGAAAAAAAAATTCCCCCTACGGCCTCAGAGATATAGAGGAAAAAATATACACACTTTTTTTTTTTTACAATTCTTTCCTGCTATTGAGTACCCTAGGATCTGCGGTATGGCGGGTGATTCTGTTATGAATGAGTCACCGTAGGAGGCAAAAACAGAAATACTAGCTAAGTCCAGAAAACCAGAGAAGTTGGCAGCTATCGGATTGCAGACCCCTGAACCTATCGACAACAACTAGCAGTAGCCGTGGGGGGTTCCTACGGTGCCCTAGACCCCTCGATCACAGCCGGAGAACTAAATAGCCTAAAGACAGAAAGGGAAATCTAAACTGCCCCAGAGCAGACCCCAAAGCAATAGGCAGCCCCCAACATATAATGACGGTGAAGCAAGATGAAAAAACACTCACACAGATAAAAAGATAGGCTGAGCAAATGATGGGGCCCAACCTAACTAAATAGGACAGGATAGAAAAGCTGCTGTCTGCAATCTGCCAAAAACCCTATCAAGACAAGAGCGAACAGACTGATAGGGAAAAAAGCCCTGACTATATCAGTACTCAGGAATTTTCTGAAGACAGAGCAAAAAGGAATTCAGCTCACCCCAGCAGGAAATGGCAGAAATCCAGAAAAACAAGGCAAAACAAAACCAAAACACAAATGCAAAAAGCAGAGCAGAAAAGGTAGCTTTTGAGGAGCAGGAATCAGACTGGTCTCCTAGAATCCCTCAGAGAAATCACCCGCAAGGCAGAAGGGCGTCGGCTGCCTTATATCCAGTCAGCAATTCCAGTCACCCAGTCATCATTCTGCTCATGTGCTTGGTAATCAGCCTCACTACCTTCCTTCACCAGAAGAGGGAGTTCATCAGACCTCAATGGTGAAGGGGAAAATGAACTCACAACAGATGAGGCTCCAAAAAATAGGCTAATACTAATCTGGCTGGGGCTGCAGGGCACAAGCCAGAAAAAAGGCTCCACTATCTACTCTTATATAGTGTTTGCAACCAATCTAGCTGGATACAGATGGAAGCACACTAATAGGAGAAATTCAGGAAAAATAAGCAGCACTACAGCAAAAAAGAACAATGTATGAGGCAGTGATGCACTCTGAACGGACTACAACCAGAGGTGGCTGCAGAACACACTACAACGTGAGCTGCACTCATACACAGAGACCTGACAGACAGCCGTGAACAGTGCAGAGAACTGTGCACTAGCACTGAAAGGCTGCAGAACGGCTCCGCTGTCTACTCGTATATAGTGTTTGCAACCAATGTAGATGGATACGGATGGATGCACACTAATAGGAGAATTAATGAAAAATGAGCAGCAATAAAACTAAAATAAATATGTATGAGGCAGTGAAGCACGCTGAGCGGCCTACAACCAGAGGTGGCTGCAGGACACACTACAGCATGAGCTGCACTCACACAGACCTAGCAGACAGCTGTGAACAGCGCTGCAAGGCAAACGAAAGCTTCTCACAGGGGTTGCTAAACTAGCCTGGGTAAAGCACAATCTAGCAAATCGATATTTATAACTGTCCCTCAGAGTAACAAGAGCAGCATCCTGTCCCTAACTGAATTCACAGCAGAGTGAACCCAAAATGGCGGCGGCAGCTTTCATAGTGCATCATGACATCATTTCAACAGCCAATCACAGCCTTGCCATTAGTTAACATGCCTACATGCCTAAGAGGATGTGCCCACACTTCTTAGGATTCCTCATTGGCTGAATCAAATCAAACTGGCTCATAGCACTATGGGAACTTCTGATTCCGGTATTCGATATGCAAAAAGTATTGGAACTCTGTATCAGAATTACGATACCGCGAATATCGGCCGATACCCGATATTTGCGGTATCGGAATGCTCAACACTAGTCATCATATAATTTTTAGCCAAATGCAACAGGGGATTACAACACACTTGTTTTTGTAATTATGCATGACTGCTGACATCCTTCTTTATATCGGTACTTTTGGGAACTTTGATGTTTGTTAATTTTGACTTTGGTCACAGTGAATATTACAGAAAATACATAAGTATCTAACAAACTTAATGACACAGTAAAAATGTTTAATAAAAAAATCACAACATTTTAAATAAGTGAATATGAGAAACACTGTATCACTCTCGCAGCTTACATCTTGATTAAATATATATTCCAGGGTAGAAGCCAAGTTAAAATTGTTTCTACTGGAACTGTGAAAGATTAAAATTGCTGACTACGTCTTATGAAGCAAAAATTACTGTGTATAATCTTAATAAAATGCCAGATTTGACTTACACATAAAATGCAATTTAGCACTGAGTCTAAAGATTATTTTTAAAATTGTATTGGGAAAATCTATAATTGCTTAAATAGGGTTAATTAAAAAGTTTAAAATTGATGTCATGTTTTTAATTACGCATGCATTTAACAGTAATATCCAATAAAGTGAGACCCTAATCATTTTGAAGCTTGTCTGTTAAGTCGCTTTGTATAACATTTAGCTATGGAAGAAGTAGCCAACAGAAAAATAACAACGCAGAGTTAGCATTCAGGCTTAAATCATGTTGACTTGATTTGTTCGGTATTTATTTAGTTTCTTAACTGACTATATTTTAACAAATGTAAAAATTAGAAATTTGGAAACTGCAAATTTAAATTAGTAGACAATGGGCAAATCAGGGCTAATGGTCTATTGTATGTGACAAATCAGTGAATGGGAAGATAGAGAATATCTGCCCCCCATCATCATTATGGGCTCCACATGAAAAATGTGCTGACAGGTTCAACATGTTGTAAGATACATTTTTGCATTTAGAGATTTGTGTGCAATAAACTTTTTTCCATTGGGAATTATAATCTCAACTAAAGGAAACATGGGATTGTCAGGTTTGATTTTTATGTAATGCACACAATTTTATCATATCGTATCAGTCACATTACCAGATTTTATCAAAATTAAAAATATGTATATACAGTAAGGATAGTTTTTATATGTATTTTTTGGCAGCAAGCACTAAGTTAAAAGAAAGCTGTCACCACAAATTACACTATTTACCTTCGCAGAGAACAAAACCAAGTGATCGACGCTTCCATGTGGATAAAATGGAAGATGGGGAACTCCTCAAAAATGGAACATAGGGAAATCGCCAAAAATGGGGGATAAGGAAATTTAAAAAAAATAGAGGATAGGGAAATCACCCAAAATTAAAAAGTATTTAGTAAAAAGCAATATTACAACATGTTTTGGCTGTGCCCAGTCTTCATCAGGCACATAACTATTCAAATTCATTACAAATGTTCCCCCAAAGTTGGATGTGAAAATGGCTTTCTACTAGCTGTCAACCATTTTGCTGGATTGTGAGGGCCAGGAAGAAGTAAAAAAATCTTATAGTCACTTATCCCTTTACTATACTTCTTTAACAACTTCTGGTCCTCCTAGCTGAGTTCTTTTGCTATCTTCTTCTTTTTCCTAAATCCAGCCCTGTAATTCTATTCTAGGCCCCATGTGGGAGGCATGATGCACATTAATGGCAGGTCCTTAGACCGCATACATTCATGTAGGGAACAACAAACATCATTGGCATCACTGACGTGCGTTTCACCTCTTGTGAGGTCTTGGGCCTAGTGAAACACAGCAGTTCCATGATGTTTGGAAAGACAAGAAATTACAGTGTAGAAGATGTAAGAAAGAAAATAGAATAGAGATGATAGAAGAGAAAACACTGAAGATCTGGTCAAATGTGCTGGGAGCGGTACAAGGACCTCTAAGGAGTGGTAAGTATAAGAGATTTTTCTTAACCCCTCTTTCGAGAGCTTCGACTGAAACTGCCAAATATGAATTTTGGAAGCTTGGCTCATCTCTAGGCATAATACATTATTGTAACTCTACAGAAACCTACACTTTTCTGTGCAAAAGTACTACTCACAATCAAAAAATATAATACTTAGCCTATAAATGACATGGATACTTTTATTGTGTCATGTGTTGGAGCCTTCATTGAAGGTATTCCCTTGGAAATATTCCCAACATACACTTGTGACAGAAAGCTCAAATGTGGTGTGAACAGATGAAAATCCCCCAAATCATCGCAATTGCCTAATTGTGTAGGTGTGCAACTTTCTAAGGGGTTGTCCAGTAAAATTATTTATTATCTATCCAAGGGGGGGTCAAGAGGGTCTGACTACGGAAACCTGCCCCAGTCTGCATAATGTGGCACTTTTATCCCCGGTAGAATGGAGCTGCAGTGTCTATCTTGGACCATCGCTCCATTCATTTCCTATGGCGTTGTCGAGTGCAGCATTCAGCTCTTACAAACAACTTCATAGAAAATTATTGAAGCTGCAGTCGGACGTCTGACCTGACACAATATTTTGAAGTGGGTATAAAAATTCCTTTTTGGGAGTAAAATTTCTCCGTTCTGCAAAACTGTGAGTATTAGTGGTCAGACACCCACGGATCAGCAAAGTTAATGTCTGTCCTGAGGATGCTGTAGGTGATAACTTGCATTCATTGGATATCCTCATTAAGTTAAAATAATTAGAAATATGGACTAGCCTTCATGACTCTTCAGCTGAACAGCTCCATCTCACTGACTACAAGGAAGTAATTTGCATACATCTTGTATTGATGGTAAAGCTCTTTTTTTACATAATGAAATTACTGATAGGACATTTAAAACATATTTAGAAATCTGATCACCTACACTATAAGGCACTGGTGGTGCTAAAGGGGGTAAAAGCTTCTGACAGGTTTCCCGTAAAAATTTTTGTAAAATAGTTGTAGATATATGATCTATAAATCTCTTGCTTTATGCTAGATTCTCCCTTAAAAAAGTTAGACAAATTTACTGTATTATTATGCTCTAGATAGCGTACAGCCTTTGTTTTATTGCTTACATATCAGCTATATGTACACCACAAATTATGACCATGTTATACAAGACAATATCTTCATCATACATCTCCTTTACTCAATTATGGTTTGTCCTTGACATAGGCATATATTTCTGATAACATCTGGAATGTAAGACTTATAATAAAAGATATTTATCGGTAGAATTGTTGCAGAAAGTTTACAGCACACAGGATACAAAAATGACCTTGATGGAAAATAAGATTGCCTGAAATACAAAGATGAAATTCTGTAAGGACAATAAAGCAAAAATCCGAAGACACAAATGGACGTATTAACATTAACAGTAAATAACTGGTTTTATACCCAGACAAGTATGTGTCATCCACCATAATATGGTGTAAAACAGAATAAACCATACCAGGCCACAACAAAAATCACATCGTATTTACTGTATAACTCAGAAAGTCTTGTGTTTATACAGAAATTGATTTTAGCTGAATTAAAGGGGATATCTTATACATTTGAGATCTGCAATTGTTATCATAGGTACACTTCACCTGTGAGAGACAGAATCTTAAAAATAAAAAAAAAAACAGAAAATCACATTGTATGATTTTTACATAATAAATTTGCATTTTATTGTATGAAATAGTTATTTGAAGCAAAAGAAGCGAAAGAAAAACAGAACTTAATATTTGGAACAGAAACCTTTGTTTGCAATTACAGAGGTCAGACGTTTCCTGTAGTTCTTGACCAAGTTTGCACACACTGCAGCCGGGATTTTGGCCCACTCCTCCATACAGATCTTCTCCAGATCTTTCAGGTTGCGGGGCTGTCACTGGACAACATTGAGTTTCAGCTCCCAAAGATTTTGTATTGGGTTCAATTCTGGAGACTGGCTAGGTCACTCCAGGACCTTGAAATGCTTCCTATAGAGTCACTCCTTAGTTGCACTGGCTGTGTGCTTCAGGTCATTGTTATGCTGGAAGACCCAGTCACGACTTTGCTCTGCCCTCAACAGGACAGATCAGTACGCCTACGTAGGAGCATGGCACGAAGCAAGCAGGATGACGACATTGCATGAAGATGGGAGGTGCCGAACCCGGGACATGTGACACCCATCAGACCGGACCGCCCCAGGTGAGTATAATAAAACTTGTTTTTCTCCTCTTTCAGGTCAGACCGGAGGCTTATCTACAGCATTACAGAATGCTGTAGATAAGCCCCGAAAGGTGGTGATCACATCTTATAGCGGCAAAACGAGGTGACAGATTCCCTTTAAATTCCCCTCTGTATATAAATTGATATATGGACAAGGCCAGCACTCCACACTGCAGTCAAGTACATGGATTGCATTATTGACATACATGTTAAATACGAGAGATAGGTAGTTAACATTTTTTTGTGCAAAAAATACATAAACCATTCACCAGCGACAGGGTCCATCCCATGATGTCACTTTTTGGATGGCTTGCACATTTTTCTACAAAAACCATTAACTAAGTATCTCTTGTTTGCAGTTATAATTGAAACCGTGTATTCACTAATTACAGTGCGTTGATGCATAGTCTTTATGTACAGATTACTATAGTGTCCAGTAAGTAATGAAATATAATCTCCCACCCCAGAGACACGGAGGTAACATGAAAACTGTCTTCTCTGTATTTATAGTGTTTCTCTTCCACCAGCAGCATGAGCAGACTGTCATTATGGCTCCCACAGTGCCCCACACACAGTATAATAAAGCCCACTGTCCCACACAGTATGATGGCTCCCACAGCCCTGCGCAAAGAATAATGGCCCCTCATAGCCCCTGACAGAGTTTGATAGTTCCCCACATAGCATGATGTTCCCTCAAAGCCCCTCATACAGTATGATGGACACCACAGACTACACAAATTATGATGGCCCCCACAACCCTGCATACAGTATTATGACCTCTCAAAGACCCACACAAACAGTATGATGGTCACCCAAATAACATGATGTTCCCTCAAAGCCCCTCACACAATATAATGGACACCACAGACCATACAAAGTATAATGGCCCCCACAACCCCAAATACAGTATTATGGCCTCTCACAGCCCCCCAAACTGTACAATGGGCCCTCAAGCAGTATGAAGTTCTCTCACAGCCTCCCTCACATAGTGTGATGGACATCACAGCCCACACAAAGTATGATGTGCCCCACAATCCCACATACAGTATCATGTTCTGCCAAAGTCACCCACACAGTATCTTGACACCTCTCAGCCACGCATATGGTATGATTGCCCCTCCCAATCTCACACAGTATTATGGCCTGTCACAGCTGCCCAGACGGTTTGGTGTACCCTCATAGTCCCACATAGTATTATGGCCTCTCTCAGCCACCCAAACAGTATGATGACCCCATACAACCCCCATGTTGCGTAGACTTGTCCTGTGTGACGCGACCCATAGGTCGGTAACTAAAACGACAAGACAAACAAGGGAACACTGGGGACACAGTTACAATGGTGGGCCCTGCAATAGGGAACGAGGACGTGGACACCTCCTCCACTCCCCTGAGGCGGTGTCCCTGAACACTCCTACATTCCCTATAGAGGCTCTTCACCTGTTGCCGACCAGGATACCTGAATCCCTCACCAGCCCTGCACCTACCCCTTACTAGGGAACTGGTTAGTGCGGACACTGGTCCCACCGCTGTACTAATATAACATTAGGGAAAACAACAAACAGGGAAAAACAAACAACTTAGCTTTCTCTGTTGCCAATGCTTCTGAGGCAACAAAGTACGACACCCGGACACAGCTTCCACCTGAACAGCTGATACACCAAAGCTCTGGATGAGCTGCAAAGCACTGCTCCCAATAGCTCCTCTCTCCTCCAAGGTTGGTTGGGGAATGAACAATATCACCAACCATGATCCAGAGCACTTGACACCTTTTTATAGGCAGGAGGGGAGGGTTAACACCTGCTGGATAATTTAAACATGTAGTAACCCCAGCGGCCACCGGGGGCAACCCATTAGCAGCAACTAAGGTTGTAATAACTCCAGCGGCCACCGGGGGGCAAAAACCCATTAGCAGCCACCAAGGTTGTAATAATACCGGTGGCCACCAGGGGCAAAAGCTAACATTAAGCCAGACTTGAAGGGAAAAAAGGTTATATGTGAGCCCAGATCTCCCACAGATCAAAACATGGATTGTGTCACCCCACCAACAGTATGATGGCCCCACAAAGCGCGCCCCAACTTAGTAAGATGCCCCTCACTGCCCCCCATACAGTATGATTTCACCTCAGAGCCCTCCACACAGAAAAGTGTTAGCAAAGTGCCCTGATAAAAAAAATTTCTTACCTCGCCCTCATAACACTCGGCGGCGAACTTCTTCGTTCTGCTAACTGTTTATAGCAGGTGCAATGTAGTGCCTTCTGCAAAATCAACTGTATCTGCATGATGAGGATGCAGATATCATTGAATTAAATGCCTGGTGGAGGAGGGTGTTACCGTTTGGCCCTTTGGCCCCCCCCAGCTCACAAGTCCTATAGCAGCCACATTGTCCACAGCTCTGGGCAACACGCCTCTGTCAATACTACTTAATTTTTTCCTTGTGCTAGTTTAGATAAATCTCCCCATAATCTGAGTCTAATAGAATAAAGGATTGGTAATGGTAAAATCTCCTCTACCTTTCATCTCATATTATAGAACAGATTTTTCCTTTTTTTTTTTACTTTGGCAGGCTGCTCACGTAATTTACTCAGGACGTTCTCTAGAATGTTGGGATTTTTGTAATTGTCAGGTAAGGATCACATTCGGACAGGGTTGTTTTGTTCAGTACTGTGAAAGTGAAAGCTATCCATCCATCCATAATCTCCTGGAAGGTTGTTGATGGCTGCTATATCAGAAACATTTGCTCATTTTCTCTTTTGAAGCAAGGTATGGAATAGTTACATTAAGTACTACTCAACCACAAAATTAAAGAAATCCGATATGAACCATGAAGGTAAAATAAATTGTTCAGTCTTCACTTAACTTTCTTCAAATACTCAGGAAAATTAAAGTATGATAGTAATTTCATAGATTCTCAGATGCAAGTACTGTCTCTGAGGTCAGTAGCTTAATGAGATCTAAACTAGTTGAAATGTTATTACTTCATTTTCTATCTATGGATTTATTTATTTGCCTGTTTATGTATTTATTTTAGGAGCAATGTGTATTTTTCATTTTAAGCGTCACAGAGTAGATTCATTTTTTTTTCAAGTGGCAGTATTTTGTATTTTTATGTAATAATTTTGTATTCAGCAGGGTGGAATGTATAGAAATATTATTTGCAGAGGACACAGTGTGGGGATTTATTGCTGGGGTCACAGTATCTGGAGCTATTATTTACAGGGTGCACAGTGTGGGGATTTATTGCTGGGGTGCAGTATCTGGAGCTATTATTTAGAGGGGCACAGTGTGAGGATTTATTACTGGGGCGCAGTATCGGGAGCTATATTTACAGGGGGGACAGTGTGGGGATTTATTGCTGGTGGCATAGTATCTGGAGCTATTATTTACAGAGGGCACAGTGTGGGGATTTATAGCTGGGGTGCAGTATCTGGAGCTATTATTTACAAGGGGCACATTATGGGGATTTATTGCTGGTGGCACAGTATCTGGAGCTATTATTTACAGGGGCACATTGTGAGGATTTATTGCAGGGGGCACAGTATCTGGAGCTATTGTTTACAGAGGGCACAGTGTGGGGATTTATTATTGCTGGTGCAGTATCTGGAGCTATTATTTTCAAGGGGCACAGTATGGGGATTTATTGCTGGGGCACAGTATCTGGAGCTATTATTTACAGGGGCACAGTGTGAGGATTTATTGCTGGTGGCACAGTTTCTGGATCTATTATTTACAGAGGGCACAGTATGGGGATTTATTGCTGGGGGCACAGTATCTGGAGCTATTATTTACAGGGGCACAGTGTGAGGATTTATTGCTGGGGGCACTGTATCTGGAGCTATTATTTACCGGGGCACAGTGTGAGGATTTATTGCTGGGGACACAGTATCTGGAGCTATTATTTACAGGGGCACATTGTGAGGATTTATTGCAGGGGGCACAGTATCTGGAGCTATTGTTTACAGAGGGCACAGTGTGGGGATTTATTGCTGGGGCACAGTATCTGGAGCTATTATTTACCGGGGCACAGTGTGAGGATTTATTGCTGGGGACACAGTATCTGGAGCTATTATTTACAGGGGGCACAGTGTGGGGATTTATTGCGGGGGGCACAGTATCTGTAGCTATTATTTACAGGGGGCACAGTGTGGGGATTTATTGCTGGGGCGCAGTATCTGGAGCTATTATTTACAGGGGGGACAGTGTGGGGATTTATTGCTGGTGGCACAGTATCTGCAGTGATTATTTACAGAGGGCACAGTGTGGGGATTTATTGCTGGGGGCACAGTATCTGGAACTATTATTTACAGTGGGGACAGTGTGGGGATTTATAGCTGGGGGCACATTATCTGGAGCTATTATTTACAGTGTGCACAGTGTGGGGATTTATTCCTGGTGGCACAGTATCTGGAGCTATTATTTACAGAGGGCACAGTGTGGGGATTTCTTGCTGGGGGCACAGTATCTGGAGCTATTATTTACAGGGCGACAGTGTGGGGATTTATTGCTGGGGCGCAGTATCTGGAGCTATTATCTACAGGGGGCACAGTGTGGGGATTTATTGCTGGGGCGCAGTATCTGGAGCTATTATTTACAGGGGGGACAGTGTGGGGATTTATTGCTGGGGACACAGTATCTGGAGCTATTATTTACAGGGGGCACAATGTGGGGATTTATTGCGGGGGTCACAGTATCTGTAGCTATTATTTACAGGGGGCACAGTGTGGGGATTTATTGCTGGGGCGCAGTATCTGGAGCTATTATTTACAGGGGGGACAGTGTGGAGATTTATTGCTGGTGGCACAGTATCTGCAGCGATTATTTACAGAGGGCACAGTGTGGGGATTTATTGCTGGGGGCACAGTATCTGGAGTTATTATTTACAGGGGGACAGTGTGGGGATTTATTGCTGGGGCACAGTATCTGGAGCTATTATCTACAGGGGGCACAGTGTGGGGATTTATTGCTGGGGCGCAGTATCTGGAGCTATTATTTACAGGAGGCACAGTGTGGGGATTTATTGCTGAGGGCACAGTATCTGGAGCTATTATTTACAGGGGGGACCGTGTGGGGATTTATTGCTGGGGGCACAGTATCTGGAGCTATTATTTACAGTGGGGCACAGTGTGGGGATTTATTGCGGGGGGCACAGTATCTGTAGCATCTTCTCGCCCAACCACTTGCATCAGTGACCCATTTCCATCACATCTCCTCCAGTCCCTTTCTCCTGCTGTCACCACTCACCTAACTAAAATATTTAACCTCTCTCTTCTGGTATCTTTCCCTCCTCATTTAAGCATGCCATCATACATCCACTACTTAAAAAACCATCCCTCGACCAAAACTGTGCCGCTAACTATCTTCCCTTCATCTCTAAACTCCTGGAACGCCTGGTCCACTCCCATCTTATCCGCTATCTCTCTGATAACTCTCTTCTCGACCTTCTCCAATCCGGCTTCCGCTCCTTACACTCTACTGAAACTGCCCTCACTAAAGACTCTAATAATCTACTAACAGCTAAATCTAATGGTCATTACTCCATGCTAATTCTCTTGGATCTCTCTGCAGCATTCGACACTGTGGATCATCAGCTCCTCCTCACTATGCTCCGTTCCATTGGCCTCAAGAACACCGTTCTATCCTGGTTCTTCTCCTACCTCTCTGACCGCTCCTTTACTGTATCTTTTGCCGGTTCCTCCTCCTCTCACCTTCCCCTTACTGTTGGGGTTCCTCAAGGATCCGTCCTAGGCCCCCTTCTCTTCTCCTTATACACTGCCCCTATTGGTCAAACAATCAGTAGATTTGGTTTCCAGGACCATCTCTATGCTGATGACACCCAATTATATGCTTCTTCTCCTGACATCACGCCAGCCTTTCTAGAAAACACTGGCGATTGTCTAAGTGCTGTGTCTAACATCATGTCCTCACTATATCTGAAACTGAACCTGTCAAAGACTGAAGTCCTTGTGTTTCCTCCCTCTACTAATGTACCTATACCCGACATTGCCATTTCTGTGTGTGGCTCCACTATTACTCCCCAGCAACATGCCCGCTGTCTTGGAGTCATACTTGATTCCAAGCTTTCCTTTGCCCCCCACATTCGATCACTGGCTCGCTCTTGTTATCTGCACCTCAAAAACATTTCTAGAATTTGACCTTTTCTTACTTTTGAGTCTGCAAAAACTCTTACTGTTTCTCTTTTTCATTCTCGTCTTGACTATTGTAACTCTCTTCTAATCGGTCTCCCTCTTACCAAACTCTCCCCTCTCCCATCTGTCTTGAATGCTGCAGCCAGGATCATATTCCTCACCAATCGTTACACCGATGCCTCTACCTTGTGCCAGTCATTACACTGGCTGCCCATCCACTCCAGAATTCAGCATAAACTTATTACCCTCACCCACAAAGCCCTCCATGGCTCAGCACCACCCTACATCTCCTCCCTTGTTTCAGTATACCACCCTACCCGCACCCTCCGTTCTGCTGATGACCTGAGGTTAGCATCCTCAATAATCAGAACCTCCCACTCCCGTCTCCAAGACTTTACACGTGCTGCGCCAATTCTTTGGAATGCACTTCCCAGGTCAATACGATTAGTCCCCAATCCCCACAATTTTAAGCGTGCCCTGAAAACGCATTTATTCAGACTGGCCTATCGCCTCAACATATTAACCTAATCTATCCCTGTGTGGCACAGCCAAAAGTTTTACCATAACCAGGTTCCCCGCATCATGTTCCAACATGCTTTATGCATCCATTAGCCCTCTGTGTCTGTACTGATACACACTTATCATTATGGCTGGTCCATACAATCAGGGCAACTGTTACCACCCACCTTTCATGTCTCCCTTTTTTCCTCATAGATTGTAAGCTTGCGAGCAGGGCCCTCATTCCTCTTGGTATTTGTTATAATCTATGTGATTATTGTTATGCTGTAATGTCTATTGTCTGTACAAATCCCCTCCGAAATGTAAAGTGCTGCAGAATATGTCAGCGCTATAGAAATAAAATGTATTATTATTATAGCTATTATTTACAGGGGGCACAGTGTGGGGATTTATTACTAGAGTGGAGTATCTGGGGCTATTATTTACAGGGTGCACTGTGTGGGGATTTATTACTGGGGGCACAGTATCTGGAGCTATTATTTACAGGGGGCACAGTGTGGAGATTTATTACTAGGGTGGAGTATCTGGGGCTATTATTTACAGGGTGCACTGTGTGGGGATTTATTACTGGGGGCACAGTATCTGGAGCTATTATTTCCAAGAAATACAGTGTGTAAAGCAATAATTTATAGTGGACAAAATATGTGGAGATTTTCTAGGGGGCATACTAATGTCTTTGATGACTTCATGCCTCCTTTGCATTTCTTGTTAGGTTATTTTTGGAAAGGTAGGAATAATTGTGTTTAAAAAAATAGCAAAAAAAATATAAAAAAATCTAGACATAAAACTGCGCCAAGTGCTTTTTACTTGTTCTAATAGTCACATTTGACACTTGTACAGGTCACACCAATACTGTGGCCTACTGCAACGTTTCAGATGTCTACCTAACTAATATTTCATGTTCAGCCTTTTTTGGGAAGAGGGAAATAATTGTAGTTAATTGTAGTTAAAAAAATAAAACAAACATATACTGTTACTTGGTGCAGCTGAACACTTGTTTTAGTTGTCAAATTTAGGTGCTGTTTAAACTGCAAACAATTTTGTAATTTAGTGCTTAGGAATATTTTCAGCCATTCTTGAGATATTTACACTTTTCTCTAGTTTATAGCTTGCTGCCTTGGAGATCCATCACTGCTGCTAGACAGTAAAATATTATGAGACAGTGACCGATGTCATATGTGAGGGTTGCTATGTGTCCCCCAGGATGCACACAGAAGCGTATTGAGGCTGCGGGAGTGCGTTGCAGTCACAGGCATAGGTATGATTGCAGGGTAAAATAAAAGTAAGAATTGGTCTTGGGCATGCTATTTGCTCCAGGCAGATTTAAGGAAAACCTGCCATGGGCTTTTATTTTTGAAATGGACTACAGGATGGTAGTGGGGTGGTCCATTTTCTCCCGGGCGAGGTCTTCCATGTGGCCTACGGCCACAGGTTCCTTGTATAATCCCTGCATCAAAGGGTTGGGTGTGTCAGTTTTGGTTTTGCAAGTGTGCAGAGCAGGAGGCTCTGCATAGCTCAACCTGTGTGAAGCAACACAGAGCCAAGCAGAGCCAAAAGACCTGGCGTCCCTCAGCGTATACGGTGGTGCAGTTGCCCACAGCAACCGGACCCAGTTACTGACTGTCTTGTTTTCCCGGCTGCGATCTGGAGGATACCTTTTGAGTTCCACTGTAAGTTTTCTTTGGACACTAAAAGACTTTGTTTTAAATTTTCCTGGGTCACTGCCTGTCTGTCACACTGCACCAACCCCACTGCACTTCAATATGCACAGTGTATAAAAGCGCTTTTCTATTGAGCTTTTAATCACTGTTCTAAAACTTTCCAGGATCACTGTATCTTGATGTTATGTCCTAATACCAGCCAGTTTCAGCATAGGTCATACAAGCTGGACTACAGCGGTGGTCGGTCTCCTGGGAATCGAGCTGCAAATAAAAGTGCTAATGTCTCAAGAAAGACTGAAAATTTTAAAAAGCAGTAAAATGCAAAAGTTCTTGTTATTTCAAACACTGTCTTACAATATCAATCTACAGTATAAGACTTAACATTTTATCTTTTGAAATGTGGACTATAAATTGTATCAAACACACCTCTAATCTGCCTCTTAGTCTTCTAAACCACAGCGGACGAGTTGTAACTTTGTGTCAAGCAACAAGTCTCATCATTGTAAGCTGTGGGACAAAGTCACTGGTAAAGTGCTGAAGGGGAGATATGTTTCACTACACTTAATGGCATAATAAAAATAACAACAATAATAGGAACCTCCCACTGTAATCTCCAAGACTTCTTGAGTGCTGCACCAATTCTCTGGAATGCACTACCCTGAACAATTCAACTAATTTCCAATACAGTTTTAAGCGTGCTCTAAAAATGCACTTCTTTTGACTGGCCTGTTGCTTTGCCTCACTTAAGTAACTATTCCTGTTTTTCCCTTCCTAAATTTTCTTCCAAATCTGGTTTCTTGTAGCCTCTATTTACACACCTCCATGTATTTAACAGCACTCTGTCTATATAAATACAGATGGGAAAAAAGTATTTTGACAGCCACTAATTGGGCAAGCTTTCCCACTTAAAAAGATGAGAGGCCTGTAATTGACACCATAGGTAGACCACAACTATGAGAGTCAAAATGAGAAAACATATCCAGAAATTCACCTTGTCTGATTTGGCAAGATTTATTTTTCAAATTATGGTGGAAAATAAGTATTTGGTCACCTAAAAACATGCAAGATTTTTGTCTCTCACAGACCTGTAACTTCTTCTTTAAGAGGCTCCTCTGTCCTCTATTCTTTACCTGTAGTAATGGCACCTGATCAAACTTGTTATCAGTATAAAAGACACCTGTCCACAACTTCAAACATGTAGCACAAATCCCATGAAAAATAACATGGAACAAAGAAGAGATCCCAATAATATTAAAAAATCCTTTTATTCAAAATAGTTATAAAATGACAAAAGCATAATGCCATATAGGGGACGCTATGCACACTCACAAAATCATCATGAGGAGACAATACATAAACCCTGACTAGAACATGTGTAAGGCAATCACATAACAATACATGTCAATGATCCAGATTACATTCTATAAAAGACCATGAGTAATGTCAAAAAATAGATAATATTAAAACAATGTCACTCCCCAAAAGTGAGAACAGTCTCTCTGTAAACTAGAGGCACAAATACTCAGAGACAGTGTATAAATGACACAGTCACCATGTAAGGCAACCTAATCAAGAAAGTGCCATGGTGCACAGAGAAAATGGTGTATCATTACCTATATAAGAGAGTGTAGTCCAGCGTCCCCTCACCCCGACGCGCGTTTCGCCGCCTGCTTCTTCCGGGGCGGCGAAACTAGTTGGTCTTTTATAGAATGTAATCTGGATCATTGACATGTATTGTTATGTGATTGCCTTACACATGTTCAATTTTTAAATATTATTGGGATCTCTTCTTTGTTCCATGTTATTTTTCATGGGATTTGTGCTACATGATTGTGTGAAGTGCCCTCCTTATTAGGTTTTGGACATTTTGGTTATCACAACTTCAAACAGCCACACTCCAAACTCCACTATGGTGAAGACCAAAGAGCTGTTGAAGGACACCAGAAACAAAATTGTAGCCCTGCACCAGGCTGGGAAGACTGAATCTGCAATAGGCATGCAGCTTGGTGTGATAAAGTCAACTGTGGGAGCAATAATAAGAAAATGGAAGACATACAAGAACACTGATAATCTCCCTTGATCTGGGGCTCCACGCAAGATCTCACCCCACGGGGTCAAAATGATCACAAGAATGCTGATAAAAAATCCCAGATCCACATGAGGGTACCTAGTTAATGACCTGCATAGAGCTGGGACCACTGTAACAAAGGTTACCATCAGTATACACTACGCCGCCAGGGACTCAGATCCTGCAGTGCCAGACGTGTCCCCCTGCTTAAGCCAGTACATGTCCGGGCCCATCTGTAGTTTGCTAGAGGGCATTTGGATTATCCAGAAGAGTACTGGGAGAATGTCATATGGTCTGATGAAACCAAAGTAGAACTGTTTGGTAGAAACAAAACTTGTCATGTATGGAGGAGACAAAATGCTGAGCAGCATCCAAAGATGTTTAGGATCCATGTGCCCACTCGCACCTGGAGCTTAGAAGGATCCACCTCACAAGGTCAGCCAAGTACATGCCCAGCCTCATGTTTTTTTATCAATAGGAAGAGAAGATAAGTTGACACTAGAGATGAGCGACTTTGTCTTTTTTCGGGTCGAGTCAGGTTTCATGAGACCCGACTTTCTGAAAAGTCGGGTTGAACGAAATCGGCCGATTATCGTGAAAAGTCGAAGGCCGACTGAAACACGAAACCCAATGCAAGTCAATGGGGAAGAAAAGTCGGCAGTGAGTGGAGGACAGGAAACACACCTACAGTGCCCATTTTAATGCCAAAAACATCAATTCTTATTACTTAAGCTTGTCAACCTTAATTTACTTTTTAATAATAGTTAGGCATTGAAAACTGGGGGTTATTTGGCTAAAGTAGTGGGGGGGTAGGGCTGGCTCCAGATTTTCATGGGCCCTGGGCCAAAGAGTGTCACTGGGCTTCTTTAACACATGCCACAATTCATGATCCTCTGATACGGCAGAGAAATAGCGGTATAGTACAATGAAAAATACTTCACTTCTTACATCTCATGACTGATATCCATTTTAAATTCTCCAATAGCTCCAAAAACGGACAGTATATTACTCCATAAAGTATTATGGCCACCGCATAGTGCGCTATACAGAGTAATGAGGCCCATATATTTCTCCACACAGAATCTTTGGTCCCATATAATGTTTGAAACAGTATATGATGAGCTCCACATAATGCTACAGTATATGTTGGTCCCATGGATGAAGCTCCACTGTGTTATGGGCCCAAATAATGCTCCATATATAATGGGCCCCATTTCTAATGCTCCAGTGCATAATGGACCCTGTAAATGCTGCTCCAGTGTCTGATGTCCACCTTTGGAATGCTCCAGTGTATGGTGGGTCTCATATATCATTCTCCAGAGTATAGTGCTCCCCAAAAATAGCTGTCCCAACATTGAAAATAATTAAATAAGTCTCCTCGCTAGGGAATCCCTGTACTAGTCTGGACTCCTTGTCGTCCCCATCTTCCATCTCACTGCACTTGGACTGTTTAGGCAGAGGGCGTACAGACGTGATGTCATCGCGCTCTCTGACCAGAATGTCACTGTCAGGAAACACGTCATGGCGGTGGAGCAGGGAGAGGTAAGTATTTCAACTTTGCAAGTGATGTGATCCTGAGCAAGCAGGGGGGGCCCACTAGTTGGTGACGGCACTGGCACAGGGCCCCTCATAGTACGCCGGTGTGTCTGACAGCGGGTGTGCACCCCCACCGTCAGAGACACTTGATTGTACTATGAGGGACCTTGTGCCAGTGCCATTGCCAGTGTGCCCACCCACCTGTCCAGGGCAACGGCACTCGCACAGGTGCATGCGCCAGGTGGTGACCCCGGCTCTGTGGGGGGAGGCAGCCCAGTTAGGGAGGTGGAAAAATTGACATATGTTGATGTTGGACATTCAGCAGCTGCAAATGGAGTAATTGGAGAAGTCCGCGGAAGAGGAGGACAAAAGCAAGCCATTTTTCTGGAAACCTACGTGTCAGCAGGGGAGGAAGGGACAAAATCCTTTGAAACCCATGCATGGTTCATTTTAATGAAGGTTAGATCATCAACATTTTGGGTCGACAGACGGGTCCTTTTTTCTGTCAGGATTGATCCAGCAGCACTGAAGACTCGTTCAGATAACACACTAGGAGCAGGGCAAGCTAGCTCCTGTAAGGCATATTGTGCCAATTCAGGCCAGGTGTCAAGTTTACTGGCCCAATAATCAAAGGGGAATGACTAGTGAGGGAGAACATCGATATGGGAGGAGAAGTAGTTTGTTACCATAGTTCACAACTGCTGTCTCCTGTCACTTTCGATTGATGCAGTATTACCAGTCGTGTGAGCGGTACTTGAAAAATCAGTCCACAACATGGTCATGAAACCCCTGTGTCCAATGCCACTTCGGCTGTGTGCACCACGAACACCTCTTTCATGTTGCCCCCTATGGCTTGTTGGAAAAACATCACCGCCGCTGTTTGCTGGGAATGTCTCAACCAACCGGTTAACCAGAGTTGCTTGTTTGTTAGCCAATATTAGCTCTAGGTTCTCCTGCGGCATGATGTTTTAGAATTTGCCTTTATAGCGTGGATCCATGCTGCTGGCCAACCCGTAGTCGTCATCATTCATCATTTTGGCAATGCGGGGCTCCCTTTTTAGTATCTGCAAGGCATAATCAGACATGTGGGCCAATGTTCCAGGTGTCAATGATGCACTGCGAGTGCTGGGTGGAGGAGCACTTTCTGGCAAATCCACATCCCTCCAGTCACGCACAAACCCTGTACCTGACCTTGCCACTCCAACATTTTTTCTTGCCCCCTGAGAAGCATCCTCCTCCCCAAAATAGTCATCCCCATCATCCTCCTCTTCCTCCTCTTCCTCTTCTTCCTCCACCTCGTCCACGAGACTTCCCTGAGCAGTCAATGGCTGAGTGTGATCAAGGCTTCTCTCCTCCTCTTCCTCCTCGGCTGCAGACGCCTGCTCCTTAATGTGCGTCAAAGTTTGCATGAGCAGACGCATAAGTGGGATGCTCATGCTTATGATGGCGTCGTCTGCGCTTACCAGCCATGTGCATTTCTCAAAACACTGAAGGACTTTACAGAGGTCTTTCAGCTTCGACCACTGCACACCAGACAACTCCATGTCTGACTGCAAACTGCCTGCCCATGTATCCTCCCACAAATGAATTACAGCCTGCCTCTGTTCGCACAGCCTCTCAACCATGTGCAGGGTGGAGTTCCACCTTGATGCAGCGTCGATAATTAGGCAGTGGTTGGGAAGGTGGAGCAATCGCTGCAGCTTCGGCATACAACTGGACTGTACGGGTGACCGGCGGATGTGCGAGCACAGTCTTCGCACCTTATGGAGCAGGGCTGTTAACTCTGGATAATTATTGAGGAAGCACTGCACCACCATTTTCAAGGTGTGAGCCAGGCAAGGTATGTGTCTGAGTTTTGAAAGGGCTATGGCTGCCACAAAGTTCCGCTCGTTATCACTAACTACCTTGCCTGCCTCAAGATGTAGACTGCCCAGCCATGACTCAGTTTGTCGATGCAAGTAGTCGGCCAGTACCTTCGCGGTGTGTCTGTTGTCTCCCAAACACATCATCTTCAACACAGCCTGCTGACGCTTACGACTAGCTGTTCGATAGTGGGACACCTCGTGTGCAACACTGGCAGCTGCGGATGGAGTTCTCGTGCGACTGCGCTCTGTGGACGAGCTTTCGCTTCTGGAGGAGGAGGGTCGAACCCCTACAGCCAACTGTTTCCTATACCGTGGGCTAGGCAGCACTGTCCCACCGCCGCTGTCCCCTGTGGACCCTGCATCCACCACATTAACCCAGTGCACAGTGATGGACACGTAACGGCCCTGGCCATGCCTACTGGACCATGTATCTGTTGTGAGGTGCACCTTTCCACTCACTGATTGCTTGAGTGCATGGACAATGCAGTCTTTCACATGCACGTGGAGGGCTGGGATGGCTTTTCGCAAAAAGAAGTGCCGACTGGGTATGTCATAGCGTGCTACTGTGTAGGCCATGAGCTCGCGGAAAGCTTTGCTTTCAACCAACCGGTAAGGCATCATCTCTAACAAGATTAGTTTAGTAATGTGGTCGTTCAAAGCCAGTGTACGCAGATAAGAGGATGAGTACTTTCTTGTCCTACTCAGAGTCTCTGGTAGGGTGAGCTGAACTTGAGAGCTGCATATGGTGGAACTAGCGGTGGACATGGCGGACTGAGAGAGGGTTGATGATGGTGATGGTGTTGCTGATGACCTAGATTCAGTTTTTCGTAGCAATAACATTGTGATTCCATGACTGCATTGCCCTTGCGACGACACCTCGACATTTGCTGCTGGTGGTGTGCTAACTGGTGGGCTTACAGTGGGGAAAGCAATGTAGCGTTGCTGACTACCTTCATTCGGAGCAGGTGCACATGTGGTACGTGAGGTTTGGTAGTCCATCCACGCTTGCAAGTGCATGGTGGTTAAATGTCTAAGCATGCAATTGGTATTCAAATTTCTCAGATTTTTCCCTCGCTAAAGGTCTTTGCGCACTTCTTACAGATAACTTTTGCCTGATCATTAGGATTTTGTTCAAAAAAGTGCCACACTGCACTCTTCCTACTATGGAAGACATTTTGAGACCTTGCATGCTGTGCTAATTTGACCACCTGGCCAAGCTGTCCTGCAACTCTTTTGGGTTTGTAACCCGTTTTTGGACTGCTACGGTCCTGCCAGATAACAGCTGTTGGATGTCGTTGCCTGCTGCAGATCCTCCTCCTCCTCTTCTGAGCTATTGGCAGCGGCACCCTCTTCCCCAATGGATGCCAATCTGGGTCAACAACTGGGTCATCCATCACCTCCTCTTCAATTTCATGTGCACCTTCCTCTGTGTCACCGTGTAAGGTGATATAGTATGCGGGAAGGGGCACCTGAGTTTCATCAGGGTCTTATTCTGCCTCAGTACACTGCGAGGACAATGTAGTGCTCTGAGTGAATGTACCAGCAGAAAAATCTAGCAGTGGCTGTGCATCAGTGCACTCCATCTCAGATTCATCTTGGACTGGGGAATTCACGATTTGACTTGCTAACCCAGGCATGGTATGTGAAAAGAGCTTCATGGAGTAATCGGTAGTGTGGCCTGCCACATCCTTCACTTTTGGTAGGGGTGAAGGACACAAGAAAAGGTGTTGTTCCAGACCAGGATCCTCCACTGACGACTCAGTGCTTTTATTTTTTGAAACTTCAGAAGAGGAGGCGAGAGAGCTGGAGGCTGTGTCAGCAATGTAAGCCAAAACTTGTTCCTGAAGCTCCGGCTTTAAAAGTGATTTACCTACTCCCAGAAAAGAGAGCCTTTGAGGCCTTGTGGAGCCAGATGATGATGCAGGCTCAACACCTCCTGCCTTAGGTGCTATTATGCTTTTGCCACTATCAACAGATGCAACACCACCACCATCGGGACCAGCTGGCAACCCCCGCCCACTTCCATGGTGTCTTCCACCATACTTGCTCATTTTTGTGAAAATGTACCAAAAATACCACCAGCTACAGTTGTGGCCAAAAGTATTGACACCCCTGCAATTTTGTCAGATACTACTCAGTTTCTTCCTGAAAATGATTGCAAACACAAATTCTTTGGTATTATTATCTTCATTTAATTGGTCTTAAATGAAAAAACACAAAAAGAATTGTCTTAAAGCCAAATTGGATATAATTCCACACCAAACATAAAAAAGAGGGTGGACAAAAGTATTGGCACTGTTCGAAAAATCATGTGATGCTTCTCTAATTTGTGTAATTAACAGCACCTGTAACTTACCTGTGGCACCTAACAGGTGTTGGCAATAACTAAATCACACTTGCAGCCAGTTGACATGGATTAAAGTTGACTCAACCTCTGTCCTGTGTCCTTGTGTGTACCACATTGAGCATGGAGAAAAGAAAGAAGACCAAAGAACTGTGTGAGGACTTGAGAAACCAAATTGTGAGGAAGCATAAGCAATCTCAAGGCTACAAGTCCATCTCCAAAGACCTGAATGTTCCTGTGTCTACCGTGCGCAGTGTCATCAAGAAGTTTAAAGCCCATGGCACTGTGGCTAACCTCCCTAGATGTGGGCGGAAAAGAAAAATTGACAAGAGATTTCAATGCAAGATTGTGCGGATGTTGGATAAAGAACCTCGACTAACATCAAAACAAGTTCAAGGTGCCCTGCAGTCCGAGGGTACAACAGTGTCAACCCGTACTATCTGTCGGCATCTGAATGAAAAGGGACTGTATGGTAGGAGACCCAGGAAGACCCCACTTCTTACCCCAGGCAGGAGTTTGCCAAAACTTACCTGAAAAAGCCTAAAACGTTTTGGAAGAAAGTTCTCTGGTCAGATGAGACAAAAGTAGAGCTTTTTGGGGAAAAGGCATCAACATAGAGTTTACAGGAGAAAAAAAAGAGGCATTCAAAGAAAAGAACACGGTCCCTACAGTCAAACATGGTGGAGGTTCCCTGATGTTTTGGGGTTGCTTTGCTGCCTCTGGCACTGCACTGCTTGACCGTGTGCATGGCATTATGAAGTCTGAAGACTACCAACAAATTTTGCAGCATAATGTAGGGCCCAGTGTGAGAAAGCTGGGTCTCCCTCAGAGGTCATGGGTCTTCCAGCAGGACAATGACCCAAAGCACACTTGAAAAAGCACTAGAAAATAGTTTGAGGGAAAGCACTGGAGACTTCTAAGGTGGCCAGCAATGAGTCCAGACCTGAATCCCATAGAACACCTGTGGAGAGATCTAAAAATGGCAGTTTGGAGAAGGCACCCTTCAAATATCAGGAACCTGGAGCAATTTGCCAAAGAAGAATGGTCTAAAATTCCAGCAGAGCATTGTAAGAAACTCATTGATGGTTACCAGAAGTGGTTGGTAGCAGTTATTTTGGCTAAAGGTTGTGCAACCAAGTATTAGGCCGAGGGTGCCAATACTTATGTCTGGCCCATTTTTGGAGTTTTGTGTGAAATGATCAATGTTTTGCTTTTTGCTTCATTCTCTTTCGTGTTTTTTCACGTAAGACAAATTAAATAAAGCTAATAATTCCAAAGAATTTGTGTTTGCAATCATTTTCAGGAAGAAACTGAGTATTATCTGGCAGAATTGCAGGGGTGTGAATACTTTTGGCCACAACTGTATATGGTACTGTAAAACAAGGTAGAAGGTGTATCTACTCTTGGTGATAATTTGAATCTCACTAGAGATTTGAGGACGCTGAACTATTGTCTCAGGCCCAGTAGAGATTACACCTCAATGTAACAGACTGAAATTGGATGGTGTATGACAAGGTGTAGGGTGTCTATAGGATTGGTGAGAATTTGAATCTCACTATAGATTTGAGGACGCTAAACTATTGTCTCAGGCCCAGTAGAGATTACACCTAAATGTAACAGACTGAAATTGGATGGTGTATGACAAGGTGTAGGGTGTCTATAGGATTGGTGAGAATTTGAATCTCACTATAGATTTGAGGACGCTTAACTATTGTCTCAGGCCCAGTAGAAATTACACCTCAATGTAACAGACTGAAATTGGATGGTGTATGACAAGGTGTAGGGTGTCTATAGAATTGGTGAGAATTTGAATCTCACTATAGATTTGAGGACGCTGAACTATTGTCTCAGGCCCAGTAGAGATTACACCTCAATGTAACAGGCTGAAATTGGATGGTGAATGACAAGGTGGAGGGTGTCTGTAGGATTGGTGAGAATTTGAATCTCACTATAGATTTGAGGACGCTGAACTATTGTCTCAGGCCCAGGAGAGATTATACCTCAATGTAACAGGCTGAAATTGGATGGTGTATGACAAGGTGGAGGGTGTATATAGTATTGGTGAGAATTTGAATCTCACTAGAGATTTGAGGATGCTGAACTATTGTCTCAGGCCCAGGAGAGATTACACCTCAATGTAACAGGCTGAAATTGGCTGGTGTATGACAAAGTACAAGGTGTGTATATAGTATTGGGGAGAATTGGAAGCTCCCTAGAGATTTTAGGAGGCTGACAATGATGCTCTCAGTCCAAGTATGGACGCAGGCAGCCTAATAAGCAGGACTGCTGCACAGTGCACACACAAAAGGGTGGAAAAATGAACCCTTGGTAACTGTGCAGAAAAGAGGAAGAAAAGTATTTTTGCTTTTAAAAAAGCAGTTTTCACAGCAGTGTGCAATCAGCAGTGCAGCTATCAGGGAGACTTATAAGGCAGCCTAATAACCAACAGAGCTGATGCACAAAAATATAGCCTCCCCTGTCACTGCACACAAAGTGTTGTGTTGTAAGTGGAAATCGCTAACAGCAGAAGCAGTTTTTTGGTTCTTCTTCCCTGCCTAACGCTCTCCCTACAGAACCAGCAGCAGCAGCTCTCCCTATGCTAAGATCGGCATAAGTAAGATGGCGGTCGGCATTCACGCCCTTTTATAGCCCCTGTGATGCCACACAAAGCCAGCCAATCACTTGCATGCCCTTCTCAAAGATGGTGGTGACCGATGCCTATGTCATCGCGTTGCCCACAGTGTGCGTCCTCCATCATTGGCTGAAAAAGGGCGCTGGAAGCATCTTTTGAAACGCGACTTTGGCGCTCTGGTCGCCGACCTCGTGGCCAAACTCACGCTATGATCGGGTTTCGTTTCATGAAACCCGACTTCAGCGAAAGTCGGCGACTTTTGAATATGACCGACCCGTTTCGCTTAACTCTAGTTGAGACCCTTGGAAACAAAGGTTTCGACATGTTGCTGGACGTTATCGGATGACCCTGTCAAATTTAGTGGAGTTCTGTTTAATGTGTTTGGGTACCTAAAATGGTTATTCCCAAAAAAATAAGTCATCCTCTATCTGTGGGATAGGGGATACGTTAATTTTCAACAAGTGATCCCAAGAACAGATCTTTGCAAATCAATGTCTTGAGTAGAGTGGAGGTGGACCTGCTCACCCTTCTTCCCTACATTCTATATCTATGGGAATTCTGGAGTAAGCAGAGCACTGCCAGAGCCTCATTCTCAGGACTGCTTTGGGTCCCATCTGTAATAAGTAATAAGTGATAAGTGATTTTTCCGCCATCGTATGGTGATAAGTGACTATTTTGGAGAATAATCGTTTAAGATCTGAGAAGTCTCCTTAATTTGCACAACTCCATTTCACAGATCATTTCATGCATCTTTTGTACACGTAAAGGGGTTAACTCCTATAGAAAAAATGTTTTTCACAATCGAACAAAGCTTCAGTCTGAGGTGGGTGTCTTCTTGAAAATAATGAAGAATTTATGGAATGCCAGATGTCATTATAAAGCTCAACAACATACTCTACTTCATTTGTATAGTTTTTAATTACCAGGAGACACTGTGAATATCATAGGACAACTTACTTAGCTAATCAATTCTAAATATTTCACTACCCAGGCAGTAACTAATTCAGCAAAAGACATTTTCATTTTTATTGTGTACAAAGAGATTGAGAAATGTTGCATGGAAACGTATCTGCGATGAATATGCATTTATGTTTGAGTAGATATAATACAACATCTGGGATTATGAATAACCCAATCTAATCCCAAACCAGTCCTCTTCTCAGTAAATGTTCTTTTATTTCAGACAATATTTCTATCAAGAGATTGGTACTGCTGTTGTGCGAACTTTGAAAAGTTTTGGAGAGCTAGTACAGTTTATGCTTATGATTCATAATAAATGCTGCTCAGATTTCTTGACAGCCTGATTTCCCCAGGCTCAGGAAAAATTAGCATTTTGAGAAAAAAGACGAATATTTAAAAGGAGTCTAATAATAAATCTGTTCATATGTTTGGATAGAATTTCATGATAAGATAAAAGCACTGAATTCAAGCCTTACAATGTGCAACATCTACATAGAGTTTGCATGTTTTTCATGTTCCTCTCGTCCACTGGTTTCTTCCCATGCTCAATACTATGTATTTGATGCCTCAGCAGCTCCTGCCAATTTCCATAAAAGCCTTTTTTCTCTATCAGCTACTTGGGAACAGCATTGTCTCTTCCTTTTTTTCTCTACTTGACCTCCCATTTTCTGTACCTCTATTTCCCTACCCAATCTTAATATACAATCCTTTCTGTGTCTTATGTATAAATTGGAAAATTGTAGCAGGGAAACAAAGTATTCTTAGAATTAAATATATGGTTCCAAGTATGTGCACCCTTAAGTGTGTGTCACCTTAATGCGTGAAGGTGGTACATTACTTTTATTGTTTTCCAACCAAGCACCATACATTTGGTTGTAGCCATGCCTGGTTGTTATGTCTGTCAGAGGCCAAGAGCTCTAAAGGTTATCTGGGACAGACTTTGTGCAAGCCACTCCATCTGTCAATTTCCAGAAAAACCCTGGTTCTCACCTTTTAACCTCTGCACAGGCATCTGATTTTATTGCTTCCAAATGAAGGGCTACTGTGCAAAGTGAACCAGGTCAATACAATAGACTGGTAACCAGGTCAAAACCAAAAGGTCAGAAAAGGTATAAAACAGGGAAGAGCGAGCTCAAACTCTAATGTTCAAGGATTGTACCTGACACCTAGTGTCCAGTACTGAACCCCGAACACGGACTTCTTACTGTACATCCATGTTACTGTTCATGTTCAGCAGCCAATCAACAAGCTTTAAAGCTATGGGCACTTCTGGCCCCACCACAGCCATGTCATGTAGTGGCATGGCTGTGATTGGGCAGCACATCACGTGAGGCGGCCCGATAGTGTGAAAATTTAAAAAAAAAGTTGTGCAGTCCTCCCTATTTTTATAATTAGCCAAGGGAAAGCAGGCAACTGTGAGCTGGTCTTGTTATGTTGTGATGGAGCCAATATCCACTTAGCTTCCCAGCCTATTAATATCAGCCCCCAGCTGTCTGCTTTGCCTTATCTGGTTATTAAAAAGGGAGGGACCAATAAAAAATGATGTAGTGTCCCCCCTATTTTTAATAACCAGCTAAGATGAAGCAGATAGCTGTGGGCTGATATTAAAAAGGCTGAGAAGGGCCATGGATAATCATAGCATCATAGAATCATAGGATGGTAGAGTTGGAAGGGACCTCCTGGGCCATCTGGTCCAACCCCATGCTCAAAGCAGGATTCACTAAATCTTCCCAAACAGATGTCTGTCCTCCCTCTGTTTGAAGACTTCTATTGAAGGAGAATTCACCACCTCCACTCATTGATAAACTCTAATGGCTCCTTCCCAGCCTAAAAAGACCAGCCCTAAGCCATCCCAGAAATGGTGCATCCATTAGATGCACCAATTCTGGTTCTTAGCCTCAGATCTTCCTGATTGCCCTGGTGCATTGGCTATTGGGATAATGGGATTGAGGTTGATGTCAGCTGTTTAATGTCCGCTAACGTCATAGTCAAAAGAAAGAACTACATACACAAAAGTCCTGTATTTATAAAAAGCACTATGTGACAAATTCTTTCTCTCCCCCATTTATTAAAAAAAAATAATAATAATCCACAGGCATAATCCGGCATAATCCAAATGCAGGTCTCACAATGATCCCTGTCTCCTTCATTCAGACTATGGAGCCCCGTTCAGAGAATGTATAGTGCCCGCATCTGTGCCTGCAGTCCCTTTCTCCCTGCAGAGACACCATTGTACTCACCGCCGATGCTCACGGCCTGCTCCTTCCTGGTCTGCTGCTGCCCGGGGTGCACACTTCCTCTATCTTAAAAGGGCTGTGCGAGTTCCTCTAAAGTGTCTCCAGCCAATACCTGGAGATCACTTACTATTTAAAATGCCTCTTGCAACATGGAGGTGCCTGTGCAACGTTGTGAGTTTGATCCTAACACGCTTGTCAGTTCTCAGGTCCCAGCACTTGCATCTCAGCCTGCTGCACCCACCAGTGCTTCCTTCAACGGTAGCTGAGTCGGCTGCACACGCCAGTGCTACATTCAATGGTAGCCAAGTCGACTGCACCTGCCAGCGCTCTCCTCAACGATAGCCAAGTCCACTGCAACAGCCAGTACTCACATCATTGGCAGCCGAGCAAGCTGCACCTGCCAGTGCTCCCCTCAATGGCAGTTGAGCCAGGTGCACCTGCCAGTGCTCATCTCTCTGTCAGACTGCCCTGTCTGCACCTGCAGTTCCTTTGATCTTTTCTGCCTGCATCTGTTGGACATTTTCCCAGGCCATCCCAGCTACCCATTTCTAGGGGTCAACCGCCATCTACCCAAGGTCAGTCCTGGAGTAGCACCTGGATCACCTCCCTAGTCTCTCCATGGACTACGGTGTCGTTAGCTGCTCCATGTCTGTGGTTGGATTGGGTGAGGCTCCTAGTCACGCCCCTCCAGGTCTTCCTTGGGATTTGGCACAGTGGTTCCACCACCCATAGCATTACAGAATGCAGCTGCATAGACTGGAGCTGCAGCCAGGCTATGGATTCTGGCCTTGCCAGTGCTTGAAGTGCCAGCGTAGAGTGAAGATGAGAACGGAGCAGAGTAGGTATTGTGGGAAGCCAATGGAAAAGCAGCAGGGACAGAAGAGAGACTACGTGAGTATGACAATTTATTGTTTTTTAACCCATTCCTGGCCCATCTATATGCAGTGCTTTAGGACCGAAAGAGCTCATAGGCTATTAGAAATGGTTTTTGTAATGGCAAATAGGGTTCATTTTATGCAGCTAAAATAAAATTAGAAGTAAACTAAATTTGCTGACTGAATTTCAGTGAATCTGTCAAATTGAAATTTTGGCAGAATTGCTTAGTTCTAATTAGTGGTCTATATTAAGGGTAAACCATTTAATCCAAGTTACAGTTACTAGTTTATATCATCACCTTCTTATATGTAAACCTGACTGCCCGGTGTCTATTATTTTACACTGGATATACACCACTTTTCATGTGACACTGGAAGCATGGGCAATGATCATGCAATGCTGCTGGAAGTGAACGTGGACACATTGTGAGCAGTAAGAAGCAAAAGAAAAAATCCAACGCTGCTGAGCTTTTTGTGATTTGTGTGTTGTTGAGTACTGCGCTTGGCTTGTCCCCTTAGAGAATGAATGTAGTGGTAGGAGGACATGAACACTGCCACTCCATTCAAATGGGAGACAAAAGTGTGCCCGTGGTGTCTGACCGTTAAGACCCCTAATGACTCCTATCACATATCCTGTGGATAAATTATTTCTTCTTGTTACCAGAACACACTTTTTACACAATCTCATGTATACCGGCTCAAACGAATAATGGAAGACTATGGTCACATGAGCGTATAAAAAAATTGGTCCGATTTTCATCCTGAAAAGTGGGACGATTCTTTCTTACCTGTCATCTACACATATTGTGCAAAATATGAACCAAGAAGAAAGGTTAAAAAGGGCCATGAGTAACATTGTAGCTTGTTCACATTGCTCTAAGATGTCAGACCTCTTCTCAGTGTCACCCTAGTTGCATCCATTATTTTTGCTCTTTCATTTTTTTTCACGTAGACTGAACTTCATTTTATCCATTACATCAATTAAAAATGGATCAAACTTGCATGGAAAACTGAAGTACAAAGTCTGTCTTCCAGGTGTCTTCTGTTTGAGGCCGGCTACAGACAATTGTATAAAACTTGGGTGATTTTTCTCTAATTCACATCTGGCTTTCATCCATATGTCCGTTTTTTATGTCCGTATGACATCTGTGAAATATCCATGAGACAGCCATGTGATGGCCATATGACATCCATGTGTGATCCATTTTCATACAACTACATTAAAAAATGCACATGATCAAATATAGTTTCCTACGTTTATAATAGAGATGTATCCATAAAAATAGCGTGCCACTTGGATCTTCAGTGTGGGATCCTTTTTTTATACCCATCGATTTGAAGAGGAGAGTCTCATCCAAGACTCTCAAGAAAATATTGCATGATGTGAATTTTTTTCTCATGGACAGTAGGACTGAGAAGAAAGTTGTTCATCTAACCAGCCCTATCGAATAACATGGGTTATTGCGCTGTCCGTGTGTTACCCAACGGACTTATATGCTCGCCTGCATGAGTCCTAAAATGGATGACACATAGAGGATAGGCTTTGTACTGATCAATTGATAAAAGTCAATGAATTTAAAAAAAAGTTCAGAAAATCTTAAGTGGAAAAAAATGGGTTAGGAAAAATAAAAACAACTGGAGTGACACCTGAGAAAAAAAACTTTCTTTTTTTCTAATCAGAGTTTGATCAGAGTGTGATCCGTTTTTCTCGGAGGTGGAGGAAATCGGGAAAAAAGTCTTCATTTTCTCCATTCTGTCATTCCATTAAAATCAGATTGAACATGGATGTCATCCGAGCATGATCCAATTTTTTCCATGGACTCATTGGCTGATTGTGATCCAAATATCTGATGAAAATCGAGCATGCTGCCATTTTTGTTGCTCAGACCCAGTCCGAGGAATAAAAACCTGATATGTACACAACCCCATAGAATAACATGGGTCCGAGTGTGATCTGATGTTTTGTCGGTTTTGTCGGTTTTGACCTGCCCTCAGTTAATTGTTGCAACTCTTACATTTTACCTAACCTATAATGTCTCCAATCTGCACTCGTTCATTCATTTTTTCTTATCACCCTTCAGGAATTAGATTTCTGAACTTCAAACCCGATCGACACAAAGGTCACAAAGTCCAACAAGCCATTGTCTTTAGCTGCGAATTGGTTGTTTGGGAACTTGTGACACAGACTCTAGGAAAGCAGACAAGGAAAACGAGGAGTAGAGATAAAACTAAATGAAAGATAAGGATAAAAGATGTAAATAAAAGAAATAGCAGGAAATGAGAAAGACACAGCTGAGGCTGGGGGAAGGAGCGGATCTGAACAGTTCTGCCATTGAGGCAGATGTAGTGAGGGAGAGTGATAAGATGAATTCCGAGTATGCTATTGTGTACTGTACGCCGTGTATGGTAATGATAGGACTCGCCGCACATTGTGGAACAAGGTATATAGAAATATTGTTATAGCAACCAAAGAGGATTGCGTTCCGGCTTCCGATAATTACACACCGCCATCGTTAAAACTCCTTTAATTGCCTAATCTTACAAAGACTGCATTCTACAAACCAGCAAATATGTTTTTAGCGAGATAACTTCAATATTGGCTTCTTAATAAACATCCTCCAGGCATCCCCCAAAAAACCCATAGTAAAATCAATGAAATGTGAAATAGCGCCATAATTATGTCAGCAGAAATTTACAGTTTACCAAGTTCTCCAAATTAATAGTGAAGATTTATGTTCACAGGTTGGAAAATTCCTGTTGATTCTCGGCTGGGTCTTCAGATTTTCACTTTAATTATTTAGCTAAAATTGGATGTGAGAAATAATAGTTTTAGTACGAGATATATACGGTATACGCTGGCTGCATATGAGAACTGCATATATAGGGACCAGCTATTTTCATATTTACAGATTTTAAAGACTTTTAATTAAAAAAATAGACATTTTTAGAGAAAATAAATCAGAATTAAGTTTCTCCAAAACCTCGCCATTTGTCTATACCAGAATTGTAATTTCATTGACCATGTTTCTCGAGTATTACATCTTAGCTCATATTTTAGTGAATGAGAGCTGTGTGGCATGAGAATGGCCACTACCTAGTGTACACTGATCTTCTCGGGAGCTGCAACCAGCTGATCAGTGGGAATCCCGTGTGTTGGGGGAACCTCACAGTTCTGATTTTGGTAACCGTCCTAAAGATAGGATATCATTACCTAAATTCTGGAGAACCCATTTAAAGGAGTGTGCTTGTAAGGAGGTGGCAAGGAACCTCACGTGCCTTCCTGTATACCAGGCACGTGTAGCCGTACAGCACTTCAGTGGTTGTCTTATGTTTTACACTGTTCTGCCTTAATATGTAATGCACCGTCTCTAGTTTCATGTGTAATGCTTTCTACATCCCATGCTATTGCTATGTACTTAGGTTAAGGATAGAAGAGGTTAATTAAGGGGCAGTGCTAGCCTCAAGGAAGGTCCTGCCTCAAGGAGAGCCCAGGAAGGACGGCCCTAGGCAGGGTGTGTGTCCCCATCTGGGGCACTGGTGCGTCCCCGCTTGGGACAGAAGGAGCCCCCTCCTAGGGCATATATGCATCCCCATCTGGGACAGAAGGGACTCCTGACTGGGAACTCTAAGCTGCCAAGGACTGCAGAGCAGAGGAACAGTGCACAGGAACAGTGATAGCGCCCTCCAGGTGACTGTGAGCTTCCAGGAGCCATTGGGAGCTGATGCTTTTGCTATTGTTGCTGAGGGAGCAGCATCTTTGAATAGGCACAGTTCAGGAATTGTTACCTTCTTTCATACTTTATCTTCATTAAACAAGTTGCCACTGTTGGGCCCTAAAGAGTGTGAAGTGTGGTGCATCTGGAGGACGCTGTTCCAACACAGAGAGAAGCCGTGAATTCTGAGGTAACCCGCTGTGATCTGGAGCTGGGACTGGAGCTATCGATTCATGTGCAAGGGGCTGAGGTGCTCACTGATTGTGACCTAGTAGACTCGGCTATGACTACCACCCCGTGCCACCATGTTACACGCTCATCTCCAGCTTTTTGCTTGACAGAGGAAGTACATTCCTGAAGATTAACAATCCTGAACAGTGGTATGGCAGTGCTTCTCATTTGATGTGAGCAAAGGTCGACATATCATTGGCAAAACCTGAGTGGCTGCACAGGGCCCAAAAGGAAATGGGGCATACTTCTACCCCCAAATTAGAGAGAGTTGTGGATTATGAGGAGCTATTGAACTACAAAGGGCTCATGTATTGTTCTTACCCAGGGGTCATCTTCTGTCTGTTTCTGCCAGTGGACCTGAGCTGTCTCTGATGCCACTAGCAGAGGAAGCTTTGCATGTGCAGTATGGAAGAAGTACAGGAGGACTTAAGCAGCCCTTGCAAGCTTTTAGGCATAGAGAATACAAGTAGTGCATGCTTCTCACCAAGGAAACTAGCCTATCTGCGACTGCAGCAGTGGCCAGTAACGCTGATTTTTCTTCATTGGTCCATCTATAAGACATGGCTGCAACTGATATTTGAGTACTACGGGGGTTTTTTAACTTCATTTTGCGTTGCAGAAGTTATTTTTGTAAATGTGAGAACATGAGATACAGCCATATTAGTTATCTACTTCGAATTGACTTCTTGGTCATTGATGATGAAAACTTAATGATGCTTTTAATTAACCATGATTATGGTTTCCTATTATTATAATACCAATATGGCTTATCTTTCTGTTATACAAATGTGCTGACTCATGTTATTAAGCTAGGCCTAGTACCCTAGTAAGTCACCTACATACACCTTAAATGATGATTGTCGGTCAGCAGATTTATCAACCGATTCTTCAATACATGAGTGGGAGCCTATGTTTTCTGAGAGACTCTGTCAGACATCTCTGGCGGCCGCTCATCTAAGGGAGAACAAAAGGATCGTCAGTCCAAAATCAAACATGCCAGATGCTTCATTCCCCCCATAATCATGAGTCTGGGGAACCCATACACAATAATGTTAGACAAATATAACATATGTGCCGATTCATGCCTCCTCTCTTTCCGCTTTGGCGTTGAGCAGCAGTGCGCTTTTGTTGCTTGTTATGTGTGACAGCACTAGACCTGTTTTTTTTCCCTGGGACTATTGGTGCTGCTTTTTAAGGAATCTATGAGGTCAACTTTGGTCTGTTTTTGATCACTACTTACTGAGAGCTCTGGGAGAGGCAGTCCGCTATTTAAACCCCTATAGCTCTGACATTCGTGCCAGTCAATAGTATTGCTGTCCTGCTGAATACTGTAGTGCACTGATCTTCTTGCTTGTTCTGTTTGTTTCTTTTTTTTCTACCTCAGCTTGACTTCTGACTACCCACTTTCTTTAGGAATTTGTCCCTGATGTGACCTCTTGGCTTTGACTTTGCTTGACAACCCTTCTTTTGCCAGATTGCAAACCCCCCCAACCATCAGCTTACTCTGTGGCCCTTTCCTAGGGACTTCTGTGTAAGGGCTGAAGGCCAGAGTATCCTATGTTCTCTGGGAAATGGAGACACTTGGGTCAAGCCTGTTTATGGCAGCCATTTTGGAGCTGCTAGGTGACTACAAGCAGTGTCGGCGTGAGACTGAATCTATTGATATCGGTGGATTCGACAAAAATTCTTCAAATGTGTATGGGAGGTTTAGACAGGAGATTAATGATGATAAACTCATTGAACATCATATCACAGAATTTTGATGAAGACATTTTTTAACATCTTCGCAGTGTCTGTTGTATTAGTAAATACAATCACATTTTTTTATTATTTCTGTATCATGTTTTTTTTAGGAAAGTAAGTATGATTTAAAAAATGAAGCCCTAACAGTGACATAAATGCAAGATTAGTTATTGGATTTGTATTTTTAATAAAGATTTTGCTAGGCAAAAACCACTGGTGGTATGGTGGCCTGTAAGCTTCTGCTCAGAGCAGGAGCTGACGCACCTTCTCCCCAAGTGCGCTTGACCGATCTAATGCCCTGCAATGCAAAAGCATTGCAGAATGTTAGATCAGGGCAGGGAAAGTTAATGTGATGTCCCATCCTGGAACAAGATAAAAAAAAGTAAAAAAAAAAAAAAACAAGTTTAAAAAAAGAAAAATACTTTTAAAAAATCACAATATAAAGAACCAAAAAAAAAGAAAAAAAATCTAAAAATATTAATCCAACAAGTACACATATTTGGTATTGCCGCATCCAGAATGACCTGACCTATAAAACTGTCACACTAATTACCCCTTCAGTGAACACCATAAAAAAACAAAAGTGGCAAAAAAGCTAATTGTTCCTTGAGGGGTGTAGTTTCTAAACTGGGGTTACTTGTGGGGGGATTCCACTGTTTAGACATGTCAAGGGCTCCGCAAATGCGAAATGGCATTCGCTATCTATTCCAGCAAATTTTGCATTCCAAAAGGGAAATGGCGGCGCTTCTGTTCCAAGCCATGGCGTGCGCATAAACAGTATTTTCCCACCACATATAGGGTATTGGTGTATGGTCCATTTTCTGCTGTTACCCTTGTGAAAATGAAAAATTTGGAGCTAAACAACATGTATGTGGGAAAAGTGTATTTTTTAATTTTCACTTCCCTTTCCAAGCTGTGCCGTGCGCCCAAACAATAGTATTCCTACACCTATGAGATATCGGCAAACTAAGGAGAAATTGCACAACAAATTGCATGGTTCATTTCCTCCTGTTACCCTATCAGTGTGTCAAGACAGGGATAAGAGGGTTGTATTGACAATCCAACACAATAGGCAGCAATTTGAACACATTTTATAAGTGGTCATAAACTTGTAAATAACTCATGAAATAATAAAGATACATTAAAACCAAGCACACCATTGTTTTCCTTGTGAAATTTTCAATAAATTTGATGTGTCACATGACCCTCTTCCCATTGGAAAAAATAAAGTTGGATCCAAAATGGCCGACTTCAAAATGGCTGCCATGGTCACCACCCATCTTGAAAAGTTTCCCCCTCCCATATACTAATGTGACACTAACAGTAAGCTGATATCACCAACCATTCCCATTTTATTTAGGTGTATCCATATAAATGACACACCCTGTTCATTTTCTATCGATTTTATTGTTTTTTAAATGTTTAGGAAATCGATATTTCATGCAGTTATATAATCTAGCTATATCTGAAATGATGTCTTATTTTGCAATATGTGCTTACCTTATTTACAATCAGATACGGATTTCCCAGAAAATATAAAAAATAAAGTGAAAAACAAAAAAAAGTTAAAAAAAAGTTAGACAATCTGTGGTTTGAATCACTCCCCTTTTCTCTTGTAAAAAAATATGAAAAATAAATAATCAATTTATTTGAAATGGCTGAAAAGTCTTTTCTTTCAAAATCTAAAACTACTTAATCAAAACCAAAATATTGAGGCAAAGCATAAGTTGGTAGAAATGCAACCTGTAAGAGCATGTTCACACTGGAGCCATTTAAGAGACAACCCTAAAATGGAAATAAAATGAGCATATACCCTGCAGTAAGTAAGTAGTAATAGTACATTTAATTATTATAGGGCGCTTAGTAAATACTGTTTTTGATCAAAAACATGTTGCATGTATGCCAACTTGTGCTGCGGCTCATTTCTTTGGTTTTGCTGTAGTTTCTTGTACTATGTACAAACATGGGCTTGGCCCCGTTATTTGAGTTAGGCTGGAGTCACACTAGCGATTAAATCGGACGAATGCAATGCGATAAAAAATCGCATTGCAGTCGTCCCTATGATATTCTATGGTGCTGCTCCCATCATCCGTTTTTTTATCGGATCCATTCCTCGGACCGAGACAATTGCAGCATGCTGCGATTGTCACCGATTTTTGGATCGGATTCGCCAATGCAAGTCTATGGATGCGATTAAAAATCGCATTGAAAAGGCACCACACGTGTGACTTGCGATAAAATCGCAAGACTTCTCCAGGTCAACAGGAAAGAGCATCAGGCATTGGCATTGGATGTCAATTTGATGCTTAGATGCAAATAAAATCGGTTAATCGCCGGAAATTTGGATGACAGACGGATCCCTGGACAAGAAATCTTTGGGCGATTTTGTACTGTAAAAATCGGACCAATTTTGTAATGGTTGTGTGTGACTCCAGCCTAAGGCTTTTCATTTATACAGTATAGCTTCCCATTGCCAAGCATCCGACCAGTCGGACCCCGGTCCTGCTTTGTCCCCATCTACATTGAGGTCATTTGAAACAAGGTGAGGTTTTAATATTAGATGATAGGAAGATCCAGAATGAGGTACACCTTGTCACGGTGGGATGGCTTTATACTTTTTTTTTATTAAAAAAGTGTTTACTTATTGCTCTACATTATTTATATGTACTATTACTATTTTCTTACAGCAGGGTATGTGTTCATTTTGTTTCTATCTTAGGTTTTATTTAATTCATCAACTAAATGATGAAAATATTAGAAAAACGCAATTTTTTCTTTGATAAACGTTGCTGAAACAAAAAATCAAAATGCTGTGTATAGCCCTAAAATGGTATAATGGTAATCATGTAAAAATTAAATCATCAAACAGCACAATCAATGGGAAAATTCTAAAGGTTACGGCTGCACAAATTAACATTTCTTTTTGCTATATACTGTTTTTAATCATTAAAATAATAATAAAAAAATAAACTAGACAAGTTTGGTGTTTCCGTAAGTTTACTGACCCAAAGAAATAAACTAGACAAGTTTGGTGTTTCCGTAAGTTTACTGACCCAAAGAACAATATTACTATTGTTGTACTTGTTATTTATGACTTGTGTTTTGAAACTGTTAAACTGTAAAGCGCTGCGGAATATGTTGGCGCTATATAAAGATCATTATTATTATTTATTATTATTATTACTCAATCATTTTTGTCACTGTACACTGAATGTGGTAAAAACAGTATCACCAAAAATGATGGAAAAATTGTGGGGGGTTTTCATAAACAATTTCACTGCATTTAAAATCTTACCATTATCATGGCTGTCCAATAGCTCATCATGAAGCAGAATTCCTCCTGCTGGTGGAGGTGGCCCCTCTTACCTCCTGGGCTCCTGTGTGGGTGCACCAAGAGAATGTTTGTCCCTACAGAACACAATTAGTACCTACCAGACCCTGCTTTGTTTCGTTTTTTGCTCCTTTCCACAACTCTTTTCTGCCATGGGACACAAATGTGTGAAACAACTGTAAGGTGCTCCCATGTCTTGAATGACAGTAGTCTTCCATTAGTATCTATGATCAGTGCAGGGAGAAGAGAATGGAGCTGCAGTGCTATGGCTTTTGTCCCTGCACTAGGAGGAGGTCTTGGGGCCATCATGACAGACAAGAATGTAGGTCTCCTGAGTTACTGGGGGCTGCACAGAATGGCACCTAAAATATGATCCTCACAATTCGACTAAAATTAATATATAGGGTCAATTCTGAAAATCTTGTTTCTACAGAAAAATTATCAGAAGCAAAAGGCTGAGCAGAATGGAACACAATTTTTGTGTTGGATTAGAGAAGTTTGCAATAACTTTGCATTAATTCGCATGAAGGGCGCTTGTGAGAGAAAATGCTATGCATTCGCTTTAATTATGGCTTTTGTACTTTAAAGAAAAGCTTTCAACCTTCTACTTAAATACTGTAGTTTGGCTAAGAAATGATTCATTAGGAAGTTTCACGGATAGTCTAATAATTGAGCTTCCACGTACTATAGCCTACAGCCCAGCTCATCAACACTACCACATCCACATATTCTGATTAACATATTAATGAATGTCTGATACTTGGTTGGAATAATGAGCAGAATTCATGTATATTAAGATATTAAAAGGGAATCTGCCACCCCATTTTTGGCCTTTCACTTGCCGGCACCGCCTTCGGGGGCTTATCTACAGCATTCTGTAATGCTGTAGATAAGCCCCCGATGTAACATGAAAGGTAAGAAAAACGAGTTAGATTATACTCATCCGGGGGTCCGGTCACATCTTCTAGCGATGATGTCCTCCTCCTTACTTCTGCGGCGGCTACTGCACAGGCGTACTATATCTGCCCTATTGAGGGCAGAGTAAAATACTGCAGTGCCCAGGCGCTGGACCTCTCTGACCTTCCCCGGTGCCTGCGCACTGCAGTACTTTACTCTGCCCTCAATAGTGCAGATATAGTACGCCCGGTGAGCATAATCTAACATGTTTTTCTTATCTTTCAGGTTACATTGAGGGCTTATCTACAGCATTACAGCTGTAGATTAGCCCCTGATGGCGGTGGCCGCATATTATAGGCCAAAAATGTGGTGACAGATTCCCTTTAAAGGTAACGAGTCAATTGATTTTACTTAACACTACATTATAAGTAAAGAAATTTGATCCTACTAGTCTTCTGGGCGGTCCCATTCCTATGACTAACCTAAACATTTATGCCCATTGTGGCATTACTGACATTCCAAAAAGGGTCAGACTTCATAGAGTCACTACTGAGACTTGCATGCTCCACTGAGTTACATTTCTTTAGCATATGCATTGAATTTGGGTGTACTTGCACCTCCATCTGATTACTGCGCATGCGTAATGTTGCTGCAAAAATAAATGAAGTGCAGTGAGGACGTAAAGGTGGGACCGGTGCACCCAACATCAGTACACATACCCATGAAGCGACAGAGCATGTGCTGCATTTCAGGAGCCATTCAGTGATGTGTAAAAGGGTTGTTGGGTCTAAAATGAAAAGTCTGCAGTCATTCTGTGTGACTGCAGACTTGTGAATCCTCACAGCATGGGTACTGTGTGTTGTGAGGATTTTCTCATGCTGGTGCTGAGAACAAGCAGTCATGTGATTGCAAGTATGTAATTTGCATACTTCCGGTCACATTTGGACTAGACAAGATTGGCTTGCTCAAATTACCTGCCTTAAGTAAGGCTGCGCAAGTCTATTTGGCACGTGACCGCATATAAGGTCGCTTGTGAAAGTATTCACCTATCCCTTGGCATTTTACCCATTTTGTTACTTTACAACCTGTGTTTAAATATTTTTGCAATCCAATTTGTGTGTGACGAATCAGCACTAAATAGTCTAATTTGGTGAAGTGAAGTGAGAAAAATATAGGCATAAATTAAATTTATGCCATCAAATAACTAAAAATTGGCCTGTGCATATGTATTCACCCCTTTTGTGATGAAGTTCCTAAACATTTCTGGGGCAAGCAATTCCCTTCATAAGTCACATGCTTAGTGAAAGGAAGTCCACTTGTGTGCAATCTAAGTGTCACATGTCTGTCAGTATATACACAGCTTTTCTGAAAGGCCACAGAGGCTGCAACACCATTAAGCAAGACAACAACCCAAAGCATACTGCTAAAGCAACAGTCAAGTGGTTGAAGGAGAAACGTCTAAATGTTTTGCAGTGGCATAGTGAAAGGACAGACCTTAATCCAATTGGGAATCTGTGGTCAGACTTGAAGATTCCTGGTTACCAGAGGAAACCATCTAACCTGATGGAGCACAAGCAGTTTTTCCTTGACAAATAGGCAAAGCACCCAGTGGCAAGATGTGGAAAGCTCATAGACACTTAACCAAAGCAACTTACAGCTGTAATTGAAACAAACAGAGGCTCTACAAAGTACTGACTTTACAGGGATGAATAGTTATACACACTGAAGTTTTCAGTTACTTTGTGCTATTTGTTGTTTGCTTCACAATAAAAAGAAAACCAAGTTCTCATAGTTGTAGGCATGTTCTTTACCCTAAAAAAAAGTGAAATTCCAGGTTGTGAGGTAGCAAAACACCAAAAATGCCAAGGAGAGTGAATACTTTCACAAGCCACTGTATGTAATCACATACTTGTGGTCACACACCCACCATTCCTGCTACCAGCACTGGAGAATCCTAACAGCGCAGTGTGCGCGATGTGAGGATTCACAAGTCCACAGTCAGATAGATAGACTGACTGCAGACTTGTACTCTAAGGCCGGACAACCCCTTTAAGAAGCAGCATTGTAATGAGATAATTATTATTCCTTTTTTGCTGATCAATGTATGTTGAATCATTCATGCATTCAAATTTTCCACGATGGCAATGCAAGAGAAATCAGAATCGGACATGTTGTCATCAGATTCTAAGGTCCCTATTCATCAAAGTGATTACGAAAGAATTCTGACAAAAATTGCTTTAAAAAGTCACAAACATTTTGCGCAACACTGAGTTGGGCAAAAAGATGTGTGACTTTTGTCATTTTTACGTCAGTTTTGCACTGGTCCGACAAACAGGAAACGGGATGACCCAGCATTTCTCCTTGATCATGGCAGACACAAATTCAGTAGGTCCAGAGACATAGACTATTATCTTAATGTTGAGTTTTAATTTATGTTTGTTGTAACTTATTGTCTGCTATCTTTGTAAGACAGGGACGCAGGCTCATTGCACATTTGATGTTTGCTAAATATGTTGATTGACCATTGTATGGGTCCTGTGACTTGTTGACCTGCAAAACAGAGAAGGACGAACCATGCCGATTGATTAAATACTCAATGAAAGTTAAACTCATCCCACCTCCACCCTGACCTGTGGATGATGGCTTGAAGTACAGTTGTGCACTAAATAAAGGGGCTATGCCACTGAATCAAAGAGGAACATTCTACAGGATGTCAGCTTAGGGGACCAGAGCCCCAGCTGGAAGAACACAGATCTGCTCTACTGACTATCGCTAAACCCTCGGAAACATCTTGAAGAATCCAGGTGGGAATAATCAGGTCACTTGGCCACATACCTCACTGCTCTTGGTCAGCTTCCTAAATTTGTCGTTATCTCCTCTCTGTGTGTGCCTACCAAAAGTGGAGGGTCACTGGTGGGGGTAGTTGGCCCTGGAAGCCCCAGAGTCACAGCTACTCTAATCCTGGCTATTCAGCAAAAGGGAGAGACTCTGTAATAATGCACCATCTTGGGTATTTTGTTGGGACTGTTCTATATGTTATTGTCGGTTTTGTAGTTCAGCAAATTATTGCCACACTGTTTTACCCTCACCCTGTATTGTGTGAGTAGTATTCCACCCATGATAAAAGGAGAGCAGGCATTCAATGGATGAGCACTGATCCATGCGATCTTGGGCCAGAAGACAAGAGCACCTTTGTCTCCACAGAGAATTTGACATCACATCCCCTCATCAAGTTGTTCACGTCGGTCTTCATAAATTGGGGCCTAGGTTTTTTTTCTCTTTAGGTTCAAGTCTTTCCATCACAACATAGAAATATAAAGTATGTTTTATAATTTGAAATACATATTAAAGGTCTCCATTAACAATGACTTTAATATGAATTGTTAAAGCGCCTCTCCGGTTCCTAAACCTTGATAGCTCATCCTTAAAGGGGTGGTCCGAAACAAAAATTAATATTCATTCTAAATGCCTATTTATTTAATATCATAATCTAATATATTTTCTATTATACTTTAATAAAAAAAGTCCCTATTTTTCTCTAACTGAACTATCTTTATTTGTATTTTTTTTTTCTACTTTCTTTTTGATGATGCTTCATTTGAGAATTCCACTACATGCTGTAATATGGTGACTGCTGTAGCCCCTGCCCCCTCCCTGAAATGAAGCATCATCAGTAACATCCCTTTCAGGGGCTTGGCTAGTCCCTACTTGGCTTCAGTTGTCAATTCCAAAAGATGCTTAGCAAATTCTTTTCACTGTGCACAGTGACAGTGTACTCGCTCGCCGTCTCAGATCAGAAGTAACAAGCTAGCAACAGAGTGCACTGTCAGTGCGCATTGTAAAATAAATACCCGGCTTGCAGAAGCAAGCACTGCCGCCGCAATTGACATCATCAAACTTCATAAAAAAGGAAGTAGAAAAAAAATAAATCAGTTAGATAATGTAGATAGGGAAGGATAGGAGATTTTTAATAAAAGAATATTAGATTGTGGCATTAAATAGAAAGGAATTTAGAATGAAAATTAAATTGTGTTTTGGACCACTCCTTTAACATAGCGTTTTGGTGATTGAACATTGGGGTGGGGGGGTCTAATCTTCATGATGACAACAAATAAGGACAATAATGTTCACATACAAAGTTCAGTCATTGAAGTGCCTCTATGGGATGAGCTGAAGTCCTTTGATCGTGCTGATCAATAGGGATCAAACCACAGCGGTCAAGCGTTACCGGTCTGTCCTAACGGTAGATTATGAATGCTAAAATCTTGGAGAACACATGAAGAATACAATGAAGGAAAGAAACAAGTGATGACAAACAGAGATTTTGGTACCAACCAAGATTCATCCATCCAGCCTTTTTTTTCTTAATGGACTCGCTGCCTAGAGGCAATTTTCTGCTATTTATTGGACTTAGTTTCACCGCACAACAGTAGTCCTAATACGCCGATGGCATTATTCCCCATACCTGGGAACTTTCAGACACCAGTCATGCCCCAGGCGTAATGACAGGTGGTAAGTAAAAGAGAGGAAGACACAGTAGTGTATTTTTTTTCTTTTGTTATGTATTATTCAGTCAGAGAATGTTAATTCATAAGAACAAGTCCTTTCATAGTTGTAAAAAGAAACATTTGACCCTGGCTTGTGACCTAATTTACACAGGTGAAAAACGTCTGTGATGACAAGAAAAATATTTACCAGCGTGACAACGTCATGAAAACGCACATTTTTTAATACTGTTACAACCACTTGCCAATGGAAAAAAGGTAGAACAAACATTGGAAGAACTGACATATTAGTGACTTCAGTGGGTTGTCAGGTTAGCATTTCCTATAAATTCTATAAAGGACAATATTTTTCATAAAATAACAAAAAAAGAACATTCTAGAAAAAAAAGTCAGTTATCAATATTTCATGGGCTTGTGTTTCAATAGATTATCAAATCCTAAGTACAATATATAAAATATTCCATTGGGGATGAAGCAAGTTACTGTACATTGCATTTATTCTTTATAAAACCACAAAGAGAAATGCAAGAAAAAACATTGCTTACATTGATATATTTTTATAAAATGGCCTATAGGGCAGAATTGGATACACCCTAATGCTTCCTGTGTAATGTGGAACTTCACCTACCCCTCCTATTGATCCATGTAATCTCTCTAGCTATCCGACACCAAATGTGCAAAATAGGTGTAAAACATCCCAACTGCAAGACTGGGAAGCGAGAGATTCAAATAACTTCTCGAAAGACGGTTTAATGGCAGAAATTGTATTTTTGGTACTTGATACACAGAATAGTTTGCTTGCGTTCAGACAGTACATAAAGCTCGATCCATCATCGGAATCCATGGCAGTAAATAGGGAATGTTTTTGCCTGTGTACCACATAATAAAGTTATTGTAAATGTATTTACATCACTGAATTTCAGTTGCAATTTATTGTTAATTTTTCATTTTTTAATTGGAAAAAAAAGCAAATTTAGATCACCGTATAAAAGTTCTAGCAAATGGAAACTTGTAATTAAAGGGCATTCATATAAGTGGGAAATCCAATAATAAGGCTCTTGGATTTGTGTCCAGACCAGATTAGTTTTATCCTTTTAATGGGTATTGATTGACCCAACGAGGGCTTTTCTATTGGAGATGAAAAAATAATGATCAAGTCCTCAGTCCTTGAATTGGTTTGGGGTTTATTGGTATTAATAAGCACAAGGAAAACCATTCTACGTATAAGTGCAGGTGCAGACGACCGTAGATTCTGTCATCCGAGAAAATCGGGCTGATTATGCAAATGATACTCCAATCAAACTATGATTAGAGTGACAGTATAGTGTGCTCCGATTCTCTCGGATGAGGCGAAGTTGTAGAAAAAAAAATACTCCAGTGCAGTTCAAGGTTCTACAAGATCTCATTGACTTGCATGGTCCAAATATCAGATAAAACTCGGGCATTCAGCAGTTTATTCCTTGGATTGGCTCAGTCAGGGAAAAAAATCTAATATGCGCCATAGACTATCACTGGTCTGAGAGTGATTAGATGTTTTGTCGGATTCCACTTGGACCAAAAATACAGCACCTGTCCTAAAGCGAATTGATCAACTGTTCTTATTGTGTAAAATGAAATTTCATGAAGTGTGGCCCAGTATTTAGTTATTATAAAAAAGATGAATTTTTGAGTACAAATTCCAGGAGACAATGATGGTAATTCAGTTATAGACTGCGGCATTACTGAACAGAATATGGCCTGTACCCCGGCCCCATGGTAAGGAAGTTTATTCTGCTGTGAGGGCAAACAATCACATTGTAAGTTGTTAATTGGACCAGTATAGGCCTAAATCCGAAATAAATGGATAGGCTTTCCGAATAAGTGCCTATTTCACAATACGTATAGTAGCTTGAGGTTATCAGTCAAAAAGCTAAAAAATAAATTCCCTGCACAATCCCTTTGATGAAATTCTAGTGCAAAAGATATTTAATGATTTTGATTCTATATGAGTATTAGACTTTGTATATGAAACAAGAAAACCTATACGTAGGTATAATAAATCGTATGGGTCCAGACTAAGGTCCGAATTCCGGATAACGTTGACCAAACCGCCTTCTAAGTTGGGCCAACAAGTATAGGAACTGGGAGACAATTAGCCGCTTCAACTTTCCAGTTATAAAGTATAGTCCCAGATTCATTTAATGATGGTTCTTGGTAAAATATTACTTTATTATGAACAGGCCGATATTTAGCATAGTGAAGACTGGTCATTGATCCACGGTTGTGGAAAGCAAACATTGAACTCATGTGTGTCTCTACGGTTGATTCTTTGAACCAACCTTGATTCTTGATTCTTTGATTCCCTCAAATGTATGTATTTAAGGGTTTTCTACCTATCCAACAACTGTCTCAGACATTAGGAGGTTAAAAAAAAAATCCACTCAAGTCGACATTACCAGAGCGGATGTTAGTCTTCTAATATACACAAATGTGCGTGACTTATATATGTGCATATTCAAAAATATATGCTCATATATAAATATAAATTGTACATACATGCACGTCCACAAGTGAATACATGTATTCATACTCTCATATAACAATGACATAGATCTTCACCATATTGAAAGCAAGAAAAAACAAACATATTGCTTAGTTTAGATCCTTGTGGTTCCAATCTCTTTGCCAGAATCTTTTTTTTTCTTTCCTTCCCTGTAAGCCAGGTAACACCACTCGTGATCCTGCACAGATATAGCACCTGTAGCAATATGCAATGAGTTTTTTTTATAGTACAGACCGTTCCGTCACATTCAGTCTCTTCCCTCCGCGTCACAAGGAGTAAGGTTTTGTGCTTATCATCAAATAAAAATCGCAGTGCAAAATTTAAACATGAATGTTACACAGTTAAACAAAAAAATTTTTGTTTTTTTTTCTCTTTTTTTTATATGGCACCACAGCCTATTAATTCACATACAGTATAGTACAATAGAACGATAAAGACAGACAATAATATTAAGAAGAATATGAACAAAAGAGGGCAAGCTTGCATAGGAATGCAATCAAAGAAAAAAACAATATATACAAAGCCAAAATGCTTTTTTTCTTTTTTTCATCCTTGATGCCGATTCCTCGTTCCTCTTTTTTGTGTATTTCTGGCAAGAAATATTTAAGGTGGATGGTGTGTATATTAGAGAAGGAGAAAGTAAATCGTCTGTGGGATATGTGTGACTTTCTGTGGCTTTACATTGCATTTACAGTCCTCCCAATCCTACATAAATAAATGAATGTCCATTGCACTGTTTTTTTTTTGAGTTTCCTCGTGACTTTCATCAGTCCAGACCAACAGGTCCATAGAGCAGCTTGTGTCATCGTTTTTCAGTACTCTAAGAAAGAGAACAGAAAGAAAACATTGAAATTCATTAAAACATGTGCACTGATTTGAGGAGCCGACACAGACAGAACAGGGCCCCTGTGCAAGAACAATGACTCATCATAATGCACCTCTACTCCTCCTTGGTAAGGCTCCTCCTTGGTCAGACCTCATCTGGAATATTGTGTCCAGTTCTGGCCACAACATTTTAAAAAAGACATTGAAAAACTGAAGCAAGTTCAGAGAAGAGCTACCAAGATGGTGAGCGGACTGCAAAGTATGTCCTATCAGGAGCGGTTAAAGGATCTGGGAATGTTTAGCTTGCAAAAAAGAAAGAGGAGACTTAATAGCGGTCTACAAATATCTGAAGGGATGTCACAGTTTAGTGGAATCATCCTTATTCTCATTTCCACATGGAAACACAAGAAACAATGAAATGAAACTGAATGGGAGAAGATACAGATTAGATATTAGAAAAAAACTTTTTGACAGTGAGTGTGATCAATGAGTAGAACAGGCTACAATGACAGGTGGTGAGTTCTTCTTCAATGGAAGTCTTCAAACAGAGGCTGGACAGACATCTGTCTGAGATGGTTTCATGAGTCCTGCATTGAGCAGAGGGTTGGACACGATGACTCTGGAGGTCACTAGCAACTCTGACATTCTCTAATTCTATGTCTTGCTTTGTAGGTGGAAGTGGCCATATTACCATTTGAGCCCCTGTGTGACGTGTGACTGCTCAGGTTGCACCATGTCTATCCCTGATGGGCTTCTTTATCTTATAGAAGTAAAAATCCCTACACCTATTAGATTAATGCTGACAAAACACACTTGTTTTGGTTGGACTGACCAAGAATCTTTAGTGTACCGGCTCTCTCCTGACTGCTCTTGATGGGGGAAAGCAAGATCGAGCAGGTTTGATAACACTATGACAATTCAATGTCATAGTATATTTCCTATACATGCATACTCGGCTATGTCAAGTGTGCATAAGTATGAGGTGGTTTATAAGAATAGCTATTGGCAGAATAAGCTTATTCCTAGCTGATAGCTTCTCTTACGTCTTTGTGTAAGGCAATTTTAAGGGTTATTCCCATGCTGTGATTTCAGGGGTGCACTGATCTCCTGCTTCCAGGCTTCCTGCTTGCCACAATATGGTGTGCTCCTGATTGATTGACAGTTCAGACCAGCAGCATAATTGCCACCTTGGGCCAAACTTTGCATTCTGCAATGCTGGTATCAGAGGCAGTTTTGCCTCTGCATCATCTTAGAAGCATGAGGGCACTGATGAGGTCCAGATCCTTCTGTCTAACACTGTGTTCTTTGCCTGGGAGATCAGCCACTTCTGATATACATTAGTGATCATTTTAATTTATGGTGTAAAAACAATAAAAAAAATGCATTTGACTAATTGTGTTTTACGACTGATGTACGAAACAATAGTCTTAGTAAATGTCCCAATGTGTATTGAAAAGTCACTCGGACTCCACAAGGACATTGATAAATACAAATCACAAGTTAAGCACTAAAGCTGACCAAGGTAGCAAATGAGGGTCAATGTTCTTAAATTAAAAATTCTGTCTGGGTTAAAGAGTCCATTTTCATATACTCTGATAGGGTAATAAGTGATTAACATCATCATCCCCCAGCCAAAGTAAAGAGTGGTTGTAAAGAGTGTCTCACACCCTGGAGGATCAGTCGTGTCTCCCATTACACAGACACCCTATTGAGTTGAAGTAGTGGTGTAACTTGAGCTTGAGGGCCCCAATTCAACATCTCCAACAGCACCCACAACCATTACAAGTCTGTAATAGAATTGGTCTTTTTATATCGTCCAAAGGAATTTCTTGGGCTCCTTTAAGTTCCCGGACTCAGACACGACCGCATCTACAACTACAGTTTGATTTAACGGGAATTGTGTGATTCATAACTTTTCCCACGAAGGCATCTGTAGCAAAACTGACAACTTATTGCTATTTTTTCCAAAAACTTCAGTTGATCACTGGGATCTCATGGATGGGGCCATTTTGTGATCAGCTAATTGTTACGAGATCCTTATAACAAGTTAACAAGTTGGGATTGTATAAATACAATGGATTTGGACCCTTTTATTTTTTTAGTAAGGTGCAGAATGTTTTGGAAGATATCTGTCAACTCTTTGTATATCGAGTAGGAACCTTTAGTCCATTAACAAGCCCTCACATAACTACTTACATAATTCACCTGTAAACTGTCCTTGACTGTTTGGCCCCAAATATCCTACTTCAAGAAAATCAATGGCATTACGTTGGTGACCTCTCATAATGTCGCCTTTCCTTGGTCCAGTGGACTCCTTTGAAGAATTGGTTCCTGTAGAACTATGGCCTCCGGGTGAAGGAAAACATGGCTTGCTGTACGGCATCAGCACTTCATCTGTGAGGGAAACAATGAACAAAAAAATCCCTCAATTTCCTTAATGAAATGACTTTCTATACATGAAATGTCACACTAAGGATCTACTTTCTACTACGACTATTCAGTAAATTATTTAGCAGGTGAATTTGTGAGCGTTTGTGCTAAAATTGCTTCCGCACCTGTCTAATTACTTTGATTTCTGCTCTTGTTGATATTTTAGGAAACCGCTGATCTTTAAAATATCACCATTAATTAGAATACGAGATCAATTTGTGCACATTATATGTGGTTTCTAAATGGGCAATTATAGAAAAAATAATAACAGAGCTATAGATATTCTGGAATACACTTTCATGGGGATAATTGTCAGTGTGTCATTAGCCCTTAATTAGATTTAGGCTGCAACTATTTGATGATGTGGCATTAAATATGTTTAGTTCAGCATATGTCACATCATAAAGGAATGACTATTAGATAAACTAAGTCACTGTACTGAGGATGCTGCAGAGGAATTATATCGCTCACTGAAGCTTTTACTACTTTTACAGTTGAGTGTATAAGAATACAAATACTTGGCTGCTATTTTCAGGAAGCCATTCTTATCCATGGACTAGGTCTGGTATTGCAGTACAGTCATGTTTTAAGGGAGCCTTTCATGTTGACCCATCCACCTGGCGTTCCAAACGTAGGTGCCCCACAGCAATCTCATCATGCGCCCTGTCCATGTCTTTCTCCACTGAATGCACTGAAACCTCTCTACTCTGCTTTCGAGTGATGGCTATAGCAATCTACTAAATGGATGGTACTATTGTCACTCAGGGCAGCAGAAAGGGGTCGGGACTCAGGAAACATTCAATAAAGAGAACCTGGGATGCTGGCAATGACGAGACTGCAGTTATAGTGCCAGGGGGATTAACACTTGAATTCCTTGCTCATGAAAAATACATGCATAACTATGGGGAAAAGTATGCATCGACTGCTCTCCCCATCCACTTTATAGTCATATCAGCAGTTCTAAGAGGGAAAAACTGATGAATGACTCCATTCACGTAAATGAGGCTGAGCTGCAACACAGCACAAAGCCATTGTGTAAGGCTAAGTCCACACTTGCGTTTGAGTAGAGTGTGTAGGGCTGCGTACTTCTATTCTTAAGCGCTGCTTACTTACGCGCTTCTTCCCTTAAGCTCCACCCACTTCCGCATGCGTCCTGCGAACCTATCTTAAACATTGGGTACACAGGGACATGCGTTGTATGCGGATGAGTTTGCGTGCATCGTTTTGATGTGCCCGCAGACCGCACAGAAATGCAACATGTTGCATTCGGCAGGCACGTCAAAACGACGCATGCGGACGCATCCGCACGCATGTCCCTGCGTACCCAATGCTAAAGATAGGTACGCAGGATGCATGCGGAAGTAGGTGGAACTTAAGGGAAGAAGTGAGTAAGTAGACAGAGATTAAGAGAGGAAGTACGCAGTCCTACGCACTCTACCCAAATGCAAGTGTGAACCCGGCCTAAGACTGGTGCTGTATGTTCTAGAACAAGTGTGTTTTTCTAATCTCAAAGGTAACATCTCTCTTTGTGGAGAGTGACATTCCTGGCCTGACATGACAGTGTGAGGAGAGTTATGGGCTATGCAGTGCTCCTCTGAGAAGTTAAACATGCAAATTGTCTTTTCCGGGATGAAGAGAATTTGAACTGTAGTGACAGTTATTGGAAGCAGCAATCCTTTAAATCAATATCGAATCTTTTGCAAGTCTTGCCAAATGACAATGTTTGAAAGATTTGACTAGTCATATACCAAGGCTTGTTGAAGGGTTGATAGTGACTTTTAGGATTGCTACTTCTAACAGGTGGCACTAGAGTTCTAGGAACTCTTCTTCTCTGAAGAGACAATTTGTATTTCTAATCTCATACACAGGACTGGGTAAAGCTTGGTTGGTGCCCAAGATTGAGGATTCATAATGGGCACCAGTCCCTTTAGTGGTCACAGAAACACTCCAGTCGACAATTCTGCTTCCTGTAATGTTATGATTATAAAGCAGTTTTTTCTATTCCACTCTGCTCTGTCACCAGCTGTCACTGGATAACCCCTTTAATTTAATTTTCCCCGGCTGCACATTTCAGTTCCAATTTCTAATATTTTTATATACACAGACATGTTACTCCTCATTTTTCTCCTGCTCACAAACCCCTTTAAAGGAATCTGTCACCAAGTTTTTGCTACTCTATCTGAGAGCAGCAAAATGTATGGGCAGAGGCCCTGATTTCACTTACTGTGCTGCTTGCTGTAGTTTAAAAAAAAAGTGACTTTCATTGGCTACAGATCTACCAGTTCTTTGAATTCTGAGCTGTGTATAACTACGCCCATACCACTGATTGTCAGCATTCTGTGTACACTGTGCATAGCAAAGTTTTGAACTTTTGACTTTCAGGCTCCATATCTCATCATCCACTACTGCTTCAAATGTGAAACTAGAATCATTTTATAGATAATCATCTTGGCAATCTCATACATAAATTTGATTTGCAACTATTTACCATATGACTAGTCATGCAGATTCTTGTCTTGTCACTGCATTGCTACAGTTTTGCTCCTAAAAAATCAAAATTTTACTTTTTATAATTTTGTTAGTATTTTTGTGAATCCACCTTTGGCTTTCAACACTGCCTGAATCCGTCTGGGCATGCTATGCTGTCAGATTCAAGCATGTCTCAACTGAAATCTGATACTAGGTCTCTTCTGCACGTTCCTAAAGTTGGTGCATACTGGTTGACTCACTTGGGTATGTATACAGCTTTTTTTCAGCTCTACCCACAAATGTTCGATTGAGTTGAGATCTAGGGACTGTGGGGAAAAATCCAGCACCTTTACTTCATTGTCATTGAACTATTTCTACATCAATCTCGATGATTGCTTTTTGTCGTTGTCCAGTTGGGAAATTATGTCGTAATTTTCAAACCCAAAGGCACTCGAGTGTACGAAGTAACTCATCTTGTAGGAAACTCACATATAGCTCAGCATTGAGACCACCATCAATTTTGGTCAAGTATCCAATGCCATTGGCTATGAAACAACCCCATATCATTAAGCTTCTTCCACCGAACTTGATAGTTCCTTCAATTTCTCAAACCGTTAGCAGCTTTTTCCCTTTTTTGTTCCAGACCCATTTACACCTACCAGAGCCTAGTCTATTGACTTTCCTCTCATTGCTCCAAATCTCCCATTTCCAATCTTCTACTTTCCACTTTTTGAGAACTCAAACCAATGCTTCTTATGACGATATTGAAGCCGAGGCGTATTCACGTATTTATTGGCCACCATTCCAGACTTGTGTAAGGTGCATCACACGGTGCTTGGATGGATGTCAGTGATTTCACTATTATGAAGCATACAAGATACCTACACTGCCATGTTTGTTACGTCACAAGTGATAGACCTTGTGATAAGCCAAATTGTTGACTCCGATATTTTGCCTGGTCGTCCACCTCTTGGCTTAAATGGATGGACTTCATTTCATATTCTTCCAACTGTCAAGGCACTCACATGATGCAGGTAAGCAATTTTTCTGGCCGAAAGACTGCTATTGATGAGCAGGATGGTGCTGTTTCTCTTTTCTTGGGAAATCTTCTTCATGGCGGTGCCTCAATTTGAACCAGTGACTTTTCGTTTGGAAATTAACCTACTAATACACTGAGTTATTAAGGGAATGTGAGAACAGGTTGTAATTTGTAATATACAGTAAGAAAAAGATTTTTCCACCAAAAAAGTGACTATGCAGTGACATGAGAAGAATCTGCATAACTAATCATATGCTAAATAGTTGCAAGCTAAATTTATGTATGAGATAGCCAAGATGATTGTCTATAAAATGATGTAGTTTCACGTTCAAAGTAGTAGTTGATGGTGAGATATGGAGCCTGAAAGTCAAAAGGTTCAAAACATTGCTACCGTTTTGCTCATCAGTGTATGTATAGCATCTACCAGTGTTCATTATCATACCTGAACCAAACACCTGTTTGTTTTGCCGATCTGTGGAGCCAAGCCATTCCTGCGTTTGCCGGTGTCTTTCTAAAGATGTTCTAGCATGACGTTCCAAAGAGGTCTTACTATCATCCATATTGGAAGTATGTCTGTCAAGAGAGCTGTCTTTTCTTTCTGGAGGACCACTACGTTGATTGGGCATTTGCTGTCTCAAACTTTGACAAGGGGGAGGTTCGGGTGGAGGTGGAAGATCTTGAAATAAATATAAAGCAAAAAATGTATTTGATATAGAAATGGAATTGGACATAGAAGTAAAAATGGTTCCTTAACAAATGCTTTTTTAGACTTTGGGTCAATGTATAATCCCTAAAGAAAATGATTGGTGTCGGTAAAGAACAGTAACCTAGCTATACATTTATTTCAAAATGTGCACAATAAAAGTATTGTATGCAATAAAAATGTATCAAAGCATTAAAGAGGTTATCCAGTTTCAAGAAATATTTTTATATAGCCTATTAGGTAAGACAGACAGCTAATTGATTTCAATGGATACCCTGTAATGCCAAATTTCCCCTGTGGGGGCACTGCAAAAAAACCTAACATTTACAGCCAAGCTTTAATGGAAATGATCTCTGAAGTTTGTAGCTGAGAGAAACTTTGTAATCAGCTTTTTAATTAACTTTTTAAAAAGTAATCATAGACTAAAAAGAACCTATTTAGTGAAAAAATAACTGGTATAAAAATCTGCAAGGAAAAGTAAAGACACCACAGTCCTTTCACAGTCACATATCTTTAACATGAACTTACCATCTACCAATCCTTCCCTTCGTAGTCCTGGAGGCTGATCCATCCGGCCTCCCTTGTGTTTTTTAGTGGGCCTTGGCCTTTGGTTGCTGTGATTCATGGCTGAATTATTACTGTCCACAGAAAATGGACTTGAAGGTCTTTGTTTTTGTGAGAAGGATTGCATTTTTCCTACAAAGTAATAAAGATGCCAAACTGTAATTTTAACTCAATAACATATTAAAAAATATATATAATATAACAATATATGACACGCTTAACCATATCATAATTTTGCAGTACAAACAGCTAAATGTCCACAGATTATAGTTCATTTGTCATGCAAAGCAGAAGATTATCAGGTGCCACCAGAAAAGGTATATTGAGACAAAGAGACAGGCAATAGCTGATCGTAATGAGGCTGCACTAAACAGCTTGAGTTCCCCATGTCCTCCGGATGAGGAGCAGCAAACTCAAATAGTCACAAATAAGATTTTATTGAGACCAATAAAAACGTAAACTACATTATAAGATTGTTTTAATTTTTTATTTAAACGATTGGATGTTTGATGACCTTTCATTCTCTACCCAAATTGGGAAAACCTTGCCCTCTGTTTACCCATTGGCTAATTTAAACGGAACCTATCAGGGTCCTTAAAACTGCCACCAATATAAAACAAAGCACTATATCTGCATTTTAACAAAATGAATGTGTGAGAAAACTTTGTAGCTATAAGCGACAAAAATACTTCTGCTTTGCCTCTCATGATATGCTAATCAGCCATGAACTAGTTTGCCAAGGTACTAGTACATCATATGTCAGTAAGGGGTTAAAACCCAGCCAGTGATATTGGTGGCAGTTTGGGAGCGTTAGTGAACCTGACCTTAAACAGGGGTGCACAACCTGTGAGGCGCTATGGGCCATTTTGTGGCATCCCCAACCTTATGTGTACAGTAATTTCCAAGTAAGGGGGAAGAAGAGTAGCACTCTGCTCAGGAACAGGACTGACCAAGTACAAATAAAGCACTGTGTAATCATAACTGGGTCCCCCATATATCAAGACTAGAGTTCCTGGACTTTTGTTTCGCAGTCGAGAAATGGATATATGAGTTGTACACACAGCAATTACTATTCTATTTTATGGTAATTGTGAAATGTATCCAGCAACTACAACACTCATAGTCTCCAATGGAGAGAGTTACATATGTGCAGGGGCTCCTTCTCTCTAAATTACTGATTGGGGGAAAATAGCACCCCTAATTTTCAGATATTTGAGAGACTTGGTAGCTGAACTTGTATCCTGTAATTACTTATGGCATATACTTTTGAAATGCCATAAACCTCTCAAAAGGTAAAAACCCCTTATGTTTTATTGCGGCCTTTAAGGGGCATCTACACTGCAAGATAACCATGAAAGATCATTTCACGATAACCATGTAAGCAGACTGACGATCACCTGATGAATGGACAAAAAGTTTACCGATTGGCAGTCGTATCACCCCGCCGGTCGGTCTGTGTAAATGGTCACTAAGAAGACGTTCAATATGACATTGTAATCCTTTGACCAGAAAAGGTTGTGTACCCCTGCTTTAAATGAATTGCTCATCTTTTGGCTGTCCTACATTTCTAAGGAGCTCTAGAGTTCAGCAGGTGATTGATCAGGTCAGCATTTGTTTGGTACAATTCAGTGGTATTCATAAAGTTAGCTACTCCTCTTTATAGGTTCTAATGCAGAATTTGGCTCTAATCATCGGAATTATAGTTTAGAAGTAAATAACAAAGAATAATTAATTAGTATTTCGATAGAAGTGATACACATAAGCAAAGACAGTGGTAAAAGGTAAAGGTATTTCTAATTAGCTGTTACTTAAAGTAAAATTAATAAAATAATTAGAATTTATGAGAACTTTAGAAGAAAAGATTAAAGGTTCCATCCACCAGACACCATGCATGTTAGCAAGCTGGCAGCATAAGGCATGTCCATGGAAGAGAAAGAAAGCTCAGGAAGAGGAGAGCCATTCCTTATACCCAAGGCGCTAGTCCAAAGACAACAAACCTGCTCTTGATAGGCTGGTTCCATTTACTGTGAAACCAGCTTTATCAGCTGCTGCAACGAGTGACTGTGCAAAGTTGCCGCTCATAAATATCGAGTCATCAGAAGAGCTAACTACACTAGATCTACGACTAGAAAAGTTACGATCCTCATCAGATGCAGACCCCCATCCATTTACCATAGAACCTAAAAATAAAGGCAGGGATCTAGTGAGTCATCAACATATTTCTGTTGACCAATAAAAGCATAATTTGTCAATGAATGAGCTATTGAATACTTTATCAGTCTGAACAGTTAAGTGCAAGGATTATCATGGCCATTGACAGACTAATCTTTACGAACAAGGAATATATATATATATCTATATATAATTTCTATACATTTATTTTTTTATATAATTTCCAATATTTATAACTGATTAAGGAAATATACAAAAAATGAAAAAATCCTACCAATTTATCTCTTAATAATTTTTACTTTTTTGATCCTATTCCTACATGGCAATAATAACTTTGACCAAATTATAAGTAAGTATCTCATAAACAGAAATGAGAGAATATGTTCAGATTCGGTTCCAAACACGATCGGATTCGAATTTTGTTTTTGCACAGCCAAACGTCATTAGAGTCAATGAGAGTAGAAATTACCAAATATATTTGGAACCGATCATAAGACATACATTCAGCACGAATATTGTTCGGATATGTCAAAATCAGATTCGGGGACAAAATCTGAACAAATTCACTCATCTCTACTCATAAGATCAGCTTTTTTACAACCTTCTAAAGCAGGGGTGGGGAATCTTTTTTCGGCCAAGGGCCATTTGGATATTTATACCATCCTTCGGGGGCCGTACAAACTCTGCCCACAAAGTACATCCTGACTCTGGCACTGGTTTAATGACTTAAGCTTTCATTGCATGCCCTTCAATGTTCAGTAGTGAACACTGCGTGTGTGTGCTAACAGAGCAAGAAGAAATTAATGATCTTGTGGCAAACAAAATACAGCTCCCTGCCCAACAATGCGGTCCCTGAGAATCTGCTCTGGGGCCTGATAAAAGGTCATCGAGGGCTGTAAATGGCCCTGGGGCCTGAGGTTCCCCACCCCTGTTCTAAAGGAACAAAAATGAAAAAAAAAAGACTTAACTGAGACCTGATTTTAGGGCGCAGTCAGTTGGACAAATTGGACAAAGATCGGAACGCAGTGCCCAGACTGGCCGATGGCTCTTCCGTCTGACTGCGCTCTATGGAAACTGCACCAGTAGCCCGACCCCACTGCTCTGTCTACAAAAGCAGATTAGGACATTAAAGCACCCCTCTATCCTCACACTGAAAAGTGACTACACATTTCTGATGTATAGTAATCACTCCTGGTGCCCTCTATTTGCCTCTTGTTGCCTCATTCATTTAGATTGGTACTCTGTTAACCATTACGGCTGGCGCTGTGGCATAACTATAGACTAAACTATGCCTCTTCCTTCTATCCTGTGCTTTATTATATTTTGCGTCTATACACCATTTTGGAAGCAGGAGGAATGTAAAACCAAAATTAGGGAAGGAAGCAGCAGGTGACAAATAGAGGGTTCCAGACAGGGTGACTATACATGAGAAATGTATAGTTACTTTCCAATCCCAGAGTGTGACGGAGAAGGTCACATACAGTGCCCTTCTTAGCTAACCCACACCTCTTCATTGAAAAATGGAAGAGACCAGATTCAGGGTATGTTCACAAGTTGCGTTTTTACTGCCTTTTTTCCACATGATTTTGCCACAAAAAAAAAAACACAGCATTTTACTGCACCAGCAAAGCAAATCAGATTTCTGAACTCTCATGCACATGCTGCTTAGTTGCTCCTTGCAGATTTTAAGCTGTTTCAAATGTGCTGCATTTCAGAATTTTTCACTTATTCAAATTCTTGAAAAAAAATGCACAGAAAGGGAACAAAAAGGTGCAAATTTTATACAAATTTTTCCACTTCAAATACTGAACATGTGTATGTATCTTAAGGCTAAGGTCACACAACTATATGTTACCATCTGATTATGCTAATCACACTCAGATCACAATCTAATCAGCATTTGATGAGAGTGGGATCGGTTTTTCTCCGATGTGGAAAATAAAAACACACTCTGCAAATCAGACCCACAGAATGACCAAGTGAGTTCCAATAATCGGAGGTAAATTTTGCATTCTCTAATTTTTTTTTTCTTGGACCACTTGGAGCGAGGAAAAAGTTGGACAGCCTCATAGAATATTGGTTAACGTGAGATCCAATGTTTTGACGGATCACACTTGGATCGAAACTCTGGTCTTCTGAAGCCCTTGCACAGGTTTTCACTGCAAGATTTGTACCTTTTTTTTTTCTTTTTTTAACAGACAAAATTCTGCAGACTGAAAAACATCGTAGACAACTTTCTTTTTGAAGTGCATTTACAGTTTATTTCTAGGTTTATTGTTTCTTTAGTAAAATACAAAAGAATGGCCAAGTTATTGAACTTTGTTATAAATAAATGTATACGGAAATAATATTTAACGCAATAGCAATCAAATGATTTTTGATAGATTTATCCACCATATCACATACTGTTTTCTTTTTGGAAGACACCTTTAAAATACCCTACAACTAAATCTACATTGTGAAATGCAACCATTCATGTTTTGTGGTCACGAAACACACAGTTATCCAAAAGTCAGTTTCTCCATCAGTGGAAAGTAATGAGAAGAGAAATGATAATTTCCCAAAAAGTCAAAACAACAGTAAAATGAACATGCATAAAATAAGACATTGATCAAGTATTTATCAGAAGCTAAAACCATTACAACACTTATGAGTTGTAATACACTCGTTATTCCCACTGATTTGGGGGTAATTTATATCACTCTATGCAAACTGTTTGGATATAAATGTCTACTTAATCGTGTGATGAAAATGTAATTCATGCCATTTGACTTTATTTATTTTTGTTTACTGAGTTACTTTGTGCTTCTTTTTATACTTCGAACATTTCTCAAAGCGTTTGAGCTATTGGGAAGAAATGCGCGCAGAACATTAAGTAGTTGCTCAAATGTTACAGAGCAATAAAATACCAGGATAAAGTGGCATCTAGCTGTGTCTCTCTATTACATCTGCAGCTCTGAAATTAATTTACGGTCAGTCGTCAATTCATTTACATGTCATTTTATGCTAAACCCATCTTTTCTTGATGAATGTGTAACACTGTATATCCATTTACACAAAACTCTGTGTTTTAGGATACGACGATGCTAATTGTTACATTACCATTTTTATGAGGTTGAAAAAAAACTATCTGCGATTCCCTTTCAAGTCACATATTTAATTTATAAACTACATTTTCCTCAATAAATGGAATCCTGTGCAAAAAAAGAATTATGTGATATTAAGATATTGATATATATCTACAGTATCTATTTGATTCATAGTAACAGTTATCAAGGCCGAAAAAAGACAATTGTCCATCCAGTTCAGCCTATATTCTGTCAGAATAAATCCCCAGATCTACGTCCTTCTAAAGAACCTATCACTGTAAGATGCAATATTGTTACGCTCCAGGAAGACATCCAGGCCTCTCTTGAACCCCTTGACTGAGTTCGCCATCACCACCTCCTCAGGCAGGGAATTCCAGATTCTCATTGCCCTAACAGTAAAGAATCCTCTTCTTTGTTGGTGGAAAAACCTTTTCTCCTCCAGACGCAGGGAATGCCCCCTTGTGACCATCACCTTCCATGGTACAAAACAGATCCTCGGAGATATTTGTATTGTCCCCTTATATACTTATACATGGTTATTAGATCACCCCTCAGTCGTCTTTTTTCTAGACTAAATAATCCTAATTTTGCTAATCTCTCTGGGTATTGTAGTTCCCTCATCCCCTTTATTAATTTTGTTGCCCTCTTTTGTACTTGCTCTAGTTCCATTATATCCTTCCTGAGCACCGGTGCCCAAAACTGTACACAGTGCTCCATGTACGGTCTAACCAGGGATTTCTACAGAGGCAGTATAATGCTCTCATCATGTGTATCCAGACCTCTTTTAATGCACCCCATGATCATGTTTGCCTTGGCAGCCACTGCCTGGCACTGGCTGCTCCAGGTAAGTATATCATTAACTAGGATCCCCAAGTCCTTCTCCATGTCAGATTTACACAGTGGCTTCCTGTTCAGCGTGTAATGGTGATATTGATTCTTTCTTATATGTGTATAACCTTACATTTATCATTGTTAAACCGCATCTTATATCTATCTATCTATCTATCTATCTATATCATATCATACCTATCTCATATCTACCTATCATAGATATATTAATCTACACTATCAACATAATATATCTGGTATCTTATAAGGATGATGTAGAAGACTATAGTTCCAAACAACTGGAAGGTAACCAGAGAGAACAAAGAGACTGCACAGAAGAAAATCTATAACCTCCACTTTACCTAAGCAGTCTATTATTCTCAGTAATGGTTCAGAGTCTCATATCTCTCACAATATATAAGGAGAGATATGAGACTGCTGCACTTGTTGGAGTCTCATCCAACCTTTAGTTCAAAGGTACATCAGTTAAGACCCATGTACATAAGCTAACTCCATGCTGTATCACCATGTGCCTCTGATTGCACATCCTCATGGCTCGCTCCATTGCATTTCATGGTATGGTTGCCATGATTCTAAGGAAGAATTCAACGCCTCACAAACACGTCACAGCGCAACATATCGCGTGCTTACAAGTCAATTTATCTTTTGCAACCAAGGCATCCCTCCACAGGTCAATGTGCAGGAGCCATAATACTAGCTATTAAACAAGAGGAGGCAAAAAGAATCACCCCAAATGTTCCAAGTCTGACTTTGTATTTGTGCCTCTTATAAGGCTTTCAGTGATTACCATCACTACTGGTGTAATGTATACTCAGATATCAGTGAAGTGACTTAGTTTCTTCATTTCTGCATAAAATACTGGTAGTGAGGTGCCTTTTTAGCACAATTATGTATAATGACTAGTAGCTTGTGCTTTACTATCACCATTTTGGATGTTACGAGAAGTGAGTTCCTTCCGTATCACCATTGTATATATAGTATTAGTAGTGAGGTTCCATACTATGACTATTGTATATAGTATTAGTAGTCAGGTTCCATACTATGACTATTGTATATAGTATTAGTAGTGAGGTTCCTTCCGTATCACCATTTGTATATAGTATTAGTAGTGAGGTTCCATACTATGACTATTGTATATAGTATTAGTAGTGAGGTTCCTGACTATTACCATTTGTATATAGTATTAGTAGTGAGGTTCCATACTATGACTATTGTATATAGTATTAGTAGTGAGGTTCCTTCCGTATCACCATTTGTATATAGTATTAGTAGTGAGGTTCCATACTATGACTATTGTATATAGTATTAGTAGTCAGGTTCCATACTATGACTATTGTGCATAGTATTAGTAGTGAGGTTCATACTATGACTATTGTATATAGTATTAGTAGTGAGGTTCCATACTATGACTATTGTATATAGTATTAGTAGTGAGGTTCCTTCCGTATCACCATTTGTATATAGTATTAGTAGTGAGGTTCCATACTATGACTATTGTATATAGTATTAGTAGTGAGGTTCCTGACTATTACCATTTGTATATAGTATTAGTAGTGAGGTTCCATACTATGACTATTGTATATAGTATTAGTAGTGAGGTTCCTTCCGTATCACCATTTGTATATAGTATTAGTAGTGAGGTTCCATACTATGACTATTGTGCATAGTATTAGTAGTGAGGTTCATACTATGACTATTGTATATAGTATTAGTAGTGAGGTTCCATACTATGACTATTGTATATAGTATTAGTAGTGAGGTTCCATACTATGACTATTGTATATAGTATTAGTAGTGAGGTTCCTGACTATCACCATTGTATATATAGTATTAGTAGTTCTGAAATGATTCTCCTTGTTATGATTTTTTTACATGACAAAAACCTCGCAATTTAACAGGGGTGTGTAGACTTTGAATATCCACTGTACAATATTTTCTCATCTCTGATATGTAGTGGTAGCAGTGAGGTGCTTTACTATCACCATTCTGTAGTATTCATGAATAGCGTCATTCTCAAGTATAATAAATGAATGCACTCTGCACCAGGACTAGTACAAACACAAAAAAGTATCAAGATTCATGTATTCCTGTTCATTTCACTGACATAGCAAGATGTGAAACATGTAATTATATATGAGTAATCCTACCCCACTTTTGCCCTCAACATTACGCGAAATGAAGACAAAAAAAAGAGACACAGAAGTGTCCGGACCGACATAAACTGTGTCTGATCCTGTTACGAAAGAGAATACCATTACTTTCTAATTAAAAAGGAAAACTATTTATGTCTCCGCGTGTGAAGTTTCTCCTTCACATGTCGCAGTCTTCGCTTTCCCCGTAGAATAATCTATTGATGAAAGATTTCTTTCAAGTCTTAACATTTTTTAAAATGCATGAAGGTTCTTGTCTTCTTGCAGCAAATCAAACATATTTTCAAAAACCAACTTTAACTTGATGTTTCCAGAGAACGCATAATAAAGAGGTCCCTGGAACGCCGTGATAGCAAATATATGGTCGGCGGTCACACAATCCATACCTGTGACGGAACTGTCCAGATTATCCATACTAGACCCTGGAGTATGTTCCAGTCCTCGGAGAGGTCGGCTCATGTCATCCTCGTGATCCTCTTCTCTAGGATCCGGTAGATCTTTCTCTAAGTCAGATATAAAAGCACCTGACACATATCCCATTGGAGGGATGGACGCCAATGGTGGCTGGCTATTGGTCTGTAAATGCCTGGAGGTTGAAAAATAGAAGAGCATGTCACAAAAGTCTGCATTTTGGACGCCTGGCAGTGGCGCCGCCACGACCAGATTGACACGTTAAATTATCAATTATATGCAGATTAGCTGGACAGAGTGACACTCATATATTTATAAGGAAATGGCTTTTGGTTCATGAATTATTCATTTTTTGAGGGTGAGATTGAATCGCTAGCTATAATTGAGGTAGTAAAGTTTTGTGTTCTCTCATCACATGAGCAGTGTGCTTCGTATCGGGGAATATACAGAGAGTGGTGCAGTCCAATATACGCTTGCATATAGACATAGTTGTTATTTTTGAACATATTTGTCAAGGATTAGAATATTTCTTTTTTCATAGAAACAGCGCCACCCTTGCTCATAGCCTGGCATTACAGTTTCGCTCCGTTCAACTGAATGTGCTTAAGCGGCAAGATCTGACACAGCCATTTGTATGGAATGAGGCTGTTTCCAAAAAAGAAAAAAAAAGCAGATTTATTCTAAATCCAGATAACATCGTAAATTTATAATTTTATGATGTCAGCATGCAATATAAAAGAATATGAATGAATTAATTAATTCCACTTAGATCCTGGTAGGCTTCGATATTTCCCCTTTCTATATAAGGTGCCAGAACGCACAGCATGTACTTTCTTCATACATAAGTAGAAAGCAAAGATCTCCCCTATCATCCCTTATTATCTATACCCAAATAAGATGGAGCTTCCTATTTAGGAGGTATTTTCATATGCTTGGTTATTTACATAAAGCTACACTTTCTTTCTTCAAAAGATGTTCTGCAGCAGCGGGTGGAGATTGCCGTTACCCAGAGCTAGTGAGGAACTAGTTTCATAAAGGGGTTGTCCACTTCTTGGACAACACTTTCTTAAATGCTGTACTCCCCAGTATAAAATAAAAATAGCAGATACTCATCTAAGTGGGACTACAGACCCTGTTCTCTCACTTTGTGAAAATGCTGTTTGCATATCTTATTTCCCATGGTGCTTTGTATGCAGCAGCGGACATAGACAGAAGACTGACCCTGTGCATGAACAATATATGAGCCCTTTGCAGTCACATATCTCATCAAAAGGCACAATTCTACAATTGGAAGGTGGTAGTGGCTCCTTCACACCTTGGGCCCCTGTGCGACTGCACAGGTTGCACCAATGGTGTATACAAAAAATAGAAAAAGGCCCAATTTAGCTCATCGCTTATGTGTTAGAGATAAGAATCCCAGGAGACTTCTAGTGTAGACAGTTTAGGGACTGGGTCTGATAGAAGGGGTATGAACTGGTCTGGCTTTCAGGTCAAAAGCTCTCTCCAACACCAAAGAGGGTAGATAAAATGCAGCCTTTAATCATATAGGATAAAATAAACTGGGAGAATGTGAACATATTAGAAAAAAACATAATGCTGACGCGTTTCGGGTAGGAAAGCCCCAAGCTACAATTATGGGTTTTTCTACCCGAAATGCATAGACAATATGGATTTCTTCGTTAATAGATGTGCATTCTCCCAATTTTTTATCCCGTACGATTAAAGGTTAAGTTCTAACTACTTGCCTTTGGTGCTAGAGAACACCCAGTTTTGTACAGATGGTATGTCCACCCCTGACTGCATGGCCTATAAGTTTTCGGATACCAGCCTGGTGGCCTTTTTAAGTATAAACTTCATGCCTTAGACACCTCCCATCCATTGAAGATCTCTCAACCAGCCAACCAGTCTCCTACTTCAAATACGAGGCTATTTATAAAGCACATGAGGTTATCATACCACCAAACATGGCAGCAAATAGAGGACCAACAGGGAGCTAGGCTAGGTGGGAATTGATGTTTCTGATGGCGCATTCATTTTTTCGTTAAGCAGCTCCATAAGCGTATGATCCCGCTAATAAAAATGCAAGAGAGTTGTCATATTGACTATGAAATACTGTCCTACATTCTTGATATTTAAGACCCTATCCCTTTAATTAGGTCGTTGGAGTTTACACATCATATATACTGTATAAACTTTACAACTGCTGCCAAGACTCCATAATGGAGATGGGGGAGGATGATATTTCACCTGACCGGCTGATTTACTTTTCTCCATTTTTTGACATATATGAATTATCCTTCTAATTGTAAGAAATTCCTATGATTTGTAAGTCTAATAACATCTTCAGTATATGTATCTCTATATAATAAATCAAATTATACAGTAGTCACCTTCATTGATCTGCCCTTCAAATTAAATTATTTATGATAAGGAAACACCACGTACATATAAATCCGTTTAATGAAACTGTTAGACTGCAAATGATGACATGAAATATGCCTGCAATTTCAAGATTAGTCCCTTTTAGCGCAAAGAAAAGAAATTACAGCATAAATGGATTTAGTAGAATTAGAAAAACACATGGCTGCCTTCTTCCAAAAACAGCGCTACCCTCTTGTTCATGGGATGTATGTGGTATTGCAGCCTAACCTCCCTAATTTCAATGTACTGGAGCAGAGCCGCAATACTACACAACCTGTGGACAGGTGCGGCACTCTTTCTGCAAGAAACCAGACATGTTTTTCCAATACTGGACATGCCCTTTAAATGGAGTCATCCAGGACTTTCATTTGAAACATAGGTTATCAGTATAGGGGTCCTAAATTCTGGGATTCTACAAATCAGATATTAGTAGGACAGAAGTAAAACTGCACGTATCTGGAACACCACATCTCCATATGCTCTGTAATGGCCGATCTCTTGGACTGCAGCTCACTTCAATGGGATATGAGCTGCAGTACCTAAGAATGGCCACTATGCTGTGTAATGAGTTGTGGTATTTTAGTGCTATACACTGTTAACTTCTGGCCATTATCTTTTAAAAGCTGATTGGCTCAGAGTATTGCCTGTTGCACTCTCACTAATCAAAAAACTGATGGACTTTTCTGAAAATAGGCCATCAATATCCATTTCTTGCACAACTTTCAACATGATTTTAAGGAATAACCCCAACCAATGGATGTTAAAAAGTAATTATCTACAGATTTAGCAGAGCTGAGCTTGTCAGATGCGACAAAGTCACAAGCATCCGTAATAACTGACACATTTCTAGCTGCAGCCACCACTAGGGGGAGCTAATTATATATGTATTTATACATCTGGCCCTAAATACAAAAGGAGCTGTATACAGCTGTATACATGGATATCCTCAGTTGCAGCTGCAAGTGGGTACATGACTGCATCACCGTGAAGGAAAGCAGTTCAGTATGGTTTCTATGGGCAAATAAGCTGTTTTTTACATGTTGTTTAGTGATGAGTGAGTATACTCGTTACTCGAGTTTTCTGAGCATGCTCGGGTGATCTCTGAGTATTTTGGCGTGCTCGGAGATTTAGTTTTCATCGCCTCAGCTGCATGATTTGTGGCTGCTAGACAGCCTAAATACATGTGGGAATTCCCTAATAAACAGGCATCCCCCACATTTATTCACGCTGTCTAGCAAATCATGCTGCTGCGGCGACAAAAACTAGATCTCCGAGCACACTAAAATACTCGGAGACCACCCGAGCATGCTCGGGAAAACCCAAGCAATGAGTATACTCGCTCATTCTTAATGTTGTTGTCATACAATCACCTTTATTAATTTGTAGTACATAGTGAGTTCTTCATGAAACGAGTAAATTGTCAAATCACAAACCAGATGATGTCATAGCAGCTCAAATGGCAGCAACATAAAACAAAAGCAAAGAAGGCAACATAATTCTGAGATGATGGTACACAGATAATTACCAGGACTGCTTTGTAATGTCAAACTGATACGCTCTGGTTAGCTCCTCCAGGTGAGCCTGGAGCATGGGCTGCATTTCTTCCCTTGGTGATGGCGTCAGTGTTGCTGTTGACTGTTGGCCAAATGAGATGGCTGGTGAAGATGCAACACCACGCACTGGTGGAGTAGGAACTCTGTCATCTTCTTCTAGTTCATCATCAGAGCCCTGGTGTAAGTAAGTCTGGACTGGTAGAGGAGGACACCATCCATCACTGTCATACCTTGAAGTACAAGACAAGGTAGATATAGTCTTTAAATACAGAAATCAAGGCATGACCAGGTGAAGAAATCTCTTCTGTTACCGAATTGCTTTTCTTTCTTTTTTCTGGAGGAAGTGGTTGGCATAGCAGCATAATACAAGTCAAGATTCCCCATGACTTGTGTGAAAATATAAGCTTTTCAACAGACGCAACATATGAAGGATTGTCTGTTCTTTAGGCAATCCCTGTATGTGTTACCGCTGCCGAACAGCCGCGAGACACGCAGCAGCGGTGACTCAAACATAGTATTCGAGCACACCAAAGATATTCTATTAGCACCTTATCCCAGCTTGTTCGCTCAACACACTACTTCCAATGTTCCCGGCAGTGTGAGTGCTAATAATAAAGGACGATGCACTAATAAGAACAATGATTTTTGACGCATCCCATTGTTCTGTTGTCAAGATCCGCCCTCTAGCAACAAATCGTAACCATTTCCTTTTTATGTTACTAAAAACTTCTAATTTAGATTGATGCATATATCCTAAAATCCCTTTATAAATAAAGATAACTAATCTTTGATGGTTCAGACTGAGATAATTGGTCAAACTGGGAATAAAGCTCTATTTTCTACAAAACAATTCATACATTTTTCATTAGTGTTTGAAACAAAAACGCTGTAGGATCAAATCTTACACGGAATGTAAATGCTTAATTATTTCAATTTTATTTTTATATCATTGCTTTCAAATTCAGGATTCTTTCATTTGGCCAATTATGAAAAAGAAAATCAATAAGATAAAAATTAAAGATGGTGATTTATGGTTTTATAAACTTTTTCTACATTTCAAAAACGAGAAGAAAATAAAACAAAAAAATAAGAAAAAAATCTACAACATGCTGGAAGCTACTTCTCCAAAATTCTCTTTCTTTTTTGGGACTCTACAAATCTCCAAAATTATAGGTCACATCCTTCAAAATCACAAAGTTTGACACAGCTCAAAGCTCCCAATAGGCATTAAAAATCAAGAAGTCTTTCTCTGCGGGAATAAAAGATATCAAACTGAGATCAGAGAGACTCCTATGATAGTTTAAAAATAAACTGTGTAATCTCTTAAAAATAGTCTTGATTGAACTGGAACATAGAAAAGCAGTTTGGCTGAAAAATTAAATGAAACATTTAAAATATACAAAACATGTACTTGAACATTTTAATACGAGCGCATAATGGCATAGCATAAAAGACTTTGCCTCCTTACCGATTGTTAATAATACAGTATCTAATGCTAATTTTAATAGAATCTCACTTCAGTCATAGTAGATAACAGTAAAATTAATCCAAATAGGGTTTTCTCTAATTTAGGAAACCCACTGACAAATATGGTATCGGGGAATTCAGAGTTACAAATGGGAGGTCTTTTTAAAAATAAAATAATTTTCTAATTAAAAATTTAAGAGTTCAATGACAATTATAACAACAGAGCTAGGACTTACCCTGTTTCCTGATGTTCTAAGCCATAATGTTCAATCTCAGTGCCTGGAAGGGGTTGGATGGGTGGTGGAGGTAGCGGAACATTAGCCCAGTTAGATCCATTATTTTTTTGTGACTTATTACTGTTTTTGGTCTTCTTTTTCTTTCCTCCTTTCCCACCTGTTGTGAAAAATTAAAGAAAAATTTGCATAGTAAATGAATTCAGAAAACATGTTGCTGTAAGCATTGAAATACAGAAATTAAAGTAAGATGGGTGGTTTGTTATAAAAAAAGAGTATATATTCTATGTCATGATGTACTCACTAGACCCCAAAAATTTTCCAGTTAATGTCTCCAGTAATCTACCCTTATTTGTGTAATGGCTAACTTTAACTTCACACACTAAGGCCTCTTTCACACGTCCGTTTATTTCCGGTACCGAAAAAAACGGTACCGGAGATACCATTGTTTGTGTGTCCATGTGTCCGCATGTGTACTACGTGTGGCACACGTGTGGCAACCGTGTGCTGCATCAGTACCACATGGACGGCCACAGGGGAAGAAGCGCTACAGTAAGCGCTGTTCCCTGGCGGCAGGTGCTGAAGCCGGCTGTCATCATTCTCCCTTGCTCTGCCGGTGAGCAGAGGAGAATGATGAGCGTTATCTTAAAGTCTGAATGATAGCAGGTGGGGGCTGTGGAATACCCCGATCATCCGCACCTACTGCCACTGTTATTAGCGGCAGCAGGTGTCGGATGATGGGGGTAAAAGTACCAAAAGCACCCACCTGCTGTCTTTTGGACTTTAATATAACGCTCATCATTCTCCTCTGCTCGCTGGCAGAGCAGGGGAGAATGAGAACCGGTTTCAGCATCTGCAGCTGGGGAAGAGCGCTTACTGTAGTGCTTATTCCCCGATGCCGATGTGTGACACACATGTGTGTTCTCCGTGTGCACATGTGCGGGACATTTTGCCGTCCGGGCTGATGGCAAAAAACGGACATGTCAGCGTGTTTTGCCCACGAACACACAGTCTGTAGAAAAATACTGACATGTGCACAGATCCATTCATTTGAAGGGGTCTACGTGAGTACGTGTCTCCGGTACGTGTGAAAACTGTCATCACACATACAGGATACACAGAGGTGTGAAAGAGACCTAAGGCACACATCTGAAAATATTCTGTCTTATTCTGCAGACTTTTTTGCTTTATGATAGCCTCAGTTCTATAGCGCATATTTATGTGGTGAATCTTTTAGAAACCTTGACAAAGATAGCCTCAACTTTACAGCATATTCATATACAGTGCCTTCAAAAAGTATTCAGAACTTTTCCATATTTTTTCCCGTTACACCCACTAACTTAAATGTATTTTATTGAGATTCTATGTGATATGATAACCTATCGCAGCAAGTATTTGTGAAATATAACTGAAATGATACATGGTTTTCTAATTATTTTCAAAATATAAATCTGAAAATTATGATGTGCACTAGCATTCAGCCCCCTGTAGTCTGTCACCCCAAAATAAAATCCAGAGTGAACAGTTCCCTCCAGTAGTCACTTAATTCGTAAATTTAATTCAACTGTGTGCAATTTATTCTCAATATAACTTCAGCTGTTCTGTGATGGTCTCAGAGGTTTGTTTGAGATTATTAGGGATCAAATAGCAACCAGAAAAACAAGGAACAAACCAGACAGGTCAGGGATAAAATTGTGGAGACAAGTAAAGCAGGGTTAGTCTATAAAAAATAGCCCAAGCTATGAACATCTTACGGAGCACTGTTCAAACAGTCATCCAAAAATGAAAGGAGTATGGCACAACTGCAAACCTACCAAGACATGACCATCCACCTAAACTGACATACCAGGAAAGGATAGCACTATTATGAGAAGCAGTCAAAAGGTCCATCATCACTCTAGAGGACATACAAAAATCCACAGCTGAGGTGGAGAATCTGTCCACAGGACAAGTATTAGCTGTATACTCCATAAATCTGGCTTTTATAGAAGAGTGGCAAGAAGAAAGCCATTTTTGAAAGCAAGCCATAAAAAGTCCTGTTTGCAGTTTGTAAAAAGCCATGTAGGTAACACAGCTAGCAGATGCATGAAGGTACTGTCATCAGATGACACCAAATACAACCCTTTTTTCTAAATGAAAAATGCTATGTGTGAAGGAAAACTAACACTGCACATCACTCTGTAAACACTATCCCCACTATCAAACACGATGGTGGCAGAATCATGCTGTGGAGAGGCTTTTCTTCATCAGTAAAAGGGAATTTGGCTTGAGTTGATAGGAAGATGGTGGAGCTAAATACACAGCAATCCTGGAGTAAAACCTATTAGAGGCTGCAAAATACTTGAGAATAGAGAGTGGGTTCACCTTCCTGAAGGAAAATGACCCTAATCAAACTGATAGAGGTACTATGGATTGGTTTAAATCAAAGCTGTAGTGCCCACATTTCTGCCTGCAATCCCTCTCTCTCTCTGCAGAGACACCAGCGTACTCACCGCCGAGGTTTCATTCTTGCTCCTTCCGGTTCTGCTGCTGCCCAGTGTGCATGCACTCCTAGTAAGTCTCTGGGCACTGTGCTTAGGGCACGCTCACAATTCCTCTTTCTTAAAGGGGACGCGCGTGTTCCTTTAAAGTGTCCGCAGCCAATAGCTGGAGGTCACTTACTATTTAAACTGCCTTGTCAGTTCTCAGGTCCCAGCACTTGCATCTCAGCCTGCTGCACCCGCCAGCGCTTCCTCCAATGGTAGCCGATTCCACCGCACCCATCAGTGCTTTCCTCAATGGCAGCCGAGCCAGGTGCACCTGCGAGTGCTCACCTCAAAGGCAGCCGAGCCAGTTGCACCCACCAGTGCTCCTCTCTCAGTCAGACTGTCCTGTCTGCACCTGCAGTTCCAGACCGTCTTGTCTGCACCTGCAGTTCCTGTAATCTTCTCTGCCTGTCTGCATCTGTTGGACATTCCCACAGGCCATCTTAGCTAGCCGTTCCTAGGGGTCAGCTGCCATCTACCCAAGGTCAGTCCTCGAGTAGTAGTCTCTCCACGGATCGAGGTGTTGTTAGCTGCTGCATGTCTGTGGTCGGATTGGGTGAAACTCCTAGTCACGCCCCTTCCTTGGGCTTTGGCACAGTGGTTCCACCACCCAGCCCATTACAAAAGCATCTTCATGTGTTTGTATGGCCCAGTCAAAGTCCAGACCTAAGTCCCATTCAGAATCTGTGGCAAAACTTGAAAATTGTTGCTCACAGATGCCTCCATCCAATCGTAATAATTTAGAGCTATTTTGCAATGAGGATAAGGCAATTTCTGCCTCTAGATGTGCAAAGCTTGTACAGACAGACCTCAAAAGAGTTGCAGTAGTAATCATTTCTATCCTGTTTCACAAATAGTTCCTACCTTATGTTGGTATATCACATAAACTTCAAATAAACATTTAAAGTGAACCTGTTATCAGGATTTTGCCAAGTAAACTACAGGCATTGTCATGTTGGCGCTGTTACACTGATTAAAATGATATGAATGGGGTGAACAAATCCATCCTGTGGTTCTTGTGTAATCAGTGTTAAAAGTTTTCAGTTAATGAGATGCTCATGCTTCGGGGCGGGATTGTAGACAGGGTCTTATCTTGATACTCTAGGCTAAACCAAGAAAAGACCTGCCCCCAGGCCCGCTATGAATCACAAACATGTTTGACATCATAGAGACAGACTGTTTTTGCTTCGGGGCAGCCTGTGGGCAGGTCTCTCCTTGGTTTCTCTGGCCTAGAGCACCAAGATAAGACCCTATCTACAGTCCCACTCCAGAGCACGAGCATCTCATTAACTGAAAACTTCTAACACTGATTACACAAGAACCACTAGACGAATTTCTTCACCCCATGTATTATTTTAATCAATGTAACATCATCAATATGGCAATGCCTGTAGTGATCTTGGCAAAATCCAGCTGACAGGTTCACTTTAAGTTTGTGGGTGTAACGTGAAAAAAATGTTCATGGGGTAGGAATACTTTTTCAAGGCACTGTGTGTATTTAAATATATATATATATATATATATATACCCTTTAAAGACTTTCTAATGGATGGGTATTTATTCAGAAAAGCTAAAGCTAAGCTAAAACTAAGATAAAGCCTGCAGTCTACACATTTTATGTCTGACCTGCCCAGTTTAGATCATATTTCCTCAAGGATGTCTCTTTGATTCTCAAAAACCACCCCTGCTTAGATTCTATTAAAATCTTAGAATGAAAGCTTTATTAAAGGGGTTTTTTATTTAAATAAAGCTATTTAGTCATAACAAAGAAGAAAAAGGTGAGTTTGTAATATAAAACTATTTATTTTAGCATTTTCCATTTGTACAATGTAGTCATCAGTGTATACAATGGAACTTTTTATTCCGGTTTTCATGGCAACATCCAGTATTATGTATGTGTACTGTATGCATGTAAATACAATGTCTTCCACTAGTCTAAAAAAAGACTAAGCATACCGATGCTTTCTAAGACTTATAACAATACATTTAAAAGAAACAGAAATTCAATAGAGAACTGTATATGTCCCTGAACTTAGCCATGGCAACCAGAATAAAAAGACCCATTCTGTACTCAGCTGACTGCATTCATATAAATAAAGAGAGGTGCAAAATAGAAATGAGGCAGCTTCTATTTCTATTTCACAACTTAACAGCTTTACATTTAGAAAGGTCCAAGTTCCTAAGTACTATGAATTTGGTGGGGATAGACTGGGCTCGAAGGGTGACATTGACTGGATGCAGTTTTATGAAGGGTTTTCTCGTTAAGACAACCCTTTAAAAAAATAATAAAGCCCACCTGGATATTATCTGATTATTACAACTTCAGAAACCTTTGGACGTTTTCTTATCAAATGAGTGACTGGTGATTCAATCAAAGTAAAAGTTGTTCTTGTGAGTGACTCCCCACTGGTCGGGTTCGTGCACATGGCCATATTTTCTGTAAGAGTGCAATCCGACAAAACATCAGATTGCACTTGGACCAATATTATTCTATAGGGTCGTGTATATGTCAGATTTTTTCCTCGTACTGAATCGAAAATCGCAGCATGATCGATTTGCATCCTATAGTTGGATCAAACTCAGGCATGCAAGTTAATAAGTCCATGGAAACCATCGGACTGCACACGGATGATATCTGAGTGTACGGATTTCCATTGGCTGACAGAATAGAGAAGATGGAGGATTATATTTCTCCGTCGTCTCCTCATCCGAGAAAATCATATCACACTATGATCAAACACTGATCAGCGTTTGATCAAAGCATAATTTGCCTAATCGCACTGACTCTCTCAGATGTGAGTACATTCACTTGTCTGCACCTGCCCTTTCAGGAAGATCTCAAGTAGGGGATCCCGTTTACGATGATTATATGCCCCGATAAATGTAATCGAAAGGGGTGGCCTTATCCATTGAGCTCAATGACTCAATAAAAAAATGTGCAAGAATGGATCCTTTGATAAACTAGTGAAGACCAGAACTTCTAGTAGCTGGTTATTTTTTTCCTATATAAATTAAAAGAATTAGCAAAGTTGTACAATAATTTGTGAGAATGGGATAAAAATGACTCAGTGAGTAAGCCATTAACAGATTAGAAGCAAAAAATATTTTCATTTGGGTACAAGTAGAAAAAAAACATTTTGCAAAGAATATAAATCATGAATCAGAGATATGCATAGTGTACTATTAGAGTAAGACCAACTGTCTCGTGCAGTGACTGAGTTAGGCATCCACACACACACATTAAAGCATACAATGAGTGTTATATCAGACATCTGAGACACAGGTCCTGTATCCCGCAGTGAACACCAACCTGAAAGGCTGCCGCTTCTTTCAGAGCTGTTGTGTGAGCTGGTGGTGCTGAAATCCTGTGACTGGTTGTGTGGCATTCTATTTGACAATCCCTCAGCACGATAGTCGGGAATGTAAAGTAAGGCTAAGGGTTAAAGGGCAGAGGTCACCGTGGCATCATGTGATTAGTACAAAGCTCATGCGCCACATGCAGTTTGCAATTGAAGCGGAGGTGACAGAGGCAGGAGGTTGAATGTTTGAAATGGATATAGGACTGGGGTTTATTGAAAGACCATTTCCCCTTTAATTTAAAATAAAGAAAGAACATCTCCTATCAAATTAGTTAAAAACATCTGCTCAGTTGATATACCTTGTCCTACAGCTGCATGGTGACAACTAGAATTTAGCACAAAAAAAAAATTCACAGGACCCTAATCCAAGGGCCACATCACATGTCCATGGCCACTGGATCAGAACCTTGAGACCCTCCTAGTCCCCCTAGCATTTCTGGTGCCTCTAATGACCAGTAGTTCACTGAGAGCAACACATGTATGCGGTCACTCTGGTCTACTAATCAGAAGAAGAGCCAAAGATGTCATAGGTGGCAGGAAATTTGCTGGGTTCTTGTCCAATGGTCATATCAGTTGTCCATGGCTCTTGGACAAGAACCCTGAGAACCCTAAGAAACTCCTACTACCTACAACATTTTGGGGGCCTCTTATGACTAGTAGCCTGCTGGGACTTCATTGCATTGCAGAGCAATGCATGTATGAGGTCACCCTGGCCTAGTAATCAGAAGAGAAGACAAAGATGCCCCACGTTGCAGGAGATTTGCTCGGTTCTTGTCCAACGGCCATATCAGTTGTCCATGGCTCCTGGATAAGAACCCTGAGAGCCTCCTACTAAGTCCAGCATTCTGGGTGCCTGTTCTGACCAGTAGCCCACTGAGACTTCATTGCGTTGCAGAGCAATGCATGCATGAGGTCACACCAGGCCTAATAATCAGAAAAGGAGCCAAAGATGCCACACATTGCAGATTTGCTGGGTTTTGGTCCAGCAGTCACATTCACTGTCAAAAGCTCCTGGACAAGAACCCTGAAACTTTTTACTAACTTTAGCATTCTGGGTGCCTCTTCTGACTAGTAGTCCGCTGAGACTTCATTGAGTCGCGATGCGATGCATGTACGATGTTACTTTTGTGTACTAATCAGAAGAGGAGCCTAAGATGCCACAAGTGGCAGGAGAGTTGCAGGATTCTGGGACAGCTGCCACGGACAACCTGAGTTTTGCAATTTTATTTTTTCATCATAGATAACATAGGGGTTGCCATTAAGCTTTCTCTGGGCCCTTGCACAGGAAATCTACCATTAAATGGTTATTCCAGAGTTAGAAAAACAACCTCTGCTCTTTTTCAGGAAACAGTGCCACTCCTATCCAAAGGCTGTCACTATCCTTACGCAAGTGATTACAGCAATACCAAACAATATCAGACGTAGCCAATGAATATGGGTGGCACTGTCTTTGTAAAAAAAAAGTCAGCAGATTCATCACTATAGAGCTATGGTCATTATAGAAACAGATATAAAAGTCGATGAAATTAGAAAAATAATTTGATAGAAGATTTTCCTTTAAAGGGGGTAATGCTCTTTAAGGACAATTGGAGATTTTTAGCAAAAATCTGCATGCATTACATCCTCTATTAGTGAAGGTGACAACAACTATCAGTTATCTACAATGACACGTAAGGTTTCTACATGCACGAAAACGGGAAACCTCATCTAACTACACTTCTACAACTTACCATTGTTTCCTTTGCCCTGATCAGTTAGGCAATACCCTAATCCGGTCAGGTCAGACTTCTGCTGGGCTGAAGATTTCCATTGTTGGTCAGGTAAGTCAACCGCCAATTCATGGATACTGTTGGAGTGCAGAATCTGCGTGGTGGCATATGGCGTGGTTTGTGCTATTTGCCCCGGGCAGTTAAAGCTGGACTTGGTAGTAAAGTCGATACTACTGTATATTGCGCCATCAGACAACATTGTCGCCGTTTTGTCTCCCTGGCCTGGAACTGCTGGTAGCACATCTACATTATTGGCATAAGAAGGGAGAAAATCAGGAATTCTCAGCTATTATAGTTTACAATAAAAAAAAATAAATACACACATTTTCATTCAGTCCGTTTGCATTTCAGCTGAGACAAGAAAGCATGAACCAATGAAAGAAGAATGATGTACAACCATCGCCTGGCTATCAGCATTCGTGACAGGCCTAGCACTTGTCCTTCACGTTCCACTGCTTAAAACCATCCTTTCATCCTTACACCTTCAAGTGAGAAGGTGAAGTTTAGAATATTTCACAACAGGCGGGGTAAAAACGGACTCCATACTTCATTTCATGTCAAGCTGTCTGCTCTACTGACAAATAACAAGAAAATGAATCCACAAATCTCAGAAATCTACCACCCCTCCATGAAAACAATGCGAATCTGGTGCCTGATTGGAAGTGACACAGTAAATCTCTCTGAGTAGCTAAAGCTGTCCGTTAATCACCATATAAAATATTGTGTGTGATCCCGAGTCTGGACGAAGTGATAAACTGCATACACAATCGAAAACTTCTAACTGGCCTTGAAACATTGTGAAATAATATGTGTAAATAAATTAATCAGGACTTTTATTATTTGCGGGTTAATTAGTGGTCATTTACTTGATCCATTTATATAAAGCCAACACATTCCATGTACGGAGACTTGTGCTCGCAATTTAAATTCCAAAATGAACTATATCTATATTTTGGGCGAACGGCAGGAAATCAGGTAATGGAAAACGTGCAAACTCAAAGTACACATTGCCCCTGGTCTGATTTGAACCCAGGATGGCAGAGATGCAAGACAACATTGTAACACGTTGACTCAAGTAATTATTTTCTATTTTCTTTATAAAATGTTTATGGAAAGCCTGGGTGGCAATTATTATGAGAAAAAATTTAAAAAAAAAAAAAAAATATATATATATATATATATATATTCCATCATTGACATCACAGCTTTGTCAACGCTTCAAAACGAGTCACTCTCTGCATTTCTGCTTTGTATCAGAATTATATTTTTTAATCTATGATGGAATAAAGTTTAAAGAAATTTTACCAGGAGCAAAATATATCTTTTTTTTATTTTTTTCCCATCATCACATGAATATTCCGATTGTGATTTTCCTGCACACTAGACTATGGCAATTAGTGAGCTGGCATAATTTTTTCTACTGACAATTATTACGGCCCTATTAGATTTTCCAGATTCAGTCGTGAAACTTAGACATGAGTGTATTTTTAAAAATTCAAATTAACCAAGTTTTCCCCCCAAAATTTGTAGATAATAAATTTGTGCAATTCTCAATACTGGAAAGCTTGTAATTGCTCAGAAAATATATATGGGGGAAAGTAGGGAGAAAGACAGAGAATCTTGCTGACCATTACAGCTTACACTCTACATTAGAGAGAAAGGACCAATGTTGACCATAAGAGTTTACACTCTACAGGTGAGAGAGGACCCCATTGAAAGTAAGAGCTTACACTCTACAGGAGAGAGTGAGAGGACCCTGCTGACCATAAGAGCTTACTTTCTGCATAAGAGAGGACCCTGCAGACCATAAGAGATTACACTCTATAGAAGAGAGAGGACCTAAATGACCATAAGAGCTTACATTCTACAGGAGAGAGAGAGAGGAGTCAGCTGACCATTAGAGCTTACACTATCGGAGAGAGAGGACTCTGCTCACCATGAGAGCTTACACTCTACAGGAGAGAGAGAGGACCCAGCAGACCATAAGAGCTTACACTATCGGAGAGAGAGAGGACTCTGCTCACCATGAGAGCTTACACTCTACAGGAGAGAGAAGAGTTCACTAACCATAAGAGCTAACACTCTACAGGAGACAGGACCCTGCTGACCATAAGAGCTTACACTCTACAGGAGAGAGAGGACCCTACTGACCATAAGAGCTTACACTCTACAGGAGAGCGAGAGGACTCTGCTCACCATAAGAGCTTACACTCTGCTGGAGAGAGAGCCTTGCTGACAGCAAGAGCTTATACTCTACAAGAGGGAGATACTTACCCATTTACTATGGAGATGCAAATGACTCTGCGTATGACCTGACCACCACTGTACAAGGTATCATAATCTTCTCAATATCATAGCTGCAAGGCATTATGCATTGCAATAATGGAAAATGAACTTAGCCTGCTCTCTGATGCTTCAGCAGTGCATGAAATGGTGGAGGGCAAGTTTTTTTTTCGGTTATCCGAAAATCGAATATGAAAATGTTGAATATCACGTGAAACTATAAAGTTCAGGAAATCCAATTTTCTACAGCTGGATCATCTCTAATGGAACTTGATCCTGGGTATTCATATGAAACCTTCAACAGGCCTCCCTATCACTCATCTACCACATACAGTTTGTAATGCTGGTGCTTCCTTACGCCCCTCTCAGAAATTTACTGTATATTTACTGCTGATTTTTTATTTTTTACTTTATGGACAAGAGCTACACAGGGGCCCCATTATCACTGTGTATTGTTTCACTGGGTTCAGGTGATCTCCCTGGGCTGAGGGCTGTTTTAGGCTGGTGTTTCACTGGGTGCAGATGATCCACCTAGGTTGAAGACTGTTTTCAGCTGGCCATACACTTTTAATAGTTATCAGACAACACTTATTTGACCAACAGTCATTAGTAATGATTAATAATGTCTGTTGATCAAATGAGGGTTGGCCGACAGCTGTCAATCAAGAGAGGAGAGCGAGTCTTTGCCAGATACCTGGGATGGTGGCTTATCTATTTTGAGGTCAAAGTATCGGACCTGTTAATAACACAAATTTGATGGGTTTTTATTGATCTGTGTATTTTGCGCAGTCATCTTTTAGGTTCTTAATTCAAACACACAACACAAGGGGTTGGAAAATTTTGATAATGAGTTCAGAAAAACTTGTATATCCTGAATTGTAAAATTTTGATAAAACTTCATTTTGTTTATAAAACCATATGAATTTTTTTTTAATGTACTGTACAGTATATAGATAAAAAAAAAGTTGGCATTGACGGCTCTCCGTTAATAGTTTGTCCCTGTTTAGAGAGATCTTGGGGTCATTTAATAAGAATAATATTCTCAGAGAAATCTTGTAATGCGTCTTTAATAGAGTTGAGCGATACCGTCCGATACTTCAAAGTATCGTATCGGATGGTATCGGCCGATCTTTAAAAAAAGTATCGGTATCGCCGATTCCGATACCGGAAGTCCCATTCAAGTCTATGGGACTTCCGGTATCGGAATAAGAAAAACCCTTTCCTGCCCTTGTACAGCCTCTCTGGGGTCTGTACGGGCCTTTCGGGGGGCTGTGCCGGCCTGCCAGGGGGTCTGTGCAGGCTCCGGTGGTCTGTGCCGGCCTGCCGGTGGTCTGTGCAGGCTCCGGGGGGCTGTGCCGGCCTGCCGGGGGGCTGTGCCGGCCTGCCGGGGGGCTGTGCAGGCTCCGGGGGGCTGTGCCGCCTGCCGGGGGGCTGTGCCGGCCTGCCGGGGGGCTGTGCAGGCTCCGGGGGTCTGTGCAGGCATCGTCCGATGGGACTACAAGTCCCATCGGGCGATGCCTGCTACCATGACAGTGATTGACACATTAGCCAATGATGGGACAGTAGTAGTCCCATCATCCGGCTAATGTGTTAAATGTAAAAAAAAAAAAAAAAATTACATGCTACATACATACAACATGCATACTACATACATGCTACATTCATACTACATACTACATACATGCTACATTCATACTACATAAATACTACATGCAACATACATACTACATATATACTACATGCATGCTACATACATACTGCATGCTACATACATACCACATATATACTACATACATACTACATGCATGCTACATGCATGCTACATGCTACATACATAACACATATATACTACATGCATGCTACATACATACTACATGCTACATACTACATATATACTACATGCATGCTACATACTACATGCTACATACATACTACATATATACTACATGCATGCTACATACATACTACATACATACTACATGCTACATACATACTACATATATACTACATACATACTACATACATACTACATGCATGCTACATGCATGCTACATACATACCACATACATAACACATATATACTACATGCATGCTACATACATACTACATGCTACATACATACCATATACATACTACATGCATGCTACATACATACTCCATGCATGCTACATACATACTACATGCTACATACATACTACATATATACTACATGCATGCTACATACATACTACATGCTACATACATACTACATATATACTACATGCATGCTACATACTACATGCTACATACATACTACATATATACTACATGCATGCTACATACATACTACATGCATGCTACATACATACTACATGCTACATACATACCACATACATACTACATATATACTACATGCTACATACATACCACATACATACTACATATATACTACATGCATGCTACATACATACTGCATGCTACATGCATGCTACATACATACTACATACATACTACATGCTACATACATACCACATATATACTACATACATACAATACATTCATACAATACATACATAGACATACAGTACATATAACATAGAGTAACATACTTACCAATACTTGTCACATTGTTCCCCGAAGCCATTGTCTTTTCCGGAATAAATATTAACATAACAAACCACAAAAATACTCACCCACGATCCGAAGCAGTCCACGAGTGTGTCCCACGATGATCTTGGGTAGAGAACTGCAGCATCAGCTGTTGCTGCCGTTCTCTACGGGCTGCAGGAATCCAATGACGGAAGGTAGGTATCCTTCCGCACTGTATTCCTCCGCCACTTAAAAAAAAAAAAGTCCCTAGTCTCACTTTATGCCATTGCTGTGTGGGAAATTCCCACGCAGCAATGGCATAAAGTGAGACTAGGGACTTTTTTTTTTTTTAAGTGGCGGAGGAATACAGTGCGGAAGGATACCTACCTTCCGTCATTGGATTCCTGCAGCCCGTAGAGAACGGCAGCATCATCTGATGCTGCAGTTCTCTACCCAAGATCGTCGTGGGACACACTCGTGGACTGCTTCGGATCGTGGGTGAGTATTTTTGTGGTTTGTTATGTTAATATTTATTCCGGAAAAGACAATGGCTTCGGGGAACAATGTGACAAGTATTGGTAAGTATGTTACTCTATGTTATATGTACTGTATGTCTATGTATGTATTGTATGAATGTATTGTATGTATGTAGTATATATGTGGTATGTATGTAGCATGTAGTATGTATGTAGTATGTATGTAGCATGCATGTAGCATGTAGTATGTATGTAGCATGCATGTAGTATATATGTAGTATGTATGTAGCATGCATGTAGTATATATGTAGCATGTATGTAGTATGTATGTGGTATGTATGTAGCATGTAGTATGTATGTAGCATGCATGTAGTATATATGTAGTATGTATGTAGCATGTATGTATGTAGTATGTATGTAGTATGTATGTGGTATGTATGTAGCATGTAGTATGTATGTAGCATGCATGTAGTATATATGTAGTATGTATGTAGCATGTAGTATGTATGTAGTATGTATGTAGTATGTATGTGGTATGTATGTAGCATGTAGTATGTATGTAGCATGCATGTAGTATATATGTAGTATGTAGTATGTATGTAGTATGTATGTGGTATGTATGTAGCATGTAGTATGTATGTAGCATGCATGTAGCATGCATGTAGTATGTATGTAGCATGCATGTAGTATGTATGTAGCATGCATGTAGTATGTATGTAGTATGTATGTAGTATGTATGTAGCATGCAGTATGTATGTAGTATGTATGTAGTATATATGTAGTATGTATGTAGCATGTAGTATGTATGTAGCATGCATGTAGTATATATGTAGTATGTATGTAGCATGCATGTAGTATGTATGTAGTATGTATGTAGTATGTATGTAGCATGCAGTATGTATGTAGCATGTATGTAGTATGTATGTAGTATATATGTAGTATGTATGTAGCATGCATGTAGTATGTATGTAGCATGTAGTATGTATGTAGCATGCATGTAGTATGTATGTAGCATGTATGTAGTATGTATGTAGTATATATGTAGTATGTATGTAGCATGTAGTATGTATGTAGCATGCATGTAGTATGTATGTAGTATTTTTTTTTTTTTTTTTTTTTTAACATTTAACACATTAGCCGGATGATGGGACTACTACTGTCCCATCATTGGCTAATGTGTCAATCACTGTCATGGTAGCAGGCATCGCCCGATGGGACTTGTAGTCCCATCGGACGATGCTTGCACAGACCCCCGGACATCAGCACAGCCCCCCGGCAGGCCGGCACAGCCCCCCGGCAGGCCGGTACAGACCCCCACAGGGTGCACAGACCACCGGCAGGCCGGCACAGCCCCCCGGCAGGCCGGTACAGACCCCGGGCAGTCCACACAGCCCCCCGGCAGGCCGGCACAGCCCCCCGGCAGGCCGGCAGAGACCCCCGGAAGGCCCGAAATGACGGCGCATCATGATGCGCACACACCACGCATCATGATGACGTCAGGCCGTCAATCAACTGAACTTCCGATTCCGATGCCGAATTCCGATATTGAAAAAATATCGGAAGTCGGTATCGGAATTCCGATACAGCAAGTATCGGCCGATACCCGATACTTGCGGTATCGGAATGCTCAACACTAGTCTTTAATGCTATTTTTTTTAACTTTTCTTTAAAAAAAACCTTCCACATTTGGATATATGTTAAGAGTTATTAATGATGTAGTGGGCAGTTGCATTATTGCCTTGAAGAGGCAAAAATGCATTTAAATACCTCACCATATTATTGTCGATACAACCATAGATATAAATGTAGCCAAACATGTAATTACACTTATTATTTTCTTAGTTAAATTTATATCTGTTTCATTTTTCCATACTTTATAGCAAAGAAATAAAAATGAGGCCTATTAGAAGTAATTACACAGAATGAGAATGTATTTGCTAATTGAGTTTGGTTCACTTTAATAATAGCGATCTTTCTTGTATTGAGGTTAATCTGTGGTCTATTGAACCCAAACACACATTAAATTATCACGTCAACCTGCTTATAAATTGCCTTTATGGGTGCAGAATAAATCTTGTATTTACGTAATTAGCTTTAGGACAAAACTACAACAGGCACATCTAGAAGAATAGAAATATCAGCTTGAGATGCGTTCTTTAAAGTCAATCAATAGTGGACGCTTGATTTCTAGAGGATTTGTATAGGAAGGATCAAGACCACAAGCTGCTACCGAAATAATTCCCATTGATTACAGTAACTAAAGCTGGAATACCTGAGAAAAGCTGAAAAGAGATGGTTACAAAATACTTCAGCCAGGAAAAGTAATTCATTGTTATTAAGAAATATTCTGGTCTTCTAGCATACTATACCCCTATAGTGTACCTACAAATCATATGGCGGTCTTCTCGAGCCCTACCATGGCTGAAACATGCATTCCAGCACATAATATAGTAAGATTGCTAATGTAAGGCTATGCTGTTCCTCAAGCTCCATTCATTATCTATAGGGCTTCTGCAAAAAGCTAAGTTATAGAACTATTTCCAGCAATGCCATAGGCCAAGTGATCCCCAACTCCAGTCCTCAAGAGCCACCAAGTGATCACATTTTCAGGAAATCCTTAGTTGCCACAGCGATAATTCCATCATCTGTGCAAATCAAATCAAATGATCACATATCCATAAGATAAGTCTGTGAAGGTCCACGTTTTAGGAAACACACAGTTCAGCAGAACGGGAAACTTTTATCCCTACTAGAATGGCGCAGCAGTGCACATTCTTGACCAGCACACCACTCACACCATATGGTGCTGCCGAGCATTAGAGAACAAATAAGCAGTGGTCGGGAGTCCCATCTGTTGCACAATTTTGTAATAGGAATAATGGTGCCCTGACTGCAATAAAAAGTCCCCAATTAGCAGATTGGTGCAAGTCCCACCAGTCGGACCCCACCGATCAGCAGTTATCATCACCTATCCTGCGCATAGTTTCTAGCTTGCATTCTCTAGACAACCTAATAAAAATTCAGCATATGATAAAGATTTTACACCATCATGAAGATTAAATGTTATTAAAAAAAAAAGTACTGACCTCCACATCCAAAATTCACTAGATCGTTTGGTCCGTTGTTGCTGTTGTTTACTGGCAAGCTGGAAGCTGGCCAGGAGTCGGCAAGCCATGGATAATTGGGGTCACTTGGGTTTAAAAGTCCTGGGCGACTGTAGAGTTAAAAAGAAGATGCGTTATTTATCAATATCGGTAAAAATGTTTCAAGGCAGTACAAAAAATCCCGAAATGTAAATCACTTCATCCAATCATCAGTCGTGTCTCCATGAATCTGAATGAAATATATTGTCTGGGAAATGGAGTAAGCTATCAGCTCGAGAGGAAACCTTACGTGGGGCTATGTGATAAATGAACACCTCAAGGGAGCAATCACTCACAATGACTCTTCGGAAACAGTCATTTCCAGGACTTTAAGCTACTTTTTTCTTCACCTTTCACATTTCAAATATGTGCCTGTCATCCGTAAACTGATCCTTTTTTTTCCCCGCTGAGCTTTGTAGTATAAGACAAGGCGGGCTGGAATTAAACTACTATAAAATACATTTAATCTCCTTGAGTTCATTCCTTAAATCTCGTGTTACCATGGTGATGGGATGCATTCTGGTGTCGATGATATCTGTAGGTGATGAACGTTCCAGTTTGATCTTTTGGTGAATTGATCTTATGTGAATTCTTAAATGACTACATTAAAAAATGTTCTCATTGAATTTGACAAATGATTTGGAATGGGTCAACAGTGAATTTAGGAAAACACCATGTGCCATAAGCGTCAGTACCTGGGTTATCATTGAGAGCTAGCTGAAAAAGAACACAGATGTGACTGACTTTTGCTTATAGTAGAAGAAGTTCTGGGTCAGAGGAGAAGAATTGTCACCAAAAATAGAGTCAACAATTTGGAAAGTCATATTTGTTGTATTGTCCTACACTAATGAATTTTCTATCTATTGAGCATGCCCATCTCTTGCCCACTGAGGAACAGCTACGCCTTATCTGACCAAAGTGATCAAATATAAGTAAGTCTGCATAACTTTTTTTTTTGACTATCATCCTATTTGATACATAGTATATTTCCAATGATCATATTGGAATCATGCTTAAACAAGACATTTCACTGTAGTGTACCTTCCCAATTGCTGTTCCACCGATTCTGGAACAGTTTTTACTTTTATTTTTTCAGTGGCCCTCCGTTCTAAAGTTATTTCATCCCGGTAAGAACTAAGTCGATTTTTCCTTGAATCTACTGGGTGTATAACATAGAATGTTTCTGTGGATGTTGGCTTTTTTTCCTCTTATGATGGCGAATCAAAAACAGCTGCCCCCACGTAAAAGTTCTGTGATATATGTCCAGTTGGTAAGAGTTTCCCAATTGGAAAAGATACTCAATTGAAATTGAAAAAATTCTGTAAAAGATCCTCTTTAACCCCTTCCCAACATATGACTTACTATTACAACATGTGCCCGCCCTACGCTGCTAACCACTTAGATGCTGCTGTCTCTGATTCCACATGCCCATCAACCCCCTCGGGACATGATTGTGGGGTGTAAAGACCAGCCTGTGGCTGGCGTTCATTGAAGACCGTGTTTTTTATTTTATACTTCACTACTGAAGTTTGGTAAACCTGTAATCGTGCCGACCTGGTGAATCATGTTGGCAAGTTATTTTTGCCAAACAGCGAATACCGTAAAAACAAGCTAAAAATCTATTGTGAATTGCATTTTCTGGCTATAAATTTTACCGCATTTGGATTTTTTTTCCCATTTTCCAGTATTGGTAAAATGAATGGCATCATTCAAAACTACAACTTTTCCCACCAAAAAACAAGCCCTCATGCCGCTATCTTGGTAGAAAGGGAAGAAAAAAAACAAAAGCGCAAAAATGGAAAATTGCCAGGGCAGGTTGGAGGTACTTTTTGGAATCAATAAAAATGTGGTAAACGACAATAAATAGCCACTCAGGGGAACCATCCACATTTTCTGTATACTACTAGTGATGAGCGAGCATACTCGTTGCTTGGGTTTTTCCGAGCATGCTCGGGTGTCCTCTGAGTATTTTGGCGTGCTCTGAGATTTAGTTTTCGTCGTCTTATCTGCATAATTTGCAACTGCTAGACAGCTTGAATACATGTGTGGAATCTCTATATGTTCGGGAATTTCCACATGTATTCAGCCTGTCTACAAGTCGCAAATCACGCAGATGAGACGATAAAAACTAAATCTCCGATCACACCAAGATACTCACAGGACACCGGAGCATGGTCGGGAAAACCCAAGCAACGAGTATACTCGTTCATCACTATTTACTATCAATTAGATGACATGTGTCATCTACTCACTTGATCACTGCAGCCGATCACTGGAATCAGCAGTGATGCAAAGGTGACAGCGTAGGACTGTACTGGGAAGGAGATTGGTGAGGAGCACCAAGGCAGCAGGGAAGTTATGAGATAATTATTTTTTTTATCCATGTTGGCGTGGTCCTTAATGATTATCTGTAGATTCACCCCAAGTTGGATAGAAAGACTAGTTTTACATATAGGGAAAAGGGAGGGGGGAATATCTCAGTAACGGAGAGGCTCAGGAACAAAGGAAAAGCATAGTTAGATTCCGGAGAAAAGCGGCATTTACTGCAGGTACAAAATACACATTAATGGGAAGTGACAGGTTCACTTTCCAAAAGAAGCAGCATTAGGGCGCTGCACAATTCTGTATGTTATGTTTTACATTTTTACCCCAGCAGAATACACTTAGATCTGTTCCAGGACAATTATTTGTGACCCTTTTAAGCTTCCTTATGTCAGTGCCTCCTAAACACACGAGCATATAAGAGGCTCTTCGGCTTACACATTTATCATATTTTCCAGCCATAACAGCTAAAATGCATTTCGTCAAATCAAAAGTAGCATTAATAATCATAGTAGTTTTCCAATAAAACGTTTCCTATAATTCCCTAGGAGAAGACCCTGTTTCCTAGGCAACGGCAATAAAGAAAAGACACTCTTCCTGCAACGTCCATGAGCTCTCGTTAGGCCTAATCTCCTTTTTTTTTGCTAAAATATTGATTAAATAAGAGATTGCGAGTTGTAACCAAGGTCTAATTGCCATCTCTATATTGGCAAAAAGGGAATGTAAATGAGGATATATGGGGGCACCATCAAGTTTTATCAGTTTCAATTGAGTAACCAAAGTAGGGGAATTCAGTCCTATCAATCCACAGCCTATCCATCATCCGTGAATCATTTATTCTGTGATCGATTATGTGTAATCGTTCACTCAGGGCAATTTATAAGGAGCCAATAAGCAGGCTTAGGCAATGGCAACTTCATTTGCTAATATCTTCTTAATGCAATAAACATTCTGCTTGCAAATGAACACATCACTTATTACGCTACGCTGGTTTCGAGGATTTTTTTTCTCCCCCTTAGACCTCTGGGAATAAAATGGGAAACATCTGGGTCGGTGTTCACCGAAGACATTGGGTTGTGCTGTAATATTCTAGATAGCTGATCTGCTCCGAAACGAAGGCCCCCGAGTAGCATAGCCTTGGGACACAAAGACAGAGGTGTACAATTAGAAGATGGCTTTTTAATTTCACGGCCTACCTTCCGTTACTCATTAGTCCTCCGTCTCCTCTTTGAAATGTGACTGTGGATTAAAAGCGAGAAGAAAAACAAAGTCAATTATGTTTTAATGCCAAGCTCATCATCACAATGGTCGTCAGAGTGCAATCCTAGTAGTAATTACTCCATTACCAAATAACTGCATTATATGAAACGTACAGCTCTGGCGAGAAAATGCAGCTCTTAAGAAAAATAAAAAATTGGCATGCCTGTGATTTCATCAGACACAAAGGAAGATCATTTATTTTGCTGTACTCTTCTAAATGGGTTTGTATGTGCTCCGAGAGGAAGGATAAAAAATTACAAATATAGACCGCAAGATACGTTTTTTTCTCCAGGCTCAGCATAATTGTATTGGCACATGACCAAAGAGAATGAATAGAAATGACATACAGACGAAGCAGAGCTGAAACTGTCATAGGTTCCTTAAAGAGGACCAGTCACCAGGTCAAAGTCGTCCAGTTTTGGCTCTTATTTTATTCCCGCTGTTCTCCTCAGAATTCTGCTTTTTTATTTTTTAAAGGCCTTTTTATTTGGTGCTAATATGGTCTTTACAAGAGGACATTGCTCACAAGCTCCTCTGGGGCGTGTCTTTAGGCTCCTCTGCATTATTACACTGTGAGCCACGCCCCCTTAGTAAACACCATAAGAAGTAGAACTTTATAATAAGGCCCATATTTCTGAAACCGTATCACAGATTAAACAAAAATAATAATAATGATAACTCTCTGTTGAACAGTGGGAATAAAATAAAATAAAAAACTGGACTCTTTTTGACTCGGAGACAGGTCCTTTTTAAGGTTCAATGCACTTGGCTGTAATAGGTCTGCCATAGAGGTTGATGAAATCTGTATTTTACCTCTTTATGAATCTGAATTGATACAGAAGAATACACAGAGATTTTTAATTGTATTTTAGATAAATTGGACAGAAAGAAAATGTTCCATGCTCTACTGGACTACATATGTATGGAAGTTTCTCCCATATATACATTACCTTTAGCTTAGAATAGCACCATACAAAGTCCAATGGAGCCCATATGGCAGGAAACAAAGACTGTATTATTACTAAAGATATGCAAAAGAAGAAATTTCTCAAAAATTCAGTTTTGCCAGACAGCTGCCATACTGCTTGATTATATGGCCGGGAACACGAAAAAATAATAATAAAGAATTATACCAAGCTACCATATGTTCACATCTTCTCACCTACTGACTAGACGTCATGTGACCATATGGGGCAAAACCTACATAAATTAAGTGCATTACTCCATGCAATCAAGTGGGGCGCAATGCACGTCACAATGTGAGTTGCAGCCCACATGAGTATGTTAGAACCAGTCAGTGCTGAAATACTGAAAAGAAATGAGCCAACGACTGGGCAAGAAACTTTACTGGCATGACAATTGGGTTGTGGGGATCTTAGAACAAGTGAATATAATTTTCCAATTTCAACTTTTTGGATATAACACCTTAGGGGTCAAAAGAGACCTTGGGCCATAATAAACTTTTTTTTTGAGGGGGCAGATTTCATTTTGGATTCATCAAATTTCCCAATTCCTAGTCAATTCAAGCAAATATGCCTTAAACAAATGAGAGTTGTGTTCATCCCTACACTCTACCAAGACAATGTACTGACTGTCCTTTGCCATTTAGTCTCCATGCACAGGACTCAGGCTAAGACTAGGTTTACTAGCAGTCTTATGTAAAAACAAAGAAAATGCATCATTCTAGAATACCTAAATGAGTTGGGCCTCATGATGAGTTCTGTTATATCTGTAATATTTTTGGATGTGTTTATATTACTGATCTGTTAGCAGATGTGGGATTGCATTAAGGGTTTACTGGGTACAATGAGGAACATTTGTCAAGACTGGTGGAAATCGAAAAGGTGGTGTTACCCAACATTCCTGTCTTACAGACTCAGAAATGAGAAGTATCTGGTGTGATGGGCACTACCACCTGCTTTGCTTCCTCCTGTATCCATAAATGTTCCTTTGTGTAAGCACCATGGTAAACTTTGAGGATGGTGACATTTTTGAGTTGTAAAGGATCAATTTAAGTCCACATGCATTGCAATGTAAAACCAAAGTAGGATACAAAGAACATGAGAGCAAAGATGTATCATCCAACTACAGCTTTTATACTCTCCTTAGATGTGCAGACAGGCAGTAAGATTTTTATCATTTTAAAACGAACCTGTCAGCACGATTTTGCTAAGTAAATTACAGGCATTGTCAGGTTGGTAGTGTTAAACTGATTAAAATGATACCTGGGTTGAATTAATCTATCTTGTGGTTCTTGTGTAATCAGTGTTAGATGTTTTCAGTTAATGATAGGCCCGTGCTTTGGGGCGGGACTGTAGGCAGAGTCTTATCTTCCTGCTCTAAGCCAGAGAGACCTGCCCACAGCCGGCCCCGAAGCACAAACATGTTCCTCATCATAGAGACAGAGAAACAGACTGTTTGTATTTCGGGGAGGCCTGTGTGCAGACTCTTTCCTTGGTTTCTCTGGCTTAGAGCAGGAAGATAAGACTCTGCCTACAGTTCCATCCCGGAGCATGAGCTTGAGCATCTCATTAACTGAAAACTTCTAACACTACACAAGAACCACAAGATGGATTTCTTCACACAAGGTATCATTTTAATCAGTATAACAGCGGCAACATGACAATGTCTGTAGTTTACTTAGCAAAATCCTGCTGACAGGTTCACTTTAAGGCAACCTTTTCAAGCTGCTCAAGTCTTGGGGAGACTGAAATCCCAATAAAACCACTTATGACGAAGTTTTAAAAAGAGAGAAATATCCAGCCAAGGAAAGAAGTGTCTGCAGGATGGCTCCCATTCACTTCCAACCACAAAACTGAACACTGGTTTCATATCCCCAGGGGAATTGGACCTCTATTTCAGAAATGAATGAGACTTATCAAAAGACAATAACACATGAGTGCATACAATGCTGCTTTACGGTGGACATTCACTTTAACCATTGCTGACTGGCTATGCTTCAAGTAAAGTCATACTGTTAATACAGAAGTGGAAGTCAAGTATAAATCTCTATGATGCCAGAGGTAAGAAAGCCAATCACAGGAATGGAGCTAGCCATCAGGTAGACTGGCCCAACACAGGTGCAATGGCTTGAAAGCAGGTCGTTGTGCCCTATACACCATACTTTATTTAATTGATAATTTTATGAACGTGGGAGAAGTACAAAGAGCCATAATAAGTATCTGACCCCATAGTGAGCCGACTTTGTCCTCCAAATGTACATTTCTTATACACCAAGACAATAGACAATGAGGAAACAAATCAAACAAACGTATCACATAAGGATTAGTGGTAGTCCGGCTTCCATGCAGGTGCTCCCTCTACTAGACAAAGAAAGGGCTCTCTCTGAAGGTAAAGAACACATCTGGCACGGAGCTACCGATGGAGCCATCATGTCAGCAGTAATCCTAATATTAGAGGAATGCCCATATGTTCACTTAATTAAAATGCTATACATTCCTGTAATAAACTTATAAAAAGGGAATTAAAAACAAGAATCCCAAATATCAGATAATCGCTGCCTGAATGAGGACTGGAAACAAAACATTGCAACCAGTCAGTAGTTAATCAATACAGGGGAAGGCTGTCAGATCCGAGTCCTTGTAATTAAAATATGCATTCCTGCCTGACAGCATCAGCTTCCGTCTTAGCCCAGGAATTTTTATGGTTCTGTAAGCTTTTAGCATCTAACATGCTTTAATGGGGGGGCACTGGGAATGGAAACCCATCAATGTCAAGAATGATCAGGTCAGATAGAGCCGCACATTAGGGCTCATTCAGATGTCAGTTTTTCACGATTATAAATTCTATTTGTTTTTTTCTCTCGTACCTTTTATTGTTCATGTATTTTTGGGGACCAAGTGGACTTTGCAAAATCAGAGAGCATGACCCAAGTCACTACTCAAACTCCACGGTACAAGTCTATGGGTCGGTGAGAAAAATCAGAGAGTACTTGGATGCCATCCCTGTAATGACCAAATACTGAACGTGTGAATGTGGCTTTTTCGAACATATCGGATCGTTAGTTTTCTGCTTCTACATTTATTCTAGAGACATATGAGCTCTTGCTTTCTCATAGATTTCGGTATCTCTCGCTGTTTTAATTATGATTGTACACTATATGCGTTTTTTCTTATTTAAACAAAGGTCAGAACGCATTCATATTAAATAAAGAACAACGAGCTGAAATGATTGATTGCTGCCAGTCAAAAAGTCCATCATTGGAATACTCCTTTAAGTAGACCATGTATTATGATAGGCCAATAAATAAAGTTTTTCTTCCATTCTTCCATTATATTCAACAACACTGCAATCCTTATACGTGAGTTAGTCTAAATGAAACTAAAGTCTAAATGAAAGTCCCTGTATTTTCTAGAAATGTTCTTATGTGCTAAATTAGAGGCGGAATTTAAAAAAATAAAAATGATTTAACCTCTACATGTGCCATATGTTAACTGCTAGAGAAAAGTAGGTGGAGACATCAGGGAAGACTTGGCTTTATTGACAGCATGAGCTGCGGTCTTCTTCTGATGCATGCGCAATGTAGCTGGGTGTGCTTGCCATCAAGGTCCTTGCAATCAACCATGGCAGTCTAGGGAGGTTTTGTGTATGAATGGCTCCACCTTCCTGACTCCAGACAGAGGAGCCCCACCTTCCTGACTCCAGAAAGAGGAGCCCCACCTTCCTGACTCCAGACAGAGGAGCCCCACCTTTATGATTCCAGACAGAGGAGCCCCACCTTCCTGACTCCAGACAGAGGAGCCCCACCTTCCTGACTCCAAACAAAGGAGCCCCACCTTTATGATTCCAGACAGAGGAGCCCCACCATACTGACTCCAGACAGAGGAGCCCCACCTTCATGATTCCAGACAGAGCCCCACCTTCCTGACTCCAGACAGAGGAGACTTGCCTTCCCGATTCCCCTGCCAGAGGAGCCCCACCTTCCTGACTCCAGACAGAGGAGCGCTGCCTTCCTGATTCCCCTGCCAGAGGAGCCCCACCTTCCTGACTCCAGACAGAGGAGCCCCACCTTCCTGAGTCTAGACAGAGGAGCCCCACCTTCATGATTCCAGACAGAGAACCCCACCTTCCTGACTCCAGACAGAAAAGCCCCACCTTCCTGACTCCAGACGGACTAGAGGAGCCCCACCTTCTCGACTCAAGCAAGTTAATGAAAAATTGTGTAAATAAGAACACATTTAGAAGCACAGAAGCTAATCTAATATCTAGTGGTTTAGATAAGAAAACTCTTCTGATAGGTTCTCTTTAAGATACCATATAAAAATCAAGACTTAATAAAGTCTTAGTTCATTGTGTATAATGGAGAGCCCTTTGCAGGTTGGTGATACCCTACAAATGATTGACAGATGTCTATATTCAGAGTCACTGGACTGCAGAACTATATTAAAATCGGATCTATCAAATGTCCATAGTGACCAGACTATAATGACTTTGGCCTGACATCTGTGACCTCTCATTCTCTGACCGCAATAACTGTGTCCCATAGGCTCTCCAGTACCAAATCCCCTCAATTTGCCCATACAATTCTATTAACTATTATTTTATTGGTTCACACTACCTATACATTGGCATTTAATTGAGATGTATTATGCCACCTATATAGACACGCTGCTTTGAAATAAATATTGTTCTCCCCACACAATTTACCATAATCCAAATTTTACATATAGCAAACGTAAGCACTACAAGTGTCCAAGTAGGTTACACCTTATAGCAAACATGCAAACAGCCCCCTCAACTATTAAGCTAATTGTCTGCCCTCTAGTGGTATAAAGAAATATTGCAGCTTATACCACTTTAAATAATGTATTTAGTTGGCCCTGCTGCAAATCTTACTAGATAGGTAAATTATAACTTGAAAATAGCCTGCCATACTTAAATGTTGCTTTATTTCTTCATTATATCAAATAGATATACCTGCATTGTGCCAGCTCCCCTTCTTTGTGCCAAGTGCAACTTTGTGGTGCATGGTTGTATCTGGGGAATCTAAGTAAAGGATGTAGAAAAAGAGGATATTCGCCCATTTTGGATACAGCTTGTAATAATCTATGTTGCAGTGTTAATGATGTGTAAAATGTATCTAGCACATACTGAAATTGGTGAAATAATGGTTTTAAAGGGGACCTGTCACTCGCCATAAATATCTAATTTTTTTTAACCTGGAAAAGCCACTTTTCTCCTGAATCTGGATTTGTTTTTCTTTTGATCCAGCTTCTCTCCATTCCTGAGATATGACTCAGTCTTCCCTGTATGTAAATCTAGTCTTTTGTGCCCAGTGGGCGTCGTCCTCAACTCTTCTCTGTGGGTGTGTTCTTTATGACCACACCCCCTAAGTAAAAAAAGACTAGATTTATATACAGAAAACAAGAGGCCGTATCTCAGGAACGGAGAGGCGCAGGAACAAAAGAAAAACATCACCGGATTGAGAAGAACACCGGCATTCACAGCAGGTGGCAAAAAGTATATCTATTTATGGCAAATCACAGGTCCTCTTTAAGCTTCATAGGCTTTTTTGAAGAGAAGAATTCCCTGCGCGCGAAGCTGAAGTCATCTTATTAGCAGGCTGGATGATATATACATCTCTCAGAAATAAATATAATCCTTTCAAAACTCATTTTGGAGGAGGACGCCATGTATTAAGATCAAGCTTAGGACATTGCTGGATGTATAGAAACTTAGGGGCTCTGCTAATGATGAATGATCTTGAAGGGGGCTGGGTCCATTCAAGTACAGCAATAATTGCTAGCCAGATCCTAATTAAAAATGATAGTTAGCAATTGTGCTGGTGTGACTTAATTATATTTAATTCTGAGAGCTAATGATTTCAATGATATGGTGGTGTAGAGGTAACACAGACTAATGGACAGTACCTGCAGGGGTAAAGGTGAAGGACTGAACTGCAAAACAAGAAGGTAAAGACAATTTGAGTTATAAGCTCGACTGGAGGAAAAAAAGATCAAAACATTCTAGTGATCGAGTGATGAGAGCGACACTTTCCGGCATGGTCACATGACTTTCTTTGAAGCAATAGCCACTCAGCAGCCAATGGAGAGCTCTAATATATCAAGTGATACATTACAAGCCACTAGTGGTGGTAATGAGAATGTGAGCTTAGTGCATCCCAAGGCAGACTCCTGAACAAATGTGCTTGGATGTAGCAGAGCTGAGTTTGCCAGATGCAGCATAACTTTGCACATGTGTTCCATCACATCTGTATTAACGCTCAATTATCACAATGCAAAGTCACTGCAGTTATAAGAGAGCAAACACAAATTCAGCTCTGCTACATCTGCACAACCAAAAGGTAGCCCAACACAGTCTATTACGTTGCAGCAGTCATGGTTTATGAAATTATTAATTAACACATTGGGATCTATAAATTTATAATGCACATAAATTAAATAAAGGCAATATACAAGTAAAAGAGTGCATAAAAGGCAATATATAAGTAAAGGAGTGCATAAAAGGCAATATATAAGTAAAGGTTTTGCTCCTTTGCTCGATTGATTACACATTAAATCTAAATATGTTGTAGAGAAAACTGAAAAGTTCTACAGCATCTAATTATTTGGATTAGCCAAGGATTCTGAGTATTTTGCCCTCTAAAGGTTCATTTTGGCATTACAGGAATATTAATCGAAAACCTATATGTTTAGAAGAATAGGTCATATCTACCCTGGGGCTTTGTCTGGCACTGTTGCAGCACCACTAACAACCTGCAGACAGTTGTGGCAATGTTTTTGAAAGAAAACAGCTACATTTTTATAAGCAGGCTGTCTTTTTACAGGAACACTACTACTTTGTATATGGGCTGTGTCTAATATTGTAGCTCAGTGCAATAGCAGACACATCCATTACACAAGGAAGGCGCTGTCTTGGGAAGGAATAATAAAACAAGGCTGACTTTCTTTTTTTAATAATTTCATACAAGTCCAGGTCCAGGGTAGTCTAATGGAGAAGACATATGATAATGAATAAGGATGGGCGAACCCGAATGGAAAAGTTTGGGGTCCGTACCAAACACCTAGTGTCCGTGCACGGACCCCAAACACAGACTTTTCCAGGAAGTACGTGTTACTGTTTGGGTTCGGCAGGTCGAACAAAGGTTGTTAAAAGGCTTATTTAAATAAATAATTTTAAAAAAACAGCGTGGGGGGCATTTATGATAACCAGCCAAGCTAAAGTAGACAGCTCGGTCACAGCTGAGTTGGACAATGTCGTGGAATTTTTGGCTTATCAGCAGACAGGTGAGGAATACTGTGTTTCTTTATTTTTATTGGGTAAATGGGTAAAAGAGGATAGGGGTGTTTTTATTTCAAATAAAGGACTTTATTACGTGTCTTTTTTAACTTAAACTTATGGGGTTAGTAATGGGGGCGTCTCATACATTACATAGCTGACAACAACCCCAATAATATTACCCCCCTTGATACCATAACAGGGCAAGTGGGAAGAGTTGGGCAAAGCGCCAGAATTGGAGCATCTAATAGATGCGCCTTTTCTGGGGGGATGGCGAGCTACTATTTTTAGGCTGGGGGGTTCAATATCCATCGTCTCTTACCAGTCTGAGAACACCTGGACCATATCTGGATGCATTGCTGAGCGATGGCATGATGCATCCAGGACAAACTAAGCAGAGTATGAGAAGCTCTGCCTGTGACCGGCGGTGACGTCATTAAGGTTAGCTCCGGTCACAGGCAGAGCTTCTCACGCTCTGCTCAGTGTGAGCCAGCTAGCATGGAGACCGGTGGCACATCACTGATGTGACTGATCTCCAAACCATTCGGAACGTCATGGGACATCTCCGTTAATGTATTATCAGCGGATAGGGGAGTATAACTTTTTTCTTTTAATTTTTTTGTGAATAAATGAGTAAAAGAGGGCAGGGAGTTTTTATTTCAAATAAAAGCGTTGGTATGTTTATTTCGATTAAAGGACTTTACTATGTGTGTTTACTCTGTTGGCATTGCCTGTACTGGTTAACAAGAATAGAGGGGATCCCACGCTATTTTTTTATTTTATTTAATGCACAGGCGCCGGCTGACGAATACTTTCATCATCGTATGCCTGCTCTCACTACTATCAGTAAGACCAGGCATATGATTATGAAAGTAGTACTTTCATTAGCCAACGCCTGTGGCCGGTGGTAAATGGGTCATAGCTTCTGGCTCACCCGCTGTCATCTATATCTATACATCTGTTGTATAAATAAATGCAAATGTAATTAAATGTTCTTGAAACTTTAATTTCCTCTGTTATTCCTCCTAAAAATATATATGGATAAATTAACAATTGGGTGTGTCCATAAACGTCTACTCTGAAACTGTTCAATCAGTACTGACTGCACAGGGACACACCCAATTGGCAAGGAGAATGGTAACATCTAGTTGTCAATTTATTTAAAATTTCTTAGAGAAATAACACAGAAACAACAACAGTCCTTAAGAAGATGCTCCACAATGGAGATGGAGAATACAAGTATCACTAGAGCAGGAGAGGCGATAGGTCCTCTATAGAGTCACAGGCTTCATATCATTTCGCTTTCATCTACATTTTTAATACATTTTAAAGGGTATCGCTTCATGAAACCAGGTATATAACAAAACGGCTGTAATGAGATCTTGAAAAGATATCGTGTCATATCTCATATTTTTATTTCTCCTAATTCCTCTTTCCAGGAACAAATTGGAATACTATTCTCAGGCCCTCCTTCTTATATTTCTCCTGTCTTTGTTTCCCCGAAATTTCCATAATTCCAACCATTAATATTCACCGTCTGGAGAGTTCAAACATCTGACAAGATCGTATCTCAAGAGAAGCCGTGCCACGATATACCGCGCTGGATCCTGCTTTGAAGTACTATTGGTTTGATCTAACATCTTAGCCATTTGATCTTCTGCTCTGAAAAGATCTATCAAATTCCCTGGTCCTGGAGAAGCACCAGCTCCTTATGTACCAGGAACTCGTACGTCCGCCTACAACAAGCAAGGACGGGAGAATTATCTGGGTCAGCGTCTTACTGGAGATGTGGTGGTGGAGGAATAAAGAGAGGAGTTATCTTACTAGAGAATGGCAATACACAGAAACCTGCATATCTATCTATCTATCTATCTATCTATCTATCTATCTATCTATCCCATATCTATCTATCCCATATCTATCTATCTATCTATCTAACTATCTATCTGTTAAAGTAGCAGTGTTATCTATCTATCTATCTATCTATCTATCTATCTGTTAAAGTAGCAGTGTTATAAAACAATATGGAAGCACCAATCAAGGCAATTACAAAGTTGTTCAAAGAATCCCAAAAAAAATGTAGTATTCCATCTTCATATGAAAGTGGACATGTATTTATTCTCTCAGTGTTATACCAATGTTTCACCATGAAACACAATATTGATCTTTCTACTGTTTATTAAATGATGACCTATCCATTATCTATCTATCTATCTATCTATCTATCTATCTATCTATCTATCTATCTATCTATCTATCTATCTATCTCCTATCTATCTATCATCTTTCTATTTCTTTATCTATCTACTATCATCTATCTGTCTATCTATCTTATCTATCTATTATATCTATCTATTTCTTTATCTGTATATCTATCTATCTATCTAAATGGAAAAAAAATCAGGCAGCACTCCAGTTCAAGGAAAAATTGTAGACTTTAATCCAGCAGTGGTGCAACGTTTTGACTTCACAGTACGGTCTTTGTCAAGCACCTATTTTCTATCTATCTATCTATCTATCTATCTATCTATCTATCTATCTATCTCATATCTATTGTCTATCTATGTATCTACCTACTTTTCTGTCTCCTACCAGTTTTCTACTTATAATAACTTATATACAAAACTGATCACAGAAAATTCCATTTGCTGTAGCATTAAGTATATGGTTTATATATCGGATTGTTCCCCAGTCGATAGATGTATGCAGAGACTACAATAAGATGTTCTACAGATTCTAGAGGGCAAAATGAGAATGAAGGGAATCTGTCAGTAGGATCAGCCCTCCTAACCACACAGGTCAGAGAAAGTTGAATAAAATGATACCTTGATATTGGCAATGTAATGATTTATTCCAGCAAAATCCACATTTTAATATGTAAATGAGCTGTTAAGATTTATGGACAGGGCAATGACCTTGAGAATCTGATTCCAGAACTTATTTTAAAACATGTGGGAAATGTGGATGAGGGCAACAGACAACAGTCATTACATGTCTCACACTGGTAACTCTCCTTTCATTTAAAATAAGTTTTGGAGGCAGATTCTCGAGGAGATCTATGTCCGGCCCATAGATCTTAACAGCTCATTTACATATAAAGAAAACATTGATTTCTCTGGAATGAGGCATCGGATCGCAGATATCGGGGTATCAGTTTATTCAGCTTCCTATGACCTTCATGCCCATATAGACGGCTTAGGAGGGTGGCTCCTACTGACAGATTCCCTTTCAGTTTTCTGCTGTTTTAGCACTGGTGAGAAGACATATAATAATTACTTGGGTACATTTTCCAACAATTGGCTTCCTCCACAACATATCTATCACTTTAAATTCGACATGGTTCACTACAAGTTCTGTTTTTATATAGAATCACTGCTGGCTCACAGACTTTGTTGGGTACCCAAGATACTTCACTGCACAAAACGCATTTCACGTCATTCATGATTATTGCATCCTCATCCCAGGATGAAGCTTGCACTGCATGTCTTATTTCATCTCTTACCGGCATAGTTGCTGAGTCCCTTTCTCTTCTTTCTGCGCCAGTACAGCCATATGCTGAATCCCATGAGAATTACCCAGCATGCACCCCCAATTCCTGCGATGAAGGCCGGTTGTTTTACAACATCAGTTATCTGCTCGGTGATGCTGTTGTTATTTTCGGTGATTACAACTTCATTACGATTTCCTGCAAAAAATATATATATCTGTATAAATGTAATAATATATTTTAATGGCAGAGAAAATGTAAGAAAAATGGCATTAAAAGGACACTCACGTCACCTATAGATTGTGGAGCACATGGCAGCCAATCAGATTTCTGCGTTACATCATTTTATAGTAAGAAAGGGCGGAACTTACAGGTCAGACGTCGTAGCAGTTGTCATGGGGCTTATCAACTGGAGATATAGATATTACTTGGGGACATTACTTGAAGCAGTGGTGGAGCAGATCACTATCCCAAGGAAGTAGCTGGGGCGTAAGGGGGACTAGAAAAGCAGGAGAGATGAAATTTGCTCCAACAAGCCACTTTGATATAGCCAAGGTACTTAGAGAAGGTGATAAACCAAATCAGTGTCTTCCGCAAAGGAAAGACTTGATAATAACTCTTGACTCTCTGACTTCTTTGTTAGATAAGGTTTGTGCAAAAAGATTTGAGATGCCCAGTTCAGACCTCTGGTCCTATCCTAGGTTGCCGCTCGGCTAGACTTCTCCAGCTGACATCCTCATGAGTGCCTCTCTTGCATCCTAGGCCCAAAGATGTCATGATGTAGCTGTAGGCTCGACCTAGGAGTCTAGGAGGCATCAGAAACGCCCATGAGGTGTTGGGCCAAAAATGACGGTCAAATAAGTGACTTTCAGCTGCAAAAGAAGGCTCTACCAGAGGTCGAAACTGAACACTATGAACACTTTTCCTTCCTTATCTGTAATGATAGCACACCTTATACCTTATGATAATATCACAAGTGCCATTAAAGGGTTTTCCCCACTTTTTAAAAGAAGCTTAGACACATCAGCAGCTGCTCATTAGTCGCAGTGCTCCTTTGATACCCTCTCTGGATGTTGATACTAATGGATGTCATAGTAGCGAGAGTAGAGGAGCAGTGCCACTCCTGGAGGTGAATATAGAATTTCTTTTCCTTTTATACCCCACATTGGGCTCTTTGATAAAACATTTTGAAGTAGGGGGGAATCCCTTTAAAGATACTATAAAGCGAATTACACTATATACAGTGGGTTGCTATGTTAGGAAATGGATATGTTCACACATGGCGTCTTGCAGTGTTTTTTTCCTGAAGAAAAGCAGCTGCGTTTTACAACTAACTGTTTTAAAAAAGCACTTCCATCATACTTTATGCCCTCTGAATATATTGCAGTCAGCATATTATATGGCATTATGTACTTACAATTGCTCATTTTTCCCTTCTACCAAAATAATCTTCTCTTTTCCATTAGGTCTATGACTTCACATGACTAAAACTGACTAGCTGAATTCTTCTCTGCTATATGTAGAAACAGGAGGTCAATTTTCCCTGTATGAGTCATGTGTCACAGCAAAAGTCCATGGCAGGGGGAGGAGGAGAAGCTGGGTCAGGAATTGAGGAGGGGAATGATAAATGCAGGGAGAAGAGACTAACTGTTCATACATAAAGCAGATAGAAGAGAAGAATTAGCAGGGTAGAAAGGCAAAATGAGCAATTGTAAGAACACAGTGCTGTATAATATGATGATTGCAATATATTAAGAGGATATAAAATTTGATGGGAGGAGGAGGAAGAGGAGGAAGAAGAGGAGGAGTACTTCTTTAACATGTGCTGTAGACAAGTCACACATGTAGTCTGCAACAAAAACACACTTTTACTGTCAAGTGTGAACGTCGCAGCTGCAGAAAAAAAGGAAAAAAAAATTGTGTAAAAATGTCATGTGCTTGCATTGATGCGTTCACCCTCACAATGCAATTCCTGACAAGTTAGTTGTAACTTACATTACAACCACTGAGACAGATGTGGCAAAAACATCTTGTGACAGAGTATCACAAAAACATTTTATTTAAACGCTGGTTATGTTCCTCTATCTCAGGCTATGATAAGCTTAGAGCAAAAGGTTAGGAAAACACGTATTGCATGTATTGATATTCCGTATATGTGTGTAAGGCTGGGTCACACTTGCAAGCGTGATGCGAGAAACTCGCATCAGTACCCGTTACTGCCGCCCGCACTCGGGACCAAAGTGTGCGGCTGCATGTATTTCTATGCAGCCGCACACTGCGGTCCCGAGTGCTGGGTATTGATGTGAGAGACTTGCGCAAGTTTCTCGCATTGCACTGGCAAGTGTGACCCCAGCCTATGATTGTGTATTTTGTGTAATTTTGTAAGATTTGGCTCAAGTTGCAAAATTGACTATTGGGTCAGCAATATAAATGGCGTCTGCACACAGAACACAAAAGGCTAGGCTACATCACTACTATTTTCTGGGATGAGGGCTAAACAGGCTCGCTTGTCATTAATAAAGTTGGATGACTTTTGCCCCATTCTTGAGTTACATCGTTTTCCATTGACTAAAAATTTGCCCAAGATCATCGGAAATGAACGCAATCGTAGGCAATTCCAGAATTCTAAGCATTTCCAAATCCTGGTTAAAAGCGTAATTGCAATTTATTGGATGATACTTATCAGTGTCGGTCCTAAAAACCTCGCACTCCGGTGGATAATATATACGGGAAGCCACAGGTATGTTTGTACTGGAAGGTCTGTGAAAGCAGGTGTTCCAGGAACAATACTGTCAGCGCCACTAATGAGATGGAAGACAAGCCATGAGGGTGACCTGCAGCCCGCCATTGTTCTGCAGACAAAGATGTAATGATCTACAATGTCTTCCTCCTACTGGAGACTAATGAAGAATAAAACTAATTTGCTGAAGCAAAAATTAATTAGTCACATCCAAATCAACTGCAATTAATGCCGCGAAAGTTTGCAAGTCTGAGCCGACCGAGCTTATTGCAATTTACGCTATAAAAATGCAATCCTAAGCGCCACGTATCAGCAGGTACAATTTTATCAGCGCAAGTGTAATTTGGACTAAATTAATGTGTTAGATACAACTATGGATTCATAAACTGTTAGCGGTTCAGGCAAGAGAGAAGTAATATCTTCATGGGCCATTAAACCTAATACAGAGGTCGAGTTATAGATCAATGGGAGCCGGCACGCGAGGCTGAAGAGATGATTGATTTTTTTTTTTGCGGCTCACCTTAAAATCTATCGGACTTATTGTAATATAGCATTGGGGAGCCCTCATCCAACTCTGGTGGCGGCAATTCAGACACTTGGCACATTTGGACAAATAACACCTGTATTTTTATAAAGGAAATGACTGTTCAAACAAAGCTTGGGTGCTGGGTTCAGCTTTGGCATTGCCAAACCGGTCAGTCCACCTTCACATCTACTAGCTGCCATCTATCTCTGCCCTCCGACGGCTCCTATAAAGCCAGAGATGTCAATCAAGGCAGAGATGTCAATCAAGGCAGAGGGGGCGGGAGAGATACAAGTAGGGGCAAACAAAGGTGCGCTGAACATTTTGGCCAAGGTTGTACTAATAGTCAGTTCTTGGTTTCTACAGTCATTCTAATGCACAGCTCAATACTGCGAAAGATTGATTCCCAAACACATTGTCACATTGCTGGGGCAAACTGTGGAAAAAGGGTCCTTAGGATTTACAAAGAGAAAACACCGTAGTTTGACAATAAAAGGCTTCACCCAACCGCTATCCATGAGTGGAGAAAAAAGTTTTGGTGTTATCATTCATATTCTCTGAAGTATGTATATATGTGTTTGTCTATTTACAGTTGTGCTCATAAGTTTACATACCTTGGAAGGTTAAGAAAGCAAAAAATTCTGCTGGGGTATGTAAACTTTTGAGCACAACTGTATATAGACAAACACATATATATACTGTACACACACACATATACAGAAATTGTGTAATAGAAGCGGTGTTAATAGTTTATTTTGCTATTCTGTTTAAGTGGATCCGTCACCAGAAAAATTAAATAGATTTCTTAAACCTGATGAGGCTGTTGTACTTTCTATGAAAATCCATGTCAGAATGACTGTAGCTGTATGATCCTCTGCGGAAGCTTAAGCTCAATTTCCACCCAGCTAGCCTGATTGACATCCCATCAATGTCCTCCTCACTGCTGAGACCCAACACTGCTCAGTACAAGCTGCAGCTGTCAGCCATGCTGGGTGAGCGCAAACTGTGTACACTTGTACTCATGAGGTCTCGCACAGTTCATAAAATGATCATGCTAATATCAGAATTATGCAATCGTTCTGGTGTGGATTCTCAAAGTAAGAACACCAGCCTCATCAGGTCTGCGAGATTTATCTAATACCGTATTGTGAAATCTGTTAGATCTGCTTCATCTTAGCAATCGGCACAATATAATAAATTGCAGGCTGCATAAAACACTAGAGAATGAAATATAAAGTACAAGTTTACATAACCAAATAACCTTGAGATGATTTGATGTGTACTTATATATTCCCCCACCCGTGTGTTCGCATTTCCATTCAATACTCTAATTATCTGTTTTATTAGAACAGAATAGATATATTTTATTAGTGATATAAATGAGGCGCTGATCCTGAACTAGTAATGATTTTCCGGGGCTGTTTGTATTTGGCGATCGATATGTGTTATTCTACAATACAGAAAAGACAAAGGGGGTTAATAAGGAGCCCAATTACATTTTTTACAAAGCAAACAGTAAAACCCTCTCATCAGTCAATGTGACCCATAGGTGCTATTTCATCTAGCCTACAACTCCACCGAGTTAATGAAGAAAAAATCCAAAAAGGAATATATACGATATAAGAGCGGCATAATTGCTTTCAATGCTCAGAGTATTAATGATATAAAAGAAAGTGTCATAAAATGATTGTCGAGGCAGGGACGCCGAGATCGTTAAGGAAACAATTAGCTGCCATCTTGAGCATAATTATCTGGAAAAGATGGCTCCTTTGGGTCGGCGTTCTTTTTATGTCCAATATACTTGTTCTTTTATCTGGTGTTTACTGCAGAAACCCTTTAACTCCATTTGGCAGGGTGTACGGCGTGAAGTGATGGGCTGGGGATAAGCCAGAACATATGGCTGCATGGATTTGTATATTATACATATGACCAAAATGTGTTATATAGGTTTCTATCAACTATATAAAATAAAGGCAGTACTATGCGAGCAGAGGTCAAACTCGTAGAGATTAAATGGTGTTCTTATTGTCTACTACTATTTATTTTTTATTATTGTTAATAGCTACTGTACATATTCAGAGGCAGAGCAGGACTGGCTGTCTGGCAATTCTCACAAATGCCAGATGGGCTGGTCTGGCTGTGGGCTGCATCGGCCAGCAACATTTTTAATGCTTTTGACATCATTAGGACTCTGATACTGTAAAAAACTGTAGCTGAGCATAGAGCCATCTACAGCTCAGTAAGGCAGGCGGCCGACAATGTCCGCCATGCAAAAACGTTGGCAACCCGAAGCAGATATCAAACAGTGACATCACAATATTTCACCACCCGAGCCAGCCCACAGAATGCAGAGTAGGAATGGGTCACTCCTCGGCACGGGAGCAGGGGGAGACGAGGATGAGTTTATTTTATTCTTTAAGTAATCACAGGGGGATTTTATTAATAGTAATAAGTGGCTCACGAGAGGGTCATAATCAAAAGGAAGGAGGCACAGTGGACACTGTCAAAAGGAGACATGGTGGGGAGACATTATCAAAAGAAGGGGAGGCACAATGAGTGGGACATTGTCAAAAGGAAAGGAAACACACTGAGGGGACATTGTTGATAGGCACACTGAACGGGAGATTTCATCAGAATGGTAGGCACATCGAGCTGGACATTGTCAAAAGGAGGAGAACCACGCTGGGGATGACACTGTTAAACGAAAGGAAGATAACAGGGAAAGGATACTGTCAAAAAGGAGTCACACTGGACTGGTTATTATCATAAAGAGGTACACTGGGACTGGAGGGGTCATTAATAAAAGAAGGGACAATGTGAGAAATTATTGAAAAGAGTCTTGAGGTGTATAATTATTATTAGAAGGTCGAGGGAAATTATTAATATTGTTATGATTATTATGAGGTCCATTACTACTAAAGAGGCCTGATAAACTGAGGACAGGGAGACATTATTATTACAATGAGGCAATGGGGGACACTATTACTGTAGGGTGGTGTAAAACTATAAGGCGGTACGGAGGGACATTATCAATTTGCAGAAGCAGAAAAGGGGCATTACTACTGTGTGGGGAACAAAAGGAGGGCGCTGTTAAAAAGGAGGGCGCTGTTAAAAAGGAGGGAGCTGTTATTTTCCAGGGCACGTGGGAGCATCGTTATTGTTTATAGGGTTGCAGCTCTATATGGTTTGTGTAGAGGTGGTTAAATGTGAGGAGGGGGCTAGAAAAGCAGTGAGACAAAGATATCTGTAGGATACATTCCGCATAGACCATGAATGAATAGAAGAAGTGGTTATGGCAAATGTAAAAGGAAAGGAAAAGTTCATTACTAAGATCAAAGAAATAATAACCGGTGATCTACCATTGCATGTATGGTGGTAATGGATCACCCGCCAGGGCAGTGGGGTTACTCGGTACCGGGCTGGTGTCTCAGAGGGATGTGTCACGGTGGCGGTGACCCGGTCTGTGGCCCTGGGCGTCCATGCAAAAGGGGTGAAACGTGGCTGAATAAAGTTTATAGGTGGATGATACGTGACACCACCTGTTGTGCTTAGCAATGAAGGGGTTAAGCCGACACTGCAGGCAGATCCTCTGGGACAGATGGTATAAGGCAACAAGATGGAAGAGCTCCCCACAGGTAGAGCTGTAGCCCCAGGGCAGTGGTAATAGGTGTTGAGGAAGAGGGTGTAGTGTCTGGCACAGAGATGCAGCAGTGCTGGAGGGTTTGCAGGAAGAGTGCAATGGCACAACAGGGTGCAGTTTCCTTTACCTTTACTTTGCTTTGTAAGTGCAGTCCAGGATTCAGATTACAGATGGAACAGGAGTTGATCAGCCTGGAAGCAACTTAGGAATCTCTCTATGCAAATGGGTTGTGTAGTCGCCTTTCTAGCGCTTATCTGAGGCACTTGCAGTACTGAGTTACACTGAAATTCCCCTTGCTTGCTCTCTTTGGAACTCCCCTCGTATGGCAGGCAGCCATAGCCTCCTCTTTCTGGCTCACACACGTTGCTGCTGTGCCTCCGAGTCTTATGTGGGAACAGAGCATTTACAGCCTTCTCTTCCTCCTGTTTCTGTTGCAGGAACATCAGCATCCATACAACCTCAGATACTGGACTCCAGACCATGCGCTACAGCTAGAAGTGAGCCTGAATTCCGCTCAATACTCCAGCTCCTCTCTCCCACGTCCACACACTTCGCCTTCTCCACACGAACTCCTCTAACTTCCTTTTCCTGGCCACAGAGAGCAGCTCCTCCCCCAGTTTGGTTCAAAGCTCTCTCTGCTGGCCTGGAGTGGGAACTGTGCTGTGTGCTAGATTTACCTGATAGAGAGATCCTTCATTGCTTCCAAGCATGACATCACACTCCCTAGGAGGAAGGTAATCCAGCACCAGACCCTCGAATACATTTTTTGGGATAACGCCTCTCTCAAATGCCATCTCCAAGAGATTTGTCAATTTTGTTTTAAATGGAATAAGGGGACTTTCATGTAATTGAGTCTTTGTTGCGGAGCTGTTTAAATGCCTCACACTCGTATTTCTCTACCGGCCAGATCACCACGTTCCCCCCCTTGCCCGCAGGTTTAATTACCATATCATCCAACATTTTAATCTCCTCTAAGGCCCTAAGATGATCAGGGGCTAGATTATCCCTCTTCTTATTGTTCATAATAGTCTTAAAATCACTAGATACCAACTGGATGAATATCTCCACCTGTGGGCAGAGGGACAGGGAAAATGGTACATATTCTGAATTGTTGTTCTACTTAATAAACTTGTATATGTTTTTCATACAAGATAATTTGTGGACATTTACTCTGTGTGTATCAGGTGTTTTTATACTATATGCGTCAAAGTGGAACAAGCTTCCATTTTTTTTGTAGACAAACTGTCTGAAAAAAAAATGGACGTGTTGCAATGGCTCCATGATCTAGCCTCAAAAATAATGCATAGCACCCATATCAAAAAACAAATGCGTGAAAGCGCCCTTAGTTTTAGTGTATTCTTGGAGAAGTGAGTAAAATCTATGGGACCAGAGGGAGCAGAAGTAAACTTTATAAAAATGTTGGTAGATTCTAGAAACTGAACCCAGGAACAAGTAGTGGCGTATCAGGGGTTATTATCTCTTGAGGCAGGGCAAGAATTGAGCAATAAAACCCTAAATCCCAGTTATAAGCTCTTTTTAGAAAATATTATTGCCTCTGTTGTGACCTTTAAAAATCAATGATGTCCTCTGAGTGCCCCATACAAAATATTGCCACATTGGTATCTCCCCGTTTGAAAAAATAAAATTCAGAGATCAATGCCTAATGGTGGCAGCAGCCTACAGGACAGAAGAGTGAGGCAGAGAGTCCATGGCTCCCTGCTTTACTCCAAGATCCAACTACACCAGCATCTTGTTGACGTCGATACATTTCAAAGTGGTGTTTGTCCAGGTCAGAAGAATATGGCAGGTGCACTGCCGCCCTGAATTTTTCTTTTTTGGCACTAGCGATGCCATTTCCTAGGGGTACAGAGTTTAGAATTGTTAAAAAATGAATAAGAAATAATATAACTTTACTTTCTTTTATTTTGAAATGTTGCACCCTTAAAAATGATATGTCTAGTGTTACAACCCCATGCCACCCCACCCCCTAAAAAAGTAGCTATTGTAAAAAATTGCAAGATTAACAGGTTTTTTATATTAATTAGTGATAAGAAAAACATAAAATAAAATGAAAAATAAGGATTCAACAAGGAACACGGATTTAAACAATAGGTAGTTTTCTGATTAAACATTGGCTTTAACATTGTCTATATTCTACTTAACAAATTACTTTTTTTGGGGGCCAAAGCAAAAACTAAATTATTGGAATGAAAAATTGCATAATTATTTTACAAGCGAATTAGCCGTCGTCCCCATTACGTCGTGTCGCCTTCTTATGGGCACTATTCCATAGAAAAGACTTCTTCACTCTCCGCTCTCGCTTATAACATGAACTGCAAACTCATTAATGCCCTTGTGAATACTGAGCAAATGTAAAAGAAACCACTTTTTATACACAGCAAAAAGGTTACTGCGATCCAGCGTTCTTATAATTGTGCTTAGCTGTAATCTGTACCAGACGACCCAAAGGAGATAATGAACTCAATTTTTTCTTTAAATCTAATATAATTATTTAATAACTGGCTCTGTGTGGCTATTATTTCCATATATTGTAGGGAATAATACATAGGATATGTCTGGGTCCAGGGTAAAGGTCTGAAGCATCAGACAGCTGTACAGAAGCATTAAATTCCCCTTCCTTCCTACCCGCACGGAGGTAAGCCACTTCATGGGCTGAACCAATCATTACGATACGGCAGCTTATCAATTTCCTATGAACTAGTGATATTAATTAGGTATTAGGAGCTATATGCAAGGTGGAACTAATGAACCATAAAACAAGAGGATGTAACCTATTGACTTACTAGGAGCCAGTGCTTCCAAGGAGACATCAGGCACTTAGCACCTACCGACTCTTTTTTTTTCACAAGTCGATGGAAATAGAACACAGGATGGATGGAGGAGGGTCTATAGATAATGAAAATATTCCTTGTCTGCTCTCCATAGGGGCAACGAGGTCAATTAATAAAAAAAAATCTGCTCCCATCCTGGAAGAGCAATTACCAGCAAACTTCAATGATCACTGTCAAGTTAATGGTCTATTCGACCAGTAAATTATATTTAGGGGCATGGAGAGTCCATCCTTAGGGATGTGCAACCATGTGTGTGCTACTCCATTCAATACTGAAGGAGCACCATTGGCACCTGGAGCCCAATTCCTTCCATGGTACCAAAACTTATGGAAAGACAGCAGCACAGTATACAGCTTGTTTGTGGATATCTTGGTACCGATCTGGCAGTGTTCAGGTAGGCACTGTATGACTTATTTAGGTACTGAACACGACTTGCCTATTTTGGAAACATCATACAGAGAGAGCAATCACTGGAGAAGGACATCATGGTCGAAAGAATAGAAGGAACAAGCAAAAGAGGAAGACAAGCAACCCAATGGCTTGATAATATCAAGATAACAGCGGAGAAGACCCTGGTGGCCCTATCTAGGCTTGCACAAGGTTAATCTTCCTACAGATAGTTCATCCATCAAGTCCCCATGACTCAAGATTGAGCCAAAGGCTGTTAATAATATACTGTGAGTGTAAATTAAAGTGAATTTACCACTAAATACTTTTATGATCTATCCACCGGATATGTGATAAATGTATGATCATTGGGTGTCCAACTTTTGAGATCCCACCGATCCCGAGAACTTGGATGTCAAATTCTCCTGTGTAATTGGAGCGGTAGCGCACTTGTATGACCACAGCTCCATTCACTTCTATTGAACTGATGGAACAGCTATCCTTGGCCATCCCAAAGAAGTGACTTTCAAATGGAGAAAGAGATAAGCTTTATTACAAACTTTCTAATATTCACTTGTACCTTTGATTTACGCAAAGTGCTTATTTAAACACATTTAAAGGGAATCGTTGTAGTGTTATATGTTGTAAGGGCAGACACCCAGATTCCAGCAATGTGTCACTTACAGGACTTGATAGACTCTTTGCTTTCTCTGTAGTAAATGTAGCATTGGTCAGAATGTTAAGCAGTGTGTAACCCCGCCCACACCACTGATTGGCTACTTCCTGTGTTCACTGTGAATTGTCAGCAAGCTGCCAATCAGTGTTGGGGGCGGAGTTACACAGATTAGCTAGACTTGCCTGCACATGACACTTAGTCCTGCAGCGATGATCTCCTGCTGTTAAAAAATTTATTGTATAGAAACTACAACACACAGCCTAGAAAGTAACACATCCCTGGAATCAAGATCTCTTGTTCTATATCACACTGCAAAAACCTGCGAACAGATTTCTTTTCCCACAACTCGTCTACTTCCTTAAGTCAAAAATTTTACACCAGTACCTTATGCCAAAAATCCTATTCCAGAGCATAAAATATTACAGGATGCATGGAGGCCAACGTCAAATGCTCCTGATTCATGAAGAGTTGTGTACCTCATCATGAATGAGGAGCCTCTGACTCCAGAACACCCCCCCTCATCAAGATGAGCGAAATAAAGGTTCATGGGTGATTTATCCATGTGTCGCCTCCTGGACAATCCCTAGTTGCCTTCATATCTGCAAAATGCAGAAAAGGAGCTGAATGTGCCCATCACATTCGTAGATACGGTAGATTACGTCGTATGTGTCTGTGCATGCGCTGAATGTGTGTTGCTGACGTTCTGCATCTGTGTGGATGAGAAATCAGCCAGGGAAATGGTCAAGTAGACTACTGCCAATGTTGTGTCTTATGGAAATGGAGACTGCCAGTCTTGAATATTTGCATAGCACATGGGCAACCTTTACATAAAAATAGCTATATTTTTTATTTCACAAATTACATTTTTTTTTCTATAAAATGATTAACTGCTGTAATATATTAGAAAAATATACTTATACCAAAGATTTAAATATTTTTAACATGGGGAAGCCATTCTCCGTTGGAGCACAGGACGGCAGACATTAGGAAGCGGTGATTAGGAGAGGTAATAGACTGTGCTTATTTTATACTAATATATCCAGATACCTCGCATTGTTTGTTAATGCATCTGAATGAGCTCATGTTGAGCAGCGTCGTCTACTCCAAGGTGGAACGGAGCCGAGAAGCCATCATAGGTTTGTGCTCAGTTGAATGCTCTGCTGATTTGATTACAGCTGAATTTCTATATCCTGGAGAAATCCCCAGTGACACCATCAATGGTAATACACTGGCAAAGGAGCAAGACAGGTCTGAAAAGCCCCAGATTTGAAATCCAAGTAATTCTCCAATGTTGAATCATGTGTTCATTATAGGAGTCATATTATGCATTAGCTATTAATGAACAGTATTGAGACACTACAACAAATTAAGTGAAATGCTACACAAGGGGCACTACAAAGTGTGATGTTTTATGGTCTCAAACACTGTGGAAATTGTTTATTGTTATCACCAAGAATGCACAGACAACGTAAGTAATCACTGTGGCTAATAAAGCCTTTTGAGAGGGTGGAGGGCGTAAAAGATAGATTACTCATACCATTGGTGCCGAATTTTGCCAAAAACAACCCCAGCAAAATTGTGTGTGTCCGGGTTGAAAAAGAGGTGGGCATTAGATAAAGTCTGCCTAAAAGTGGGCAATCCTGCTCAATTGTGACATTCCTTGGTGGTCCTCTTGGTGAGCGTTAACTTCTCAATCTTACCAACAGAGATGTTCGTGAGAATGCCATAATACTTACAGAAATTTAATTGATCAACCATGTAATCTGAATGGGAGCCTCCTGGTTTTGTCTGGGGAGATACAGATTTTAGTCAACAATTGTCTAAGTTCTAATGCAAACTTTAGATTGGTCCTATTTCCACTTACTCAACAGGTAGCGCTCCCCTCTTAAGAAACCAAGAGAGAGGACTCTAGCCTAAAGGTGAAGTCTTTCTCTTCTACCAGTCAGGGAAGTGAGAACAAATGCTTGAGGCATACAGGTGACTTGATTTTACGGTTGCATACAAAGAACAGATGTAGCCAGGTTTATTACGACTCACAACGCACCGGTTTGATAACTTGTCATAGATGTTATTCCACTTAAGAGGATCAAGATTACTTAGCAAGTCAATGACTGATGACAAATTAGGTGTTGAATTACACTTTTTGTGCTAAGATATCTCCATGGAGGGTCTCCATGGACCCTCTGCCACATATAAAAGGAACTTTGTAACCTAGTTGGGGTAGAAATTCTGTATTAATGCCCAAGAACCCTTAAGGGGGTTTAACACTTAGCGATATCGCTAGCAATATCGCTAAAGCGTCACCGATTTTGTGACGCAGCAGCGATATCGCTATGTGTGATACTTACCTCCGACTGGCTCCCCCGCTGTCTGTCGCTGATCGCGCGAGATCGGCTGGGTCCATTTCTCGTCGGGCGCTTCCTGCTGGCGCCGACGAGCAATGCGTGGACGCGGGCGGGAAGACGTCAGCATCGCTTCGTGTGAAAGGTAAGTAATGACCGCTGCTGCGTCGCTACATCGCTAGTGAGATCTGCCTGTTTGGCAGCTCACTAGCGACCATTTAGCGATGCACCAGTGATCCTGACCGGGTCGTATCGTGGTCGGATCACTGGTGCATCGCTAAATGTAAAGGGGCCTTTATTGTACAACTACTATCACTGAATCAATAGTCTGAAAAATGATTTAACAGAGACCATATCTGATTAGAAACAATAATCCTTACCTATTAATATATGTTGAGGGTCACTTTTTACTCCAATTCCAGCACTTGTGCTTGCAGCAACCTCAACCCTATACTGTATCCCGGGAAAAAGGCCTCCGATCACCACCGACCGAATGGCAGCATCGACAGTCTTGTTGATGTGGAACCGTGTCTCATTGCCTAGACACCATATCTGTAATGATTTAATTAAAACAATAATGAATTATTATTAATAGAGAAGAAAGTGGACGACCTGTTGAAGTGCAATGTAAGTGCGAAACGATCGTCGTCTGTATTTGCTCCATGGTTTTATCTGCCTACGGTTGGTAATTTGATGCCACAATAAAGGATATTCTTTCCACGGGACAGATTGTGCCTATCCCCTTTCTTCTCTATGGATATACAGACTATTTTCCTTGGAAGTGGCACCCATAGTCCCTGATGTGTGTGCAGCTTCCTTAACCCGAGGTCACACAGCTGTGCCTTTGTCCTGCTTTATTCCTTCTATGGTATGTGAATTATTATTAAGTTTATCATATTTTTATAGTAAATACAAAGATATCATTAGAAATCTTCCACAATGACGTAATTGCAATGACTCCGGAGAGTTGATACATAGGAGATATGTGAGATAATGGTGCTCTTCTAAAGAAATAAGCTTTTACAAATGTACTCCAGATTTTTGACCTATAAAAACACTTGAGCCCAGCACTGAGAACTGAATTGGTTGAAGAATAAGAAAAACATTTATTTGATCTAAAATAACTACTACTAAAACTCCCATATGTTTTCCATCTGCAACTGAAGTATATCCTTTAATTGCTTCTTATAACCAGTAAGGATTCCCTTCTGTTGAGAACACTGTACTAGAAGTAATATGGAAGGACGATGTGAAATAAGTGGTGTCAAAGGGAAACATTTCCGCTGAAAATTCTCTTTTTAGTTAAAATCCAAAACTATTTACAAAGTCCAAATTCTTCTGGTCGGATAAAGCACGGACGTAGTGGGGACCACAGCTCGGACCTTGTGATTACATGGGGTCCAGGTGCAGGTAGAACATCTATGTCTCAAAGTTTTGGATCCTTAATAAAAATAATCTAAACTTCATGTAGTCCAAATAATAATTTAGTTTTGTAAGAGCAAAAAAGTGATATACTCTCTGCCACAGGAAAAAGAATTGATTAAGCTTTTTTCATGCCTATGATATTCATAGTCTTATAGATCATCAGACTGGAGAATTTCCAACTTATGGTCAACTATGGTCCCATTATTGCTTGATACACTGCACAGTTCTCCTTTTCTCAAAGTTGCTGCTGATGGGGGAGCATGTGACCAGATCTGTCCAGTTTCTTCCAATTAAAATACATTGCACATGGAAAGCTGCATTTCTATTGGAGGAGGCTGACAGGTCTGGTCACATGCTCCTCCTCCAGCAGCCACTTTGAGAACAGGAGAACTGTGCAGTCTGTGATGAAGGAGGAGAACCTGTAATATGTATATTAGTAAGTGCCACAAAATCGTGTCCTCGACACCTTAGTAAAAATATAGATAAAGTGGCTAACTCCTTTAAGATTCATAAACAAGAAATCTAATATACATTATCATTCCCCTTATTCATTACGTGACAATTGCCAAAATCTATAAATTGCAGGCATCAGTTTGATTTCGGCTTTACCCCAGCTCATAATAATCTCCATGCTTTTGACGGCTATTGGCGTTATGAAAAAGTTAATCATATGTTAATCTGCCTTAAACCTAATATGAAGAATGTAAAATGCCCCCACCATCAAGATGAATTTCCGAAATCAGTAAGTATTGACAGAGGTGAAGCCGAGGTTAATATCTGCATGGGGGTTAATAAATCTTGATGCAATATTGATCTTGCCAAATAAATAGACACATAATGACTATGTATTTTGAGATCTTACATTTGCACAAAGGATAATCTCTGGGAACAAGTCAAATTCACCGTATTACTGACGATAGTAATAATACGCTTGTTGGGCTCAGATGGAAGATAAAAATGATATTGCTTTCCAAAATTGAGTAAGCAACATAATAAGTAAAGGAATAAATTCCACATTATTCGTGTATTTTATTTTATTTAGTTTTATTTTTTTTTACAAATTGGGCTTTGCATTCTGTTTGTGTTGTAAAGAAGAAAACAGCATTACCCGGTAGTCCTGAATTATTCCATTCTGGTGATCGGATGGAGGGGGGTCCCAAGAGACGCTGATACTTGTGCTATTGTTGCTCCCAACTGTCAAAACTGTAACAGACTGCGGTGGAGCACTCGGGGCTAGAGCAGGTGAAGAGAAAAATAGGAAAGAGACATTAATCCTTTGAGCTGAAGTCTCATTTTTAGTAACCGAATGTATATCCAGGCATGCAGAACCCTTTGCTTAAGATCCCTGCGGACTTGAATATGCAAACATAGCAAGGAGCCGAGCTTGAAATATTAGCTGTTGTGATAACATCTGTTTAATAAAAAGGAAGCATTCTGCTTATTTGTTCTTCAGCAAAAAATCAAAAAACCTTCCCATTTATTACCATGCAGTCGTGCCATTCTCTGTATGATACGTTGCTTTTTTACAGATTCTAAAAATCATTCATGAAAATATTTGCACTATAGATCTGGGGTAGATTTATAGCACACTATGATTTATACAGATCGGTGATTTTATGCTCCAGCCTTTATCCAAACTTTGCTGACGTAAAATGCCTCAAATGTGGTTTTAGTGGAGAGATCACGGTACCTGGGCTGCGGTTGCGAGAATGAAGAATCCTCGATGGTATAAAATTAAGATTTTTATTACACGAGCTGGACTGGTGCCTTTTTCATGGTAAAACCATTGGGGTTTTTTACCTTGAAAAAGGCAAGAGTTGGGCACTGAAACACATTGATGGAATGGAAACCTTAAAGAGGTTGTCCACTACTTTAACATTGATGGTCAAACCTTAAGATAGATCATCAGTGTCTGATCGGAGGGGGTGTGATACTTGACAACCCTGCTGATCAGCTGTTTCTGGTGTCAGCGGCGGCTGAAACTACTCAGTTACGGAGCTGCAAGGTGCAACTCTATAGTGGTCGCGGCCGGGTTCTACACATCCGCCCCCTTTTCAAATCAATAGGGGATGTACTGTACCTGGCCCTGGTCGATATTACTCATCATGGTTGCGCTTTGCAACTCCATAACTGCCGTGTGTCGCCTCTCCACTGATCAGCCATTATTTACCCCTATGCTCGTGACAGGTTATCAATGTTAAAGTAGAAGACAACCTCTTCAATTTTACATCATTGAGGATTCTTCATTTCTGCCAACACAACTCAGGTACAGTGATATCTTGACTAAAGTAGATTGATATCTGGAAGAATGTTTCCTCCAGCCACTGGGCTGTAGACGGAGATTCTGAGGCTCTGATAAGTGTTGTGTCCCCACACAAGCACCCCAGGGGAGCACTCCCATCACTCTCACTCTCTCTTATTTCTCTTGTGGCATTGCCCCATTGTGTGCTTCTCCCCCAACCAAACCAAATGTAGTTAGCAGCACACTCACACAAATTTTGAAAATCTTTGGCTCTCCTTACACAGAGCTGTCACTCGGATTTCCTTCATTTGTGCAGACGTTCAATGTACTGTCCTTACCCTGTATTTAAATACCTTGCCACTGCTAAAGTGATTGTTGGCTCCCTTTGACACCCATCACATGGGCAAAGGTCCCAGTTTCCCTTCCTAGATGAAATTGCTGTTTTATAAAAAAAAACTTATGGAATCAATAACACCAATAATTTCTAGTGGCCTTCAGTTACAAGAATCCACATTTGCATGAAATAGCCAGCGTTTTATATTTTTTTCCATTGTCCATCTACTGTGTTGAGTCCAGGTACTCTTCAATCAATTCCATAAAATCAAATCAATATCCAATGTATAGAACTCAGGCTTAGAAGACAAAATGTCTATTGATTTCTCTGCTTTTCTCAGGCTTTTGCAGATTCAAACATCCAAGGCCAAATTACATGAATGTAAAAAGAAACAAAGGAAAGGTAATAAAAGGAGCCCATGCTTGATGAATCCCAATACTTAGTTCTTTACTTTCAATCTGTGTTTTACGGGCACCATGTAAAAGACCCCATCAACGGGACATCTTTGGACAAACATAATTTCAACTCTTGATAATCCAAGCCAGAGAAAATTCATGGGTGGCACTCTGTGATCCCATAAAACAATTCTTCTTTATTCAGGATAATCAGTACATTGTTGCAGGGGAGCAGGTACAACGATGAACAATGGCCATTTTGCATCGATCAGATGCTTCAACGGGTCTAAGTACTTGTACCTGCTCCCCTGAATCCATGTACTGATTATCCTAAATAAAATCTCCCAAATAAAAAGCGGTGGCTATCAGTCAGTCTTATAAAAGCAACAGCCATCAGATGGTTTTCCCTTTTGGGTGGAGTATACCGACAATCCAACTTATAATGGGGCAAAATAGACGATAGGTAATGAGTAATGATTATCAGGAGCTTTTACTAACACTAATATTATTCCTTCCTATAATAATGGAGCCATATTCTGACTAATTCAGACCAGACGCTGTTGAGTTTAAAAGGGCCATAGGCAATCCAGAAGAAGGACCACCTATGCTATGCAGACCAGGTGCTACTGCAACTCCTGCATCCACTATGGTTACACCCTTGGGTTCATGGTCTCCATAATTTGCAAAAAACCTTTGAAAAACATACTGATTTTGGTGTAGGGTGTTTTTTACTAGATAGCTTGAGATTGTATTGAATTGTTATCATGACAAATTGTAGTACTTAACACAATTCAAGAAAAGTTAAGAGTGGGCACATCTGTAGCCAAAGACTAAGGGCCAAATGCCTGGTCAGAAAAACTACACTACAAATTGTAGATATGTCATCATGAAGAAACAGTCAGTATAAATTCCCATAAGCAGCTATACCTCCGCCCAGGTGGAACTCCCATAACCACAAATCATTAGATTGTAGATGGTCTACACACGCTGTAAAAGCAATTGACTCTTTCTCTACTTACTCTTCTGTGTAAAACTACTGCAGCAATTTAAGAGAATCAATTACAGAATCTGGATCACAACATCTCAGAGAAATTACTCATTAAACTTAATTATCCTTGGTAGGTATACATTGAGGCAGCCGGTAATCATATATGCACCACGACACCATGTATTGTAAGGGAAATGTACAGAGTCACCTTCCCTGTAGTCAACGCTTCTCATGGTCTACTGAGTCTGATTTTCATTTTAGTCTAGAATGATTTCTAAAGTAATTTTGTTATCAGCAGTTGCCAGTGGAAAAGTATTTTTGTAGAACATTTTGTTATTTCTCTGGACATTTTGAGAGGTAAGTGTCTTCTGGTGGACATGTGCGAATTAACCCTGCTGAGACTCGTTTAAGAAGTTGAGTTGTAGACCACCTACTGGTCGGATTGTACCCATCATCAAGCTACGTTTAACTTTTTCCTTCTGAAATGCCAAAACACTTTTCCTATCTTCAGAATTTCTACTTTTTGATCCCTTATTGGATATTCTTCACTCATCAAACTTGTATTTTCAGCTCAAGTATCATCAGTCTAAGCATCTAACTCTTATATGGGAAGACTGAAGTGATTACCAGACATTTAATTACACACCTGTGCATCTGCTATAAAAAAAAAAAAAAATTGGCATAGAGCATACCTGGCACAACTTTATCGTGTGCTTTGTGAGGTAGAATACGGGATATAAAATGCAAATGTTCTAGACAAAAACAACCAAGTTGCTAGAATAAATCATGCCATTCAGATGTGTCTATCCTTCCCTATACTCTTAGTTTGACATAAGCCAAGATAAGCTGTGCCATTGCAATATGGCCAGCTTTGTAAAAAAAAGTATGATTTTTTGAAAGTCTGGCGAGAGATTTTTATGCTGCATGTGTCCATATCTGGTCACCCAGTGATTATGGTGGACATTGAGGCCCGTCATGAGTTTTGCTAGAATGTTATGACAATGCATAGAATTTGTATCGTTAAGTATTGAAGTTAAATTTGCAAAAATAGTGAGCTCAATGCAAATCAAATTTGCTTTGAATTTCACAAAAACAAATTGGATTTGCCAGATGTTTTCATGCTTTGGTTCATGGGAATCCAGCAAAATGGCTGGATTCTAAAGGAGTGAAAAAAGGTTTCAAAAATAGGAAAGTTTAATATCCACCTGTCACTGGCTCTCATCTTGTCTGCACAGTTCCCCCTCTCCATTTGGTCATTTACAGCCCCACCCCCCAAAAAAAAAATTCTTATATTGAATACTAGGTTAAAATATCTCCCACATATTGAATGGCACCATTGGAACATCTAGGCACATAGGGTCCCATGTAGCTCCATATGGCCACATGAGAACTAGAAAAAAGTGTTTGATCAATGGCTATGCTTACAAAGATCACACACGGTATGGTTTGTCTGTGAAGCAAAATTACTATATAAACTGAATTACGATGTTTTTTATGATTTTTCTTTTTTCATAAAATAGGACTCAGTAGAAATCAAGTAGCAGTAGCTGTAATTTATACTGACGCTGTAAAAAACCCTCACAAGATGGTGAATTTAAAAAAAATATATACTTGCCAATATTCTTCTCTGGTGGTTACCTATCTTCTCTTGCTCGTACGGTGATATAAATTAAACCACTTGTCTGGGGATGCTGTGGTTATTAAATAGACCACATTGCAAGACAACATTTTTTAAAGTGTTTTCTCATTTCCCTTGCTGCTGGTTTGTGGAGACACAGACCTGATAGTTGACAGGTCAATTATTTCACAGCTGAGCTGCCTTCCACAAATGTGCAAGGACCCAAATCGCTGCTCATCTTTTTTCCTCCACAACCAAAGTGAATCCCATTTGTTACTTTCGCAAGGCCAAAGAGGTGGGAGATGGATCCTTACTAGATGGTGACAAATGTCATCTCCAGATAAAAAAAAAAAAAAAAAAAATCTAACTGGGGGGAAATTAATTTTTGGATGGTGGCCTTTGATGTACCATTCTATATCAAAAGTAATCCGGTGAAAGTTGGTCTTCTTTGGAATGTGTCAAGTACCTTTGATTTGTTCATCTCTCTTTTCATGGTTTTATATGAGGCCGCTCTGTCGCCTCTCAAGGGATTGCTATTTTTATTCCGGAGACTGCTGCCTTATCTGACAATTTGCGATGAGCTATACGCGAGGCTTTACTATAGGTTGTTTTTTCCTGGAAGGAAACAGTACTCAATCAAAGAGACCCAGTGTTTTACTAAATGCACACGTTGTAGCTTGCGGTATTTCTCGAAACGTTTAACAGTTTCATATACGTAGTGTGTGAAAAACAACACAAGCTTTATCACATTGAATTGGGAATGACCAATAAAGTGTTAAATTATAAAAATGATAAAGATTTCAAGCCATTCTAAAAGAAGCAAAAAAATCATGTGTGCTTTAATGGGGTTGGCCAAGACATAAAATTGGATGACCTATTCCTAGGGTCTGTAGGATCGCGATAAACTGCAATACTTGGTAGTGGCCACTAAGCATTGCACAGAACTGTGGTGTCCTGCTCCGCGCATCGCTTACATATGGCCGTTGCAGGAGCAGTTAGCTGATCGGTGGGGATGCTGGGTGTCAGATCACCACCAATCTGTGGATAAGTCATCAATGTGTTAGGGCCCAGTTACACATATTAATGTCCATGCGATCCCACCGACGATCCAACGTGGATGGGATCGCTGGGACATAGCTGATCGCTGGTGAGCTGTCACATAGACAGACCCACCAGCGATCAGGACCAGCGAGCAAGCTGGTATCCTAGGTAAACAGCGGATAACTAAGAGCCGCGCGGCTCTTAGATACCCGCTGTTTACATTGGAAACCATCTCTCTGCCACATGCTGCAATGCGCGCTGGCCAGCGGGAGACCAACGATTAAAAACCGGCCAAGGATGTTCCAACACGATCAGCAATACCCGGCAGGGGGGCGGGTCGAAGATCCATGTCACACACAGCGATGTTGCTGGCGAGATCGCTGTGGCGTCACAAAATCAGCGATCTTACTTGCCATCTCGCTGTGTGTGACGGGGCCTTTAGTTCCAAACAAGCCCTTTAAATCAAATGTAATTTGTCAGCAGATTTTGCCATTTAATATGAGAGTAGCATAATGTGGAGGCAGAGACTCTGATTCCAGTGATGCCTCACTTGCTCATCAGCTTGCTGTAATTTCAGGGGTAGAAAATCCAACGACGTAAAAATATATAAAACCATTATTAACCATTATTAATTGGTTCCATGATTTATTTGTGATGAAGCTTTTGTTTTAAGACTTCCAAATAAATGTGACATTTTATATATTTTTACATTGCTGGACTTTCCACCTCTTTGAAGCATCTACTGAACCCTGAATTTAACATAGCTAATTAGGATTCCAAGCGAGCTGTAATTTGGTGAGCTGACTCCATCTTCCCTTTTCACTACCATTTTTATTCAGTGTTTTATCAGCAGAAGATTATCACTGCCAGACTAGTTGTCATGTGCCAGGCAGTCCAGCTAATCTGTATAACCCCACCTCCACCAGGGATTGACAGCTGTCAGTTCACAATGTACACAATCTGACCACTGCTACATCTACAGAAAAACAGGGATTCTATTTCAAGTACAACAATAATCCAGTAAGTGACACATTACTGGAATTAGGGTCTCAGCCTCTTAAATCATGCTGCTCTCAGTTTACATAGCCAACTGCTGGAAAATTCCTTTTAATTGTCTGGATAAGAAAACCTATTTTCAAAAAACTTATTAGGCAATTCTGAATTAATAAAGTTCTCTGCTCATGTACCTGTACTTTATTTATAAACCAACATGGGGGTTTGGTAAATTTACAGATTTGAATGATAAACTTGCACTGCTTTATATTGCCAGTGGGGGCACTGCAGGGAAGCAGAGTACTTGGTTAGATTCCGCAATCAATTAAATCTGATCACTTTGGATAAAGCAGTGGGGTACACCTAAGCACCAATATTTTGCAGATTACATAGATATGTACCAAAGTTCACATCTCAGGGTAAAGGCTTTGGATTAGTTTTTATCTGCCTTTTTTTTAAAGGGAATCTGTCACCCCATTTTTGGCCTACAACTATGCAGCCACTGCTATCAGGGGCTTATGTACAGCATTCTGTAATGCTGTAGACAAGCCCCCAATTTAACCTGAAAGAGAAGAAAAATGAGTTAAATTATACTCACCCGGGGATGCGGTCTGGTCCGATGGGTGTCGCGGTCCGGTCCGGCGCCTCCCATCTTATAGCAATGACGTCTTCCTCCTTGCTTCATGCTGCACTCCTGCGCAGGCATACTTTCTCTGCCCTGTTGAGGGCAGAGTAAAGTACTACAGTGCGCAGGCGCCGGACCTTTCTGACCTTTCCCGTCGCCTGCGCACTGCGGTACTTTGCTCTGCCCTCAACAGGGCAGAGAAAGTACGCCTGAGCAGGAGCGCAGAATGAAGCAAGGAGGAGGACGTAATCTCTTGAAGATGGGAGGTGCCGGACCGGACTGCGACACCCACAGTACCCGCCCTGTGTAACTATAATCTAACTTGTTTTTCTTATCTTTCAGGTTACATCGGGGGCTTAGCTACAGCATTACAGAATTCTGTAGATAAGCCCCTGATTGCGATGGCTGCATCTTATAAGCCGAAAATGGGGTGACAGATTCCCTTTAAGGCATGTTACTTATTAAAATAATTATGAAAAAGGTTTATTTTCATTTATTGCTTATAAAAGTATTTAGCCATGCACAATATGGATATAATTTTACATGAATATTAAAGCACCACTCCAGCAATTTATACTTTTTTTAGCACTGGAGTGGTACCACTAATCTAAAGTGACAGCCCCAAGTCTTATACTTACCCAGTGCTGTCTTCACCTTTTATCAGCACTCTGGTCCCACAGAGCCATCTTGTGACCGTGACTTCTAACTGTCAGCGGTACCGGTCACTGACTCCTGATGTAAGTCTATGAAAGCCACAATGAGGATCTCATAGATTTGCATTGAAAATTGACCTACGGCTTGCTTCCGCAAACACATGAGCGATCCAGTAGATCACACCCTGCTGAAGAAAAAACCTATGCGGAACTGATAAAAGGTGAAGACGGTGGCTGGTAAGTACAAGACTAGGGGCCGAGACGTTAGCTTAGAACCACCAGTCCAGCAGTGCAATGAAAAAAAACAAAGGCTGGAGTATTGGTTTAAAGAAAACAAAAATAAATTCCTGGCTACCGTTGAATGGCTGCCATGTAATATTTGATTTCCATTGCAGTAGGCAGTGAAATCAGCTGATTGCCATGAGTTTGAGAAGCGGTGTCGGTAGAGGTCCAGCTTCAATTTTTAAATAGCATCAAAAAATATTCTTGAAATAACGTATTTTTTGAAAATGGGCAAATTCAGAAATAACCAATATTCACAGCTAGTAAAATAGTTGTCAGCTCTACTCCATCTCTTGAACAGATAAATCAAGGAGAATGTGGCATAATGAAGAGTTTACTTAGTAACTCAACAAGGTCCAATATGAAGAAATTGGACCTTGAAACACATAAAATTGATGTCAAGGGCAAAGCAAATACAACATACTGGTGCCAATATACACAATATTTCATTGCTGGTTGACTTGAGTGCAAATATGTCAAACTTTGTAAACTGTGAAATCGTTCTGCCAGAGCAACAGTTAGACACCGATTACCTTCAGAGCTTGATGACATTTGACAGATGATAAAATTATTTATCACAGATGCCACTAAGCAATGGCAGCAGGTAGCGTCGCTGAAGGTTACATTAATCTGTGCAACAGATCGAGCCTTGCGACTTTCACATATCTGTCGGCCATAAACATCTTTGCTCATTACCGCGAGTCTAGTAGCACTTTAAGTGTCCTTTAAAGTATGAAATTACCACTACACTGGTTGTAGGGTGAAGCATTGAATGAAAATGTCATCCACAGATTTTAAGTGAAAAGCAAAAACATAACTTGCCATGAGGAGTTTGATGAAAGATAAAGAAAAAACTTCACGAAGGACAGCTCAAGATAATCTTACTCGAAACATATTTACACACAGAATCCCTGTATCAGGTCTCCTAAAATTGAAGATTGACATAAAGGCTTTTTTTTTTAAGATGTCAAGACCCCTTTTAGTTGATATGGAGATTTATCTTGCAGCCGCTGCACAATTTATTAAAAATAAAATCAGCAAAAGTCAATTTCCAATCTCTTAGAAGGTGAGATAATAAGGCAAATGTATGCGGCTCTTAAGCTCCTACCTTCTTCCGTTGTCCGGGCCGACTTTGACTCGCTATCCATCCCTTGAAACTCATTGAAATAAGGTCGAACTTTAATCTCATAAGTAATTCCTTTTTTCAAGTTGGAGATCACAGCACTACGTTCGGCTGGAAACTTGACCTCAAAGTTCTGCCATGTCGATGGAGACTGCAGACCGGTTGTCTGACGGTACATCAGCCGGTACCCTTGTATGAACTGGGACTGACGATCCACCTGAAGTCATTCAAAATGGAATAACATGTTACTGCTGAGTGCAATAACAAATTTGCTCATTTAGTTATGTTCATTATTTTTTGTTTTGCTTTCTTCAGGGATAAAAAGCACAACTGTAGAATGAAATATCAGTTTTTCAGAAGCTCTCAGGATCCCTTTTAAAATTCATACAATGGATGGACTAGCACTAAATATTAGTAGGGTTTCTTTATAAGTGTGAAAATGAAAATAGACCTTGGTCAACTTTTCTAATAATCTCGATCAGGCATACAAAATCATTTGACCAAATGCTCCAAACGTTCTGATATCAAACATGCACCCTTATGCACTAGTCTAAAGCTGACGACATTAGCAGATATCAACCATAATGAGGATCCAGTGGTTGGAAGTTACAAGCTAAAGATCGTTTTGGCCAATCTATGATGCCTTGCTATTTTCTGGAGCCATGCATGAATTTTTTGACAGGTACTCAAATGATTATTCCATGAAAGACATTTCATCTTTCTGTAACAATTCTCACTTCGGTAACACATCAGTAGTTACTTGGCTGCTGTCTTTGAACATGTAGAGCTGCTTTCATCAGCTACAATGGTCAATATAGTTTGAAATGTTTATGGGTGTGTTGGCATAATGATTGGCTAACACAGTTATGCATCCGCCAACTAACAGCTATCTAATTGGTATAATCACCTCATTTGGGGTCCAAAACTCATGCTCCTAACTCTTAAGGTCGTGATATACATTAGAAAAAAGTAAGATAATGACTGAATAACCATTGAACCACTGATAATCTGCAAATTAAATGCAGTCCTACACTTATTAGTCTATTATAACCATTCCAGTCCTTGCAACTGGTCATATTTGTTCAATGATATGTTCAAAGAATGAAGGATCTTCTGAGATCTTTGAAAAAAAAAGTTATTTTACCAAATGATCATTTATACAGGCAACTATTGAAGGAATATGTAAAATATGGCAGGTGGTAGTGTTCAGTCATCAGTTGGCTTAGAGAATGGTTCTTTATAATATTTGACCTGATGAAATATCATTTTAGTTGATATTGTCTACGTTGGTCAACTTCAGATTAATATGTATGGACACCTTCAGGACAAAGTCTACAGATACTTTTGGTTTTATTATTGACCACTAGCTAAGGAAAATGTTGAAGTTATTGTAATTAGTCAACTTATTCTGGCAGTATCTTGGAAACAAACTATAACTACCTGTAATTACTCAATTTATTGGCCAACTATCAAAAGCTTATTGGTAAACCCATATGAGTAGAGTTGAGCGATACCGTCCGATACTTCAAAGTATCGGATCGGAATGGATCGGCCGATATTAAAAAAAGTATCGGTATCGCCGATTCCGATACCGGAAGTCCCATTCAAGTCTATGGGACTTCCGGTATCGGAATAAGAAAAATCCTGTTTTTCCCTTGTACAGCCTCTCTGGGGTCTGTACGGGCCTTTCGGGGGGCTGTGCCGGCCTGCCAGGGGGTCTGTGCAGGCTCCGGTGGTCTGTGCCGGCCTGCCGGGGGGCTGTGCCGGCCTGCCAGGGGGGCTGTGCAGGCTCCGGTGGGCTGTGCCGGCCTGCCGGGGGGCTGTGCCGGCCTGCCAGGGGGGCTGTGCAGGCTCCGGTGGGCTGTGCAGGCTCACTTTATGCCATTGCTGTGTGGGAAATTCCCACGCAGCAATGGCATAAAGTGAGACTAGGGACTTTTTTTTTTTTAAGTGGCGGAGGAATACAGTGCGGAAGGATACCTACCTTCCGTCATTGGATTCCTGCAGCCCGTAGAGAACGGCAGCAACAGCTGATGCTGCCGTTCTCTACCCAAGATCGTCGTGGGACACACTCGTGGACTGCTTCGGATCGTGGGTGAGTATTTTTGTGGTTTGTTATGTTAATATTTATTCCGTAAAAGACAATGGCTTCGGGGAACAATGTGACAAGTATTGGTAAGTATGTTACTCTATGTTATATGTACTGTATGTCTATGTATGTATTGTATGAATGTATTGTATGTAGTATGTATGTAGTATATATGTGGTATGTATGTAGCATGTAGTATGTATGTAGTATGTATGTAGCATGCATGTAGCATGCAGTATGTATGTAGCATGCATGTAGTATATATGTAGTATGTATGTAGCATGTAGTATGTATGTAGCATGCATGTAGTATGTATGTAGTATGTATGTAGTATATATGTAGCATGTAGTATGTATGTAGTATGTATGTAGCATGCATGTAGTATATATGTAGTATATATGTAGTATGTATGTAGTATGTATGTAGTATATATGTGTTATGTATGTAGTATGTATGTAGTATGTATGTAGTATATATGTGGTATGTATGTAGTATGTATGTAGTATGTATGTAGTATGTATGTAGCATGTAGTATGTATGTAGCATGCATGTAGTATGTATGTAGTATGTATGTAGCATGCAGTATGTATGTAGCATGCATGTAGCATATATGTAGTATGTATGTAGTATGTTTGTAGTATGTATGTAGTATGTATGTAGCATGCAGTATGTATGTAGCATGCATGTAGTATATATGTAGTATGTATGTAGCATGCATGTAGTATATATGTAGTATGTATGTAGTATGTATGTAGTATGTATGTAGCATGTAGTATGTATGTAGCATGCATGTAGTATGTATGTAGTATTTTTTTTTTTTTTTTTTTTTTTTTTAACATTTAACACATTAGCCTGATGATGGGACTACTACTGTCCCATCATTGGCTAATGTGTCAATCACTGTCATGGTAGCAGGCATCGCCAGATGGGACTTGTAGTCCCATCGGACGATGCTTGCACAGACCCCCGGACATCAGCACAGCCCCCCGGCAGGCCGGCACAGCCCCCCGGCAGGCCGGCACAGACCCCCACAGGGTGCACAGACCACCGGCAGGCCGGCACAGCCCCCCGGCAGGCCGGTACAGACCCCCACAGGGTGCACAGACCACCGGCAGGCCGGCACAGCCCCCCGGCAGGCCGGTACAGACCCCGGGCAGTCCACACAGCCCCCCGGCAGGCCGGCACAGCCCCCCGGCAGGCCGGCAGAGACCCCCGGAAGGCCCGAAATGACGGCGCATCATGATGCGCACACACCGCGCATCATGATGACGTCAGGCTGTCAATCAACTTTGAACTTCCGATTCCGATGCCGACTTCCGATATTGAAAAAATATCGGAAGTCGGTATCGGAATTCCGATACAGCAAGTATCGGCCGATACCCGATACTTGCGGTATCGGAATGCTCAACACTACATATGAGGAATCTATTGTTTCTTTACAGTGTATGGGTATATTGTACACTATATAGTCCCTGATATTGACTTTACAAACTTGAAAAAAAGAGGCGCTCCCTGTATATTATCGCAATATAGGGTAAGAAGACAACTGGAAATTACCTGCTCACATGAGTGGGTTGTGTCCCAGCACAACTCCATAAAGCATGATGATGAACCAATTAAAAAAAAACCTGCTGCTCTGGCCGCGAACCCACACCATGGTGAGGAAGGAACTGAGAGAACTGAAGAAAAAAAGAGGTTGGATCCGAGCACCTCCAAGGAGAGTCAGAGACTGGACATGCATTAAATGGGAAGTTTATTCATAAAACACAGGTTCAACTTCTTACTCATGTTACACCTGAGGAAGAAGTTGAACCAACTCCGAAATACGGTGTATGGCTAAACCTCCCATTTGACGCACGTAGTCTCCGATTCTTCTTGACAGCACCCGGATTCAACCACTTGTTTCTTCAATACTCTCAACTTTAACTTTAGGAGAATGTGTGTTGACTGAATATATTTTAAACTGAGAATTGGTCTAAGGCTCATTTATTTAAAATATTTTTTATATATTCCCTCTGAGCCATATAACATGTCATAGCCATTAGGAGAAACATTCATTCACGGTATAAATTTTAAAGAACCACCTAACTTTCTTGACTGGAAGCAATGAAGTGCAAACTGAAAACATATTGTGGTAGCTTGGTCTAAAGTCATGATTTAACAATTTATATGACGCTCATGTTTTCAACTTTTGAGAGTGGTGACCACTTACAAAGATTGAAACCAAATGGGACTTAGCAAAATAGTTCAGACTTTAAGAAAAGACAGAGTTGGATAGCCATGTGTTTATCATTTAAACTGTGTCTTGGGATCCTTTAAGATAAACCCTAATAGAATAAGTAGACTTAGCTGTTTTAAGAAAAAATGAATGACAACTGAAGTGATGCAAATTGCCTTAATTAGTAATCTGACTTCAGAACTGGTGAGCAGCTTCATAACTTTCCAATGGACTGAATAAATCCAGTCTTGAGCAGGGAGGCTCAACACTATTCAACCTGTCAGGTCCTGTCAATACAATTAGCATTGAGTGTTGACAGAAAGCACAAAATAGTTCTATTAAAAGACAGGCTTCAAATTTGGTAAAAGCTTGAGTTCTTTTTCCTAAAAAAAAAAAAAAACATTGAGCCAAAAGAGTCTTTATTCTTTAACAAAAATCTATTCACATTGTGATTCATCCTGGTCCATGAAAGTAATTGTTTCCTTGTTTTTTTATGTCAACTAAATGTTTTAGGCAACTTCTGATATTGTAAAACTAGATTATACACAGGTGCTTCTCACAAAATTAGAATATCATCAAAAAGTTAATTTATTTCAGTTTTTCAATACTAAAAGTGAAACATATTATATAGAGTCATTACAAACACAGTGATCTATTTAGTGTTTATTTCTGTTAATGTTGATGATTATGGCTTACAGCCAAATGAAACCCAAAAGTTATTATCTCAGTAAATAAGAATAATTACCAAAAACATCTGCAGAGGCTTCCTAAGCATTTAAAAAGGTCTCTTAGTCTGTGTCAGTAGGCTCCACAATCATGGGGAAGACTGCTGATTTAACAGTTGTCCAGAAGGCAGTCATTGACACACTCCACAAGGAGGGTAAGCTACAAAAGGTCATTACTAAAGAAACTGGCTATTCACAGAGTGCAGTATCCAAGCATATTAACGGAAAGTTGAGTGGAAGGAATAAGTGTGGTAGAACAAAGTGCACAAGCAACGGGGATAACCGCAGCCTTGAAATAATTGTTAAGAAAAGGCCATTCAAAAATTAGGGGGAGATTCACAAGGAGTGAACTACTGCTGAAGTCATTGCTTCAAGAGCCACCACACACAGATGTATCCAGGACATGGGCTACAAGTGTCGCATTCCTTGTGTCAAGCCACTGATGACCAATAGACAACGTCAGTAGGGTCTTACCTGGGCCAAGGAGAAAAAGAACTGGACTGTTGCTCAGTGGCTCAAAGTGTTGTTTTTAGATGAAAGTAAATTTTGAATTTCATTTGGAAATCAAGAACCCAGAGTCTGGAAGAAAAGTGGAGACAGACAATCCAAGCTGCTTGAGGTCTAGTTTGAAGTTTCCACAATCAGAGATGGTTTGGGGAGCCATGTCATCTGCTGGTGTAGGTCCACTGTGTTTTATCAAGACCAAAGTCAGTGCAGCAATCTAACAGAAAATTTTAGTGCACTTCATGCTTCTCTCTGCCGACAAGCTTTCATTCTCTAGCAGGACTTGGCACCTGTCCACACTGCCAAAAGTACCAATACCTGATTTAAAAACAACAGTATCACTGTGCTTGATTGGCCAGAAAACTCACCGGACCTTAACCCCATAGAGAATCTATGAGGTATGGCAAGAGGAAGATGAGAGACACCAGACCCAACAATGCAGACGAGCTGTATGCTGCTATCAAAGCAACCTGGGCTTCCATAACACCTCAGCAGTGCCCCACGCTGATCTCCTCTATGCCATGCGGCATTGATGCAGTAATTGATGCCAAGGGAGCCCCGACCATGTATTGAGTGAATTTACTGAATATACATTTCAGTAGGCCAACACGTCGGATTTTAAAATCATTTTTCAAGCTTGTGTTATAAAGTATTCTAATTTACTGAGATAATGACCATTGAGTTTTCATTGGCTGTAAGCCATGATAATCAACATTAACAGAAATAAACACTTGAAATAGATCACTCTGTTTGTAATGACTCTATATAATATATGAGTTTCACCTTTTGCATTAAAGAACTGAAATAAGTTAACTTTTTGATGATATTCTAATTCTGTGAGAAGCCCCTGTATATGCCTCTCTAGACATATCACCGAACTTTAGAGAGGCATGTGAAGTCCCAGTGTCATTTATAGACACTATGTACTCCACTATTCTTCTTTTAAACAAAATGCTTGGAGCATGACAAATGAAATGGGTGGAAAAATGTTTGGTGTGTTAAATTTCCAAAAAAGGGGCAACATTTGCAGTCTAATTGGACATTTTAGTTGGAAAATGGTAAAATAAACTATTAATATGTGTGAAAATTACAAAACATGAATGTTGGCTGAGTCCACTGAATTCATCTGAACCGGTTGACCCCACTGATGTGTAATGGCTCCATAATGATAAATGATGTTGACCAAAGTTGATGTACACAAATTATTTCAACATTAACTTTTAGGTGAAAGCTATAAGTGAACAATCACTTTAGTACATTAATGATAGATCATTATTGTAAAAAAAGAATTGAAATTGGTCTGATAGTTGCTATAAGTTGATTGTAGTTGATTGTAGTTGTCAATACATGGTCAGTTGTTCCTGATTAAGCAACTCATTTTTATGTTCAATGAACGATCTTATAAACGTCACTTTTGATATCCTAAAACATGAACGGCCACTTTGAAGAATTGTAATGGAAAAAATCTGCTAAAATGTGTTCTGTAAATGAACCTAAACTCAACATTTATCAACCATCAACCAACATTTATAAATGACTATGGCAATTCTTTAATGGCTCAATGTCAGATGTTTTAGACATTATTTTCCTTAGATGGTAAGGTCCAACTAAAGCTTCCACTTTAAGGTCAAAAAAGAAAAAACAATCATTCCTCTTATTATTTAGGATGAAAAAAAGACTTAGTAAAACATAAGTATTGTGAGTCAATTGCAATGGAATAATCGAGATGAAAAGTGGAAGAATAGCTGAATATGAGAAAATTTACTCTACCATGTTTTAAGGTATTTTAGCCTCCATTTTTCTTTACGTGGATAATATAAATCTTTAGTACAAAATTTGGGTGTCTGTAAAATAAGAGCAGGGGTACGCAATTGTTTTTATTTTCTTTAAGAATCTTTTTAGTTTGAGAAGGAACAGCAGATCAGTATTACTTGAATAACCACTATTGGCCATTCTTTTAACATAATAGGAGCGAATATCCCCCTGCTGGGATGATCTCACCTTTCATACAATACTGACAGTGTTAAATACTATAAGCAGAATCGGTTATTCTGAGAAATTGCCCTGTCCATTGAAGCAACAATGGAAAAGTAAAAATTTCAACAGTATAATAATGAGAACTCATCATTCTGCAACCTGGAAAGAATTCTACAACAACCTACAAGTACCTATGGGAGCTCACTCCTGCATAAGTATCCACGATGATCAAACTCTAGAGATTAGACATTCCCCAAGTACAAGTACAGAGCGGACACAAACTGTATTTTTCCTGGATTTGTGATCTAAGGATAAAAAGAACAGCATATTCTTACATGTATAATACCCCTACACGCCAATAATGAAGTCATAAGCATAGCCTGGGATTTATACCGGAAAATAACAAGTCACCTGAGACTCATTAGTGTTCTAAAATCATCGCAGTGCTGAGGTGGCATGGGGAGTATTGTATACTGTACATGGAGGCTCACGCCTGCCGGAAACTTGGCAATGCTCCTCACCCGGTTATCATGGATTATATTTAACAAGATCAGTGACAGTGGAAGAGTGGAGGTAGGATACAAGACTGTGTTTACATGACAGCCTTAATGGGTCAATGCTACAATTCTTAAAAACAGTATATTGTACATTAAAAAGGGGATTAGGATTTGACATCCCTAGAATGAACATTTTAAGGGACTCTCTTTGGTTCATTAAAGAGGTGTTCTGAAACACAAATTAACATTGATTACCTCTCCAAAGGATAGATCATCAATGTCTGATCGGTGGAGGTGTGACAACCGGCACCCCTGCTGATCAGCTGTTCCCGGTATAGGCTGTCGGAATTGCACAACACAGCTCCGTCATCAGGTACTGCACATTCGGCTGTGGCTACTGTTCCATCAACAAAGCTGTGCTGTGTTGTTCCATGACATAGCAGTTACAGCTGCCACCGACACTAGGAAAAGCTGATTGGCGGGGTGTTGGGTATTGCACCCCCACCGATCAAACATTGATGACGTATTCCAAGTCCCAGACAACCACTTTACGAAATCTCTATTGATCCAACATGACCCTATATATTGAAAGGTTCATCTATCCTTCACAGTTACATGATTTATTCCATCATGTCCATTCTAATACGTGGCAATGTAATCCAAAATAAATGAGGTTCTTGCACTATATGTCTCAGTGACAGTCACAAAGCTTTATATACTGTAAATATATCCAGAGATATTAATGTAACTCATGATAGTGTTCTCTGAACATCCAACAATGCAAGCTGTATTTTTCAGGAGAGCATTAAACAGCTCTTTTATAGATACGAGAAGGTTGTAAATCTGGCAAAATTGTTTCAATCCATTTTTGGTTCAAATTAATTATTTATGAGTATTACAATTTTCTGCTTAAAGATAAGAGCCAAAGTTGCGATCAGAACACGGTCATGTGGTGAATTGCGGCATGTAGATGGATGCCCTCTTAATATTGTCCTAATATTTGTGTTTGTACTTGATCATTTTGGTCTAATATAGAAGGTGACAACCACTCTTAAGAAGGCCAAACTCTTAGATAGCTTTTGTTCGAATGCTCATTTGGAAGGTACAGATGTGGCCGTTCTAAACGGTTCCATCTCAAGTTGTTAAATGGGCAAAATTGCAAGGTGCAACTTTGCAATTTATCATTGATGAAAAATCCTTTGTGTTCTCAAGAACAGAGGGATGTGTAATTTTACGGTGTACAGCTTATTTCCAAGGTTATCGGCCACCCCGTGGTTTTAGAGTGGCCAGTTATAAAGGCAAGGAAAATACACTGCTTGCAGATTCTATGCTTTATAGCCGGAAGTCTGAAGCTGGCTGGATTGCTGGATTTGACCATGCTCAGTCCCCCTGCCCATCTCCAATTACTGCAGAGGCAAAAACTGCCTCTGTCAGCACCATGGCAGAGAGGTCACATCAAACCAGTGAGTCCCTGCTAGTCCAAATAGTCAATTTTCAGGAGCGCACCACATTGCCCTATGACAACCATAAAGTCAGGAGGCAGAAAAAGTGGGGCCCCGGAAGAAACATCATGAGAAAATACCTTTACACTAACACAAAAGAAATATATCATGATGCAGAAAATTAACTTTATGCAACAAGAGCCTATGAATTTGTATTGTTGGGTGTTAAAACACACTTTTCCACATAAGTATATCTTTATGCATCTTTGTCATTTTCAGAATTCTTTATGTTGAAACCAAGGCCAAGAGTTGGAGTCAGAAGTAAAACAAGTACCCAGTAAAAAAAAAATCAAAAAGATAAGTAGGAACCTAACTGTAGGGGGTGCAAGGATTGTAGTCGCACCCAAGACATTAAGTGTAGGGTAGGGTCTAAAAGGTCTATTTGGCCAATATAAAGAGACCAATACAGTTAAAGACCTGTCATAGATTAGGGCCCTCTTGGAGAATTTGTTTTGGGGCCCACAAGTTTCAAATTAGGCCACTGAGGACAAGGAATGACCAAAACTCACAAGCAAAGCTGAGGTGAGAATTAGGTTCAATCAGGATTCGGAAGGCAAGTCAGTAAAAGGACCAAGAGTCAGGGAAAGGGTATCCGTCTCAATCTGCAGGAAAGTCGTTGGAAGTTAATGAAGGGAGGACAAAATGAGTAGGGAGGATAGAGAAGGCAGATGATCACTGGGTTGTGCTATGATTGGGGCTACAACTTCACAAGGAGAAATATATAATCCAATAAGCAACTTTGTCGTGTCACACGAAGCCGTGAGAATTGGTATTCATCATAGGGTGACAGTAGTGGTGTTCTTCAAAATTGTGGACAATTGTGGTGCAATAAGGATGGAAGATCGTGGTCAAAATGCAATAAAGGTTCTATATTAAAGCATCTAAAAACACAATTGGTCTTTGCCAATTGATAAAGTGTCCTCTATGGAGCCTCAAAAAGCATTGGTTTGGAGACACTACAATAATGAACTTTTATTGAATTTCAACCACAATCTGCCATCCTTAATGCGCCAATCATCTCTCCTGAATTTTGTGGGATGCCACATCCTGGCACTCTATTCTGCATACTGGAGGACGTTAATGTCCGTTTAAACAGGCCAACAGATCTGATGTGACCAGCAGACGCCAGCTGTCTGGCAATGCTATGCCGCAGATAAAAAAAAAAACGAAATGTAAAGTAGTGGTGTGCATGAATGAGGTCACCAAGTTAGAATCCAGAAGTGAAGGCACCAAGGTTTCCAAGAAGCTTAAAATCACTATCTGGAGGTACACACTGCAAGAAACAGCAAATGTAAGTAATAGACACCAGTTTTGGTAAAATAGTACATAGATAGTACATTTGGAGTACAACAAATATATACCATATGCATTTGTGTAATTTTAATCCTGGCCGCTGCATTCACACACATCCACCGCCCTGGCATTAACTCTCTACACTCCATCCACATTGGCCCCTCGCTTCTTTCCTCTCCTATGTATAGCACTCACGCTCTTTTCACGTTGTTAAACTGCACAGATCCAGTCAGTCCCACCATTCAACATCAGAGACTCTCTCACAAATCACTTAACCATCTGCTCACTCTTTCTATCCTCCTTCTCCTAGTCGCAGGAGACATTGCTCCCAACCCTGGTCCCCCATGTTATAGAAAGTCAAACCTCCCGACTGCTACACTCAGAAACCCCTCTAATCTTATTAATATTCCCTGCATGCCATCTGTCTCTCTTAATTGTGCACTTTGGAATTCTCGCTCAGTGTGTAACAAACTCTCCTTCATTCATGACTTTTTCCTTTCTAATTCTCTTAACCTCCTGGCTCTTACTGAAACCTGGATCCAGCAGTCAGACACTACCGCTGCTGCTGCTCTTTCATACGGGGGGCTTCACTTCTCTCATACCCCAAGATCAGACAATAGAGCTGGTGGAGGCGTTGGTCTGCTCCTATCACCAAAATGTACCTTTCAGGTTATCCCTCAAGTACCCTCACTTGTCTTCCCTTCTTTTGAGGTCCATGCCATCAGACTCTACACCCCCTTCTCCATGCGAGTGGCGGTGGTGTATCGTCCTCCCGGCCCCTCCCATCAGTTCCTGGATCATTTTGCCACTTGGCTTCCACATTTTCTCTCCTGTGACATCCCTACCCTCATCATGGGTGATTTCAACATCCCCATTGCTCTTCCCCTCTCACCATCTGCTACTCACCTTTTATCTCTAACCTCCTCATTTGGCCTTTCACAGCTTACTAATTCTCCAACGCATGAAGATGGAAACTCCCTTGACTTGGTCTTCTCTCGGCTTTGTGCAGTGGATGATTTTGCAAACTCCCCTCTCCCGCTCTCTGACCACAATCTTCTTTCATTCTCTATCAAGAACTGCCATGCTGCTCAGGTCACCCCCACTGTCCATACTTATAGAAACATACAGGCCATTAACACCCAGAAACTTATGAAGAACTTGCAGTCTTCATTGGCCCCTATCTCCTCCCTCTCCTGTCCTGATTCTGCATTGAAGCATTACAATGAAACACTTCAAAGTGTCCTGGATGAATTTGCACCCCCTATAAATAGAACACCACAACGCAGACGGCGACAACCCTGGCACACGGTGCAAACACGTTTCCTGCAGCGGTGCTCCAGGTGCGCCGAACGTCTGTGGAGAAAATCCAATCTACCCGAAGATTTCATCCATTTTAAGTTTATGCTTAGAACATACAACACTGCCCTTCACCTCTCCAAGCAAACCTATTTCAACACCCTCATCACCTCACTGTCCAATAACCCGAAACGTCTCTTTGACACTTTTCATTCTCTACTCAACCAAAGAGTACAGGCCCCAACCACGGAGCTCCGAGCTGACGATCTGGCCAATTACTTCAAAGAAAAAATTGACCAGATCCGACAGGAAATTATCTCCCAATCACCTCATACCATGCACTGTCCTCCCTCCCCCACTGCATCGAACTCACTCTCTGATTTTGAACCAGTCACAGAAGAAGAAGTAAGCAGGCTCCTTGCATCTTCTCCCCCAACTACTTGCACCAGTGACCCATTTCCGTCACAGCTCCTTCAGTCCCTTTCCCCTGCTGTCACCCCTCACCTAACTAAAATATTTAACCTCTCTCTCTCTTCTGGTATTTTTCCCTTCTCATTTAAGCATGCCATCATACATCCACTACTTAAAAAACCATCCCTCGACCAAAACTGTGCCGCTAACTATAGACCTGTCTCTAATCTTCCCTTCATCTCTAAACTCCTGGAACGCCTGGTCCACTCCTGTCTTATCCGCTATCTCTCAGAAAACTCTCTTCTCGACCCTCTCCAATCCGGTTTCCGCTCTTTACACTCCACTGAAACTGCCCTCACTAAAGTCTCTAATGATCTGCTAACAGCTAAATCAAATGGTCATTACTCCATGTTAATTCTCTTGGATCTCTCTGTAGCATTCGACACTGTGGATCATCAGCTCCTCCTCACTATGCTCCGTTCCATTGGCCTCAAGGATACCGTTCTCTCCTGGTTCTCCTCCTATCTCTCCGACCGCTCCTTTACTGTATCTTTTGCCAGTTCCTCCTCCTCTCATCTTCCCCTTACTGTTGGGGTCCCCCAAGGATCGGTTCTAGGTCCCCTCCTCTTCTCCTTGTACACTGCCCCTATTGGTCAAACAATCAGTAGATTTGATTTCCAGTACCATCTCTATGCTGACGACACCCAATTATATGCTTCTTCTCCTGACATCACGCCAACCTTTCTAGAAAACACCGGCGATTGTCTAAACGCTGTGTCTAATATCATGTCCTCACTATATCTGAAACTGAACCTGTCAAAGACTGAACTCCTGGTGTTTCCTCCCTCTACTAATGTACCTATACCCGACATTGCCATTTCTGTGTGTGGTTCCACTATTACTCCCCAGCAACAGGCCCGCTGTCTTGGGGTCATACTTGATTCCGAGCTTTCCTTAGCCCCCCACATTCGATCAATGGCTCGCTCTTGTCATCTGCACCTCAAAAACATTTCTAGAATTCGACCTTTTCTTACCTTTGACTCTGCAAAAACTCTTACTGTTTCTCTTATTCATTCTCGTCTCGACTATTGTAACTCTCTTCTAATCGGTCTCCCTCTTACCAAACTCTCCCCCCTCCAATCTGTCTTGAATGCTGCAGCCAGGATCATATTCCTCACCAATCGTTACACCGATGCCTCTACCTTGTGCCAGTCATTACACTGGCTACCCATCCACTCCAGAATTCAGTATAAACTTATTACCCTCACTCACAAAGCCCTCCATGGCTCAGCACCACCCTACATCTCCTCCCTTGTTTCAGTATACCACCCTACCCGCGCCCTCCGTTCTGCTGATGACCTGAGATTAGCATCCTCAATAGTCAGAACCTCCCACTCCCGTCTCCAAGACTTTACATGTGCCGCGCCAATTCTTTGGAATGCACTTCCCAGGTCAATACGATTAGTCCCCAATCCCCACAATTTTAAGCGTGTCCTGAAAACGCATTTATTCAGACTGGCCTACCACCCCAACACATTAACCTAATCTATCCCTGTGTGGCAGAGCCAAAAGTTTTACCATAACCAGGTTCCCCGCATCATGTTCCCACATGCTTTATGCCTCCATTAGCCCTCTGTGTCTGTACTGTTACACACTTAACATTATGACTGGTCCATACAATCATGGTAACTGTTACCACCCACCTTTCGTGTCTCCCTCTTTCCTCATAGACTGTAAGCTTGCGAGCAGGGCCCTCTTTCCTCTTGGTATTTGTTATAATCTACTGTATGTGATTATTGTTATGCTGTAATGTCTATTGTCTGTACAAATCCCCTCTGAAATGTAAAGTGCTGCGGAATATGTCGGCGCTATAAAAATAAAATTTATTATTATTATTATAGTGGGACCCTCTAACGGATAAAATGGTTCGTTAGCTGCACTGTATGTTGTGACGTGCTCTTTATATCCAGTACTAGTCCTGAGTCCTGTTTAATCATCGCATCATTATCTAGGCCTGGGTGTACTTACTATATATGCCATATATCAGCCGGTGCTAGTATCCTGGCAGCTTGCATAGATGATGTTATTTTTAGCTCATTAGGTTATTGAACGTGTTAGTTTTCCACCCTACTTCTGTGTTTTAATGTGTCAAAATCAATACTCTAAAGTCAGTGACAGAATGCAGGAGTACGATAACACATTCACTTTGCTGTGATTTAAACTGATTTTCTTACATTTAACTCTTTACTTAGTGACTTACAAACTTATTTCACAATGGAGAAAAGAAAGTCTCCATTCAACTACTGTAGCCACCAAAAAATGGCCCATTAATGTTGTGCCGGTAGGTGTTATATTTCACTACTACTACATCCTCCAATATCTACCTGCAGTTTGTAGCTCAGTCATTGTCGGCCACATAGTCATGTTTGGACCTTGTTAACCCCTTCTTCCACCCAAGAAGACATTCAGTAAAGGCCCAACTATGCACATTAGATTAAAGCTGTTCTAATGCACCGATATAGTGCATATGGAACTCCCGATTCTCTCCCAAAAAATGATGCTGAAAAAAGAAGGACTGAACAGTTTTGAAGATAAGTTTTTACCACTGTGTACTCCATTTCTTCCTACTCAAAAATGTAGACTGTATTTTTTGGACAAGTGAACAATAAGATACACTTTTTATCAGAAAAAAAATATATGCTAAAAAGTGTATGCATCTTGTAATCCAGAGACAAAGCCCAATAATCACTGCTGACACAGTGTTCTTCCTGATCAGGGAGAGAACTATTAAGAAATACAATTCTCTTTCCTTTTGCCTGACACTGATCAGACTGATCGGTGCAGGGCAGGAGATAAAGCTAGGACCAGCTAATCAAGACCTGCACAGATGCTGCATATTGGCTGAAGAACCTTTCAGATAATGTGATCAGTCAAATGGCTGGAATGAACATCAAAATTTGGCATTGTATAGCAGACCTGTGGGGATTGATGTAGCAGAGCTATGTGCTGACATAGCAGAGCTGTGTCTTGATGTAGCATGCTGCTGACAAACACCAACAGAATACAATTACTTACAACTATGCTTCTTTACACCAATACAGAAGTTTCAACAAGTAGGAAATGTGTTTTTCCTTTTTTAATGCTGTCTAGATCTGGGGTTCATCATTTAGTAAGGTGTGTCATATACACAGGTATATGGGATGATTTAGTGAATCCTGCTTTGAGCAGGGGGTTGGACCAGATGACCCAGGAGGTCCCTTCCAACTCTACGATTCTATGATTCTATGATATAAAAAAAACGGAAAATGTTCAGAGACTTATGGAAATGAGGAGTTAGTGGTAACTAATTTTTTATATTTATTGCCAGTGTATACTGGATGATAATCAGATGATGAATATGGATAAAGTAATTTCTATTATTAGTAATTAACATGTTTATTAACGCATATGCACTCAGCTATAAAGAACTTACAGTCCAGGAGACCTGGATAGCGGTAGGTGAAAGGACCACAGGGTTGTGCAGACGAACAATCACATCTCCCAGCTCTTTCTGGACTTGCCGGTGATCTACACCTTGAACTGTTGGACTTATATCTAGTGAACACAATTACAAAAAAGTTAGAAAATAACACAAAATCCTCCATATAATTGATTCTGCAGCAGAATTATTGAAATTTCTGAAGGATTATTTAGAAGAAAGCGCTTACGCTATGGATCGATTTGATAAAATGGAAACTGGAGAAAAGCTCAGGCTACATGACGGTGGAACCTGCCTAGAGTCTAGATGACAGATATCGAATATTAGCACAAAGAAAACTTTCTTGGCAAAGTAGATGCTTCTCTTTCCTGTTTCTTATAAGAAGACTTTGTGTTATTTATGGAAACTGCACTAAAAGAAGATCCATCATCATTTAGATATTAATTGTATTTCCCATTAAATAACAATCTAGAACATCTATTGTTATAAGTCTTTGTTGTGCTATTCCCCAGTTAGAAGTTGGGCGTACCTACACTGTCTGATACTGTCCAATCATTGCAGACTATGTAGAGACACACCCCTTTGACAATGAGATTAATAACACCCAGTTGTTCATCTAGTCACATATTTCTTGGAGGAGTAACAGATGAAATGTACAATGTAGAATGTGGTGAGTTTTCTTTAATCTTGGGGCAATGCAGCCATGATGCTACCATTTACACCCATTGTTGATTTGGGTAATATATTCATTGCAAGCTTCCTTACAATGTTGTGGGCCCAAATGTATGTCTGTATGTCCCTGTACCCAGAGTCTGGCACAAACAGAAGACTTTGCCAACAAATATTCAGTATTTCTTACGACAACCATTCTATACACCTGCACGGAGTTGAGCAGACTCTTGTATCACTGAAGGATCTCTTGTAAAGATAAGTCTTTTAATTATGAAAATTACTGAATCGTGACCTGATTCCTGTCTGAATTAGCTGACAGCCCAGTGACTTGATTATATGCATTAATAAATAGTGATGCCAAATATTGTAAATGACAGTTTCTCGTGAAAATTAGCATATATTTCCATAGCAGCATTCTCAAATATAGTATTTACATACTTAAACTATCTATTTTTTATATATCTATTTATATATCTATCATCTATCTATTATCTATCTATCTATCTAGCTATCCATCTATCTATCTTCTAAAATCTATCTATCTATCTATCTGTCTATCCATCTATCCGTCCATCCATCCATCTGTCCATCCATCAACTATCTACTTTATGTAAAATCTATGTCTCTGATTCATCCTTGCCTTTCTGAGTGTTTTTTGTATAGTTTGGCGTTTTTTGAGCCTTTTTTTGTTTTTATTCATTTCATTATTCTATTTCTTTTTTTAAGTCTGTTTTATGTGTGCTCACTGGTGTTTTTTTTCCTCCCTTTGTAGGCAAAGCTTAGCAAATTCAAATGTTTTTGGCTGATTCATCAATCGTGACTTTTTAAAAATTTGGCGCAACTCTACTCCAGTCCTTACTCCTGCCGATGTAATTTTATGTATATTTTTTCAAAAATTGATAGGAAAAAAAGCCCTATTTTTTTTTACTTTGCGCCAAATTCATTAACCGCATACATTATTTAGATTAATTTGGCACAAGAAACATCAGTGAATACCACAATACAAAAAAGAAAAAATGACTTTAAAAAACACCAATGATGAATTAGGGCTTTAATATTTGTCTAAAATCTATATGTGTATCTGTCTGTCTGCTTCTCAGTAGCTGGACATGACATCCAGGACATTTCTTTAGATAACACTTCTTTTCCACATACTGTACTTATGTTCATTACCTTGCGTCCGTACTGGATCAGACATGGGGCTTGGATCACTAAGACCTTCAGCGTTGATAGCTCTCACCATGAAAAGATATATTGTGTTTGGTCGAAGCCCTTTCACGGTATATAACGTGGTCTTCACATGATTTGCTACTGTCTGCCAACTATTGCTGACAGATTGGCTGCAGAAAAAAACATAAAAATACTGTGTCAAAACTTTTTATCATTCCGGCAAAATTTCTAGACAGATCCGATAAGTGTCTACGTGATGTGTGTACCGTACAGGAAAACGATTAGCGATCTATCTGGCACTGGGCAAGAAAAGGCTGCAGAAGAAGTGCCTGGAGAATACTGTATTAATAGCTGTAACTAATAGTATCCTAAATGTAAGTCATCATTTATTTACTAGCAATCTATTGATCTATATCTATCTGCATTTATTTTAAATTTAATGGCCTTCGGCTCGATCTTGAGCCATGGCGACTTGATGGATGGAAGATCTATCTTGTGTAAGCCTAGATAGATCCACCAGGGTCTTCTCTGATGTTATTTTGACCAGGTCTCTGGTCTTCATCTTTGTCTTGTTCATGCTGTTCTTCCAACCACGGTACACGTCATCCTTCTCCAGTGATTGCTCTCATTGTATGATGTGTCCAAAGTCGGTAAGTCGTAGTTTGGTGGTCCTTGCCTCCAGTGACATGTCTGGCTTGATTTGTTCCAAAATAGATTTGTTTGTTTTTCTTGCCATCCATGGTATTGATAACATCTCATCTTATTTATTATCATGTTATAGATAAACATAACATAAATGTTATGTATATCTATACATAACTAATAGATGTTATGTCATCTTAACTATGTATCTATAAGACATGAACAATTTCCCAAATTCAATAGATTTGCTCAATTCAGAAGGTGAGGTACAATGTACAACAAAAAATTCTGCGCAAATCAAATCTGCGGGGAAGTGGTTAAAAAATAATAACCTGCTTTAATAACCAGTAGAGATGAGAGAACCCGAACTATAAAATTCGGAGTTTTGCCGGACACCTAGTGTCCGGTGCTGAACTCCGAACATGGACTTCTCCCAGAAGTCAACTTTAGTGTTCGGACTTCCGGAAGAAGAGAGAAAGAGAGATTTTCCAGATCCAAAATTTGGGTCTCCATTGTTTTCTATGGGGTTCGGGTTCTGGTTCAAGTTCAGGTACAGTTGTGATACCCGAACCGAACTTTAGATTAAAGTTCGGTAAAACCGGACAAACTTGAACATCCACGGGTCCGCTCATCCCTACTTACCAGTGCTCGGCACTCCTGATATATGTCCACACACCGCCGATCACTCATGGGCATGTGTCGTTCCTCATGTGACTGTATAGCCAACTGTGCTGCCCACCGGAAGAAGGTGGAAGAGCAGCCGATTGGAAAACCAGAAAGGGAACGACGGCAGTGAAACAAGTATGGGAAGAGACATTCAATGGTGAATATAATAGCTTATTATTTATTGATCCCTTGCTGGCAACCATAATACAGGAATGATGGAAGGCAGACCGCCTTTTTGCTGGATTCATGCAAAATTTGGATTAGTATCTATCCATAAATTTGGGAAAGGATATAAATTCAATTACTTTAGATTTTATTCTATCTACCTATCGATCTATCTATCCGTTTATAGATCACGTTATAAGCCCAGCAGGGATTTCTTCCCTACTTTGTGCCCACACTGAGGATCATTAAGAAGCCTCGATTCACTGTTGATTCATGCTAATGTCTAGTAATGCAGGCAGCGGAGCGTGTATGGGACTTCTGAGCTAACACTATATGTATCTAAGAACAAGCATCTGTCAGGATGTCACTGAGACGCTCACTGCTTATGGAAGTATTAAATAACAATTACCATAACTGGAGGAAGATGGATGACTGTAGCAAGTACCTGATCAGGGGAAGGAATCCTGTCATCTTACAAAATGGTATTCTGTGTACCTAACTATTGGCGATTGTCAAAAAATATGCCTAATATCTATAATAAGCTGGCGGAACAGTCACTAGATGAGCTATTATGCCATTTTGTACCGTATGTGGTGCACATGTAGCTAAGCTGAATTTTACACATTACGGTTTTAAAGGGGCTGTCCACCTCTGAGTAAATTTTTGGCAAGCCGTTCAGCTAATGGTGTATAATATGGAACACCGAGAAAACCAGCAGAGACTCTAATCGGTACCTGACCGCAACTACGCAACTGGAATACTTGGAACTAGCAATCAGGGCGAAATCCATACAGTGTGTGCTTTACACAGATTTACTCAGGGGTGGAAAACCTCTTTATAAGCTTTATCTTTAGATTTCACAGTACTAAATTAAATAGATCTCTTAAACCTCATGAGAATGGTATGCTTATTTTAAAAAATCACTTTAGAATGACTGGTTGAGACCTTAATATTAAGATGAGCATTTTAGGAGTACAGCAACACTGTAAAGGGGATGTTTCACCTAAAGAACTGTTCAACACAATGTGGGAAGAAAAATATATTTGCTATATGCATCGATAAAAATAAAGTGTGGTTTGCATATACATTGCATTCTCATCTGTAACAATGCTCCATCTTGTTTCTTCTGTGCTTGGAATGTAGGTCCACGTTCAGTGGCGGACTCACATGCTCATTAGTTTCCTTACTCTGTCTCATATTGAATGGTAACCTGACAGTGAGGAGGCCAGTACTATGTGGTAACATGATGAAAACTTGATCTTAAAGGGGTTCTCTGGTCTTAGGGTGTGTGCACACGCTGCAGATTCTGCGGATTTGTCCGCTGCGGGTCCGCAGCAGTTTTTGCTGCGGTGTACAGTACCATTATTCCCTATGGGAATACAAAACCGCAGTGCAGACGGTACGGATTTTTACGCGCGGTTTTTCTGCGGTTTTGAAACGGCAGAAAGAATTGACATGTCAATTCTTTCTGCTGATTCCGCTGCGGTTTGCCATCTCCTCCATTGAGGAGATGAAAAACCGCAAGGCAAAACTGCAGAGCAATCCGCAGATAAAACCACAGGTCTTTTGACCTGCAGATTTACCTGCGGATTTTACAAAATCCGCACGGCCAAATCCGCACCCCAATCTACAGCGTGTGCACGTAGCCTACTATAAGTCTGCTTTCACTCTGTTCTCCAGTGCCAGCACCAGGGGCAGCAGTCATGTGACCATAAATATGAGATATGTATACGCCCGGTCACATTCCAACTAGACTTGTATCAAGCAAGGCTGCACCCATCTAGTTGGAATGTGGCCAGGAGTATGCATATTGCCGCGCCCTGCGCTGACACCGGAGAATAATCACATATGTGAGGATCAACAAGTCTGCAGTCACGTGGAGAAACTGCAGATTTGTAATTTAAGACTGGACAACCCTTTTAAGTATATGTAACAAGCTAAACAAGCTAGGATGACACAGAGGAAAGTGAGATATAGATAGATAATAGATAACAGATAGATAGATAGATAGATAGATAGATAGATAGATAGATAGATTTGACATTAGCTATTTCTTAGTGGTGTGTGTGAGGGTCTATTTTCTGCAGGTCAGGGGTGGTAGGCAGGAGATGAGGAGTTTATAGTTCATTTGGAAAATTCTATTGCCTCTTGGTCTCATAGGACTAGCTGTTACCTGATTACAGAAAGAGAAGAGAACCGATTTACAAAGAAGAGAATAAAGAGGCTGAAAGGTGTAAAAATTACACTAGAAAGTGGTATTTTATCCCTGACGGGGATACAATGAAGATGTGTATTGCTTCTGAGTTTCATGTATTTTTATTTTTCAATATGTGAGATAGCCCCTTTAAATTCTGGCAACATTTTCTAAAAGGTTTATGTAGCAATTCTGAAATGGACTCTCCAAACCAATACACCAGACTCGTCAGGTGTAAGTGATCTATAAGGTAATGTATGAAGCTTGTATTGTGAAATCTGGCGACAATGAAGAGTGTTGGAAGTGGCATATTGCAGAATGTTTACCTGCAGTACTAAGGCCTCTAAGATAATCCGACAAAGACCTAGTAGACTTTATTTGTTTGTTATCCAAAAGTCATGGCTTTACTTAATGTTATCATACCATGAACATTAGTGATAAGCTGTCCAGCAGCTTAGACCACCACTGTTCATGAGAACTGGGGTCCTATGTCTCCCGTATGAATGAACCAGAGATGAACATATTCATACATTTACCTCTCTTGGTCTATGGTAGTGGTAGTGAACATGTGTGCCCACCTTCCCCCAGACAGTGGATTATTCCATAAGAAATAGACCCTGGTGGTCAGTGATTGACTCCAAAGGAATATAAAAATGCAGTTGTGTTCTGGTTTTAAAAACCATTATTCATGATACTTTTCTGTTGTCCATATTAAGGATGGCGTTGATTTGAGATGAGTGAATTTCTTAAAATGGAATTGAATTCTCCTCAAATTAGACAAAAATCCAGAACAATCTCCAGGACACACATCTTTTGCATGTTGCTCTGCACAAATTCACCAATACGGCATCCAGCTGTGGCCACCATTCTTCTAAATAGTTGAGTACCAGTTAAACTGGTAAAAAAAAGAAGATTCACCTTTCCGCTCACCTGGTCCTCTGTCCCAGACAGAGGTCTGGTACTCGCGCCTCTTCTTTTTCTTTTCTCCTGTCATGCACACTCTCTTCAGAGTCTTCACTCCAGGACAGGTCTTCAAGGCCTCTGACGACACTGTGTGTCATTACAATGAGCATCACCCGAGGTCAGAAGCCTTGCCGAACTGGAAGCCAGGACCATGGAGAAAAGAGACCGAAGAAAATGCACATAATGGGGGAAGGAGAAAAGATGAGGTGTGGCGAATCAGACAGTGAGGGCAACAGGAAAGGTCAGGGGTGAAGTGAGTATACATTTTTTTTTTGTTTTTATACACCCAATGTTTATTATGCTCTGGGGTCTTGAGAGAACTCAGTGCATGATAGGGAACAGTCATCCACTCATCTCTAGTGCTGATATCACACAGATACTCTCTGATACAATATCATACAAATATAGAAATAGGAAATCCCATAAACCCAGCTGACTTACCTGAAAGCTTCAATAATATAAGACGTGACAGGTAGGACTCCCGGAGTTCCTAAATGCCATGACAAAGTAACGCTGTTCTTGCTGACATCAGTAACTTGAGGCTTTGATGGTGACCCTGGCAGGTCATTTATATCATAACTTTTACTTACAGTCACTCCGGCAGATTCTAAGGTTAAGTAGAGAAATATCAGACACACATCCGCAAGTCTAGTCAGAGACCACTACATACCGATATGGTAGCAATGTGGACATGACACTTTACCTGTCACTTCCAAAACAGAACTCCAGGTAGTTTCACCACTTGAACTCGTAGCGACACAAGTGTAAGTGCCAGAATCTGTCATCTGTAAGGAAACATACAATTGTTAGAAAACACCAGGTAAAAAGGGAAGTTTTCAGCAACTATTAAATGTCCCAATGTGGAGTTTCAAAGATACTTCACTGCGTCAACTATTTTAATACATGGCTTCAATGAGTTGTTCGATAAATAATGGCATTAAATCATCTGAATATAGACATTTTAAGGTACAAATTGCATCAGGTTAACAGCTGATCGGTAGGGATAGATCCCCCACTGATCTGATATTGAACACCTATTACTAAGGATAGGTCATCAATCTGTCAGTCATGAACAACTCCTTTAATCTGACCCATTTAACAAAATTACTGCAAAGTAAAAATAAACAGGTCCAATTCACTGTTGTATTTTCAACTAATTTGTCTAGTCTTTGGTGTTTAGGTCTGTATTTCATTTGTGCCTACTTCTTTAAATTTGTGTCTTTTTTAAAGTCTATTTTACATATGTTTGCCTATATTTTGTTTGTATGTTTTTTATGCTTGTCATTGTGGATGAGGTTTAAGCTTTCCAGATGTCTTTGGAAAATTCCTCCATTTCAACTTTTTTAAAAAAATATATATATATATACAAATATGTACCCCTTTTACCACCAGAATCATTTTATGCTTGCCAGAAAATTTTTGGGCAATTTTTGCCAGACTTTGTGAAAAGTGAATTTTGTTTAAAGTTAAAAAGTTCCAAAAACTATTTTAGACAGAAGTAAAGACAATTTTTGACTTCCTGCAAAATTCCAGAATAGCGTGTGCCATTTCGTAAAATTTGGTGCAAAAAAAATGTCAATGAACGATAAAAGAATAAAAAAGAAAAGTGGGTGAAATGAAAATGAAATAAAGCAAGAGAAGAATCACGACCTTAGTATGTAGCTTCCTAATTCCTAAAATGTATTATATTGATCAATTATAATTCATTTATTTAACTATATTTTGCTATTTCTTTTCTGTATGGAGAAAGTATACTGTAGTTCTCCTTGATCAAGGACATGAGCTTCTCAACGGATTTCTGTAAAATACAGATTATTTTTGGCTGGTAACTCAGAGTGCACAGAGAGTTTAGCGACAACCTTTATAAATCCCGGACTATCACTGTTATCGTGTTCATCATTTCAGCCAATTCAGGAGAATATTTAGTAGAGAAGCCACTTGCGTTCTTAGAGATGACTCGGGATCACTGAGCTCCCACCTTGAAAGGCTGATTTTCCGCAAACTCCTTGGGATCTTGCCTATTGAAGCGCACTATTTAATCCAGCGGTACAATAAAAATGCATTAACCTTTGTGGTTAGTTCCTGCCTTCAGTATTGAGTGGGAGGCTAAATTGTTTACTCAAGGAGTGCTGACATTCATTTTTTTTTAATAAATTCCATTTTGTTCCAAGGAAGTTAATAATTAATTTATGGTGAGCGACAGACATAAACTTCGGGGTATTTCATATTGTCACTACTGTGCGATTGCATCGCAAGAAGTGTCTTTACTGAAAGAACACAATGTATGTATAAATCAGACTCATACAGTACGAAAAATCCTGAAGTGATAAATATAAAAAAGAACTACATAAACAAAATAGAAAATACACAATAAAATAGATTAAAATAAAGATATGCAAATAAAAGGAAATAATAATAGATAAAAAAAACATACTACATAATTAAACAGGTTGTCATCTTTCATCCTCATTGGTAACTTTGAGGGTGTCCAGAGTCTTCTTCATGAGGATACCCACCTCCTCCATATCGGCTAGAACTGGGTGTTTATAGCCACTGATGGTTTTAATAGGTTACATAAGAGGATTTATAAGTCTTTGTGCCAGTTTTCTTCTCAAAAAGGTTTCAAATTTGCTCAAATATATGAGACTTTTTGCAATTTTACATCTTTCTCAGCACTTTTGAAATGCAAGTAGGAAACTGGGCATGGTTAGCTGCATAAATAGGTCTAAGCCAGATTTATGAATTATGATTACTTAAAATCAGCTCTACATAAAGTGTTGCATTTAAAGATGCATCATATTTTTCAAACATTAAATGACAGTTTGATTAATTTTATGCAAACTAAAGGGGTTGTTCAGGCTCGGGCTCAAGTCTGCAGTCACTCTATCTGACTGCAGACTTGTGACTCCTTGCCGCACGCACAGAGCGCACCATCAGGATTCTCTGGAACTGACACCAGGAGCGCGAAGTAATGTATCAACATCTTTATCAATGGTTTAGATGAAGGAATAGAGGGTAAACTGATTAAATATGCTGATGACACAAAGCTAGGAGGGATAGCTAATACTAGAGAAGAGAGAGGATTCAAAAATATATAAATAAACTGGAGCAGTGGGCAGAAACTAACAGAATGGTTTTTAACAGGGAAAAATGGAAAGTACTACATCTCGGCAATAAAAATGAAAAAGCATATACAGAATGGGAAGAATAGGGCTAAGCAATAGCACATGTGAAAAAGACTTGGGTGTACTAATAGATCATAAACTTAACATGAGTCAACAGTGTGATGCAGTCTAGATCACGTGAAGTCATTATTGCTCTCTACTCCTCTTTGGTCAGACCTCATCTGGAATATTGTGTCCAGTTTTGGGGACATTTTAAAACAGACATCAACAAACTGGAGCAAGTTCAGAGAAGAGCGACCAGAATGGTGACCGGTCTGCAAACCATGTCCTATGAGGAACGGTTACAGGATTTGGGAATGTTTAGCTTGCAAAAAAGAAGACGGAGAGGAGACTTAATAGCTGTGTACAAATATCTCAAGGGCTGTCACATTGTAGAAGGATCATTTTTATTCTCATTTGAACAAGGAAAGACTAGAAGCAATGGGAGGAAACTGAATGGGAGAAAGCACAGATTACATATTAGAAAAACTTTTCGACAGTGAGGGTGATCAGTGAGTGGAACAGGCTGTCACAAGAGGTGGTGAGTTCTCCTTCCATGGAAGTCTTCAAACAAAGGCTGGACAGACATCTGTCTGGCATGATTTAGTGAATCCTGCTTTGAGCAGGGGGTTGGACCAGATGACCCAGGAGGTCCCTTCCAACTCTACCATTCTATGATTCTATAATTCTATTTCCAGACGCATTCCACCTAAACGTGTCCGGCCTTGCTAAAATCACTTGCATTGACCAAGGCTACATACGTCTAGTTGGCATGTGACCGCCAATTGCATATTCGCGGTTAGGTGTCAGCCCACTTTAGGTGCCGGCACCGGAGAATCCGGCCAGCGTGCACTTTGTGCATGCACTGTGAGGATTCACAAGACTACAGCTACATAGAGTGACTGCAGGTTTGAGCCCCAAGCCTGGACAAACCCTTTAAGGCAATGAAACCAAAAGGAAAACTAATTTAAAAGAGTTGCCCAGTGGAAACAAGTTATCCCTTATCCACAGGATAGGTGCTAATTTATCGATTGATGGGGATCTGACTTTGTGTGCATGCCCGATCACGGCTTCATTGATTTCCTAAGGGGTTGCTGAGTTCTGTTTTTTTGGCACCAGCATAGAAAATGAAAGGAGCACTGGACGGGCATCAGATGATAACTTTTACTCACCAAAGAACCCCTTTGAACAAATCCTTAATGATGAATTTCCTCCATGCATCTGTTCATACTTTCCATGAAAATCATACTATTGTTCCCACAGGAAAAAAATGGGATGCAGAAATTCTCTAATAATCCATTTTCTTTGGGTGGGATTTGCTTTCAAAGATAAGCTTATCCACATACGTGAATCTTCTCATCTACTTCTACTGTATCTTGCCATTATGCCATTTAAGAGTGGTAGGGTGGTCTCGAATTGGATTACGGAAGTCAAGAAAACTAATAATGTCTTTCCCCATGATTATTATTTTCTGTGATATACCTCCAGTCTACATACATCAGTGACATTAGCAGCACTATACTACAATAAAAAATGCAATTTAGGTTTGTAGTCATCTAATAAGCAACAGTTTGGCTGGTAAGTTACTAAAGATTCTTAAAATCTATGCTATTTGTCTATTTTTCTTACCTTTAGGGATTTAATCTGTAGTGATCCTTTATCAAGAATAGATAACCTTGTGTCTCGCCCCATGAAATTGAATCCTTCCTTTAACCAGCTTATGACTGGCATAGGATCACCCGTTGCCTTGCATTTCAGCAATGCAGTCCCATCTACCGCCAATGTCTGGTTGGTTGGGCCTTGTAATATTATTGGCGGTGGTCTGTCTGTTAAAACTGAAAAACAAAGAAGAAAACAATAAAAATGAATCCAGATATAAATCGACAATATATAATCTCTTCATATACAAACCAACTAGTGGAAATGTAAGGCGTCATATAGGGGTGTTCATAAAATCCTAAAGGAAGTCCCTCCACACCTGGGACAAACCTTTGGCTAGTTTCCTTCTTCTATTTTCTGGAGACTATAGTCTTTTTCAGATTTTGGCTAATGCCCGACCGGAGATTGGGGTCCACCATTCAAATCCCCAACAGTTCCACCAGACTAAACACTAAACTCACAGCATATTGTAGCACAAAATCCTTCCAAAATGTCAAAACTAGATCCATCTATACTTAAGTTATAAGCAAATCCCTTTTTATGGCTATTCCACTTTACACCATGCCCTTTATGTCACTTTTATGAACACATAAATTAGAAGCGTGAAGCAAGCTATTAGGTTTATGACAATGCTCAGTCATTTGCATATTTCTGGATACCACATGTCATTTAGTTTAATGGCCTAAATGGTTTGCATTAAATGAGTTGGATCAATAACAAATTAAAAGTCCTTTTCCATCAGAAATAGTTCTTGGCTCCGAGGGTGCTCACTGCGGGAGCCCGGTACAGGCTTCCATGACATTGAGGTCGGAGGTTAAATGAACACTTAGAAGTTGCAGCGAGGTGTGAACATCCATACTGCCACCAAAACTGCGACCACTCAGCCCTCATTTCTACAACCTTCAATTGTTTTATTGCCCTGATCCCTAAAATGTACTCCTGACTCAAAATCTATTTTCTGCATTTACTCTATAACACGGCGCACTAGGAATCATTGGTCGGGTTCTCCGCGGCTTCACTGATGAATGACACTTGCAATAATCTAATAGTCTGCACAACTATATATTGTGTGGCCTAAAGTCAGTGAAATCTAATGCACCAGGAGTATAAAAAGTATCTGAAATCAGAGATAAAAAACAGGTATACCATATAACACCATACAAAACGTAAACCACGTGATCGTCATTAATGACCTGTGCAAAAGTCCGGTTTATGGCTGGGAAATAATGGGGCACTTAGAGAGCCGGCAAATAGAACAGGCACCCAGATTTATCACATTGGCATTTTGTGTTGGAATTCAGAATTCTTTTCTCCACCATTTCTCTTCATGGGTGGCTTACTTTAGACCAATTATTTGCTTTTGAATTGGGGCACATTAGTAGAAGTTTTAGCTACACCCGTTCTTCAAGCCACATTCTTTTTCTAGTCACTTTTAAAAAATGGTATTGTTGCAAAAACTGTGTAAAACTCAAGTTTAAAGAATGTACATGAAGCAGAGTTGGATCCAACTACACAGATAAAAATTCCTGAAGTTATATCTGTTCATATGAAAACATTCCACAAAACATCCAGAACAGTCCAAAAGCGAAACACCACCGACGCATTTGTTGATGCATGAAGCACCTTTAGCATTAGGTGGTTTCACACATCCATGTTTCAGGGGTCCAAGAGCTGCCCATGATGCATGGGCTGAGCTCGGGTCTCTAAACCCTAAGTCAATAGCCTCTTAGATGCCTACGAGGCTGTCAAGTACAAGTCAGGAGACCTGCAGACAGTCATTTTCTGTATTTTAACTGCGAAACAAGAATGTGTGAAACTGTCCTAGAAGACGGAAGCAGGGAGGGTGTGGAAGAAGTACACAAATCTGAAGTGGAAAGGGGAGAAAGTATCACACAAATCTGAAGTGGAAAGGGGAGAAAGTATCTCCATGAAGGTATAGAAAACAAATTATTAACAATGTGGAAAGAGCATGTGAAGGAAATAAGTACAGTATTGGCGCTGTCCTAATCCATGAAGTGATGACAGCAGCACCTTGGACACACACAGACCTCATATCCAGCCTATATCACTGGGAGGGACACTCCTACAAGAAAAAAAGAATCTGAAACTTGGATCAATCTGAAAACTGCATATCAGGATGTCTGAAATTTTTTAGGGCAATTTTATTAACTAAAAGTAACCACTAACAGGAAATATATTTTTTTCATGTTAAAATGTTCTAATAGCCTTTAAAGACAGGGCAAAGGAACAGGGAAAGTCCTACAGGGAACCTGAGAAATGTGCTCCCTTTACACTGGCATAACTCTCAGGTAGTACACCTGCAATCAGATATGACCCAGATTATGGCAATATACTTTCTTTTTTTATATGATAGATAATGTTGAGCCTCCATCAGAGTTTTGCTCCCATTATGCAGATCAAATTGACCTACCCAAACAGAGACATTTCACGATACATCTGCATAATATTTTATTATATGCCGTGAGCTTCGGTCAACCTTGTGCTGTGTCCAAATATAATTTACAATATATTATTATATACCCAACCAGGGCTGGGAGATGATGAATGCAAATTCTCCATAAAATGTAATCTGTCCACGAATAATTGCACTAATAAATAGTAGTTCATTCCCGGCCATAAAAGCACATAATGCCCCTCTTTAACAAGTTAAACAATACATGGCCATTAACCGGCCAGTGGGTAAAACGAAGATGCATTATGATGAGCGGTCTAGGGCTATTTATGCAAATATCGCGGCTGCTAATTACGGTAAATTCAATCTTTCTGGTTTTTTTTTTAAAAGTTAAAGGAAGCATGAAAAACTGTATAAATTAGCCTCCCCTTCCTCGACATCAAAACCACGCAGCTCCTGACAATAATGTAACCTCTGCGCGCAGTCATTGCCGGATTGTTACAGATGCGCTGCATCCTTTTACTTGCAACACAGAGAATTTCTCATCACGGGTATCCTTGAACCCAGCTTGGTCCTTGCAGTAAATCTACTCCGTACCAGCAGGTGCAACTATTAACAGCTCAATGGTCTGGGAGCCAATGTTTATCTCTGGTGTTTGTTCCAATCACAGCTCCTGCCCCGTGTCACCTCCGCGCCTCCGACAGATATTGAAAAATATCGCCTTCCTGTTAATTGAGCCGACCTTTTAATCTGCACAGTAATTTCAATTGCAGAAAAATGCATCAATTTGTCAGAAAGAAAAAGCGCCCAAGTGCAGAAACAATTAGAGAATCTGCTAGAAGAAGGAAATCTCTGTATACAGTCTCAATGGAGCATGATGTGATGCATATACAGTGTGTGTATATATATATACATACAGTATATATAGATATAAATATATATACACACCGGAGGTATGGCTTGGAAATGGTGGGGTAAGTCACACGTGACATATTTTTTGTGGATCCGCAATATATGCATGTGATACATATGGATTTTGATGCACAATTGGTTAAGGGATCTGCAGTGAAAAAAGTCTTTAGCGAATCCACGTCCAAATTTGCTTGCAATGGATGCAGATTTTGTAAAAGAATCTCAGCAGCAGATCAAGAAAGAAAAAAAAACCCGCTACAAGAGAATGTCCCATTAGTCCTGCTTCGTACGTCCGCAAATCATGGTTCACTTATGGCTGTCTGAGAGTCTTCAGTTCGAATTAGGAGACCAGCAGCCACATACTCCGACAGTGATGTGTAATGTCGGCCTTATTATGACTTAAAGGGGTCCTCCGGTCAAAAATGAAAGGTGTGCAGTCACTCTGTGTGACTGCAGACTTATGAATCTCCTCATGGCATGCACTGTGTGCTGTGAGGATTTGCCAGTTTCTGAGCTGTGAAAGGCAAGTACTGTAGATATGTGTTATGCATACTCTTGGGCAGAACCCGTCTAGTGCCCGTGGTCTCGCTCCATACACTTGTATTGAATGAGGCCATGCCCACTAGACAGACACCCCCCCCCGACAGCTGCATCACTAGACCGGTCGTGGCCTTGCTCAATACTAGAGTATGGAGAGAGGTCCAGCCCACTGAATGGACAAACCCATGGGATGGCCGCATCACTAGACGGGACGCATCCTTGCTCCAAGCAAGTGTATGGAGCGAGGCCTCGCCCACTATAGGGGCTCTGCCCAGGAGTATGCATGACCAGCGTCGGACTGGCCCACCGGGGAACCGGAGGATTCTCCGGTGGGCCCTGGCATCTGGTGGGCCCTGGCACCTGCAGGCATACAGGGCCAGCAGTTGCCTAGGGCCCCCGCTGCTCCAGGGGCCCCCAGCCAGTGGTGTGTCGCACACCATGCAGCTGCTATGGGGGCCCCTGCCAGCGGAGCAGCAGCGGGTGTCAAGAGGCAGGAGCCCCTGTCCCCGCTGCTAAAGAGAAATGAATATTCACTGCGAAGCAGTGAATATCATTTCCGGTCTCCACCCCCCAGAGGCCCCGCCCCCAGCCCAGTAAGCCGCTCTGCATCAGGGCCGGCGCCGCCCTCAGTCCTCTCTGCTCCTGGCTCACAGCCAGTGCGCGATGACGTCACTACATCGCGCACCCGCTGTGTGTCTGGCAGGGGGGGCAGCTCCTGACACTGGAGCCGGGATCAGCGTGGGAGCGAGGAGGAGAGGTGAGTATTGTGTTTTGTTTTGTTTTTTTATATCTCTCTCGCTCTCCCTATCTGTCTCTATCTATCTATCTATCTCTATTTCTCAATATATCTCTCTCTCTATCTCTCTTATATCTATCTTTCTATCTCTATCTATTATCTATATCTATCTATCTCTATATCTATCTCTATCGCTCTATCTTTATATCTATCTTTCTATCTCTACATCTATCTCTATATCTATCTATCTCTATATCTTTCTATATATATCTCTATATCTATCTATTATGTCTATCTATCTATCTCTATATCTATTATCTCTATATTTATTATCTATCTAGCTACCATCTATATCTATCTATCTTTATATATATCTCTATCTAATATCTATATCTATCTATCTCTATACCTATCTATCTATTTATCTATCCGTTATCTATCTCTATATCTTTTCTCTGTATCTATCTATCTCTATATCTATATCTCTCGCTATCTATCGCTCTATCTCTATATCTATCTTTATATCTATATATCTATCTCTATCTATCTCTATATCTATCTCTATCTATCTCTATATCTATCTCTATCTATCTCTATATCTATCTCTCTATCTCTATATCTATCTTTATATATTTATCTCTATATCTTTTCTCTGTATCTATCTCTCTATATCTATCTATCTCTATATATATCTATTATCTCTATATCTATATCTATTTCTCTCTATATCTCTCTCTATATCTATCTATCTATCTCTATCTCTATATCGATCTCTCTGTATATCTATCTTTCTATCTCTATATCTATCTATTATCTATATCTATCTCTATCTATCGCTCTATCTCTATATCTATCTTTCTATCTCTACATCTATCTCTATATCTATCTTTCTATCTATATCTATCTATATCTATCTATTATGTCTATCTAGCTATCTCTATTATCTATATCTACCTATCTCTATATCTTTCTATCTTACTCTATCTCTATATCTATCTGTTATCTCTATATTTATTATCTATCTTTATCTATCTATCTCTATCTATATCTATCTCTCTATTTATCGATCTCTGTATCTATCTCTCTCTCTATCTACCGCTCTCTCTATCTCTATCTATCTTTATATCTATATCTATCTATCTCTATATCTATTATCTCTATATCTATCTATCTATCTCTATATCCATATCTATATATATCTGTTTCTCTCTATATCTATCTCTATATCTCTCTCTCTATAGCCATCTATATATTATCTCTATATCTATCTATCTATATATTATCTCTATATCTATCTATCTATCTCTATATCTATCTATCTCTATATCTATCTATCTCTATATCTGTTATCTCTATATCCATATCTATCTCTATATCTATATCTATCTTTCTATCTAACACTATATCTCTATATCTATCTCAATATCTCATTATCTATCAATCTCTATCTCTCTCTCTTTATCTATCTATCTATTGATCTATCCATCTATCTCTATATCTATCTCTATATCTATCTATCTATTATCTCTATTATCTATATCTATCTATCCATCTATCTAGCTATCTCTATCTATCTCTATATCTCTCTATATCTATCTTTCTAACTCTATATCTATCTATCTCTATACATATCTCTATATCTAGCTATTATCTCTATATCTATCTTTCTATATCTATCTGTCTCTATATCTATCTATCTCTATATCTATTATCTCTATATCTATTATCTCTATCTATCTCTATATCTATTTTTATTTATAGCCATCTATCTATATATATTTATCTCTATATCTATCTATATATGTCTATATTATTATTATTATTATTATTATTATATCTGTATATCTATTATCTTTCTCTATCTATATATCTATCTCTATATCTTTCTATCTATAGCTATCTATCTCTATATCTATCTATCTATTATCTATTTTCTATCTATCTCTATATCTATCTACCTATCGATCTATCTATATTTCTTTCTATATCTATCTTTATATCTATCTCTATGAATCTTTCTATCTATATCTATCCATTATCTACTTTCTATCCATTATCTACTATCTATCTCTATATCTATCTATTTCTACATCTATCTTTCTATCTATTTCTATCTAACTCTATATCTATATATCTATATAGCATTATACCCTATGAGGGGGTGCATTATTCCCTATGAGGGGGCAGCATTATACCCTATGAGGAGGCAGCATTATACCCTATGAGGGGGTGCATTATACCCTATGAGGAGGGCAGCATTATACCCTATGAGGAGGCAGCATTATACCCTATGAGGAGGGCAGCATTATACCCTATGAGGAGGCAGCATTATACCCTATGAGGAGGGCAGCATTATTCCCTATGAGGGGATGCATTATTCCCTATGAGGGGGGCAGTATTATACTCTATGAGGGGGGGCAGTATTATACCCTATGAGGGGGGCAGCATTATACCCTATGAGGGGGCAGCATTATTCCCTATGAGGGGATGCATTATTCCCTATGAGGGGGGCAGTATTATACCCTATGAGGAGGCAGCATTATACCCTATGAGGGGGTGCATTATTCCCTATGAGGGGGGCAGTATTATACCCTATGAGGGGGGCAGTATTATACCCTATGAGGGGGTGCATTATACCCTATGAGGGGATGCATTATTCCCTATGAGGGGGGCAGTATTATACCCTATGAGGAGGCAGTATTATACCCTATGAGGGGGGCAGCATTATTCCCTATGAGGGGGGCAGTATTATACCCTATGAGGGGGCAGCATTATACCCTATGAGGGGGCAGCGTTATACCCTATGAGGGGGGCAGTATTATACCCTATGAGGAGGCAGCATTATACCCTATGAGGGGGTGCATTATTCCCTATGAGGGGGGCAGTATTATACCCTATGAGGGGGCAGCATTATACCCTATGAGGAGGCAGCATTATACCCTATGAGGAGGGCAGCATTATTCCCTATGAGGGGGTGCATTATACCCTATGAGGGGGTGCATTATACCCTATGAGGGGGGCAGTATTATACCCTATGAGGGGGGCAGTATTATATTCTATGAGATGGCTGCATTATATTCTATGAGATGGCTGCATTATACTATGTGAGGGGGCTGCTTTATATTCTATGAGGGGGCTACCCCAACTCCTGCTACATAATTAAGACATGTACAACCTTATATTATACCCAGATATTAGCGTGTTTTACCGCATAATTGGTGGTCTGGTATTTAACTCTATGCAGCTACATAGTGGGCCCCAAGAATGATTTTCTCTGGTGGGCCCAAGGTGTTCCAGTCCGACGCTGTGCATGACGCATACCTGACCACCTTTCCCAGCCCAGAAACAGGCAAATCCTCGAAGCGCACAGTGCGTGTGTAGGGTCGGTGAGCCGAGCTGGGGGGGGTGGTCCCTCTTCTTACCGCGCAGAGATAAAACAGAGACAAGATGGAGGCAGATTCTGGGTGCAACAGGTCCAAGTTTATTTCACTCGCCGTCCATCTGACGGCCTAAGAGCACACCGCACTTTCTTCACCTCACGGCCCTCCATTTCCAGGGCCGCTTCTTACACACTGTACTCTATACTGGGGACGTGTATGCATACACCATCCCCTCTGCACTCGTCGACGCTCCTGACAGGTCCGTCACTGTGGCCACCTTAGGCCCATAAACCAACAGCACTTCCACTGATCAGTCGTCGTGTCCAACACGGTGTCCCACACCCGGTGTCTCGTCTCTTCTGCAGTTCTTCCTGTCAGGACCACCCCCCTGACGTTCTCTCTCCTCAGTCCCCCTGGTACGGTTTTCCTCACAGCGCACAAACTGTCGTAGTCCTCCTGTCACTGGAGCTCCCCCTGGGGACTGGAACTTTCTGGAACCCTCCCTCAGTATTTATAGCACTCCCGGTCCCCTGTCACTGTAACTCCGCCCCCATGACCAACGGTTTCTAAAGCCCTAAGCTGATGTCAAGTCCTTTGCTCACACTCCTCCCTGCCATCTAATGGTCAACCCAAGGTACCGCACGTCCACTACAGTTTCCTAGCTATTTCCCCACTGTAGTAACTGACACCTGTCTAAACTGTGCAAACCTATCTTTCTCTATTCTGACACGTCCGTCCGGTCACCTTCCCTACACTCTCCCTTCCTTTGTCCATTGTCGTCCTTGACAATCATCATCCCTGTCTTCGTCGTTCTGAAGCTTCACCTACACTCTGTTGTCGGACCAGCTGTTGTGCCAAACCCACTACCTGCGGGGGTCGAACCATACTGGGAGCACTATGCTCTGAGCAGCCTACTGCTACTCACCAGCGCGCACGCCACATGACAACGTCTTTCAAATTGGGCTAGGTACACCCATATTCTCTCTATGGCTTGTACCTTCCCCTACTCTCCCCTTCTGTTACCTTCCACTATCCGGTACGCCATGATCGAGGCCTCACACCTACCAGATCATTGTTGGCGCCCGCCTTCCTTCTTCCGGGGTGTCCGTGGTGTCGGGGACCTGACCTAGGATGGCTGTCTTTCTCACATCTTCCATCTCTTTTACCTTTCTTTCAGTTATATGTCATGGTCGGCGTCTCGGTCTCCCAGACCTCCTCCACAGCTAGACCCCTTTTGGGATCGCACACTTTGCTTTGGTCCTATAGACCTTCCCTTACCCGGACCTGTTGCATTTACTTTTGCATATTATACAACAAAACAACTTTATAATAGCAATAGTACCCCTTTTTCTATTTTTTTTTTTCATTTACCATTTTTTTTCTTTTTAACCAACAAAGCAAACAAAAAAAAATATAACAGGCTTTCTCCCCCTTCCTTTAACATTGACACTTTTCTTTTTGCATCCCCGCTATGTCAGGCAAACCAATTTCAACACTTATAACAAGTAAAACATTTTTCTTTTAACCTGGACGCAAACTGTCCCAATTACACCGTTATGCAGATAGCGAATTCCCAACAGTTCAAGCCATCTCCTGGTGGCTGGTAGCAAGGGACCCCACAACCGTGGAGCTCCCAGGATGCAAGAAGTGTCCCTTTCTGCAAGTTAGTAGAAACGAGCCGTCCCAGGGATCGTGCAGCCGCCATGCCAGCCTCTCCCCTGTCATGGAGCAGGTTCCAGACTTCCTTCTCCCTGGCCCTCTTCTTCTTTATAACTCCTGCGACCCAAACAGAGGGTCCGGTATGAGCCCTGGAGTCCGGTGGGCGGGACTTAACCGAGGATGACGGCGGGGCAGAGGCGGCTGATGATGTCAGCGGCCCAGAAGCAGCTGGGGCCGGGCGGCGGGCAGTGACAGCCGGATTTCTCGCAGATTGGGCCACAGGGCCTGACACATAGGCCGCAGCCGGCTCCAACGCCAACATAGCCGCGGCCACGGGATAGGCCGCACCCGGAGTTCCAGACGGAGCCGGAGTAGCTGCCGATTCCGGGAATGAGGTCGCTACCGGCAGGGGACACGCAGAAGTGCCTTTTGTAGACAGTCTCCGCACCGGCGACACCAGACGTGGCGCCACCGGTCATGATGAATCAGGAACGGTAACGGAGGCCCTGCTAAGCTCAGCGTAAACAGTAAGGGCCTCCTCGGCCAGACTTTTGGATACACAGGGGGCCGCATTCTGCAGCTGAGTAGCGGGGACTTCTTGCGGAGCCGCTGGCAGAGCCGCTAGCAGAGCCAGGGGAACTCTCACCTTCCCCGATGTCGCGGCCTCCGTCACATCTTCCCGCTGCTTCTCCCGCAGTCTCTGTTCTTCACCCCGCCGTCCGGCGGGGCTGGCCTCCAGGCTCAGGGGGTCCGCGGGGAGGCTTCCCGGTGATGTCTTTGGCGGTCGCTCCTGTAGGGTCTGCAACCACTCTTCTCCGCCTGAGATCTGGAAGACTGTCCATGACTCCCAGCGGGACTCGATCTCCCGACGCCATCGCCACTCCAGGCGCCCGAGGCCTCCTGGCACATATCATTTCCCCCAGGAGTACGCTGGAGGGGGCCCCAGTCCATCCGGAACCATGGCAAACACCCGGACCTCTCTCCTGCGTTGGAGTAATACCGCCATCTTGGGCAGAATCAGCTGCTGTCTTGGATCCTCTGCAGCAACGCAGATCCGCCACAGCGTCCCAATTTGTAATCCACAGGTCAGTAATTGGTAGTCCACAGGTGTTTATAATCCAAAATAGAGCAGCCCAAGTTTTTCTCAGTCCTTCAGACGCAGGCCTGCCGCAGAAGATAGCGTATTAGCAGCGGCGATCCTGCCGACTACGCCAAATGTAGGGTCGGTGGGCCGAGCTGGGGGGGAGGACCCTCTTCTTACCGCGCAGAGATAAAACAGAGACAAGATGGAGGCAGATTCTGGGTGCAACAGGTCCAAGTTTATTTCACTCGCCGTCCATCTGACGGCCTCAGAGTACACCGCACTTTCTTTACCTCACGGCCCTCCGTTTCCAGGGCCGCTTCTTACACACCGTACTCTATACTGGGGACGTGTATGCATACACCATCCCCTCTGCACTCGTCGACGCTCCTGACAGGTCCGTCACTGTGGCCGCCTTAGGCCCATAAACCAACAGCACTTCCACTGACCAGTCGTCGTGTCCAACACGGTGTCTCACACCCGGTGTCTCGTCTCTTCTGCAGTTCTTCCTGTCAGGACCACCCCCCTGACGTTATCTCTCCTCAGTCCCCCTGGTACGGTTTTCCTCACAGCGCACGAACTGTCGTAGTCCTCCTGTCACTGGAGCTCCCCCTGGGGAATGGAACTTTCTGGAACCCTCCCTCAGTATTTATAGCTCTCCCGGTCCCCTGTCACTGTAACTCCGCCCCCATGACCAATGGTTTCTAAAGCCCTAAGCTGATGTCAAGTCCTTTGCTCACACTCCTCCCTGCCATCTAATGGTCAACCCAAGGTACTGCACGTCCACTACAGTTTCCTAGGTGTTTCTCCACTGTAGTAACTGACACCTGTCTAAACTGTGCAAACCTATCTTTCTCTATTCTGACACGTCTGTCCGTCCATCAGGTTACCTTCCCTACACGTGCGTTGGGGGGATTCATAAGTCTAAAGTCAGACCGGACAACCCCTTTAATGAAAGGATGAACAATTATTGATTATTATTAGCAACAGACAGGGAACTAATTTTAGAAGGTGGAAAAGTAGCAGGGAAATGTTAACTATGGTGCACGAAGGGCCGAAAAGGTTCTTAAGAAGTATTGTGTAAAAAAGGAAACATAATCGGTAGGGGAACAGAGAACAACTTTACATTGGGGCCCAGGAGCTTACACTTAGGACCCTGGCAAGTTATTATTGTTGGTCTAATATACAGTAGTACAAGTGTAAGTGCCATACTAGAAGCCAGGCTTAGAATGGGCCACAGGAAAAAAGTGAATTCCCTGATGGGCCTCTGTGCAGGTGGGCTCCCATCCTCCATTATAGGAGGCAGTAGTTAGCAAAATGCACTTAATTCACTATATGCAGACAAAGACAGTATCTCATCATTCATCTAACACACTGCCCAGTGTATTATGAGATAGCGGCATAGGTAAATGCATCCATGTGGATAATGTCATATTTGCATGTAGCAGAGCAGTGGGCTCTAAGAGTCAATGTTACTGGTGGGTCCTTGGCATCCAGACTCTGACTATGGTTAGAGCTTAGATTGAGCTAAATTTCATCTCTGACATGTATCCAACTTTATTATCCGTAATTTTACATATTACTTTGACTTGGATGTGTGAAAAATAGTAAGTCTGTTCTACAAGGCAGTCTCTCTCTGTGGCTCTCAGATGAATCAAGAAGTGGGATCCAAAAGCATGTTGGCTTGATTCTCTTTCCAAATAACCCCAACATAATGAGTCCAAAAGTGATGCTACCCCTGTGTCCTGCAAAATTTGAATTTAAATGGGGGGGGTGAGGAAAGAGCGCAACAGGTGTTAGCTACTCCAGATAACTGGATAAGATGGGGTGGTGAAGAAGCTTGGCATGTCACTCCCCTCAAAGAGACACGTTATCCTTTAGACCCCAGTCCAGAGTCTCTCACCTAGCCAAATCCAATCTCATACTTTGCACTGATGAGGGGCAGTACCATAAAACACGAGTCTGCAAATTGAGATTCCGGTTTGGTTTTTACTCTAAGTCATATTGTAAGGCTTGTTAAGAGATTACATTGACTTGTAGGATCACTGCTTCCAATAGGTGGTGCTAGGTTTCTAGCCGTCTTCCTCTCTGAAGAGACAATTTGCATATTTAATATCTGACTTGTAAACTATGAGTATCTGACGTTACAGGCCCCAAACCTGAGCCTGCAGTACAGAGATATTCCAAAGACAACTCGTTCCTTTTGGATAATTGGTAGGGCCGTAGCATCGTACAAGTGAGATATTGAATAGATAGATTTAAAGCAATTGATATTGTATTTGATTAGAAAAAAAAGGATCAGGCTAGTTTCACACTAGCATTCTTGGGCACAGCGCAGGGCTGCCGCTAAGCCCCGTCCTGGCCACACCCCCTCCAGTCAGTTCCTCCTCTGATCGCATGAGGCTGCATGCGATCAGCGTATCCTATATTTAGCATTGGAAACGTTGATCGTGCGCTGACCATGCGCTGGTCTGGTTTTGCTGGTGCTGCGCCCAGCGCACAAAAACGCGCTGTGTTGCATTTTTATGCTTTGGGCGCAGCACCGAAAGGGCGCAGCGCCAGCAAAATCAGACCAGTGCATGGTCAGCGCACGATCAGCGTATCCAACGATATATATATGATACGCTGATCGCATGCAGCCTCATGCGATCAGTGGAGGAACTGACCGGAGGGAGTGCGGCCGGGGGCGGGGCTTAGCGGCAGCCCTGCGCTGCGCCCAAGAATGCTAGTGTGAAACGAGCCTCAGTTTTTATAAATAAGCAGCGGTACCATCATTCATGGGCTGTATAAAGTAGCTGACATATAGCAGACACAGGCTGTAGACTACAGTGTGAATAAAACCATTTTTTTCTGATTACAATCTATCAGAATTTGCAGAAATCTATTTGTAAGACCGGGTGCATTTGCCACGTCCATAATCTAAGCCGCTGAACGGGAGCCCTGATGTCCACCGCCTATCTCCCAGCATCCATTGCTCCTCTTGATTACCTGGCTTAGTGCAATGGTGCAAAAATAGTGGCCAGGACGGCCGTCTGCTAATAAGGGGTTCTCAGTACTCTTGTTTAGCGGCTGTAGATTACTGACGTGACCAATGGAAAGGGTCCTGCGAAAATTGATTTGAACCAACTCTACAACCATTCCTTTAAATGCTGTTCCCAATTGATATCTCTCATTTAAAGGGATATAGAATAGCACTAAGATGAGTAGGGTCAGAAGCCTCGGACTCTTACTAATGGCATATCTCAGGGATGGGCTATGGAAACTCCTTTAGAAAATAAGATACATTAAACTATAAATAGCACCCCGTCAGGTCAGAGTAGGTATTACATTTAGGCTCCTGGCTTCTAGACTTGCTGTAATATTTTGAATAGAAAATTGTGTCAAATTATCAAGATCATTTTATTCATGTTCTCAGGCACAATGTAACAAGGATTGCACCCCACTGTTCTTTTCGTGGTTCCTCATCCTTCAACTTTCCAAACACACAACGGAAAAAAATAATCTATTATATGGACTAGAATAGCAAAGTTGGAACAGTAATTTGGCATTAATTATCCAAACAAGACCCCAAATGTTAAGGGACAGTAGGCTGACAGAGTTTAATCTGTTCTGTATATAATGTGCAGCCACCATATAATTTCCAGCAGGGATGGCAGGAATGGACATACTGCACTCGATGAGAGTTTTTTTCTGACAGGTCACGGACGCTCGCAGATTGACAGCAACCATGTGAACTCACCGTCAGTAACTTCCAGCTGGGCTTTTGCCAATATGCTTCCAGCTACTGTCAGGGCTTGGCAAATGTAATAGCCGGCGTCTGAACGTTGGATGCTGGCGATGGTTAGGTCTCCAGTTGGGGACACAGAATATCGACTGTTGGGTTGTGGTTGATTTGGGAAAAGCAGATTCTATTGGAAAAAAGCAAAGAGAAAATTATCTGAGAAACCAAAGTCTGTTCATTTAATACGGCAAACTATGAATGTAATTGCAAACATCAATATCTGATGGAAAGTAATAACTTGTGTAACATTTACCCGCATCTGCCGCACGGCGATTGTTCTCATAAGATGAAACATTTGTTTATTTGGATGGAAGATAATTTTACTTGTTCTTGGTTCATTTATTGATCAAGGGGAAATGTTTCATATTAACTGCACGATTGGAATTAATTATCTAAGTTTTGTTTATTAATTTGTAACATAAAATGTGTAATATCGACTTCACCTAATTCTATCTCTGTCTATACATCTCATATCTATCTATTATCTATCTATCCATCTATCTATTATCTATCTACCATCTATACATTATCTATCATCTATCTATCTATTATCTATCTGTATCTATCTCCTATCTATTATTATCTATCATCTATCTATCCATCTATCTATCTGCTATATATCAGTCGATCTAATATCTATCTATACCCAAAAATGTGATGATTTGATGCAGAGACAGCGTCAGACCTCCATGCATTCCCATGGACTGTGTATTTCACCTCAATAAAGCCCTGAAGTTGTACATCATGAGCATTACGCTAAGGACATGTGTTAAATAACTAATAATTGTCTAATTAATTTCCAAAAAGTAGGTAATCATATGACGCTACTGACAAAAGAGTTCCGCTCCCCCTCACGAGGCTCCACGGTTACATAAGACCAATAGACGAGGATACAATTGAGTATTAACATCATTGAATTACGCTAAATGACTTTAATCCACCAAATAATGGAATAGGTTAATTAGAAGCTCTTCTCCGTGTAATGAAGTGATGGATGTCCACTTTACAAGATTCAGCCACTTACCATAAACATTAGCGCACGTCACCTAATGGAAGAAGCCGTCTCTGAGTATCTGCCCCCATTCACCCATATTACCTCAGAATTTTGGAGCCCATCTGGGACAGGAACCTATAACTACTTCATATTTTCTTTTCAAGGCTTTGCTTTCTGTCTTGCTTTTCGGTTTAAAAGGGTCACTTCTGAGTTGCTTCTACCCGGTATTACAATTCAGTGCAGCTTCGTCTTATGCAGGTGAATGGGACTGAGCCATAATATTATGTACAGTTGCAGTAGAAGAAATATTGACTTGCTACCTTAAAGCCTCAAGTTACCCCTTTACATGCAGGATCTGTAAGCTGCACAGATAGCGCCAGACACCGACAGTCTCTTGATCAAGACCTTATTGCGCATGCAGCACCCTGAACAATGGCGGCACCTGCCCTAGATCACAGGCAGGAGAAGTAGGTCACTGAAAAAAGAGTGACCTGTCAATCACACACGGGAGGCGGGCAGTGGGTGGGGATTAGGCTGAGAGAGGCAGCAGTGCTCACCCAGTGCACTTGTGGCTCATCTGCATGCAACAAAGGCAATTAATTTCTGAAAAACATAAACCAAGATTTCTAAAATAACGCCTTTATAAAGATGGCGTTAGTTAATGGCATGACAGGTTCCCTTTAAAATAAGATACCCTAAAGAAAATGAGCTGTAATACCACTTACAACTTATGCCCAAGGGTGGCGCTTGTTGGTTTCTGACCTTCTACCATTGATTTATATTGAATTTTTTTAATACATGGCAGTGTTATTTCTTTTTTTAGCTATTGGATTGACTAATAATCATTTATTGGCCTAATACAAATGTAATGTTGGGGTTTAGCATCTACACTACACATTAAACATTTTGCATGGTATACTTACTGAAAAATCTGTAATATATGAGTCCATAAGTACAAAAAGCTGATTAGTTTCTACGAAGTAGTGGCCATTTCTTCCTCCTTCTATACAGCATAGTAAATGGCACTACAATAAAATCCCTCACCTGCTGCCAATAATAGCACAATAGTAATGGAGAATCGGGCAGTCATCCCCCGGATTCATAGTCTTCTTTGCAGTCTAATTTGTCTCTTCTGATAGACAATTCTTCATTTTGCCCTACACCAGAGCCATTATGTTGTCTGTCCGGACCGGTTATTAATCTATGACAATCAGCAAAATCATATTGATTTTTTTTGGGTTTTGATAAAAGATGACATTGCCCTAAACGCTTACGGGATGTTGTATATTGAGGTGCGTGATAAACTGCCCTGTTCACTCCTGATCCAGGAGCCATTCTTCATTTCCTTTCAGTCAATTACTGTATTTATATTATTTATTGAATGGGAATGATACAATGTTTGGGGCTTGCAACCAAATCACCAACTCATCTGGGAAAAAGAGTGGGATTCTTACATGGAAAAGGAATATAAGTATGGACCTTTTCATGGAGGATACACAATTAATGGAAACTGGAGCAGTTGTGAGGAGAGTGTGGACAGAGGAGCAAAACTCGTGGTCCTGCAACTGGATTCCAGGCAAAGTTCCAAGAGGCCACTCAACCTTTAAATGTTTTTTTCCAGTTTCGGAAAATCCCAGTTTTCTCTGCAGTTTGTTTTAAATAATTTAATCTGCTTTGCTCACCCTCCCTGGGTCCATCACTAAATGATCGCCGCTGGTCCGGATGTTTGTTATTGTAGGCATCACTGATCACATTGGCAGAGATGCAGCGAATAATCGAGTTCAGCAGCTCCCTCAGAGTAGACGGCAACATCCATTCAGAGCTACTGATGGCTGCAGCGCTGTCAACATCATGTCAGCACTGCAAACAATATCAGACACTGGGAGCAGCAGCAAAAATTCAGTGCTGGACCACAAGAGGGGAAGTAAAGCAAAGTTAGTTTTTTAGTAAAATAAACTGCAACCAGGGGATACTGCAGGTATCACTCCCGACTCGACTTGGCCTTGTGCTCCTGTGCTCTTTATGACAGCGTTTCCAGAAGAATAATCTAGCGGTGGCTCATCTCTCCACAGAATAAAATGATAGAGTGATTAAATTCCAACCACCTTATCCTTATGTCCCCCCCAACATAATCTATCCGGGATCAGTGTTCATCTAACTTTTATCTAATGAGCATGGGGAGCTAAAACTCCATTCACATGAAAATTGCTTCTGCTCAGGGGTGGATGCAGACAGTAGAAGGCCCCTGTGCAAGAACTGTATAGGGTCCTCTCCTATCTCAAAGCTCAATATAAAGTAGCTTATTATCTCGCTTTATCTTCACCCGACTCTGCTCCCTATCTAACCTCACAACCTCCCCTCTCCCCCATCTCACCACCATCTAATCACATTCCTCATTAATCACTGTCCTCCTCACTGGTCACCCATATCCAGCAACTAACGTACCCCCGCTGAAACCTCGCACGTCTAGACACTCAGATACTCTCTGACTCTATTCCACCACTGGCATCCATATCATCACTCCATGACAGAGACAGTGCCACTGCTTTCAACAATGGCACTCTCGCATCAGCTATTGACACTGTCACTCCTCTCGTGCATGGCAGAGTGTGATGATTCAGTAGGCAACCCAGCCACAATAACCTCACTAAAACGCTTCAGAAAGTGTCCAGGGTTGTGGAGCGGCATTGTATGAAGACACATTCACAAGATGATTTCACTGCACTCAAGCAAGCAACACTCGCATTCAAATCACCCCTCACCTCAGATAAACAGGCTTACTTCACAACCCTTGTATCTTCTTCGTCCTGCAACCCCATTTATTCAAAACTTTTAACTCCCTCCTCTACCCTCCACCAATCTCCCGAATCTCTGCTGAGGACTTTGCCACACTCTTCAAAAATAAGATCAACCAAACAAGGCAAGCCTTTATTGTTCGACCACCACAACCCCTTTGTATACCAGACCAATGCCCTAACCCCATAACTTACCGCTCCAACATCACTCAAGGAGAGCTTACTCGTCTCATTTTTAAATCACACCTCACCACTTGTGCACTTGACCTCATCCTACCTCCTCCCCAACCTTACCACCACACTTATCCCATCCCAAGTTCATCTCTTCAACCTATCACTAGTATCTGGTAGCTTCACTTCAGCTTTCAATCATGCCACAATCACGCCTATCCTCAAAAAGTCATCCCTCAACCCAACTGCTATGTCCAGTTATCGTCCCATATCACTGCTCTCATTCCCTTCCAAACTTCTTGAGCAGCATGTTCACGCTGAACTTTCCTCTCACCTCTCATCTAACTCACTCTTCAACAAACTACAATCTGGCTTCTGTCCCCACCATTCCACTGAAACTGCCCTGACCCAAAATTACTAACGACTTACACCCATGCTCCTCATTCTAGACCTGTTCTTTGCCTTCAACACATTTGACCAGTGCCTCCTACTACACATCTTCTCTTTCTTTGGCGTCAAAGATCTTGCCCTATCCTGGATCTCCTCATACCTTTCCAATTGCACATTTATAGTCTCCGACTCCCAAATACCTCCTCATCCCGCCTTCTCTTTGTTGGAGTCTCTCAAGGCTCTGTCCTAGGACCCCTACTTTTCTCCATCTAAACCCTTGGCCTGGTACAACTTAAAGTCCCACCTCTCTGCTGTCTAGAATCTGGGAGTGTCTATCAGCCATATCTTCCTTCTCTCACTTCCACAAGCTCAATGTGGACAAATCTGAACTCATCACCTTTCCTTCATCTCACATATCTTCCCAACCTTAACTATCACAATAAATGACATCACACTATCCCCTTGTACTGGAAATCCGCTGCCTTGGACTCATACCACACATCCAAGCTCTTTCCACCTTCTGATGCCTCCAGCTCAAAAATATTTCCAGAGTCCATCCTTTCCTAAACCTTTAACCTACTAAAATGCTTGTGCATTCCCTCATCATCCTTCTCCTAGTCTACTGCAACATCCTGCTCTGTGGCCTACCTGCTAACACTCTCACACCTCTCCAGTCCATACTTAAATTTGCTGCCTGACTAGTTCATCTCTTTTCTCGCTAATTCTCCGCTTCCTACCTTTGCAAATCCCTTCATTGGCTCCCAATTCCCCAGTGTTTCCAGTTCAAACTATTAACACTGACCTACAAAGCCATCCATAATCTTTCTCCTCCGTACATCTCTAAACTAATCTCCCATTATTTTCCCTCATGTAATCTCCAGTCTTCCCAAGACCTCCTTCTCTCCTCCACAATTATTTGTTCCTCACTCAATTGCTTCCAAGACGTCTCCTGAATATCCCCCATCCTCTGGAATTCTGTGTCCCAAAAGGTCCGATTATTCACCACATTCGGATCCTTCAAATGGAACCTGAAAACCCATCTCTTCAAGAAAGCTTACAACCTGCAATGACCACACTGACACATCAAAACCACTGGAGTTACTGCAAACCTCAGACCTACTGTCTCCTTCCCCGTCATCCTGTAGAATGTAAGCCGCAAGGGCAGTCCTTCTCCGTCTGCACCAGTCTATCATTGCTAGTTTGGTTACTTTAAGTGATATCTATATTTTGTATGTAACCACTTCTCATGTACAGCACCATGGAATCAATGGTGTCATATATAAATTAATAAATAATAATAATAATAATAAAATGAAGCACTCCCATCAAAGTTTTTATCCTTTTACTCTATTGCAGTCAACATATTTTATGGCACTGTGCACTTACAACTGCTCATTTTGCCTTTCTACCCAGCTAATTCTTCTCTTTCATCTGCTCTATGTAAAGTCAGGACACCTCTTGTCTCTGTATAAATCATTCCCCTCTTCAACTCCTGACCTATCTACTACCTCCTCCCCCTGACAGGGACTTTTGCAGTGACTCATGACTCATAAAAAGAAAACTGACCTCCTGTTTCTACATAGAGGAGAGAAGGATTCAGCTAGTTAGTTTTTAATCATGTGATGCCACAAAGTGAAAAAAGAGAATTAGATGGGTAGAAAGAAAAAATGAGCAATTGTAAATGCACAGTGCCATATTATATGATAAATGCAATATTATATATCAAGAGGATTAAAAAATTGATGAGAGGTGGGCTTTTTTAACAACCACTAGTAATTGCGAGTTATGACATTTATTAGCTTCAACCTTTAAGAGCAATCTAATTGATAGTAAGAAACAGCTTTTAGGATCGCAGTAAGCCCCTAACCTATTGGGCCTCTATGCAGCTGCACCGGTTGCACCAATGCCATGTCTTTCCCTTACTTCTTGCTTTACAGTCCACCTTCTAAAATATTTTCACATCAAGAATATTTCCATTGTTCCCTACATCTGCCAAACGAAAGCCAAAACTGTATAGACGGCCATCTGGTTTCACCAAATCCGCCATCAGTCTAACGTGTATAATGTGCTTGCCCTCCTTTAGACACTCGGTGAGGGGAGCAGTGTACAATATTGCCCAGATCGGTGAAGACGTCCTCCTTACCTGACTTCCTTCCTTTTGCCAGAAAACAGCAGGCTGAGGATTTCCTTTCGTTTCACAAGGGAATGTCACAGTCCGCCCCTGAGCTACGATCTGATCACGCGGTCTCACCACAAACTGAGGAGGAGCTGCGGATATAGAAAATGATCCAGTTGGGAAAAATCTTGACTTGAAGACACTAATGTACATGATCTACATAAACGCAACGTTCCCTACTGGCCTTTAGCGTTTTGAGAAAAGCCGGATTAAACTTCTTTTCTAGCATCCCTTAAAGTTTGGAGTAATTTGTCCAGCCATGTAAAGGTTTACCCATTATAGACAAAATGTTAACAGATCACATATATTCTTCATCGAAAAGGATTTCTTGCCATCAGATACCTAATGATCTGAGTTTATCCCATGATTTTGTGGTTTGACATGGGCCTGCAGGTCAACATATTGATGCACAAAAATGCTGCCCTATAGAGTTAAAGGGGTATTCCCATCATCAAGATCCTATCCCAATGTCTGGCAGGTGTAATATTAATAACATTAGCAAAAACCTCCATTTACAAATGTAGTATAGTTCTTCTGATTCACTATGTCGCTTAACCTATACGCAAAGCAATGCATGCAGTAGTATCCATGGTTATGGCCAATAACAGCTAACTAACTGACACTATATGAGTGGTCATAACCATGGATATCTAAGCTACTGCCATGCCCTGCACATGGGGTAAGAAACATAGCTAATCAGAAGAACTATACTACATTTCTAATTGGAGGTATTTGCTAATATTATTATTAGTACAACTACTACATATTAGGATATGATCTTGGAGATGGAAATGCCCCTTTAAATCTTAAGTTTGCTCTGCAGCTTCTGTACTGTATATCATTTCTCAGTATATCACTGTGATATCGATGCTTTTAGTCCATAGTTTATTGATAGGTAGGAAATGAACCCACAAATGATGACCCTCTTCCCCGATTTCACCCCACCACACCATTATAAGTCTATAAATGCAACACTGGACAAATTACCTTCCGCGGTCTCGTATCGCGGCTCCCTTGCTACATTCGGTTAGCACAGACTTCAATCACTGTCATGCATAAGCACTGTTATGCTAATGTCCGCATCGGAGGGCGAGTGGGACGATATGGAAATCAGCATGTAGAACATGAATAAAAAGCATAGGCCATGTGTGAGGTGGGCTTTCAAATGTGCGGAAGAAAGACCTCAAGGTTAATCACCTCATTTTTAGAGCCGGTACAATAGCACTGAGTCTGGATAAAACGCCAGATAATGAAGAAGCATTTAGAAGTATTAGACTAAAGTAGTGGAATGCAAATGGTCTCCGGCTTTTTTTTCTTTTTCGCCTTTGCACATTTTTAAGTTAACAAATTTTAAACATTTTGCTGCTTTGATGACCTTAAGGGATCACTGTAAAATGAATTATTTAATGTGCGGCCATCGCAGGCTTTGTTCTTGAAGGACAGATGCCACTAGCAATAGATAACATTAGCCTACTGGCCGGCCTCTCGGAATATAAGAATATCAAGATCAGGTTTTTACTTATTTTTTTACTCAATTTTACATTTATCTAAAATAAGGATTTTTTTTCAGGATGTTTTTAAAACCATCGTTCGGGGGCGCTGTATGCTATACCCAAAATTTCATTTGCAGAAATCTGTAATAGTCACATTTTATTTATGACTACAAGGCCTAGACTTTTCTGCTTTTCTCCAAATCCAAGTAGGACTCTATAGAGGTCTCAGCTGGGTTCAGTAGGATCACGGAGGTCCAGGGGTTGTGCCTCCTTCAGGGGTGTTCAAAACCAGCCAGCTAATGAATGTGGAACAGATTTTTGGCTCTTATGGTCAAATAATTGATAATTTTTAAAATATATTTACAAATATATAATTTAGTTGCTTTGGTTAACCGACTTCGTTTTTTTCCTTATATATTGAGTTTTTTGATTGCTCTCGTTTTTTATTGCTCTCTTTAGCCATAGGAGAAGGCAGACAATACAGTATACTGCCAGCCATTACTAGGCTATAAATTCACAGGGAGCTGGGGGATGGGAAGCCAGAATTTCTCCCAGACCTGGCAAATATATGTCTATTGTGCTCTGATCACACGAGGCGCGACATATATATATATATATATAACAGTCTACACAGTTTTAATAAACTTCCTGGGACATTTAAAAAGACTACTTTCCTTGCCTATTTCAACCATAGCTGAGTGAGTACAGATCGCTACAATATATATATACACACTCCTCAAAAAAAGAAAGGGAACACTTAAACAACAGAATACAACTCCAAGTAAATCAACCTTCTGTGAAATAAACCTGTCCACTTAGGAAGCAACACTGATGGACAATCAATTTCACATGCTGTTGTGCAAATGGAATAGACAACGGATGGAAATTATTGGCAATTTTCAAGACACCCTCAATAAAGGAGTGGTTCTGCAGGTGGGGACCACAGACCACATCTCAGTACCAATGCTTTCTGACTGATGTTTTGGTCACTTTTGAATGTTGGTTTTGCTTTCACACTCGCGGTAGCATGAGACTGACTCTACAACCCACACAAGTGGCTCAGGTAGTACAGCTCATCCAGGATTCATCGGGCATTTTCCCATTCTCCTTCAAACATGCCATCGCTACTCCATTACTAAGGAGACCCGCTCTTGACCCATCCTGCACAAACAACTACAGACCAGTCTCCAATCTCCCCTTCATCTCTAAACTTTTGGAGCGCCTAGTTTACTCCCGCCTTACCTGTTACCTCGCCAATCACTCCCTTCTAGACCCTTCACAGTCCGGCTTCTGCCCCCAACATTCGACTGAAACTGCACTCATCAAAGTGACCAATGACCTTCTGACAGCAAAACGTAACCGTGACCACTCTCTGCTCATTCTTCTTGACCTATCTGCAGCTTTCGATACTGTTGACCACCATCTCCTACTCTCTAGGCTCCAGTCACTAGGCATTAAGGACACTGCTCTCTCCTGGTTCTCTTCCTATCTCTCTGACCGCTCCTTCAGTGTTTTGATCTCTGGCTCCACGTCATCTTCTCTTCCTCTTGCTGTGGCGGTACCTCAGGGCTCAGTCCTTGGCCCCCTTCTTTTCTCTCTCTACACGGCCCCAATTGGACATACCATCAGCAGATTTTGCTTTCGGCACCATCTTTATGCTGATGACACGCAACTATATACGTCTTCCCCCGACCTTACCCCCGCTGTACTACAGAGGGCCAGTGACTGTCTGTCCGCAGTCTCCACTATCATGTCCACTCTCTATCTGATACTCAACCTCTCCAAAACTGAACTTCTTCTGCTCCCGCCATCTACTAACCTCCCTAAATCTGACATTTCCCTCTCCGTGAGTGGTACCACAATAACACCCCGGCAGCAGGCGCGCTGTCTGGGTGTTATGTTTGACACCAATCTCTCCTTCACATCCCATATACAATCTCTTGCCTGCTCTTGCCAGTTACACCTAAAGAACATCTCTAGAATCTGCCCTTTTCTCACCATGGAAACAACAAAAACACTCACTGTAGCATTGATCCACTCCCGCTTCAATTACTGCAAGGCTCTATTAATTGGCCTTCCCGTCTCTCGACTATCCCCTCTCCAGTCCATACTTAATGCAGCAGCCAGGGTCATCCATCTGGCTAATCGGTACTCGGACGTGTCCGCTCTTCGTCAGTCATTACACTGGCTGCCCATTCATTATAGGATCCAATTCAAAGTACTTGGCCTCACCCACAAAGCTCTCCACAGTGCGGCACACCCCTACATCTCCTCCCTCATTTCTGTCTATCGGCCTAGCCGATCGCTGCGCTCTGCAAACGACTTTCGACTAACCTCTGCACTAATCCGTATCTCCCACTCCTGACTCCAAGACTTCTCCCGTGCTGCTCCTAACCTCTGGAATGCTCTACCCCAAGAAATTAGGACTAACCACAATTTGCATAGTTTTAGGCGCTCCCTCAAAACACATTTGTTCAGAGCGGCCTATCACGTTCACTAATCAAAGTCATTCTATGTGTAAGTGTGTGTGTAGCCCATTCACTATCTCCATCTATCCTTCACTCCCTCAAGATGGCTGGACCTTCATTGTAAATACACAATTCTAAATAAACACCTGCACTTTGTATCTCCCTCGCCTCATTGTAGATTGTAAGCTCTCACGAACAGGGTCGTCTTATTTCGTCTTATTTTGCTTTAATTATTGTATTGTTAACGTTGTTACTTATGACGTGTGTTTTGAAACTGTTAAACTGTAAAGCGCTGCGGAATATGTTGCCGCTATATAAATAAAGATTATTATTATTATTATCAATGCGAGCTGTGGCAAGAAGGTTTGCTGTGACTGTCAGCGTAGTGTCCAGAGGCTGGAGGTGCTACCAGGAGACATGCCAGTACACCAGGAAATGTGGAGGGGGCCACAGGAGGGCAACAACCCAGCAGCAGGACCACTACCTCCGCCTTTGTGCAAGGAGGAACAGGAGGAGCACTGCCAGAGCCCTGAAAAATGACATCCAGCAGGCCACAAATGTGCATGTGTCTGTACAAACAGTTAGAAACCGACTCCATGAAGATGGTCTGAGTGCCCAACGTCCACAGATGGGGGTTGTGCTCACACCCCAACACCGTGCAGGACGATAGGCATTTGCCACAGAACACCAGGATTGGCAAATTTGCCACTGGCGTACTGTGCTCTTCACAGATGAAAGCAGGTATACACTGACCACATGTGACAGACGCGACAAAGTCTGGAGATGCCGTGGAGAGCGATCTGCTGCCTGCAACATCCTTCAGCATAACTGGTTTGGCAGTGGGTCAGTAATGGTGTGGGGTGGCATTTCTTTGGAGGGCCTCACAGCCCTCCATGTGCTCGCTAGAGGTAGCCTGACTGCCATTAGGTACCGAGATGAGATCCTTAGACCCCTTGTGAGACCATATGCTGGTGCGGTTGGCCCTGGGTTCCTCCTATTGCAGGACAATGCCAGACCTCATGTGGCTGGAGTGTGTCAGCAGTTCCTGCAAGATGAAGGCATTGAAGCTATGGACTGGCCCGCCCGTTCCTCAGACCTGACTCTGATTTGGCACATCTGGGACATCATGTCTCGCTCCATCCACCAATGTCACGATGCACCACAGACTATTCAGGAGTTGGCGGATGCTTTAGTCTAGGTCTTGGAGGAGATCCCTCAGGAGGCCATCCACCGCCTCATCAGTAGCATGCCCAGGTATTGTACAGTAGGGAGGTCATACAGGCACGTGGAGGCCACACACACTACTGAGCATCATTTCCTTGTCTTGAGGCATTTCCACTGAAGTTAGATCAGCCTGTAATTTGATTTTCCACTTTGATTTTGAGTATCATTCCAAATCCAGACCTCCATGGGATATTCATTTTGATTTACAATGATAATTGTTATGTTTTACTGTTCTGAACACATTCCACTATGCAATGAATAAAAATTTGCAACTGGAATATTTCATACAGAGATATCTAGGATGTGGTCTTTTAGTGTTCCCTTTATTTTTTTGAGCAGTATATGTATATAAATATATATATATATATATATATATATATATATATATATATATACACACACACAGTATATATTCACACACATACACACTAAAAAAAGTATAAGTGTATTGTATACTTTAAAGTTCATAAATGTTTCAATTGGTCTAGTGGATGCAAGAAGCTAATAATATTAGCGTTGGTTGATAGATTACAATTGTTTTTTTTACTTGCATACATATCACTATATGTAAAAGTTTGGGCACCCCTGGTCAAAATTACTGTTATTATAAACAGTTAAGCAAGTTGAAAATTAAATGATCTCTAAGCACATTTCATTTGTATTTTAGACTATATATATATACAGTAGGACATAGGACCGTGAAGAAGGCACATAGTGCTGAAACATGTAGTCCCTTGCTGGAATGTTACCAATAGATTGGAGTTCCTCATATATTTTTTATATGATTTAATGGATAAATAAAGAAGAAGATTTTATAATTCTGGTGAACTTTCATCTTTTTGCTGGATCCCAATTCTCTTATATTTTTATTTGTTGGGGCATACTCCCTGCCTGGATCCGTGCAGAATATAAGGTGAACACCGACTATTGCATTAAGAGGAACTCCTTTATGGTGAGCTGGCTATATGTTTTTTACATTGTTTGAATATATACAGTATATATAGTTTTATCTTTTATATTTTCAAAAGAACAAGGAGAATGGACTGTTGCAAATCTTTGACACCCTACATGGTTAGTACCTAGTAGCAAGTGTCACAGATTGTAAATGCTTTTTGTAGCTAGGCAAGAGTCTATTAATTCTTGTTTGAGTACTTTTAAAATTCTTCCAGTTCCGTGAGATTCCTGGGTCGTCTTGCATGCACTATTATAAGATCTAGCCACAGATTTTCAGTGATGTTCAGATCAGGGGACTGTGAGGGCCATTGTAAAACCTTCAGCTTGCGCCTTTTGAGGTAGTCTATTGTGGATTTTAACATGTGTTTAGGATCATTATCCATTTGGAGAAGCCATCCTCTTTTCAACTTCAGCTTTTTACAGATAGTGTTATGTTTGCATCAAGAATTTGTTGAAATTTCATTGAATCCATTATTCCCTCTACCTGTGAAATGTTCCCCGTGCAATTGGCTGCAACACAACACTAAAGCATGATTGATCCACCCCTATGTTTAAGGATTGTCGAGATGTTCTTTTCCTAAAATTCTGTGCCTCTTTTTCTCCACCCATACCTTTGATCATTGAGGCCAAGGAGATCTATGTTAATCTCATCGGTCCACAGAACTTGTTTCCAACATGCATCAGGTTTGTTTAGATGGACTTTTATATACTTCTGACGCTGAATTTTATGGTGAGAACACAGGAGAGGTTTTCTTCTGATGACTCTTTCATGAAGGCCATATTTGTGCAAGTGTCTCTGAACAGTACAGCTCCAGAGTCCACTAAATCTTTCTCTAAGTCTTTTGCTGTCAAGCGGGGATTCTGATATGCCTCTTTAGCAATCATTCAAGCAGCTCTCACAGAAACTTTGCTTTGTCTTTCAGACTTTATCTTGACCTCGACTGTTCCTGGTTACTGCCATTTCTTAACTTTTATTATACTCACCTGGGGAGGATGGTCCAGTGCGGCCCAGTCTGATAGGTGTCACAGGTCCAGGTCCGGTGCCTCCCTTCTTCTTGCGATGCCACCCTCTTTCTTGCTTCATCGCTCCCCGGCATCGTGCTTCTGCACAGGCATACTTCTCTGTCCTGTTGAGGGCAGAGCAAAGTACTGCAGTGCACAGGTGCCAGGAGAGGTCAGACAGATCCAGCACCTGCGCATTGCAATACTTTGCTCTGCCCTCCACAGGACAGAGAAGTATGCCTGCGCAGGAATGTAGAGGTGTGGGCCGAGCTGGGGGGTGGTCCCTCTTCTTACCGCGCAGAGATAAAAACAGAGACATGATGGAGGCAGATTCTGGGTGCAACAAGTCCAAGTTTATTTCTCACTTGTCGTCCGCCTGACGGCCTCCGAAGCACACCGCACTTCCTTTACCTCATGGCCCTCCGTTTCCAGGGCCGCTTCTCACACACCGCACGTTACACTGGGGGACGTGTATGCACACACCGTCCCCTCTTCACTCGTCGACGCTCCTGACAGGTCCGTCACTGTGGCCGCCTTAGGCCCTTAAACCAACAGCGCTTCCACTGATCAGTCATCGTGACAAATACGGTGTCTCACACCCAGTGCATCGTCCCTTCTGCGGTTTTTCCTGTCAGGACCACCCCCCTGACGTTCTCTCTCCTCAGTCCCCCTGGTTTAGATTCTCCTCACAGCGCACAGACTGTCACAGTCCTCCTGCCACTGGAGCTCCCCCTGGGGACTGGAACCTTCTGGAACCCTCCCTCAGTATTTATAGCTCTCCCGGTCCCTTGTCACTGTAACCCCGCCCCCCATGACCAACGGTTTCTAAAGCCCTAAGCTGTTGTCAAGTCCTTTGCTCACACTCCTCCCTGCCATCTAATGGTCAACTCAAGGTACTGCACGTCCACTACACTTTCCTAGCTGTTTCCCCACTGTAATAACTGACACCTACCTACACTGTGCAAACCTTTCCTTCTTCACTCTGACTAGTCCGTCCGTCCGTCAGGTCACCTTCCCTACAGGAGCACGATGCCTCCAAGGAGTCCACTAAATCTATCTGAAAGTCTTTTGCTGTCAAGCGGGGGTTCTGATTTGTCTCTTTAGCAATCCTTCAAGCAGCTCTCACTGAAACTTTGCTTTGTCTTCCAGACCTTATCTTGACCTCGACTGTTCCTGGTTACTGCCATTTCTTAATTATATTTCAAACTGAGGAAAGGGCAACTTGAAAACACTTTACTATCTTTTTATAGCATTCTCCTGCTTTGTGGGCTTCCACCATTTCCATTTTCAGAGTGCTAGGCAGCTGCTTAGAAAAATCCATGGCTGCTGTATCTTGGAACAAAGCTGGGTTTTTATAAAGCTGGGACATTTGAATCACATGGACTCTTCTAACAACAAGCCATATGCCTAACAGGATAATTAAAGGGAACCTGTCACCAGTTTTGGCTACCATAAGATACGGCCACCACCTTTCAGGGCTTATCTACAGCATTCTATAATGCTGTAGATAAGCCCACCGATCCGACCTGAAAGATAAGAAAAACAACTTTTATTATACTCACCTGGGGGGGCGGTCCGGTGTGGTCCATTCTGATGGGTGTCACAGGTCCGGGTTCAGCGCCTCTCATCTTCTTGTGATGGGTGTCACAGGTCTGGGTCCGGCGCCTCCCATCTTCTTGCGATGCCACCCTCCTGCTTGCTTCATCACTCCCCGGCATCGCGCTTCTGCACAAGCATATTTCTCTGTCCTGTTGAGGGCAGAGCAAAGTACTGCAGTGCGAAGGTGCCAGGAAAGGTCAGAGAGGCCCAGCGCCTGTACACTGCAGTATTTTGCTCTGCCCTCAACACAGGGCATAGAAGTACGCCTGCGCAGGAACGCGATGCCTCGGAGCGATTAAGCAAGCAGGAGGGCAGCGGCGCAAGGAGAAGGGAGGCGCTGGACCCGGACTTGCGTCACCTAATGGACCGGACTGCACCGGACGGCCCCCCGGGTGAGTATAATAAAAGTAATTTTTCTTATCTTTTAGGTCAGACCAGGGACTTATCTACAGCATAACAGAAACCGGTGACAGGTTCCCTTTAAGGTCTGAAACCTTAGTCAAAGTTATCTGAGCACACAAATCTCCAAGTTTGCTCAAAATTTTGAAATGGCCCATTTTCCTTTTTGCAATTTTTTTTTAAGAATATGTGTCATCTTTAAGTTTAGGCCTTTTAGAGATCATTGCATCTACAACTTGGTTAACTGTTCACAATAACAGTAATTTTTGATCAGGGGTGCCCAAGCTTTTACATGGCATAGTATACCGTATATATTCCACCCCCCCCAAAAAAAAAGAAAGATATCTAAGTGAGGCCCAGTATTGTGACAGGGCATATAGCACTACTTGATTGGATCTATCTAGTTTATTGGCGCAAAAAATTATTTATATATATTTAAAAAAAAAAAATTATGCCAATAAGCTGGATAGATTCAAGCTGATAGTGTTGCATAACATGGTAGGATGACACAATACAAGACAATTCAAGGCCTCATTTTTGGAGTGGAGGGGTTGTGAGGGGGGGTACAAGAAAAAAAGAACTGTGTTTTTTTTCTTCAGTATGCCAAATGGCATCCATTTTCTATATATGCACAGAAAGAAAAAAAAATCTGTTTTCTCCTACTCTTTAAACACATAATAAATAATATAAAAATGGATGTCTGTCTTTTTTTTTTACATATAGTGGGCCCAGAAATAGAACGGACATATGAACAGCTTCATAATCTATTATGGGTAAGTGTTCAACCTGGGACAGTTCTTATGATCACTCGTGATAATAGATCAGTATAGGGGATTCCGAGATGGGGCACAATTCTGTACCAAAGGGTTTTCTTCCCAAGCAACCCCTTTATGGAATTACAATGTATCTTTATTCCTAATATTTGGTGTATATTTTAGATTTACCACCCAATTATGAATTTCTACTTAATACTATATTTAATTTTTTATGTATTTTCTTTTGTTTTTACTATTTTTTTTGTATCCTAAAAAAGCATGTACTTTACCTTCTTCTAGTACAATAACAGCATTTCTGAAATGACAAAGCTCTAAGCCTAGTAGGGAACCATCTAATAGAGCGGCTCGCTATTTGACAAGCCGTTCACAACATGTATATGTTTTGTCATGTCTGATAAATATTTTAGGAGAAGTAAATAATATATCACTATTATTAATGTATTAAACAGGGCGCTACATGCGGCTCTACAAAAGGTTTTCTGCTTTGGTGAAAATTTGTCACTGTCAGAAGCATAAAGTGATGGATTGGCAACCTGACCTTATACAAAGAGAATTAAAATAGTGTCTGTCAACATGTGAGCCGGACGTGATAATCAATAATCAAGCCTGGGACAGTTATTAGGAGCCTTAAAAAGCCTCGTTACGATCTCTTAATCCATTTATATTTCAAAAGGATAAACATTATAACAAAAATGTGATCAGGCAGATGTAGCGTGATACATCCCCGGTTAGCAGCAGACATGCAGATGACTTTATATAGAAGAGGATATCTATTGCAGACCCTTCTCATATGTTCTCTTAGGGCATTTGTTGGTAATAGAGGTAGCCTCACCCGAAGGACCTTTCTCAATTAGAGCCAAGAGATTGTAGGATTGCAGAGCGCTCTCGTTAATCTGTGAACACAATGGACATGTATTGCTTTGAATGGGTCAGCGCTCCAAATTGCAGGTGAAATCAGTTGATACAAGCTTTATTGACCTATGCCAGACGTAGTACCATTGGGGATTTTATGTATAGTAATGTGCTGGACCTGAGCCTTTCATCAGGCTGAGAGCAGAATATGCCCAGGGCACACAGTGGGGGGGGGGATGATGATCCGTAAGCTGAATTATGAGAATTTATGCTGAGATTCCCCCTTGCTGTCTTATGGGACATTAAATCTGAACTCAGCTGGACTATCTTTTATTGCTTACCTGACAATCTGTATATTAAAAATGGGCACGCCTACTTGCATTGATAAGGGGTATTTAGACACTGTACTCCAGTATTATTTAGACACTGCACAGCAGTATTACTTATACATTATAAAGCAGCATTATTTTTATATTATTTAGGATTACCATATAGACATTGTATAGCTGTATTATTAATAACACTGTACAGCAGTACTATATAAATATTGTATAGTAGTATTATTAAGATATTGTACAGTAGGATCATTTAGACATGGTATAGTAGTGTTATGAATGCATTGTAATGCAGCTTTACTTACATATTACTTAGGAGTACAATTAGACCTTGTATAATTATCTTCCATCCCATAGTCCCGTGCCCATATACCCAACATACCTATCCTCCATCCCATAGGCCCGTGCCCATATACCCATCACACATCCTCCATCCCATAGTCCCATGCCCATATACCCATCATACATATTCTCCATCCCATAGTCCCATGCCCATATACACACCATACATATTCGCCACCCCATAGTCGAGTGCCCATATACCCATCACACATCCTTCGTCTCATAGTCCCGTGCCCATATACCCATCACACATCCTTCGTCTCATAGTCCCATGCCCATATACCCATCATACATATCCTGCATCCCATAGTCCCGTGCCCATATACCCATCATACAAATCCGCCATCCCATAGTCCTGTGCCCATATACCCTTCATACATCCTTCGTCTCATAGTCCCGTGCCCATATACCCATCACACATCCTTCATCTCATAGTCACATGCCCATATTCCCATCATACATATCCTCCATCCCATAGTCCGGTGCCCATATACCCATCATACATATCCTGCATCCCATAGTCCCGTGCCCATATACCCATCATACATATCCTCCATCCCATAGTCCCATGCCCATATACCCATCACATATCCTCCATCCCATAGTCCTGTGCCCATATACCCTTCATACATATCCTCCATCCCATAGTCCAGTGCCCATATACCCATCACACATCCTCCATCCCATAGTCAACCATTATGACATCATAATGCGCGGCAGGGCTTGCAACCTATGATGACATCAGCGTCGCCATTGCAACCATTATGACATCATAATGAGGGGCGGGGCTTGATACACACACACTTTTTCCCCATTATGTAGATAGGGGCAAAATTGTTTGGTGAATTGGAACGCGCGGGGTTAAAATTTTGCCTCACAACATAGCCTAGGACACTCTCGGGGTCCAGACGTGTGACTGTGCCAAATTTTGTGGCTGTAGCTGCGACGGTGCGGATGCCAATCCCGGACATACACACACACATACATGCATACACTTGAGCTTTATATATTAGATAGATTGCATACAAGATTTCTCTCGCGCATCACCCCTACTCTGGAACTTTCTACCACAACATATCAGACTCTCACCTACCATCGAAACCTTCAAAAAGAGCCTGAAGACCCACCTCTTCCGACAAGCCTACAACCTGCAGTAACCACCGATTGACCAAACCGCTGCACGACCAGCTCTACCCTCGCCTACTGTATTATCACCCATCCCTTGAAGATTGTGAGCCCTCGCGGGCAGGGTCCCCTCTACTCCTGTGCCAGTTATGACTTGTATTGTTTAAGATTATTGTACTTGTTTTTATGTATACTCCTCCTTACATGTAAAGCGCCATGGAATAAATGGCGCTATAACAATAAATAATAATAATAATAATAATAATAATAATATTGTTATATTATTTAGACATTGTACAACAAGATAAGTTAGGCACTGTACAGCAGCATTTTTTAGACATTTTGTAGCAGTATTATTTATATACTGTGTAGCAGCATTATTTAGAGACTGTACAGCAGTATTATTTAGACACTGTACAGCAGTATTATTTAGACACTGTACAGCAGTATTATTTATTATTTATTTATTCAGTTACTTCATGTATGTTGCTGTTTGTTCATTGAATTCTGCTTTACATTACACACTATGGCATATTGTGGATAATAAGTCACTGCACATGATTTTTTTAGGGTACATGGTGGTGGTAATAGCTCTGTATAACATTGGTATTTAGGCAACTGTACGAAAGTGTTATTTAGCACATGCATGCCATCATTATTTGGGATGTAAAGTACGTAGTACTAAAAATCAGACTCTTTATGCTATGGTTACTGAATCGCATTGTAAACCATAAGGAGACATCGCTAATAGTGATACTACATAAGACATCATCCATTATCAGACCAGCACTGATGAAACCATAGAGTAACCATTCTTAGCCTTGTAGATTTTACATGGAGAATTAGATTATGCAGTGAAATATCATCACATATTATACTTGTAATTGCAGCAGTTTACGACATTACTATGTGTTCTTTGCGCAGTGTTGCTGTTCTCATTTGCTTAGAATGAATGGTGAACCTAGCGATCTAGTTGTCAGATGCTACATCTGTACATATTCTGATTTATGATATCAGGTCTTATCCTTTCCCAGTTGCTGATCTGAAACAAACCAGCGGCTGACTTTTTTTTTTGTTTTTCAAAATTATTGGAAAAATCTTTTTATGCTTTTGGGTCATATCAGAAATTTGCAGCTGCCGTTTGCAATGGAGTGACCATTTCCATCTGAGTATACAGAACTTAGATTTATCATACAAAGTTTCCCTTGTACCAGATGAAATATTTAATTCATAGTGGAACATATATGCCTGGGGGTGAAGGACTTAAAACAAATACATTTTCCAAAGCCCTTTTCCAGTCATATTTTATTCAGAAAGGCAAACGATTCTGCTGCCGACCTTTGGACAGGATGCTTAATTGCTAAATCATTTCAGCTTAGACATTTATGACAATGTTTTCTTAGGCTGCATCCATAGAGGAGCTCTTTTCTCCTTTAGCACAGTTTAATAAACAGTAAAGAAGTTTCATAAAGTTTTGTTCTTCTATACGAAGGGTTCATAGTGAAGTGGATCTGCCCCCGACTTCTGAAATTTTGATAAGCAACTCTTTGTGGTCAAAGATAATTGTAGAAATATCTACAAAAATCACTGAATGTTCAGGACTTCTTGGACGTGATGTAACCGCTGTTTATTTGCATACATTTCACATTATAGGGAAATGCCAATGAAAAACGTGATTTCCCATTGTAATTATTTATACGTGTATCCTTTAGACCAATCATGCCCAAGGCAAAGCTGAAGGCAGCTCCGTAGGCAGGGTTGCTGTCATGATCCAGGACGGGGTTTTGCTTTGGCCTGTCCTGATCAGACTGGGGGTTAATTGCTCCGCCTCTCTCTGGCAGAGGGCGGCTATTTAATGCTCACTGGACCTAGGTCCGGTGTCAGTTATACTCCTGCCCTCGGCTGAGTTAGTGGACCTTGTGCGTACGTGTGCCTTGTGCCTGATATCTTGCTTGCTTGTTTGGTTTTGATCCGGTTCTGTCCCTGTTACGAGTTCTGCCTGCCCCTCTTGTGCTGCGCTACCTATCGTGTGTGACTCTCTGCTTGTGACCCGACCGACTTCTCTCTGCTTGTCCCCTTGGTACCACGTCACCCTCTTGTGTATGACCTTTGGCTTTGTATGACTACCCGTCTGTTTGTCCCTCCTGTGCCTCGCTTGCCCGTACTGTTGTGACCTTCGTTTTGCCTGACTCTGAGTTGTTGTATGGTGTCCTGTCACATCTAAAAGCAGGACGCTAAGCCCCGCCCCCTTGCAGTCACCTGACCATAGGTCCTGTGCCAGCTTGCTAACTTCAGTGTCCGCAGGTCCTGTGCCTCTTTACTTTCCGGCGCTGACTGGACCCTGACACTAATAGTTTGAAGCACGCCTGGTCACCTCTGCTGCCCTGCTCCACAGGTATCTTTTAGCACTGTTTCTGTACTCAGGACACGCGCACTGGCTCTGTGAGTGAGTGTAGTGCAGTGTCTCTGACAGTTGCACTGTCTTCTCCTTCATAACATCTTGGCTGGATTACTCACATATATTCTGCCCAACCATAAAGAAAACAAAAACTGGAATCTCATGGTTTCATTGTTCTCTCTCACCAGCAGAATCTGGCTTTTCGCTCTGCTATTTCTGGCACTGGAGGAACTAAAGCTGACAGCCGAGCGCGAGCAGTCATTCAGCTATCGTTCTCCCGGCTACCCCATACACATGGACTTTCAGATCAGATGAGCACTTAAGTATTTTCAAATAGAGGAGAAAGTCTCTGCCAGAAACTTTTAATCGAGGTTTATCTCCCGAAGAACCAAAGGGCCAGGTGCTAAAATGCAAAGTTCCTGACGCTCCCAACAGATAATGCCGAAAAGGTGTCAGGAACCCACCATACACATCAGACTGTTGGCCAATCCATGATCTCACCGAATTTGAGGACATTGGCCAACCATCTAATATGCATGGGGGTCTTCCAACTCTCCCCCGCACAAGTTTTGTGTGGAAGATAAGGATCAGGCAGTTGGAATGCTATTGCTTAATCCTTTGGTTGAGGAGATGGGAAGAAATTCTGCCAGACAATTCTGGCAGCAGCTCTTTCATAGAGAACACAGGAATGCTCAGCTGACCTGAGCGTTATGTTCCTATATATGGAGGAGAGATAGCTGTTGACCAAGAGATATAGCCAGTGTAAAGCTTGCCATATGCTTTAGGTTAACATTGCTCCAGCTAACAGCCATTCCTCCCAACCCCTTCATGTGTTCTCAACCGGGAGAGAGGAATAAAACTCTATTAGACATTTCTGACAGTGGTTTATCTTCCTTAGGCTGGGTTCCCACTTGTGAAAACCTCGTACGAGTCTCGCACATCTCAATACCCGGCACTGCTGTTGGCACTCAGGACCATAGCGCTCAGCTGCAATAGAAATACATGCAGCTGCACACTTCAGTCCCAAGTGCCAGCGGCAGTGCCGGATATTGAGATGTAAGACTCATGCGAGTTTCTCTCAAGTGTGACCCCGGCCTTATAGTCAAAAACCCTGCTTTCCCCCATCTACTCTCAACTAAAAGTATAGTTACCACCATAAACATCAGATGGCAGCTTGGCTCTGCCAATTTTGGTCAACAACATTAAACAATGTGTCTGGCCTTTTGGGAAAGCAGCTAAAGCTTCACTGCAAATATCCTACCATAAGAAGGTAGAGCACAACAGTGGTTTAGAAGGCAAAGAGGGTACTGTGCTTCCTCATGGCTGACAGTTACTGAGTAGGGATGGGCGAATCCTGAAATATTCGGAATCGCTAGGCTGTAACGAGTCCGACTTGGAAACTCGCTATTCGTTGCAAGTCTAGCGAGTCCAATGTTAATGAATGGGGATGCGAGTTTTGCAGCGATTCCTGTGCTGGGGAGGAGGAGAATGGGGATGCAGATTTTTTTTTTTGCAGAGTTTCTTAGCGATTTTGTGTCAGCAGCTGGACACAAAATCGCTAAGAAACTAGGGTTGCTTGTATTAAACTGTTAAAAAACTAGCTAGGAGTTCTCTCTCTCTGTTTTGCAGCGATTCCTGTGCTGGGGAGGAGGAGAATGGGGATGCGAGTTTTGCAGCGATTCCTGTGCTGGAGGAGAGAGAGAGAGAGAGAGAGAACTCCTAGATAGTTTTTTCACAGTTTAATACAAGCAATCCTAGTTTCTTAGCGATTTGGTGTCCAGCTGCTGACACAAAATCGCTAAGAAACTCTGCAAAAACTAGGATTGCCATTCATTTGCATTGGACTCGTTACTGTGCGAGTAATCGCTTGGAAACTTGCAGAGTACCGACTCCTGCGAGTCCCCTACTACTCGCAGAGTAACGAGTCCTAACGAGTAGATTCGCCCATCCCTATTACTGAGGAATATGGCCGTCATTCTTGGGACTGTAGCTGTATTTAATCCTATTCTGAGGATGAAGACCAATACATGCAAATCAGTACGTGGCATAACTTGCATATTTGCCTGCCCCAGCCCTGGTGGAAAATGATAAGTGACCTCTTGATACAGACAGAAGACAAATGTAGGTTCAGATAACGTAGAAGATTGAGCTCCAATACCATAAAATCAATGTGCTCTGTGGACATCTTTCCTGGAGACCCTCAGGAAGCAAGAAGAACGGCCATAGTGATTGGTGGGAGTCTCAACCCCCAGACCCTGTTAATGGCAATGTCTGTCATCTCTATAAATGTTGCATAAAATTAGAATTTGAATGTAAATTATTCTGAGTTATAAAATGAATGTTTTAAGTAATAGGAATATTTTTGAGAGTTGTAATAGTATAAAATGTAAGTTTCACCAAAGGTCCTGCAACGGAAAAGCATGTAAGTTACATTATCAGTGCAAGTGCTCGTGCTCTGCTGGTAATATAGTACATGTACAATAGACACGGAGGCGTCTCCCTGTACCAGGAGCTCGCCATGATCCAGAATATAAAGGAAAGATGGAACACTGCAAAATGCCATGCAAACGTAATATAAGGATGGTTACTTACCAACAGGGCGAACTGAAGAAATTACAATGGTGGTGAGATAACATAAAAAGAAAATTAAAAGAAAGTTTGTCAGAATGTGACATGCAAAACTACATGGCTATAGTGGCTACAATAGATTAAAATCATCAGTGCATGCATGACTCAGCCGAGAAACACGGGGGGTCGTGTATGAAAAATAGAGAAAAAGTCGGTGATGTTGCCCATGGCAAACTGGTTGTACTAATACAAGTAATTTAATGTCCATTGTATTAAAAGGTAATTTCAAGTCTCAGAGAGAGAGAGAAGAATCTCTGAGTACAAATTTATGAAAACTGTGTCACATGGGTTTATGTCTTTTTACATCAATTAAGGAATTTGCCCCTCAGACCTTCTGGGGTCATCACAACACAGAACCAAACTGGCAATCAGAAGGCAATAAAACCTTCACACTGCTAATCTATGAACTGCTCCAATATTTATGTTTATCTCTCTCCCACAATGACTATTCCACTTCACATCACTTGTCTTATCTATTGAGTTATTTATGTGCTGTATTGTGTATAAATATGTTATTCTTCAGATTTTGTATTAGTCTAGCCTGATGAAGAGACCTGCGTAGTCTGGAAAGCTTGCAATTTTTTACCATCTTTTCAGTTAGCCATTAAAAGGTATCAACCACTGAGGACTCTCAATTCTAAATATTTTTCTATCTACTGGCTAACACGGTACAAAGATATATATCTTTCCTGTATCAAAGGCAGATACTATGTATTAGTGTGGAAGAGAGAGAAAATAATTGAGTTCAGTTGCAGAATTCATCCACCTACATAATATATATGAGCGAATATAGCAGATGTTCAGGCAAATAGGTTCAATTTCCAAGAATTAACCCATGCGTGAATTTCATATATAGCCAGGCCAACAATTCCGTTCTCCTTCCATCTCCGATAAGATATTCACAAAGGTTTACATGTGATGTATTGTGTTGAAAAAAAGCATGAAATGTGCTAAAAATACTATTATTAACCTTATAACAGCTTGCATGATAGCACTAAACATGCGCCACTAAACTGTGAAATAGTGTTTCCATTGAGTGGAGAAAAATCATTCGGTGCAATTTCATCCCGGAATGGGAAAATGATATTTCTAAGATCCACAGAATTCCTTGAATATTTTTCTTTAATAATTATTTGTCTTATCCATTGCGAAAATAAAATATATTAAGGGGGAGTTCACATGTAACACTTCTCGGATGAAATAAGGGCAAGAAAAAAAAATAAAGAAAATATATTGTAGTTTGTTGATCCTGTTTTAAAGGAATATATCCTGAATCTTATTGTCACGGTTCCACCCCTCAGTGTGTCTGGGATACAGTCAATGACAGCTCAGCCATCCAATCTGGTACAGGGGCATTCTGAGCTGTCACTGTGTTGATCAACAGCTCGACTGTCCAATCTGAGTCTGGGAGGCACTTGCTGTCTCCAAGTGTTCACTGTCCCAGGTGATTTCCATGCTACTTAACCATGCTGTTTCTCCCAGACCTCTGCCAGTCATACATTCAGCTAAGTGTGGTTTGTTTCTTCTGTGCCTTGCATTCTGCATGTTGATCTTTCGTTGCCTGACCTTGGACCTCGTTCTGACCATCCATCTGTTTAACCCCTTCTGCTCTGATCCGCTATCCTCCTAGTATTCTGACCTCAGAACCGTTGCCTGACTACGCTTTTGTCTCTTCCTTCTGTTTATAACGTACTCTCCTGGCTTCTGACCTTGGACTCCTTGGCTATCCTGACTCACGTGAGAAGTGACTAGCCTCACACATATTAGTTATTTGAGGCATATTTATCAATGTTTTTTCATATACTACAAACTGACTAGATCGTTTTAAGATGCTCCAAATTTATCATAGTGGTTCATGCTGTTTGATAAATCTGGTGTATCTTTAAACTGTCTAGTGTAAAGCCCCCCATAAACAATAGATTGGCCAACATATATCTCTCCCGAGTACCCCCATACAAAGGAAGGCTCGTCTTGGTGTTCCTCTGTTTTCTACGAGAGAATTGCCATACGCTCCTTTGGTGGTGGCTTATTTCTCAACAAAGCAAAAGGATCGGCCATCGGAAATCAAACTTGTCGGATCCTTCACTTCCTCAATATCATCTGTCATGTGAGTCAGAAGGTTCCCAAATGCATTAGTCTATCGGCCAAGCCTGCCTATTTCAGGCAATTGGACAATGTTATTTTAATATCCATAAGATCTTTTTCGAGATTAATTTATCAAGACTGGTAAAAGGAAAAAGTCGAACAGTTTACCATAATAGCCAATTAGATTCATTAATTTCCCAGAGACCCTGTGAAATACCAAAAATTACATCTGATTGGTTGTTATGGGCAGATAGTCCATTTTTGTAACAAATTCCCTTCCAAGTCTTCATTCCCTATTAGCTGGCTTACATTGTGCAAGAAATTAGTAGAAAAATATTGCATTTTTTCCACACTTTCCACTAAACCATACCACTTTCAGGGGAAGCCGTGCCCTCTTGTCGGTCAAAATATATAAAGGGGATAATTTATCAAGGCTTTTTCAACAATTTTTTCAAAATGGTGATCTCCTTTTTATGACATTTCAATTTGACATAAAAATGTGCAACTTTTGTGATTTTTTTTATTTTAACCCACTCCTAACAAAAAGTGGACACGGTTAGCAAAGAAAATAAGGTTTAAGACAGATTTATGATTCCCCAATGTTCCACTGGCCTCCACCAGATCTAACACCCAATAACTCTTTTCTGTGGGACTACATCAAAGACTTAAAAGTATCTGCCCCTGTAATCCAGCCATAGGATATGAACGACTTGAGACCATGCATCACTGAGACAGTGGAGTCCATACCCGGGGAAATGCTCGCAAATATCTGGACAGAACGGGACTACGGCCTAGACATCTGCCATGTCACTAATGGAAATCACTTTGAGTATACAGTATGTAGTCTATAGATAAAACTTAGATAATGCATCTTTTCATGTTAGTACATTTGAGTTAGGTATTCTTGGTTATGAACACCGAGGCTGTAATTTTGCACCATCCTTTTTTAATCATCCTGACTTTATCACATATTGTCCAAACATTTTTGACATTTAGAGGAGCCAAAAAGGGGCACATGCCACTGCAGTCTTGATACATAAGAAACAGGAAGGGTCCATAGTCTCGGATAATTCTCACATATTTTGGACCCATAATTATCACTGTAGGAGGGGAGTTAAAGAGGTTGTCCACTACTATGAGAACCCTTCTCGATTTAAATGTTCGGGCTCGTTAAAATAAAACCATCTGTACTCAGGTCCTGTGCCGGTGCTTTTTCAGAGTTGTTGTCGGCACTCGTGTTTCCGGGACTCACGTGCGGTTATTATGTCACATGAGCTCTGCACTTAATCAGAGCTGGCATCACTGTCCCCGCCTTCAGACATATGTAATAAAAAGGTAACAAGAGCAGTGACTGGCCACTCACCTCCTCTTGATTACTAATACGTCGGAAGGTGGGGACAGTGATGCCGCCGGTGATTGGCACAGGACTTACATGTCATAACAACCGCATGCGAGTCCCGGGAACGCGACTGCAGACATTGCTGGAACTGCGCCGACACGGGAGGTGAGTATAAGTTTTATTAATTTAACGAGGCCAAACATTCAGATCGAGAAGGGGTTGTCCTAGTAAAACTTTCCCAAGTTACCTAAAAGGAAAGTGCTCAGTTAATCAGTCATACGAATGTCTCCAGGTTAATCAGATTATTACTATTTCACAAACTTTGGAACTAGGCTTGCTACGTTATTTCATCTGTGTACTTTACGGTAATCAAATTTCATGCAGTGTCCCTGAAAGTTAAAATGTAGGAAAAGTCAATCACTTTGTCACTTTGTAAGACATGTCTGATTTTTTAGAGATCTAAACAATTTAATGATCAAATGATTGTACCTACCTCTTACTGTAAGCGTCGCTGAAGCCTCTACTTTGCCAACCCGGTTCTCCGAAATACACGTAAACGTACCCTCATCAATACTGGCAGCCTTCTTAATCCGCAAAGTGTAATCATCCTTGATGTCATATCTATATATCAAGGTGTGAAAAAAAAATTGAAAATCTTAATGTAATAATGGATGATTCTCAAGACACGCAAGCCTTTACCTTACAACATATAGATTCATCACAGATGCACCTGTTAGCACCATTCATCGTAGGCTTTAATAATTTCACGCTAACATAAATCTCAATGACAGTTTTATGACTCTATGCATTAGTTAAAAACTTTGAGGCAATAAAATTAGTACTGCCATGTGCTCCCGGTATTAGGGCATTATTAATATTATCACTTTGTTCTTTGCAATATGGCATCATGACAAATGAACGCGATCTGTCCTCGATATGACACGTCGGGCGCGCTCTCTGACACCTTAAGCATTACATTGTTATGCTTTTGTGGCTTTCCAATCTATTTAATCATCACTATACTCTGATAAAAACCTTTTAGTCCCTTTGGAGAACAAGACCGCATTACTTTTACCTCGCTTGATGGAGCTTCGGGCATAATCAACATAATTCAAGTGATCTAAGTCGTCTTGGCAAAGCAACTAACTGGGACTACAAATCCCAGCATATGGACAATGTGCCCCCGCCCACAGTGCGCAAACAGTTCTTTCTTACAAGTAGATGTCACATTCTTTTATACACGTTCCCATTTTGTGTCATAGACATAGATATGCTCGCATCATTTAAAGGGGTTTCCCATCTCACAAATCACTAGGATATGACACCACTTTATGATAGGTGGAGGTCCATGCTCTGAGATCATCAACCATCTTGTTTTTGGCCATAAAAAGTTCATTATAATGGATCAACCCCAGACAATGGGCGCTTATTGACCCGACGGTCCAGGGAAAACAGAATGACCCATTCAAGTTAATGTAATTGGTTGTAGTTTCCTTCATGGTTGGGTGGTTGGGAGCATGGTTGTGCAGAGAAAAATTAGTAGGGACCAACAGTTTTGCATCTTTTCATTCCTAGGATAATTGGGGAGCCAAAATTCCGACTTCTCTCATTATAAATGAAGGCTTATCATGATTGGAAGCCCCATTTATAAAGTTTGCAGTAAAACGCATAGTATGGACTTTTCTCGATAGGCATGCGGACAAGTCTATTGGGAAATCATGATCAGAAATCCATAAATTAGAGATCTAGAAACAAGATGATGGTCTTCAAAAAATAAAACAACATGAACCCAAGCTTTAGGTTAAAAATGGACCACCAAGGTGGAACATTTTCAACAAAATACTTGGTGGTAGAGGTTCACGAAAAAGCATAAAGGCAGAACTAATCAGTTCAGAAGTAATCAATGACATCTCCAAACCGGTTTTATAAGTTTTTCTAGATACAAAGACAATTCAGATTTTACATTGATTGGACAACATGGTGCTGACTTACAAGGATTATAGGCTTAATTCTGATGAAGAACACACTGATAGTGTCACAGCTAGTTTTATAGTAAATGGGGCACTGGAAACTAGCATAATAGACCTAAAAGTAGTATTTTTTTACACAATTTAAAAAGTTTTTGTATATATAGTTGGATGGAAAAGGCACAATGATCTCGATGAGTGAAGGAGTTAAGGTATAATTTAGGTTTCTCATGGTACAGTTCTTTGGGACCTCCCAGAAAAGTGTCCAGCTTGTTGCTCCTCAAGACCAGCCAAGCTATGTGTTAATATGTATGTATGAGGGCAAAATCCAAAGTCAACTATAGTTATACAGTCATGGCTGAGAACCGGAAATCAGACATATCATTGTATATGGTGCAAAGAATATGTCCGCTCCATTGAAATATTGGCAAATACACCCAATATACCTATATATGCATTTGCCAATATATTCTATGGTGTCAATGTATTCTTTCCGCCATATACAATGATATGTCTGATCTCTGTTCCTTAGTTATGTCCATATAACATATTCTTGGTGTGTGAAAGTCCATTTAACATGGCCATAACTATAATGTAATGCCCATAACTATAATGTATTGACATATGTAATGGATGCCCCATTCACTGAGACCAAATTGAGACATCATAGATGTGAAACGATGATATCCAACTCACTGCAATCTAATTATGCTGCAATTCCGGTATTTGGGTGTGGACTACTACAGGATGTCCACACTTCTTTACTTTCGATGGTCATGTAAGAAATACCCTGACTATATCATATAGGGTCAGAATGATTAGCGGAACAATACCACTGCTTCATCCTTATTGGAATTGCCTGATACCATTTATCTAATAAATAAACCACAGCAAACATGTTATGGGGAGAAGGCGTCAACTATGGGATCAATTTGAGAATCACATCGTAAATTTGAAATAGTAACTAATGCAAAAATGTTAGATGTAAAATCCAAAGCAGCCGAGCAATAATTTCACGCCACTGGCCAGACGGCCGGTAATGTACGCAGCGAGGAGACAATAACATCCATAGAAACTCCTGGGATCTCATTTATTTATTGTGACCTCTGAAAGAAATGGGGAATAAATGAAGGTAAAGGCCTCCATGAGAGGAGGAAAGGCCAGAGCAATGTGATAGATTCGTTCACATAGGAATAAAAGGCCGGAGCACAAGGGTCGGTCAAGGTAACGTCCAACCGGATGCAACTGCAGAAACTCTGCTCAGGAAAACAACAGGAACGGCTGTCAAATATAAAATATGGTATCTAATAATAAAACGCTAAACAAATAGACAGGCTCGCCTCGAGAAGAGGTCTACTGAGGGAAGACATAATTGAGTTCCATGAGACCCGATTAAATATTAAATTTTACTGGGCTTCCTTTTATTTATAGGAAAATGGCATCTATCCAGTTACGAGAAGACAGAGGCATATTCATGGGCACAATATCTATCTAATATCTATCTACAGTCTCTATTATCTATCTGTTTATCAATCTAAACGCTATCTACAAATCACATATCCATCATCTACCTACATATCACAGATCTACCTACCTTATATCTATTTATTTAGCTTTCAATATGTTTCTGTCCATATCTAACATATCTATCTACAGTATCTATCTATAATATCTATCGTATCTACAGTATCCATCTTTAGTATCTATCTACGGTATGTGTCTGTAGTATCTATATCTACAGTATCTAACGTATCTGTTTACAGTATCCATCTATAGCATCTATCTACCCCATATCTATCTACACTATTGTATCTACAGAATTTATCACATCTACAGTATCTATTGTATCTATCTGGACTATCTATCTATAATATCTGTCTAACTATCTATTCTATATACAGTATTATCTATCTATCTATCTATATATCTATCTATCATCTATCTATCAATTATCTATCATCTATCTATCAATTATCTATCTATCTATCTATCTATCTATCTATTATCTATCTATCTATCACATGTATAGTATCTCTCTCCCTATATCTATTTATCTACAATATCTATCTATAGTATATATCTATCGACTCTATCTATAGTATTGTCTTAACTCGTATTGAATTTATTGTCTGTACATGTCCCCGCTTAATTGTAAAGTGCTGCGGAATATGTTGGCGCTATATAAATAAAAATTATTATTATTATTATTAGTATCTGTCTACTTCTTTATCTATCTAATCCAAAAAAATGAAGGCAGCACACCATATACAGATGAAAAAATTAAGTGCTATTTAATAGCTCAAATGGCGACGTTTCGTTTCAAGAGTGTGAACCTTTTCAAGGCTTTTTTTGGATTATATTGAAGGACTGGTTTGTACCTGGGAGACTTGGCACCCTGTAATTGTTGGTGCTGCTTTTGTCTCTTTCTTCTTTATCTATATATCTGTCTTCTGTCAATCTATCTATCCATCCATCTGTCTATTATCTGTCTATCCATCTATCTATCTATCTACAGTATCTATCTATCTATCTATCTATCTATCTATCTACAGTATCTATTTATCCATTATCTATCTATCTATCTATCTATCTACTATCTATCTATCATCGATCTATCTACAGTATCTATTTATCCATTATCTATCTATCTATCTATCCAATACCATTTGCACATTTTACATGATAATTTCTCAGTGTGATATCAGAGGGCTGGCCACTACCTACAACTAGTCCTTGCATGACTGTGAGCCGAGTGATAACTATAGAGAAGTCTGGAATGTCGCCACAAAGCGCAATAAATAACAGAGAGGTGCAGAGCGCCGCAGACAATGGCCCTCTGTGCGCAGTATATGTGGTACCGGAGCATTGCTGGTCGCTCCTTGGGTCTTATAATAGCATGAAAACTCTACCTTGTGTTATCGGAAAGAGTCTCAATGCTGCTTTTGTTTAAGGGCTTAACGTTCTCAGTCTTATGTTCAAAGGTGCTTGTAAAACCTTTCAGAAAAGCCATATTCCTATGCCAAGCGGCTGAAGCCCAGGAAAGCTGAAGAACTAGATATGCGAGGGGAAAAGCTCAGGTTTGTTCTTAATTAGAAGCAGAAAAGATGACAAAACAGTAGTAAGAAGTCAACAGTAACACGAATGGGGAGATTTGGATTGAGAAATCTGGCAATCATTGGGTCTGAATGAATACACTCATTGTGGTTCCTTGTGATTAATGACTGTTGTACAATGGGAAGCAGGCGGTCTATTCCACGCACATACACAACCCACCCGTATATTCCTATACACGCATGAAATATTTACCCCATTTAGATTTGGCCCCTGGGTAGCATGCCCAATCATCACCGTACCAGGAATTGACTGTTACCAGCTGTAAAAAAGTGAAATAAAAATAGAAAAATGGAGAAAAAAAGAAGCAAAAATAGGAAAGTAAATCACAGAGAAGCTATAACCATCTGTTCCTACAAAGGTAAAAAAAAATGTAAGAAGTTTCTGCAGCTGATATGGAATATGTTCTGAGCATTCAGGAAGATGACACAGATTATGTTGTACTTTGACTTATTTTAGTCTTTTTTTTCCTAGCTAATTAGTTGTCAAAAATATATTTTATTCTTTTGTATTTTTCTACACTTCAGAAGAACATGACGTTTCCTTTCCAAAGATACATATTGACATTTAAAGGGAATATATAAAAATCTATTCATCTTAAAGGGCCTGTTGCATCTTTTATTTTCAGAAACGCAGCGGGGAGCGGTGCCAGGGGGCAGTCCTCTCTTGACGAGTGTCAGTTCGGACTGGCAGTACGGTCACGCTTGCACTCTCCAATGCTGCAATGCACATGCAAATTTGCCATTTCAGCATCGAAGGCGTGCAGGGCAACTAAAGATGACCGGACCCAGTGATCCACCCAGCTTCAAAGCAGCACTGGCAAACGCTAGAGCAAAGAACTTTCGAAGGGTTCAAGAGAGGCCTGGATGTCTTCCTGGAGCGTAACAATATTGTATCTTACAGTTATTGTTAGGTTCTTTAGAAGGACGTAGATCTGGGGACTTATTCTGACAGAATTTAATAGGCTGAACTGGATGGACTGATGTCTTTTTTCGGCCTTACTAACTATGTTACTATGTAAGTCAAGAACAGCTACAGTTGTGGCCAAAAGTATTGACACCCCTGCAATTCTGTCAGATAATACTCAGTTTCTTCCTGAAAATTATTGCAAACACAAATTCTTTGGTATTATTATCTTCATTTAATTTGTCTTAAATGAAAAAACACAAAAAGAATTGTCCTAAAGCCAAACTGGATATAATTCCACACCAAACATAAAAAAGAGGGTGGACAAAAGTATTGGCACTGTTCGAAAAATCATGTGATGCTTCTCTAATTTGTGTAATTAACAGCACCTGTAACTTACCTGTGGCACCTAACAGGTGTTGGCAATAACTAAATCACACTTGCAGCCAGTTGACATGGATTAAAGTTGACTCAACCTCTGTCCTGTGTCCTTGTGTGTACCACATTGAGCATGGAGAAAAGAAAGAAGAACAAAGAACTGTCTGAGGACTTGAGAAACCAAATTGTGAGGAGGCATGAGCAATCTCAAGGCTACAAGTCCATCTCCAAAGACCTGAATGTTCCTGTGTCTACCGTGCGCAGTGTCATCAAGAAGTTTAAAGCCCATGGCACTGTGGCTAACCTCCCTAGATGTGGACGGAAAAGAAAAATTGACAAGAGATTTCAACGCAAGATTGTGCGGATGTTGGATAAAGAACCTTGACTAACATCCAAACAAGTTCAAGCTGCCCTGCAGTCCGAGGGTACAACAGTGTCAACCGGTACTATCCATCGGCGTCTGAATGAAAAGGTTATGGTATGGTAGGAGACCCAGGAAGACCCCACTTCTTACCCCGAGACATAAAAAAGCCAGGCTGGAGTTTGCCAAAACTTACCTGAAAAAGCCTAAAACGTTTTGGAAGAATGTTCTCTGGTCAGATGAGACAAAAGTAGAGCTTTTTGGGCAAAGGCATCAACATGTAGTTTATAGGAGAAAAAAAGAGGCATTCAAAGAAAAAAATATGGTCTCTACAGTCAAACATGGCGGAAGTTCCTGATGTTTTGGGGTTGCTTTGCTGCCTCTGGCACTGGACTGCTTGACTGTGTGCATGGCATTATGAAGTCTGAAGACTACCAACAAATTTTGCAGCATAATGTAGGGCCCAGTGTGAGAAAGCTGGGTCTCCCTCAGAGGTCATGGGTCTTTCAGCAGGACAATGACCCAAAACACACTTCAAAAAGCACTAGAAAATGGTTTGAGAGAAAGCACTGGAGACTTCTAAGGTGGCCAGCAATGAGTCCAGACCTGAATCCCATAGAACACCTGTGGAGAGATCTAAAAATGGCAGTTTGGAGAAGGCCCCCTTCAAATATCAGGGACCTGGAGCAGTTTACCAAAGAAGAATGGTCTAAAATTCCAGCAGAGCATTTGTAAGAAACTCATTGATGGTTACCGGAAGCGGTTGGTCGCAGTTATTTTGGCTAAAGGTTGTGCAACCAAGTATTAGGCTGAGGGTGCCAATACTTTTGTCTGGCCCATTTTTGGAGTTTTGTGTGAAATGATCAATGTTTTGCTTTTTGCTTCCTTCTCTTTTGTGTTTTTTCATTTAAGACAAATTAAATGAAGATAATACCAAAGAATTTGTGTTTGCAATCATTTTCAGGAAGAAACGGAGTATTATCTGACAGAATTGCAGGGGTGTCAATACTTATGGCCACAACTGTACCTCTGATGGATTGCAAAGGTGGCCATTAGCCAAAGGATGTGAACCACAAGTATAACATCAAAAATCCCTCAGTTTGTGAGGATGCGGAGAATTATCCATAAAAGGTAATTTGCAAAGACGCTTGTTCTTACAAATTCAGTGCAATTTTACCCTTTCAAGAAGAAAAGACAACCACGCTAAGAGCTTAGTCACAGGACCAATTTACGTGGACCAGTGTTATCGATGGTTTTCAGAGATAGCACTCATACCTATGCACATGTCCAATTTTTTTTCCAGGAAAAATCAGACATGTCCAATTTTGATCGACGATGCAAGTCTACGGGTTTGCGAAAAAAAAAAACAGGCCTCATTCGGATGACGTGTGATTATCACAGAGTGACAGAATAGAGAAGGTGGAGAAACTTTGATTTTTTTTCTCTCCACATCCAATAAAACTGATGCCACTCTGATCAAAATCTGTGCTGGCTTTCTTGGATGTGGAGAAATCGGTCGTGAGGTCCTACTCTCAGACAGATACTGCACGTAGTTGCTGACTACAGCCGGGATCACACATGCGAGAAAATCGGCCGAGTCCCGCATGTTAATACCCGCCGGCACTTGGGAGCGGAGCGTGCGGCCGCATAGCAATGCATGCAGCTGAACGCTCCGCTCCCAAGTGCCGGGTATTAACATGCGAGACTCGGCTGATTTTCTCATAAGTGTGATCCCGGCCTATTATGGATATACTGTACTTGCTTTTGTATATATTATCTAGAAAATTGCTGACAGCATGTTGTCTGATATAGTTATTGTTCCTGTGCCACAGGGGCCATAGGACGCAAGTAATTCCTATTTATCATGGTAATTTATTGATGTATCCTACAAGTAATATTGGACCTGAAAAGAACATGATCTTAATCAGTGGGCATAGACCCCAAGCAGAGACATCCTCTTTGAGGCAAATTTTCTCCATTTTTACAGAAGTCCATGAGGCGTGTTGTAAGGAAAAAATGCTCTGTTTGTTAAATTATAAGCTGGAGACAAATCCTAGCTGCAAAGCATCATTTGAAGGATAAAAAAGCAATGCATTCAGCTCTTTTTTCCTGTCAAACTGAAAGACCCCATTAGAAATCAGTAGGGTCTGCCGTGCACCGTTGGTGTAAGTCGTATGATGGATCCAAAACTCTGACATGGTGTCCATTATACACCGAAACCAAGCCTAGAGCTTTGATCAGTTCTGCACTTCTTTTCTTCCATTTCATTATAGGAACAGGAGAATGAATTTAGTGGCAGAACTCGCACATGTTGAGCGTCAATCTCATAGACTGTAATGGGATTTTTAGAGGCTCAGTCACGATGCGCTATATTAAAGTCTGTGGAGCCTCATTTAAGAGTCTCAAACACGGGACTAGCCAGATCTTCCTCCAGGGAAGGACCCAGACAAGGAGTGGCTCCTTTTGGAAACCACCATTATCACCATATTAAGTGGCCCTTTAAGCCAATATCCAGCTCTTTACGAGTTTACAGATATGACAAGGGAAATAACTTGACTACTAATTTGTCTGAAATGTGCTCAGCAGTCGTTCTTCACTCCAAAATCTTTGGTTCCCAAGTATACAACGTTACGCTACGGAGAAACTAGATTCTGATGAAAAAAGGTGAAAGTGATTCATCGTGGGAACAAATCAGAAACATAACTATTTATTTTATAAAAAGTCATTTATACAAATATTAAAGTTTTTCTCTCATTATTAGGTGCAGACGACCGTAGATTCTCTCATTAGGCATATGTCACTGCGATCAAACTCTGATCAGAGGGTGATCATAGAGTGAACCGATTCTCTCGGATGAGGAGAAGAAGACAAAAATTCTCCATCTTCTCAATTGTGTCAGTCTGCAGAAATTGGACTGCATGCAGATGTAATCTGAGTGCAGTCCGATGTTTTCCATGGACTCATTGACTTGTATGGTCGAGTGCGATCCCATTATTGGACCAAACTCAGGCATACAACTAATTTTTTCTCGGACACACCGTCAAAGGAAAATTCAGACATGTGCACAGCCCCATAAATTAACATTGGTCTGAATGTGATCCAATGTCTTGTTGGGCAGAAAGTATGGAGTTTAGTGCGAATGTTTAGTGATCAAACTGTAGCTGTCATTTCAGAAAACATTTCAGAGCAAGATTACGGTCACACGTTCAGTATTTGGTCAGTGTTTGACATCAGTATTTGTGTTTCAATATTTTTTTATTAATTTTAGAATTTTTTGAGGGAAGGGGAAAAGGGTACAGAACAAAATGAAGGGATTAGGGTAGGGAAAACATAATCCCTGTAAAGACAGGGATACCCCACAAAGTTTGACATCAGTATTTGTAAGCCAAGACCAGAGAGGGTGATAAATACAGAAGTGGTGACGTATTTCTATTAGACTTTTCCTCTGATTGTTCCACTCCTGGTTCTTGGTTACAAACACTGATGTAAAATACTGACGAAATACTGAATGTGTGAAAGTGGCCTTAGGCTGGCCATACACATTAGATGGCTGTTGGCTGAACAATGCTTTGGAAGATTTTTCGTCTGTCAGCCATCTGGCCGACGATCCCATAGATAGGAGCGCCTGTTCAGCCGAGCACTCCTGTGTTCTCCATGAGAAACCCAGCGACCACAGCTTATCTCAAGGAGAACTGTTATGAATGGGTCACCGAGGAGGAGAGCGCAATAGGCTATGCCACCAGAACACCAGAAAGGTTGGTCACTCAGTGGATTGCAGACCTCTGATCTTAACAACACAACTAGCAGTAGCTGTGGAGTGTTCCTACGCTAACCTAGATGCTTCGTCACCTACCGGAGGACTAACTAAGCCTAAAGACAGAAAGGTGAAATCTAAACTGCCCCGGAGCAGATCCCCAAAAGGAATAGACAGACCCCAAACATATATTGTCGGTAAGACAAGATGAAGCACAGACACAGACAGAAAATAGACTGAGCAAATGATGGGGCCCACACTGACTAGATAGGACAGGACAGAAAAGGCACTGTCTGCAATCACGTAAAAACCCTAAAAATTCCAACATGACTGATGTACAAAAATACTGATGTTTGCACAACCTCGCCCCCACTATATCAGCACTCAGGTGTGAACTGGTGGCTAGCAAGAGGCTAATACAGCAGGGGACTGAGCAAACAAACACAAGATACAAAAATACAGGGCAGGAGCCAGCAGCCTCAGGGGGAGCAAGCTGACCCCTGACAGCAAGGCAAAATCAGATGCAAAGTGTTTAGCAAATGACAATTAGCTGAAAAATGCAGGATCAGGCAGGAGACAGATATCCTCAATAAGCAAAGAAAGGAGTCTCACCGGCAGCCACTGAGAGAAGCCTGCTCGCTTATGTACTCCCAGTCACTACCCTCACTCCTCCAATCATCCTCTGCAGCTGTTGGATTAACATCATGTTGACCAGCTCCACTATCAGCAGTATCCATCAGAGGGAGCCCTGCCTCAAAAGTCAGACTAAGAGAGTTCACAACAGTCCCCCCCCTTGAGGAGGGGTCACCGAACCCTTATCCACACCACCAGGCTGATCAGGATGGGCCCGGTGAAAAGCACAAACCAATCTCTCGGCATGAATATCGGAAGCAGAGACCCAAGAATTATCCTCCTGGTCATAACCTTTCCACTTGACCAAGTACTGGAGTCTCCGTCTAGCCAGACGAGAGTCCAATATTTTCTCTACCTCATACTCCAAATTACCCTCAACCAATACAGGGTCAGGGGGCGTCGCCACAGGAACTACTGGCTCCACAAACCTTTTCAACAATGATTTGTGAAAAACATTATGAATCTTGAACGTACCTGGAAGAGCCAAATGGAAAGAAACGGGGTTAAGGATTTCCAAAATCTTATAAGGTCCAATGAACCTTGGCTTGAATTTTGGAGATGCAACCTTCATCGGAATATTTTTTGAGGACAACCAAACCATATCACCCACTTTAAACCGGGGACCAAAGGTTCTATGCCGGTTGGAAAACCATTGGGCCTTTTCCTGAGAGTGGGACAACTTGTCCACTACTTGGTCCCAAATCTGATGCATTCTGTCCACCACAGAATCAACACTTGGGCAAGCAGAAGCCTCCACCTGCCCCGAAGAAAATCGAGGATGAAAACCAAAATTACAGAAAAACGGAGACATCAAAGTGGCAGAACTAGCTCTATTGTTTAGAGCGAATTCGGCCAAGGGCAGAAATGAGACCCAGTCATCCTGATCAGCAGATATGAAACATCTCAAATAGGATTCCAAAGTCTGGTTTGTTCTCTCAGTTTGTCCATTGGTCAGAGGATGAAATACAGAGGAGAACGATAACTGAATTCCCAGTTTAGAACAAAAGGCCCTCCAAAATCTGGAAACAAACTGGACTCCTCTGTCTGACACAATGTTCTCAGGAATTCCATGCAAATGAACCACCTGTTATAAAAACAGGGGCACCAACTCAGAAGAAGATGGCAACTTCGGGAGTGGTACAAGATGGAGCATTGTTGTGAGTTCATTTTCCCCTTCACTACTGAGGCCCGAGGAACTCCCTCTTCTGGTAAAGAAAGGTAGTGAGCCTGATTATCAAACACCTGAGTCTGATGATGATGACTGGCTGAGTGGAGTTACTGACTGGATATAAGGCTGCCGACGCCCTTCTGCCCTGCGAGTGATTTCTCTGTGGGATCCTTGGAGACCAGTCTGAATTCCTGCTCCTCTAAAGCTAAGTTTTCTGCTCGGCTTTTTGCATTTGTGCTTAGACCTTGTTTTGCTTTGTTTTTCTGGATTTCTGCCATTCCCTGCTGGGGTGTGCTGAATTCCTATAGCTCTGTCTTCTGAAAATACCTGAGTGCTGATTTAGTTTTTGAAGCCTAGCTGCTTCAGGGTCTTTTTCATATCAGCTTGTTGGCTTATGTCTTTGATAGGGTTTTGGCAGATTGCAGACAGCAACCTTCCTTTCCTGTTCTGTTTAGCTAGCTTGGGCCCCATCGTTTGCTCAGCCTATCTTTCTATCTGTGTGAGTGTTTTTTCATCTTGCTTCACCGTCATTATATGTTGGGGGCTGCCTTTTACTTTGGGGTCTGCTCTGGGGCAGTTTAGATTTCCTTTTCTGTCTTTAGGCTATTTAGCGCTCCGGCTGTGATCGAGGGGTCTAGGGCATCGTAGGAACCCCCCACGGCTACTGCTAGTTGTGTTGATAGGTTCAGGGGTCTGCAATCTGATAGTTGCCAACTTCTCTGGTTTTCTGGACGTAGCTTCTATTTTTGTGTCTGCCTCCTACGGTGACTCAATCATAACAGAATCACCCACCATACCGCAGATTCTAGGGTACTCAATAGCAGGAAAGAATTGTAAAAAAAAAAAAGTGTGTATATTTTTTCCTCTATATCTCTGAGGCCGTAGGGGGAATTTTTTTTTTTCTCTCAATGGAGATAAAGCAATTGTCTGATCGTGTGGAGCAGCTCGCTGCAGAAGTGCGGGGAATTTCCGCCTACCTTGCTCATTCACATGCTGCTGAACCAAAGATTCCTACACCTGATGTATTTTTTGGGGATCGGTCTAGATTTTTGAATTTCAAAAATAATTGTAAATTATTTTTTGCCTTGAAGCCTAACTCGTCAGGGAGCTCCGCGCAGCAGGTTAAAATTGTCACCTCTTTGCTGCATGGCGATCCCCAGGATTGGGCGTTTTCTTTGAAACCAGATGATCCTATTCTGACTAATGTGAACGCATTTTTTCAGGCCTTGGGGTTGTTGTATGACGAACCTAATGCCATTGATCAGGCTGAAAAGACCCTGCTGGCATTGAACCAGGGTCGTGATTCTGCAGAATTGTACTGTCAAAAATTCCGAAAGTGGGCAGTAATTACTACCTGGAATGATAATGCCTTGGCTGCTCTCTTTCGGAAGGGGTTGTCAGAAGCCGTAAAAGATACTATGGTGGGATTTCCTGTTCCCTCTGGTCTTGACGATTCTATGTCATTAGCCATTCAGGTTGATCGGCGTTTGCGCGAACGCAAAGCTGCACGAGAGGTGTTGCCACCTGTTGAACAAATGTCTGAACCTATGCAATGTGATAGAGTTTTTTCCAGAGAGCAGCGTCAGGAGTTCAGAAGGCGTAATAAGTTGTGTTTTTTCTGTGGAGATGCCTCGCATATTATTTCTGTCTGTCCTAAACGAGAGAAACGCTTTGCACACACGTTTTTTGTTGGTGGTGTTCAACCTAAGTTTCTTCTGGCTATTACTTTGATCTGCTCCCTGTCCACATTTTCTGCCAAGGCTTTTGTGGATTCGGGAGCAGCCCTAAACCTAATGGACTTGGATTTTGCTAAACGTTGTGGATTTCCGATGACACCTCTGCAGACGCCTATCCCTTTGATGGGGATTGATGCTACTCCTTTGGCTAAAAATAAACCTCAGTTTTGGACCCAGGTGGTAATGCGGGTCGCCCCAGACCATCAAGAAAGATTTTTGGTGTTGCATAATCTGCATGATACTATTGTTCTGGGGTTTCCCTGGTTACAAATTCATAATCCAGTTTTGGATTGCAAATCTGTGTCTGTGGTGAGTTGGGGTTGTGGGTGTGCCTTTAGTGAGGCTCCGGTGTTTTCCACCTCTCCTCAGTCGCATGATGTTCCTGATTATTTGGCGGACTTTTATGATGTATTTAGTGAGAATGAGTCTGCGTCTCTGCCTCCTCATAGGAGTTATGACTGTGCAATTGAACTGAGCCCAGGGTGTAAATTTCCCAAGGGTCGGCTCTTCAATTTATCTGTACCCGAGCACGAGGCTATGCGATCCTATATTAAGGAGGCGTTGGAGAAGGGTCATATTAGACCATCCTCGTCACCCTTAGGTGCCGGGGGTTTTTTTGTAGCCAAAAAGGATGGATCATTAAGACCTTGTATTGATTATCGTGCCCTCAACAAAATTACTGTTAAATATCAGTATCTGTTACCCCTGATTTCTGATCTATTCTCCAGAGTTAAAGGTGCTTGCTGGTTTACCAAGCTTGACCTCAGGGGGCGTATAATCTTATTCGCATTAAGCATGGGGATGAATGGAAGACAGCGTTTAATACTCCGGAGGGACATTTTGAGTACCTGGTGATGCCTTTTGGGCTCACTAATGCCCCTTCTGTCTTCCAGTGCTTCATGAACGATATTTTCCGAGATTTTGGTGATAAATTTTTGATTATCTATCTGGATGATATTTTGATCTTCTCCAAGGATTGGGATTCTCATGTGGAACATATTCGGACTGTGTTCCGGATCTTGAGGGAGAATTCCCTGTATGTCAAAGGATCTAAATGCCTTTTTGGTGTACAGAGGATTTCTTTTTTGGGATTTATTTTGTCCCCGTCAACTATTGAAATGGACCCGGCCAAGGTACAGGCCATTTACGATTGGGTTCAGCCCACTTCTTTGAAGGCCCTCCAGAAGTTTTTGGGTTTTGCTAATTTTTATCGGAAATTTATAGCAAAATTTTCTAGTATTGCCAAGCCATTGACTGATTTGACTAAGAAGGGTGCTGATGTGTTAAATTGGTCTCCGGAGGCTGTTTCTTCCTTTCAGGAGCTGAAGCGAAGATTCACCTCCTCCCCGGTTTTGCGGCAACCTGATTTCTCACTTCCGTTCCAGGTAGAGGTGGATGCTTCTGAGATTGGTGCAGGAGCTGTTTTGTCCCAAAAGGATCCTGTAACATCTAAAATTAATCCTTGTGCTTTCTTTTCCCGAAAGTTCTCTCCATCTGAACGTAACTATGATGTGGGGAATCGGGAACTGTTGGCCATGAAATGGGCATTTGAGGAGTGGAGACATTGGTTGGAGGGAGCTAAGCATCAAGTCGTGGTCCTCACTGACCACAAGAATTTGATTTACCTAGAGTCGGCTAAGCGCTTGAACCCTAGACAGGCTAGGTGGGCCATGTTTTTTACACGTTTTGATTTTGTGGTTTCTCTTCTTCCTGGAACTAAGAATGTCAAGGCAGACGCCCTCTCTAGGAGCTTCTTTGCTGATTCTCCTGTGGTGACCAAGCCTGCTACCATCTTCGGCGAAGGGGTAGTTCTTTCTGCCATCTCGCCCGATTTGAGACGTGCTCTGAAAGAGTTCCAGGAGGACAAACCTGAGCGTTGTCCCAGTGGAAAATTGTATGTTCCTGACCAGTGGAAGAAGAGAGTGATGTCTGAAGTTTATTGCTCTGCTTTGGCTGGTCATCCAGGTATTTTTGGTACTCGAGATCTGGTGAGTCGGTCTTTTTGGTGGCCCTCCTTGTCTCGTGATGTCAGGAATTTTGTGCAGTCCTGTGGGACATGCTCCCGGTCTAAATCGTGTTCTCGCTCTAGTGGGTTGTTGATGCCTTTGCCTGTCCCCAAGAGGCCATGGACCCATATTTCAATGGATTTCATCTCTGATATGCCTGTCTCTCAAAGGATGACTGTTATTTGGGTGATTTGTGATAGGTTCTGTAAGATGGTTCATCTTGTACCACTCCCTAAGTTGCCGTCTTCCTCTGAGTTGGTGCCCCTGTTTTTACAACAGGTGGTTCGCTTGCACGGGATTCCTGAGAACATTGTATCTGGCAGAGGAGTCCAGTTTGTGTCTAGATTTTGGAGAACTTTCTGTTCCAAGCTGGAAATTCAGTTGTCCTTCTCCTCTGCTTTTCACCCTCAGACCAATGGGCAGACAGAGAGAACAAACCAGACCTTGGAGTCATATTTGAGATGTTTTATTTCTGCTGATCAGGATGATTGAGTTTCATTTTTGCCCTTGGCCGAATTTGCTTTAAATAATAGAGCTAGTTCTGCCACTTTGATGTCACCTTTTTCTTGTAACTTTGGGTTTCATCCTCGATTTTCTTCAGGGCAGGTGGAGCCCTCTGCCTGCTCAGGTGTTGACACTGTGGTGGAGAGAATGCACCAGATCTGGGACCAAGTGGTGGATAAGTTATCTCTCTCCCAGGAAAAGGCCCAGTGGTTTTCCAACCGACATAGGACCATTGGTCCCCAGTTTAACCCCTTCCTGACATCCGACGTACTATTCCGTCCACGGTACCCGGGCCCGTATGACCGTGGACGGGATAGTACGTCTACCGCGATCAGCGGCGCCCACGTGGTGAGCGCCGCTGATCGCGGCCGGGTGTCAGCTGATTATCACAGCTGACACCCGGCACTATGTGTCAGGGGCGGTCACGGACCGCCCCCGACACGTTAACCCCTTGCACACCGCGATCAAACATGATCGCGGTGTACCGGGAGTTAAAGGGAAGCATCAGCAGGGAGGGGGCTCCCTCCGTGCTTCCCTGAGCCCCCCACGACAGCGCAATGTGCAGCGCTGCTGCGGGGGGCTCCTATCCTCCAGGCCCCCGAATCCAAGATGGCGACGGGGGCCTTCGGGGACCTGAGGAAGCTGGCTTCCTCAGTGCCTGCAAAGCGCAGGCAAGAGGAAGTCTGCTTCAATGCCTGTGACAGATTGCTGATCTGTCACAGTGATCTGTGATGTGACAGATCAGCGATCTGTCACAGGACAGTGATGTCCCACCTGGGACTATGTAATAAAGTAAAAAAAAAATTAAAAAAAAATGTAAAAATAAATTAAAAAAAATCGCCAAATAAATTAGTAAAAAAAAAAAAAATATTCCCCAATAAATTCATTTTTTGAAAATAATAAAAAAAAAAACCAATAAAAGTACACATATTAGGTATCGCCGCGTCCGTAATGACCCACCCTATAAAACTGTCCCATTAGTTAACCCTTTTAGCGAACCCCTTAAAAAATAAAAATAAAAAACGAAGCAAAAAATAATGATTTATTATCATACCGCCAAACAAAAAGTGTAATAACGCGCGAACAAAAAGACGCATATAAATATCCATGGTACCGCTGAAAACGTCATCTTGTCCCGCAAAAAACGAGCCACCACACAGCATCATCAGCGAAAAAATAAAAAAGTTATAGCTCACAGAATAAAGCGATGCAAAAATAATTATTTTTTATATAAAATAGTTTTCATTGCATAAAACCGACAAAAACATAAAAAAACGACCTAAATGAGGTATCGCTGTAACCGTACTGACCCGAAGAATAAAACCGCTTTATCAATTTTACCGCACGCGGAACAGTGTAAACGCCCCCCCAAAAGAAATTCATGAAACGCTGGTTTTTGTTCATTCTGCGTCACAAAAATAGGAATAAAAAGCGATCAAAAAATGTCACGTGCCCGAAAATGGTACCAATAAAAACGTCAATTCGTCCCGCAAAAAATAAGACCTCACATGACTCAGTGGGTCAAAATACGGAAAAATTATAGCTCTCAAAATGTGGTGATGCAAAAACTATTTTTATAATAAAAAGCGTCTTTTAGCGTGTGACAGCCGCCAAAAATAAAAACCGCCATAAATAGTAAATCAAACCCCCCATTATCACCCCCTTAGTTAGGGAAAAATAATAAAACTAAAAAAAAGTATTTATCTCCATTTTCCCGTTAGGGTAAGGCTGTGTGCACACGCTGCGGATTAGGTGCGGATTCATCCGCGCGGATTTTGTAAAATCCGCAGGTCAAAAGACCTGCGGTTTTACCTGCAGATTGCTCTGCGGTTTTGTCCTGCGGTTTTTCATCTCCTCAATAGAGGAGATGGCAAACCGCAGGAGAATCCGCAGAAAGAATTGACATGTCAATTCTTTCTGTGGATTGAAAACCGCAGATAATCCGCGCGGAAAATTCCGCACCGTCTGCACTGCGGTTTTTGATTCCCATAGGGAATCATGGTACTGGGGTCCGCAGCAGCCAAAACCGCTGCGGAACCGCAGCAAAATCCGCAGCGTGTGCACACAGCCTTAGGGTTAGGGCTAGGGTTAGGGCTAGGGCTAGGGTTAGGGCTAGGGTTAGGGCTAGGGTTAGGGTTAGGGCTAGGGTTAGGGTTAGGGCTAGGGTTAGGGCTAGGGTTAGGGCTAGGGTTAGGGCTAGGGCTCAGATTAGGGTTAGGGGTGTGTTGGGGTTAGGGTTGGAGTTATAATTGGGGGTTTCCACTGTTTGGGCACATCAGGGGCTCTCCAAATGCAACATGGCGTCTGATCTCAATTCCAGCCAATTCTGAGTTGAAAAAGTCAAATGGTGCTCCTTCCCTTCCAAGCTCTGCCATGCGCCCAAACAGTGTTTTACCCCCACATGTAGGGTATCAGCCTACTCAGGACAAATTGCAAAACAATTTTTGGGGTCCAATTTCTCCTGTTACCCTTAGGAAAATAAAAAATTGGGGGCAAAAATATCATTTTTGTGGAAAAAAATGATTTTTTTATTTTCACGTCCGAGTGTTATAAACTTCTGTGAAGCACTTGGGGGTTCAAAGTGCTCACCACACATCTAGATAAGTTCCGTGGGGGGTCTAGTGTCCAAAATGGGGTCACTTGTGGGGAGTTTCAATAGTTTAGGTACATCAGGGGCTCTCCAAATGCACATGACACCCGCAGGCCATTCCATCAAAGTCTGCATTCCAAAACGTCACTGCTTCCCTTCCGAGCCCCGACGTGTGTCCATACAGTAGTTTTCTCCCACATATGGGGCGTCAGCGTACTCAGGCCAAATTGGACAACAACTTTTGGGGTCCAATTTCTCCTGTTACCCTTGGGAAAATGAAAAAATTGCGGACTAATTGATCATGTTTCTGGAAAAAATACGATTTTTTTATTTTCATGCCCTGGCATTATAAACTTCTGTGAAGCCCTTGGGGGTTCAAAGTGCTCACCTCACATCTAGATAAGTTCCTTAGTGGGTCTAGTTTTCAAAATGCGGTCATTTGTGGGGGGTTTCCACTGTTTAGGTACATTAGGGGCTCTCCAAAGGCAACATGACACCTGCAGACCATTCCATCAAAGTCTGCATACCAAAACGTCACTACTTCCCTTCCGAGCCCCGACGTGTGCCCATACAGTAGTTTTCACCCACATATGGGGTATCAGCATACTCAGGACAAATTGGACAACAACTTTTGGGGTCCAATTTCTCCTGGTACCCTTGGGAAAATAAAAAAATGGTGACTAAAAGATCATGTTTGTGGAAAAAATACGAATTTTTTATTTTCACGCCCGAGCGTTATAAACTTCTGTGAAGCACTGGGGGGGTCAAAGTGCTCACCACACATCTAGATAAGTTCCTTGGGGGGTCTAGTTTACAAAATGGTGTCATTTGTGGGGGTTTTCCACTGTTTAGGTACATTAGGGGCTCTCCAAAGGCAACATGACACCCGCAGACCATTCCATCAAAGTCTGCATTCCAAAACGTCACTACTTCCCTTCCGAGCCCCGACGTGTGCCCATACAGTAGTTTTCTCCCACATATGGGGTATCAGCATACTCAGGACAAATTGGACAACAACTTTTGGGGTCCAATTTCTCCTGGTACCCTTGGGAAAATAAAAAAATGGTGACTAAAAGATCATGTTTGTGGAAAAAATACGAATTATTTATTTTCACGCCCGGGCATTATAAACTTCTGTGAAGCACTGGGGGGGTCAAAGTGCTCACCACACATCTAGATAAGTTCCTTAGGGGGTCTAGTTTCCAAAATGGTGTCATTTTTGGGGGGTTTCCACTGTTTTGGTACATCAGGAGTTTTCCAAACACGACATGGTGTCCGATCTCAATTCCAGCCAAAAACGTCAAATGGCGCTGCTTCCCTTCCGAGCTCTGCCATGCGCCCAAATAGTGGTTTACCCCCACATGTGGGGTATCAGCGTACTCAGAACAAATTGCACAATAACTTTTACGGTCCTGTTACCCTTGGAAAAATAAGAATTGAGGGTGAAAAGATCATTTTTGTGGAAAAAATATGATTTTTTAATTGTATGGCTTTATGTTATAAACTTCTGTGAAGCCCATGGGGGTTCAAAGTTCTCACCACACATCTAGATAAGTTCCTTAGGGGGTCTAGTTTCCAAAATGGTGTCATTTGTGGGGGATTTCCACTGTTTTGGTACATCAGGGGTTTTCCAAATGCGACATGGTGTCCGATCGCAATTCCAGCCAAAAACGTCAAATGGCGCTGCTTCCCTTCCGAGCTCTGCCATGCGCCCAAATAGTGGTTTACCCCCACATGTGGGGTATCAGCGTACTCAGGACAAATTGCACAATAACTTTTAGGGTCCTGTTACCCTTGGAAAAATAAGAATTGAGGGTGAAAAGATCATTTTTGTGGAAAAAATATGATTTTTTAATTGTATGGCTGTATGTTATAAACTTCTGTGAAGCCCATGGGGGTTCAAAGTTCTCACCACACATCTAGATAAGTTCCTTAGGGGGTCTAGTTTCCAAAATGGTGTCATTTGTGGGGGGTTTCCACTGTTTTGGTACATCAGGGGTTTTCCAAACGCGACATGGTGTCCGATCTCAATTCCAGCCAAAAACGTCAAATGGCATTGCTTCCCTTCCGAGCTCTGCCATGCGCCCAAATAGTGGTTTACCCCCACATGTGGGGTATCAGCGTACTCAGGACAAATTGCACAATAACTTTTAGGGTCCTGTTACCCTTGGGAAAATAAAAATTGGGGTGAAAAGATCATTTTTGTGGAAAAAATATGATTTTTTAATTGTACCGCTGTACGTTATAAACTTCTGTAAAGCCCTTGTGGGTTCAAAGTTCTCACCACATATCTAGATAAGTTCCTTGGGGGGTCTAGTTTCCAAAATGGGGTCACTTGTAGGGGGTTTCCACTGTTTAGGTACATCAGGGACTCTCCAAACGTGACATGGCGTCCGATCTGAATTCCAGCCAATTTTGCATTGAAAAAGTCAAACGGCGCTCCTTCCATTCTGAGCTCTGCCATGCGCCGAAACAGTCGTTCCCCCCCACAAATCAGGTATCAGCGTACTCAGGACAAATTGCACAATAACTTTTGCAGTCTAATTTCTCCTGTTACCCTTGGTAAAATAAAAAAAATTGAACCTGAAGTATTTTTTTTGTGAAAAAAAGTTAGATGTTCATTTCTTTTTAAATATTCAAAAAAATTCCTGTGACGCACCTAATGGGTTAATAAACTTCTTGAATGTGGTTTTGAGCACCTTAAGGGGTTCAGTTTTTAGAATGGTGTCACTTTTGGGTATTTTCTATCATATAGACCCCTCAAAGTGGCTTCAAATGTGATGTGGTCCTAAAAATAAAATGGTGTTGTAAAAATGAGAAATCGCTGGTCAACTTTTAACCCTTATAGCTTCCTAACAAAAAAAAATTTTGGTTCCAAAATTGTGCTGATGTAAAGTAAACATGTGGGAAATGTTACTTATCAAGTTTTTTGTGTGCCGTATCTCTGTGATTTAAGGGCATAAAAATTCAAAGTTGGAAAATTGCGAAATTTTCAAAATTTTTGCCAAATTTCCATTTTTTTCACAAATAAACGCAAGTTATTTGAATGAAATTTTACCACTAACATGAAGTACAATATGTCACGAGAAAACAATGTCAGAATCACTGGGATCAATGGAAGCGTTCCAGAGTTATGACCTCATAAAGGTACAGTGGTCAGAATTGTAAAAATTGGCCCGGTCATGAACGTGCAAACCACCCTTGGGGGTGAAGGGGTTAAGGTTGGTGATATGGTGTGGTTATCATCAAAAAATATTGCTATGAAGGTGGCTTCTCCTAAGTTTAAGCCTAGATTTATTGGACCTTACAAGATTTGGAGATTATTAATCCGGTCTCTTTTCGTTTGGCTCTTCCTGTCACATTTAAAATCCATAATGTGTTCCATAAATCTTTGTTGAAGAGGTTTGTTGAACCTGTTGTTCCGGGGGTGGCACCTCCAGACCCTGTATTGGTTGAAGGTAACATGGAATATGAGGTAGAGAAAGTACTGGATTCCCGTCTGGCTAGACGGAGACTCCAGTATTTGGTTAAGTGGAAGGGTTATGGTCAGGAGGATAATTCCTGGGTCTCTGCCTCTGATATTCATGCCAAAAGATTGGTGCCTGCCTTTCATCGGGCTCACCGTGATCGCCCTGGTTGCATGGTTGAGGGTTCGGTGACCCCTCCTCAAGGGGGAGGTACTGTTGTGAGTTCATTTTCCCCTTCACTACTGAGGCCCGAGGAACTCCCTCTTCTGGTAAAGAAAGGTAGTGAGCCTGATTATCAAACACCTGAGTCTGATGATGATGACTGGCTGAGTGGAGTTACTGACTGGATATAAGGCTGCCGACGCCCTTCTGCCCTGCGGGTGATTTCTCTGTGGGATCCTTGGAGACCAGTCTGAATTCCTGCTCCTCTAAAGCTAAGTTTTCTGCTCGGCTTTTTGCATTTGTGCTTAGACCTTGTTTTGCTTTGTTTTTCTGGATTTCTGCCATTCCCTGCTGGGGTGTGCTGAATTCCTTTAGCTCGGTCTTCTGAAAATACCTGAGTGCTGATTTAGTTTTTGAAGCCTAGCTGCTTCAGGGTCTTTTTCATATCAGCTTGTTGGCTTATGTCTTTGATAGGGTTTTGGCAGATTGCAGACAGCAACCTTCCTTTCCTGTTCTGTTTAGCTAGCTTGGGCCCCATCGTTTGCCCAGCCTATCTTTCTATCTGTGTGAGTGTTTTTTCATCTTGCTTCACCGTCATTATATGTTGGGGGCTGCCTTTTACTTTGGGGTCTGCTCTGGGGCAGTTTAGATTTCCTTTTCTGTCTTTAGGCTATTTAGTGCTCCGGCTGTGATCGAGGGGTCTAGGGCATCGTAGGAACCCCCCACGGCTACTGCTAGTTGTGTTGATAGGTTCAGGGGTCTGCAATCTGATAGTTGCCAACTTCTCTGGTTTTCTGGACGTAGCTTCTATTTTTCTGTCTGCCTCCTACGGTGACTCAATCATAACAGAGCATCTTGGAAAATCTATCACAAATCAGCCAGATAACAGTCATTCTCTGAGAGACAGGGAGCTCAGAAATAATATCCATTGAAATATGGGTCCATGGCCTGCTGGGCACCGGCAGGGGCATCAACAAACCACTAGAACGAGAACAGGACTTGGACCTGGAACAAGTCCCACAGGGCTGCATAAAATTCCTGACATCACGAGATAAGGCAGGCCACCAAAAAGACCGACTCACCAAATCTCTGGTACCAAAAATACCCGGATGACTATCCAGCATGGAGCAATGAATTTCAGCCATCACTCTTTTCCTCCACTGGTCAGGGACATACAATTTCCCCACAGGGCATCATACAGGTTTGTCCTCCTGAAATTCCTCCAGGGCAAGTCTCAAATCGGGTGAAATGGCGGAAAGAACCACACCCTCACCTAGAATGGTTGTAGGTTCGGTCACATCAAGAGAATCCGCAAAGAAACTCCTAGAAAGGGCGTCTGCCTTAACATTCTTAGTGCCCGGAAGAAAGGGGACCACAAAATTAAAATGGGTGAAAAACAAGGCCCACCTAGCTTGTCTAGGATTCAAGCGCTTGGCTGAATCAAGATAAATCAAATTCTTGTGGTCGGTAAGGACCACAACTTGATTTATAGCTCCCTTCAACCAATGTCTCCACTCTTCAAATGCTCACTTCATGGCCAACAACTCCCGATTCCCCACGTCATAGTTACATTCAGATGGGGAAAATTTTCTAGAAAGGAAGGCACAGGGATTCATCTTAGAGGTTACGGGATCCCTTTGAGACAAAACGGCTGCTGCACCAATCTCAGAAGCATCTACCTCTACCTGAAATGGGAGTGAAACATCAGGTTGCCGCAGAACCGGAGCAGAAGTGAATCTCCGCTTAAGCTCCTGAAACGCCGAGACTGCCTCTGGAGGCCAATTCACCACATCAGCGCCTTTTTTGGTCAAATCGTCAGTGGTTTAACAATACCAGAAAAATTACATATAAATTTACGATAGAAATTAGAAAAACCCAAAAACTTCTGGAGAGCCTTCAGAGAAGTGAGCTGGACCCAATCATAGATGGCCTGTACCTTGGCTGGGTCCATATCAATAGCAGACAGGGATAAAATGAATCACAAAAGCTAAATCCTCTGTACACCAAAGAGACATTTCGATCCCTTAACATACAGAGTATTTTCTCTCAAGATCCGGAACACAGTCCAAACATGTTCCACATGAGAATCCCAATCACTGGAAAAAATCAAAATATCATCCAGATAAATGATCAAAACCTTATCTACAAAGTCCCAGAAAATATCGTTCATAAAAGACTGGAAGACAGAAGGGGCATTAGTGAGCCCACAAGGCATCACCAGGTACTCAAAATGTCCCTCCGGAGTATTAAAAGCCGTCTTCCATTCATCCCCTTGCTTGATGCAAATAAGATTATACGCCCCCCTAAGGTCAAGTTTGGTAAACCAACAAGCACTTTTGACCCTGGAAAATAAATCAGAAATCAGGGGCAACGGGTACTGATATTTAACAGTGATCTTATTAAGGGAGCGATAGTCAATACATGGCCTTAATGAGCCATCTTTCTTGGCCACAGAAAAAAAACAGCACCTAAAGGTGAAGAGTATGGTCTTATATGACCCTTCTCTAATGACTCCTTGATATAAGATTGCATAGCATCATGTTCAGGTACCGATAAGTTGAAAAGCCAACCTTTGGGAAATTTACACCCGGGCATCAACTCAATTGCACAATCATATCTCCTATAAGGAGGCAAAGACGTGGACTTACTCTCACTAAATAAATCAGAAAAATCAGCCAAATAGTCAGGAACATCTTGAGACTGGGGAGAGGTGGAGAAAACAGGAGTGTTACCAAGAGCACATTGACAACCCCAACTCACCACAGACACAGATTTCCAATCCAACACAGGATTATGGGTCTGCAACCACGGAAAACCCAGTACAATAATATCATGTAAATTGTGCAATACCAAAAATTTACAATTCTCTTGGTGGTCCGGGGCGACCCGCATAATCACCTGTGTCCAAAACTGGGGTTTATTCTCCGCCAAAGGGGTAGCATCAATACCCCTCAAAGGAATAGGGGTCCGCAGGGGTACCATAGAAAAACCACAATGCTTAGCAAAGTCAAAATCCATCAGATTCAAAGCTGCTCCTGAAACCACAAATGCCTTAGCGGAAAATGTAGACAAGGAGCAGATCAAGGTAACAGCCAAAAGGAACTAGGCTGCATACTGCCCATCGCAACTGAGTGGGCAAAATGTTTCTCTCATTTAGGGCAGGCTGAAATAGCATGAGAAGCATCTCCAAAAAAGGAGCATAACTTATTACGCCGTCTAAACTCTTGATGTTGTGCCCTAGACAAAACCCTATCACATTGCATGGTTTCAGAGGTTTGTTCGAAAGGCAGCACCGCCTCTCGCGTAGTTTTACTTTCTCGTAAACGTCGATCAACTTGAATGGCCAACGACATAGAGTCATCAAGACCAGAAGGGATAGGAAATCCCACCATAACATCCTTTACAGATTCTGCCAGACCTTTCCGAAAGAGAGCTGCTAAGGCATCATTATTCTTTTTAGTAAGGACCGCCCACTTTCGGAATTTTTGACAATATAACTCAGCAGCATCTTGACCCTGTTTTAATGCCAATAAGGTTTTCTCAGCTTGATCAATAGCATTAGGCTCATCATACAATAACCCCAGGGCTTGAAAAAGCACATCTACATTAGCCAGAATAGGATCTGGCTAATGTAGATGCGCTTTTTTTTTGCAATTATTTCCTTTTTTTGAGTACCCGAGAGTCTACAGTTTGGCTGGTGATTCTATTATGAATGGGTCACCGAGGAGGAGAGCGCAATAGGCTATGCCACCAGAACACCAGAGAGGTTGGTCACTCAGCGGATTGCAGACCTCTGATCTTAACAACACAACTAGCAGTAGCCGTGGAGTGCTCCTACGCTGAACTAGATGCTTCGTCACCTACCGGAGGACTAACTAAGCCTAAAGACAGAAAGGTGAAATCTAAACTGCCCCGGAGCAGATCCCCAAAAGGAATAGACAGACCCCAAACATATTGTCGGTGAGACAAGATGAAGCACAGACACAGACAGAAAATAGACTGAGCAAATGATGGGGCCCACACTGACTAGATAGGACAGGACAGAAAAGGCACTGTCTGCAATCATGCAAAAACCCTAAAAATTCCAACACGACTGATGTACAAAAATACTGACGTTTGCACAACCTCGCCCCCACTATATCAGCACTCAGGTGTGAACTGGCGGCTAGCAACAGGCTAATACAGTAGGGGACTGAGCAAACAAAAACAAGATACAAAAATACAGGGTAGGAGCCAGCAGCTCCAGGGGGAGCAAGCTGACCCCTGACAGCAAGGCAAAATCAGATGCAAAGGGTTTAGCAAATGACACTTAGCTGAAAAATGCAGGATCAGACAGGAGACAGATATCCTCAATAAGCTAATAAAGGAGTCTCATCGGCAGCCACTGAGAGAAGCCTGCTCGCTTATGTACTCCCAGTCACTACCCCCACTCCTCCAATCATCCTCTGCAGCTGTTGGATTAACATCATGTTGACCAGCTCAAATACCAGCAGTATCCACCAGAGGGAGCCCTGCCTCAAAAGTCAGACTAAGAGATTTCACAACAGAGAACAATGTGATCAGCAGTCCGAAATCAGACATACGCAATCGACATCTCCCTGACATCAGCTGGTCAGCAACCCCATAAAAATTAGACTATCGGATTCGGCTGACTTTAGTCTAATGTGTATGGGGCCCTATCCTGCCTTACATGAGGAATAATACTACTTCTGGCTATCACATGACCTTTGTATCTTGCATTATTGCTATTGTCCCATCTGCAGATTCTATCTATAATTTTCAATCATCTCTGAACTAATGGTTGGAGACCCGCTACTATCATTACTCCCATATACTGGACACACAAAGGAATGGATTCTCTTTTTTCTCTATAGCACACAAACAAAACCAGCAGCATGAATGATGTTATACATCAGCATGGAGGACATCATATTACAGTACAGAACAGTGTGGCTGTGCATCCAGCTCTGAAGTTAAATATACACTAGATGCTGCAGCAGGACCTGCCTGTCTCTACACCTGTATCTGGTCACTTATTGTGCTGTGCGTTCTTCACATCTCTTCTCTCCTCCATAGAGTTTAATTGATTACTTTATTGATTTTCCAGTACATTTTTGTACATTAGTGATTATTTAATTAGTATACATTAAGCTCCCCCAAATGGTGGCTGATGGTAGACCGAATTTTACCATTTTTTATTATGTTTTATGTGAGGGATTGGAGCTCTGTATCAGGAAAAATAAATGAATAAAGTCATATTAAGAAATTATTTGGAACAGAATGTTGGACCTGTAAAGAATGTGATGAACGGTGAACATATACCACAGTTCGATGTTCGCTTCTAGGCAAATGTTATCCGTTCTTACAGAACCCCACAGGATTCATCATGTTGAAAATAATCTTTGTTGGATGATTCCTAATTTTAGAATAATGAAAATATTATGAAACATTTGTTTGTTCTCTTTATTACATTCCTTTCATTACAGAGTTTAATAGAAAAAAAAATGAGGGCGAAAGCTTGGAATCCGATTCAATTGGAAAACAAATATAATTTTATGTCTCGGCGTTCGCTCTGGTAGACCGGTAGCTTTCCCCTCGCGTGCCGCGGATACATCCAGCATTTGTAGCTCTGTAAAAGTCTCCTGTTTTATTGATGTTAACAATTTTAATTTCTTTTAACATTTCGTCACAAGAGATTCGGTTCAAGAACCGGTTAAGGTACTGTACCCCCCGGCAAATGCACATGCTGAAGATCTACACAGTGCTGTAAGTTGTGCAATTTTCTTTTTCCGGTTTTGTACTAAATGTGAAAAAGGCAATATCTTTTATCGTCTCGATCAGTACTTTCAGCTGAAGAGACGAATGGAATACAATCAACTGTTACATATTCACGTTCACATTATGTTTATTTTTATGTTTAGTGTGCATGCGAGCAAAAGCTTCAGACGCGCACACCAAAACGTGTCCAAGGCGCTTCATGTGTCAAACCAAGGTTAATGGCGTATTCTTTCACTCTTCTTCTGGCTAATACATCAATATACTGATTTAAAAGGTAAGAAATAATTTAGTAAACGTATCTACTAAAAGCAAAAAAGGGTATATCGCATGTATCAGGAACACATGAAATGTACATTATAAGCTTTTTCAACAGCTTTTTAGGATATGAAAGAGAAGCCGTGTTGGCCTACCTAGAAACGGATGCAGTACCAGCCATCAGCCATAACGGCATCATATTAAAAGGAATTTGTCAATAGGATCAAACCTCCTAAGCCGTCTATATGGGCATGCAGGTCATAGCAAGCTGAATAAAATGATACCTTGATATCTATGATATGATGTTTTATGCCAGAGAAATCCACATTTTACTGTTAAGATCTATGGGCCGGACATAGATCTCCCCGAGAATCTGCCTCCACAGATTATTTTAAATGGAAAAAAGGTGCTACTAGGGTGAGACATGTGAGCCCCCCATTTTTACTACTCTCACCTCATCATATCAGCTCATCAGGTCTTTAGGTATTGGTTATTCATCATAACTATTTCTATATGTACTTTATTTGATACACACATACACACATGTGGCCTACCGTGGGATGTTATGGTATTATCTGTTTTTTTTTATTTATCACGCTACACAGATTATACCTATGGGTGCCCATTAGAATATTATTGCTTTATACAGTCATGGCCAAATGTGTGCAACCCATTTTGGGGGTTTTGTGTGAAATTATGTCCAATTTGCCTTTTTTTTCATTTTTTTTTTCCGTTCCAATGCACACAAATTAAATAAACGTGTAATTGCAATACTTTTCTGGGAGAAAACCTTAATTTTCTGGAACAAGTTGAAGGGTGTCATCACTTTTGGTCATGACTGTATAATCCTGGCTCATAGGATCAGGATTGTATTCTAATATTTGCCGCTGATTGCATGCCGGTGTGTAGCTCATTCTTATGATGTTATTATACTATCACTACGGCCCATTATGTTTGTAGGTAATGGTTATTCTAAACAATCCCTTGGTTTATGTACTTTAATAATCTCATGACTGTAGCATATAATATTGTATTATTTGGGATTATTGGAACCTATTTATTTGTATTCCTTTAATAATCTACCTTTCTTAGGTCTTACCATTACTATATGCATTTTTGTATTTATAGACTAGGTCTGCATGTGTTTCCCGATACCTTGACATTTATTGTATGCCGGCTTACATTATATTATTATTACTAACATCATTTTCCTTTTATAATACATGCATGATTAGGGAGTACTGTGTATTTGTTTGGGGGTAGACATTGTCTCTTTCTATCAGGATTTGACCCTCTAGATCATGGTCCATCTATATCACTGATTGTCTTTTAGCATATCTTTTTTTCATCTAGAGTAATTTTTTGATTATTATTCAATACATTTTTTTACTATTGCATCATAATATTAGTTGCTCCTTTGTGTCTTTTTTTATGGGATCTTTATAATCTTTTTACATTTTCACTTTAGATAGACATTTTTTCAGTTTATCATTCAGTATTTTTAGGGGCTTCACCTTTTTTATTTATTTTTGGTGGAGAATTTTGTAGGTGACAATGTAATGACTGACAGTCTGCTCTCCTCATCTTGCTGCAGAGCTGTGTTTAAGTAGAATGTGCCCGGAGTAAAGAAGATATACGTGTGATTACAGACTCTTCTTTAGCTTCCATCTCACAGGCAGCCGGGGTGGGGAAGAAGCAGTACAGCAGAGCTGACCACAGTATGAGGAGAGTTGCTAGAAGTGTTTTTAATGATGCAAAACTCAGTGAGGACAGCAGACTGCTTGTCATTACATGTCTCACAGAAGTCTGTTTTCTTGATCGCATAGCATAGCTGTGGCCTGATTACAATTAAGGCTACTTTCACATTAGCGTTTTTTGCGCAGCGCATCGTGCGCAATAGAAACGCATGCAAAAACGCATCATGCAAACGCAGGCGTACGCATGTCCATGCGTACGCCTGCATTCCCATAGACTGTAATGCGTTATTTTGTCACATTCCGTGCACAAGAATGGGCATGCGTTTTTTTAAAGCCTTGTGGCAGACCCAAAAAGGCAACAGGTTGCGTCTGGCGCGCCTAGGCGCCATGTTAAAAATAGGTACGCATGCGCATGGACGCGCACGATGCGCTGCGCAAAAAAAGGTTAATGTGAAACCAGCCTAATACTGAATCAGCTTCCATCTCACAGCCTGCCAGGGGTAAGGCTGTACAGCAGATCTTTGATTACAAACACATCTGTATTTGTAGCTTTCCTCTCACAGTACAGTGAGCTCAGCAGTCCTGCCTCTTCCCTCACAGCTGTACGGCCTCTTCCCTCACAGCTGTACGGCCTCTTCCCCCACACCAGTTGCATGTGAGATGGAAGCAAAATAAGTGTATGCAATCAGACTAATGTCTTAACTAGTCCAGGAACTTTGCAATCATGCACAGCTCCTTAGTGAAATCAGTGAAATCAAGAAAGTACACTGATAGACATTACATGTCTTACACTAGTACGCCGCCTTTCATTTAAAATAATCTCTGGAGACAGTTCTCCCGTGCTGTATAGTAATTGGTTCGGTCCGGTCTGATGGGCGTTGATTCAGGCCTCTCCCTTCCCCCAGCTGATGCTCGCAGTCCATCTTCTTTAATTGACGTGGATGATGGTTACGTCATCTACATTACTGGGTGAAATTGCGTGTTGCACCTGCGCACCACGCGGGCAGAATCAAAAACATAAGTGCACATGCGCCCACACTAGAGTAGAGCATATTGCACAGGCACAAGCCGTGATTTCTGTGCGCAGGCGCAATATTTCACCAGGAAATGTGGATGACATGAGGCGTCATCCACATCAATTAAAGAAAGAGGATGGCGAGCAGCAGCCAGTGGGAGGGATGGAGAGAACCGAAACCACACCCATCCCATCGGACCACACCAACCCAATTACCATACAGAGCAGGTGAACTTAGAAAGGTTTTTGAGGGTGTACCGGGGGAGCCAGGGGGTTACATAAGCATTTACGGAATACAGCTCAGACGCTGAATAGGGTGATAGTTTTAGTTGGTATATGACAAAACTGGTGTCAGGTTCCCCTTAAACAGATAAATTATTAGTCTATAAGTGATGGCTGCCACTTTTAGGCATCTGGCATAGCATAAATTTAATGTATATGATGTGAACAAGGCATTAGAGGTCCAGATGAGCTTCTTCTACCATTTTACTATTATCCTCTAATAGGTGCAATTGAGTCTATACTTTTAAAGAGGACCTTTCACTTGCCATCAATTTTGAATTCTTTATTTGGTGTAAATGTCGATGTTCTGAATCTGGCCCTGTTTTTCTTTTTTTTCTGCACTTCTGCATTTCTGAGATATGGCCTCCTCTCTCCTGTATGTCATTCCATTATTTTTAGCAAACTGGGAGTAGTCCTCAAGAAGACTCCTAGAGAGAAGAGTTGATGATCACAACCACTTGGCTAAAAGACTAGATTTTTAGAAACTAAAGATGGGGCCATATCTTAGAAATGCAGAAGAGCAGGAGCAACAGAAAAATAAGGTAGGATTCAGGAAATCACCGGCATTGACGCCAAGTATGAAAAGGACATATATATTTTTTTTTTTTATTTTTCCTCATTTATATAGCGCCATTAATTCCGCAGCACTTTACATACATTATCATTGCTGTCCCACAATCTAAATTCCCTATCAGTATGTCTTTGGAATGTAGGGGAAACTGGAGAACCCGGAGGAAACCCACGGGAACACAGGGATAACATACAAACTCCTTGCAGATGTTGTCCTTGGTGGGATTTGAACCCAGTAATCCCCAGCACTGCAAGACTCCGGTGCTAACCACTGAGCCACTGTGCCGCCCATCTATATGTATGCAACAAACAGGTCCTTTTTAATACCACTATGTTTTCCTGTATATGGCATTCATTATCTGTTACTGCATCTCTCTCTTCCTTAGATATACCTACCACTTTCCCGTATAAAAGTCTAATATCTTTAGCCAACTGGGCATAGTCCTCAAGAAGACACCCATAGAGAAGAGATGAGAACCACATCCACGTGGATAAAAAAAACGACAGGTCCTCTTAAACATTAACATTATATAGATGCCTTAGTCTAAAATTAATCTTTCCTGGTGAATTCTTCTTCCTATATTTTTATGTAGCCGAGGACACAGATATATATTTTACGTCCCAAAGTGGTAAATTACTATATTACATGAGAATGCCTGCTTTGAAATTACATTACACATCAGTAGTAAAGTGCTCGATTTACTAGATTTCTTTAACCTCGTTCTGTAAAAAGCAGCAGATCAGCTCCGTACATTTATTTTAAGAAATTTAATTTAGGCTTTCCATTCCCCCGGACTGAAGTGCGGGGCACCAGCCAAGCTTCCCTGGTCGATCTGGCATTTCCTGTTCCTAAACGTTGTGTTCTTATAATCATTAAATGTCTATTAGTGCTTCAGAAAAGTAAACTCTGAAATTCTATTACAGATTTACAAAAAAAAAAAAAGGGATTGCTCAAGTTCGGGCAACAACATTTAGTCAAAGTATATTTTTACCAAGAAAAGAACAGATCTTCCTCGGCGGTGATGAAAAACTATTGGAAGCTCTCTTCTGTGCAGGAGGTTAGAATTGTTATTACACTGTCATAAATTTCCCCTTGTAATTGAAAATCTCTTCACCGAGTGCAGAGAAGAATTTCTGTTTTACATACTTTGTAATTACAGCATGCAGCTGCCCTCTAAGACGTGTCATTTTCCCAAACCCCATGCTTGGCCTACATTTAAGGACATCCATTCATTAGAAGCCGTAAAAAGGATGACCTCTTCTAGCAACACACTGCAGACAAATGAAGAATCCTACCAGTTATCATTTTCTTGTAAAATATATACAGTTTGATGACTGAAACCCTTTCGAAGAGACTAACATTTTAAGGCTACTTTCACACTTGCGTTTTTTTGCGCTGCCCTGCATGCGCAGTGCAAACGCGCATAATAACGCATCATGTGTTTAAATGCATTTTCATGGTTTTTGCAAAAAAATGCATGCTTTTTTTTGCGCTGACGTGCGCATGACCATGCGCACGTCAGCGCTCCCATAGACTTTAATGGGTTTTGGGTGAATTTTGTGCACATTGCCTGCGCATGCGTTTTTTTGAGACAGGTCGGACGCACAAAAAATGCAACAGGATGCATTTTGTGCGCCCGGGCACACACTACAAAAAAATGCATGCGCATACAAACGTGTACAAACGCATGACAATGCGCACCCATGTTAAGTATAGGAAAAAAACGCATGCGCATGTATGTGCAAAAGCGCAACGCAAAAAAACGCAAGTGTGAAAGTAGCCTTAGAACACCAACCCTTCATCAAGACTAGATTAACGATGGCAGAATTTCAAATCCACATATATTTCGTAGAAGGGCCATAGACACTTAAGAGAAAATCACACCCTTAGAAAATTACCAGGGGCATGATGAATGCAGGAGGGTGGGCCATCAAAGTCAACAATTATTTCAGCTAGATGTGTGTCCAAGGACATATAAAGGCTTATAAGCCTCATCACACTGACATGCCAGACCAGACATGTCACTCTCCACAACGAGAAATGTTACAACTTAGATCTCATTTATAGGGTCTAGAATGCCATAAAGATTCTTACATCTGACCAACATGGAGGTGAGAGCCCAAGGCCAAATTTTATACCAGGGCCTATGCGACTCTAGTTGTTCCACTGAAGACCATTTCTCAATTAAATTTTGTGTGATTGCCTCAAAGTTATTTTTTTTTAAATCTGACATAACTTCAACTAATAACCACTGTTACGCCCGTCCTCACTACTGCTCTCATGGTCACCACCGCTCGGCCCGGGTCTGACTCTGCTCTCACGCTGCCTCGGGTCTCCCGAGGTCCTACTCTCGCTTCCTGCCGGGCGCCTACACAGGCGCTCCGGTGCACTCCTCTCCTGCCGACAGCCACGCGCTCCCTCTACTCGCACACACACCTTAGGGGGCACCCACAAGCCTTATCCCCCAGTGTGACCGAACCCGGCAGCACTGCCTGTTCAATAGAAGACAGGCACCAGGTATTTCAGGCCGCCCTCCCTTAGGGGAGGAACTTGATTATTGAGTTTACTTCCATTTCAGGTCCCTCTTGCTGCTGCTAGTCTAGTCCCTGTGTAGCTAGCCTGTAAACCCTTCTTGTTCTCCTGTTTCTTTCAGAGTCAGCTCCTGCCAGTGTCTCTCTTGGTGCCTGTTCCCATATACCACCTCCGCTTTCCTCAGTCCGTTAATCATCTGCACTTTCCTCAGTCCATTAATCATCTGCGCTTTCTTCAGTTCTGTAATCATCTGCACTCTCCTCAGTCCGTATTCCATCTCTGCTTTTCTCAGCCTGTATACCATCTCTTCCTCCGCTCCTCTCCACCCTCATACTTCTCCATCCCGTGGATACCTCCTCCGTACCTCTCCGGATACTTTTCTGCTCAGTTCTTCGCTCTCCCCATCCCTGCCTCTTCTCCGAGTTTGTTTAGGTTCCTGAGCCGACCTCTGGTCCTGGCATAGCGTAGTACTAGAGGTCCCTGAGTCTGCACCTAAAACTCCCTGTATAGGGGTTGGTTAAGCCTGCTGGCTCGCTTGGGGGAGTTTCGGTATCACGGTCCAGTGGGTCCATTTTTGGTATCCGCCGCCTCCGGTGTAACAACCTATTACCAGCTAAGCTATATATTTTGTGGTTTCGCCATTGTTTTAACTTAAAAACTTGCCTCAGTCTTTGTAAAACCGTACAATAAGTAATCTGGGCTGTAGAGTATCCTAGAAGAGTCACCGAGTCATCGCTTGAAAACAAGTCCATTCCCTTTGATTGATCACAACAGCTTGGTGACATCAGCGTAGACATCTTTGAAATACAAGGCATACTCTTGTAGGGTCTGGACTCAGAAGAGAGCTGAGATGTACACACCTCAGTAGTATAAGATGAATAGTGGGGTGCTCACTGAAAAGAGTTGGTGCTCTGGAGTAAAGATAGTCACTTAATCATGCAGCAAACTCCGGCACTCAAAACTGAAGATTTATTAGTGCAAAACATGAAAATCCACAATTCCAGATAACAGACCCAAGTGAATACAGACATGCATAATTCATCAATGTTCTGGCATTATATTGCCCTTTTCAACATAGATCAACATAGATCTGTCAGGTTTGGGGTCCCCGGGTGTCAGGATGGACAATATATACACGTGTGCTTTGAGCACTAATATATCTTCAATTTTGAGAATCATAAAATTATAATCTAAATCACTTCGATTCAAAATGTTATCCATACAAAATAAGCATAAAAATACTGAACTGTAAAGACACTGACTTGAGTAGTCTACCTGTGGAAAAAAAGTAATCCAATAAATACTAAAGAAGATGACGAACCTTCCTCTTGGCAAGTCAACATCATCTTTTTTCCACCGAACCGTTGGCTGAGGATCCCCCTGGACCTGACATCGGAATTCTACAGCTTCGTCCTCTAGTACAACCTGGTTAATAGGTCTTCTGAGAAAAGTGGGCCGTTCTTCGGAGGAAAAACAGAAGACAAATGGTCGTTATTAAATCCTTTAACAATTCCTTTGAGTAGTATTTGAAAAATCTTTGGGTCAACATTTTACCTTTCCACAATTTAAAATAAAAACAACTCTTAATTGGACGAGATTCTTTTAGTAGGAGTTAACACACAAAGGGACATAAAAGAGATGTCCATTTGGAGTCCTTACAAAAAATTTTTGTTTTGCCATATCCGAGAAATAGGAACATGAAACAATTAAGGCCGCGTGTAACGACAAGGCGATGGTCGATTTGCCTTATTTCCTCAGGATATTTTCCTTCAAGGTGAGAATATCATCTACATTTCAGAGGGGCATTGCGGAAACCATCGAAGCCAATTACAGCCTCTAAGTCGAAGAAACACAAAGCAGTAAGAGATGTAAAAAATATCACAGACTTTTTTATTTTTCAACAACTCGAGTCTAAAAAGAACCATTTTAATCAGTCAAACAGCTAATTGCAAAACTACAGAATGAGCGGAGAGCCCTGCTACTGCCAATACATTTAACATGCTACATGTGCGAGATCAACGCGATTAGCGCCTCCTGCATAACTTGCTTTCAGCGCTAATCTCCCTGGATATGATCTGACAACGTGCGATAATAACCACGCTTCTCTTAAAAAAAAAATATTACATTGATAAAGCAAAGCTACAGGCTAGATCATAGCTTTATCAAATCTTTCTGATAGGCTCAAATAAGGCCTGTGGTATAATACCAGAAAAGGAATAAACTTGTTTTTTGAATGTACCGGTTACAGGAAAATATTAAAGGGGTTGTTGGGTCTAAAATGAAAAGTGTGCAGTCAGTGTGACTGCAGACTTTTGAATCCTTCCAGGGCACGCACTGCGAGGATTCACTAGTTTCTGAGCCAGGAACAGCGGTGATATATGCGATATGCATACGCCTGGGCAGAAGCTGTCTAGTAGGCGCGGCTTCGCTCCATAAAAGCTGTCCAGTGGGTGGCTCTATTCACTTGTATGGAGTGAGGCCGAGCTCACTAGGCTGCTTCTGTCCGGGAGTATGCACATCATACATCATCATCGTTCCCGGCTCGGAAATCGGCAAATCCTTGCAGCACACAGTGTGTGTGTGCAGGGGGAATCAAAAGTCTACAGTCACACAGAGTGACTGCAGACTTTTCATTTTACACCAGACAACCCCTTTAAGAGTTATGCAATGACTACATGAAGTTGATTGGTTGCGGATGTTTGTTGTTAATTACTTTTTCTGGGCTCGTGAATATGACTGTATTTTCGATCAAAGTGTGATCCTACAAAATATCGGATCACACTCAGACCAATTTTATTCTAAGGGGCCGTGCACACGTCCGGATTTTTCATCAGATAGTCAGCAGCATGTCCAAGTTTGATCTGATATTCGGAACGCACTCAGCCATGCAAGTCAATGAGCCCGCGTAAAATATCGGACTGCACGCGGATGACATTGGAGTGTGGTCCAATTTTCACGGACAAATAGAATGCATGGAGAAAAATTTTTTCCATCTTTTTCTCATCCGAGATTCAGATCATACTATTATTACACTCTGATCAAACGCTGATTGAAAATCTGAGTTTGATCAGAGCATGACTTGTATAATTGGTCCGATTCTTGGATGAGAGCAAGCACACTGGTGTAACCCTAGCCTATCACTGGTCAGTATACTGTACTTATTACTATGTCGGATGTTTGTTATGAGACTTACACCAGAATTCTGGAGAAAAAAAGTTGCACATTTTGAAAAATATTTATGTGCAATCCAATCAGAAGTTTGCGATGTTTCAATCTACAATCCCGCACCTTCATCTGTCAAAAACAGACTGTATACTGTACTGTATATCCCCAATGGAATGGTTATCCTCGTTCTAACACGGAGCGGTAGACATCATTCATTTTCCATGGGGCTGCCGGAAAAAGTCAAGCATAGCGCTTGGCAGTCCCATAGGGAATAAATGTACTGGCGGTCTCGGCAGTCTGATCCGCGCCAATCAATAGGTTATCACTTATACCATGGATAGGTAATAATTACTTGTTTTAACTGGACAACCCCTTTAAATAAAAGTTAAAATAAAAGGCAACATTGAAAGTTGACTATATTAAAAAGTGCGAAACTGACCTAATATTTCTGTAATTGGAAAAAATAGTTAGATCTAAAAGTAGTTATTTAATCCTAATAGCGCTATGAATAAAAACGGCAAAAAGCAAATGAAATATTAAAAAATAAAATAATTGAATAATATTGACATGTTTGTGGTGCAGGTTACGGGAATTATTTCTAAATGTTTTCTGCCTCTTTTTGTTTCCTTATTGAAATACTTTTATGTAAATCTCATTGTGGATAAGAATTTGATCATGATATACAGTATATCTATTTATACAGATATTTTATATATATTTTTTATTCTATATGTGCTTATTATACTAATTGTTTGTCCTGGAGTCAAAAAATTCAATCTATTTTAACATATCTATACAGAATACTGCGGATATTCACATAATAATGTGCAACTCTTGTCCTGTGCAGATTACTTCATTTTTCTAGATCCCTTTTATCCCTATTGATTTTTTCTCGTCTGTCAAAAACCTTTTGGCAGGTGCTCGGAGTAACGCTACTAACGGCGTACACAGCTGACACAACCTCGCCATCGCTCACTGTGGGGTCTATATGTGTTGCTTATTATCCAGGTATTTTAACAATGACTTCACAATTGGGTATTTTTAACACATTTGAAACTTAGGAAAGAAGAACATGGCTCCAAAATGTACTTTATGACACATTTTTTTAGTGTTAACACGTGGTAGTCATGTCAAATCTATTTCTATTAAAAAGAGAAAACCTGCAGGATTTTTTTAAAGGAACAAATTGGTAATAATGTACCCCATGTTGTCAAGTACAAGGGCTCCGTGTACCAAAAAAAAAAAAGGACTTCACAATGTCATGTAATATTCTTTTCATTTCTTCCAACAAGGGAAGCAACAGAGATAAGACCTCAAGTTGTCTTCTTTTGTCAAGGCTCTTAAGTAGGCTATTCAAGCAATTCTCCGCTATATGGACACTATTTCACCTTCCACATGGGGTTGCCATCCAGCTTTCACAGGCTTTTAAACTAGAAATTAGCCTACTTATGTGCTGATACACCCTAACTCTATTATAGCTATAAAACTAGGCAACCTTGTCCTAAAAAAAGATGAAAATGCCAATAAAAAATTGGTTATCTCCCACCGCTGAACAAAACCACCTGGACCTATTTGTGTATTTCATCCCCATTACTAAAAGGATTGTCTGATCACAAGATATTGATGCCCTATATCCTTTAGGTAGGTTCAATACCCAGTATCTTCACTGACCAGCTGTTATAAGCTCTGGGAGAAGCTGGATGTCAACATATCGAACGGAGGTGAACGTCTCTGCTGAATTCAATTTGTAGCATCCACTGCAGCGCACTGCAGAACAGCTCTTATTTTTGCATTACATCTCCATTCAATGTGATAATATTCAGCCACCACTGGAGCTCAGAACAGTTGAACGGTGGGGGGTGCAGTCTATTGGACCCCCATCGATCTGATATTGATGACCTATCCCGAGGACAGGTGATCAATATCTTGTGACCGGGTAATCCTTTAAGCCCCCGTTACACACTGTGATATCGCTACCAATATCGCTGTAAAGTCACCGATTTTGTGACGTAGCAGCGATATTGCTAGCGATATCGCTACATGTGATACTTACCTCCGACCAGCTCCCCCGCTGGTTATCGCTGGTCGCACGAGAAGGTCCTGGACCATTTCTCGTCGTCAGCTTCCTTCGGCGCTTCCTGCTGTGACGACAAGCGACGCGTGGACGCGGGCGGGAGGACGTCAGGATCGCCATGTCTGACAGGTAAGTAGCGACCCCCGACCCCTGCGATGTCGCTGGTGAGATCTGCCTGTGTGGCAGCTCACTAGCGACCACTTAGCGATGCACCAGCGATCCAAATAGTTGTCGGGATCGCTGGTGCAGCGCTATGTGTAACGGTACCCTAAAGTAATCAAGCTTTTAAAAACCTCAGTGATATCACTCTTGTTACGTACATTTGAATTTCAGGAGATCCCTTACTGTATCTTACACCTGCTTACCAACTGATAACATTTAGGAAGTTACTTTACGACTCTACTTATAGGACAAAGCATTTGATAAAGTATCTCATACTATCCTTATTGAAAAAATGACCAAATATGGGATTGACAAGGCTACGGTTAGGTGGATTCATAACTGAGTCAGTGATCATACTCAGAGAGTGGTAATAAATGGTTGCACATCCAATTGGAAGAATGTTTAAAGTGGAGTACCACAAGGCTCTGTCCTGGCCCCAGTGGTGTTCAACATTTTTAGAAATGATCTAGATAAGGGAGCTAAGGTTAAGCTAATCAAATTTGCAGATGTTGCAAAGCTAGGAGGGATAGCTAACCCTAGGGAAGACAGAGAAAGGATTCAGAAGGATCTAGACAAGCTTGAACAATGTTGAAATACTTGGCACATATATACAGTAGGTGTGTTCAAGAACTTATTTATTGAGTGAAGAAATTCCAGAAAAAATGAGACGTTTCGGTCAATGCATGACCTTCAACAGTCATCTGACACTGCAGACTCTCACACAGCGCACTTCCACACAGATCTCCTCTATCCAGATGACTGATGAAGGTCGGATATTGACTGAAACGTCTCATTTTTTCAATAATTTCTTCACTCAATAAATAAGTACTTGAACACACCTATACGAGTGCCAATTATTTTTATATCACAGCTGATGGATTTGGTTATCCTACTTGTGCACCATCAGAATTCCAGAAATGCCGTGTTTTCCTAATTACTTTAAGCTTGAACAATGAGCAGCGACTAATAGAATGGTAATTGACAGGGAGAAATTCAAAATTCTACATCTGGGTAAGAAAAACGAAAATTGCATCTACAGAATGTGAGGAATAGAACTAAATAACAGCACGTGTGAAGAAGACTTGGGTATACTAATAGATCACAGACTGAACATGAGTCAACAGTGTGATGCAGCAGGAAAAAAGGCAAACACAGTTCTAGGATGTATTAAGAGAAGAAAAGAGTCTACATCATGTGAAGTAATTATCCCCCTCTAGTCCTTCTTGGTCAGGCCGCATCTAGAATAATGTGTCCAGTTCTGAGCTCCACATTTTAAAAAGGATATTGAAAAACTGTAGCAAGTTCAGAGCTACCAGGATGACAAGCAGACTGCAAAGTATGTCCTATGAGGAAAGGTTAAAGCAGGGGTGGGGAATCTTTTTCTGCCAAGGGCCATTTGAATATTTATACCATCCTTCGGGGGCCGTACAAACTCCGCCCACAAAGTACATACTGACTCAGGCACTGGTGTCAGGACATAATCTTTCATTGTATGATCTTCAGTGCTCAGTAGTGAACACTGTCTGTGTGTGCTAACAGAGCAAGAAGAAATTAATGAGCTGGTTGCAATCAAAATGCAGCTCCCTGCCCAACAATGAGATCCCTGAGAATCTGCTCAGGAGCATGATAAAAGGTCATCGAGGGCCGTAAATGGCCCTGGGGCCTGAGGTTCCTCACTCCTGGGTTAAAGGATTCGGGAATGTTTAGCTTGCAAAAAAAAGGCTAAGAGGAGACTTAATAGCGGTCTACAAATATCTGAAGGGATGTCACAGTGTAGAGGGATCATCCTTATTCTCATTTGCACATGGAAACATGAGAAGCAATGGAATGAAACTGAAAGGGAGAAGACACAGATTAGATATTTGAAAAAACTTTTTGACAGTGAGGGTGATCAATGAGTGGAACAGGCTGCCACAAAAGATGGTGAGTTCTCCTTCAATGGAAGTCTTCAAAAAGAGGCTGGACAGTCATCTGAGATGGTTTAGTGAATCCTGTATTGAGCAGGGGGTTGGACACTATGGCTCTGGAGGTCCCTCCCAACTCTAACATTCTATGATTCCATGTATTGAGGATATTGCTATCACTCGTGAAAACAGCAGTCAATGATCAAATAAAGCTACAAACAAATAGTTTAGCTAAGTATCAAGACCTGAAAACAAAATGCCCTACTGTCATGATCTGAAGTTGATCTGACAGTTTTAAATTGCACAGGGTGAACTTTTTTTACTTTGGCAAGTGCCAAAGTGACTTGACTGTCCCCGGTGGTGGTTAGCGGTATCGCACATTAGTGCCAAAGTGACTTGACTGTCCCCGGTGGTGGTGAGTGGTATTGCACTTTAGGTTTAATGTGCTCGTAATTAGGAATCAGGTGTGGGCCTCTATAAATGAGTCTCAGGGTGTGCAATCACGGCTGGTGATATTCATTCATTCATTGATTCTGAGTTGGTGAGAGCCTGGTGGAAGGATGGAGCTGAGGAGGAGTCCTGCGCAGCTTAGCCAGGGGGGACGTGTGTCAGCTATGGTGTCTGGACGAAGGGCTGGCATGGCGTGGTGGGGTCGCAGTGATGGTGTCGGCAGGAAGTGTCTGCATGGACTGGTGGAGTGGCGACTATGGAGAGTGGCACTCACCATGTGGGACTTGGCTGCTGAGCTGGACTCAAGCATGCTTGACTTCGTGGCAGAAGCTGAACTCATCTTTGGGACTCTGTTACTAAGCAGCAGCAACTGGTGGTGGACTCTGCTCCAAGGCTGCACTATGGTGAAGAATCCTGTTATAGTGATGGATCCGGGTGGAGGAGAAGACGCATGCAGGTGGAGGGCTCTGTTGCAGGAGCATAAGCACAGAGCATTAAGCTAAGTGGTGTCCCCCTGTATTGTCTCTTTCCCTCATGTGTGTTATTAGTGCAGTGGTGGGATTAGTTTCCGCACCGACCTACTCCCTAGTGAGGGTTTAGGGTCAGGGCGAGCAAGGGTTTAAGGTTCGCGTGCGGCGACAGGTGCGGAGCCTGTATAGGGAACGTAAGGAGTGCAGGGACACTGGCTCAGGGGAGCTCAGGAGGTCTCCACTTCCCTATTCCCTATCGCAGGGCCCACCATTGTTAATGTTTCCCAGGTTCCCCCTTATTTAAATTCGACGTACTGGAGGCGGGGTTTCCAGAATGTATTTATAACGTGTAATACCTAAATTCGCCAGGTGGAGGCGCTGTATCCAGGGTCACGTGTGTTATGGGTTCGCCTTGCGGTAACATCTGCGTCCAGACACACGTTGACCGTGACACCTACCTTGTGACATAGTCAAACTTCTATTACAGTAATTACGGATTTCCTTTCCAACATGTTAAGACATTGTGTAAGATAGGAATGTAGTCAACATTTAATTGCTGTAATGTACACACAGTATCATTCCAATATATAGCAAAAACCAAGCGAAAATAGTAAAATAAGTGAAAAATTCATCTTACCAAATACTGTCAGTTCAGCTGGATCACTGTCTCTTTCTCCAACCATATTGGTCCCAACACAAGTGTACATGCCGGCGTCACCCTTTCTTGTATTAGAGATCATCAGCTTCCCACCTCGAATCTTTAATATGAAAAGAAATAAGATGTCAAAATCTGAATTTAGGGTCCACTAAAAAAAGAACATTTTTAAAATGTCTTGAAGTAACTTTGACACAGAATTACTTTTGTTTAAAGAGATTTTTAAGCGAATGGTTCTGCACTTCCGATGTCTTAATTGCAAAGCACCAACATAATCTAAAGGAGCTACCCACACAATATGCAAGGGTTATCAACAGTAATTTCAATTCCCCCCCCCAAAAAAAAAAAAAAAAAAAAGATAAAAAAAATCTTCATTTTAGGCCTTGATCAGTTAGTTACAGGATAAAGTATCTACAAAGAGTGTCTCCCATGTTCTGGAGGAGCCAGCCTTTACATGCATTACTATGCACCATTGATTTTAATAGACTTCATGCAATTCCAAATTTGAACTGTGGTGGTGCTGCAGAAAAATCAAACACTTGCTGCCAGTTTTTCCTGCAGATTATAGGTGATCGGTAGCAAAACATTCTATTATCAGTTTATTCTTACAGTATCTTAGTAAAAGGAGATTTCTTTAAGATGGTAAACTTTTGAAATTACTACATCCACACTTTATACATAGCATTAACAAAAATCTTATAATTTCAGGTCATCTTACACTAACTCTGTCATCTTTGTCATCGATTCGAACTTTGTCTTTCTTCCAGTAGATAGTTGGCTCTGGATGTCCTCTGGGTGGCTGACACTCCAAAATGGCAGGTTCTCCAGCTGCCACCACCACATCTGTAGGGTTGAGCCGGAAGTCATCTCGAAGCACTGTGGAGGAAACATAAGGGATATTAAATCCACATTACATATACAAGTTTAACTTTCAATATAATTACATTTTTAAGTGCGCTACAGATGTCATGGGCTGTTTTTATAACAGACATGCGGAAAACTCCTTAGCGATACTACAGACCTGGCATTCTGTAAGAATCTGTAAACACCCGCTATTTGGCTTGTTCCAATTTTCCAGGCTTATGCTAGACATGGCCAAGAATGCCAAAAGCAAGACATAAATCAGCACTTCATTTGAAAATAAATTAGGTAGCATATGCTAGCATCTTATGTAAATGACTTCCTTTAAAAAAGGGATTAGGGCCCTCAAGTTGGCTGTAGCTCTCCAAGATGACATCCACTTCACTGCTAGTATTCCAAATGAGTACTACGCCGCAAAGTAATTGGCTAACAACCCAGTGGAAACAAAGGGACAATGATTATGAAAAATAAGACAAGTTCTAAATGATTTTAAGCAACTGAAGTTTTCAGACACAATTTAAGAAAAAAACACCAAAATCGGAAATTCATTTAAGTCAAAAATTATTTCAAGCGGGCAGTAAGACTTTGTAGAAAGTAGCTAACTTTTGGTGGTAAAGCTTTACAAAGCCTTTTTATGAAGTCATTGGCTGACTACCATCGTTTCCAAAACAAAAAAAACAAACCATAGCCGTCTGTGGAGCTTTCATATTCATTTAAGCCTTTTCCACTCAAACAAATTTGTGGAAGAAAAATCCCCGAGATGTCAAAAGTCTTCTATGCCAGTACCCTCCATGAGCCCGAGTCATAACCTCCCTCATACATCTGGTCTCTTGTGTGATGCCAAGAACACAGCTGAATCTGGTCACCTTTTGTCTAAGGACGACACAGTTTCCCTCTTTAGCAGTTGGATTTTTATGTAAAGTCTGATGTTGTTACATTATATGAAACATTCATTGAGTTGAATAATTAATCAACAGGTAGAAAACATCATAAAGCGAGATAGGACGACAAATGTTGGAACGTCAAGTCTTCGACCATGACATCATATAAAGTCATCAAAGGTGGTTAAGAAAAATTATTGTAAAATTGTAGAATAGTCTCCGGGTTGGTTGAATAGCTGCACATTTCATTTGTGTCAGAAGCAAGAAGTGTTTAAATAAATGGTCCCGAGCACCTGTCACCGAAAACGAATCATTGCTTCCAGCAAGGCAACTGTTTACTAACACCTGCCAAACTAGGCCGAAGTCCAGGTCTTGGCCACGCCATGTCATTTAGCAGGAGATCTGACACAGCAAATTAATGTACTGATTTTTTCTTTTTTCCCCCACGTCGTCCTAAATGGTTTTAAGGAATTTTATATTATCAGACAATATTTTGGATAACAATTGGAAATCAAACCATTACATTTATTCTCTCCAACGACAACCGCTATCACAAAAATATATCTCTATAGGATTTACATTTACATGATGATTACAAATAACCATCTGTCTGTTTCTAGTTTTTCAATCTGGTCCATGTCCCATGAGCCTCTCGTTTATGGTCAAAACAGCAAAGCTGGAAGGAAGAAAAAAAACGTTGGCCTGTCAAGAGGAGAAGAATAATTGCCTACGCATCCCAAAAGAACCTAGCATTTTTTTTCTTCCCTAAACACAAAGAATTACTTGGGTTTGTAAAACCTGGAATATTTTTAGATGTTGGAAGGTAAACAAAGCTGTGACTGTCTAACTGAGAGGGAGTGTTACAGGTTTTCCAGATGGTTGAAAAAAAAAAGCATTGACGGTCACCTGTCGCAATTTCACATTGAGGAAGCCACTGTAGAAAATGTATTTCCCTTTTACTAGTATCAGTTATCTTCTAATGAGATGACCCATGACTACACTGTTAGCGCTCGGTCACTTAAAGAGAACCAATCATTGGGTGGAATCACATTTAATTTATGTTCCTTGTTCACTGCCGTATTAAGCCTGAAATAATGGTCACAATGTGACCACTAAGTAACCTAGCAAGTAACGGTCAAGTTAACCTAAGCTTCCCTTCCAAACACCACTCCCGCAGTGTTTTTTTGTTGCCGCACTGCAGTGGTGCTACTAATTTAAATTCCCATCTCATACTTACCATCTTCTGTCTCCTTCTGTTATCAGCGCTGCTCCGGTCAGTAACCAGGAGTTTGTAACCTTCCGGATCGCTTGAGTGTTTGCTAGCGATCCGGAAGTCACAACTCAATGCAACTCTATGAGAGTCAGAACAAGGCTCTTATTGACTTAAATTGAGCTCTACCTCCGACCTATAGTCAGTAAGAAATGATAGTCAGAAGATGGCGGAGCAGGACTGGAGCGGCGCTGGAAAGAGCTGAAGATGGCGGCTGGTAATTATAATGCTAGGGACTGGGAACGCTCACTAGAAAATAGAAGAGGAAAATTTCATTGGATGGATGTGCCGAAATTTTCCTCTTCTATTTTCTAATTTGCTGTGTTGTACCAGTACCAGTAGGATCCAGCACACACCAGCTTGATAATCTCAGTTGTGTATCCAACAAGCAAGTGAAGTGAGCTCTTTTCTTCTTCACTATGAAATTTTCATTACTGGCATTACTCCAGCACTAAAACTTAAAAGAAAATGCTGTAAATTGGTGCTTTAAAGACTTTTTACATTCTACGTACCAATTGTCATGTGATCTCTACAAGCAGTACTGAATGGTTTTTGGCCTCTCTTTCTGTCTCTTTCTTCTCCCCGAAGTCGCGAACTGTAAAACGGATTTCCAGGAGAAATCCATGTTCTGAGTTCAGCACCAGTTCAGGTTCGCTCATCACTAGTGTCCACCCTTTCAAAACTTAATTAAAAACTCTTAGTTCTCATAAGCTTAAATTTAATACATTATTGCACCATGCTAGTGAAACTCCCAACAGGCTGGAATTCACATCCAATTCACATGCCTTACTGCATGACTATATAAAAACACATATAGCATAAATCACCGACATCATTTCACAATATCCTTTTTTTGTGAGCTTATACTACTCATTTGGGGATATGCTGAACCATGTGGAAATGGTACATAGTAATTAGTGATGAGCGAACTTGCTTGGATAAGTTGTTATCTGAGCATGAGTGTCTTCAGCGTTCTTGAAAAACATGTTCGAGTCCCCGCGGCTACATGTCTCGCGGCTCTTTGACAACTGCAACACATGCAGGGATTGCCTGTTTGTTGGGCTGTCGAGCACCTGCAAGACTTGCTGCCGCTGGGGCTCAAACGTATTATTCCATCATGCCGAAGAAACTCTATTAACACCTGAGTATGCTCGGATAACATCTTATCTGAGCTCGTTCGATTTTCACTAATAGTAATGTATGTACGATATTTGACAAGAAATTCTAAAACTCATTTGAGTCAACATCAAGACGTTAGTTGGATATTGACCCCGTGTTAGGGTTGGAAAGGTGGCATGATGTCCATGTATCATTGTACCATTGTACATGCACCATTTATATCTAGCCACAGAAGTAACTATAAACTCCAAGACCCTTATGCAGAAATTGTACCAATCTTCTTAGCTTACCAAGTGCCAATTTTAAGATAGGGCCTTTAGGGACTCTCAGGCGAAAGTGCCTCGATGCACCTGCTACTGTACCCTCTGCTACCCCATAGCTAAACCCCCTTGTGAACCACTTTATGAATAACCGTTTTCCTCTGAAAGTAATCAGCTATAATTCTACATATTCCTTTTACTACATGTAGATATAAAAGAAATAATATCTGAAATCTATTTTTTTGCCTCCTTTTATTGTCACAAGTGTTGCTTACTTCTCGCTGTTTGAACGTGGTTAATTTATTCCAGCTAATATTTTAGTAAGATACTATTTCAAGACCTTGTCAAAACAGCACCATGGAATAATTATGCCATGGAAGTCATTAGTGAAGGCATTGGTAATCATAACATCAGTTTAAAATTGCTCATTTTCATTTTATTCCTATTGTACAAAATGGTATAGGAAAAAAAAAAACTACGGAGGCTAATTATATAAGGATTACATGCAATGCATGCCGAGAATGTAAATGCTTGGGTTGAAAACAGCAGAAATGATAACTTTGTCATGATCCACATTCATACGCAGAACAATGGGGTTTACACAAAGGGTCATTTGCACAATGTAAATTACCGTATGCATACGTATAATTGTATGAATGAATATGGGATCTACAAGACCGTTACATTACGGGTCAATTAAGTTCATAGAGAAGCCATCATCATCTAGCATAACGACCCTGGTAGACATATCCTCCAACTGTACTCTAGTATGGGCAATTTCCAGCCTTAATACTATATATAAAGTCATTTCCATACCATAATAAAATAAAATAGAAAAGGTAAAGAATGCAAAAAAAAGAAAAAAAAAAAAAAGCTTGTCTCGTTCCAAGATATAAATAGAAATTTAATCCTGGTGATGTCTGCACGCGTGATCGGAAAACGCTTGCATTGCAAATTTGGTCTCATTATATGGTGTGAAATTTATCATTATTATAGAGGGAGAAGTAGAAACCTTATGCAGGGGCTTTTTTTTGACAGATTTAGGACACATAACATTTTTCACACAAAGGGCATTTATTAATTTTAAAGCAGCCGCAGCTTGTATTCTGGGACATGAACGCTACGGAGCATTTCTGTGTATGTTTTGAGCTCGTAGAGTTCCCCTTTCTTGTTTTAATCGTTGTATCACGCCTAGGAATTGTTGAACGCGGGGGGATCGTTCACGCGACACCACGGGCTCTACTTTTTATGAACAATAAAGCCAGGTAGAACCTTTGATATAGCGTTTGCCGAGTCACGAAACGCAGCCGTCTCGATATGTTACTGAAAAATACATTAAACATGAAGTCATACCAATAAACAAGGAGAGGAAATAGGAGTCTTAGATTCTGGTAAGCAAAACCTATAGTTAAAGGCCAACCTTTACACAAGTTATCCACCGCACATATCTTCTTATCGGATGTCATCTTCCAGTAGCGGCAGCTGTGCTGTTTATTCTCCCAGCACATTGTTTATCTGGATGGGTCTGACACCCTGGGGACAATGACACAGGGGTAAAGGGGAAGAGCAATGTGTCTTCTTCTGCCTTAACCATTGACGGGATACACTGTGCACACTATAATCCTTATGTATGTATCATTGCCCATGGAAAGGACAGAAATAATCAAAGCAACCCAAACAGATGTGGTCGCTGAGATCACACACACTTTTTGACAATTGCTAAGAAGTTAATTAAACTATTAATATGTTTTTGTACTGTCCAAAAAGTGGAAAAAGAATGGACAAAAAAAAAAACACCATACAGACTCCAAGCAAATGTAATACAATGTTAATGTGGAAGCAAAGACCTGCTGTCTATTAGGAAATTAAAGGGAATCTATCAACAGGTTTTTGCTATGTAATCTTAGGCTGGCATGAGGTAAGGGATGAGGCACTGATTTCAGGAATGTGTTGTTTTCATACAATATAGGCTTTATCAACCAGGAGATTATCACTGCACAGGTGTAAAATTGTCTGACCACTCCCACTCCTCTGATAAGCAGCTTACTGTCAATGGACAATGTGGGTGGGGTTAGCTTTCTGAGCTCTGCTTCAGGCTACATCTACTACTCTGATTGTATCACAACTGCTTCACCCAGTAAATTAAGTGATACATCGCTGGAATCAGGGTCTCTTTTCCTATATAATGCTGCTGTCAGATGAGGTAGCAAAAACTTGCTGATAGAGTCCCTTAAAGCATGGCTCATGATTACTGAGCTGTAGTATGACACTCTGGAAGATCACCTGGTTGACTTTTTTATAGCTACTTAATATGAAAGTTACAATTTTTTTTTCAACAAGCTCCTAAATGTTGTCATATGCATCAAATTTTCCCATTTCATTAAATCAGAGTATCATTAAGAAATGCCATCACTGCAATGTCTGTGAGAAGATAACCTCTAGGACCCTCCCTGATCCTTGGACTGAACAGTCCACAGAGCTAATTAATCATTACGGGCACCTTGCTGTTTTTTACTGCACACAGACACACACCCGCCAAGCCTCCAGTCTTACTCACTTTTATGAAGCATTGCTGTTCGTTCCCTGCACATTAAGTTACTGGGGGTATATGGGGATACACCTTTAACACTGTCATTGAGTCACAGTGAAAAGTTAAAGAAAGCTCACTAGTGTGACATGCTTCCAAACACTCCTGGTTCTAATGAGAATGGCCAGAATTTGGGAGGCTGTTCCAAGTCAATGATGGCAAATCCCATTTTCAACTGTAGAAACATGTGAAAATAAAGGTGGAGCAGTGATCTGTCAGCTCTCCACACCACCAATCACATCAGCTTACCACAGATTGGATAATGTCACTATATCGTGCCCAGTCACACACCTCAGAGACGAGATCTACTCTATGTATCATAGGTAATGGGCTATATAAGTATTTTGTTCTTTTTAAGTGGAGCTACAGAATCCTGGAGGAAAGGGGGGATGTGGGGCATCATAGTGTGTGTGGGGTATTGAGAGAATTGTAATGTATTGAGAGACACTGTAGGACACTAATAAGAGTATCATATTGTATGAAGGTAATTTTGTGGGGGCATCATATTGGGTGGAAATGGCTCTGTGTGTGCATGATGTGTGTCAGGGTCACTTTGGGGATATAATTTTGTGATTGGGGAAACCTTTGGGTATTATACTGTGAGGGGTTATCATACTGTGTGTGCAATATAATGGGATATAACACTACGGGATTTCACAATAGGGACTACTACTGTGTGGGTCCATAAATAGGACTAGGTAGAGTTAGTTGTATGTGCCACAGTACATGCGCCCCTCTTTTATATCTTTCAAAGTTGTATAGAGGCCTCCAAATTGTAGTTTTCAAACTGTTTAAAAAAAAACAACTACTTTTTAAAAAGTTTTGACTTAAAACCATTCTTATAGGAAATGTGCATAGAAAATATCAGGCTCCGCCATGTCATCCAAAGCTCGCTCTTTCAATGGCAGCAAATCCTGGATGAATAATTTACGCATGGACATTATAATACCTAAAGTCATTACCTGAAAATATCAAGAAATATTCTTTCCTACTAAATCTAAAGATAAATGTAAAAAGTCAGAATAAAAAAGATTTCATAACTTTTATTTCAGTTTTCCAGAAGTTTGTGTGCATTAATGTGGTGGATTTTGTCATTGAGACAGCATTGCGTGCAAAGAAACCCTTGAAATTTTAAGCTCCAATTCTACTCAGTGCATGTCTGCACATTTATTGCTTTTATTGGATAATGACTGGATCTTCCTTTACCAACAGTATTACTAAAGGCCCACAAACACATTAAACTAACATCGGCTGACACCAAGGGCTTACCAGAGAGTCTAATGTTGTACAGGGGCCTCAAGACTATAACCCAAGAGATGATTCCAGGAGGGATAAGGATCCAGCCTGTTCAACTTTGGTCTACCAATATCATGTTATTGATGAGATAAACGGCCAGCAGACCATGACTCTCTCATAGAGAACAAAGGAGTGTTTGGTAGAAGAGCGCTCCAATTTGTGGAGGAGATGGGAGAGAGAGCTGCTGGCTGAACAATCAAACAAACTAGTGTTAGGTTGATAGCTATCTACCGTAATTACTATGGGGCCCCTAAATGTGGCTGTCAGGTTTAGTAAAAAAAATAAAAAAATACATGCATACACATTAACTTACTTTTCTCAGTTCAGATTTGTTTTTTATTCATTTCATTGTGCATTCAGTGCATATATGGGTGTGACCGCCCTCTTTCTGAGCTGGGAAAGCCATCCAGTCTGGCCTAAGCTGTTACTAGTGGTTCAGCCGCTCGACCCTTATTCACATTCACGCCACTTGGCAAGTGAAAAGGTTTTAAATACTAGAGTAGGACTGTCCCACAAGGGTTGCCGTGACGTGGCGGGATGGCTTGTACATTATTTTGATCAAAATTATGTTTACTAAATACCCTTATTACTGTTATTATTACCTTTATGCATTATTTGCAGTATATTTTTTACTTTTAGTTCAGGATATTTGTGTTTTTTGCTTTTTGTCAGGTTTAGTAGTAGAGGGTTTCCCAAGTCACCTCATTAGTTATTTTAATTCACTTTAAAATCTTGCATTGGGAAATACTGAATAAATAGGAATAAGAATTGCCCATTCAAGATTCTTATCTCATTGCAGAATTTTACCAAAATGATTCTTTTACTCAGGAGGACCCAACTTGTCCATTCATTACACAGGCATTTAAAGAGATTGCCCAAGCTTTTACATTGATGACCTATTCTTATGATAGGTCACCAATGTCTGAGCAGCCACATTGGTCTTCTGATAGTGGCCACCAACGGGTACTACACATCTGCCTCCTATTGATTTGAATAGGAGGTGGATGTGAAGAACCAAGCCTCGACCACTACCAGGAGACTGAGCAGTAAGGCAAGCAGATCGACTCCAATAACTTCTGATTGGAAGGGGGTGCTGGGTTTCAGACAACAGCCGATAAGACCTAAGGTAGGTCATCAATGCAAAAGTAGTGGACAACCCCTTTGATGTAATGCTCTATTTTTCCTGCGGAGGCACTGCAGAAAAACTGAAAACTTTTTAAGTGGTGGCTTCATAAATCACAGTTGATCAATGAAGGTCCCAGATCAGCTTATAATTGGAGGACCCTTCCAACAAAAAAGAATTGTCGACAAAAGACAATTATGAAAGCCCTTTATTATTAGCAGTATAAAACCAAGACACAAGGCAAGATTCTTATTCTAAGTTATTAAAAATTGGATTAAGGTGCTGCAATGTTATGCACAAATTTCATTGAAGCTTTCAGTAATATAGACCGTATGTTGTTCCATCTAAATGATTTCTTTTTTAACATCTCAATTGAATCCAAACTTCTTCTATCTTGTTCAAGTCTGAATGTTAGTAAAGTCTCTTCTCCTCCATCCCCCATTCAGTAATGAAATCTGAAAGCTGCAGTTAACATTCAGCAATCTCATTACCCATTTACTATAAATCTTCCAAAGCATCACTGTGTTTTGACAGCTAACCACAAGAAGAGGAAGCAATAAGCATATCCAAGCAGATTTTATGAATGCAAATTTCCTAAGGACGAAATGTAAATGATTCTGAGACCCTTAAATACATCCTGTATCGCAGCAGCTGGAAAGTGATATGTTCAAAATCCGGTCAGGTGCTGAAGGCGACCCGTTCAATTTCCAATCACAATTACTGTGCGTGTGTTCAATATGGCAATGTTTGTGTACGCCATTGACATGAAAGCTTTATTTAACATCAGCCGCTCCCAGGCCTGTCGAATTAGTAGAAATAACCCTTTACTGGTGAATACCATGGGGAATATTTTACTCCCAAGATAGTTACAGGTACAATTATCTGTGTACGGCAACCTCGGGGGAAATCAAAACCAGTGCCGAATCATACAGGTCCCATTAGTAAACAAGAATAAGAGATGTAATTAGTTGGTTCTTCCTATCGGACATTCAGAGATGGATCCCTGTGGGATACTAATAGGTACAATGATGTTTTAACCAGGGTTTTAGGGTTCAAGTAATCTTTACAGAACATAAAAGAACCCAAATAAGCATACCAATGTAATTCAGAACATAGCTACCATTAATACTAGTGACAGACTCGTCATGATCTCACCTGCTTCTTTTTTTTTTAAGAGAAAAAGGAAACTTTTTGTCTACTATTGATTGATAAGAAATACTATTCATCTACAAGTGCTACACGCTAAATTAGAATATCATTAAAAAGTAAATTTATTTCAGTTCTTCAATACAAAAAGTGAAACTCATATATTTTATGGAGACATTACTGAGTGATCTATTTCAAGTGTTTATTTCTGTTAATGTTGATGATTGTGGCTTACAGCCAATGAAAACCCAAAAGTCATTATCTCAGTAAATTAGAATAAGTTATAACACCAGCTTGAAAGATGATTTTAAAATCCAAAATGTTGGCCTACTGAGATGTATGTTCAGTAAATGCACTCAATACTTGGTCGGGCTCCTTTTGCATCAATTACTGCATCAATGCCGAATGGCATGGAGGTGATCAGCCTGTGGCACTGCAGAGGTGTTATGGAAGCCCAGGCTGCTTTGATAGCAGCCTTCAGCTCATCTGCATTGTTGGGTCTGCTGCCTCTCATCTTCCTCTTGACAATACCCCATAGATTCTCTATGGGGTTAAGGTCAGACGAGTTTGCTGGTCAATCAAACACAGTGATACTGTTGTTTTTACACCTGGTCTTGGTACTTTTGGCAGTGTGGACAGGTGCCATGTCCTGCTGGAGAATGAAATTTCCATCTCCAAAAAGCTAGTCGGCAGAGGGAAGCATGAAGTGCTCTAAAAATTTCTTGGTAGACGGCTGCGTTGACTTCGGTCTTGATAAAACACAGTGGACCTACACCAGCAGATGACATGGCTCCCGAAACATCACTGATTGTGGAAACTTCACACTAGACCTCAAGCAGCTTGGATTGTGGCCTCTACACTCTTCCTCCAGACTCTGGGAGCTTCATTTCCAAATGAAATGCAAATTTTACTTTCATCTGAACACAACTCCTTGGACCACTAAGCAACAGTCCAGTTATTTTTCTCCTTTGCCCAGGTAAGACGCTTCTGGCGTTGTCTATTGGTCCTGAGTGGCTTGACACAAGGAATGCGACACTTGTAGCCCATGTCCTGGATACGTCTGTGTGTGGTGGCTCTTGAAGCAATGTCTCCTGCAGCAGTCCACTCCTTGTGAATCTCCCCAAAATTTTTGAATGTTTTTTTCTTAACAATCCTTTCAAGGATGCGGTTATCCCGGTTGCTTGTGCACCTTTTTCTACCACACTTTTTCCTTCCACTTAACTCTCCATTAATATGCTTGGATACAGCAATCTGTGAACAGCCAGCATCTTTAGAAATGACCTTTTGTGGCTTACCCTCCTTGTGGAGTGTGAATGACTGCCTTCTGGACATCTGTCAAGTCAGCAGTCTTCCCCATGATTGTGGAGCCTACTGAAACAGACTAAGGGGCCTTTTTAGAGACTCTTAGGAAGCCATAATCATCAACATTAACAGAAATAAACACTTGAAATAGATCACTCTTTTTGTAATATATGAGTTTCACTTTTTGTATTGAAGAACTGAAATAAATTATTTTTTTAATGACGTTCTAATTTTGTGAGAATCACTTGTACATCAAGCTGGACAACTGAGCACAATTTGATTATTTTAGGCTTCACATATTTTATATTCTTCCTCATGATTGTCATAATTGTAAAATCTCATTGATGTAGAATAGAAGAATAGTACTATATAGGTGACTATACATACACTGTATATATATATATATATATATATATATATATATATATATATATACACTGCTCAAAAGATAAAGGGAGCACTTATAAAACAAAATGTAACTCCAAGTCAGTCAAACTTATGTGAAATCAGCGCTGATTGTGATTCAATTTCTCCTGCTGTTGTGCAAATGGAATAAAGAACAGTTAGAAATGATAGGAAGGTCACTAACAACCATATGTCTGCTCAGCAAGAGTGTCCAGGGTTTCCTTTAATCTTTTGAGCAGTATATATATGTCAGGTAGGTCAGGGTTAAATCCCAGCTCTACAGGTACTGGAGCACCTGGCTGACTGCATAAGACCAGACTAGCTGTTCATCTCAGTCAGCTGGGGGAAGTTGAGCAGGGTGGTTTGTATTGGAGCTGGAGAGAAACAAGCAATTAGCTCTCTGAGAAGTGTCTGCACTAGGGTGACCGGATCTCATATGGGGGGGGGAAAAATGTCAGAATCTTGTTCGTCTGGACCCCACAAAACGATTCCCCTTTCCAGATATTGAGAGAGCCAAAATTTGAGCTCGATCAAACGACGTTAACCCGTGCCGCTCGTCGCTCAAAGTTTGAAAAAATCCAAATTGAGGTATTTTAAGATTTAGGTATTTTGCATAGTCTGTTAGACTATAAAGAATGTGACAACAACATTGCAGAAATAGCCCTGACCAAATTTTCGAACCATTTGTGGTATTTGAATGCAGAGTTGGTGGGATTATCGTTTTTTGATCCCACCATTACAGACAATGAAAAGTTGTTAATGGCTAATAAATTGCTCAGTAGCACAGATGAACCATCAGAGCTCGCTAACCTACATGAGTTGATAATTTTACATAGTTATCTAATCTATTCTAGAGCTTTTGTTAAAGTAGTTTTTGAAACGTCAGAATATAATGCTCGGCATTAGCTTACAACTTGCAGGACATATTGCTTTTGTTCTTCATCTTTTGTCAGAAGGTCGTTAAAGTCGGTTACTTCCTACCTCTTTTAATTTTTCTTTCCTAACTTTTGGATTTACAACCCTAGCGTGCTCTGATGGTTCATCTGTGCACTAGTGCTGATTGGACTACTCAGCACTTATTTGCATACAGTGTAAGTCAAGTTTAAAGAGATTTCAACCACAAATTATTTATGTGTGCATGTAGCTCTTTCAAAGACAAGTCCAGTGATACCTTCACAATGCCCGGTTCACTCCTCCGTTACTGAGAAAACTGTTTAAACTGATATGTAAATGAGGATGAAGAGCTATTGCAGGTCTGAAGGCTCTGGTCACTCCAGCTCTATTCTCTGCCCAGTACCGTCTCCTCTTCCTGCTTGTCTTACAGCCTCTTTACTATGTGGCTTCAGGAAAAGGAGTAGTCAGTAAAGCAGGAGGAGGCAGCACTGGGCGGGTAATAGAGCTGAGGTGACAGAGGCTTCATATCTACAATACCTCTTCAGTGTAACTTGCATATCAATTCAATTGATGTTGTTTACATAAAGGTATTCCTTTTTTGGGAGTGGGCGGCGTGAAATCCTGTTGACAGAGTCCTTTGATTGCTCCATTTTATAGATATACAAGCCAGCAAGGCTTGTATTGAAAGGTCGTTTGGAACTGAAAGAAGAGATTTAGATTGTGATGTGCCCAGTTTATATTGTGAAAACCTTGTGACAGAGTTCCTTAAAATACCTATTTCACACATAATTGCATCTAGATATAAGAATAAGACACCACATGCTTTTCCTTTAGACTCCAAGCTTTAGTCTACTGCCTCTGGCAAACACAACTCTGTCTCATTACACAAGTTTTCCTCTATTGCATCTGACAAACAAAGCTCTACACCATTAGACAATAATAATAATCTTTATTTATATAGCGCCAACATATTCCGCAGCGCTTTACAATTTAATAGTTTAAAACACAACAGTCAAAATAACAACTTTAGCAGTAATACAATGATTAAAGCAAAATAAGACGGCCCTGCTAGTGAGAGCTTACAATCTACAATGAGGTGGGGGAGAGACAGAGTACAGGTGTGTATATACAATGATGTATTTACAATGATGGTCCAGCCATCTTGAGGGAGTGAGGGATAGATGGGGATAGTGAATGGGCTACATATGCCACTTACACATAACAAGACTTATAAGACTTTCCCCGGTGTCTCTGACAAACAGAGAGCTACAGCATTGGAAAATACATTCTCTAGTGCCTCTGCCAAACACAGCTCACCATTAGACAAGACTTTCTCTACTGCCTCTAACAAACAGAGCTCTACACCATTGGAAAAGACTTTCTCTATTGCCTCTGACAAACACAGCTCTACACCATTGGAAAATACTTTCTCTACTGCCTCTAACAAACAGAGCTCTACACCATTGGAAAAGACTTTCTCTACTGCCTCTGACAAACACAGCTCTACATCATTGGAAAAGACTTTCTCTACTGCCTCTGACAAACACAGCTCTACATCATTGGAAAAGACTTTCTCTACTCCCTCTGACAAACACAGCTCTCACCATTAGACAAGACTTTCTCTACTGCCTCTAACAAACAGAGCTCTACACCATTGGGAAAGACTTTTTCTATTGCCTCTGACAAACACAGATCTAAGCCATTGGAAAATACTTTCTCTACTGCCTCTGACAAACACAGCTCTACACCATTAGACAAGAATTTCTGTATTGCCTCTGACAAACATAGCTCTACACCATTGGAAAAGACTTTCTCTACTCCCTCTGACAAACACAGCTCTCACCATTAGACAAGACTTTCTCTACTGCCTCTAACAAACAGAGCTCTACACCATTGGGAAAGACTTTTTCTATTGCCTCTGACAAAGACAGATCTAAGCCATTGGAAAATACTTTCTCTACTGCCTCTGACAAACACAGCTCTACACCATTAGACAAGAATTTCTGTATTGCCTCTGACAAACATAGCTCTACACCATTGGAAAAGACTTTCTCTACTCCCTCTGACAAACACAGCTCTCACCATTAGACAAGACTTTCTCTACTGCCTCTAACAAACAGAGCTCTACACCATTGGGAAAGACTTTTTCTATTGCCTCTGACAAACACAGATCTAAGCCATTGGAAAATACTTTCTCTACTGCCTCTGACAAACATAGCTCTACACCATTAGACAAGCATTTCTGTATTGCCTCTGACAAACACAGCTCTACACCATTAGACAAGATTTTCTCTACTGGCTCTGCAAAACAAAACCAAATCTGGAAAATCCTTTTTCTATACCTGACGATTGTAGTACAGCTCATTGAAGCATGGTCCACATTCATGCTCTGGAGACAATACATCCAGTATATGGAGTAACTAACATCCCCAATCTAATCAATGAACAATGTGATACAAAGAAAGTGTCTACACACAAACAGGACATGTGGAATATTTACAAATATATTTCATGTGTAATTTATACAGTATGCACATTATTGACCACCAGTGATTGGGCCAATTCCTGGGCACACTGTATGGTTACTGATAGTTTTCAATTTGGCAGCGTTCACACATTGCAGGCAAATTTCATTCACTTGTTTTGTTTATTTTTTAAAACGCAACATTATTGGCTGCAATTTCAGAAAATTGAAGCAAAAAATGGAACTCAATGGCAACGTGTGAAGGCAGCATTCAGATAGCTTTTTATTATTCTATATATTATTAATCAAAGTGGTGACTAATTTGCATAGGGCAACAAAATACATTGACCAGTTCTTATCAGCCAGTCTGTGTCCACCGGAGAAGGGACACACAGCAATCCTGTTAGCTGCACAGCTGATTTATTGTATTCCATTTAGCCAGTATACCATGGCTGGAAATGTGAAGTATCACTCGGTGAGTTTGGAAAATAGCCACTTATATGCAATTCAGCACTTGAAACAACACAATTTACAGGCGGCTCTGTTGAATTTACTTATAAATAACCTTCCCCGGGAGGTAGACCTCAGCGCTCACACACACGGCGGCAAGGCCTCAGTGAGGAAATAAGAAACTGGCTTTTATCCTAATAGCTTCTGGCCAAGTGCTTTGTGTTCTTTTATATATTTGAAATACAATATAATAGGAGATTAGCACAAATACTTATGTACAGCCAAACTGACCGGTATAAGTAATGTCACTGTATTGGAAACATTCTAAACTGAATGACCCTGTTCACAATTATCGGATTTGACACCGATTTTGACGCAAATTTCAAGCCACGATTTGCATCAAATCCCTCCACATTCCAATATCCCGTGCATCAGAACAGTGCTCACATGCCGGGGAAAATAAGTGCTTGGTTTTTCATTATGCGCACGTCTGCCTATCTGTATTTCGATCTATTAGTGACGAGTGAATCTTCAAAAATTTGAATTCACCAAATTTGCCAATAATGGCAGGGAGAGTTTGATTTAAAGCAAATTAATTTGATGCAAACTGAAAACTCTAGAGTCTCCTAGGACTTTTTTCCAAACCATCTTTCTCTCTTTAACACAAAAAAACAGCCTTAAAAAGGTCAAAATGGCCTCAACATATTTGCCGGTAAGAAACAGTCTGCTTAATTGCACACAGCACTTAGTCTAAGGCCAATAAGGCCACATTCACACGTTGAGTATTTGGTCAGTATCTTACATCAGTAAATTCCGCGCTGGCACTGGTAATGATGAGCAGAGATCCCAATCTGCGCATGTGCCGCCACCATTTTCCCGAAGACTGCCAGAATGTCAATCTGCGCATAGGCCGTATCTGTGCATATGCCGTTACCGGCGCCATGTTGTTGAAACCCATGGAGAGATCAATCTGCACAAGCGCTGCCTGTGGCTAGGTTGGTGCTGGCGTGGAATTTGAAGAAGATAGACAGTAGGGGGCGAAGGCAGAGACTAAGACCCTAGCCACAAGCTGGCACCGATGCACTTAGACCAAAATTTCTAATGATGATTTTATAAAAACCAGGCTACAAATTTCTTCACTGAAAGTATGTAACAAATCAGTATACCAGCGCCATTGTCAGCGGGGTCACAGAATGGCATATCTCCCAACTTTAAATGACAGGGAGAGGGACATGTACAGTATTGTCATTTTCCACCTACTGACCTTCATTAGTGTTCTCACCCACAAACTGTACAGAAAAGGTTGTATTAAAAAGATACACCCCTATTTTAAAACAGAGATTTGCATGTGGGCTGCTTTGATTTGTGTGTGCATGGGCTGATTTCCAGTCCCAGGCCGGCCCTCCTTAGAGTATATTAGTATACAGTGACTTTAATCTTCCCCCCATTGATTATATCTGTACTATCCTCTTCTCCTCAAACACTCATCTCCTTTACTTAAGTTGAACAAAAAATATTCACAGGAATTTGGTTCATAGGCCATGACAGGTGACCACGGCTGCCAGACCAAAGCCCCATAAACCTGCTCCTATCTGCTGAGATCCCCAGTGATCCTGGTAGAAGGTCATTGTTTCAGTGTGCTGCATGCATGGCATCATGCCCAGGGCGATCATCAGAGGAGGTTCATGTCTGGCAGCCACGAACTACTAATATTAACACTGAACCAGGATCCTGCTAATCATTTTGTTTAACTCTATTCTTCACCACTGTGCTGTCACACACCATCTGTAATGTTTGTTCAGTGTTATAGCATGTGCTCTCCCTGTCTCGATGGCTATGAGCGGAGACGTCCTCTCACTATCCAGATTCACTACAAAATGTCTGATTATTTTCCTGTTTCTGATCTTATACAGGCAATGCTTGTGCCTCCTAACTGGCTGTGCTATGCCATGCGATGTAATAGCTGCAAGGCAATATGGGAAGTGATCGGGCTCGAGGTCATCGATCCTTCTCTGGATGCAACGTGCAACAAAGTGAATCACATATTGTTCAAAATTCACTTGTTTCAGTGAATTATTAAAAATGTAACACAAATTCAATTTTATTAAAATTGATTTGCTCATCTCTATCGACTGTCTATCCATCTATATAATATCTAACTTTTTTTCTACTTTAATATGGTGTGCTGCCTCAATCTTTTTTGATTTTTTTTCAATCTAATATCTATCTATCTATCTATCTATCTATCTATCTATCTATCTATCTATCTATCGCATCTGTCTATCTATTTATCTCATGTTTCTTAGTAGTCCGTGTACTTCAGCCATAACTTGCAGCATTAAGACCGAATAATGTTTCATTCTTGGTGAGCCTCAGCCCATACACCGTCCGTTGGTCCTCTCTGTAGAGATCTGGCAGCCATCTATCACAGTTGGTCTTATTAATAACAGCTCTGAGCACAGGTTCCGCAAATAACATTGTATAATTTATTACTGCAGCGAGTAATTAATCTTACTGGGTTTTATTTCAAATGAAATCTGGGACTACTCGACATGAATGATGCAACGACACCTCAAGATGAAACCATAAGAAAATAAAACCAGTGACTGCATAGAAGAGTTGTAAAAGAAGAAGACTTATGACATGTAAGACAATACTGCAGTGTCCTAGGACTTCACCAATATTCCGAGACACCACTCTTTAGTTCATATTTGTTTTGTCCTCAGATTTAACTTCTGCAGCCAGAGGTTGTGCTGGAGAACTCGTCAGGATTCTCTTGATAACGGATCTCTTAATGGTCCCACCAACTCTGATATCATGAATAGAGATGAGTGAACCTGGCTCCGCCCTTCCGTAGGTCTGCACATCCCTGATCATGAATTCTTCAATAAGGCTCAACTCTATAATAAAACCGCTCATGAGTCTGATTGTAAACAGCCTCTGCCCACTTAGCCTGAATCACTGCTGCACTTTGTACTGAGCAGCGTGAGATCTCAGCCAGGAGGAGGGCCATTGAGGAGGAGAAGGGCCACTGAGGAGCTTTCAATCAGTTTGGGCGGGTAGATATTGAGCTAAACTTTCATAAAGGATTATACAGTCATTCTGACGTACTATGAAAGCAAGCAACACATCTTTATCAGGTCTAAGGGTGCTTTCATATTGCGATCTGTGTCTCCGGTTGGGCATATGTCTTACCTCCCCTCCCGCAGAACGGGATTCGGACTTATGCGTCGACGTGGCCAACAGACTGTAAAGGTGATGGCAGAGAGAATGTGAGCTCTGCCGTGCACTTTTTTCTGGAGTGTCCGGGAAAAAAGTGCACGGCAGCTGTAGGTTTACACTCCTGAAAATGATGCACGTTCGCTCTGCGTACATACGTCAGGATGGAGACACAGATTGCAATGTGAAAGCACCCTTAGACCTGATAAAGATGATGTGCTTACTTTCATAATACATGTCAAAATGATGGATTTCGAATATATGCCCCGATGGGGCCGCCAAACGCAATGTGACAGCACCCTAAGGGATCTATATAGTAATGCATACAGTTTGTACTGTGATATTTGCTGTATTAATGAAATCTTTCTAAAGTGATATTTTATTATGATAAGATAACTTCTCTATAGAATAATAAAATATTGGTAAAGTGTAACATAATGCTCCCTGGAAAATCTGCTCTCTAAAGGGCCCGTTACACATAGCGATATTGCTAGCAATATCGCTATAACGTCACTGGTTTTGTGACGCAGCAGCGATATTGCTAGTGATATCACTATGTGTGATACTTACCTCCGACCGGCTCCCCCGCTGGTTATCGCTCATCGCGCGAGAACGGCCTGGGCCGTTTCTCGTCGGCCGCTTCCTGCTGGGCTTCCTGCTGTGGCGACGAGCGACGCGTGGACGCGGGTGGGAGGACGTCTTCATCGCCTCGTCTGACAGGTAAGTAGCGACCGCCGACCGCTGCTATGTCGCTGGTGAGATCTGCCTGTGTGGCAGGTCACTAGCGACCACTTAGCGATGTACCAGCGATCCTGACCGGGTCGTATCGTTGTCGGGATCGCTGGTGCATCGCTAAGTGTAACGGTACCCTTAGCCCTAAGTCATCACAATACTTTACACTCTTATAACTTGATCACCCGAAGCCTCCATGCAATGCTACTAGCACAATTCTGCCATGAGATTAACAAAATGCATTTAATGCTTCCAACCCTAAGGGTTTTAGTTACTAAAATACTAACTGTAATGATTTAGAAACTGTGAGATTCACTTTGTACAAATCTACACAATTCCTTTTGTGTACAGCAGTCAGTAGCAAATTACTCCTAAATAAACCTACCAGTTATTAACTCCATAGATAAAGATAAAAGTGTATATGTCATCAGAAAATGACCTACTATTTCCTTTTTAGGTAACATTTACTATAAGTTTTAAAAATATTTGCATTTTTTTTCATATTATAATCCGTATTAAAGAAAGAATAGAAATTTGTCAATTTTCCTATTGGCTGCTGGGGCTATTTTAGACTCCTATTTCCTGGTTATTCAAGAAATACACATGGACAGTAGACTTACTCAGCACCTATCTTTTGTATTGAAGCATCTAATGCTTGTGTAAAGGTCATTATTAAGGGTGGGGGAAATGAGACATTGCCAATTGTGATTGGTGGATCCAGGGATGGACATAACATTGGTACTACCTGTGCTACCACACGGAGAACAAAGAGGTAAGGGGGCCCAATTCTAACTCCGAAGCAACAAGCAGCTTCCATTACAAACTGGTACTGTACATTGTAATAAACTGTGGTAGTAAACATGGGGATAAAGGATGTAACTATGAAAAAGATGCACAAACCTCACCCTGTTCCTGTGCAAACTATAGTATCCAGTAACGCATACCCTTGTGGTTTCACCTTGACCTGGATAAAGCCTGAAGATAAGACTAGATGAGACAACTCTGACCTGGCTCCCTAAAAGGCCGTTGAGTGTATCACGTACCTTCTAAGGAACAAAGTGAGAGTACAGCGTAAAAAATAAACCCCAGCATTAAAGTTATCGGACTGGTCTAAATACTCAGAAGTAGGACTAGTACTCCAAGCTTGATCCACTAAAGACTATCATCAACTGAAAAGACCATCAGGGGGGAACTTTAAATAGAAGCACCTGCATTGCGATAGGGCAGGCTAGACAAAAAATTAAAAATACCTCATATCCGAAAAGAATGGACAAAGGCAAAAGGTAGTCAGCACCCAGACAGCGACAGAAGCTGTTGTGGCTCAGTGGACAGAGACACTGACAGAAGAGTACAGGAATGCCAGATCAAAGACATGGCAAACGATTGTAATGCAAAGGAATATAGAATGTCCATATATGTTTCTTGCAAAAGAATCCTCTTTCTGTGTCCACCCCTGAGTGGATACTGTGTTATCAGATATAAGGCAGCAAGGTAGCTCAGTGACTAGCACTGGGGTATGGGGGTTCTAATCCAACCAAGGACATTATCTGTGTGCATTTCCGCAAGGTTCTCCAGTTTCCTCCCATACTCTAAAGACCTACTGATTGTGAATGTAGACTGTGAGCTCCCATGGGGACAATGATGATGAGGTCTTTAAAGTGCTGTGGAATATGATGGAGACATACAAGTAAGCATAACAAATAATAAGGAGTATTCCTGCCTGTTATGATAATGAGACTGCTGAAAATTCTTCCTGAAAGAACAAGAAGTATTAAAATATCTCTGTAACGTCTGCTGGAGTGGACCCTCTGGGCCGTGACACCAACCTGCCCTGGGTGAGCTGATCTAGTGAGGACCACCCCCTATACAGGGAGAGTCAGGGGCATACTCTCCCTGTCTGCTGATACTGCTGGTGTCAGGAGGCCGGCTCGAAGGAGGCTAGAGTGGTAGGCACGCGAGAAACCTAAGTTAGCAGGGTGAGTACGGAGAAGCACACTGGGTTCTGGAGAGAGCACGTGGAGTACAGGTGCGTGCAGAGTACGTACAGGAGAGTGTGGTGCATGCTCTAGAAAGCACGCCGGGTACAGGAGAGCGCAGGACGCACACTGGAAAGCGGAAGTTCAGAGTGCGTACTGGGTAGCGTGCTGGATACAGGGAAGTGCAGAGTGCGCACTGGGAAGGAAGCTGGGTACAGAGAAGCGCAGTGCGCGCACTGGGAAGCACACTGAGTTCAGAGAATCACAGAGAGTACACTGGGAAGCAAGCTGGATACAGGAAGACACAGAGCGCACACAGGGAAGCATGGTGGATACAGGGAAGTGCAGAGGGCGCACTGGGAAGCACGCTGGGTACATGGAAAGCAGAGTGCACCAAGATGCACACAGGGACCTGAAAACACAGGAGCACCTGTGCTGAAACCAAGACTGGTCCAGCACAGATGCAAAGGCAATAATCAGGCACTTCCTAAAACAGGAAGCAGACTGATATACCTGTTGCAACTGCCCAGAGGAGGGTACTTCTGGGTCAGGCTGCATAAGAAGCAGAGAAGGCGCGCGGCCGCAGCCTAAGCAGCCGGGTGCGCGCGCCCGACGGATGGTACCCCAATGCGCCTGCCAGGCTGGGAGCGAAGGAGAGACCCCCGGAGGAGCCCGACCCACGGCACGCTGAGGAGCGAGGTGAGTATGCCGGGGCTGGACAGATGGCGGTGTAACAATCTAAAATGTGAATATTACAAGAATTCTATATATTTTAAATATAGATCATGATGAAAAAACCCAATAATTAACAAAAAACACTTAATATTAAACCTCACTAATATTGTAGGTCATTTTCAGATGATACATTCCTTGTAAGGAATAAAGTTAGTGCAGATGGATCTCAACAGATTCATTAGATGCAACATAGTAAAAAGGAAAAAAAACCACTTTAAACATAAAGAATTATACAAAATAAAAAAGAAATATAAAGCTTTTGAGAAAAGTGACAAAGTTTTCTCTGTAATTTGACAACCTGAAAATTAAATTATCGCACTTACACCCACTCATAAATAAAATGATGGATTGCTGAGTGATTGGACATGAAATTGAATTATACTTCTGCCTAAACAACATAATTAACTCTTAATGAACTTTTTTTAACCTCCTAAGAAATTCAACGCATCTGATCTTTGGGTTTATGCTAATACAATGTTCATTAAAATGATAGTTAAAACTCATTAACATGCACACTGAGCGGTAACTGCTTCATTACCGTAATATCTTACGAAACCAAAAATTGTTATATTATCATTTAAGTGCTTCCAAAATGGAATATATTTGCATGGTGATCAGATTTACAGGAAAGGAAAATCCATTAATGAGAATGCATTGTAATTAAAACTAAATTTACCATAAATAATTTCTGTGTCATTGATATTGGTTATTATTTTCAAGTTGGGCACCCCTGTTCCCAGAGCAAAAATTGGGGGAGTGTCTGTTGTCTTAATGGCGTTCTGTCCCATCTGGCTCTCCAGAACTGTAAGGAAGGTAGCAAGCGGGGGATGTTAGAATGTTGGGCATAACACGCCCCCTTAATGTTTCACAAACATTCCATTTGGCAGATATCCAACCCTGTTTCTATGGTAACTAGAGTCAGGCAGGCATAGCACAACATGGCTGACTATTTGAAGAAGAATCCAGTAAAGTGATTAATGTCTATAGTATGAATATTGTTGAATTTACACACAAACACTTGAAAAAATTCCCTTTGAGTTTCACTTCTTTCATCAATTTATTAAAAAAAACTCCCTTTGTCATGTTTTAGGGTGACCTCAGCTGTCAGACAAGTGCTATTTTTCTTGTCCCCTGTATGGCCATGCATGCTTGTGTTCTGTATGTTGTAAGAAAACAAGAGGTAAGGTCCTGGATGGCAGGTATGTGCTTCTAAGATGGTTTTTATGTTGACTGGATTTTGGGTCCTGGAGTTAGGAGTAACCAAAAGAGCCTGGCTGGGAAAGGACACTCCCATACTCCAGTTTGGATCTTATAAGCCCAATAAGAGGCAGCTGAGAATAGCTCAGCAGAATGTGTTGTGTTTGAGCTCAAGAAAGTCTACTCATGGTGGATAGGCTATGCTAGAGACTGTGAAGTGCCTGTAAAACCATGTTGGTGGGACCGTTTGAATTACTTTGCCTTAACCCAAGAAAGGTTTCATTTTTCATTTGTGCTAAAGAAAGGCTGTTTACATTTTTGGAGCTATAAAGTTAATAAAGGATAATAAACTTTATTCTGTTTTGATATAAAAACCTTGTGCCTGTCCATTCAAAGTGGCTACCAAAGAGCTGATAGAAACTCATACAATGGGGGTGGTAAGACACTAAAGGGAGATCGCTGCTGAGTCACAACTTTTGTGACGTAACAGCGATCTCACCAGCGAGATCGCTGTGTGTGACAGCGATCAGCAAGCGGCCCCCCTGCCGGTATCGCTGATCGCTGGAAGAAACCCCTGGACATTTCTTTGGTCGCTGGTCTCCCGCTGGCCAGCACGCATTGCTGTGTGTGACAGGTGGGAGATCAGCGATTAGGTGTAAAAAATAATTAAAAAAATAAAAAATATTGTTATTCTCACCTTCCGACGTCCCATTCAGCCATCCTGCCTCTCCACGCTCCGGTCCCAGTGATCCTTTGCACAAATGACCGCAAGACTTTGTTATCCCTCGAGACCGTGACATCTCGCGGTCATTCTCGCAAAGGATCACTGGGACCGGAGCGTGGAGAGAGGCGGGATGGCTGAACGGGACGTCGGAAGGTGAGAATAACTATATTTTTTATTTTGATTCTATTTTTTACAGGGATGGCCAGCGATGCCGGGCGCTCGGCATCGCTGTGCTGATAGCTGGTGAAGCTGTCTGTGTGACAGCTCACCAGCGATCACATAGCGACTTACTAGCGATCCTGACACCTTGATACCGGTGTCGGGATCGCTGGTAAGTCGCTTAGTGTGACGGGGCCTTTAGGGGAATTTCAGGTGGCGGCTTATCTTCAGTGAGGACAAGCAATTGGGCATGTTGAAATTCAATGTGCCTTATCTTTTTTCCACATCATAGGCCAAATAAACATTGGCTGAACATCGAGTACATATTACATGGTTGTCCAGTTCTGTTGAAATTTGCATGCTTGGTGACAACAGTTTAAAGTTTTTGGTGACCCTAAACTATATCTATTTTTCTAGCTATAGTAAATAAAAGCATTGAAAATTAAAAAAAAATGAAAATTGCCAACAATACTGTCCCAACATGGATTATTACCATTGCAGAATAGCAAATTTTTCTAGTAATGTAGTGTGGCGCCCCTAAGGCTCAGTCGCCACAGAGGTACTGCACCTCCTCCTGAGATGTGGTAGCTCACCATCCAGGTAAGGTGGAGACTCCTGACCACACTCCAACACCTGCACCCCACACCACAAAGTAGTGTAGCAAAGCACCTTCGGCAGCTCCCTGCTGGGAGTATAGCAAGGCACCCATTGGTAGCTCCCAGCTTGGAACACGAAATGTGCTGGGAGGTGGGTGGAGTTAGATTACATTACAAGGAGCGGGAAGAGTTTAGGATGAGAGGTCAGTTGGTTAGAGAGTTGGAGAGAAGAAGATCCCTGGACAGTGGGATAGATGGATGGAAGTGCTGCAGCAGATCCCAGAACTGGGTCTGCTGGCACAGGAAAGGAAGAGAGAGAGAGCAACATAGACTTAAAGCCTGATTCTCCATAGAAAGATTAGTACGGAACGTGAGGAGTAAAAGGGAACAGAGGACGTGGGTTAGAAGAGAACCCTTTCTAGAAGTTCTAAGCGCAAGGCTGGGGCCCGGTCCCCGAGGTTGTATGGATATTAATGGTCCTGCAGCAGACACCGGAGGAATAGAAGTAGTGACCACTTTATTCCCTCACAAGACTTGGGGGCACAACAGCAACTGGATATTGAGCCTGGACTTAGTAGCAAGAAGTCCCCGAAGCAGGCTACAGCTGTCTGCCGTACAAGTAGAGTTCATAAGAACATCGAACAGGAGGAACTCCAGTGTAACTCAGTACTAGGAGTACTTCATTTAAAGGCGCTATAAGAGAAGTTCAGAAAGGCACATGTTGGCGCAGTGTTGGAAAGGAGTATTCTATCTGGCCTGGAGGTGGACTGAGTCCCTGACCCGGAGGACACGGCACGGAGGCAGGCACCTGTTTGTACAACAGACTGTGAGTAAAGCTTTGGAACTACATGCCCTGGTGTCCTCCACTTATTCCCTGCACCATCCCGCCTAGCACAGCCACCACCTCTGCGCCTGACACTACACCATCTAAGTGTCACTTCATCTACACTGCCCTGGGACTCCAGCCCTACCTGTGGAGGGCTATAACATCACTACTGCACCACACCATCTGTCCCAGAGGATCTGTCTGCAGCGTCGGCTTACATCTTCATTGCCGAACCCCACAGGTGGCGTCACGAATCCCTTATAAACTTTCATCACCATAAGCACACTGAAACAACCCCTTTTACAATGGGCGCCCAGGGCCACCGGCCGGGTTACAGCTGCCGTGACATCTCCCATTGGAGCTCATCGGGCCCAGTACCGAGTACACAGCCCTGGGTGTGAGGGCGACCCAGTAGCAATGAGGGATGGTGTTGTCTTTGGTTGACCAGTTTCTGAAAAATTATATTGAAAATTGGCTGTTTTTGTAAGTCATGAAGAAACGAATAGAGAGCTATGGACATGTGTGGTCTCCTCTTCATTCATTCTTTGCTTGTGATTGGCATATGGAGACATTCTCACCCGAAAAATCTAAAGGAAACAGATGAAAAAGCAGTGCTTCTAGCAGACACAACTTTGTCTGAATGCTTGTAAAGAGAGAGCAACATGTAGCAGTTCTGCATGGTGGCAGCCACAGTAAGGTTGGTTTCACACTAGCGTTTTATCGCACAGCGCATCGTGCGCTATCGGGCGCACGCGTAATGTTCCCCTATCTCTAACATGGCGGGCGCAGGGTCTTGCGATTGCACACGCTCATCAGCGTTTACGTGCGCTGCACATTTTCCAGGTGTGCGCCCAGACGCGCCGTACGCTACATGTTGCATTTTTTGTTCCGCCTACATCGTCAAAAAAATCGCGCACACGTGTGCGCACGGTATGCGCAAAAAAATAGAATTACAGTCTAAGGGGTCGCTGGCGTGCGCTTGGATGTGCGCACATCAGTGCTTTTTGCGCTCACGCGATTTGAGTAAACAATGTCTAGACACTTGTTTAAACCTCCCCCTAAACAAGCAACATTGTTTGAGAGGAGTGTTGATAAGAAGGTGTCTTCAGGGCCAGACCAATACTCTACAGACAGCCTTGCAGAGACCAGACAAGAACATAGAAGAGCCTTCCAACTGTGGATTCAAGCTTCAGCAGCCAAAATGTGAATATTCTACAACATAACGTCTGTGTGTCCTGTACAATTTATTATGTACTAATGTATTTTTTGTTTAAATTTCAGCATGTTTTCTTCTGGATCGGCCTATTTGCCATCTCAGCAAGAACTGGCCCAAGCAGATCATGAAGTGAGGATCTTGCTGCCTTTGGGTAAGTATAGCTGCTGCATCTAGAAATGTGTAATAATTTTTTTTTCTTTACAGACATCAGACATGGGCAGTGAAGGTAAAGTGCGGGAGCAGTCTGAGCGGGAGCAGTCTGAGCGGGAGCAGGCTAGCCAAGTCGCGGCGAGGAGACGCATTGTAAGTATATAGTCTTTCAATTTTTTTTTCTGTCCTTATTTTCATTTTCTATCTTGCTTCTTCTCTGTTTCTTTTTCTATCTTTTTCATTCTCTAAAATTACAAAGATTCTAATTTTTTTGTTTTTTTCTAGGTACCACAACGGGATGACAAAAACGTTTACATCGACAACGAGCACCTGATCCGCCTTGTTGAGAAGCGTATCCCGTTGTGGGACAGCCGTGACCAGCAGTACAAAGACACAGTGGTGACCCGGCAGCTCTGGAATGAGGTGGCCACAGCGATGATGGATGGCTGGGACAGCGTCTCTCCAACTTCAAAAAGGGTGTTCAGTAAGTATAAAGCTGCTCTGTGATGCTGCATTTATTTTTGGTCCTGATTAGTGTTGAGCATTCCGATACCGCAAGTATCGGGTATCGGCCGATACTTGCTGTATCGGAATTCCGATACCGACTTCCGATATTTTTTCAATATCGGAATTCGGCATCGGAATCGGAAGTTCAAAGTTGATTGACAGACTGACGTCATCATGATGCGCGGTGTGTGCGCATCATGATGCGCCGTCATTTCGGGCCTTCCGGGGGTCTCTGCCGGCCTGCCGGGGGGCTGTGCCGGCCTGCCGGGGGGCTGTGTGGACTGCCCGGGGTCTGTACCGGCCTGCCGGGGGGCTGTGCCGGCCTGCCGGTGGTCTGTGCACCCTGTGGGGGTCTGTACCGGCCTGCCGGGGGGCTGTGCCGGCCTGCCGGTGGTCTGTGCACCCTGTGGGGGTCTGTACCGGCCTGCCGGGGGGCTGTGCCGGCCTGCCGGGGGGCTGTGCTGATGTCCGGGGGTCTGTGCAAGCATCGTCCGATGGGACTACAAGTCCCATCTGGCGATGCCTGCTACCATGACAGTGATTGACACATTAGCCAATGATGGGACAGTAGTAGTCCCATCATCCGGCTAATGTGTTAAATGTTAAAAAAAAAAAAAAAAAAATACTACATACATACTACATGCATGCTACATACATACTACATGCTACATACATACATACTACATATATACTACATACATACTACATACATGCTACATACATACTACATGCATGCTACATACATACTACATGCTACATACATACTACATGCATGCTACATACATACTACATGCTACATACATACTACATATATACTACATACATACTACATATATACTACATACATACTACATATATACTACATACATACTACATATATACTACATACATACTACATACATGCTACATACATACTGCATGCATGCTACATACATACTACATGCATGCTACATACATACTACATGCATGCTACATGCATGCTACATACATACTACATACATACTACATGCATGCTACATACATACTACATGCATGCTACATACATACCACATACATACTACATACATACTACATACTACATATATACTACATGCATGCTACATACATACTACATGCTACATACATACCACATACATACTACATACATGCTACATACTACATACATACTACATACATACTACATGCATGCTACATACATACTACATGCATGCTACATACATACTACATGCCACATACATACCACATACATACTACATACATACTACATACATACTACATGCTACATACATACTACATATATACTACATGCATGCTACATACATACTACATGCTACATACATACCACATACATACTACATACATGCTACATACATACTACATATATACTACATGCATGCTACATACATACTACATATATACTACATGCATGCTACATACATACTACATGCTACATGCATGCTACATACATACTACATACATACTACATACATGCTACATACATACTACATATATACTACATGCATGCTACATACATACTACATATATACTACATGCATGCTACATACATACTACATGCTACATGCATGCTACATACATACTACATACATACTACATGCTACATACATACCACATATATACTACATACATACAATACATTCATACAATACATACATAGACATACAGTACATATAACATAGAGTAACATACTTACCAATACTTGTCACATTGTTCCCCGAAGCCATTGTCTTTTCCGGAATAAATATTAACATAACAAACCACAAAAATACTCACCCACGATCCGAAGCAGTCCACGAGTGTGTCCCACGACGATCTTGGGTAGAGAACGGCAGCATCAGATGATGCTGCCGTTCTCTACGGGCTGCAGGAATCCAATGACGGAAGGTAGGTATCCTTCCGCACTGTATTCCTCCGCCACTTAAAAAAAAAAAGTCCCTAGTCTCACTTTATGCCATTGCTGCGTGGGAAATTCCCACACAGCAATGGCATAAAGTGAGACTAGGGACTTTTTTTTTTTTTAAGTGGCGGAGGAATACAGTGCGGAAGGATACCTACCTTCCGTCATTGGATTCCTGCAGCCCGTAGAGAACGGCAGCAACAGCTGATGCTGCAGTTCTCTACCCAAGATCGTCGTGGGAAACACTCGTGGACTGCTTCGGATCGTGGGTGAGTATTTTTGTGGTTTGTTATGTTAATATTTATTCCGGAAAAGACAATGGCTTCGGGGAACAATGTGACAAGTATTGGTAAGTATGTTACTCTATGTTATATGTACTGTATGTCTATGTATGTATTGTATGAATGTATTGTATGTAGTATATATGTGGTATGTATGTAGCATGTAGTATGTATGTAGTATGTATGTGTTATGTATGTAGCATGTAGTATGTATGTAGTATGTATGTAGCATGCATGTAGCATGTAGTATATATGTAGTATGTATGTGGTATGTATGTAGCATGTAGTATGTATGTAGCATGCATGTAGTATATATGTAGTATGTATGTAGCATGTAGTATGTAGCATGCATGTAGTATATATGTAGTATGTATGTAGCATGTAGTATGTATGTAGCATGCATGTAGTATATATGTGTTATGTATGTGGTATGTATGTAGTATGTATGTAGCATGCATGTAGTATGTATGTAGTATGTATGTAGTATATATGTAGTATGTATGTAGCATGTAGTATGTATGTAGCATGCATGTAGTATATATGTAGTATGTATGTAGCATGTAGTATGTATGTAGCATGCATGTAGTATATATGTAGTATGTATGTAGCATGTAGTATGTATGTAGCATGCATGTAGTATATATGTAGTATGTAGCATGTAGTATGTATGTAGCATGCATGTAGTATATATGTAGTATGTAGCATGTAGTATGTATGTAGCATGCATGTAGTATATATGTGTTATGTATGTAGCATGTAGCATGCATGTAGCATGCATGTAGTATGTATGTAGTATATATGTGGTATGTATGTAGCATGCAGTATGTATGTAGCATGCATGTAGTATATATGTAGTATGTATGTTGCATGTAGTATTTATGTAGTATGAATGTAGCATGTATGTAGTATGCATGTTGTATGTATGTAGCATGTAATTTTTTTTTTTTTTACATTTAACACATTAGCCGGATGATGGGACTACTACTGTCCCATCATTGGCTAATGTGTCAATCACTGTCATGGTAGCAGGCATCGCCCGATGAGACTTGTAGTCCCATCGGACGATGCCTGCACAGACCCCCGGAGCCTGCACAGACCACCGGCAGGCCGGCACAGCCCCCCGGCAGGCCGGCACAGCCCCCCGGAGCCTGCACAGCCCCCCGGCAGGCCGGCACAGCCCCCCGGAGCCTGCACAGACCACCGGCAGGCCGGCACAGACCACCGGAGCCTGCACAGACCCCCTGGCAGGCCGGCACAGCCCCCCGAAAGGCCCGTACAGACCCCAGAGAGGCTGTACAAGGGCAGGAAAGGGTTTTTCTTATTCCGATACCGGAAGTCCCATAGACTTGAATGGGACTTCCGGTATCGGAATCGGCGATACCGATACTTTTTTTAAAGATCGGCCGATACCATCCGATACGATACTTTGAAGTATCGGACGGTATCGCTCAACTCTAGTCCTGATGGTAGTGGTGTGTTTGTTGCAAGATATATTCTTGCATCAAACACACCAATGCCTTCTGGAAAAACAGTGATTGCTTTGTGTATTGAACTGCTGTCTTGAACCTGGTTTTATTTTTGGTCCTGATGGTAGTGGTGTGGTTGTTGCAAGATTTATTCTCTTCTTCCTGTACCACTGCTTGAAGAAGGTGTCTTCCAGAAACTGCCAGTAGGTCTGGGAGTTGAGCTTCACTCCATCCTCAACCCGGAAAGGTCCCACAAGTTCATCTTTGATACCAGCCCATACCAGTACCCCACCTCCATCTTGCTGGTGTCTGAGTCAGAGTGGAACTCTCTGCCCTTTACTTATCCAGCCTCGGGCCCATCTATCTGGCCAATCAAGAGTCGCTCTCATTTCATCAGTCCATAAGAAAAATCAGTCTTAAGATATTTCTTGGCCCAGTCTTGATGTTTTATCTTATGTTTCTTGTTGAAAGGTGGTCGTTTATGAGCCTTCCTTACCATGGCCATGTCCCTGAGTATGGCACACCTTGAGCTTTTTGATACTCCAGTAACGTTGCAGCTCTGAAATATGACAAAACTGGTGGCAAATGGCATGTTGGCAGCTTCACGCTTGATTTTCCTCAATTTTGCAGTTATTTTGCACCTTTTTTTGTCAACACGCTTCTTGCGACCCTGTTGGCTATTTACCATGAAACACTTGATTGTTCGGTGATCACGCTTCAAAAGTTTAGCAATTTCAAGACTACTGCATCCCTCTGCAAGACATCTCACAATTTTTGACTTTTCAGAGTCCGTCAAATCTCTCTTCTGACCCATTTTGCCAAAGGAAAGGAAGTTGCCCAATAATTAAGCACACCTTATATAGGGTATTGATGTCATTAGACCACACCCATCCTCATTACAGAGATGCAAATCACCTGATTTACATAAGTGGCAGTTGGCTTTCAAGCCTATACAGCTTGGAGTAGGACAACATGTATAAAAAGGATGATGTGATCAAAATACTCATTTGCCTAATAATTCTGCACCCAGTGTATTTGAAGCAGACTGTATAGATGCTGCACTTTAAGTAATATGTGTATTGTCATGCCCATGTGTGATAACTTTGTGAACTCAATATGCGTTATACACCAGGCCTAGGTATGGTAGAAGTTGTATAAACTCTATTATGTCTCCAGTGTGCGTTCAAACTCAAGCCACAGTGGTAATCGTAGAAATAATATTTATAGTCACATGTTTTGGTGTAATAAAAAGTAAAGGATGCCAATGCATCAACAAATCTTTTTTTTTTTAAATTGGCCCATGTGAAATATTAGTTGTATTATCTCCACCGCCGCTGCTAATTGAACACACTGTCGAGATGATAAAGGTCATACAACTTGTGTGTGTGTATGTATAGTCACCTGGTCAGGAGTACTAGTAAATTCATGATGCACAAAACACAGCATCATAATTTCACTGGTACACCTGGCGAGTTGATAATAGTATTGGGAATGTAAAAAGACACAATGCACTCAGTACAGGTATCAAAACATTGTTTTATTAACCCAACAACAAGAAAAATTTTTTACACCATTTGCGTCTTGCCTTTCCACCCGGCCTACATCCGAGATGAAGTAGGCCGCAAATTGGTCCCTCATTTGGCCAACTTCAACCGATGACCTGGGAGGGTGCTGAGTAAATTCAGGCAATGGGTTAGGAGCAACATCATCAAGATCTAAGTTCGGATGCTCTCTAGCCATGACAAAATTATGTAGAACCACACAGGCCTTCACCACCTCATCCACTGTTTCCAGTTTTAGATTAATGGCTGTGGCGAGAATGCGACATCTGGATACAAGAATACCGAAGGGGCACACTCAACAGTTCTTCTGGCCCTGGTCAGCCTGTAACTAAAAATTATTTTTGTGTGGTCCAAGTCCCGGCTGGAGTAGGGCTTGAGCATGTTTTGGCACATCTGGAATGCCTCATCCCCAACCATTACAAAGGGCTGTGGCGGACCTTCGGTGTTGGGTGTCATAATCCCAGTGCAGGTTTTTGAGCTGCACGTCAGGGGTTAATGTCTGGAGCTCAGTGCAGGTTTTGACCTGCACACCTGGGGTCAATGATTGTGGCCTCTCTTTGGTTCTGGGAGAGCTTCTTAAACCCCTGGGAAGCTCCAATCCCTGTCAGTTATACTTTTACCTTTGGCCGAGTGTGGTGACCTCTGTGTGCCTGTGCCTGTTCGTTGTTATAGCTTGTTTATATGGTTCTGACTCGGTTCTGTTTCCCGTTGTGAGTTTGCCTGATGATTCTGTACTGCGCTACCCTCTCTGTGTATGACTCTTTGCCTGTGATCTGACTACTCTCTGCTCCCCTCTTGTACCTTGCAGCTATCTCTGTGTATTACTCATTGGCTACGTCCTGACCATCCTCCCTGTCTATGCTCCTTGGTAACTTTGTCTCGCAGTTACCCTGCTAGGAGTTCTCTTGCAACTCCTAGCTCTCTGGAGTTTAGGCCACGCCCCCAGCAGTCACGTGCTTCAGGTCCTGCTGTTCTGAAGTACGCACCTACTCGGCTGCTGCCTGCTCCACAGGTATCTTTGAGCACTGTTCGCTTTACTCAGGACACACACACTGGCTCAGTGAGCAAGATCAGTGCGGTGTTCCTGACATTGGGAAGAGGCCATGGCATGGGAAAATTAAATTGGTTGCCATACAATCTCTGGCCCATGTCAGAGTTCTTAAAAGCCTGGGAGTCATTTCCACGGCCAAATGCCCCAATGTCCACAGCTACGAACATACAGTCTGCATCCGAAATGGCCATGAGTACTGTAGAAAAGTACTTTTTATAGTTGTAGAACTCCGATACAGTTCTTTTTGGCTTGATAATCCGGATGTGTTTCCCATCCACCGCTCCCAAACAGTTGGGAAAATTGCATACTGTCCAGAATTTTTCGACGATTTCCAACCACTTTTCTGTGGTGGGCAGGGGCATGAATTCTGGACAGAGAACACCAACAATAAATTAAAAAAAAAAAAAAGTTAATAAAAATGCATCTGCAGCCTTTTGTTCATTACATGCCATAAAAAAACGCAGCTTTTTGTTAAATACATGGCAGAACTATAATTCTGCCAGATTTGTAACAGTACATGTCACAACAAAAAAAATTCTGCAGGCATTGGTTTTGCAATACTACGTACCGTAATGTCACCAGTAGCCGTTCCTCAGGAGTAATCGCACGCCGGAGCTGCGTGTCCTGTCTCCGGATGACTTCTTGGACCCGACCAAGCAAATCATTAAAGCTTTGTTGGGACATCCGGGTATAATCTGTAAATTTCTCCGGGATTGCCTGTAGCTCAATGTAGAGGGTGTGGTACGCTCCACGGCTCTCCCGGAGTTCAATAATGGGATGTATCCACAAACGCCGCTGCTGCTGTCTTCGCTGCCTCTCTCTCTCCCTTTGTTGATGGCAAGCAACTGCATAAGCCTGAGCCATCCTGATGTCCAGATCCAAGTCAAAGTGAAAACTCTTCCACGCAGATCCATGTTTCACAAGGCAAATGCAAGCAAATGTGAAGAATTCAGCTGTAAACAGGGTCTATATAAAGAATTTCCATAAGACACGCCCACTGCTGTCCCATTGGTGGAGTGTGTTGCAAGAATTTTTCAAGGATTTCTTCTCCTATGAAAGAGACACCATTGCACATAAAAAATGCAAACGCATGAAAAAACGCTTACAAACGCATAAAAACGCTGCGATTTTTTTGTCGTAATGCGCACAATAATGCTGCAAAAAAACGCAGCGTTAACCTTTTGACATGCGTTTCATGTGCGCTCGATACGCTGCGCAAAAAGGCGCAAGTGTGAAAGTAGCCTAAGCGCAGAAGACAGTGGAAGAGAAACAAGGAACCGCTGAGGGCTGCTGAAAATGATGATGGCCCAGAGATAGACGTAAGGTCACTTAATTTTCAGCACTGAACAATGAACATGTTTGGTTCTGAAAAGCATAGTATTTACTTACTTGCATTTCTACCTATGAGCCATCATCTTTTCCGGCAGCGCAAAGTAGTTCATTTGTCTTCAACACTCTTCCTACCAGGAGGGTTGCTTTCCTTGATATCGGTATTAAGTCATGGGATTTGCATCTATCAAACATTTCCAGAATGTCCTGTGCTTTGAATATATAATTAAACTACCCATGATATAGATTACACTTGAAAACTTGAATGCCGATTTCCATTAACATTTTGACATCTCTACAGCCAGTACTAGTTAGGACAGCCAAAATCAAGAATGGGGAAAAGTCCTAGAAAAAGTGCCTAATTTTATTCTCAAGGTTGCTTGTTGGTAGCCAGGTACCTGATAACATAAGCTAAAGACATATTTATTTTCTCAGACATGGTCTAATGTTGAATTGGCATGGCTCACGGTAACATTTTGTACATATGTCTGTTTACTATGTGGCATAATTACAACAAGAAGTGTTTATTATATGTTAATGAAAGTGAACCTGGCAGATCAAAATGTCTCTCAGTCTGGGAAATCATCCAATATTTAAAAAAAATATGTTGTAAGAGGTTGTGAAGCCCTCACTTTACTTAATAGTTTTTATAGTTATTGGAAATCTAGTCTATTTTGTTTAGGCTTGATACATATGGTAGCTGTCAATCGAAAAAATTGGATCGGACCTCACTATAACACCAGGGCAGAATAATAAAGAATTGTTGGCACATTGCACTGTGACCATGTTATGTGCTGATACCAATATATCCAAATATTAATTATTTTTAAATAAAAAGTTAACCTTTTTAATTATTTGGTACTTTTGTTTAAAGACTGACTTTCCATGGCCTCATGTATAAATATTTCATCCTCTCAGTTTAATCCGTGTGCTATACATGGTACAAGTAGGGGAAGATAATCAGAATCACTGATTAGAGGACGATATCAAACATCTAAGCACCACGTTTGCAGCCATCCCCTGCAGAGCCTAGTTAGCACAGACAGGAACATGTCCAACCCCTGATGTCTTTAATTGACCCCACAGAGAGTGCTGCTCAAGCAGTGTTAATGGTTTCTGCTGTCAGCTCACACATGCTAGGACGGCAGAATTCTGGACCTCCAACTTAAGATCTAATAAGCAGATATAATCTGGTCTCGGTGGGAGTTTTAGAAAGTGCTCAGACTATTCTAAAAGCAGCATCAACAAGCACTGAGAAATATGCAATCATCTTTAGTGTAAATGCGAGCAAATGTTAAAGTCTTTTATAGAGCTCTTTTTTATTACTTTTTTGGCCTTGGATTTCTGGATACAAAACATCTTACCTTCAGTTAATATTACTTGCCATTGCGCAGCGTTACTTCCCTTGCCTGGCCTCGGTGATTTAAATCCTGGAAAAAAGTGCTATGGTAACAATTACTTACTTAGAGGAATTTTAGTGGACAGGATTTTAGGTCCAGGATTTAGGAGCGACCAAAAAGCTTGGGTGGGAAAGGTCGCTCCCAGACATTCCAGTCTGGGACTTGCAGATCCTACATAAGGAAGCTGAGTTGACTCACATGTGGTCTATAGTGTTGAAAAGGAAAGGTTTACTAATGGTGAACAGACTTTGTCTAAGGACAAACATTACCTTTACTGCTCTGTGGGTGAGATGATGCCATTTTATTGTGCCCACCCTGAGAAAAGACTGATTCTTTTGTTATTGAATGCTTTGGGTGAAGAACAGTGGTTTACGTTATGTTGAAAGTTTATGTAAGAAAATAAACTTTAACCTGTGTGGACATCAGCGGCTAATAAGAGTGTGAACCCCTACGCCTATCACAATAATCAGATCTAACTTTCTTCTACGTCTATAGAAAGAGGGACATCTCCTGGACTTTCAGTGAACAGAGGTGATCTAAAGATCCAGTGTTTGGCTTTCGCTGAGCGCCACCATATGGGAAAAAAAATACAACATGATGCACAAATGTTCTCCAGAGAAAAAGAGAGAGTTAAATACTTCTTGAAGCAGCTCTTCACTCCCGCTAATTGTTGGAGATCTTGAAATACCGTTCTATCCTCCTAATAGGAGCTTTGTAAACCAGTCAACCCTTTAAATACAATAGTAGCCTATACCGTTTGAAGATGGATATCGCCACCAATACCATGCTATTCTCCAAATTTTACCAGTCTATGTAATAAAAAAGTAAATACAATATATATTTTTCATCGACTTTATTAACTAAGAGTCACGCTGGTTTCTAGCTGGTTAACCCCAGCATGATGCTGATGTTTCACACTTCCTTGGAGCCATCTTGAGAAAATGAGATGTCCACCATGGTACTGTATCTCCAAGAGCTTCCGATGGAGCGCTTATGGTTTAAATGCTCACTGTGATACTAAGTGCTAAATTCATATACCTGATGACTATTTTACAATCAAGCTGAAAATCGGCTTACTTGGTTTGTTGGAGATACAGACATCCCATATTCACCTGCAAGTGATCACCGGGGACGTGGCGTGCTGTTTGCTTTTCATTACATTCTCTGCTGGAAGTCAATGTATTCATCATACAATACAATTTTACATCTTTGCTGGAGATATTCATTAAACAGACCAGCAATGTAATGAGAACTGTACTCCCATTATTGGACATTAAACAGTGGGAACTACTGATTGCAAAAGCAATTTTTTTTGCTGTCTTCTATGTTATTATACAGAGTTCTATGCAAAGCATTTTGCGGGATATAACTTATATACAGATATTAGAAGCGTAAGCCTTGATGCAATTAGGTTTAATTTGTACTTAGATTTAACTTAAAACAATTTAATTTTTTCATCTGGCAGAATGCGATTCCGTAACGGAATATTTATATAACGGATAGTCCATGAGGTTTGCAGTCAATCCCTCTCCAAAGACGTATACGATCACTCAACACAACTTCCAACTATTGTCCCCGTAGACTTCTACGCAGTTATACAGTATGTATCTTATGTTAGAAATACTATTCTCTTTGGCTCCGATTCATCAAAGATTTCAAGACAGAAAGGTGTCACAAAGGAATTGAAAAGTTGCAAAATTTTTGCGGCTTTTGGCATCGTCATGCCGTTTTTTCCCAGCTCTGTTGAAATGAGTGGAGCTGGAACAGGGTGCGGCAGAGGCATAACGCTACAGCTCATCTAATTACTGACTAGCTGTGGCATTCCGCACCATAGAAATCCCACTTCAGTACCTGACTGGAGTAAGATTTCTGGGGTAGCACATGGAGGCGCACACCAGTCATCACATGTCCCAAAATCATGAATCAGGAGCATCTGATTCCAAAACGCACCCCTTGTCAAGACCGGCGACAAAAGACTCACATACCTGCCTAATGCTCAATGTGGATTATGCTGCACACTGAACCACTTCCAGATCATCAGCTTCTTTTATAATTAGGGATGAGCGAGTAGTGAAGTATTCGGACTCGCTGTACTCGTTACGAGTAGCTCCTAATACTCGGGTACTCGTAACGAGTAGCGAGTCCAATGTAAGTCTATGGGAAATTGGAGAAATGGGCTGTGTGTGTGTGCTGGGCGGGGCCTGTCAGAAGACTGTGCCGCACTGTGCGGGACTGTGCTGGCCTGTGAGAAGACTGTGCCGGGCTGTGCGGGACTGTGCTGGCCTGTGAGAAGACTGTGCCGGGCTGTGCGGGACTGTGCTGGCCTGTGATAAGACTGTACCGGGCTGTGCGGGACTGTGCTGGCCTGTGCGAAGACTGTGCCGGGCTGTGCGGGACTGTGCTGGCCTGTGAGAAGACTATGCCGGGCTGTGCAGGACTGTGCTGGCATTTGCAGGTACTGTGCGGGGACTATGCTGGGCTGTGTGGGACTGTGCTCTGCTTTGCAGGTACTCTGCGGGGACTATGCCGGGCTGTGTGGGACTGTGCTGGCCTGTGAGAATACTGTGCCAGGCTGTATGGGACTGTGCTGGCCTGCGAGAAGACTGTGCCGGGCTGTGCGGGACTGTGCTGGCCTGTGCGAAGACTGTGCCAGGCTGTGCGGGACTGTGCTGGCCTGTGATAAGACTGTGCCGGGCTATGCGGGACTGTACTAGCCTGTGCGAAGACTGTGCCGGGCTGTTCGGGACTGTGCTGGCCTGTGAGAAGACTGTGCCGGGCTGTGCGGGACTGTGCTGGCCTGCGAGAAGACTGTGCCAGGCTGTGTGGTACTGTGCTGGCCTGCGAGAAGACTGTGCCGGCTGTGCGGGACTGTACTGGCCTGTACGAAGACTGTGCCGGGCTGTTCGGGACTGTGCTGGCCTGTGCGAAGACTGTGCCAGGCTGTTCGGGACTGTGCTGGCCTGTGAGAAGACTGTGCCAGGCTGTGTGGGACTGTGCTGGCCTGTGATAAAACTGTGCCGGGCTGTGCGGGACTGTACTGGCCTGTGCGAAGACTGTGCTGGGCTGTTCGGGACTGTGCTGGCCTGTGAGAAGACTGTGCCGGGCTGTGCGGGACTGTGCTGGCCTGTGCGAAGACTGTGCCGGGCTGTGCAGGACTGTGCTGGCATTTGCAGGTACTGTGCGGGGAATATGCTGGGCTGTGTGGGACTGTGCTCTGCTTTGCAGGTACTGTGCGGGGACTATGCCAGGCTGTGTGGGACTGTGCGGGGCTGTGCAAGTACTGTGTGGGGACTACACCGTGCTGTGCGGGACTGTGCTGGGCTTTGCAGGTACTGTGCAGGGACTATGCCGGGCTGTGTGGGACTGTGCTCTGCTTTGCAGGTGCTGTACGGGGACTATGCTGGGCTGTGCAGGTACTGTGTGGGGACTATCCCAGGCTGTGCAGGACTGTTCTGGGCTTTGCAGGTACTGTGCGGGGACTATGCCGGGCTGTATGGGACTGTGCTGGTCTGTGCGGGGACTGTGCTGGGCTGTGCGGGGGCTGTGCGGGCTGTGCCGAATATTGCGAGCCGAGTAGCGAAATACTCGCCAGGATTCGAGTACCGCGAGTACCGCATTACTCGCCGAGTACCGAATCCTAACGAGTATACTTGCTTATCCCTATTTATAATCTTTTGGCTTTATAATGGGATCTAGCGGCCATAAGCGGTACTGCAGGCATGTTTCATACATTAATTACAAAGGTGTACAGAGAACCAACCAGATCAGGGAGGAAAAATAAATCATATGAGGGATACTGTAAAAGTCTAAAAGCGTAGCCTTTGCCCCTTACAATGCTACAAGAAATATAAAGAAAGCCTTTATAATGATCACATTCCACTGATTTCAAAGCTACTTTTTACAGAACTTGCTTAACTTTTAAACTTCTTTTCTTCTGAGATACGTATTTGGGGTAGATACATCCAATATCCCGTCAATGAGAACTTATGCGCATACCCCCTCTCTATGAACCCTACATCCATAAAAAGGGCAAACAAACAATAAATTCTCCTGAACCCGATGATTGAGGGCATTTTGGTAACCAGCCGCACAAGGGGACCCATTAAAGCTTTTGCTTTGGGACCCTCTCACCTCTACATTTCTACTGGTTAAAGCCACAATCAGCATATGTTAAAAGGCAAAAAATCCTTGTTGTCTCATAATCCAAGCTTATTGCTCAAACTTAACCTTCCATTAACCCAAATAGAAACATAATTTAGGTGATTAAAATCTCTGCTTTCAGAAGGTGAACAGGTCACAATGGGTTTATATTCACAGCTACAAAGTGCCTGGTGCATTCTAGACAGGAAAATCTAAGAGATACAATGTGTATATATAATTCAAGAGATAATAAATATATCACCAAGAACATACAAAACCTATAAAAATGGAGAAGACTCTTAAGAAGATACAAGCATTTTCTCCAAGACGTAGTATCGAATCTTTTTATGTTACCAAGCCATTAATTATACGGCTCATGGCTAATTTTCTGCTACATAATTTTGCTACCTATGACAGCTACATAATTGGAAGAACACATTTCTTATTAACATGGAACTCTTAAGAAGCAGCATCAATAATTCGGTGCCAGTCTATACGGAACTTGTTTAATTAATAGTGAACTGTTTATCCAGTAAAAGCTTCAGACTGGGTAGTAATGAATTCTTTACTTTTGTGGTACTGGTCTAGAACAAATTACATCTAAAAGGAACAACTTAGTTCCGACTCATTAATCATAACATGTCATGTTCTGCTACTTTGCTCTTTTTAATACCATTGTTTCATTTTCTTCCAGCATTTCACCCTTATTTTACACTTGCATGGAGGTGGCTTATATGAAATCAATTAATCAGCGAATAGGCACGTATGACAATGGGAACTTTTGTCATCAGTTTGACTACGTAAAAAGGGAGGTCCAAAAAGGATAAAGAATAGAAATCTCTTGTCATATGATGGTCTCCTATCTCATGTAATGGTCATGTATCTCATGACATAGGATGGCAAAAAATAAAAAGAGGGGGAGCGCACTAAGGCGGTAAATGAGGGACACAAGCGTGTTTAACAAAGGTAATCCACTCACGTGATGAGGCTGTGAAGGGTCACAACCACCTAAGGAAGTTTTGGCCGCTGCAGATCCCGGGATGCAGATAAAACAATAGAGAAGAGAAAAGTCGGGGTTTATCCGCGCTAGACCACAAGGAACCAACCGAAGATGCAAGCAAATGTGAATAAAGGTTTGCTTGCATCTTCGGTTGATTCCTTGTGGTCTAGCGCGGACAAACCCCGACTTTTCTCTTCTCTATTGTTTTATATCATAGGATGGTCACCTCTCTCTTGTCATATTGAGGTCACCTATCATGTCATATGATGGTTGCCTATCACATGTCATATGATGGTCTTTGGCTTCATTAAATATTGTTATCACCTATCACATGTCATATGATGGCCACCTACTGTATCTCTTATCTTATGATGGTCATTATCTCATGTCATATGATGCTCATCTATCTCCTTTCATATTGGGGTCACTTATGTCATATGATTGTCATCTCATATGGAGGTCACCTATCCCATGTCAAATGGTGGTCACCTATCTCATGTCATATGGTAGTCACTTATCTCATGTCATAGTGATCACCTTCCTTATGCCATATGATGGTCATCTATCTTTTGTCATATGGTGGTCACCTATTTCATGTCATATGGTGGTCATCTGTTTCATGTTATTGTGGTCACTTAGATCATGTCATATGATGGTCATCGATCTTTTGTCATATGGAGGTCACTTATCTCATGTCATATGGAAGTCACCTATTTCACATCATATCGTGGTCACCTGCCTCATGTCATATGATGATGATACAGCAAGGGAAATAAGTATTTGATCCCTTGCTGATTTTATAAGTTTGCCCACTGACAGACATGAACAGTCTATAATTTTAAGGATAGGTTAATTTTAACATTGAGAAATAGAATATCAAAAATAAAATCCAGAAAATCACATTGTATAAATTATATGAATTTATTTGCATTTTGCAGTGAGAAAGAAGTATTTGATCCCTCTGACAAACAAGACTTAATACTTGGTGGCAAAACCCTTGTTGGCAAGCACAGCAGTCAGACGTTTTTTGTAGTTGATGATGAGGTTTGCGCACATGCCAGGAGGAATTTTGGTCCACTCCTCTTTGAAGATCATCTCTAAATCATTAAGATTTTTAGGCTGTTGATTGGCAACTTGGAGCCATCTATCGTCTATCTTATGGTGGACATGTTATAGTGTTTAGTCCTGTATTGTTAATATGTACTTATTGTCTCTGATCTAATTTTCAGAAGCAAACAGCAACATTTCAAAAGGATTTTCTTAGATGGCAACAGTAGTGAAAAGCAAGGAAAGTGATCATATTAATATTTAGTAAATAATCTATTTGCTCACTGGTTAAATCATTGGTATCTTCGTTTCTGGCTCCCTGTTGGCCACTGATGGCTTTTCTTGACCACGCAACTGCTGTAGTCAGACTTCGGTGGTCCTGTGCTGTATACAATACTGAATCACATGATTGACTACAGAAATCATGTTGGTATACAAGAAGTCATCATCGCAGCAAGGTAAACAAAGACCAGCAAGGCGTGCCAGAGTGGCAGTGCTGGACCAGCACAAATTTAATGTCACTTCTTTGTTTATTTAGCATATTTATTTCTTTAAACAAAAATGCTATGATCTGCAAAATTTGGTAAGATTAGCTGACTGCTACATAATTATGGGAATCTCCCAAATCTCCCTTGACAAATAATAGCCTGATCAATGCCTGACCATTTTGTTCTCAAAGAACATAAGTCCTAGTTTAAATGTGTTTGGTCCATTAAAAACAAATACAAGTGTGTCCGACCCAAGCTTGCACCTGTATGGTGAGGTCAAGCTATGTCCATCCACCGATGTTACAGTTTTAGTGTTTTGGCGGCAGTGGTGACATCACATCTACACCTCAGCGGCTCCTGACTTCTACTTTGGCACAGCCGGAGTGCTTGGCGATTGCCTACAGTGGTGATGTGCACTGTTCATGTGCCATCATGGATGTAGCCAAAAAACTGAGAACGGTGCAGCTGTGGACCACCACTGATGGTCCCAGGAAACGTCTGCTGCATTTGTTATTTTAGGTATTTCAGGTATTTTACAGTGTTTGGTGGCCACTTTCCTGAACGTGAAAAGCCCCTTTGAAGATGTATGATCATTTTTGGTAGCGATTCTATCCAAAATCCTAGGAATTGGACCAGGAATGCAATAAATGGAGTGAATATGTTGGGTATTAGGCTCCAGGGATTGAACATTCTACATGAAGCCATGAATATACTCTTTGCATGTTTTTCAGTTGGTTCTTTTTACGTTGACAGTATCAGAATAAGGATAAAAATGCAACTATTTTAATTTAGAAGACAAAACAATGAATATAAAAACCCTACAACAGATTGGCCAGAAATCCTGTACATTAACAACATGTCTGGTCTCTGTGGAGCGGAGCACATGTGCCAGGCCAAAGAACGTGAAGTCATATTTATTTATTTTTAATGTGATGCTTCAGACTGAAAACATTTGTGCCAGCTTAGGATCTTAAAGAACATCTGTCACCTACGTGGAGTAATGACGTTCATTTTGTGTCAAGCAACCCCATTTACGAGATGGAATTGATTCACTGCTGCTAAAGTTTGAGATTTCCCAAATGAAAAAAAAAATCTTCATTTATCTAAAAAAAATCCCTTACCTTCCTGTGGTTCTGAAATTTTAAAACCTTCCATTGAATTGAATAGAAACTACAGAAGATTACTTTTCTTATAACTCCTATTGATTGCATGGACTTTCTTGACTTTTATGGACAACTATATGAGTTCCAGCTTATGAACCCCCAAAGTACTGACTCTTGCACCACACCCTATTGTACCTCTACTGTGAAACCTAGTAATTACATTTTTTTGGCTGGATTTCAAGGCAGCAAAATCGGCTGCAAGTATCTTTATGGTTGGATATACGTATGTATATGAAAAGACAGAACTGATTTTCTGCCTGGTTTAGATAAGGGCTGATAAATATTAGGTTCCTTTTTGAACATTTATCTGTTGAGAGCAACTAGAAAAAGCATCACTCATTCCAGATGACCCGATACGTGGGGCATCACAATAAACCATATATATGACACTTCGTTCACCGCATGACTTTTCACTCTTCTCGATGCTTATAGGAAGGAGGAATATGCACCATACAGAGATGTAATAAGATCAGAATGTGCTCTGTGACTATTTAAAGATTCTTTAGAACAAAGCCGCTCTAGTGGGGGCCCATCTGCAGGACACATACCTGCCAGGATTTAAACAGTTTAAGCCTTAGAGAAAAAAAAACCTCCAGGTGGCCATAATAGATCTTCATAATGTTATCACTTAATATAGTTGGAATTACAAATATTTGATACATTAATAGAGAAAAATAATAAAGATGTAAACCAATTAACCATAACAAGCTAATTCTTCCTTGACATGTGCCAACAAAACATGAATGAGACTTGTGGTATCCAGTATTCATATCCCTTAAATGGATTGTCCAGTCAGAATATATTGATGACCTATTGCCGATATAGGTCATCAATGTCAGATTCACGGGGGTCAGACAGCTGGCACCACCACTCATTAGCTGCTCCTAGCTCAGGCGGCAGCCGGGTGTAGACCCATTGAACGGTGCTGCACTGCGCAGCTTCAATCAATGTGTTTTGGCCATTCCTGGATACCTACCATTCATCAATATTTTCTGACCAGACAACACATTCAACTCCTTTAAGTTCTATAGTGGAGTCTCCATGGCTCAGACTTGTTTTTCCAGTACATTCCACAGATTCTTGATTGGGTTGAGATTTGGGAAATTTGTAGGCAAAATCAACATCTTGAAAATTTTGCAGTGCAGCAGAAGCATTATTTTGCTGACAGAGGCCACTGCCTTTAGAAAACACTTATGTCATGAAGGGATACACAATCATAGAATCATAGAATGCTTAGGTGAGGCAAACTAGTCAAACTGATGTCTACATGAATCCCAGGACTCAAGGTTTCCTAGCAGAACATTGGCCAAAGCATCATATTGCCCTTTCCGTATTGCCTTTTATTACCCTGGTGCAATCTCTTTCCCAGATAAGTACCAATCATGTACATGACCATTCACATAATTTAAAAAAAAAATTTAAAGAATCTCAGGCCGGTTTCACATTAGCGCTTTTTCAGCGCGCGCACGGCCGGGGGTAGCTCCGCCCCAGATCCGGCTCTCTGCCCGGCGTGCCCGCCCCTTCCTTGTAGCGCCGCCTCCTAGCGGACAGCGGCGCCTGCGATCGGCGCACCCTATCTTTAGCATAGGGTGCGCCGATCGTGCGCAGGCCGTGCGCTAGTTGCGCTTTGACCTGCGCTGCGCACTTTTGACGGTGCGCCGTGCGCGCCAAAATCCGAAAAGTTTGATTTTGGCGCGCACGGCGCACCGTCAAAAGTGCGCAGCGCAGGTCAAAGCGCAACTAGCGCACGGCCTGCGCATGATCGGCGCACCCTATGCTAAAGATAGGGTGCGCCGATCGCAGGCGCCGCTGTCCGCTAGGAGGCGGCGCTACAAGGAAGGGGCGGGCACGCCGGGCAGAGAGCCGGATCGGGGGCGGAGCTACCCCCGGCCGTGCGCGCGCTGAAAAAGCGCTAATGTGAAACCGGCCTCAGATTACCGTCCTCAATATCTCCATAGTCCAGTTACAATGCCCAAGTTCACGTTGCATGTAGATCAATAACAAAGAACTGGGCACGCCACCATTTATCCACAATCTGGATTCTTGTGTATGTGTGTTTCTGATGTCAATATACACTAGAAATTAATTATTTAATTTTCTATCTTTCATTTTGAGGTCACATTTGGGTCACACGCGAGTTCGGATTTTGGACAGATACGTGACGCTCTTTCGTTCTTGGATTGCTCATGGATAAATGGTGGAGTGCTGAGTTCTCGGCAATTGATTTACAGATGGAGTGGAATCCTACCTCGGGCACCAAAGAACCAGGAGTGGCACATAACCAGTATATGATCCCATTGTAGACATTTTGGGCAGAGGGCAGGGATCAGAATGGGTACTTTGATCAGTCTATAAACTACATGCAGTGATTACCAAGCTCTAGCCCTTGCCCTAGGCACGCACTCTCTGTATGATTGCCTATTTTTACAACCTCCAACACATCAACTCCAATTAAGAACATCCTGTCCATTGCATGCCACACATATGGGTAGCCAAGGGATATACAGTATATATATATATATATATATATATATATATCATAAATATCTCTTGGGTACCCATATGTGTTCTCAATTTGAGTTGATATGTTGGAGGATATATATATATATATATATACGCACACACATAAATATATACATCATTTACTTCTGCATAATGATAATCGTACTGCACTTACTTATACTATTTTTTAGAAATCCTTTTATACAAGTGTAATTAATGGCTCCATTGAAAGAGCATATTCTTTCCAATCATGTTTTATACAAATAAGAAGATATTTTCTTTAGAAACCAGCGCATATTGACAATGCACAGTAGATTGCGATAGTTTAGCTTGCATGAAAAATGAGTTGACTGAGAAGAGAGTATGCAGTTATCATTTGGAGATGGCTGCCTTCTCTCTCCCCCGAGGCAATGCATCTAAGTGATCCCAGGGATTAATGAATTCTCATTACATTGGAAAATATAATCTGGTCTGCACTCAGGATCTTAACCTTTCATCAGATCAGTGTGCGACACTCAGCCAGAGGACCTAAACAAGAGGGAGACCCCAGATAAATTCACATAGAAGCGCGAGGGGTTATGAAGATGGTGAGAGATTCTTGAATGACAATTCTGCACATGCTGACACTGCACTACTGCAGATAATCTCTTGGCAACACAGGGATAGGAGGCGATTATACACAGATATATAATGTACTGCTGTTCTCTGGCAAGTCATAAAAGGGATTAGTTGAATAAATGAAAATAGGTTTTGATGAGAAAATAGGGCAGGTATTTATAATGGGACCTAGAAATAGTAAAGCATCCACCACAAACCGCCAGCATGAAATAAAATCAAGGTTCAAGGAAAAAATATGTTAAGTTCTGCATTTCATCATGCACCCATTACTATAGCTGTGGTATGTTAGAGAAATAGAGCCTTTATCACCTACTGATTTTGTTTCATATACATCTTTAAAAACTATTTTGATGAAAAAAAATTACGTATCACAATTTTCATGAAAAAAGCCCAATATTAATCTTGTAATTTTCACACTGGCCACTGGGGATAATTTAGAGTCAAACTTCCTGTTCTTTCAGGAAGAGTTTTCAGCAGTTTCTTTATCATCAGAGACAGGAGTACAATGACAGGTAATTCCTCTATACACAGCTGATAACACAGGATCCACTATTAACAATAGGAGATGTCACAGCTCATCTGCTCCCCCTTCCATCACGATGACCTTTGTACACGCTCATCTTCAATACAAAAGATAGCATTTATTCATTGCTGTTAATGTACATGTGAGTCTTCTGAACCAATAGGAAATTAGGCCTAAGTGACATCGGCACTTTATACTATTATTCTGTCAGCTTCTGGCTCATGTGTTAGGTATGTGTGATAAAATTAAAGCAAATGTGCCTCAGGATCATCAATAACACCTAGAAGTGCCGATGTCACTGAGCTCACAGGAACAAGATGACGGCAGAGGAGCTGTGTGCCGACAACCAAGAGCTGACTGAGCATTGTGTGACTTAGGTAACCTACTGGCATTGACATAGAATGCCAGGGGCATGCACAAGATCTCCTGCTTGTAATGTGCTCGAGATCCAGCCAGGAGCCTGCACAAGATCCAGCCAGGAGCATGCACAGGATCTAACTAGAAGCATGCATGGGATTCAACCAGGAGCACGCAGGGGATCCAGCCAGGAGCATGTGTGAGCAGGTGGGAAGATGCACTAACGGGTCAGTGGCAGAGCAAGCATTAACATGGGGTTTTATTTAACAGGTATTCTCCCCGCAGGGAGAAAACAGATAAAACAGTATAAAGGAACACAAGGGATGTAACTCAGGGGAAACGGATGTGAAGCAGAGGGTAGGATGATCAATGATAGCAAATTTATCAGTCTGACTATTTCAGAATGCAGTTAGTTCAGGATGTGGACGTTGACGCCAAAGCAGTGACACATAAGGGGTCTGGTATGGTCCTGGAAAAGATGGCATTCTGGATCCTGGTGGCGGTGATTCCTCGTTGTCCAGTGTAGTCCTGGAAAAGATGATTTCTTGGCTCCTGGCGGCGACGATGATTCCTTGTGGTCCGGTTGGTGATTGGTGTGTCAGGAAACGAGTAGCCGGACAGAGCCCAGTCTTTTTCCCTGTCATCGTACAGGGACAACGAGTGACTCGATTCAGGTCCAAGGGGAAACCCCTAACAATGGGTGTCCCAATTCTCCCGTCGGTGCAAGCGCAGGCTTATGTCCTGACTGGGCGTCCTGTCATTCACGGTCAGCGATGTCAACGGGGACCAGGTACATCATTGTCGGCAATCTCTGTTAGCAGCTTTTATCCTCGGCTGGCTTTTGCCCACTCTGGCAGTTGGCCCCCCCGCAGAAGCCCTAACACTGCCCTCCTGCGCGATGCACGTTCCCACAGCAACTAACTGATTTGCAGCGCGCTGTGGCCCTTTTAACTTAACCATGCCCCCTACTCCTAGATGCAGAGGTCTGTCCAGGGCTTTAAGCTTTCCCTCGTGAAACCTGGGTGACAGACCCGACAGTTCCGGATCCGTCACGGAGTAGGTAGGCCTGGTCCGGGTCTTCTCCTTACACATGCACAGGATCCAGCTAGGAGCATGCACAGGATCCAACCAGGAGCACGCAAGGGATCCAGCCAGGTACACGCAGGGGATACAGCCAGGAGCGTGCACAGAATCCAGCCAAGAGCACGCACAGGATCCAGCCAGGAGTGCGGACGCTGTGCAGGCTCTGATCCCTCCCTTAGAAAGCCGCATTCAGTACGTGTGTAATTGAATACAGGTTTGCTTTAGTAGTAGCAAACGGTGAAAATCTAGAAAATTCTTGAAAGGTTTTTTTTTGGATTTCATTTATAACACATATTTGAAAAATTATTAACATTACTTGTTCTGCATGATCATTTAATTAAAATGACAATTACGCTTTAAAGCATTTAAGCGGTTTGTTGCTGACGTTAATTTTCAAACCTACCTCAATCCTTAATAGGCTAATGCACGCCATATTTTTAGGTTTTCTAACTATGCATTGCTGAATGCTGCTCTTCCTAATGTCTGATTGCCAGCTCGGTCTGTACAATTTGCCAGCATCATAGACAACTTTCCTTTACCCCTATTCATTTTCCGGAATCATATTATGAAAATGAAACCCGCAATTAAGGATAACGAGGAAATCACGAATGTATCCAGTATTCTTCATTGATACCGTTACAACGGCGATAAATTTCCCATGTGCATTAGATTTCTTTTATGGTCGGCATCAAAGCAACCATAAGACGGGGTATAGACTATCTATTTTATTTGTGTCTTATGTATTGGTTTGTATCCATGTTTCCAAATACATTCCTTCAGAAATACCAGTCATTCAAATCCCATGATATGTTCATTCGTCTTCAATAATCTCAGCGATACCTTTGTTTCCGTGACCTTTAGTGACCGAGTCCTATTCTTAACTAGCCCATACCAAACATCCGAATTGATCTGTGGACAATAGGAGTGTCATAGGGATTCAATATATCATTCTTTCAGTAATGAGCTAGACTTTTGCTGACTTTACTTCCAATTTTTTTTTTAAACAGATCAATAGCATTGGATTGATGTTTTGTAAATTGTAGTTCAATTAGTTTCTGTCTCCAAACATGTTAATGAGACAAAACAGAACAGGGCTCCGGCACAACTGTATAAGATTTCATCTACAAAGGCTGTCAAAAAAAAGATAGAGAGTGGGTAGCAAATTATGCCACCAATGTAGGCAACTGGTATATTGTGATAGTCAAGGGCTGCAGAATATACAGAAGAAGCAATCTCTAGTAAGTTCTGCCCGATTCATTTAGGCCCCTTTCACATTGCGTTCTTGCCCACATTCATTGGTCCTGTCTGGGCTTCCACCCGAACTTCCTGCAAAATGGTGCAGGAAGTCAACCAGCGCTCTGTTGTGCATTATTTTTGTGAGTATACTTCTACTGTAGGCAGACACTCAGGCGTAATAGACTCCATCTGAGTGTCCACCTCCAGCAGGCCTATATGCTTGAAAATGATGTATGACAGAGCACACGTTGACTTTGTCGGCACCATCATAGTCAATGGCCCCGTCAATGGAAACCCTTTTTGCAGAGGGCAAGTCCCAACGGGACTACTGATCGTGGGCAAGAACGCGATGTGAAAGCATACTTAGATTTGTATCCTATACGCCCGTTTTATGATGGGAATACTGGACTACAATGCACCAAACTCATTAGGAGACATCTTGCAACTGCTGTGAATCTCCACCAGAAATTCTACTCCAACCAGATGCTGGTGTACATTTCTCGAGTCATTTATGCAACAAAAGTGGTATAAATTATGATGAATTTGTCAATTTAACTTGACCTCGTCCAGTCCCTCTCCATTTGCATGTTCTTCACCCAGGCAAATCAGGTGGCGTCGCACATCTCAACGTTTGTCACGACCCTTGCCAAGACCTGGGGCTTTCAGCAGTACCAAGGCCAGTCTGAAGATGCAATGATGAACCGGATGAGTCACAGTGAGGATTGGAGAGGCTACAGAGATCAGAGATGACGTGAGCATAATGATTATATTTTTTAACCGTTTGATGCCACAATATGGTTCAGAAAAATGGTGGCCAGCGACTGTCATCTCGCTGAATCCATGCGGAAGCAAATTACAAAAGAAATTTTCATTTTGGTGAATGCACATTTTTGGCAAAATTTGAGAGGAATTCAATTGCACTTGATTTTTTTTGCTCAGTTACTTCTAGTTGGCTTATTCAGCTTTTTCCGTTGTGGTTTACATTTAGCTGTTTATGCTGCTGCAGAGCAGGATGGCTAGAGCTTATGGTCGGTATTAATAAATCTCCAAAAAGACAAAGTAAATGCTGAAGTCAACATACAAAAAAAGTTGTTAAACACTATCAGGATGGTAAAGTACTTGAACCTATCAGCCTTCCAGCCGTAATAACCCAAATATTGCAAAAAGGAACAAAAATGTCAAACCTGTCCTGCTGTGTGATGATAAAGTGCAGTATGTGTGCGGCATGGCTGCCAAGTGGAAAAGACCTCTCTAGAAACGCCAAGAGCCTAGTGGTCTACGCTATGCCAGCTCATTTCTCATACAGGTTCTCCTCTTCAAGATAAGGGCCGTAATATACAAAACTGCAGTCGTGCCTATAGAATGAACTTGATACAATTAATTTATTATAACATTTAAAGCATGATCCCTGTATATAGTATAGTATATTGCTGCTGACCTACTTTAGACTTGTATACAGTGTGTACTGTATGTCCAGCTTATATATCCACATGTAGACCACAGATATCTGGACTTTACTTACCCTACAAATATGTATTGGAGCTGGCCAAGGTGCTGAAAGGATCTACTAGAGCGGATGGTTTATAGTATAAATATATTTGTGCTCAATACATGATTTATTCCTACCAAGAACTTCATAAAAAGAACAGGGGACATTTATGATGTGTGTAGGAAAGGAGATTCTGGCAGCAAATAGGAAAGAGTTCCTTACAGTTAGAACAGTCAGACTGTGGAATATCCGACCACCAGAGGAGAAAATAATGACAATTACGATTTCAGAATTTAAGAAAGGACTGAAAATGACTTAGTAGAGGATGTTTTAAGGGTCGAGTAAGGTTGAAATTGACAGACTTGTCTTTTTTCAGCCTATGAAACTATGGCCCCCCACCCCACTAGAACCCAGATCCCATTTCCCTCTATAGGGATCTCTGTTTTGAATCTCCTATGGATTCAACCTCATAAGAATTTTCATTTCCTAATGAATTTACCTGCAAACCGAGATTGTTTTACAATCAGACATTCGGCTCCCCAATATTAGCAAAAATGTATTGGGGAACATTAAAAGCCAAGATGAGAAAAATAATTGTTGATTTATTATAGAATTGCAACTTTAACAATGGATCCTAAAAGTGCTGTATGCTTCAACCCTACATACAAAGTGCTGTATATACTTACTGTCACCAATGGATGATTTGCCTTTCACTATATACACAGTACTCATGACTAAAGATGATCGAACCTGAACTAAAAAGTTCAGGGTTCATACCAGACAGTTAGTGTCCCGGGCTAAATGCCAAACACTGACCTCTCCTGGAAATGCTTTGCAATGTTCAGAGTTCCAGGAGAATTATGAGAGGAAATAAAGAGAAAGAGAGAAAGGGAAAGAGAGAGAAAGAAAGAGAGAGAGGGAAAGAGAGAGAAAGAAAGAGAGGGAAAGAGAGAGAAAGAAAGAGAGAGGGAAAGAGGGAGCAAGAAATTGAGAGAGAGAATTTTCCAGCTCAAAAGTTCGGGTCCCCATTCTTTTCATTGGAGTTTGGGTTCTCGTTCAAGTTTGGGTACAGTACTAGTGACAGAACCAAACTTTGAAATAAAGTTCAGGTTGTGTGCAAGAACCCTGAAATTCCACAGTTCTGCCTATCCCTCCCTACCCATGACCCTATCGATTTGTGATGAGTTCATTACTATTCATTAAATTCTCCAGTGAATGTGTGCAAATAATGCTTATGACAATGAACGGTGGTGCTAGGATGGGGGGGGGGTCACTAGAAGGGTTAGATAATTACCTTTTGCTAGAAATATCCCCCATAAATAAGCTAATTAAAGAGCATCAAACCCTAAGTTGTAATTGGTGGTGGAACATTGTGTTTCATTTTTCAGCAGCTTCACCAATGGAGAGATTAGACATTAAACAGTTCCCAGGACCTGAAAAGGTTGACCCTGCAAAGCACGGACATAATGATGAGTCCCCCAGAGGACAAGACAATATTGGTTGAAACTATCCAGTCTGGATAGTAGATGAGGGTACGGAGTTGAGCATCTTCTAGTACCAAAATTAGACATTTAACCATGAGATTAGTTACCCAGACTTCCCCTCAAATTAAAATCAAATTTCAGTGATCACAAGGGAAGAGTTATCCAACTTCAGGGACATTTTTTACATAGATATATGCATTTAAGTAAAAAAGAAAAAATGTTCCCAAAGGTGTGTAACGTGGCGCGGGGCAGTAGCCGCAGTCAAAGTACTCGTCCCTTGAGCCCTGGCAGGTTGCATAAAGATGGTGGTCCTGGTTGGGTGTGTGGACTTGTGCTGTGAGGCTGCTACACCTGTCACATCAAGACCGATGTTGCTGCTTCGCCAGGATCAGATGTCTTACATATTCTCCAAGGGGGAACGTGGGCAATATGTCCATTTCCTTACAGGTGGACAAGCTCTTTATTACTTACCAATCAGCAAACCAATCTGGAATAATATTTACTTTTATTCTCATTTCTAAGATGTTATAGCTTCTATATCTTCCATTTTATGGCTTCTGACGACAGTCAATGCCAACACTGATTGATATGTCAGTTTAATTAGTGATGGCATTGTTGTCTTATTGAGAGGTGATACCTCGGGGACGCACTCGTCACCTGAATGAAACCTCTTGGGCTGTTAACAGGAACATTTATAGGGATTTACAAAAATAAACAGTAGGATCTGTGCTGGCAAACAGCCTCATAAAACCAGTCCATTCCCCTTCTCCAAAATCAATATTAATCCCAAAATATCTACACAAGGAAAGCAACTGATCACAGACTGGCCTCCAAGGCCAAACAAAGGCGTCACTACTGCCGAAATCCACAACAAAATATGGAAAACACATAAAAAAAATAGCAAAAACAGGATATGTAACAATACAAATAGAAAAAATGGCTACAAAATCTCCCTCATTCGATACTAATTGGTCTATTATTGTGTGTTGTATGTGAAATTTACAGGGTCGTCTCTTAGATAAGAGCAGTTTTCTTCTACATGAAAGAATTTTCAGGAACGCTCAGACCTCCAGCATCTATCAGTTTTCATATACTTTGCTCATATCAAAGAGGCCTTAAAATCTGACTCTTATGGAGAACAATATTCTTGTTTCGACACAAATAACCAGTTATCAGTATCCAGAGATTACAACTGAGAACACTCAAGTAGTGCGAGCTGCAATCTTCTGGGCTGAGCCAACATAAAAGAACGATTCAAGAGGCTGCAAAAGTCAAGCCTCCAATTACTGGTAGTAATCACTTGCTTTTTTAGAAAGGTTTTTAGTTTAAATTTTCTGCAAATTCTGCTGTTTTTCTTGCAAAGTCTTTTACACATCCTGGCATCACAGCACAGTATCCATTACTTCCATTTCCATCACTTACTTTGGCCTGACTGGTGATTTGACAGTCAGATCACCAGAATGTGAAATAAGAGAGAACATATAACCACTGAGCAGTCACATAGACTTCTTTCTAGGACTGATAATTGCAATTTCTGACTTTTTTATGGATATTAAGTCTTCTACTTTTCCCAGCGCTCTGGTCCCAATCTACCATCTTTTGACTGAAACTCCTGACTGTCCACAAGTCAGAGGTAAAGATCACAAGCTCTTGGTGTATGTTTATGAGGGCCTCGTTCTCAGACTTACATTGAGAAGTGACGTTTGGTCTGCTCAGCAAACACTGGAGTGATCCGGCAGGACACATCCTTCAGAAAACGACAGAAGCAACGCTGAGAACAGCAGAAGAAGGTGGTTGGTAAATATAATACTACATAAGTGATACCACTCAGAGGGCAAAATGTAAAAAATATGCCTAACGCTTGAGTGGTGCTTTAAGAACTTCAGTTTCACCTGAAACTTAATGAGGTTGTCCACTACTTCTACATTCAGGGACTATTCTTAGCATAGGTCGTCAATGGCTGATCGGTGAGGGCGACCCATCAATCAGTTGCTCCCAGTGTTGGTGGTGGATGGCATTGCTCTTTTACGGAGCTGTACTGCGCAGCTCTGTCAGCAGAATAGTGACAGCGGCCAGGTACTGCCCCTTATTCATATCAATAGGGAATGGATGTGCAGTACCTGGCCGCGGTCACTATTCTATCGACAGAGCTGTGTTGTGCAGCTCCGTAACTGAGCAGTTCCATCTGACACCGGGAACAGCTGATGGGCGGGAGCACTGGGTGTCGCACTCCCACTGATCAGACATTGATGACCTATCCTGAGGATAGGTAATCAACGTTAAAATAGTCGATAACCTCTTTAATCAACACATTATCGTGTATACTAGCAAATTCCTTGCAAAGTTGCAGTAAACGCCACAAGCAGAGGGTGGCCACATGCAGACACACATTGCATAAACAAATCCCAGCATAGTATCGCATAACCATGTTTTTTTGTATGCCATTCATCTTTAACCTAGAGAATGGTTGCATCTGTAATTCAGATCTAAGGAGTAACGTTTCTCCTTGCGGAGAGTACCGGGTCTGGCATGCCAATCTAATGAGGCTTAATTCAGTGAATTCACATGTGCTAAGTGTAAGACAAAGCAGAAACGAATTTATCATTTAACCCAGCTCATCCTGAAGTGTTATCTGCAGTTTGCATAGGACTGCAGGTCAACCTTCTGTTTTTCCATAGACACTTAACATGATGTAGCCACGAGGAGTCAAATGTCATAGTCAGCTCTCCTACAACTGTGTATGTGAAGGACAACGATCAGACGCAGCGCTCGGTTTTGACATAGAAGTGTCCCCTCGAGCGCTGGAGCCCTTCAAAAGCCTAGCCCCTTATATTCTTTAATCCCACAAGCCCCTAATAGCAATATTTCACAGGATTCGAAAGTGGTTTTGTTGCAAGATGGCCTGACAGGCAAGAGGCCAGCAGGAAAGCATTGGGATTAGTCATAATTAGCTCATGTTTCACCCTAATTAACTATGATACAGAAGGTAAACTCTGCTGGATCTAGAGTCAGACTTTAGGCCAGCATGCACGATATCTAATACATCATTGTTTACAAGCAGTAATCTTTCCTTTTAATCCCTGTCCAAGCCTTCAAAGCATATTACCCTTCTCCTCACCAGAGCAGAAACTAATATTTGCTATTTACTCCCAGGCTTTGAATAAATGAAGTAATATTAATGATAAAATTATATGTTCATCGAAACATATTCATCACCCTTTTGTTTAGGTGACATCCAGAGCTAAGTATGTATTATCCTCACCCCAAAATGATTTTTTTCTTTAAAAACATTATATATAAAATATGTAAAAAAATAAACATTCTATTGGTAAGTAGTCTTTACATTAACATCTTCTCGCAAGTTGTTTTATTTAACGATATATTAATTATAGCTGTAGGAAAGTTAAATGCGTACTTATATGTGGCACCCCTGAAGGTCCAGTCACTACAGAGGTACTGCACCTCATCCAGAGGTGTGGTATCCCACCCTCAGGTAAGGAGGGAGCACCAACAAGGACTCCTAACACTCGCACCCAACACACACCAGGTTAGTCAGGGCATCTGGGTATACCCTTCGGGAGGATGGCCTCATCCCAGAGTGGCTAGGAAAGTGTGTTGAGGAGTTAGTGGGGAAGGTAGGTAGAAGGGGAGGAGCTTAAGATGTGGAGTGATTGAGGGCGTCCAATCAATGACAGTGAGGTGACAATTAGTGTCGGTGGCAGGACAGCGGAAGAGCAGGACTGACATGAGATGAGTGAGGGTCAGAGAAGCGAGAAACATCTTGAGTACACTCCTAGAAAGGAAAGAAGGTGTCCTTGGGGCACGGGTAGTGCGATAAGCCACCCGTGGGGCCCGCATCCCGGTAGGGAAGGACCAGGCCACAGTGGGGTAGTCGGCCCCTGAGGCTAGTGGAGAACTACAAGGCTCAGCTAGAAAGCCGGAGGCTGAAGTGACTGTAGTGCGACAGCCAAATCCACAAGCATTCCTCTAAAAGGCAGCTGTAGAGATAAAGGACCCCGGGGCCTGACCCACGTCGCTCGGCAAGGTCCAAGGCTGCTGGATTGGGGACACTGCTTATGAATGCGCAGGGCAGGAGAATAAGGAGAGTAGCACAGAGAGAGATGGCCAGCCAAGAAAGGAGAACATAAAGAGGAGTCCTGAAACGATGTCACCAATCTACCTGAAAGTTAGCTGGACCCCTTCACCGAAGGACATGGCACCAAGCGGGCACCTGTGCGCATGAAAAAAACTGTGAGTTAAAACTCAGAAACTGCACCCTGCTGTGTCCTTCGTGTTATTAACATCTCGCCTTCTTTACACCACATTCACCATCACCGTCACCGGCTCAACTGCCCTGAGACACAGTTCTGCCTGTGGAGAGCTTCATCATCTCTGCTGCCCTAACACCGTCCCAGTGGATCTGCATTGCAGCGTCGACTACCCTTGCGGGATATAACATAACAGGTGGCGTCACGATTCCCCTTTTCCTATAATTATCCTACCATCTTCCCCCTCATGGAACTTCCATCTACACTGGACGCCCAGGGCCACAGATCGGGTCACTATCACCACCGTGACACACTTCCCCTTTAAAAAGCCTGACTGGCCCGGTATTGAGTAACCACCAGCCCTGCAGGGCGCTCCACTTACACCATTTTTATAAAAAAAAAATGTAAAAAATGCCTATTACATTGGGGTCTACCGGCTAAAGAAAGTGACCACCAGTGTGCACATCACGGCTAGAATAAGAAGAGAAGAAGTGCAGGTTAGGTATTATCGTCTTTCAGAATTATCAAAACAATTCATTATTTTATTTTATCTATACTATATCTTCCCACATAGAAAAAAATGGTTATCCAGCTCACCCATAGACTGAAGTCCTCCGGTTGTGCAGGGACATGAGGGCCTGTGTTTGCAGCAGGAAATGAAGACAACTTGGTAGAGAAGATGTCCAACAATAGATCCACAGGTGTACCTCTCCGGATCTGTTGCTGGACATCTTCTCTACCAATGTATTTTCCCACATTTATCTATTCTCCCAATATATCAGATTTCACACAGTTAATTTTGAAGCCTGTTATTTATTTTTTAGAAACCTTCACTGTAAGGGATCATGCAGACGTCCGTGCGTTTCGGTCCGATAGAGGACCAGAATGTATGAACTGGTCGTGGGTCTCTTGACCTGAGCATGACAGCTTCATGCAACTATTTGGGTTGGGAGTGCCATGGGCAGTCCATGCTTGGACAGATTAGCATGGATGTCTGAATGAGGCCTGACTCTGATATTCCTGTTAAGCCTCATTCAGACGTACATTTTTTATGTATGAGTGGTTTTCACAAATCAGATATCACTTGTACCTAGTTATAGTCTATGGGCCACTCACCTGTCCATGCTTTTTCTTGGACCAAACTGCTGGTGGAAAACTGCAGTGACATGTTTGATTTTGATCCAAGGGTCAGATTCAAATCGGCAATGAAAGTCAATGCTTCCGATTTTCACGAGCTATCAAAGCGGAGAAGGTGTAGAAACTTTTTTGTCCTCAATGTATGAGGAAAACTGATGACACTGGGACCAAACTCTGATTGAAATAATCAATCCGTTTATGTGAGAAGAATGGACATCTCAATAATGCCTTTAAAAGAAATTAATAAATGGTCAACTGGGTGTTAGTGTTCCCCTTGTTAAAAGGTTGTGACTCTACCCTGTCTGACGCCATCATTTCTGATTGACAGGGGTAAGGTAGCACTTAGTTATCAATTTAAGAAAACTTAAGAAGAGCACAAAAGATTATTCTAACAAAAGATGCTCCATAAAGTGAACTGAAAGCAAATATTTCTATAAGTTGTGATTTCCCCAAAACCATATATGGTTAAATAAAAGCATGCTAAAGAATGCAAAGTGTTCATATATAGAAATTTGTGTATTCTATAGTACCCCCTCTTTACCACGTGATGATATTACGGTGCGAGTCTCTGTGCATAGTAAGATTGTAGTAATTACTAATCACTGATATCATAGCTGAGGAATAGCGTGCTGAATGTGTAAAACCCAACAATAATCCCCCTCGTCAGCCGCCTCATCCTGATCATAAAAGGCAGTGAATATTACACGTATCTATTTGTAACATATGTCACACTCGATGTGTATAATAACTCTTGACAAGGTTGCATCGAACACTTTGCCGTGACAGCGTTTAATAAAACCGCACAAAGCTCTCAGGATAATAACATGGGAAGTCAAGAGCTTGAAGCCTATATCATACTGAAGATCGTCTATATAGCTCGGTGAGGAGACGTATATTAGCATGTTAATCATGATTGACAATCCATATTTGTCTGCACGCTCTTGTTTATGTTTGGAGGCGTTAACATCAAATCCTACTGTGTCAGCGGGAATGATCTGCAGATCAATAAACTCTCTGTTTACTGCGCGGATCTCACACCAGACTTAAAGGGATATTCCAGAAGGAAGATTAATTGGATAGATGATAACTCTTATATTGGCAGAAGTCCAGAATGGGGGGTGTCCTGTTTCACAAATCAGTGATTATATACAGCTGCATCTCACAAAATTAGAATATCATCAAAAAAGTTAATTCATTACAGTTCTTCAATACAAAAAGTGAAACTCATATTATATAAAGTCCTTACAGAGTGATCTATTTCAAGTGTTTATTTCTGTTAATGTTGATGATTATGGCTTACAGCCAATGAAAATTTAAAAGTCATTATCTCAGTACAACATAATATATGTTGGTATAACACCAGCTTGAAAAATTATTTTAAAACCCGAAATGTTGGCCTACTGAAATGTATGTTCAGTAAATGCACTCAATACTTGGTCGGGCTCTTTTTGCATCAATTACTGCATCAATGTGGCGTGGCATGGAGGCGGTAGGCTTGTGGCACTGCTGAGGTGTTATGGAAGCCCAGGTTGCTTTGATAGCAGCCTTCAGCTCGTCTGCATTGTTGGGTCTGGTGTCTCTCATCTTCCTCTTGACAATATTCCTTAGATTCTCTATGGGGTTAAGGTCAGGCGAGTTTGCTGGCCAATCAAGCACAGTGATACTGTTGTTTTTAAACCAGGTATTGGCACTTTTAGCAGTGTGGACAGGTGCCAAGTCCTGCTGGAAAATGACATTTCCATCTCCATAAAGCTTGTCGGCTGAGGGAAGCATGAAGAGCTCTAAAATTTCCTGGTAGACGGCTGCGCTGACTTTGGTCTTGATAAAACACAGTGGACCTACACCAGCAGATGACATGGCTTCCGGAACCATTATTGATTGCATGCAGCATGCAGAGCCAAACAGCTGATCAGCCGGCACGCTCCATGTATCCAGGTTCCCTCTGCAACTTATTCGGTAAGTGCTATAACTTGCCGAATAAGCAGGGACTCGATCAAATTCGCTCAGCTCTAGCGACTAGTGATATACGCAATAACAGATTTCTATAATGCCCCAAAGTTCCTCTTGATTATTCGATAATGCAAGATTGTAGAATGACTATAAACCGAACCAACAAATTAACGGAATCTCTGAGGACCACATATGATTTCACTAGAACCTCACTTATTTCTACCAGGCTCTAACCATAGCGCTTGTATGGAAGACTGTAGAAGACTAGACATTAGTGAGCTAAAGACAAATTACTTTGCACAAACAAAGCTATTTTTAAAGTCACCTTACATTTACTCTTACCAGGAAAAAAGTGAACTTTGGGTTGTAGAGGTTACAGTCTATCTACACTCAGATCAAAGAGTGAATCAATATATCAAAATGCCAAAGTTATTAGCCACTAAAGTGGTTATCTTCCCCGGAGATATAGATCTTGTGTCAAAAATATAAAGCGGAGAGGCATTAGGAAAATGTTCTCCTTCTTCTACCTATAATGTAGAGTATATTAGTGCAGGCGGAGCACCGGGTCTCGTATTAACCATCAGGCTCTATGATGCAGATAATGTAATGATTGCCCCTTAGTAATGTCTCCGATATTGCACTCATCAATACCAGTGTGAACTATGACTGGAAAAGGTTAACGAGCTAATTAACCAGATGCAAGGTAATTACTTTTACTGGTAAGATGAAAATATTTGTGTAACTTAATTATATTGCCAGCTAAAAAAGAAACATTTATGTGACACAGAAATACATGTACGTTGCCCCACTGCTTGTAATGTTGACCCATAAACCACTGGCATTAAAAACCCCGCAGGTGGCTACTCCTGTCCTACCTCAGGAGATATCATCATCCTATCAATGGTAATTTGAGCAAAAATTGGCCTAGCATTATTTTGTCACTTGTCTGTGACTATATTCTCATTTTTAGTCAACTTTAAAAGAAATATGTCAGTAGGATCAACTCTTCTAAGCCGTCTATATGGGCATGTCTTATTCAAGAGATATCAACGTTTTTCATAATATTTAAATGAGCTGTTTAGATCTGTGGGCCGGACCCGGATCGCCCTGAGAATCTGCCTCTAGAGATTATTTTAAATAGAAGGGAGACATTAACAGGGTGAGACATGTAATGACTGACAGTCTGCTCTCCTAGTAACACTCTCTTTCATTTAAAATAATTATTTTTTTTGCTTCTTTAGAAAACGCCATAATATTTTGCAGCGCTTTATAGATATCGTCATTACGGTCACCATTGGGACTCACAATCTAATTTCCCTATCAGTATGTCCTTGGAGTGTGAGAAGAAACTGGAGAACCTGGAGGAAATGCATACAAACACAAAGAACATATAAACTTCTTGCAGATGTTGTCCTTGGTGGACCCCAGCGCAGCAAAGCAACAGGGCTAATCACTGAGCCATTGTGCTGCCCTAAGCTCTAGAGGCGGATTCTCATGCTGATCAGTGTCCCGCCCATAGATCTTAATGGCTTATTTACATATTAAAAATAATGCAGATTCCTCTGGAATAAGACATTGAATCACATTTTTCACCTTCCTATGACCTACATGCCCATGCTTAGGACGGTTGATCCTACTGGCAGATTTCCTTTAATATTGTGTGGGTGCCTGTGCTTTTGTGTGTGGATAATGAGACAATTTTGGGCAGTGGGCACACATTGTCACACGTCACAGTGTATTATTGAGAAAGGGGCATGGCTTAGTGGAGAGAGTGTTTTAGCTGGAAAGAGGACTTGTCTTAAATGTGCAAAAGACTAAAAATTGCCAAAACAAATAGATGGTATAAAATTACTGTGTATTGTGTGTAAATATGTGTTGAATGTATCATCTAGCATGAGACACTGTGATAAATTTATTGAATTTTAAGAATGCGCATCCAAGTGCGCCCCGGCTAAAGGTTTGTTTACATAATTCTACCGGTAGCTTTAAACAACAGTTAATCAGTAAATACCAATTGGTGGTCATTTAATAGCCTGTTTAAATAGGCAGACCATGGTTGTCCAACACTCATTATCCTCAGTGATCAGCTACTATCAGTCGAATGTAACCAGTGTACAGTGCTGGAACAGCACAACTCTATACATTGCCTAGTGGCTGTTCGCAGGTGCTGCAATCCAGCTCCTTCTTATGTAAATAAGAGCTGAGCTGCACTACTCAGGAACAGCCACTACATACAGTGTACAGAGCTGTGCTGTTCCTGCTCAATTCACTGTTTACATCTGGCCACCGTCCAAACTGAAGAAAGCTGATCGGTGAGGGTGTCAGATGTCAGACCCCCACCAATCTGACATGGATAACCTATTTTAAGGATATTTAATCATTTTTATAACCTAGGTATGCCCATTTAAAGATGCATTCAGGTTTGTCCTGATGAGACTACACCGAAAGTGATTATCCTCAGCAAAGACAAAGTCCAGGCCCTGAATTTACTAGATGAAAGTCAATCCGAGGATATTGCCATCAAGCCTCAAGACCATTTTTACGCACTGACCTATAACATCATTTTAAGCTGAAGAATTCTCCAACCACTAAAATAAAAAAGTTCCTATGACACACATCACTCTTTTTTTCTCCCAAGCTTTGAAGATCACTAGCATTATCATTCCCAGCTTTTGTTGTGCCAACCAGAGAGCCTCAAAAGGCCAGAAATCAATGGGCCAATAGACATGTCTAATCATTGGTAAGTCTAAGATATGACATTTTCAGCCAGAATATGCCATATGTAATTTCCGTAGGATCTCTTACCCTTTAATAACAAAGACCTAAAGACATCACAATATACTTTTGAAGCTGAGAAAGAGAAAAGGAGACGTGAAGGGAGATGTCTCCTAAAAACCCCAACTTAAGTCCCATGAAATTAATGTTTAACTGAAGGATTTGCTGCTCATCTCTCTGGCTCTCAAGCCTGCGGCAAGATTAGGTTTGACTCATGTTCGAACAACTGGAGGAAATCAATGGGTTTTTCTTTATTAATAATTAAAAGGCCAAAGCAGACATCCAAGTGATTAACATCGGATAGATAATTATATTCATGTAGCATTTTAAACTAGGGGAAAATACATTAGAAAACATCAGAACAGGAAAGCTAAACAGGAAGGTGATCGGAATACGTATTAGCTGCAGATCTGAACATGAGAACAGGCGGCTCCGGACACCATGTACATAAAATCATTACCCTTCTGTCTGGCTGGATGAAGAATACAAGTAAATTATATCGGAGTGATTATGGTTCGCCCTTTCTTGATAAAGGGATAGGAGACATATAAATGAACAGAAGGACTGCATCGCCATGGATTGTAATTGATTATGCAAATGGGTTTATGGATTTCTAGTATAGATTAAAAGAAATGATAAAAAGTATTAGGCAAAAATTTTAGTGCATCTATCAAAAGCTATTCATAAACCAAGAGATCTATTACCAACACTTGCAGTACAATATTCTCCAATTGTAGATTTTACCCATGTTCTTGTTGAAAAATAAGAGAGTGATATGCATTACTAAATCAGTATTCCTTCTGCTGTTTGTACCATAATGGGTGAGGATGTTGGAGAATTTGCTTGTGTTTGTGCCCGCATACTCCACCAAATGTAGGAGTTTACATTACTCTAAAATGAACTATGCAAGGATTTAAAAGGGATCTGTCTTTACATTGTTTTTCTACCCCATCTGAGATAAACATGATGTACAGGCAGGGACCCTAAAGGGCCGTTTACATTTAGCGATGCACCAGCGATCTGACCAGCGATCCGACCAGTGATCCGACCCGGTCAGGATCGCTGGTGCATCGCTAAATGATCACTAGTGAGCTGTCACACCGGCAGACCTCACAGCGATGCAGCAGCGATGCAGCACACGATACTCACCTTTCACACACAGCGATCCTGACGTCCTCCCGCCCGGCTCCACGCGTTGCTCGTCGTCACAGCAGGAAGCCCAGCAGGAAGCGCCCGACGAGAAATGGAGCCGGACATTCTCGTGCGATCAGCGATGGACAGCAGGGGAGCCGGTCGGAGGTAAGTATGTCACAAAATCGGTGACGTTATAGCGATATCGCTATGTGTAAAACCCCCTTTACTCCAACAATACATTATAATAATTATTGAGCTGCTTGCTGCAGTTTTGATTAAATCACTGTTTTATCTCGCTGCAGATCTATTGGTTCTCTGAATGCTGAGCTCTATGTAACCCCGCCCATACCACTGATTGGCAGCTTTCTATGTGCACTGTGCACAGGCAGAAAGTTGCCAATCAGTGGGGATGGCATAGTTGAACTACATGGCAGGAGGTTTACCAGTCCTCTAGTGAAAATCTCCTAATGATAAAACAGTGATATTATCAAAACTATATCAAGCAGCCCAGTAGGTGAGACATTGTTGGAATTAGACTCTCAGCTCTACATTATGCTCCTTTCAGATTAGGCTGCAAAAACGTGGTGCGACAGATTCTCTTTAAGGCTGAATGCACACGCTGCGGAATTTTCAGCGCAGATTTAGCAAAATCCGCAGGTAAATCTGCAGGTCAAAAGACCTGCGGTTTATCTGCGGATTAGCCCGAGGTTTACCCCTGCAGTTTCAAACCACTACAATGGAGAAGGTGTGAAACCGCTGCGGATTCCACAGAAAGAAGTGACATGCACTGCGTTTTTTTATTTCCATAAGTTATAATGGTACTGTACACCGCAGCAAAAACTGCTGCGGATCCGCAGGGCCAAATCCGCTGCGGATCCGCAGCAGAATCCGCAGCGTGTGCCCACACCCTAAGTTTTAATATGTAACGTGAAACAACAAAAATATCAAGAAAGTCGGTACAAAGATAATTTAATTAGTATCATTCATTTCAGTGGAATTAGTTATTTTTTACTAAAGTCATCCACTTTGGAGTTTTAATCCACATTTTACATTTATTTATGCATTTTATTCCTTTCATGACACTTACAAACAAATGAATACATAAAGAAAAACATGAAAAAATGCTTGGATTAGGTTAAACATGAACCTAAAAACATCTTCAGTGTCTGGTATTTATTCAAAGTATACACTTCTTACATTGCCGTTACTTATACCATAAATATAAACTATATAAACTTGAGAAAAAAAACAAATTATAGGGTATGTTACTTTGCAAAGTAAGAAAAGAACCTTAAAGCATCCTTTTTGTGAAAAGTGAGTTTTTCTTATAAAATAAAAGAAATAAAAACCAACATTCACAAAGTGGCTTCCTCTAAATTTGTAGGCGAAGGGCAAATTAAAAAAAATATATAGTAATTAAAATTGAATCAAAGACATGCAAATTTCAGAGACAGAATTTGTTTGATCGTTGCTTAAATTAATTTTGGGTGGAAAAAAAGGCCTTCACGCTCTCGAGGAGAAAAAATATATATATTTTGTAGGCCGTTGTGCCCTTAATAACTGCAAATCCATAGAAACGGGGGAAGAATGTTAGGACTCAAGGTATTTAAAGCCTGAATTAAGAAGCGCCAAGGGAATAAACATAGGCTTGTTACCGAAAAATGTACTCTTGATCTCGGTCTTTGAGTTGAAAGGCAAAAGGGCATCAAAAGAGCAGAGTTTATCACACTTGCCTTTTGGGACTGTGCTAATCAGGGGAGGAAAACAGAAGCACATTCATCTCTGCACTGGCCCGCCACTAGAATAATCTCTAAAACACCCACTGATAAAAAAAAAAGCCAATTTAGCTTGATGTTGGTGTAAGAGACTAAGCAATTCACGAAACAAAGCTCTGTTATTTCCAATCGTGGTTTGTAAAGAGAACGCTCCCATCTGTTATAGTTTTTTATCATCTCTCACTTTCAACATTTTCTTTTGTGCCGCTTTCTTTTTTTTTTTCGCCCCCACTGTTTACAAAGGGCCCATTTCCATTACTTTCAACAAGGTTTGACATTTTTCGCCTTGTTCCTTCATGTGAATGTGCTTCGCCCCTCTGCTGACTGCGTAATCTGTTGAAATTACTTAACTAGACTTCTGATAACAGCGAGCTACCGGAATAATACAAAATCAGGCTTTTTTTTTACTTTTAAGATTTTTGATTTTGTTACCAATTATCAAACAATCTTTCCCCCATTCAACAAAAGTATAATATATGCAGTAAGTCTCAAACAGTTGTATAGTACAGGTGACCATAAACGTTTGTCTAAAGTTGATCAGAATGGAAAATTTCAACCTAAAAGGTCATTAGTTGGTTGGAATTTAACATTGTAGGATTATTTTTGCTATCGACACAGTGAATATACAGATCATCAAGTATTGACTTATAGATTATACTATAGATTTTCCACATGTGTTTTATCCCCTCTGCACAAAGCCAATAGTCCCACTTTATTCGTCATCTGTTTTTTCTTCTGAAAATGCCTAATTGTGTTCCTGATCTTCCTACATACTTTAACATTATAAAATCATGTATTTTAAAATGTATTAAGAAAATTATAATTGGATTACACTTTGGTCTCTTCCATTTTCTTGATACAGGAAAGATCTAAAAACTTCATACCATGTTAGACAGAAGTTCCATAAAGATGCGGTGTCCTCCATTTGATACAGGAAAGATACAGTTTGGGAAGTGTTCCTAGACACTACAGGAAAGGGTATCTGGTAGACACTTGACCTTCTTGTCTAGTATAGATGACACTTCCCATAGGTTCCCACTTGCCTGGTATCAAGTATTGTCTTCTCTCTTCTTTACAAACAACACATTTAAGCAATGCTGGTTTGCAAATATATGTTTTTTCTCCTTCAGCAGTTTCCAACAAATGAGTAACAAACAGGAACTATGCTCCTAAGACCATAGGCTGGCCCTATTGTTAAACCTGTCCGCAGTAGAACTAACTGTTATAGCTCGCAAACTAGAAAAAACATATATACAACACCGATCATTGCATTATATTACGATGAGATCTTCAGGAGGGGTGCAGACAGCTCTTCTACTCCTTTACACTCCCCCTCCTTTAATGATAGCCACCCTCGGCAATAAAAGACCTGTAAGTCAATGAAAGCAGCATTGCAACAAAAGACAATGTAAGGCATTCTTGAACTTGAGGCAATCAGGAGGAACCTCATCCTCATCTTCTTCTTCATTCTTAAAATTAATCTCTTGGTAAAGACCCCGGAAGAGGAACAAAACAAAATCCTTATCCCTATAATATAACGAAAGTCCATAATGTTCAAAAGCAGACCTGTGAATCAGATCAGTCCTTAGCTGAGGGTGTAGGACCCTCCAGCCATGTAGAGACCCTCAGTCCAGTAGCCCAGGCTGGCTGCTATGGTTTCCAGTGACCGCTAGTCATTCCATATAAAGCTAAGTGCCTGCCACGTTCACTCTACTAACAATATTGTGTTCCCTCTACTCCATCCCACTGCACCTTCGCTTGGTCCATCTATTTCCTCCCAACTCCAACTGTCAATCAAGTTGACATCAGCTGTGGTGTCGCAGGAAGTTTCCACATCACAGTGTGGGGTGGTTATATGACTTACGATGTGTGGAAACGGGGGACAATTGAATCGAATCTGATGATAAAGGCCATTTTCATAGTGCTTTTGTTTGACCCCTACAGTGCATGGATAAAAATATGGTCAGACCCCTTTAATACAGTATAACGTTTATGTTGCATCATATCATATTTGTAATTACAAGATGACAAATCGCCTAAATGATCAAAAATAGTAACTTTTAATATTTTAATTGATGTGTAAAATGGAAATAATGATTGGTCTTATGATCAGGTAAGTAGCCCTGTATCTAGTATGGTGGCTAGAGATAGTCAATGTTAAGTACCTGTTGCCTTTGCTGCAGGTATGGCAGGATAAAGGTGAAGGACTGTGAGGAATCGCGCCGGATGCTAAAGAAGAAGGTATCAATTAGAGAACTTGCAATAAGTGAAAAACCTGTGTTTGTTTTATACCAGCCCTCTGGCACGCACAGCAACGACTCCTTGCCAAGAATCCCAATTTACAGTAACTCCCGGGCCAAGTGTTGATACTTACACAGCACCCCACTAAGATCAGGGGTTTAGCTGTGAAATACTTTAAGAGAAACCCATAATTATACATAATATTCAAAGCCAGGGAATTAAAGAATGCGGCTTACTGCCTGTGAAATGAAAGGGACGGACTCGCCTCTGCCTGATTTTATTTTTTTTTAGTATTTGATGTTTTATATCACATGATAATGTTATTTATTCCAAGGACTCCCAGTGTATTTCATTGTATTACCTGAATGGTATTCAATAGTCTGCTTAGACAGAAAGACCACGCTGAAATCAAACCTGTCACTGGGTTTCCCAATAAAATCTAAGGCCAAAAACGTTAATGCCATTTTAACAGCAGTCTACCCGGCTGAATATAAAGTCCTAAAAACCTTCTACAGATCTCCAAAAATACCTTTAAAACCCTCCCATATGGCGTAGTCTGGTCCGATGTGCATCGCTGGCCTTGCTTCAGCGCCTCCTCAACACAATCACCATCCTCCTGCTTGTTTCATGTGGATGACGCCTCCAATGTCATCCACACATTGCCGCCAATCTCATGCCTCCACAAGTGTACTTCACCCTACACTGGAAATATGGCATACTACCAGCACAGCTCGGCCATAGATTGCTGTTTTTCACAATCTTGCCAAACAAAACTTAGACACTACTATGTATGCTTAAAAAGTCTCCATGCCTTGCTCTTGTGCCTCCTGCTTTACCTTCCCCTCCCGCTAAGTGAATATAGTAATTAATATGGAGGGTCAAACAGTTCCGCAGGTGTTCAGTCAACATCAGGTTTTCTGAACTGAAATTAATACAGACCAATTAGTCAGTGAGATTATGCAAAAAGCAAAAAACATTTGGAATTGGCTTCCTTTCTAATTTTGCTGTTAAAGAGAGCTCCATAAAGAAGTCAGCATGGGTTATTTTTAACGGCACGGTTGGGAAGTGACTGGCAAGTAACAGTAAGGGCTCAGTGTGTGGATTTAATTAAACTTCAGCAGACAGAATCCATCAGACCCTCCCATTGTGTTTATACCAAGGTTATTAATTAGTAACCCACTACTACTTTCATGTAAAAACCATGTCATTTATTTTACTGTTCAGGACGTTGACTGTTAACCATGTGGGCACCAAACGCCCTACAGTCATTATGTGTTAGGCCAATGATCCTCAACTTGTGGCTCTCTGGATGTTGGCAAACTACTACTACCAGCATGCTCTTAGCAATGGGTCTAGATAACTGGGACAGTCCATTATATGGCAAAACAACACTTAAGATTTGACAACCCCTGTCATTATACCTCTAGGGATGATGGATGTCATACAATTAGACCAACTCCGTTAGAGAGGAGAGTTTGGACACTACCTAGCAGCAGACAGCCGGCTAATGTTTTGCAGTGGAAATTCGGTGTCTGTTCCTAAATATCACCACACAATAAAAATTTTCTATAAAAGGGAACATGTCACTTTAAATATGGTGTCTTATTGGCCAGAGTCTATTATAGACCCGGAGGAGATGAGCAGACCGCTCATTATATGTTAAGGAGTCCAGTAGGCAGTCCTATCACATGATTGGATGCTTTCCCTCCACGACTTTGCATACATTCATAGCTATTAATTACTAAGCAGCACCGCCCCCTGGATTACTACACTTAGAAAATAGGGATTTCAATAATAAATAAATAAATAATAAGTTCTGCCAAAGTTTTCCATGCAAGAGTTAGGAGTTATATAAAAATAGATGTTCTATAAAAAATGCTGGGAATACAGTATATGAGATAGATGATAGATAGATAGATAGATAGATAGATAGATACAGGCTTGGACTGGCCCATAGGGTAACAGGGCAATCCCCCAGTGGGCCCCCAACCCTACTCTATGGGCAGTACTTGGCATAATTCACTTGATTCACTCCATACAGAAAAAAGCAGCATCTCATCATTCATTAACCAAACTTCCCATTTTACTATTATATAGAGATATAGGTAAATTTGTGAACGAGGGGAGTGTAATATTTTTATGCAGGTAAAAAGTGGGCCCCGCCAAAGTCAATGTTACTGGTGGGCCCTTGGCACCCCATTCCGACACTAGATAGATAGATAGGACTAAAAGAGATTGCCCAGCCATTGGCTACTCTATGAGACCACAGACTTGTGAATCCTCACAGTACACACAGGATTCTCCAGTGACTGGACATCTGCAGCCTCGCTCAATACACTTGCATACAGATGAGACAAGTCTAGTCTGAATGTAATCGGAATTAAGCAAATCATATAGCTGTGGTCATATAACCGACTGCCCCCGGCACCGTCTTGAAGAATCCTCACAGCGCTCCGTGTAAGCTTTGGGGGGTTCACATGTCTGAAGTCACATAGAATAACTTCAGATTTGCAGGATAAGGCCACACCACCGCTTTAGGGCTAATTTACATTGGAGGCTCTACGGTTATAAACAGCTGCCGTTTGGCTACATAGAAGCTGTTCAACAGTCATTTATTAGTCTGATTACACAGGGTGACCGCCATTTATTAGTCTGATTACACAGGGTGACCGCACTATCTTTTGCGCATGGAATGATTGTCAATAAATTGTTTTGGGATCGTGGGCAGTTATTGTTCTCGGTAACACAAATCTTCTTTGAGGATGATTTTTAAACAAAGTGATTGGTAGCCTGTTTATACTATACGTCTATCAGGAAATGAGCATTCCTCGGAGAGCTGGACCATCATAGTCAGGCAGTGTAAATGCACATAAATAACTATGAGCTGGATGGATGGATGGATTCATAGATATTTAGCTGAAATTTGCATTGTAAAGACTAATGTGCGATTCCCTGGGGAATAAAGTTGTATTCCTAACAATTTAGGTGACAAATTATTTAACAGGAAGTGTAAAACCCAAACCCCACTCCATTAATCATCATAATACCAAATCATTGTCGTGCAGTAACTGTAAACACTGTAATTAAGGTAAATTTGCCGAGCTCGGTACTTTCTAGCTGTAATTAACCCCAAGTACTTCTAATTCTTCAAGAAAAGTGCTGTCATTAAAGGAAATCCCTGCGTAAACCAGAATTCCCTAAATATAGAGTCCTAAATTATGTACGTGCAGGATGCACTATTTTATCAACATGGGTGGACCCCCACCCCCAACCGGTGACCCTCCATTATACTGAAATAATAGGATTACAGCATTGCCTTCCCCAGCACTGGTAAAACTAATTATCATAAGCTATAATTGGCTAATGAAAGAAAAAAAGGACAGATCAGCAGATATCTCAGCTCATTAAAATAAGTTTGTGATTGTAAAAGCCATTCATGGACTTGTGGTGAAATGTGTGTAGAGCTTTTCTCAAAGAACAAAAATTGCTGCACATTCATCATCACGGCATGAGCTCGGCAAACATCGGTGACTTCCCTAAGCCAATTAGTGGGACAAGAGCAAACTGGGCCGCAGGAAGCCTTTAACTTGATCATTTCATTTGAGTATGCCTTTTCTATTTCAGTAAAAGCTTTGTTCTCCTCGCGACCTCCACTCCAAAAAGCCAAGGTGAATGATCTCATGTGAGACTCCATGCCAACTTTTACAAATTGGCAGCACGGATACAGTCCGGTCAATCATCTATGCAAGTCAAGCCTCAAATATCATTCATTCACCTACTACTGCAAGTGATGTGTGACGGGTGATGAAACCGCCCAAACCAGTTGCCTCTCACAGGTTCATTGGTGACTTTAGGAGGTGATTGGTGCCCACTTCATCTGTACACATAGTAAATACATTGTAGCAATGTAAAAAACGAAGATCTTAGGTCTTCTTAATGTGTGATGGGTGAAAAATGTTCTCTTTAATTAGATACAAATCAAGCATACAAATAATTTGCATTTCTTGCTACTGATCCTGAGTTAAAGGGATTGTCCAGTGTCTTCCATATCTGGAGGTGAGTGTGGCTAATAACATTGCATCTACAAATACCTAGCCAATTGGCAAGCATTGTGCAGACCCAAGGTGGAAGAAGGTGGAAGAAAGTGGAACCGGACAATCTCCTAAAGGTGGCCCTACTCATTAAGCTCAGCTGAACCCACCAGCTCACTATCTAATGCCTGTGGAGGCTTCTGGCTTCTGATGAGGTCAGTCAAAATTTGGATCAGACATGTTGAATTTCAATGACTGATTCCATTGTTTTCAGGGTGGATGAGCTCCTCCAGAGGGGTCTGGCAGCAGCTTGTTCCTTTGTCCCAGTTTAGTACATGGACATGTTTGGCCGTATATTAGTATGGGGGTAAGGAGAGATCGCTGTCAGCTAAATAAGCATTGATGTGTAAGACATCTGATGTGTATGGCCAGCTTTACAGCCTCCAGAGCAGCCTTCACAAATCTGTAAAGTTCTGAAATGGCCTGGTGTAATTCACGGGAGGCCTAGAAGACACGCATCTACTAGTTCTTAATTATTGAAGGAGTTATATTTTTAAAGGGGTAGCAGACTTGTGAATCCTTACATCACGTGCACTATGCGCTGTGAGGGTTCTCCGATGCCGATGCAGCAATCAGGCGGTCATGTGACCGCAAGTGTTCAATTTGCATACTTCCGGACTCATTCCGACTAGACGTGTCCGGCCTCACTCAATACAATTGCATTGAGCAAGGTCACTCAAGTCTAGTCGGCACATGATTGCGTCATGCAAACCGCATACTTGTAGTGCCACACCAGATGCTCCAGGAGCCTGAACCAGAGAACCCTCCAAACGTGCAGTGCGTGCAATGCGAGGATTCACAAGTCTACAGTCACATAGTGTTGGACAACCCCCCTTAACTACTGTTATGTAATACAATACATTCATGAGTAATGTGCAGAGAATACCGAAGCCTAAGAAGTAAGGAGTATAATGGAGAGCTCAACTCTGTAGCAACAGAAGTGGTCATGAGCAACGATTGGTTGCAATAATAAAACATCCAAACTCCTGCGGATATACCTCTGTCACCAGTGCCCTATTGAACGCAACCTCTAGGACCCCTAGACGTTGCAGGATGGGAATCTACAAGTATGGGGATATCACCTGGGGAAGTCACAGAAACAGCGAAACACACTTGCTAACTTCCATAGAAGTGAATGCAGCACACGGGCCGACCTTTACTTTCCTAATCTGTGGATGCGTCAGAGAAGTATAAGATTAGAATACTGTATACACTGAACACATGTTCAGGTTGCATGGACGCTTCTCCATTGAAAGTGGTTCTTGCCTCAGGTTAATATCAGGTGTTATTGAATTGATTTAGCGGATAAACTAAATCTACTCTGTGAGGCAAGAGGTTATATTTATGCCTCTGGTTTTACTACATGCAGTTTTGTTGCTAAGCATCATATATCCCTCAGAACCTAAGAAAAGTGCTATCTGCTGATCTTGGAGGCAAAGATCCTTCATCATTCTGATAATCTCCCAGTAGGTGCAGAAAATCACTTGCAGCATTGCCATAACACCTTTAATTTTTCATGTTCAATGCATTTTTTTATTGCTCGTCTAAGAAGCCGCCAGTATCTCACTTTTAACTGTAAATGCTTTAATATTACTCATTTTTACTACTACATTCTCATCTTGCTGCAGTACATCAGCCGTCATTGATCATTATTTTTATGCCAGAAGCACCTTGCTGTGATCTCTAACTTGCCCGGTGAAGGCTGTGAGATTTCTCTGTGATACCGGGACGGGCTCCAATGTTTTCAGCAGCAGTTTGTATCGCGGTATCATAGTATTGTGATAAAATAGATGAAAACATTAAGTCAAAAACAGCAAGAAAAATACACAAGTTATAGGAAAGAGAATCAGATGAAAGCCTGCATATGACATGTAGCCTGATATAACGCTGGGAAATTTAGTTTTAAGGACAAAACTCTGTACAGTAAATATTGTAAGTCATCAAAATCAGATCGGTGGGATTCAACTCCTCGCACCACCATCAAATCTGCTGATTAAAGTGGTTGGTGAGCGCCAGAAAAGGCACAATTCTGTACATGGTGTAGTGGCCATGAATGGTACTGCATGCACAGTAGGAAGAGGGGAGTGAGCCCCTACTAAACTTCTGAGGATGGCTTATCTCATCCTTACAACAAAATCTTTACTTCCAAATCTATTTGTAGCTCCACACACCAGGAGGTGACCATGGAAATTAGGTGGTCAGATGGTCCCACCATCAAAGGTAGGTTCAGCCGATATGCATGTAATGAGTAGAGAGGAACGACTTTGCCTTTTCTAGGGTCGAGTCGGGTTTCATGAAACTCGACTTTCTCAAAAGTCGAGTCAAACGAAATCGGCCGACTATCGGGAAAAGTCGGGAAAAGTCGGGAAACACGAAACCCAATGCAAGTCAATGGGGAGAAAAGTCGGCAGGGAGTGGAGGACAGTAAACACACCTGGCATGAATTTTAACCTCAGAGGCAGCAAAATCTCTTCTCTCTCTCCCACTCCCACTCCAGCTTCGCTCCTGCTATGCTCCGCTTCTCTCATTGGCTGAAAAAAGTCACGAGCAAGCATTCGGCAAAACCCGACTTTGACGCTTGGGTCACCGACCGCATGGCCAACTTCACACTGTGGTCGGGTTTCGTTTCATGAAATCCGACTTTGGCGAAAGTCGGCGACTTTTGAATCTGACCGACCTGTTTCGCTCAACTCTACTAATGAGTATGGCGAGCTTAAGAACTACATCATATTCCATCAACCCTAAAAAGCAAACAAAAAATGTATCCTGGACATGAAAGAACAATGTTGGTTTCTTAAGTTGTCGATACAACCGAGGGTCCATTGACATTAGCCATCTTTAAAGGGAATCTGTCATCAGGTTTTTGCTATTTAATCTGAGAGAAGTATAATGAAGGTGCAGAAAACCTGATCATTCCATTGATGTGTCACTTATCAGGCTGTGTGCTGTAGTTTCAAAGCAATCAGTGTTTCATCAGCAGGACATTATCAATGCAGGACTAGGTTTCACATGCAGGCCAGTCCAGCTAACCTGTGTAACTCCGCCTCCATCACTGATTGGCAGCTTGCTGACAATCTACAGTGTACACATGAAGTTACCACTCAGTGGTGTGGGTGGGGTTATACAGAGCTCAGCATTGAGCTCTGCTACATCTATAGTGGAGAAAATAGGGATTTTATCAAAAACTACAACAAGCAGTTCAGTAAGTGAGACATCGCTGGAATTAGGCTCACATTATGCAGATTCTTTTTAAATGACCTCCAATGGGTAAATGTTTAGTGATGAGCAGTCCTCCTTAGCCTTAAGGTTCTCAGATTGATCTGCAACGGAGAGTTCAGTGCATATGGACTGACATTTTTCTTGGCAGCTCTTTCTCCCGTGTAAACAAGGAATGTGCTGCCGAGAAAAATTATCTTGTGCAGTTGGGTAATCGGCAGCTTATTTATTTGACTGTACGATTGCTGTGAAATGAATGTTTCCTGGATGCTCAGTCACTATAATCAAGATGTATAATTGGTCCTTTAAAGAGCTGAAAACAAATCCTTGACCCGCTGACGGCTCTTACTCCCAGTATGCCGAATGTGCATATTGGGAAAAGGGGAGTAAACCGCTGTCAGACACCAGAAGAACCAAATATGTTTACATTGAAGATGCCACCTTCTTCATTCCCCATCATCACTTGCATCTAGACACCATGGTACACATGATATCACTGGAAGAACTGTAGTGTTTATTTGCTGCTTAATTGTTTAGTTCCTTCTGATCAATGGACTTCTCAGATGTAAGGGTCCCGTTACACTAAGTGACGCACCAGCGATCCCGACAATGATATGACCTGGTAAGGATCACTGGTACATCACTACATGATCGCTAGTAAGCTGTCAAATAGGCAGACTACTCAACGACGCAGCAACAATACGGCGATCTGTATATCGACCTCGGCGGTTGTTGGGACCTTGTCACACAGCAGCTATTCTGACGACTCCCGCCTGCGTCCATGAGTTCTGCGTCGCCAACAAGGTCACTCGTCGGTGTCAAACACAGCGATTCATGCTGGCCAGCGGGACGCCAATGATCAAAAAATGGCCAAGGACATTCAAGCACAATCAGCGATATACAGCAGGGGGGGGCGGTCGCCGCTATGTTTCACACGTTGCGAGACTGCTAGCGAGATTGCTGTTGCGTCACAAAATCAGTGACTTTTCGGCGATCTCGCTAACAATCTCGTTATGTGAGACTGGGGCTTAACACTTGTTGGCTGTATCCACCGTGATAGGATCTCTACGAGTCACTTTGCTGAAAAATTCATCAAAAATAGACATCTTACAGTAGATAACTTTAAAGATCAATCAGCGCTCCTACCCTTCGGGGCCGATAACTTGCGAACTTGGAAATGACACTCAAACAGGACTATAAAATGTGTAAAATGCAGTGGTGCACAATTACAGGTTGTGCGCTCCGAGTCGTTAAGCTCCGATGTGATGTATATTTTACACTGCCCGCATTCTTTAAGACTCTTCTCTAAAGACCTAAAGGATATCAAATAAATGTCTCCAATTCACCGAGTAATCATTCACCAAGTAATGTCGTCTGTTTATTTTCCAAATGACCCAACTTGAAGTTCTCGATCCAGGTGTTGGGGGAATAAAGCTGACATGTTCTTCACTTGCAGCGTCTTAATGATGCCCAAGGCTTTCATTTACTTTACTCTATAACAATGGAAACGTGTCTTCCTTATGTACAACATAAAATCTAATAAAGCATCCAGCTGTTCTGCCCCTCGTGGGTTCAGCATCTTTGGCGTGAAGTAATGGCAGGCACACGAAAGTGTTTGCCGAACGAGACTAGACGACTACTCCGTACCTTGCTGCTCTTTATACGCCTCTTCTAGTCAACGCAGTAAATTAGAGCTATATTCTACCTTCCCAACAGTCGATGTTGTAAAGTTTACCTATTAGTCCTTCAACTCGCTGAAATATCGTAAGTCACAGCGCTCGTTTCATCCTTATATAGCCATTATATCAGGGGCGGACATAGACAGAAGACGGCCCCTGTGCAATACCAATGTACGGGCCCTTTTGCTGACCAATAGCTCATCATAAAGCACAATTCCACATCCTCTAGCTGGCAGTGGCTCCTTACTTGCTGGGCACAGGTGTTATATTCTGGAAATGCTTTCTGAAACCTAGTCATAGGCATGGAATGATTCGGCCATGGTGGACACTTTCCAACCACTGTAGCAATTATATACGTTACTTTTGATAAAAATGCTCTTGGGAAACAAATATCAGTTATATATATATAATTTATTTTGCTGCAGTCACCGTCCGGGACTTTAACTTTGATATTCTACTCTTAGGATAGGTCATCGATGTCTGATCGGTGGGGGTAGGACTCCCGGTTAGCTGTTCTCAGTGTCGTCATCGGCAGAACCAGCTTAGTTATGGAGCTGCAGAGCGCAGCCTCATTGACGGCACAGTGGCCTTGATCAGGCACCACATATCGTCCCCAATTGATTTGAATAAGGGGCGGATGTGTAGTACCCTGCCATGGCTACTGTACAGTTGACGAAACTCTGCAGCCCCACAACTTAGCAGTTCTGGCTGCTGCTGACACCTGGAAAAACTGATCAGCGGAGGTGCCAGATGTTGCACCCCCATCAACCAGACATTCATGACCTATCTTAAGTATAAGTCATCATTGATAAAGTTTTGGACAACCCCTTTATGGAGTGCTCGGAGAAACCAGGAGCTATGAGCCAGCTCAGATTCCCCCCCCCCCCCCCCGCAAGCACTACCCAAAAGCCTACTGGGTCACCATACCCTAACTCTCCAGGTACCGTGGTTACCACAATGTCCTAAGTTCCTCTTGTGTCTCCTACAGTTTGGGAAGTTACAAACAATTGGACTTATCCATCGTGATATTGTATGTGCATTTGTGTTACATTTTTACTGTGGTATGTAGTAAATAATATTATATTAAGGAGATAGTAGTAACTGGAGGTGTTAGAGTGGACCTCAATGCAGGAGGATCTAGTGGTGACTTTCTTGCCCTTGTACAATTGTGGCTGCCTCTATTATTATTTTTTTGCTCACTTATACAGCGCCAGTAATTCTACAGCATTTTACATTCACTATCAGCACTGTCAACATTGGGGCTCACAATCTAAATTCCCTATCAGTATGTCTTTGCAGTGTGGGAGGAAACCGGGGAACCCAGAAGAAATCCACGCAAACACGGGGAGAACATTCAAACTCCTTGCAGATGTTGTCCTTGGTGGCATATGAACTCCAATATTGCACAGCAATAGTGCTAACCACTAAGCCACCGTGCTGCTGTGGCTATTTATTTATATTTTACCCATTTACATAGCGCCATTAATTCCACAGCGCTTTACAGACATTATTATAAATCCTCTCCTGTCTATAATCCCCACTCTGTAGGCGTCTACCCACTGAGGCCCACTTTTCTATGCGCATTGACCTCCCTGGATGGCCGGATAGATCTCCATTGATCATTCTTGTACGACATTTCTCATTACTGTACCAAGAATGCCTATAATGGAAAGTATGTAAGAATAAAAGTAATAAAATGATCAATTTGAAGCAATTTTCTGTATGTTATTTAGTAAAAAAAAAAGTCAAGTAAAAACTGACTTACCTGATATCATTTTGATGGCGAAGAAATGAATAAAGATTCGGAAATGCATCATGGAAGAAAGAAAAGAGAAAATAAAGACAGTTACACCAAATAATTCCCAAAATACAAATAGAAACATAGAATATCGGTAAAACAAAACTGTGCGATAAATACGACGTATGAAACATCTGCACCTCGGCTTTCCTGAGACTATATACATTTTGTATTGTGTACATGTAACGTGGAGATCATGATAGAAGGCCGCTAGAAAATGTCAATAACTAAAAGTGTATTTCTAAAAGAGCAAATTCAATAACAATCATAAAATGCCTCCTGCACATTCAGACAACTCATTCGGAGAACAATTATTGACATCTGTTTAGCTAAATCCCAGAGCCGCCTCGGAGAGATGAATCATGGCTGAAGGACTAAGTCCTTCAAACTCGCAGCTCCAGAGAACAATATTGTTTTCTTGTTTATTTCTTGTTTATTTCTTGGACACTTTGACTTTTTTTTGCCTAAGGATACAAGAATCAGACACGAAGTAAGCTCATCACGATTCTCCCTGGAGAAGAGTCCACGAATAATGGCCTACAGAAGACATGGTGGAAGACCCTTAGCACACTGTGTGACGACGACACATTGATCCCTGCACTCTGTTACTAATATTACTACATTTTACCAGAAGGGACATCTCTATCTTACTGTCGGTCTCTTTTTAAGAGCGATCTGCTCAATGTTTTGAAGTTTTACTGTAAGGAATAAGCATTATGTAATACTGGTGGTGACTCTACGTAAGGCGACTTGTCCTCGTCCTTCGAGGTTTCATCTTCTCCTCCCTGCAATTCTTATGACAGTTGTATGAACTCTTGATCCTTGACCTCCATTGACATTAACCCTTGAAAGTTCTTTTTCTTTTCCTCTTAAACTTCCTATTCATGATTTAGCCTCAGCTCATAAAAGTCAGTGGAGCATTGCAAGGACGCTAGGATTGGGCTCCTCGGCTAACGCCTGCAGATTTACCGTGTAACATAATTTATTTGATTTGCTGGAAAACACTATATCAAAAATAGACGTTCTTCTTCTTAGAGGTAACAAGCAACTAAGCAGTGATTACATTCACCCATGAAATGCTGGAGCCCCTGAAGTCCTGCGTGATATCAGCTCTGTGGATTGACCAAGAATCAAAAAATTCACCGTTCACCAAATAAAAAAAGGCTTAGCCGATGTAATGGTGCCATACTCCATTCCTTATGAACACCAAGTGACCCATCAGTTATCAATGTAATTATTAATGCTGGTTTGTGCTCCTCTAAAGCTCCGTGGCTTTTATATGACACCGACGACACCCCACTTAACTTGCATGCTGAGCAGTTCTCCAATTCCAATTGACAGCACGTGCACACTTACTCCAAAGGAGTCAGCGGCTTGCACCAGAAGTGGGGGAGGACCCCCCTTTCATCATTGCCATCTGTCAGTGGCCATCGCTTGTTGTACCCAGGCGTGTGTTGAAGCATGCAAATCGTAGGAGGCCGTAACCGCACACCAAACTTTTGGTCACCCCAAGGGTTCACCAAAGACCTCTCACTTACATATGAAATATAAAGAGTTTTCAAACTAATGAAATATAAGTCTAAAATGACTGTATAGGAGCTATGTCCCCTATATACCGGTTTCATTGGTTTATTTTTCCCTTTAAAGTGAACCTGACAGCTGATACATTCTGCCCAATCAGAGATTGACAGCAGCAGGTGGATCTCGGATGCACTTGCAGCTGTTAGCTAATTTGACCAGCTGTCATGTGCCTCTGTCATGTGCAAGGAAAGATGCGGGCTCAGCACAGGAGCCCGCATCAAATGCCAGGACCTGACCTTGGACGTACCTATATGTTCAAGTTTGTGAAGAGATTAAGCTATGTGACTGTAGACTTGTGAATCCTCATTGAGCACTTCATGCTGTGAGGATTATCCAGTGCTGGCGCCAGCAGTAGGCGATCATGTGATTTACATGCTTCCAGGCACGTACTGACTAAACCTGTGCAATCTCGCTCAGTATACTTGCATTGAACAAGATCACATCCATCTAGTAGGCACATGACCGCACATACTTGTGCTCACGTTCCTGCTGATCCTGGTGCTGTCCCTGGAGAATCCTCATAGCATGCAGTGCACACAATGTGAGGATTCATTAATCTGCAGTCACATAGAGTAACTGCAGACTTGTAGACTAAGGCCAGACAACCCCGTTAACCTTATTTAATATCAGTAATAAAAAAAAACTCACAAGATTATTTGTTAACTCATATGTCCTTAAAGAAAATCTGTCACCTGGTTTTTGCCATCTGATCTGTGAAAAGCATGATGTAGTGTCAGAGATCCTAATTCTAGTGATGTGTCACTTTCTGAGCTGCATGCTGTAGTTTTGATAAAAATCAGAATTTTATCAGCAGGCGATTAACACTAGAGGACTAATTGTTTCTACCATGCAGTCCTTCATATTCATGAGCTGTGTTCAATCCTGCCCACACCACTGATTGACATCTTTCTGGCTATGCACAGTGTACACAAAAAGCTGCCAATCAGTGGTGTGGGCGGGGTTATACAGAGCTCAGCACTCAGAGAACTGGTATATCTGCAACAGAGGAAACAGAGATTTAATCTAAACTCCAACAAGCAACCCAGTAAATAATATGTTGCTGGAGTCAAGGTCTCTGCCCCTACATCATGTTTATCTCATATGAGGTAAAAAAAAAAACACCTAAAGACAGATCCCTTTCAAGTCCTTGCATAGTCATTTTAGAGTGGAGATTTAAGAAGCAGTTTGAAAATCGACAGCCAGCTATAAAACTCTTACATTTGGTGGAGTATGCGGGCACAAACGCAAGCAGATTTTCCAACATCCCCAGGCATTATGGTTCAAATAGCAGCAGGAATACTGATTTAGTAATGCATCTAATCTCTTATTCTTCAACAAGAGCACTGGGGAAAATCTGAAATTGGAGATTTCACATGACTATTGTAATGCAAGTGTTGGGGATACATCTCATAGTTTATGACTAGCTTTTGGTAGGTCAGCAGATAAAACAGGGATTTTATAAAAACTACAACAAGCAGCCCAGTAAGTGATACATCACTGGAATCAGGGTCTCTGCCTCTACATCACGCTGCTCTTAGATGGGGTAGCAAAAGCCTGTTGACAGTCTCCCTTTAAATGTTCAATAATGAGAAAAAAGGGTTCACTTTTTAATTTTTTAAATACAAGAAACAGCGCCACCTTGTCCATGGGTTAAGTTTGATATTGCATTAGGATGAATGGACAGTACTGCAATAAAAGTCATATAAATAAGAGTAAATCCTTTGACTTTCTTTCCACCCAGACCCTTATATCCATGCTTTCCTCCGGTAGCACAGAGGGACCAGCTTGCCTCTGTGCCGAGACGCAAAACCCGATTATCCGTATATTTCTGAGAAAGACACCCGGGGATAGGTCGACCATGCTGTAAGAAAATGGAGATATTTAATCAGCCACTTAAATTAAGCTTCTGGCATGTGTTGTTACACAGATAAAGGCAGCAGAAGGGAAGAAACAACGGTCTTGTTTGCAGAACCCGTGCCCTCGTGATTCTTAGATGAAAGTCCCTAAAAGAAAATATTTTCTGCCAAGAGAAATGATTTATCTCGGCTTTAATTTGGAAGAGAATAATTTCCTCTTATTTTAATGGAGTCAAAATAAACCCCCGTCCGGAGGATGCCTCATCTTATTGTTCTCCTCCAGCCAACTGCAGATGTCCTCAAAATGTCATTAACGATCTAATGTAAAAGGCTTCACGTCCACCCATTAAATTGGGTCCCTAAGGCAAAAGGCTGCGAGCTGAAATCGCATGTCTACCTTAAATGTTACGTTCTCTCTTTCTTATAGACTATTTGTTATTTTTTTAGGTTATTATTTCATTACTTCTTTAAAGGATTCCTTTAAGAGAAAAACCCTTAAATAACAGCCTATTGAGCGCTGTGCCGGCCACACGACGCATTGATTTTGTGATAGGACTTGGTTGATGTGATGTTGGCGAGGTTGCCGGGCTTCCTCTGGGTCTGACGTGATGACTCCGATATATAAAGCTCCGGGGCTTCTTCACCTGTCAGTTTCAACTCGGAAGCCTAATATGATGGGATGGACGGCTTGTTTTTGGGATGTGACAGCAGAACGAGTGAATGATCTATCTGTACTTCATCCTAATGACATTTCTGAAGACTGTATTGATTCCGAGCATTGCCATTTAACACATGAGGCCGGATTCAACCCTCTTGTCACGTAATAACAGCATATAAAACACTCCGCAACAATGTGACGTCTCAATTATTTTGGGGTGGAAACGTTATTTTATCAGTTACTGGTCGCAGAGCTTCATTTTATAAACAAAGCAACCATAACTATATATGAGGTGACCGGACCATGTGTAGACCTATACAAGATCTCCATTATACACCACTGACATACAAGCTCATAGAAGATGTTTCAATTGGATTTGTATTATCTAGAGATAAGCAATTAGATTTGTGCTGCCCTGGTCCGGTATCTAGTCCAGGTACTGGCGGACAAACATAGAAAAGGGCATCTGTGCAAGAATAATATACAGGCCCTTTGAAGACCAATATCTCACCATAATGCACAAGTCTACATGTTTTGGGGGTAATACTGGTCCCCTTACCTCTAGGGACCCTGGCTGACTGTACAGGTTGCACCAATGATATGTCCACCCCTGACTCCATGCTTCCCTGTCAGCCGGCATGCAATTCTCGTTGGCTCTTACGAATATTACACCACGTGACACCATACTTCATGTCATAGCAGGAGTCCAAATGACTTGGTGTCACGAGATGCCATGTCATGGGATAAACTAAAAACTAGAGGAGCCCAGGATGTCGGGCAAAGAATACCACGCATGGAAGTGAGGACCAGTTGACTGGACTAGACCAGGACTATTTTTTGATAGTATTGTCCATAGATTAATCCAGATGGATTAATAACATATAACAAACCATACACAGCTGTAGTTATTGTCTATAAAAAAAGTTGTCGGCATGGCCAGTTAGTTTTCCCAGTTGACAAGATGTTCAAAATGGGTTCAGCCAGGTTTTTCGACAAATTTTGTAAAGGATTTAAAATTTCACATGATACAATCCCAATACAACATTGTGACATGTTAGCGAAATCACAACTACTGGGTGGCCACTTATGGACATAGAGCATAAACAAACATCTCCCAACAGAGTCACTTTTTTGTTATAAAGCTGGTTTGTGAAGCCAAGAAGAAAGGTGATAAAGGATATATCTATCTAAGAACTCTTTAATAGGGCCACCCTATTGCGTGTGCTTTCTTTCCCTCTACAGTATATCCTAGAATCATTAAAGATCTTGTCATGGAGCCTGGTTCCTAAAGTTCAAGGTGATCAGTAGATCATTGCAATAAGCAGAATACAATGTGGTACTTGGACAGGACAAGTCTGCCAAAATGTTTACTGCTCCCACTTAGTGGCTCCCCATTCTGCCTCCATTTTAATTGGATTCCCTCCTCTTTGTGATCCACATACTGTATGATTTTATTGCTCTTAGGCTAGTTTCACATTAGCGCTTTTGAGCGCAGCGACGGCCGCCGCTAAGCTACGCCCCCTGCCGCGCCTCCGCCGGTAGCTCTGCCTATCGGCGCATGACGCTGCATGCGTCCTGCGTCCCCTATCTTTATCACTGGGGGCGCAGGCCTTGCGCAGTATGCGTTTGGCGGCGCATGCGTCCTTTTGACGGTGCGCCGACCTGCGCCAAACGCAACCTGCTGCATTTTGGTTGCGCTCGGCGCCCCGTCAAAAAGGCGCATGCACCGCCAAACGCATACTGCGCACGGCCTTCGCCCCCAATGATAAAGATAGGGGACGCAGGATGCATGCAGTGTCATGCGCCGGCAGGCGGAGCTACCGGCGGAGGCGCGGAAGGGGGCGGGGCTTAGCGGCGGCCGTGCGCTAATGTGAAACTAGCCTTAGAGGCTGGGGTTGTTTCCTGAGCCAAACTCTTAAGCCACGTAAACTTATGCATGTTCTCGATAGTTGATGACAACCTCAACGTTCAACTGAGCACGTATGTCCATCTGTTTTAGTGATTTGTGGTGACTCCAACCAAACCTCTGCCATTTCTCTATGGCATGAAAATTTGTATAAAGTCCGATTACTCTTTAGGCAATATTATTACATGGACGTGTGCTGTTTGTGTAAAGGCTGCACAACACAGACCAATGTAATTCAATAGGACTGTTCAGATAAGAATTTGTTTACATGGCGCGTGTCAGTGACCACAAAAATTGCAATCGGCATTTTTCTCTTCCGCAATCTGGATGAAACTTGAACATGCAAGTCTATGGGTGCATAAAAAAATGGTGTATTTAGCGTTTTGCATCCAATTTTTTACATATACGTTGCGGCTATTAACATAGGAAACTTTGTTTGGCTTTGTATATTTTATTCCCTGCTGATGTATAAACATTAATGCCATATGGATAGGGATGAGCAGACCAATCAAAGTTCGGGTTTGTCGACCGAACTGTAGTCAAAAGTTCCGTCCAGGTACCAAAACTGTACCCGAACTTGAACCTGAACCCGAATGCCATAGAAATTAATGAGGACCCGGACTTTGGAGCTGGAAAAACACTCTTTCGGCCCCAATCTGTAAAACGACATCCAGGATAAGTCCATGTTTGGAGTTCCAGCACAAACTCCAAACTCACTCATCTCTAGGTATGGATATAAAATTCAGACATACCGATGACTCATGGATGGCATACAGATGGAATACGGATGACAAATGTATGATTTTTTTTCTGGATGATTTTTCACACTTTTCTCTGTATCAGACCTTAACCACTTTTTCTATTAAGTTATTTTCTTAGAGGGTTGACCTGATTATTTTTTCATCTGTTCTACAGAAAAATTGCTTTTAACTGAATATTCAGAAACTTGATTTGTTTTGCATTTCTACCTTTAAGATTTCAGATGCAAATGAAGTAAAATATTTACCCTCACACACAATCTGCATTCAATTTCATCTTCAATTTATTATTCATGTTTGTGTGTGTTTTTTCTAAGACGTGCGAGTGCTCGTGGAACTACCATGCCGACACTTGATGCTCTGCTACCATTTCCTTAGCCCGATGCATCGTGGAAGGTGGCAACAAGGAAAGACATATATAAAAAAAATGTGTGTTACTACCACAGTTATGATTCAACTCATTTTTCTCACTGTAACACCTTTGAATTCCGATCTTAAACTGTTTTCTCCATGTCCCATGCCTTGCGCCATTTATGTACTTGCAGATAATAGAGAGTGTCGCATAACAATAAGTCTTGGAAACCTTTACAATCAGCTTGCTGTTGTTTTACCACCTACACTAGAAATTAAGGAAAGTATTATTTACCGTCCTTAAAAAAAAAAAACAATAAATATAAAATAATAAATATAAAAAAGCCCCCCCTCTCTGGCTATGTCAATAGAAAAAAATAAAAAACGTTGTGGATCTATAATGCCAGAGCTGTCAATCAAAACTGAAGTGGAGATAGGGAGAAAATAAATTAGGCCTCATTCAGGCACCGTTTTTTATCACATACTATTTTGATCAGACTGTGATCACAGTTTGATCCGAGTGTCAGTTTTTTTCGTATGTGGAGAGAAAAAGAAAAAAGTTTATCCGCCTCCTCCTTTCTGACAGTCCGTGAAAATTCGACCACATTTGGATTTGGAGTGCGGTCCGATTTTGTTTTCACGCACTGATTGATTTGAATTGCCAACTTTGATCTGACCTTCGGATCAAAATTGGATATCTATGCTGCCCAACTAATCCACCTGTCCCCCCGCTATTCCCCGGCCTCTCCCCTCTGTCAATCCCTGCACTGGCTCCCCATTACCCAAAGACTCCAGTTCAAAATCCTAAGCATGTCATACAAAGCCATCTACAACCTGTCTCCTCCATACATCTGTGACCTCGTCTCTCGGTAACTACCTGCACGTAACCTCCGATCCTCACAAGATCTTCTCTACTCCCCTCTTATCTCCTCTTCCCACAATCGCATACGAGACTTCTCCCGCGCATCCCCTCTACTCTGGAACTATCTACCACAACATTTCAGACTCTTGCCTACCGTGGAAACCTTCAAAAAGAACCTGAAGACCCACCTCTTCCGACAAGCCTATAACCTGCAGTAACCACCGATCCACCAAACCGCTGCACGACCAGCTCTCCCCTCACCTACTGTATCCTCACCCATCCCTTGTAGATTGTGAGCTCTCGCAGGCAGGGTCCCCTCTCCTCCTGTACCAGTCGTGACTTGTATTGTTTAAGATTACTGTACTTGTATGTATTATGTATACCCCTCCTCACATATAAAGCGCCATGGAATAAATGGTGCTATAATAAAAAATAATAATAATATGTCTCTGATATTTTCCACGGACCACTCTGTCCAAGGAAAACATCAGACATGTGCACAGCCCCATAGAATATCATAGGTACGAGTACTATCTGTGACAATCACAGATAACACTTCTATGAGTAAATTGGATGTGTTAGGTACACAGGTGCATGGAAATGTTTGGCCACGTCAAGGGTGCATCAAGTGCTCGTACTTGGTTTGAACAGTTCATATGTGATCACAGACTCCCTTTAAGAGAGTATGTTGTAAAATCAACTTATGTTTTTAGATGGTGAGTTCTCATTCAATGGAAGTCTTTAAACAGAGGCTGGACAGACATCTGTCTGAGATGGTATAGTGAATCCTGCATTGAGCAGGGAGTTGGACACGAGGACCCTGGAGGTCCCCTCCAACTCTAAAATTCTACAATTCTATGTTCAGTGTAATTAAAAACATGTAAAAGTTGAAAAAAGAACTTACTACTAAATAACTCATATAATGTACTCGTGGGTCACATGGTTATTACATGACCGATATCCACAAGACTATAAAACCATGAGTGGCATCCTGTAGTTCAGCATGGGATCATCACATAGTTTTCATTTGCTCATGGATTAGAAATTAAAATTTGGTATCATGCTTTATTTCCAACCTATAGATTATGGTCAGATGTCACTTGAAGATTCTCATAGGAAATCCCGTGCAGATCTTCCACAAGCACAGCGGGTACTGACAATGACATCCTCTTAGAGAACCTCATAATCTCTGCTCTCCTGACATGAAGGACTCATTTACCGTCAAGGCTGTAATTTACGTATCTGTAAAACAAATGAATGATCCCCATCACTTGATATCATGGCACGCGGCTTAGCTGGATTTCCCAACAGCTGGATGGAAGGATCTTTCTACAAATCCAATATCAATTATTAAGGTATTATAATGTAGTGTGATAAACACACGGGCCAACTCGGGGGAATGTGGTCGCCTTCTAAACCTCAGGGGAAATGATGGAGGAATTAGCTGGTCCATGTCCCTGAAGATGTGTCTGAGCTGGTTGAAGCTGTTCACGATAAAGGATTATCTCCTTCAATCTGCCATAATCACAGCTAAATGCTCACAACTGTGGGAAAACTGGCAACAGAGAAATGTCTGATCAGCCCAATGCTCCTTCCAGATCTAAACTTTAAGCCCCACGCAGAAAGGTCCAAGGCTGCGATGTAATAATGATCAACATGCCCTCACCATGGTGGTCCCTCAATAAGATCTACTTTACATGGAGCGTTGCTGGCTGACATCTGCTTACTTGCACGACTTTGATGGAAGATCTTATTAAATGAGAGTCTCATAATAGGGAAAAACAATGTTTAGTGATTGCATGTGTTCATCCAACCTCATCTAAAATAGGTCTTTTTCGTAGGAAAGAAAAGGATCTCGCTAGTGAGACGTTAGCTGCCATATACATCAATGCCGGGCGTGGTAAAATCCCTGGTGATATTTATTTATTATACTTTGTTATATAGCGCCATCATATTCCGCAGCGCTTTACATTATACTCACTGTTCCCTTTGGGGCTCACAATGAGAGATCAGCGAACCCAAACTGTAAAGTTCAGGGTTCGTACCGGACAGTTAGTGTCTGACCCTGAACTCTGAACACGGGCTTTTAATGGAAGTCCGTTTTACAGTCAGGAGCTCAGGGAGGAAAGAGAGATTTTCCAGCTCCAAAGTTTGGGTCCCCATTGATTTCCATGGGGCTCAGGTTCTGGTTCGGGTACCTGAAACAAAGTTTGGACTAAGGATCAGTCGAACTGAACCTTGCACGGGTCCACTCATCCCCACCCACAATCTATATTCCCTATCAGTGTATTTCTGGAGTCTGGGAAGAAAACCCATGCAAGCATAGAGAGAACATACAAACTCCTTGCAGATGTTGTCCTTGGTGGGATTTGAACTCAGGACCCCAGCGCTGCAAGGCTGCAATTCTACAAGGCGCAATAGGGGAGAGCTAGTTTGCACAATATTTGTTTTTTGTCTTTTTTGCCCCATGGAGAATTGCATGTCAGTAACAACGCATACCTTTCTAAGCTTCACTGTGGGTGAAAAAAATAGTCACTGATCTATCTGTCTGTCTATTATCTATCTCATATCTATCTATCTGTCCATCCATCTTACTTGTTGTATTCATCAATCTCTACTAGTGATGAAACCAATCTTTGTCCTCATTTATACTACTGAGTGCCAGATTACCAACTAGTCATAGTAGTCACCGACCGACAGTATGCAACCCACGTCTTTTGGGGCCCTGTGCAGTGGATGTGGTTGTAAAGTAATTATAAAAGAAATTTACCATCACTGTGCGGCCCGGCCGGCTGACATTGGAGGTGAGCCGGAGCTCCAATGTGAACATTGCAAAGGATGTTTCAGCCGCTGTTGGATATATTCGAGGATTTGCAACTAGTAGAAAAGGAACATTATGTGTGATTGGCCAGAACGGGGAGTGGGAGTGGGGGCCAGGCGAGTGGTCGCGAGTTCTCACTGACTCTAGATCATAATAGAACATTCATGAGTAGAAGCTTCAGGAACACAGATGAGTCTATCTTGGCAAAAACCCAAGGTCCATGATAGTTAATTACCTTTTCTGGGTTATAATGAAGTTTGATTAACTCAATTTTTGTTCTGTTTAATAAAATAAAATGTAATTATTGTTAGTAAATTTAAAAACATTAGTAAATAATTTCCTGCAGGGCCCCAAGATCTCAACTGCCAGAGGGCACCCATAGGGTTAATACTGCACTGATACTACTGTATGTTACACACTGACCATAATCATTCTTTAATTTAAAGTTTTCACAACTCTCTATACTAATGCAATATTTTTTTGTATCATGACATTCACTCGGGTCGTTCTTCCTTTATGTTTCCCGTATGAGTAACATCAATTCCAACGTTCCAGCACAACGTCGGCAGTGATATTCTGTGTTGTGTGTTTGCCATACAGACAAGTAGAATCTGGGGCAGCCGGGGAGAGGAGTGGACTGACATTTGCTTTTGTAGTAACAAGCCGCCACAGTTTTGGCGCCAAGGGGGCTTTTGGGTTTGATTTAGGAGAGCCGACACTGACGGCTTGTTATTTCATATCTTTGAGCTGTCAAGGAGACAACTGATGTCAGCATAAAAATCTCTAAATCACGGCAAAACTTTCATCTATTGATGTCCATAAAACAGAAAATCGGATTCTTGCCCTAATGTAGTCGCCTATACTGACAAGTGAACAAAAGAACTTGTCATTTAACTGGAGCTCGTCATCTCTCTTCTGTCCCAAAGCAAGAGCTCTGCTCTGCCCACCACACAGCTAATAACTAACCACCAAGAAATGGGATCTATAGATTGATAGATATTAGATAGATAGATAGATAATAGATAGATACTAGATAGATAGATACTAGATAGATAGATAGATATTAGATAGATAGATAGATAGATATTAGATAGATAATAGATAGATAGATAGATAGATGACAGATAGATAATAGATAGATAGGAGATAGATAGATAGATAGATAGATAATAAATAGATAGACAGACAGATAGATAGATAGATAGATAGATAGATAGATAGATAGAACAAAAAAGCAAAAAAGAGAGAAAAAATATATGGAGGTTTATTAGCCCATTAGATGGTGGCCCGATTCTAACGCATCGGGTATTCTAGAATATGGCCAATTCGCATGTGTTTTCCTGCGGAAAACATGAGTTTTTCATGCAATTTTCGCGTGCGTAATTCAAGCACTTTCCAAGTGATTTGAAGCATCACTTGGAATGTGATTGTCAGGTTGGTCACACTTGTCAAGCATAGTGTTTTACTATTGATGCTGCCTAAAAATAATTTTAAAAAATTAAAAAAATGTTATTCTCACCTTCCGGCGGCCCCCGATCTCCTCTCCACGCTCCCGGCATCTTCCAGTCCCAGTAATGCTTAGCGCGAATTACCGGAGATGACGTCACTCTCGCAAAAGCGCGACATCATCAGCGGTCTTTCGCACAAAGCATTACTGGGACCGGAATATTCTGGGCGTGTGGTGAGTCGGGGGGCCGTCGGAAGGTGAGTATATCATTATTTTTTATTTTAATTCTATTTTTTACAGGTTCATGGTACCCAGGACCTGGAGGAGAGACTCCATTCCTCCGGACCCTGGGTACTGGCTAGGGCCGGTCATCTCCCGGCTGCGTCGTCGCTGACCTCCGTGCAGCAGGAGATGACCCGCAGATCTCCCGACGGTAGCGGGCGTCCTTCGAATTCTGTGCCAATTCGTGGCCGGACTGCACCTGTTGCTGATTGGTAGCGGCTGGCCGGGTGCGACCAAACAGCGACGCGCGATTTCCGTTACAGACAGACAGAATTAGACGATTATATAGTAGATATGGGCTCCTGCAACATTTGGACTCACGGTGTGAAACGTCACAGGAGCCCATATGGGCTAATAAAACTCCACATATTTTTTCTAAGAAGGAGTGCTGTCATCATCTTTTTTGTCCTATAGTCCGGATCCCAATTTTCACATACTGCACGCTGGTGATGCTTTACAATTTTTTTATATTTAGATAGATAGTTAGATAGATAATAGATAGATAATAAATACATTGATAGGTAGATAGAAAGAGATAGATAGATAGAAAGAGATAGATAGATAGAAAGAGATAGATAGATAGATAGATAGATAGATAGATAGATAGATAGATAGATAGATAGATAGATAGATATGCAAATAGAAAATGAAAAGCAGCACCAAAAGAAATATAGAGGGTGCAAAAAATACTTCCAGGTATGTACCAAACCTCATGCTATGATCCAGATAAATGAAGGCAGCACTCCAGCAAAGAAAGTGGATGTGGTTTTATTGGCCCATGTGCGACGTCCACATTTGGACCGAAACATCGCACATGGGCCAATAAAACCACATCCACTTTCTTTGCTGGAGTGCTGCCTTCATTTTTCTGGATCATAGATAGATAGATAGATAGATAGATAGATAGATAGATAGATAGATAAAAGGAACAAAAAGGAAAAAAAAAAATAGGCAGCACTCAAATTAAATGTGAAAACAGTATCCTCAGGTGGCAACGTTTCAACAATGACCCGTCTTTGTCAAAGACGGGTCACCGTTGAAACGTTGCCACCTGAGGATCAGTAAAGTATCCACTGTTTTCACATTTAATTTGAGTGCTGCCTATTTTTTTTTTTTTTTCCTTTTGTTAATTTCGCTGTTTGGACACTGCTGAATAGGTTTTGCACCTACTATATTATTTTGGTCATGCTGCCCTTTTTTCTTGATTTAGACAAATAGATAGATAGGTAGATAGATAATACATTGATAGATAGATAGATAGATGATAGTTAGATAATGTTTAGATAGATAATAGATAGATTCCTATAGCTTCCTAGCTTAGTGATTGGTCAGACCACTGGTCCAGTGAGAACTTTAACTCAATTGTGATCACTCAGTAGAGTGAGCACTTGGCAGAAATCTGTCTTGCCCCTGTAATTTTTGGTGGCCTATGTAGATGTTGAATCCTGCTGTTATGAACCATCAGCGCCATGCTCTCTATATTCTGTATACAGCACTCAATAACCTCTGGAGATTCCAAGTGAATAGCAAATAACCACAGACACAGGTTAATGGGCAGAATTGCCAGGAATACCCATAGTCTTAAATGAGGTCGGGAGCATGAAGAATACGGCCTCCTTGTGTCTGTACATGGAAATCCATAGCAAATTGCCTGCATTGCTCCTCTGATTTATATTTACCTGTGGAGAAGAGCCGTCCTGCATTCTGCGAGGATGTGCAGCAATTTATGTTTCTCCAGGGGTTTACTTCTGGGAATCTCACATCCGATGGAAAGAGAGAGGGATTTTAAAGACAAAGATAGAGCGAGAGGAGCGATCCCCTAATGCTATTCCTCCTCAGCACCATCTGTCACAATCACCGCTGGTCCTGAGGGATTGAGTTTGGAAAGGCCACCACAACTAATGAACAGTGCAAGAAACAAGGTGGACTTTTATATCACACGGGGCATAAGATGCCGTAGTATAGAAGTCTATGGAAAGGCTATGTCATCAAAATAGGATAAAGGTCCATCTCTTTGCTGAGCAATTGGTCCCACTGGTGGTACTTTAACTTTATATCTGATATTAACGACTCGGAAGCTGTAGATTGTAGATTGCGGAAGATTTGGGCAAGGTGTTGAGTGCTGTAGAGAACATCATGAGTAGATGGGACTGTCACATTTCTTGCTGAGGCCAGGCTTTTCCGGATAACCCTCTCCAATTAAAACGGTTTATATGACATGGAAGAGGAAAAGGATATATTTCAAGTGCACATGAAAGTGCTGAGCCACCAAGTAATGACGGATATCCCACAACACCACTTCCAAGCTTGTCACTATTAGTAGACTGAAAGGACTCTGTGGATTTAAGAAATCGTACAACGTGGATTTATCTTCTTTATCAATCGGTCTATATAGATATTTATGGTGTATAGAATGGGGCTTTAATAGAGTGTATATTTCACCCATGGATGGATTGCTCTGCTCAGGAATTGTAGGGATTTACAGATGAATTCATCAGTTTTGTAGCTTTACATCAAATGTTAGAGTAAACTATAAGCGAGAACATAGAGATTCAGCAAAAACTGAGGCCAGAAGGTTTCAAAATGAGGATAGTGAAAGATTTTTTTACTGTAAGAAACTGTGGAGAGCTCCGTCACACAATTTTGTCATGGTCAATTTTATAATTACTTCTGGACCACTCAATGTGTTAAAACATCTCTCTGGTCCACACATGACTCTGCAATGACATTTTAGAATGTCACTGCAGAGTCAGTAGCTGGATAGAGATCATGCAGAGATAGCCCTAAAAAGACAGAGAGAGCTTGTTACTATTCTGCCTTCTTGATTGATGTACAAAAAGCACAGAACACGCACAGTGTATACAGTTTAGGAGATTTCTTCCTTCTGTCTCAGCGATTATGTGATCACCAGGCAATGAGAGGAAGCAACCTAGGTCTTAGCCTATTTGGCTCAGCTTTGCAGTGCAGAGAGGAGGCTGAATTTGCTCTGTAACTGGATAAAATCACCAATAATAAAAGATGTTAACGGTCTTTTATGAACTTTTGGAGGCACAAATCAATAAAGTTAAATAAGACAAACAAAATAAAAACAAACAAAAAAAACACTGCCTGCCCAAATAGCTAGCCCCAATCTTAAAAAAAAAATCAGATGTCAATATATAAAAATAAGTGTTATGGGGAATACAATTTAACATGTATGTCAGTGGTCGCTTGTGGTTGTAAATTATTTAAATAAATTAAAAAACCTTTTGTTAGAGCTCCTAGAACAGCATAAAAATAAGAATGAGCGGATTGCTGAGTTATGAACCTTTCTTAAAAAAAATAAAATAAAATTGCAAATTTGGCCACTGAAGTCTGGATTTTAAGCCAAGCTTTAAAAAAAAAAAAAAAAAGTTTGCTCAATACAGTAAGACTACCGCTTTAGGAGTTTATTTAGGGAATGTAAACCAAGAAATATCAAGACCAATCCAAGTAGAATGGGCATTTTATGCTTTCATACCCCCAAAAAGTAGACCTTAAAGGGATTAAATATGGGGATAAGTTGTTGCTCATAGTGTAATTAGTGGTAAGTAGAGTTGAGCGAAACAGGTCGGCCAGAATCATAAGTCGCCGACTTATGCCAAAGTCGGGTTTCGCCGATCGAAACCCGACCACAGCGCGAAGTCGGCCATGCGGTCGGCAAAACGAGCGTCAAAGTCGGATTTCCCAGAATGCTTGTACGTGACTTTTTTTTCAGCCAATGAGCAAGGACGTACACTGTGAGCAACGAGATGACATGTGCAGCGTCCGGGGAGAGAGAGAAAATCTTCCGGGCATGGGCACCTTAAAAAAGCGGTCCGGCATGTAGGTGTGTTTACTGTCCTCCACTCGCTGTCGACTTTGCTTCCCCATTGATTTGCATTGGGTTTCGTGTTTCAGTCGGACCTCCGACTTTTCCCGATAGTCGGCTGATTTCGTTCGACTCGACTTTTGAGGAAGTCGGGTTTCATGAAACTCGACTCAACCATAAAAAAGGCAAAGTCGCTCATCTCTAGTGGTAAACACTGTAGGAACCTGGTATCAAGTGAAGGATTTTCCTGCAGTGCCTCCGATGGTAAAATGAAGCATTACACCTCGTCCACTGAAATCAATGTAATGCATGGCTGAGTCAGGTCCGTCCTCCAGAGAGAGAGATTATTTATGTGACTACTTTTTACTCTGGCTAAAAGACAAGGATCTTTAATTAATCCACCCCATCCCCAACTAAAGAGATGGGCTGAAAATTGCTTTCTAAAGCAGACATTCTCTTTAAATTATCTTGCTTACAATATTTTGCTGAATGTCAAAATCATTTAACAAACTAATACAATCAATGGCCGCCCGCCATGTGCTATTTGCATACCGGATATAAATGCTAAAGATATGTAAAAACATAGAGTTTGGAAACTTGTTTTTGCTGAATTGCGCTTGCTGCTAACTCCGAGGATGTGGATGACTGCACTCTGCCATTAAGTTGCTTTATTAAATAAGCCAGCTAATTTGTGAGGTATTAAAGGAAACAGAAATAAATTTTGTAAAAATAATTAATTCAATCCCAACAACCTTTGGGGAAGTTCACCGGGGAGTTTGTGTGGTATTTAATCTGCTTTGCGATATTTACACAAACCTAATCATATTATGTTTGCTGAAGAAACATCCATGAGATTTTAGTTTATCAAGTCAGTAAGAACTAAGAACACGAAAGTGAAAGACGCAAAGTATCCTGTCAGCAATGTTCTGCCAATTGGTAAGATTCAGTCCGGCACAATACATAGCAAGTCATCACCAAGAAATATTCATGATCATAAAGGTGGTCATACACCTTACATATGGTAGATCTTCCTCCTTTCTCAATAATATACAGGGAGGGCCATTTATATGGATACACCTAAATAAAATGGGAATGGTTGGTATCAACTTCCGGTTTGTGGCACATTAGTATATGGGAGGGGGGAAACTTTTCAAGATGGGTGGTGACCATGGCGGCCATTTTGAAGTTGGCCATTTTGGATCCAACTTTATTTTTTTCAATGGGAAGAGGGTCATTTTACACATCAACCTTATTGAGAATTTCACAAGAAAAACAATGGTGTGCTTGGTTTTAGCGTAACTTTATTCTTTCATGAGTTATTTACAAGTTTGTGACCACTTATAAAATGTGTTCAAAGTGCTGCTCATTGTGTTGGATTGTCAATGCAACCCTCTTCTCCCGGTCTTGACACACTGATAGCAACACCACAGAAGAAATGCTAACACAGGCGTCCAGTATCCATTGTTTCAGATGCTGCACATCTTGTATCTTCACAGCATAGACAATTGCCTTCAGATGAACCCAAAGATAAAAGTCTAAGGGGGTCAGATCGGGAGACCTTGGTGGCCATTCAAATGGCCCACGACGACCAATCCACTTTCCAGGAAACTGTTCATGTAGGAATGCTCGGACCTGACACCCATAATTGAGGGTATGGTGTGGTATATGGGGTACAAAGATAGTGGGGCCATTCTTCATCAATGGAAACCTCAATGCCACTAGGTATATGAAATTGCTACATGATGATGTGTTGCCCTTTTTATGCACTGAAGATGAACAGAGGAAACAGAATTCAAACTCACTATATATTTGAATAAAATTATTAACATATGTTTGACAATATATACTGTCTCAAAACTATGTTTGAACCAATCCCCCTCTGAATAAAAAGGATCGCAGACCATCCGGTATATATAAAAATAAAATGACTCAAAGATGGATGGAAATAAAATCCCGCAGGGTAAAAAATTAATCCAAAAACCCCCCTGACGAAGGAGATTTATTTCCAAAATGCTCGTCGGGGCACGTTTTAGTACACTCCACACAGCGCAAATAGGCTTACAGGTATTTTATACACTGCACTTTGTTCATTGCGGTTATGTTGCACATTTTCTAGTGGGATTTCACACTTGCACAGTTGCACTATAGCACTTTGAGCATATATTGCTTTTATATATTTGGTAATGCTTTTTGTGTCACTTGATTATTTACCTGGTTTATTAATTAAGCCTTATGTTATGGACTGGTTTTTCCTTATTCCATACATATATTGCTAATGTGGCTGTGTATTTTTCTTTCTTTTTTTTTTATTATGCACTTATATGCTGTGCCAATATTTTAATAAAGGCATTTTTTAATATAATTAAGCATTGTGTTCCTGAATCATTTATTATTACTATATATATTCCTTTTTAATTTTATATATTTGTGTATATAAATATATATATTTTAGAATTTTTTGGATTAATTTTTTACCCTGCGGGATTTTATTTCCATCCATCTTCGAGTCATTTTATTTTTATGCACTGAAGATGACTCGTTCCCTGAGTTTTTCCAGCAAGATGGTGCACCACCACATTATGGGTGTCAGGTCCGAGCAATCCTACAAGGAATCTGACCCCCTTAGACTAGCATTTCTTCTGCGGTGCTGCTATCAGTGTGTCAAGAGTGGGAGAAGAGGGTTGCATTGACAATCCAACACAATGGGCAACACTTTGAAAACATTTTATAAGTGGTCATAAACTTGTAAATAACTCATGAAAGAATAAAGTTATGTTAAAATCAAGCACACCATTGTTTTTTGTGAAATTCTCAATAAGTTTGATGTGTCATATGGCTTTCTTCCCATTTGAAAAAATAAGGTTGGATCCAAAATGGTCGACTTCAAAATGGCCACCATGGTCATCACCTATCTTGAAAAGTTATCCCCCTCCCATATACAGTACTAATATGCCACAAACAGGAAGTTGATATCACCAACCATACCCATTTTATTTAGGTGTATCCATATAAAATGGCCCACCATGTACATTCAACCTAGACTCAGAAGAGCGAGGAAGCATTTTTAATGTGGGAGGAGGAATAAGTAACTTTTAGACATTTCTAGCAGCTGCTTATCTTGTGTTGTAGAAAAGGATTAGACATGTTGAAGTCCATCATGCCCAATCATTCTTTTCTTCAAAATGCACCAAAAGTTCAGAGTTGGGACACCTTTATGAAAATTTGATGATTCTCCAATTCTACCCAAATCAGCAACTTTAGCTGTTTTACATCTAATTTATATGGCCACCTTATACCTTAAACCCCAAAAGAGTTTTTAGCTACTTCCCTTTTTCCATCATTGATGATTAGTAAACCTTTATTAGATCTTTCTTTATTAAATCTTCCTATAAAATGTAATAGTTCTGTTCCTCTTGCTCTGTAAACCGCACCCCTGAAGCCATAGACTACCTGAAATGGGTGTCCATTCGGCCTGTATAAATGATTGGTGGTGGCAGCTAGTATTTCTGTTATTGTTGAGCTGGCAGTTACCATACATATGCATATATCCCATGTGTTGGAGTCGGATGTATATATACCATACATTCAGTGTGAGTTCCCCAATAACCGGCCTAGTAGTGGAAGCAGCCGTGGACTCGTCCATTACTTGTCAGCCAATTGCCTAATTGTCCTGATGACTGGAGGCAGAGGAGTTGCGTTCCTTGACAAACTGGTGGCAACGGTCGGATCTCTCCGTTATTATCTGTGACAAAGTGGCAATGGTGGTGGGTTCTCCTTGACAGATAAGAAGAAAATCGATCCCTCTAAGACACAGAGAAGTAAAATTCTCTAACTATACGGCAAATCAGAACATTCTTCATTAGAATCAAAATAAGATTTCTCTGGAGAAAAAAATTTAAAGTTTCCGCTCCTCTATTTTTCTTTCTAATAGTCTTGGAAGTATGAAGAATGTAAGAAATAATCTGATATAATAGATATCTGTGGACAGTGTTACTTTAATAATAACCCAATATAATAACAGCAGCAAGGAAGACATAAAAATAAGAGTAACGGTAATTCCCTTTATTATTGTGCCTGCACAGAAATGAACACAGTTACCCTGTTCTCGACTCGATGGAGTTGAGCTGTAATTTCACACAAAGCAATTTTCACTCACTGAAGCTAAAATGCCTTCTTCAGGCATTTTGCATAATGGGGAATAACATTAAATAGGTACGCGATGTTATTATACTCACAATGCAGCTACGGAACTCATTTTAGAGGAGATGTAACCATGTTACATATTCACTTATAGAAAATAACCATCAAGTGAGCCGTGGAGGATTTCTTCTTCTATGGCCTTCAAAACTGATATGGTAAGAACATAAACTCCCTCTCATTTTGAATTTCGGGAATTGTTGCGTGAAAGACAACTGGATTTCTTCTTTATGGCCTGAGTAATGATGTGAAGACAGTTCTAATAAGGATATCCCATACAGACTCCAGGGCCATTGCTTATTCTTAGCGAAAACCAAAGTGTTTGATGTCTATCTGAATGGTGAGCCTCATGTAGGGAGAATATCAAGACATAACAGTGTTGTCTCATAGATGCATGCTGTGTGTGACATCATGATGACATCACTGTGAAATTAATGGGGTTGTCCTACTACAATATATTGATGACCTAAAGTAGAACAAGTCATCAGTATCAGCCAGTCAGCACCTCCACCAATCAGCTGTCATTTACAGATGACATCACTTTGAATGGAGCTGCTCTATTCCATGCGTAGCGGTCACTGCTGGGTACTGCTGTACTTTAGTAGACAACAATCAGTTGCTATTTGCTCCTGCAGCTGGAAAGTATAAATACTTTGAGCCGAGCTGTAAAGTGCAGCCCCAAATAACGTGGAGTGGCTGCTGTAGAACAATTCCTTTTCAATAAATTAGGATTGTCCTATCTATAAAGTAGGAGTTCTGCAGTACCCGGCAATGAGCACTACACATTGAATTGCAATGTGCTTTAAAACACTATTCAGATTGTTTACATCCGGCTGTGGTTGGAGAATTGAACAGCTGACCAATGTGGGTGTTGGGTGTCGGACATACCCTATTGTGTCTGGACAACCCTTTTGCACAGCAAGTCGTTGTTCTGTAGGTACATGCTTGCTAACAGTCCTGATTTTGCTGGAACAATCACATTACACAAGACTAAACAGTGGCTTGGCTTATGCAAACATTTTCCAAAAATTAGACATTATAGGGGCATTTTGGGACTATTTCCCTTCTGTCCTTGGAGCAGAGTTTACATTTTCCAAGCACATGGCCTTATTCCTAAATTGAGGAAAGTGACCATATTGTGCATGTAAAAACCTTTTGGGATTGCTTATAGCTCTCTGATATACAGGCAAACAAGGCTCCTTCGATAGCCTATGATTAAAGTGACCTGCAATACTTGACACAGCCAGTGGAGAAGTGTGGTGCTTTTTCTTCAAAAATTCAGACCTAACATAGGTAAGGTCATCAATGTCACATTGGTTGGTTCCGACAGTTGCCATCTTCACCAACCAGTGGAAATGTTAAGCTGCAGAACCCAATAGAAGCAATGCTGCAGTACCAAGGAGTGGCCACTAATCAGTGCCTGGAGCCAGCTCGGAGCTTTGATTACATCTGGCCGTCATTGGAGCTGATAATAGCTTATAGTTTGGGCTACCTTGGTGATAGTTTCACGGGTGTGCCAGGTGCGACAGGCAGTCATTTTGGATCCGGCTGTAGAACGTCATTGCTCTTGGCTTTGCAAGCACCTTCTTAATTTTCATCTCTGTAGCACCTTCTGCTGCTTATTGACATACCCTTGCTGGATTTTAAAAAACCTGAGTCCCTTCTGCAAGGTGCTGGTGCTAGCTCTATCTGCCTCTGTCAGTTGGAAGTGCTAGAAGTTGTCTAGTTTTTTCTTGGAGCCTCTTGGAGAATTGTTGGCGTGAACTTTCTTGTGTCGTCTCAAGCTAAGAGTATTCCCTCATTTGTCTTCCTGCTTTGTCTTTAGTTTTTGTGGGGACTGACTAGCACCTAGCCCGTCTCCTTCCTATCCAAGGCCTATTGTTAGGGGCAGTCAGTGATTAGGTTCCTGATAGGCGATAGGTGCGGAACCTATTTAGGGATGTAAGGGCAGACAAGGTGGTGTCAGATCTGCCCAGTGGTCACCACCCTTTCCTAGTGTTTGGGCTCCCCCACCCTCTTCCCGTTATTATGCACTTAGCTTCTCCCTCACCCAGCGTGACAGATATACAATCAGTGGGGGTCCATTAATGATCTACCAGAGGTCATCGATATCAAATAATGGGCAACACCTTTAACCTTAAACATCTCTTTTGAAGCTAAAGAGAATGAGCATTGCAACTAAGTTTATTAGTATGGATTTATTAGCTTGGATCACTTTGTAGAGAATCGGAGAACGGACATCATCTGATGCTCTACATCGGCATCTGTTTGTTCTTCAATATGCCTTTTACTCACCAAATTGGCGGATAACGCCATCCATGTAGAAATAACATCATATATTGCTCATGAGCCCGTAATCTATTAAAAAAAGGGTCAATATATTGTAATATGTGTTCCCTACGGAGAGTGAAGACCTATTAAATATTTAAATGTTGCACCAGCTCCGATCCGGAGTCTGTCAGGCGGTGGCACATTAAGTACCTGTTATTTACACCTTCAGACAACCAATCATTTTACAAGCCGAGAAAAGTGGACGTTAAGCGACTGTTAATCATGTGATAAACATAACATTTTATTTAGCAAGTCACTTATCTGCTCTCTTTCACAAGTCCAATTTTATTCCCAGAAGAAAGACATTCACATTACCGAAATAACATTCTCCGGCCAAACTAATATTCAACATGTCATTTATTTGAAAAAACTGTTAATGGAAATGGAGGTAATTTATATCCATCATAAAACACTAATATAAAAGGAAGAATATAGTGGGGGAAATAAGGACTGTAGCAAATCAAGAAGAAGCAGATAATAATAATAATAATAATAATAATAATAATAATAATAATAATAATAATAATAATAAATAAATAAAAAATAATAAAAATAAATTATAGGATTCAAGCTTGACACATTTATAAAGCTACAGAATTTAAAGAGCTTGTCCAGGATTATAAGAGTTTGTTGGTGTCTGTCCATGGGCTATATCTATCTAGTATTGCAGCTTAACCGCAGTAAGGCTGGTTTCACCCTTGCGTTTTTTTGCACTGTTTTTTTGTGCAAAAAAAAGCATGCGTTTTTTTTCCTATTCTTTACATGGGTGCGCATACACATGCGTTTGTACGCGTTTGTATGCGCATGCGTTTTTTTGTAGTGTGCGCTCGGGCGCACAAAATGCACTCTGTTGCATTTTTTGAGCATCTGACTTGCCCCCAAAAAATGCATGCGCACGCAATGCGTTTTTTTTCACCCAACCACCCATTATAGTCTATGGGTGTGCTGACATGTGCATGTTAATGCGCACGTCAGCGCAAAAAAAGCATGCGCTTAAAAAAAAACGCGTAAAACTGCAAAAAACGCACAAAAACGCATGATGCGGTTTTTATGTGCGTTTGCACTGTGCAAGGTGCTCAGCACAAAAAAACGCAAGTGTGAAAGTAGCCTAAAGATAACAATCCAACACCGCACAGACCCCGATTCGTCAAGACCAACGTGTTTCAGAACAATCTTGAGAGTGTTGCACAGAGACAGGCCAGATTCATTCAGAAACCTATGTCTTCTGTTGAACCAGACACATCTTAAAAGTGGTTTGCGCCTGAGTGCCCATCACCACAAATCTTACTCTAGTCAGAAACTGGAGTAATACCTGTGGCTTATAGTACGTCACAGCTTGTCATTGGAGATGGGCGAACCTAAACTTAAAAGTTTGGTGTTCGTACCAGACAGTTAGTGTCCGATGATAAACACCGAACACAGGAAGTCTCTTGCACAGAGAAACATATTTTTTTCTTACCGAGACCCAAAGTTTGAATCTCCATTATTTTCAATAGGGTTTGGGTTTTGGTTCAAGTTCAGGTACAGTTCTGGTATAAAGTTCGGGTTGTGTACCAGAACCTGAACTTCCACGGGTCCACCCATCCTTACTTGTCATGAATCAGATAAGCGGGCCCTGTCCAGTCTAAACTTCGCCAATTTTTTGTTAACTGGATGCAACTGGTGTGAAAAGGCCACATCGTGGAGAGCCCCTTTTGAGGTCACTTCTAATATTTTCTTATATGGTTCATTCAGTTATCTGACATTTATTGTTCCGGACCTCATCATACACAAGTACACTTGGTTTGACTTAGTATGCACGTGCTTTTATTGGAATAAGGGTGTAAACCACGGCAGGCCTCTTGGGATGGAGGCTTATATTCATTGAGAACATAGGACCTTGGTGACATGTTGTTTTTCTTCTTGGAGAGTAAAAACAAAGATTGAGCAAAAATTCAAAAACATCTCTCACTTTTTAGCTTGTTTTAGCAGCAGCAGCAGGAGTAATTGGAAGAGTAGGTAGAGGAGTAGGAGGAGAAGGAGAATGAGCGGACGGGTTAGAGGGGATAGAGAAGGAATAGGAGAAATCAGAATGGAAGAAGAAGGGTGAGAAGAAGAAAAAGAAAGACGGGAAGGAGGAGGACAAAGAAGAAGGAGGAGCGGTAGGAAAGGAAGGAGGAGGAGGAGGGAGGAGAAGAACAAGAAGGTGGAGGAAGAAGAAGGAGGAGTAGAGGGAGAAGAAAAAGATAAAGGTAAAGCAGACAAAGAAAAAAGTGAAAGGAGAAGAAGGAAAAGAAGAAAGTGAAGAAAAAGGAGAAGAAGGAAAAGAAGAAGAATCAGGGGTGGATGAAGAAAGAGAAGAAGCATTATTGTGTTTCACCTGTAAACATGTGAATACTGTACCAGCAGCCTTTTAATTGACTGGAATGAATTAAGTATTCCTGCACATCATTGACGTCCTGTTATTTTATGATTGGTGAAGTGGAGAGAAGCTAACACTGCATAATGAAGGGTCATGTAACTCATCAATACCGTGTGGGCGGCATTGACAGGCCCACGGGTCTTCCTATTAGCTACCACATTTACAAGACTGACTGCATAATTCTGACTTGTTTGACCCAAGCAATTGGCACTTCATCCAGGAGACTGCGCGGGGCGTGCAAGCATCACAGCAAGGACAATGCCATCATCTCAGAGCTGTGGTCAAAATAAAACATTCCAATTATTGATGCAGATGTTTACTGCGAATGAACAAGGCTGTAATAAATGAAAGAACCTTTACACTGACCTGGACATCTGGTTACCTGCCTATAACGGGGGCACGTTCAGAGAAAGATTAGGGCTGTGGGAAATGTCATCTCTTGGCTATTCCTGTATGCAGAGATGTATCTGCACGACCATTAGTTCATTCATGGGTAAACCATTGTACAATAGAACTGATGACGTTATGATCAATGATATTTTGACAAATCACAACACTTAGCATTAACCATTCAGCCTCAAAGGAAATGTGATCTGCATTCATCATCATCAAAGCTCCATCTGTTCTCCATACATGAGGACCATGGGGTCACATCAGATCAGGAGCTGAACAATCTACATGTTCTATATAGTATGACATCTTCCCCACAATATTTTGCCTGGAGTCACATTAGTAAAAGAAATATAATAGACACTGGGAATAGATAGATAGATAGATAGATAATAGATAGATAGATAGATAGATAGATAGATGATAGATAGATAGATAGATAGATAGATGATAGATAGATAGATTGAAAGATAATAGATAGATAGATAAATAGATAGATGATAGATAGATAGATAGATAGATAGATAGATAGATAGATAGATTGAAAGATAATAGATAGATAGATAAATAGATAGATAATAGATAGATAGATGATAGATAGATAGATAGATAGATGATAAATAGATAGATAGATAGATAGATGATAGATAGATAGATAGATAGATAGATAGATAGATAGATAGATAGATAGATAGATAGATAGAAGATATATAGATAATTAGGTTTGCTTACATAGTGGTAACATATACCGCAGCGCTTTACAGACATTGTCATTGTTCTGGAACCCAATTGGGGCTCACAATCAAAAATTTCCTATCAACATGTCTTTGGAGTGTGGCAGGAAACTGGATTTTCCAAAAGATACCTATAATAATACTCTTCATTTTTATATAGCGCTAACATATTCCGCAGCACTTTACAGTTTGCACACATTATCATCACTGTCCCCGATGGGGCTCACAATCTAAATTGCAATATTAACAAAAGAATATATAAATTCCATATAGTTCTTGTCCATGATTGGAAAAGAAAGAAAGAAAGAAAGAAAGAAAGAAAGAAAAAAAGAAAGAAAGAAAGAAAGAAAGAAAGAAAGAAAGAAAGAAAGAAAGAAAAAAAGAGAAAAAAGAAAAGAAAAAGGAGAGCGGGAGATAGGGAAGGAAGAAAAGAGAGCGGTAAGAGGGAGAATGAAAAAAGAAAGGAAAAAGAGAGAAAAAATGAAAGAAAGAAAAAGAGACATTGAAAAAGAAAGAGCGAAAGAAGATAAAAAGAAAAAGAGAAAAAGAGAGAATAAGAAAGAAAGAATAAGAAAGAAAAAGAAAGAAAGAAAGAAAGAAAGAGAGAAAGAAAAAAGAAAAAAGGAGAGAGGGACAGAGGGAAGGAAGAAAAGAGAGCGGTAGGATGGCAGGTAGAAAGAACGAACGAGATAGATACAAGAGACAAATGCATGGTCCACCATAAACTCTGAGTCCTTTGCATCTTCCATACTTCTGAGGCTCAGGAGCGGAGTGTCGGGTTCTTGTCTCACCTGAGTCCTGACTCCTGATCCTGTGGCCACCATACAATCTGCATTACTGTAGGGGTCCTGAATACGTTCAGTAGGTTTGGCTGCTGCTGGTGCTGGTGGGGTTGAGAATGTTTTCCTACCATCTTTAGTGCTTGCTTCTACTTACAAAACTTATCCACGCTCATCACCTCAGGCTCAGGAATGGATACAAAATAAATTCTGAAAATCCCAGACTAAACTGTGAGAAATACTTGCACATAGATTTTTTTTTGTTTCTAGGCTGAATGATGTTTTCTGGTTTCCAGCTAGAATAAATTCCTAATGGGCACTGGAGCAGCAGGTCAGTGTTGTAATCTACCACTAACGACACAATGGAGCCAGCGCAAATATTGATAACTTATAAGCACGATTTTAAGGACAAAGCACATCAAGTCTACTAATTGTTTTTCATTGATTGACCTTTCTTTGTTAATTAGAACAACCTACATCTACAATTGCCTTATTCTGCCATCACGGGGCTTCATGTAACAGGACCATGTCTGCAGCACTGATAAAGTCAGTTAGACAGCACTCCCTATGCGCTCGTACTAGGTATAGCTAAGAGTATTATAAGGATACTAGATTATGGCCCGATGCTATCGCATCGGGAGGATGCGATAGCATCACACCTCTTGCCATGTTAACCCTCAACACACACACTCCTCTCACCTTTCACCATCTCCACTCACGTCCACTCACTCTTTCACTCCACATACGACCCCTTCTTTCACTCCGTCTCTCATACTCACGCCGTCATCGCCGCTGCTCCACGATCCCCGACATCTTCCGCCGGCGCCATCCTGGATCCAGACGTCCACGTCGGCAACATGCTCTTGCGGCGACGCCATCTTGAGTATCGTGAAATCCCGCGATACTCAAGATGGCGTCGCCGGAAGAACATGTCGCCGGCGTGGACGACGTCGGGATCCATAATGGCGTCGGCGAAATCTCACGAGATTTCGCCGACACCATTTTGGATCCCGACGTCCTCCACGCCGGCAACATGTTCTTGCAGCGACGCTATTTTGGATCGGCGAAATCCCGCGATACTCAAGATAGCGTCGCCGCAAGAACATGTCGCCGGCGTGGAGGACGTCTGGATCCAGGATGGCGCCGGCGGAAGCTGTCGGGGATCGTGGATCAGCGGCGATGACTGCGTGAGTATGAGAGACGGAGTGAGAGAAAGGGTCGTATGTGGAGTGAAAGAGTGAGTGGACGTGAGTGGAGATGGTGAAAGGTGAGAGGAGTGTGTGTTGAGGAGGAGTGGTGTGTTGAGGGTTAAGATGGAAAGAGGTGTGCGGTGACGTCACCGGTTACAACTGGACGGAAGTTGTTACAACCGGAAGCTGCTTAGGGCATTTATAAGGATATTATTGTACATTGGGGTACAGCGGTTTTTCTGTTGTAGTGTTCTGGGGAAAATGATTTTGGGTCACATAAAATAATGATTTAAGGCAAACAAATATATACAGTGCATACAAGTAGTATTCAACCCCCTGCAGATTTAGCAGGTTTGATAAGATGCAAATAAGTTAGAGCCTTCAAACTTCACACAAGAGCAGGATTTATTAACAGATGCATAAATCTTACAAACCAACAAGTTATGTTGCTCAGTTAAATTTTAATAAATTTTCAACATAAAAGTGTGTTTCAATTATTATTCAACCCCTAGGTTTAATATTTTGTGGAATAACCCTTGTTTGCAATTACAGCTAATAATCGTCTTTTATAAGACCTGATCAGGCCGGCACAGGTCTCTGGAGTTATCTTGGCCCACTCCTCCATGCAGATCTTCTCCAAGTTATCTAGGTTCTTTGGGTGTCTCATGTGGACTTTAATCTTGAGCTCCTTCCACAAGTTTTCAATTGGGTTAAGGTCAGGAGACTGACTAGGCCACTGCAACACCTTGATTTTTTCCCTCTGGAACCAGGCCTTGGTTTTCTTGGCTGTGTGCTTTGGGTCGTTGTCTTGTTGGAAGATGAAATGACGACCCATCTTAAGATCCATGATGGAGGTGCGGAGGTTCTTGGCCAAAATCTCCAGGTAGACCGTGCTATCCATCTTCCCATGGATGCGGACAAGATGGCCAGGCCCCTTGGCTGAGAAACAGCCCCACAGCATGATGCTGCCACCACCATGCTTGACTGTAGGGATGGTATTCTTGGGGTCGTATGCAGTGCCATCCAGTCTCCAAATGTCACGTGTGTGGTTGGCACCAAAGATCTCGATCTTGGTCTCATCAGACCAGAGAACCTTGAACCAGTCTGTCTCAGAGTCCTCCAAGTGATCATGAGCAAACTGTAGATGAGCCTTGACATGACGCTTTGAAAGTAAAGGTACCTTACGGGCTCGTCTGGAACGGAGACCATTGCGGTGGAGTACGTTACTTATGGTATTGACTGAAACCAATGTCCCCACTGCCATGAGATCTTCCCGGAGCTCCTTCCTTGTTGTCCTTGGGTTAGCCTTGACTCTTCGGACAAGCCTGGCCTCGGCACGGGTGGAAACTTTCAAAGGCTGTCCAGGCCGTGGAAGGCTAACAGTAGTTCCATAAGCCTTCCACTTCCGGATGATGCTCCCAACAGTGGAGACAGGTAGGCCCAACTCCTTGGAAAGGGTTTTGTACCCCTTGCCAGCCTTGTGACCCTCCACGATCTTGTCTCTGATGGCCTTGGAATGCTCCTTTGTCTTTCCCATGTTGACCAAGTATGAGTGCTGTTCACAAGTTTGGGGAGGGTCTTAATTAGTCAGAAAAGGCTGGAAAAAGAGATAATTAATCCAAACATGTGAAGCTCATTGATCTTTGTGCCTGAAATACTTCTTATTACTTTAGGAGAACCAAACAGAATTCTTGTGGTTTGAGGGGTTGAATAATAAATGACCCTCTGAATAAACTTTTCACAATTTAAAAAAAAAATAATAAAAGAAATAACATTCTTTTTTGCTGCAGTGCATTTCACACTTCCAGGCTGATCTACAGTCCAAATGTCACAATGCCAAGTTAATTCCGAATGTGTAAACCTGCTAAATCTGCAGGGGGTTGAATACTACTTGTAGGCACTGTAGATATGTAAGTGATAACAGTACATGATACATGAGGCCACATGTGACATTTGTTACAGTCTGACTCCCCATTTATATATAATTCTGGGGACACAATCTGCGATCATGGGGGATTATCCGCTCAGTATTATTGCTGGTAGTCACTTGTGGGTAAATGTTATCAGGGTGAACGGCTGACCATCAATCGCTATTTGAGAAGTGTAAGGTACAGTATAGAAATTTTCTACTCGAGACAACGAGGACATGTAGAAGTGGAGACCAATTCCGTAAACGATGGTAACTGAGCCGATTATCGCATCTCGAAAACCTGATGGTAATCTCCTAATAAACAACCAAAACAATTGGATCGTTCATGCTGACTTCAAAAACATCATTCTCGGCAGCACATTGCCCTGTGTAACAGAGGATGTGCTGCCAAAAACAATCATATTCAATGTGCACAGAAAGATCATTCAACAGCTGCTGCCTGATCAACTAACTTTTTTTTGCCTTCTTTGAAGTAGGCCTCTAGTAGGGAGGATCCATTCCCTAACAGGCCACATTCATTCCTGTGTCCTTTAAACACTTCACAACCTGAGCAGTCAGTTTACTGATGAAGGTCCATTAAAGACCGAAACAGACCGAAACATTTGTGTCACATTTATTTTGGACTGCATTAAAATCGTTTCACGGATCTCCATGAGTTGAGTGCCAAGTTTTATTTTATTGATTACTACGGGTTTGGGATCTTACCTGAGCACCACCACAGCTGTGCCACGATATATTACTCACACTGATCAACTAACTTGGACCTAAAGAACCCCAAATATATTATGTAACTTCAGCTGAGCTATTGTGTGGCCGGCAGCTATGTCACCCCAATCCCTCATATAAAGGTACCCTCAGCTCGGTTGAGCATTCCTGTGTTCTCTGTGGGAGACTCCTGTGGCAACAGCTTATCACATGGAGAACAAAAGGATTGCCTGCTGAAATTCAGCGGGAAAGAGCTTTCTCTCCCTCAACATTACCTGTTGGGTAGAGTCAGGAAGCCACCATACACATAAGACTGTCAGGAGGCCACCATACACATAAGACTGTCAGGAGGCCACCATAGACAACATACACATAATACTGTCAGGAGGCCACCATAGACACCATACAGATAAGACTGTCAGGAGGCCACCATAGACACCATACACATAAGACTGTCAGGAGGACACCATCCACATAGGACTGATAGGAGATCACCATACACATTAGACTATTAGGAAACCACCTTAGACATTAGATTATCAGGAGGCCACCATTGACATTTGACTATCAGGAAACCATGATAGACATTAGACTATCAGGAGACCACTATATACATTAGATTATCAGGAGGATATCATAGACATTAGACTATCAGGAGGCCACCATACACATTGGACTGCCAGGAGATCACCACAAACATAAGACTGTCAGGAGGCCACTATATACATTAGACTGTCAGGAGGCCACTATACACATTAGACTGTCAGGAGGCCACCAAACACATTACATTGTCAGGAGGTCTCCATGCACATACCAAAAGCCTACAGCCACACACAGTTTACTGAAATGGGACAGCCACCATCCCGTCCCCCTTAAGAAGGGAGTACCCAAAGATCAGTTCTTCGGCATCTGGAGGAACTGCTTTGAAAATGGAGTTTTTAAAAAAACAAGCTAACATATTATATGAGAGATTCCGAGACAGGGGATATCCATGCCAGGTCATACTCGAATGCTTTAAGAAGGGAAAGACAGTCATCTAACCAGTTATAAGGAAAAACAGGATACCAGTATTACAAGAATGATTGGTACTTTTGATAATCAAGCTGAGAGAATTTACCAGAGTTAAAATAAATTTGGGTATTTTACTGCCAGACCCAAATTTGAAAGGGCGGATATCATTGACACCCAGTATCACATAAGGGGGAAGATCTATTCATGACCGTCTTATATACAGTCTCTATCAGAGACCACCAAACCCTGGGACCTGACATAAACTAAATATTTATACAGTATTCAGTAATATTTGCATCTTATTATACCAGACTTTTGCTCTAGGATTTGTAAGAAATTACCATATTGTTCATATTATCTAATTCTTCTATGCAAATTGCCTCTTCAGAAAGAAAGAGGACTTTTACTCTACAGCGCCAACTATTGGTAGTAGCTTTTATCCTAAGTCATATTAAAAGACTCGTTAAAGGGTTGATTGTGACTTGTAGGATCGCTACTACCAATAGGTGGCGCTGTAGAGTAAAAGGCCTCTTTTTTTCTGTAGAGGCAATTTGCATATTATTTTCCCAGAGGAGCATTGCACGGTGAATAAGCCTCCTTACCTTGACAAGCCAGAGCTGGCATGTCACTCTCCACAAGGAGAAACCTTACCCCTTAGACCTAATTCTTCTAGTAATTCATTGACCTCACAGCTGGTTAAACGTGCATTTTATTGCTTTTTTCTACACATTTTGCTTTGCGTTGATATTTGCTGGATAATATCTATGGCAACAAACTAAAGGAAGTGACCAAAAGACACAAGAATGAAAGTCTGCTGATCTCTGTGTTTACTATCCAGGTACTTGTAGAACTTAATAAGTAGTGGATAATTGTGGATTCCAAGGGGGATGATCATACAGTTGTGGCCAAAAGTATTGACACCCCTGCACTGCAATTCTGTCAGATAATACTCAGTTTCTTCCTGAAATGATTGCAAACACAAATTCTTTGGTATTATTATCTTCATTTAATTTGTCTTAAATGAAAAAACACAAAAAGAATTGTTCTAAAGCCAAATTGGATATAATTCCACACCAAACATAAAAAGAGGGTGGACAAAAGTATTGGCACTGTTCGAAAAATCATGTGATGCTTCTCTAATTTGTGTAATTAACAGCACCTGTAACTTACCTGTGGCACCTAACAGGTGTTGGCAATAACTAAATCACACTTGCAGCCAGGTGACATGGATTAAAGTTGACTCAACCTCTGTCCTGTGTCCTTGTGTGTACCACATTGAGCACGGAGAAAAGAAAGAAGACCAAAGAACTGTCTGAGGACTTGAGAAACCAAATTGTGAGGAAGCATGAGCAATCTCAAGGCTACAAGTCCATCTCCAAAGACCTGAATGTTCCTGTGTCTACTGTGCGCAGTGCCATCAAGAAGTTTAAAGCCCATGGCACTGTGGCTAACCTCCCTAGATGTGGACGGAAAAGAAAAATTGACAAGAGATTTCAACGCAAGATTGTGCGGATGTTGGATAAAGAACCTCCACTAACATCCAAACAAGTTCAAACTGCCCTGCAGTCCGTGGGTACAACAGTGTCAACTAGAGTTGAGCGACTTTTGGTTTTTTAGGGTCGCGTTTCGTTTCGTGAAACCCGACTTTTCCAAAAGTCGGGTCGAGCAAGATCGTCTGATTATAGGGAAAAGTCGGGGTCGTCCCGAAACACAAAACCCAATGTAAGTCAATGGGGAATAAAAGTCGGCAGTGAGAGGAGGACAGGAAACACACCTACAGTGCCCATTTGAATGCCAAAAGCATCAATTCTTCTTTCTTAAGCTTGTCAACCTTAATTAACTTCATAATACAAGTTACGCACTGAAAAATGGGGGTTATTTGGCTACAAGCTGTGGGGGGGGAGGGCTGGCTCCAGGTTTTCATGTGCCCTGGGCGAAAGACCGCCCCTTTAACACATACCACAACTCATCATGCTCCGATACGGCAGAGAAATAGCGGTATAGTACAATGAAAAATACCTCACTTTTTACATCTCATGACGAGGCCCATCTATTTCTCCATACAGAATCATTGGTCCCATATAATGTTTGAAACAGTATATGATGAGCTCCACATAATGCTACAGTATATGTTGGTCCCCATGGATGAAGCTCCACTGTCTTATGGGCCCAAATAATGCTCCAAACATAATGGGCCCCATTTCTAATGCTCTAGTGTATAATGGGCCCTGTAAATGCTGCTCCAGTGTCTGATGTCCACCTTTGGAATGTTCCAGTGTATGGTGGGCCCCATCTATCATTCTCCAGAGTATAGTGCTCCCCAAAAATTGCTGTCCCAACATTGAAAACAATCAAATAAGTCTCCTCGCTAGGGAATCCCTGTACTTGTCTGGACAGGTGCTGTAGCTTGCTTAACAGCTCGCCAGCCGTTCTCACGCCCAGTATGGATTACACGTGATTGCACAAAGGTGAGAAAGGGTACCGTATCCCCAGATAACATGTATGGATAGCGTACACATTCAAAATATATGTCTCAGGAGGCAGGCTCAGACGGTGTTAGGCCCAGTATGGATTGCACGTGATTGCACAAAGGTTAGAAAGGGTACCGTATCCCCGGATAACATGTATGGATAGCGTACACATTCAAAATATATGTCTATACAGCATGAGGCAGGCTCAGACGGTGTTAGGCCCAGTATGGATTGCACGTGATTGCACAAAGGTTAGAAAGGGTACCGTATCCCTGGATAACATGTATGGATAGCGTACACATTCAAAATATATGTCTCAGGAGGCAGGCTCAGACGGTGTTAGGCCCAGTATGGATTGCACGTGATTGCACAAAGGTTAGAAAGGGTACCGTATCCCCGGATAACATGTATGGATAGCGTACACATTCAAAATATATGTCTATACAGCATGAGGCAGGCTCAGACGGTGTTAGGCCCAGTATGGATTGCACGTGATTGCACAAAGGTTAGAAAGGGTACCATATCCCTGGATAACATGTATGGATAGCGTACACATTCAAATTATATGTCTCAGGAGGCAGGCTCAGACGGTGTTAGGCCCAGTATGGATTGCACGTGATTGCACAAAGGTTAGAAAGGGTACCGTATCCCCGGATAACATGTATGGATAGCGTACACATTCAAAATATATGTCTATACAGCATGAGGCAGGCTCAGACGGTGTTAGGCCCAGTATAGATTGCACGTGATTGCACAAAGGTTAGAAAGGGTACCTTATCCCTGGATAACATGTATGGATAGCGTACACATTCAAAATATATGTCTCAGGAGGCAGGCTCAGACGGTGTTAGGCCCAGTATGGATTGCACGTGATTGCACAAAGGTTAGAAAGGGTACCGTATCCCCGGATAACATGTATGGATAGCGTACACATTCAAAATATATGTCTATACAGCATGAGGCAGGCTCAGACGGTGTTAGGCCCAGTATGGATTGCACGTGATTGCACAAAGGTTAGAAAGGGTACCGTATCCCTGGATAACATGTATGGATAGCGTACACATTCAAAATATATGTCTATACAGCATGAGGCAGGCTCAGACGGTGTTAGGCCCAGTATGGATTGCACGTGATTGCACAAAGGTTAGAAAGGGTACCGTATCCCTGGATAACATGTATGGATAGCGTACACATTCAAAATATATGTCTATACAGCATGAGGCAGGCTCAGACGGTGTTAGGCCCAGTATGGATTGCACGTGATTGCACAAAGGTTAGAAAGGGTACCGTATCCCTGGATAACATGTATGGATAGCGTACACATTCAAAATATATGTCTATACAGCATGAGGCAGGCTCAGACAGTGTTAGGCCCAGTATGGATTGCACGTGATTGCACAAAGGTTAGAAAGGGTACCGTATCCCTGGATAACATGTATGGATAGCGTACACATTCAAAATATATGTCTATACAGCATGAGGCAGGCTCAGACGGTGTTATGCCCAGTATGGATTGCACGTGATTGCACAAAGGTTAGAAAGGGTACCGTATCCCTGGATAACATGTATGGATAGCGTACACATTCAAAATATATGTCTCAGGAGGCAGGCTCAGACGGTGTTAGGCCCAGTATGGATTGCACGTGATTGCATAAAGGTTAGAAAGGGTACCGTATCCCCGGATAACATGTATGGATAGCGTACACATTCAAAATATATGTCTATACAGCATGAGGCAGGCTCAGACGGTGTTAGGCCCAGTATGGATTGCACGTGATTGCACAAAGGTTAGAAAGGGTACCGTATCCCTGGATAACATGTATGGATAGCGTACACATTCAAAATATATGTCTCAGGAGGCAGGCTCAGACGGTGTCAGGCACAGTATGGATTTGACGGCCCAGATTACACAGCGGAGGAGCACGGAGAGGTAAAGATTGCAAATGCTGGGGCCCTGCCCAAGCAAGGGGGGCCCACTCGTGGGCGTCGGTACTGGCACTGGGCCCCTCATAGTACAGCGGTGTGTCTGACGGCGGGTGTGCACCACCACCGTCAGAGACACTTGATTGCACTATGAGGGACCCTGTGCCAGTGCCCGTGCCCAAGAGTCGGCCTACCCACCTGTCCAGGGCAACGGCACTCGCACGGTGTCGTGCGGTAGGTGGTGACCCCGGCCATGGGGGGGAGGCAGCACAGTTAGGGAGTTTTAGAAAGTGGCATATGTTGATGTTGGACATTCAGCTGATGCAAAAGGCGAAATAGGTGAAGTACCAGGAAGAGGTGGACCAAAGCAAACCATTTTTCTGTCACCCTATGTGTCATCAGGGGAAGGTGGGACAAAATCCTTGGAAACCCATGCGTGGTTCATTTTAATGAAGGTTAGATCATCCACATTTTGGGTTGACAGACGGGTCCTTTTTTCTGTCAGGATTGATCCAGCTGCACTGAAGACTCTTTCCGATTGCACACTTGCAGCTGGGCAAGCGAGCTCCTGTAAGGCATATTGGGCCAATTCAGGCCAGGTGTCCAGTTTAGCGGCCCAATAGTCAAAGGGGAATGACCTGTGTGGGAGAACATCGATATGGGAGGAAAAGTAGTTTGTTACCATAGTTGACAACTGCTGTCTACTGTCACTTTCCATCGATGCAGTATTACCAGTTGTGTGAGCGGTATTTGAAAAATCAGTCCACAACATTGTCATGAAACCCCTGTCTCCAACGCCACTTCTGCTGTGTGCACCACGAACACCTCTGCCAAGCTGCCCCCGGCCCGTACGGCTCGTGTGAGAACCATCACCGCTGCTGTGTGCTGGGAATGCCTCAAGCAACCGATTTACCAGAGTTGCTTGTTTATTAGCCAATATTAGGTCAAGGTTCTCCTGTGGCATGATGTTTTGTAATTTGCCTTTATAGCGTGGATCCAGGATGCTGGCCAACCAGCAGTCGTCATCGTTCATCATTTTGGCAATGCGGGGGTCCCTTTTTAGGATCTGCAAGGCATAATTTGACATGTGGGCCAATGTTCCCGGTGTCAATGATGCACTGCGAGTGCTGGGTGGAGGAGCACTTTCTGGCAAATCCACATCCCTCCAGTCACGCACAAACCCTGTACCAGACCTTGCCACGCCAACATTTTCACTTGCCCCACGAGATGCATCCTCCTCCCCTAAGTAATCATGCCCATCATCCTCCTCCTCCTCCTCTTCTTCCTCCACCTCGTCCAGGAGAGGTCCCTGAGCAGACAATGGCTGAATGTCATCAAGGATTCCCTCCTCCTCTTCCTCCTCATCAACATTGGCTGCAGACGCCTGCTCCTTAAGGTGCGTCAAAGTTTGCATGAGCAGACGCATAAGTGGGATGCTCATGCTTAGGATGGCGTCGTCTGCGCTTACCAGCCGTGTGCATTCCTCAAAACACTGAAGGACTTTACAGAGGTCTTTCAGCTTCGACCACTGCACACCTGTCAACTCCATGTCTTCTCTCAAAGTGCCTGGCTGTGTATCCTCCCACAAATGCATTATGGCCTGCCTCTGCTCGCACAGCCGCTCCACCATGTGCAGGGTGGAGTTCCACCTTGTTGCAATGTCGATAATGAGGCGGTGGTTGGGAAGGTGGAGCAATCGCTGCAGCTTCTGCATACGAGCGGAGTGTACAGGCGACCGGCGGATGTGCGCGCACAGTCTTCGCACCTTCTGGAGCAGGGCTGTTAACTCTGGATAATTTTTGAGGAAGCACTGCACCACCAGGTTCAAGGTGTGAGCCAAGCAAGGTATGTGGCTGAGTTTTGAAAGGGCTATGGCTGCCACAAAATTACGGCCGTTATCACTAACTACCTTGCCTGCCTCAAGATGTACACTGCCCAGCCATGACTCAGTTTGTCGCTTCAAGTACTCGGCCAGCACCTCGGCGGTATGTCTGTCGCCCAAACACATCATCTGCAACACAGCCTGCTGACGCTTTCCACAAGCTGCTCGATAGGGGGACACATCGTGTGCAACAGTGGCAGCTGCAGATGGAGTGCTCGTACGACTGCGCTCTGTGGACGAGCTTTCGCTTCTGGAGGAGGAGGAGGAGGAGGGTGGAACGCCTACAGCCAACTGTTTCCTATACCGTGGGCTAGGCAGCACTGTCCCACCACCGCTGTCCCCTGTGGACCCTGCATCCACCACATTAACCCAGTGCGCAGTGATGGACACGTAACGGCCCTGGCCATGCCGACTGGACCATGCATCAATAGTGAGGTGCACCTTTCCGCTCACTGACTGCTTGAGTGCATGGACAATGCGGTCTTTCACATGATGGTGGAGGGCTGGGATGGCTTTGCGAGAGAAGAAGTGGCGACTGGGTAGGTCATAGCGTGGTACTGCATAGGCCATGAGTTCGCGGAAAGCTGTGCTTTCCACCAACCGAAAGGGCATCATCTCAAACGAGATTAGTTTGGCAATGTGGGCGTTCAAACCCAGTGTACGCGGATGAGAGACTGAGTACTTTCTTGACCTACTCATAGTGTCTGGGAGGGTGAGCTGGACTTGAGAGCTGCATATGGTGGAAGTAGCGGTGGACAGGGCAGACTGAGAGAGGGTTGATGATGGTGATGGAGTTGGTGTTCTTTCTGATGGCCTAGAATCAGTCTTTCGTTGATATAACAGTGGGATTCCCTGACTGCTGTGGCCTTGCAACGACACCTCAACATTTGCTGCTGTGCTAACCGGTGGGCTTACAGTGGGGGAAACAATCTAGCGTTGCTGACTACCTTCGTTGTGATCAGTTGCACATGTGGCACTTGAGGTTTGGTGTTGTGTCCACGCTTGCAAGTGCATGCTGGTTAAATGTCTAAGCATGCAACTGGTATTCAAATTTTTCAGATTTTTCCCTCGGCTAAAGGTCTTTGCGCACTTCTTACAGATAACCTTGGCCTGATCATGAGGATTTTGTTCAAAAAAGTGCCACACTGCACTCTTCCTACTTTGGCAGACATTTTGCGGCCTAGCACGCTGTGATCTTTTGACCCTCTGGACAAGCTGTACAGCAACTCTTTTGATGTTTGGAACCTGTCTTTGGAGTGCTCCGGGCCTGCCAGATAACAGCTGTTGCGATGTCGATGTCTGCTGTGGATGCTCCTCATCTGAGCTATTGGAGGCAGCACCCTCTTCCCCCAATGGATGCCAATCTGGGTCAACAACTGTGTCATCCATCACCTCCTCTTCTATGTCATGTGCACCTTCCTCTGTGTCACCGTGTATGGTGGTATAGTGTGCGGGAAGGGGCACCTGAGTCTCATCAGGGTCAGAATCTGGCTCTGTACACTGCGAGGACAATGTAGTGCTCTGAGTGAATGTACCAGCAGAATCATCCATCAGCGGCTGTGCATCAGTGCACTCCATGTCAGATTCATCTTGGCCTGGGTAATTCACCATTTGACTTGATAATCCAGGCATGGTATGTGAAAACAGCTCCATGGAGTAATCAGTAGTATGGCCTGCGTCATCCTTCAATCTTGGTTGGGGTGAAGGACACAAGGAAAGGTGTGGTTCATGAAGATGAGCCTCCAATGACGACTCAGTGCTTTTACTTTTTACAACTGAAGAAGAGGAGGCGATAGAGCTGGAGGCTGAGTCAGCAATGTAAGACAAAACTTTTTCCTGATGCTCTGGCTTTAAAAGCGGTTTGCCAACTCCTAGAAAACTAAGCGTTCGAGGCCTTATGTAGCCAGACGATGACGCAGGGTCAGCACCTCCTGCATTCGGTCCTATTTTGCTCTTGCCACTACCATCAGATCCACCACCAACACCATCATTACCAGCTGCCAACCCCCGCCCAATTCCACGGCCTCTTCCACCAGCCTTCCTCATTTTTGGTAGAAATGTAGACAAAATCCAACAAACTATATAGTAATGTAAAACAAGGTACAAGGTGTCTATAGGGCAGGGGAGATTTTGAATTTCTGCACACACTTGTGGACAGTGGACACTTTTGGATTGTGTGAGGCCCACTGATATCTGAGCGCTATGTGACAGGCTCGATGGCACTGCTGTGACAAAAGTGACTAGAGGATAAGGGAGATTTTGAATCTCTGCACACACTTTTGGACACTGGACACTTTTGGATTGTGTGAGGCCCACTGATATCTGAGCGCTATGTGACAGGCTCGATGGCACAGCTGTGACAAAAGTGACTAGAGGATAAGGGAGATTTTGAATTAATGCACACACTTTTGGACACTGGACACTTTTGGATTGTGTGAGGCCCACTGATATCTGAGCGCTATGTGACAGGCTCGATGGCACTGCTGTGACAAAAGTGACTAGAGGATAAGGGAGATTTTGAATATCTGCACACACTTTTGGACACTGGACACTTTTGGATTGTGTGAGGCCCACTGATATCTGAGCGCTATGTGACAGGCTCGATGGCACTGCTGTGACAAAAGTGACTAGAGGATAAGGGAGATTTTGAATCTCTGCACACACTTTTGGACACTGGACACTTTTGGATTGTGTGAGGCCCACTGATATCTGAGTGTTATGTGACAGGCTCGATGGCACTGCTGTGACAAAAGTGACTAGAGGATAAGGGAGATTTTGAATATCTGCACACACTTTTGGACACTGGACACTTTTGGATTGTGTGAGGCCCACTGATATCTGAGCGCTATGTGACAGGCTCGATGGCACAGCTGTGACAAAAGTGACTAGAGGATAAGGGAGATTTTGAATTTCTGCACACACTTGTGGACAGTGGACACTTTTGGATTGTGTGAGGCCCACTGATATCTGAGCGCTATGTGACAGGCTCGATGGCACAGCTGTGACAAAAGTGACTAGAGATAAGGGAGATTTTGAATATCTGCACACACTTTTGGACACTGGACACTTTTGGATTCTGTGAGGCCCACTGATATCTGAGCGCTATGTGACAGGCTCGATGGCACTGCTGTGACAAAAGTGACTAGAGGATAAGGGAGATTTTGAATATCTGCCCACACTTTTGGACACTGGACACTTTTGGATTGTGTGAGGCCCACTGATATCTGAGCGCTATGTGACAGGCTCGATGGCACTGCTGTGACAAAAGTGACTAGAGGATAAGGGAGATTTTGAATATCTGCACACACTTTTGGACACTGGACACTTTTGGATTGTGTGAGGCCCACTGATATCTGAGCGCTATGTGACAGGCTCGATGGCACATCTGTGACAAAAGTGACTAGAGGATAAGGGAGATTTTGAATTTCTGCACACACTTGTGGACAGTGGACACTTTTGGATTGTGTGAGGCCCACTGATATCTGAGCGCTATGTGACAGGCTCGATGGCACTGCTGTGACAAAAGTGACTAGAGGATAAGGGAGATTTTGAATATCTGCACACACTTTTGGACACTGGACACTTTTGGATTGTGTGAGGCCCACTGATATCTGAGCGCTATGTGACAGGCTCGATGGCACTGCTGTGACAAAAGTGACTAGAGGATAAGGGAGATTTTGAATCTCTGCACACACTTTTGGACACTGGACACTTTTGGATTGTGTGAGGCCCAATGAATATCTGAGCGCTATGTGACAGGCTCGATGGCACAGCTGTGACAAAAGTGACTAAAGGATAAGGGAGATTGGATTGCTTTTAAAAAAGCAGTTTGCGGAGCAGTGGGTAAACAGCAATGCCAGCCTGTCAGGAAGCCTTAGAAGGCAGCCCAACAACCAACACCACTGATACACCACTATATAGCCTCCCCTTGCACTGCACACACAGTGACTGGTGTGTTGTGCAGGCCAAATTACTAGCAGCAGAAGCAGTTTTTTTTTCTTCTCAGCAGGACAAAAAAAAAAAAAATTGGGATTGCTTTTAAAAAAGCAGTTTGAGGAGCAGTGGGTAAACAGCAATGCCAGCCTGTCAGGAAGCCTTAAAAGGCAGCCCAACAACCAACACCACTGATACACCACTATATAGCCTCCCCTTGCACTGCACACACAGTGACTGGTGTGTTGTGCAGGCCAAATCGCTAGCAGCAGAAGCAGTTTTTTTGTCTTCTTCCCTGCCTAACGCTCTCCCTACAGAATCAGCAGCAACCTCTCCCTATACTAAGATCGGCAGAAGTAAGATGGCGGTCGGCGTGCACGCCCTTTTATACCCCCTGTGACGCCCACCAAAGCAAGCCAATCACTTGCATGCCCTTCTGAAAGATGGTGGTGACCCGTGCCTATGTCATCACGTTGCCCACAGTGTCCGTGGATCCTGATTGGCTGAAAAAGAGCGCAAAACAAACTTTTGAAACGCGACTTTGGCGCGTAAGTCGCCGACCTCGTGGCCGACCTCATCCTAGGGTCGGGTTTCGTTTCATGAAACCCGACTTTGCCAAAAGTCGGCAACTTTTGAATTTTTTCGACCCGTTTCGCTCAACTCTAGTGTCAACCCATACTATCCGTCGGCATCTGAATGAAAAGGGACTGTATGGTAGGAGACCCAGGAAGACCCCACTTCTTACCCCGAGACATAAAAAAGCCAGGCTGGAGTTTGCCAAAACTTACCTGAAAAAGCCTAAAACGTTTTGGAAGAATGTTCTCTGGTCAAATGAGACAAAAGTAGAGCTTTTTGGGCAAAGGCATCAACATAGCGTTTACAGGAGAAAAAAAAGAGGCATTCAAAGAAAAGAACACGGTCCCTACAGTCAAACATGGTGGAGGTTCCCTGATGTTTTGGGGTTGCTTTGCTGCCTCTGGCACTGGACTGCTTGACCGTGTGCATGGCATTATGAGGTCTGAAGACTACCAACAAATTTTGCAGCATAATGTAGGGCCCAGTGTGAGAAAGCTGGGTCTCCCTCAGAGGTCATGGGTCTTCCAGCAGGACAATGAAACAAAACACACTTCAAAAAGCACTAGAAAATGGTTTGAGAGAAAGCACTGGAGACTTCTAAGGTGGCCAGCAATGAGTCCAGACCTGAATCCCATAGAACACCTGTGGAGAGATCTAAAATTGGCAGTTTGGAGAAGGCACCCTTCAAATATCAGGGACCTGGAGCAGTTTGCCAAAGAAGAATGGTCTAAAATTCCAGCAGAGCATTGTAAGAAACTCATTGATGGTTACCGGAAGCGGTTGGTCGCAGTTATTTTGGCTAAAGGTTGTGCAACCAAGTATTAGGCTGAGGGTGCCAATACTTTTGTCTGGCCCATTTTTGGAGTTTTGTGTGAAATGATCAATGTTTTGCTTTTTGCTTCATTCTCTTTTGTGTTTTTTCATTTGAGACATATTAAATGAAGATAATAACACCAAAGAATTTGTGTTTGCAATCATTTTCAGGAAGAAACTGAGTTTTATCTGACAGAATTGCAGGGGTGTCAATACTTTTGGCCACAACTGTACCACCAAGTACTTGGTTGCACGAACCACCTTTATTGCAAAAAGCACTTTTTTAAGCTAAAAATGAAGTGAAGACTACATATACTCCTGTGTCACATCTGTCAGGAGTTACAGGCTCAGAGGCTACCTTAGATAGACCTGGCACAAGCCACTGTCTGACAAATTACAAATTAAGGAACCCTGACTGTCACCCTTTAACCCTTGTATGAGGTGCTCCAGTGGTTTAATGGGATCTGGTCTTACAAAGAGGTCCAGTGGATTGCTCCAACAGAAAGGATAAAATCTGGAAGAGCAAGCCAAAAGGCAAGAATGGTCGCCAAGCAGGGTCAAAGTCAAGAGGTCAAATCAGGAACAGAATCATAAAACAAGTGGATAGTCAAAATTCAGGCAGAGCTCAGAATACAGGTAAACATCTCAATGAATGATTTGAACAAACCAGGTAGCAAAACAAATTGACTGGAAGTGGAAGTCAGTGACTCAGGTGTTTAAATAGCTGAGTGAACCACCCAAGACTCTCAGAAAGGAGCAATGAGAAGACAGACAAATAACCCCACAGTTCCCTGATCCAGTGTCACCAAAAGTACCAGGACTAAAAAAAGACAATGTCAAGCATCACCCGTAACAAAGGCGCGGCGCCACCTAGCAGCTAGTACAGATTTTACAACTGAAGTTGAAATTGAGTTTTGGTGACTCCCTTTATGACAAAACTATGTTTTTACTGCTAATAACACAAGATTATATAGAAAAGTCTGTTATCCCCCCCCCAGAAATTCTCTTATTCATAAAGTTTAATAGTTTTCATAAACACAGTGGTAACATGTAAATTGTCCCATTGGTTACACTGGCATTCAGCCCCTCATTAGTATGCATCAAATATACAGAATCGCATAACGGGCCCCCAACCCCTCTTGATGAAAGATAATCACCATTTAAATCACGTCTGACATTAGTGAGGAGAACGAGCTGACATTAGTGAGTACAACGAGCTGGCATCACCATAAAATATCGATGTGGTAACATTAAACCCCTTCTGGAGCTATAATCACATTGCCTTGGCTGGTGGCGCTCACTTCTTGTGGCCCGCCGGTCCCCACGAGACATTTTTCACTGCCTTTTCCTGAGCCACTAGTTGCTAATGTTCCCTATTATGAGGAAAGCAAAGATGTGCCTGGAGGCAACTGCTCGAGGTGTAACCACCAGCCAACCTTCTGCTGAGCATTTTCCTTGCCGAAAACCATAAAATATGCACATGCCTTATGAAGGGAATCAATTGTGCTTTCAGAAAAAAAAGGGGGAGAGAGGAAAAAAAAACACTATGACTTTGCTATTAACGGTGATACAATTGCTAATCTGACAAGCTCCATCTGGTCACCAGACCCTTTATCTCCTCATCATCCTAAATCTCCAAAAAGGAAGTGGACAGTGTTGGCATATGTCCAGTTCTATTTCTAACCCCCCTTCTTCCTGGCTAATGAGGAACGCTTAGGACTTTAAGGTTCTCCAGCTGCAAAACTTGGACAATGTCAGGGCTGCGCGCAAACGGCACCGATCTCATCCCATGCAAATCTCTTATTTTTTTTCTACTATTTTCAATGAGATGGTTTTTTTTTTTCGCTAATACATTTGTGGATAAACAAAGCAAATCTCGTTAACGCATAAATCTACATGAGATATACAATGGTTTAACATCTTATCCATATGCATATGGGACGGAGGGAACAATACACTTTCCAAGAACGAAAGGGATCCGGGAATGAAATGTAATCCTCTGGTTTGCGGTAAATATTCAGCAATAGTAAGACACACATAAAAAATACATACATCCCACCCTGTGCTGTATGAGGCTTACACTTCTCGTTCCTATATATATGTAACTAGAGGTGTCTGGTATATAAAGGGGTGTTCCCATATAGGAAACAAATCTGTAAGATGTGCCATCAATGATGAAGACTAGACATGAGCGACTTTGCCTTTTTTAGGGTCGAGTCGGATTTCATGAAACCCGACTTTCTCAAAAGTCGAGTCGAACGAAATCGGCCGACTATCGGGAAAAGTCTGAGGTCCGACTGAAACACGAAACCCAATGCATGTCAATGGGGAAGCAAAGTCGGCAGGGAGGACACCTACATGCCGGACCGCCTTTTTTAAAGTGCGTGAAATCTCTCTCTCTCTCTTTCTCTCCCCGGATGCTGCACATGTCATCTCGTTGCCCACGGTGTGCATCCTTGCTCATTGGCTGAAAAAAATGTCACTTGCAATCATTCTGTGAAATCCGACTTTGGCGCTCGGGTCGCCGACCGCATGGCCGACCTCACGCTATAGTCGGGTTTCGCTCGGCGAAACCCGACTTTGGCGAAAGTCAAAAACTTTTGAATCTGACCGACCTGTTTCACTCAACTCTAATGAAGACCTCACAAAGGTCGAAACGTCGTCTCTTGTATATGACGGAATAAAAGAAGTTTTGATTGGAATATCGCCTGTTTGGAAGCTACTGTTTGAGCTATATGGTTTCCAAGTGGCTTCCTTGGTCTTTTGGACTTTGCGTCCCTCTAAAAGACAGTGTTACGGATAACATCTCTACTATGATACCATAAATGTACGACTTATATCTGTTTCCAGAATTGTGCCTTGGTGCGCCTTGTCAAGATTGGAGAACTGGCACTGGGAAATATGTGTATATATTGTATATTTACACATACAGATATACATATATACATATATACTGTATATACTGTGAGGTAGCGCTGTCATTCAAGGTTGGGGGACACTCACATGGCAGCGAATAATCACGTCCGGCACAGGTTTCCATAAAGCAATATCACAGTCCATGAGGTTTATTCATTATCATAAACCAATCACGATATGCAACAGTCTTATAGCAGGGTATCTTCACACTGGAGCTCTGCTCCCATTTAGCCCTCCTAGTCACACAGGCTGTGCTTCATCTAGCCAACCGGCTATACAGTCTCTCAGTTGTAGTCCCGTCTCCGGGTTACCTTGCATGCTGCTTTACACTGCAAACGTTCATTCCCTCTCCCTGGGAACTGTCAGGCACACTTCGCCATTAGTCACAGCGTCCAGACGTGCTTTCAAGCAGGAAGCCACACGAGATCTTCCAGACGGACCAATCGGTTCTCTGCATTCACCACCTGTGACCAGCCCTCTGGTACCTTATATGGTCCATAACCACACCCACAGGTGATCACATGGCTATGACCTCACCCAAGGTCCTATTGCACACAGCCACACACAGGCTTCCCTGACACATTGTAACAGAACGTACTACTAAGCAGTACCTCTGCTGATCATTATGATCTTTCAGCATCCTACACCTATCAGGGCAATGGAAATGCTTATACGGCTGTCCTGGGACACCCACACAGCGCCCCCTAGCGGACACAGCAGTCACTGCACCACATACTTCCCCCCTATGTTCAAACCTGTGGGGTTGAACACACAGCATAACCCCCGGCTCTTGAGACTGGGCACACACTACACCTTGCCCACTAGGTCGAGAGAACCATCTCCATTTGTCATACGGCCTCATCTCTACGTTAGGCCTCCCCCGCTCCCAGTGGTCATAATACCGGTCATTGTCTTTGACCCTCCAGTCACGGTTTGTCTGCGTCATCAGAGACTCTCTAGTCTCCACCTGTCTGCAGTACGCTTCGTCACCTGATCTTTCTCTCACTGACCGTCTCTCTCGGTTGGTGCGGTCATAAGTCTTAGTAGAGCCTGCTGTCTGGTCTGAGTCTGACTCAGTCAGCGTCTCACAGGAACTATGGTCTTTCAACGTCATCCTGCCAGTCGAACTACCCCTTGCTGACACTCTTCTGCCATCTGCCCTGTCACTTCTTGGAGGAACCGTTCGGGTCCTTACATCTTGGGTTGGAGGCGGCCGCCACCTGGTATTCTGTATTTCTTTATTAATTCGCCGATGGTCCAGCCTCAACTGCTCAATTTCTTGCAGGTACTCCACTCGATACTCCACGAGCATCCTAAAGTCTCTCAGGCTTTCCACGGAGCCAACCACCATGATGGAAATCCTATCCACTTCCCTGGATATCATCATCAGGAGGGATCCTCACCCTCACCACACTGGAGATATTCACAAGGTCTTGCATTACCTTCCCGGACCTTCCAATGATTCTCCCAATCAGAGCTTTGGGTACCGGAACCACATCTTTCCTCAAACCCAACCGATCCATAGCCTCTCTTGCTATCTCTAGGCGTCGAGCAGCCTTCATATTACTCTGCCTAACCAATTGTTTGACACGTAGACACTGCAAATGCATCTCTTTCAGGACAGCTACTCGGTTTGATGCATCTTCCCTGGCTGATACTATCACCAACTGTCGAGTCTCAGGTGCCCAGTGCACCTCACACGCTTTGACCCCCTCTTTGAAAGCCTCATGTACACCTTCCTCCGAACAGGCTTCTTGCATGTCTTCGGGTACCTCGATCACAGATTTGAAGGGCGTGGTCTTGCTCTCTTCCTGGACAGAAGACTCTGGCTTTGCCACGAACACTTCCCTCACTACAGTTGACCCGACCGGGTGACTGTCTTCTTCAGCTCTTTGCTCTCCAACTTCAGGAGATTTTATCTCTTCGCGAGCCTTTGCCAAGATAGGTACAGGCAGTTCCGTCTTGTTATCACTCTGACCCAGCCGCTGCACATCTCCGTCCAAACTCTTCTCCCGCAGAAGACCTTCTACTACTCCTCTGAGTTCCTCCATCTCTTCCTTAAGGCTCTTGTTCACACTTTGCCAGGTGGACAGGTGACCTCTGAGCTCCAAGACTTCTTTCTCGAGCCCCTCCACCTTGTGCTCGGCCAATTGTCTCAAGATTCTTTCTTGTTTGACATGTTCTTCCACTGTCTCTTTTATTAGTTGTATCTCCTGATCTTGTTCTCTTTTGGCCAGCACGTGTCACACCACTAATTCTTTAATTATATCGTCAGAGGGTACCACTGAGTCAATCCTATCAGTCGAGTGAACCCCCCGGTTACCCTCTGACTTTGTTTCTATTCCCGTTATCGTCTCGATCAGGTTACCACCAGTCCTGTCACGAGTTTCGGACAGCACAGCACTAGATTCTGTCCTAGTGGTGGCTACTGGCAACAACACGTCACAGTCACACCACATCGTACGGTGAACCCCCAAGACACTCTCTATCCGTGTGTCAGCTCTGCTCTTTTTGTTTACCACACCATTCTCATTCACACTGTGGTACGCTTCAGGTGACGTCAGGTCAGTAAATTCGTCTGACGCAATTCTTTCTCCGGTCGCTCTTACGTCTGGCCTGTCCACGTTAGGAGGCGTCAGCATCTCAGTGTCTGCTAGCCCTACAAGTAGAAACGTCTCTATCGTCCTGCCGCACATCTTTAAATATGACAAAGTCCCGGCGCCTCTCAAAGGTATACACTAAGTTTGGTGGCATACTACCACCTTGGCACTCCCCCTTTGTCATCTCAATCAGAACTCTGTCCACTTTATAATTCACAATGACCCCGTGGACGCAGCGAACTCTGACGTTTTTCTCGGTCAGAGCTAAAACGAGTGGAGTTCCTGTCAGAGTCACCTGATTCTTTGAGTCCAGCCGACCAGGGACTCCTTCCCGGTGCAGCATCACGGTACACAACTGTGGCCCATCATCACTATCTGGAAAGGATATTCCACATTCTGACCAAGTCATACACACACACTGCGGTACTCCAGACATACCCACCGAGTCATCTAGTGCTGTCATTTCTTCAAACTTGGCCCTTTTCTGGACCACCACCCCACTTTCCGGGACTCCACCCCTTTTTTGGGTTACCGCGCCAATTTGGGACTCCACCCCCTTTTGGGCTACTACCCCGATTTGGGTCACCGCCCCCCTTTTGGGACTCCACCCCCTTTCGGGATCTCCCCATGTCCGTTAAACCGGTCTTCTCAGACCACAGTTCACACCACGCAGTTTGTGTCTCTTACGATATCACACAAGTCTTTGTTGGCACCACCACAGCTCCTGCTATCCACACACACACAGCGGCTGGTGTCACTGCAGCTCCTGCTGCGCCATCTTCGTGGACCCACCGATCCACCGGAAGCTGCTTGTCCCCTTCGTAACCCCGCCGGGTTACCGGAAGCCGCTTGTCACCCTCGAAGATAAAAGAAACCACAAAAGCGCGCCCATAGGGCCTTACCAGTGCAGGTATAAAGGGTATAAAGAAATAATACAGGGTACTCACCCTTAATAGTTGTGTAAAGCCACAACTACTGTATCCGCTTAGTCACATGCAATAAAGCTGCAGCAGGATGGTGTAGACAGACAGCATCTGCTACCAATGCTCAAAGAGGAGATCTCAAAAAAGGAAAACACCAGGTCCCTGTGCTGCGAGACCTTCGTGACCCCACTGAGCCACAGCAAGCACCTTCAGGTTTTGCAGAGGAAAAAGAAAAAACACATGCTCGAAAAACTCCAAAAAACTCACGTATCCTGTCTGTGCGCTATTTAGGACATACCGTCTCCGCCTGAGACCATCCAACACACAGGGCACACCGGGTGCTATTCAGGGAGCCAACCCTCCTCCCAGGGTCTCCCAACACACCGGCCTCACCAGGTCCAAGGTCATATCACGTGTTCCAGGGATCCAATTCCTCTCCCAGAACCTCCCAACACTGATCCTCCAGGACCTTGCTCACTGATCCAGATCAGTACAACAACGAACACCTGTCCGTTACCTATGTCGGTCACACAGGTCCTCGGGTACCTCTTATCCGCAGAGGCACCCTAGCAATCACCAGTCTCTTTCACTGAGCTGCTGTCAGTATACGGCTTTCCTGGGACACCCACACAGTGCCCCCTAGCGGACACAGCGGTCACTGCACCACAATACATATGGCTTCTTTTAGCAACATGCCACAAATCTTCCAGATAAGACCTTCCCTTTAATGATTAAAGGCAATCTGTCAGCATTTTTTTTGCTATTTGATCAGACAGCAGCATGATGTAAAATGATATGATATCAACTGATTCCAGTGATGTGTCACTTACCTTGCTGGTTGTTGTAGATTTTAAAAAATCATTGTTTTATCAGCAGGAAATTATCACTAGAAAACTAGTTGTCTCATGCCACATAGTCCTCCTCCACCGTGTAAAATCCGCCACTACCACTGATAATGTAAGCAACATAATGTAGGCTCAGAGTCCTTGATTCCAGAGATGTGTCACTTATTTGGGCTGCTAGCTGTAGTGTTGATAAAATCAGTAGGAGATTATCACCAGAGGACTATTAAACCTGCTGCCATGTAGTTCATTTATGTACTCACTACTGATTGGCAGCTTTCTGCCTATGCACAGTGTACACCGAAAGCTACCAATCTGTGATGTGGATGTGGTTATGTAGAGCTCTGCTTTGAGAGAACTGCTGCAGTAGAGAAAACAAGGATTTTATCAAAACTGCACCAAGCAGACCAATAAGTAACATTGTTGTAATCAGGGTTTCTGACCCTACATAATGCTGCTCTCAGATTACATAGATAAACCTGGTGGCAGATTCACCTTTAGAGAAAAAAAAAATGTGAAAACAATACTTATGCACAATAGAATTCTGTAAATTTCTTGTTGTATTTTACAAAACCGATTTCTAAATAAACTGTTGGGAAATGTTGGCTTAATAGATTTTTCTCATTTATGGACCCAAATAGTGATGATCGAGCACTGAAATGCTCGCGCTCTTGGTATTCGAATTGAGCATGTCATTTGAGTTAAAAAAAAAATCTCTCTCCCCCCGAAGTTCTGTAGCTCGCGAAGAGTCCGGCTGACCAAGGAGTCCCAGCGCTCCCAGCAGAGGACTACCCGCATCAGTGGAGATCGCGGCTCAGAAGATTCAAATGAGCTTCTTACGGTGACCCTAGCACCACGCAATACTCCACACTGATCGACACTCGATCTAGCACCCCGACGCTCGCCCATCACTAGTCTTAAACTCTTAAAGAGGGCCGAGAGTCAAACAGGAGGAGATAGTGCTGAGTGGAGAATAGAGCTGGAGTGACAGAGGCTTAAGATCTAACAAGAACATTTACATATCATTTCAAACGCTGATTTCTCAGTAACGAAGGGAAGGACCGGCCATGTAAAGGTACTGCTGGATTTGTCTTTCAAAGATCTAAACGCAAAAAAAAAAATTTGGGGTGTAAAATCATGTAGACAGATTCCCTTTAATTAGGTTAGTGTCTATAATGCTCAAGAAGTATCATTTCTCCTTGCGGAGAATGACATGCTAAGCAATGTTCTAGTCCTCTTCCTCTCTGAAGAGATAATTTGCATATTTCCCAGAGGATCATTGCGGCTTTAAGTCTCATCATCTCGGCATGCTTAGCATGTCATTCTCAGCAAGGAGAAACGATTCTTCTTGGATATCGGTCTGACGCCTCTCACACAGCCAAACCAGATCTCACACTTTGCACTGATGAGGAGCAGTACCCCGAAACACCATGTCTGCAAATTGAGATTCTGGTTTTGGCTTTTATTCTAAGTCATTTAACAAGGCTTGGTAAAGGGTTGACATTGACTTTTCGTATTGCTACTTCCAATAGGTGGCACTAGAGTTCTAGTCCTCTTCCTCTCTGGAGACAATTTGCATATTTCCCAGAGGAGCATTGCGGCTTTAAGTCTCCTCATCTCGGCATGCTTAGCATGTCATTCTCCGCAAGGAGAAACAATACTTCTTGGATATCAGTCAGACGCCTCTCACACAGCCTAACCAGATCTCACACTTTACACTGACGAGGGGCAGTACCCCAAAACACAGTGTCTGCAAATTGAGATTCTGGTTTTGGCTTTTATCCTAAGCCATGTAACAATGCTCGTTAAAGGGTCGACATTGACTTTTAGGATTGCTACTTCCAATAGGTGGCACTAGAGATCTAGTCCTCATCCTCTCTGAAGAGACAATTTGTCTATAATACTAAAACACACACTGCTATAATTAATATTTCATCAGGACCAGAGGTTACAGCGGAGTTTAATTAAGAATTAAATGTGCGTCATCAGTACAGTGCGCTTGTGATTCTTCTCCACCTCTTGATTAGTCTGGAAAACGACAGAAACCTCCAGGAATGAGAGACATAAAGGTAATAAACTCATAAACAATAAAATAGAGAAAACTCCCAAAACTTATATAGTTTAACTCTGCACCGAAAACTATTTTTTTTTACACTTTTCCACAGATTTTCTACTTCTTGAAAAGCTTTGACAATCTCAAGAAACAATTTCATGCTTGGTCAGCTTAGAAGTCAGAATCTGATCTTAGTGAAAAATATCAACATCAAAACATACAGAAATGTCTTTCAGCAGCAAAAACGTGTGACATGAAAGAAGTCAATCACTTGTATCAGACCAGAAACTCCTGGGCTCCCGTGTTTCAGCAAACATTTAAAAAGTTTATATGTGAATGTAATGTCTATTGAGTGATGTGGGAACAACTGGTTCCGTGTTTTGTTGGGTATGTTGTATATTGAGATGGCAAAGAGAAAAAAATTCTTGGTTAAGAGGACTGAGAAATCAGCTGGTAGAGCCATCATCATTCCACCCGGTCAACCATATTCTGGATCTGCTGTTAGACCTCTATTTAGTGCAGAGAGATCATTGGTTTTCTGCTGCCCTAAATGACAAGGGTAACAGGCGTGATGATAAGGTATCATTGCAGCTCCGTGTAACATGACCAACATCTAGGGATACCTCTAACAAGTCAATGTCATGGGCCGTGTGATCTAATATTGCACCCAAGTCCTAGAACCCATTTGGGCAGGATGATAATCTGGAGTGAAGATCCCTAGAAAAGCTATTTTCACAATTATAAGCCGGTTTAATCAGGTCGGAAAACACCTGATAGATGAGCAAAATACTCGTTCGTCAGGTGAAAAGATTTTTTTAATAAACCATTTATGCAAATTGTCTTTTTAGAGAGGAACAAGAACTAAAACTCCACCTATTGGAATTAGCAATCCAAATCAATATCCAAGCCAATATCGACTAGTGATGTGTCATTCACGAACGATCCGACACAAAGAGCCGGCTCCCTGCTGTGAACGATGGGAGCCGGCACCCCAGTGAGAGCCACTAAAATCCTTGAATGGCTCTCACTGGGTGTAAAATCCCGGTGTTCGGCAGACGTAACTCCGCCCACCCAAACAAAACTCCACCTATTCAGCAATTTAATTGGTTCCTTAGCAAGTGGGTGGGGTTTATTCGGCAGGTGGGCGGCGTTTTAGATGCCTTTACAAGTATGCAATAGGGATCCATTTAGGGTCCAAAAAGAGCCGACTCTTTTTGGTGAGCGGAACCATGAGAGCCAGATCACCAAAAAGAGCCAGACTGCCCATCACTAATATCGACCCATTAAAAAGCCTTGCAATATGAATTAGAATAATAGCCAAACCAAAATCTCAATTTGCAGACAGTGTTTTAGGGTACTAACCCTCGCCAGTACAAAGTAAGAAATCTGAATTGTTTGGTGAGAGTCTAATACTGAGTTCTAAGGGGTGAGTTTTCTCCTTGTGGAGAGTGACATGCCAGGTCTGGCATGCTGGTATGAGGAGACTTAAGTGCCTTGCATGCTTCTCTGGGAATTTACTATGCAAATTGTGTTTTCAGAGAGAAAGAGGACGTGAGCTCTAGTGCCACCTATTTGAAAGAGCAATCCCAAAAGTCAATATGAACCCTTTAACGAGCATTGCAATATGACTTAGGACTTAAGCCGAGTAAACTAACAAATCATCAGTCTCGGCAGCACGTTGTTGCTTTATAAATAGATGATATTCTATGCATAATAAATGCATTTTCTGGTTTCAAAAAACACTTGTTCCTCGACTGCAGTTTGTTTAAAAAAGAAGCAACAACTGTTCTTTACTCACCTTCCCCAGGTCCAACTCTGAGTCTCCACCGCTGCTCCCCATGTCCGTTACTGTCTGCGTCACTCATGTTGACATGAGCTGTAGCCAATAACTGAGCTCAGTACTTCTGCCCGAGTAGGCGTCATGAGCCGTTCAGAGCCACTGACTGGCTGCAGTCAATGTGACGTCAGTGCTACAGACAACATTTGAAGCAGCAGCGGAGACATAGCGATGGACCAAGGGAGGGCGAGTTAACTGCCGTTTCTTTTTCTTAAGGAAAAACAAACCAAAACAAAGATTGTTCTGTGAGCATGAAAATTAGGTTGTTTGACAGAAGGTAAGGTTCTAATACGAGAGACAGACTAGGACCATCCCGATGGGCACACCTTGTGGGGGTGGGATGGCTTTTATGTTTCTTTGATCAAAATAGCATTAACTAAGAACCCTGTTATTTACATGGACTATTACTATTTACTTGCTGTATGGTATACGGTCATTTTGGGTTGGGGGGGGGGGTTGCAAGTGAAATGACCAGTGTGAACGAATTTATAGTCTGGCTCATTTCTTTCATTTTTCTGAATACAGCCTTAGTTCACTGGAACTTTTGATACTAGATCGGGGCAGTAAAGCTCATACCTTGAATGCTAGGCTTAGACTTAAAGTCCCAGGCTGATACAATAAAGCAGGGGCCAAGATTTATAGATTTGTGTTTGCCGCCCTCTAATACCCCCCCAAGCACTGAACTGGATTTACACAATGACATGTCTAATAAATCAATGGCCCCATTCACTAGGCAATACATGCCAACTTGTGACTCAACTCGTGATAATTAGTAGATTATCTACTATCTGCGTGAGTCTGAGTAGGGGTTTTAATATCATCTTATTCTCTTTTCTTAGCAGATAAATGAGAATAACCTCATCTATAAGATATATGAATGCTATGGTTTCACAATAGTCAAATCGTCCTATCTTCCAGAAGCAGACACAGACAGAAGAGGCCCCTGTGCAAAAACAATGTATGGGTCGTTTTCAGTCTAAAGCTCTTCACAAAGAACAATTCCCCCTGTTTTGGAAGTGGTAGTGGCCCCCTTACCCCTTGGACCCCTGTGCGGCTACATAGGTTGCACCAATGGTATGTCCACCTCTGCTCCCTTCCCACGACATTTTCTTCTAGTTGCCCACAAAATGCACATGTAGACATAAAAGGTGGCTCAAGGATCCTTACTATTAGAAAGCACTATGCCTAAAAATGTAGCAAGACGTTCATGTACTAGGTTTGATAAAAATTGTCAGCTCTCCCTAGACTTTAGGAAGGCTTTTAGTGAAAGATGGAGATCTGTTGGAATTTGACCAGATGGAAAGTTGGGACATAACCCGGGCACACACCATAGACTTCTGAAACCTCACATATATCATTTACCAGAGTAAAAATAAACCAAATACAATTGTTTATTATCCCTATAATATTATTTGAACCCATTAGTTTCTTAGGTTATACATGGATCTGAGGCCATAGGATATCTTCTATATTTGCTTAAAGGAGCCAATTCTAGTTGTATTAACGGGAGTCCTGTGCCTGATAGAGGGATGAGCAATTCACAAGATGCCGATGTATGAGGATAATCCAATGGATGAATAAATAAAGAAGAATGGACCTCACTGCACGTCCAGAAGAAGCAGTAGACTCAATTCTACTGGATTATTGTGATGATTTATTGCAGGGAAGGAAGGAAGGGAGGAAGGAGGGGAAAAAGGACAGAAGGAAGGGAGGAAGGAAGGAAGGAAGGGAGGAAGGAAGGAAGGGAGGAAGGAAAGAAGGGAAGAAGGGAGGAAGAAAGGGAGGAAAGGAGCAAGGGAGGAAGGAAGAAAGGAAGGGAGGAAGGGAGGAAGGAAAGAAGGGAGGAAGGAAAGAAGGGAGGAAGGAAGGAAGGAAGGAAGGGAGGGAGGAAGGAAGGAAGGAAGGAAGGAAGGAAGGGAGGAAGGAAGGAAGGAAGGAAGGAAGGGAGGAGGGAAGGAAGAGAAGAAGGGAGGAAAGGAGGAAGGAAGAAAGGAAGGAAGGAAGGAAAGAAGGGAGGAAGGAAGGAAAGAAGGGAGGAAGGAAAGGAGGAAGGAAGGAAGTGAGGGAGGAAGGAAGGAAGGAAGGAAGGAGGAAGGAAGGAGGGAGGAAGGAAGGAAGGAAGGGAGGAAGGAGGGAGGGAGGAAGGGAGGAAGGAAGAAAGGAAGGAAGGGACGAAGGAAGGAAGGAAGGAAGGAAGGAAGGGATGAAAGGAGGAAGGAAGGAAGGAAGGGAGGGAGGAAGGAAGGAAGGAGGGAGGGAGGAAGGAAGGGAAAAAGGACAGAAGGAAGGGAGGAAGGAAGGAAGGAAGGAAGGAAGGGAGGAAGGAAGGAAGGGAGGAAGGAAAGAAGGGAAGAAGGGAGGAAGAAAGGGAGGAAAGGAGGAAGGGAGGAAGGAAGAAAGGAAGGAAGGAAGGGAGGAAGGAAAGAAGGGAGGAAGGAAAGAAGCGAGGAAGGAAAGAAGCGAGGAAGGAAGGAAGGGAGGGAGATAGGAAGGAAGGAAGGAAGGGAGATAGGAAGGAAGGAAGGAAGGGAGGAGGGAAGGAAGAGAAGAAGGGAGGAAAGGAGGAAGGAAGAAAGGAAGGAAGGACGTAAAGAAGGGAGGAAGGAAAGGAGGAAGGAAGGAAGTGAGGGAGGAAGGAAGGAAGGAAGGAGGGAGGGAGGAAGGAAGGAAGGGAGGAAGGAAGGGAGGAAGGAGGGAGGGAGGAAGGAGGAAGGAAGGAAGGAAAGGAGGAAGGAAGGAAGGAAGGAAGGGAGGAAGGAAAGAAGGGAGGAAAGGAGGAAGGAAGGAAGGGAGGAAGGAAGAAAGGAAGGAAGGGACGAAGGAAGGAAGGAAGGAAGGGAGGGAGGAAGGAAGGAAGGAGGGAGGAAGGAAGGAAGGAAGGAAGGAAAGAAGGAAGGAAGGGAGGAAGGAAGGAAGGGAGGAGGAAGGAAGGAAGGAAGGAAGGAAGGAAGGGAGGAAGGAAGGAAGGAAGGAAGGAAGGGAGGAGGAAGGAAGGAAGGGAGGAAGGAAAGAAAGAAGGGAGGAAGGAAGGGAGGAAAGGAGGAAGGAAGGAAGGAAGGAAGGGAGGAAGGAAAGAAGGGAGGAAGGAAAGAAGGGAGGAAGGAAAGAAGGGAGGAAGGAAGGCAGGAAGGGAGGAAGGAAGGGAGGAAGGGAGGAAGGAAGGGAGGAAGGAAGGAAGGGAGGAAGGGAGGAAGGAAGGGAGGAAGGAAGGGAGGAAGGAAGGAAGGAAGGAAGGGAGGAAAGGAGGAAGGGAGGAAGGAATGGAGGAAGGGAGGAAGGAAGGGAGGAAGGAAAGAAGGGAGGAAGGAAAGAAGGGAGGAAGAATGGGAGGAAAGGAGGAAGGAAGGAAGGGAGCAAGGAAGGAAGGTAGGAAAAATGGAGACAGAAAAAGAAAAGATAAAAGGACAAAAAAATAAAAAGGAGGAAAGAAAGAGGGACAGAGGGAAGTAAAAAGAGGGAAGCAGGATGGAAGGTAGGAAAAAAGAGAAAAGAAAGAAATAAACATGAAAGGAAAGATGGAAAGAAAAAAGGAAAGAAAGGAATAAAAGAAGGAAGGGAAGGAAAGAAGGAATAGAATTTGTCATAATCAGTTGACGTGTATGGATTGCTATGACTATTTATTACATAATGGATGGAAGGAAGCAAAGATGAAAGGAAGTGATGATGGAAGGAATGAATATAAAATGTGATAATCCAATTCATGTGCTTGGATTACTATGATTATTCATTACATGCTATATGGAGAGAATGAAAGAAAGCAAGAGAAAGACAACAAGAGTGAGAGGGCTAAAAAATATATTCTATATGAATTGCGATAATAAATAAGTTAATTTGTAGAATTTATTCTACTTTACATGCTGATTATTTCAGTTATAACCAAATTTGACTAAAAACAAATATATAAGAGAGTTTATGCTTTAACTTTTCAGCCAAAATCTCCTTCTCTTCTACCAAGACGCACTTTATATAGCTGACATGTTTAAACTAGCAATTCATACTTGCTAGACTAAATATTTATTTCCTAAATTTTGTACAGTAGTACAAAAAAAACCCTGAAAAATGTATAATATTTTGCTCAGTTGACGGCAATGTTTTTGGCACACGACCTTGGAATTGTCACTAATTCCTGCTATATACCTTCTGTAAACAGAGTACGATCCATGGCGGGGACATTTGATGCTGGGATTACAGTTTGTGTGTGGTGATGCAGGGATGTGACACAAGTGCTGGAATCCCACACACTCCACTGCGGCTCAATATCCCGAGTGCAGCTGCTACGAATCCGGTTTGTCTTTAATGCTGCGATTCGGAAATCTTGTGTTAGGAGATTCTAAAGGAAAGGAAAGCTGCAAAGTTTGAGGAAAGACAGAAAATGAAGCGGGACTTTGGTCTAGGCTTCTAGGCTACAGTTTTTTTGTTGATAACATGATGATGCAAAGGATCAAGAATTGTGTCCACAGGGAGGGGCATAGTGAGTTGTGGAATGATGTATCATGTGGGCGACCGTAGCCGAGTTATAGAGAAGGTGAAATGTTCTCAGGGAGTGGGACCTCCATCACTCAGCTACTTCAGCTCATCCTTTGTAGTCCAAGCAGCTGGACATGGGAACTTCAAAATGAACAGCAGAGGCCTCCACCACCTAGCAGTCTCCATCACCTACAGCAGTGGTCCCCCTTTCTTACCTTGAAAGAAGGGAGAGGGTAGTGACCCACATCCAGTTCAACCATCTAACCTACCATAGTGTCCACCATTATTGGTATAATGACAGCCAAAGCTTCCCCACCCTTACAGGCAGTAAACTTACATCCAGAGCTTCCGACTTTACACTCACTCGGAATTCTTACATGATGCAATCCCATCAAAGTATCACATTCAACCTCATCATTCCCTTAACAATGTCATCCTAAGACCTGCTGACAATATTTATCAGCCCACATCTCCCCGCCAGGACATGCACATTCAGATCTGCTCTCTTGTGGTGGGTTATTCACATAAGTCACCATCTGGAGACCTTCTCTACTAATGCACCAACGTAGCAGCCAGCCATGAGCCAAACATCATGGGTCTGCAAGCCACATGTGGCTCCTGAGCTAAAGATTGGGCACCCTTGATCTACCGCCTCATTTCCTAGAAGCTCCCAATAACATGACATCAGAGTTTCGGCATTACCAACAAGTGACCTCTACCAACAAGTGGGCTCCACCACCCAGTCCCCTCCATCAGTTCTTATATGCTTAAACAAGCTGAAATATATTAATGAACCCGGTAAGGCAATCACATAAACGTTGTATAGTACAACTCTACTGGAACGGCCAGCCCATATCAGAGAGAAGATGCTATTTATTACAGATCTAATAATGGGCAAATACGTGTCTGGGACAACGTGAGCCTCAAAACCAATGCTGTGACTTGCATGTGATATGAATCATGCAACTTTTTTATTGCTGCTTTTCAATGGAAGCCTTTATGCATTGGACAGCAGTCATTGCAATGGCATGTGCCAATGCCAAGTCTGAAGATAAAGCGCAATTCTATTAGGAAAACTAAGTAGAGGACTGTGGATAAGATATAATTAAAAAATAAATATTTAGTTAGCGATAATAATAATAATAGAAAAATAAAAAAATACAATTTACCAATGCATTTGTAAAATTTTTTGCACACGGTGCGGATTCTGCTGAGGAATTTTCCGTGCAGATTTTGCAAAATCTGCAGGTAAAATGACATGCATTTTACCTGCAGTTTTAGGGCAGATTTAGTGCGGATTTCTACCGGAGGTTTTCACCTGCAGATTTCTATAATGAGCAGATGAAAAACTGCTGCAGAACTGCACAAAAGAAGTGACATGCTGCAGTTTTAAATCCGCACCAAATCTGCTCAGAAAAATCTGCAGCATGTGCACAGCATTTTTTGTTTTACATAGCCTTAAATGGTACTGTACATCACTTGCAGTTCTGCTGCAGTTCTGCAGGGCCAAATCTGCTGCAGAACTGCACAGAATCTGCACCGTGTGCACATAGCCTTATGCTGCATTTTATGCAATACCATAATATTGTATGGAGTATAAGTATCTACCTGCACATTCAGAGACATGTACTATATATATATATATATATATATATATATATATATAGTAGGATCATATATAAACCCATTTTATGGGTCACTACACATTGCTTCCATAATGTAAGAACAGCTGCATTTGAGGCTATGTGCACACGTTGCGTATTCTGCTGCGTTTCCGCAGCGTTTTTGGCCCTGTGGAAACGCAGCAGTTCAGCAGACATGGTACAGTACCATGTTAGCCTATGGCAATTCAAATCCACTGTGCTCACGCTGCGTTCTTTTCCGTGCGGTTTTGCTGCGGTTTACAAACCGCAGCATGTCAATTGTTTGTGCGGATTCCGCAGCGGTTTCACACCTTTAACATAGTAGAGGTGTGAAACCGCAGGGCAAAACCGCAGGAAAACCGCAGGTCACTTTACCTGCGGTTTTACCTGCAGATCCGCGCGGAAAAACCCGCAGGTGAATCTGCAGCGTGTGCACATAGCCTTATGCATCGTCCATTTCTCTGTCCCCTATAGACCTGGCCATTTGACCAAATGATTATGGCCAGTGGGTATTGACTGGTCGGTCACTCTAAATCAAGACGCCCATTGTGACCCCTGCGATTCTCTAATATCTCGCCATACTTTGCATTTTCTTTGCGGTCCTGTTGACATCTGCAGTTATTGACATTAGATTGGCATCTGTTAATGATATGACCCCATGAAGCACTTCTGTCACTATATACAGTTGTGGCCAAAAGTATTGACACCTCTTCATTTAATTTGTCTTAAATGTAAAAACACAAAGAATTGTCCTAAAGTCAAATTGGATATAATTCCACACCAAACATAAAAAAGAGGGTAGACAAAAGTATTGGCACTGTTCGAAAAATCATGTGATGCTTCTCTAATTTGTGTAATTAACAGCACCTGTAACTTACCTGTGGCACCTAACAGGTGTTGGCAATAAGTAAATCACACTTGCAGCCAGTTGACATGGATTAAAGTTGACTCAACCTCTGTCCTGTGTCCTTGTGTGTACCACATTGAGCAAGGAGAAAAGAAAGAAGAACAAAGAACTGTCTGAGGACTTGAGAAACCAAATTGTGAGGAAGCATGAGCAATCTCAAGGCTACAAGTCCATCTCCAAAGACCAGAATGTTCCTGTGTCTACCGTGCACAGTGTCATCAAGAAGTTTAAAGCCCATGGCACTGTGGCTAACCTCCCTAGATGTGGACGGAAAAGAAAAATTGACAAGAGATTTCAACGCAAGATTGTGCGGATGTTGGATAAAGAATCTCGATTAACATCCAAACAAGTTCAAACTGCCCTGCAGTCCGTGGGTGCAACAGTGTCAACCTGTACTATCCGTCGGCATCTGAATGAAAAGGGACTGTATGGTAGGAGACCCAGGAAGACCCCACTTCTTACCCCGAGACATAAAAAAGCCAGGTTGGAGTTTGCCAAAACTTACCTGAAAAAGCCCAAAACGTTTTGGAAGAATGTTCTCTGGTCAGATGAGACAAAAGTAGAGCTTTTTGGGCACAGGCATCAACATAGAGTTTACAGGAGAAAAAAAGGCATTCAAAGAAAAGAACACGGTCCCTACAGTCAAACATGGCGGAGGTTCCCTGATGTTTTGGGGTTGCTTTGCTGCCTCTGGTGCTGGACTGCTTGACCGTGTGTATGGCATTATGAAGTCTGAAGACTACCAACAAATTTTACAGCATAATGAAGGGCCCAGTGTGAGAAAGCTGGGTCTCCCTCAGAGGTCATGGGTCTTCCAGCAGGACAATGACTCAAAACACACTTCAAAAAGCACTAGAAAATGGTTTGAGAGAAAGCACTGGAGACTTCTAAGGTGGCCAGCAATGAGTCCAGACCTGAATTTCATAGAACACCTGTGGAGAGATCTAAAAATGGCAGTTTGGAGAAGGCACCCTTCAAATATCAGGGACCTGGAGCAGTTTGCCAAAGAAGAATGTTCTAAAATTCCAGCAGAGCATTGTAAGAAACTCATTGATGGTTACCGGAAGCGGTTGGTCGCAGTTATTTTGGCTAAAGGTTGTGCAACCAAGTATTAGGCTGAGGGTGCCAATACTTTTGTCTGGCCCATTTTTGGAGTTTTGTGTGAAATGATCAATGTTTTGCTTTTTGCTTCATTCTCTTTTGTGTTTTTTCATTTGAGACAAATTAAATGAAGATAAATATACCAAAGAATTTGTGTTTGCAATCATTTTCAGGAAGAAACTGAGTATTATCTGACAGAATTGCAGGGTGTAAATACTTTTGGCCACAACTGTATAAAACATGATGGGGTCCAAATGGGATCGGGGAGATTTACAATCTGAAAATGTATGAAACATTTACATTTCCTATTTAACCTCAAAATTTCCTATAATAATAATTAATTATTATTATTATTATTATTATTATTATTATTATTATTAAAAAAGCTCTACACTTAGAATGCAAAGCGGAGACCCCCTAACTATTGCCCCTTTTGACTATGATATTATCCATGCCAGCAAATTAAATCACAGGCAATGGAGTAAATGCTATTTGATCTCCACCATTTCTCCACAGATCATCTCGTATTTATGTCATGGTGCTGACTCTTATTATGAGTTTATGGTTTGGCGTTATTATTATATTGGAACTATATGGCTATATTTTGTTCAGCAATAAATGGGGACATTAAGGAATAATTTTGTGAAGCTTAATACGGCAGAGCTAAACATTATTTACATCCTTCCTTAACATCCTAGGACACGCCTATATTTTTGGTGAGTGGACTGGAAAGTATGTTGTAGGAGGAACGGTTAAAGGAACTGGGAATCTTCAGCTTGCAAAATAGAAGGCTAAGAGGACACTTAATAGCGGTCTACAAATATCTGAAGGGATGTCATGGTGTAGAGGGATCATCCTGAGGCCGGGGTCACTCTTGCGAGAAACTGGCATGAGTATCGCGCCTCAGTACCCAGCACTGCCACCGGCACTCGGACCGGAGTGAGCGGCTGCATAGAAATACATGCAGCTGCACAATCCGGTCTCGAGTGCTGGCGGCAGTACCGGATATTGAGATGCGAGACTCGTGCAAGTTTATCGCACGTGTGACCCCTTATTCTCATTTGCACATGGAAACACGAGAAGCAATGGCATGAAACTGAAAGGAAGAAGATAAAGATTAGATAGTAGAAAAAGCTTTTTGACAGTGAGGGTGATAAACAAGTGGGACAGGCTGCCATGAGAGATGGTGAGTTCTCCTTCAATGGACAGCTGGACAGACATCTGTCTGAGATGGTTTAGTGAATCCTGCATTGACCAGGGGGTTGGACACGATGACCCTGGAGGTCTCTTCCAACTCTAACGTTCTATGATTCTACTAAAATGTGTCCATAATACTAGCCAAGATACATCATATACTACCTAGCCTATATGAAGAAATCATCACCATTCACAGGCTTGAGCATTCCGGTGATCAGCTTGCTTGGTTAAAAGGAATTTAAAGGGTTACTATAAAAAAAAATAATAATGCATCACCTATCTTTAAGATACAGCATAACTTTCTGATCACAAGGGTTCTGACTGCTGTGACCGCCAATGATCCTGACAACTGGAGCAGACACGCACATGCGTAGTCTCGGATCACTATTTGTTTATGAGAGTGTTGACTACTAAAGCCCTGATGTCAGGATCAATAGGGGTCTCAGAAGTCGGACCCTCAGTGATCATCACGTTATCACCTATCTGGTGCTTAGGGGAGGGGATAACCTTTTTTTTTTGAGAAGAGGAATAACTCTTGACATGCTACTGTAGTGTCCTCCAATTGCAGAATGCAGGTTGCCACACAACTGGATAACATGATTGATGGTCTATTAGTGACTCTTCAGCACATTGCGGTATTATATGGCCTGTGCTGCTCTTTTCATGCTCCTTTTTATTTCTCCGGCAGACTGTGTACTGTGCTGGACTTTTCTGGAATAATTTTATCTGTATTTGGCCTCATGCAGACTTACATCGTTTTTTTTATTTTTGCCCACGACGGTACAGTTCGATTTTCATCATTGTGATGGACTTGACTTTGGTTCCTTTTTGATCCATTTTTACTTACATTGTGCCATTTGTTTTTACTTGTCAGTAGTGATGAGTGAGTATACTCATTACTCAGGTGTCCTCCGAGTATTTTGGCGTGCTCGGAGATTTAGTTTTTGCCGAAGCAGCTGAATGATTTGCAGCTGCTAGACAGCCTGAATACATGTGGGGATTCCCTAACAAGCATGCAATCCCCAAATATATTCAGGCTGTCTAGCAGCTGCAAATCATGCAGCTGCATCGAAAAAACTAAATCTCTGAGCATGCCAAAATACTCTAAGAACACCCGAGCATGCTCGGGAAAACCCGAGCAATGAGTATACTCGCTCATCACTACTTGTCAGCAAAATAAAAAAATTTGGTTTTCCTACCAATTAATGGTTAAAAGAAAAAAGAGCAACAATTAGGCCGGTTTCACATTTGCGCTTCAGGGCCTTTTGACGGTGCGCCCAGCAGCACCAAACGCAACCTGTTGCAATTTGGTTGCGCTCGGCGCACCGTCAAAAGGACGCAGGCGCCGCCAAACGCATACTGCGCACGGCCTGCGTCCTCAGTGATAAAGATAGGGGACGCGTGACACCTGCAGCGTCATGCGCCGGAGGCGGAGCTACCGGCGGAGGTGAGGCAGGGGGCGGGGCTTAGCGGCGGCCGTGCGCAGGCCGTCGCTGCGCCCTGAAGCGCAAATGTCAAACCGGCCTTAGATGAATCGAAGAGGCATCCACATGCTGTCCACCTTTTCCACTGAGCCATTCATTTGAATGGGCGAATTTGATCTTACAACAAAAACGGACATCTCTCCTTTTTTTGGGGATGATTGGTCAGGAAAAATAATGGACACATGTTCTGCAAAAAACACACAGAACCCATAAGTAAAAATTGGATGCCTGAATTACGAGTCTGTTTTCTCCAATTTTGAGCCTTTGGTACTAATGACTAGTTTTCTAGTTATAGTTTTACGTTCCAAGATTTTTTTTTACTGACATTGGCCGAACTGGAATTAATATGTAACGCGAGGGACAGTCATATTAAGAAGGAACAGAAGTTGATTAGTTTCCATACATTACACCCACAGTAATTACACTTGGTATGAATTAATAATGCGGCATTCTTAATATTCAGGAGCCGTGATGAAGATATAAATATGCAGGATATAGGCAGCGGCTGCGGATTTATCACATCTCCACCAGTCACTGCGACCATTACAACTTCTGGAAATAGAGACACGACTGTGCGCTAAATGTGATGGAATGTTTAATGGACGGTCACTATGGCGACCACAATATTTTGTCTCCCACAGATGTTTTCTGCGCCATGCGGGACGGAACATAAACAGTCTCCCCTGGATTTCCTCCCTCGGCTCTGGTGGTCTGGGTCAATTTACATAAATTATATTACTTCATAAAGAACAGCTATAAATTCAGATCATTTGCATACTGTACAAAGAGCAGAAACAAAAATGTGCAATAAACGAGAGAACAATGCCGACTTTTTATTTCATTTCAAGACATTTCTGCATTATTCTGACATAAAGAAAGGCTATGACCTATACATAGGTATAAAATGTAATACACAAATATGAGCTGTACATATGCTGTGTATATGGTATATATGGGATGTAATACACAGGTGTGAAGAACTGTACCATAAAGCCTCGTTTTCTGTCACTTGTTCATTGGGGTTCATGCAGCTCCCCACTTTCATCAACGTGACATTCTGCCCCTCCTTGGGATACGTAATAACGGCTTGGCACAGTTTTACACAGACACACCCTGGTCATTCGGCCACAGGGAGGCACGGGGAGTAAGAGAAGGTGGCCCAAGACTGCTGGCATAGTACAACACTCGCTCACAATCCTGACAAGCTGACAGACCCCTTTCACTAGCACCAGTGAAACAAAGTTTTGCCAGCCTGGTAGGAATTCAACCAGTTCCTAGTAAGAAATAAGCCTGGTCCGTAAATGGAATTATATCGGGCCGGAAACCAGCCCCGGTTGCATGTAGCATTAAACCGAGAATAATAACTTGTGGATTTGTGGATCGAGATAAAAGAGCAGCCGGGGTTAAATTATATATTTAATCTCCTTAAGGGCACAATATGCAATACACTATATAAACGATTGTTACACTTATACAATGGTCAGATATGGAAATATACAGTGGGTGCGGAAAGTATTCAGACCCCTTTAATTTTTTCACTCTTTGTTTCATTCCAGCCTTTTGGTAAATTCAAAAAAGTTCATTTTATTTCTCATTAATGTACACTCTGCACTCCATCTTGACTGGAAAAAAAACAGAAAGATAGACATTTTTGCAAATTTATTAAAAAAGAAAAACTGAAATATCAAATGGTTATTGTTAGGAACGGCGGAACGCACTAAATAAAAATAATAATAAAGTGCGTTCGCCGCTCGGGGTCCACCGTGCAGTTGGTGTTACAACCGCTGCTGAGTAATGGCAGACGAGCAATATGGCGATATAATGCGCTCGGGTTCAACTTCACCCAAAGTGCGCAGAGCGGGCTCTGTTCACACACAGAGGCATCGCAACAAAAACATACAAAAGGCTGAGCCTGTTAGAGTCACAGGCCTCAGGTAAATGCAAACACGGTATAAGGTCACAGGAGCAGGAAATAAGACATAGGGGCTGCGTCTGACTAGACCTACCGTGTGTGCGGCGTCGCTACTGCGAACGCCAAGAAGGGCTGCAACTGCAGCGAGGCGCAGGACACTGCCGCTGGATGACACAGCTACAAAGCAGGCGCTATGTCGGACACTAGCGCAGAGGTGCGGTGTGCACAGTGGCCTAAGGCTTGCCACAGACTGGTGCAGACTACTGAACTAATTCCCTAACCACATACATGCGTAACATCAGAGGGAAGGGGTTTCATAATAAGTCAGTCACCAGAATCATACATCCGTCACCATTCACACATAACAGTATAGTCTATAATAGTGCATGGCGGAATGGCCATGCGTGCTTTTTATAGCCGTACGGGACCTTCCAGATCTCTGAGATGGACCAATGATATCTGGAACAGGACCTGGGCACATGTCTCACAGAGCGACTTAGTCTCTGGAGCGGTCTGCTGCAAAGTAATCTGCTCTGCAGTAGAAAGACAGCAGGAGACCGCAGAATGTGAGGCTCTGGATTCCTGCAGAGCAGACGCAGAAACCTGACGCCTAACAGTTATAAGTATTCAGACCTTTTGCTCAATATTGAGTAGAAGCACCCTTTTGAGCTAATACAGCCATGAGCCTTCTTGGGAATGATGCAACAAGTTTTTCACACCTGGATTTGGGGATCCTCTGCCATTTTTCCTTGAAGATCCTCTCGGGTTCCGTCAGGTTGGATGATGAACGTTGGTGGCCAGTCATTTTCAGGTCTCTCCAGGGATGCTCAATTGGGTTCAGGTCAGGGCTCTGGCTGGGCCAGCCAAGAGTGGTCACAGAGTTGTTCTGAAGCCACTCCTTTGTTATTTCAGCTGTATGCTTAGGGTCATTGTGTTGTTGGAAGGTGAACCTTCGGCCAAGTCTGAGGTCAAGAGCACTCTGGAAGAGGTTTTCATCCAGAATATCTCTGTACTTGGCCGCATTCATGTTTCCTTCAATTGCAACCAGTCTTCCTGTCCCTGCAGCTGAAAAACACCCCATAGCATGATGCAGCCACCTCCATGTTTCACTGTTGGGATTGTTTTGGGCAGGTTATAGGGAAGGTGACCAGAGTGACGGACTTGTCTGTAGGGAGAAGGGACGGTTTGTGCACTGTAGACGGATGTTTGTAATGACAGAAGGGAAACAGCTGGGGAAAATGGAAAAGGAGTGCAGTACCTTAGTTTGACCAAAAGATGGCAGGGGGGAGCGTAGTTCAGGATTTGACAGCAGCTTATGGCTTTAGAAACCGCTTAGTCATGGGGGGCGAGGAGACAGGAACCCAGAATTGGATTTCCCGAGCAGGGAGATAAATAGGACAGGAGAGGGTTCCAGAGGGTTCCAGTCCCGGGAGGAGCTGAGGAGAAGAGACAGTGAAGGAGAATGAACAGTAGAGTAGAGCTTGACCAGGGGACTGAGGAGAAAAGAAGTCAGGAGGGTGGCCCCGAAACGAAGAACCACAGAACAGACGAGGCCCCGGGGGTACAAAACTGATGACGACCTCGGACTGGTGAAGCGCTGGTGGTAGATAGGCCTAGGGCAGCCCCAGTGAAAGAGCCACGAGGAACGTCACTACGACAGAAGGAAGGTGCAGGTACCCGGGCCTGAATACGGAGAGCTGTGGAAGTGCTGCTGTGTATTGCTACGGTCGTCAGGTGGATGGCCAATAAACTCGGACCTGTTGTACCCGAAAATCTGCCTCCGTCTCGTCTCTGTGTCGTCTGTGCGTGGTAAGCACTGGACCACCCCCCAATCTGGCCCTTACTACAAGGTGATGAGCAGTGTCTGGTTTTATCCACACATACCGCTTAGAATTATCAACAAAAAGTTCTATCTTCATCTCATCAGACCAGAGAATCTTATTTCTCATAGTCTGGGAGTTCTTCATGTGTTTTTTAGCAAACTCTATACAGGCTTTCATGCCTTGCACTTACAAGAGGCTTCCATCGGGCCACTCTGCCACGAAGGCCTGACTGGTGGAGGGCTGCAGTGATAGTTGACTTTGTGGAACTTTCTCCCATTTCCCTACTGCATCTGTAGATCTTAACCACAGTGATCTTGGGGTTCTTGTTTACCTCTCTCACCAAGGCTCTTCTCCCACGATTGCTCAGATTGGCTGGATGGCCAGGTCTAGGAATACTTCTTGTAGTCCCAATCTTCTTCCATTTAAAGATTATGGAGGCCACTGTGCTCTTATGAACCTTGAGTACTGCAGAAATTCTTTTGTAACCTTGGGCAGATCTGTGCCTTGCCACAATTCTGTCTCTGAACTCCTTGGCCAGTTCCTTTGACCTCATGATTCTCATTTGGTGTGACATGCACTGTGAGGTCTTATGTAGACATGAGTGTGCCTTTACAAATCAAGTCCTATTTGTTTAATTAAACAGAGCTGGACTCCAATGAAGGATTAGAACCATCTCAAGGAGGATCACAAGGAAATGGACAGCATGCGACTTAAATATGAGTGTATGAGCAAAGGGTCTGAATACTTATGACCATGTGATATTTCAGTTTTTCTTTTTTAATACATTTGCAAAAATTTCTACATTTCTGTTTTTTTCAGTCAAGATGGGGAGCAGAGTGTACATTAATGAGAGAAAAATGAACTTTTTGAATTTACCAAATGGCTGCAATGAAACAGAGTGAAAAATTTAAAGGGGTCTGAATACTTTCCATACCCACTGTAGGTGGTAGTACAAAAAGTGTAAGCAGATGATACAAAGGTCAGTTACCGACTTGATGTTAGGCTTTAATGCTGTCATGTGAGGTGTGGGGTACCAGCTGTTTCCAGTTTCTTCCAATACAATACACAGAGTGACTCCCTTAGAAGTGAATCAAGTGACACAGCCTTAACTCCCTTTCCTGCCCCGGGATGATCCTAGTTTCCCTCCCTTTGGCTCTAGTAGCTGAAACACCAAAACCTATGATGGATCAGAACTTCTCAACAGAAGGTCATAGGGATGCGGTTTGGGTGCATCAAATCTGGCTGGGCCCCCGTTACGCTTGGAGACCAAACACAGCTTTGCTATCTGGCTTCTACTACCAGGGCCAGACAAATCTCTTGGCACCCTCAACTTAATATTTGGTTGCACACCCTTTGGAATAAATAATGGCAATCACTCTCTATAGCCATAAACAAGCTTCTTACACCTTTCAAGTGGAATTTTGGACCAGTATTCAATTGCAAACTTCTCCAGGTCTCTCATATTTGAAGAGTGATTTCTCCGAACATTAATTTTAAGATCTCTTCACAGGTGTACAATGGGATTTAGATCTGGACTCCATCCAAGGACAGAGTCACACTATCGTACAATATGGGCGAGTCATATGCGATAAAACAACACATAGCACTTGGCTGAGTGTTACTCTATGGGGCAGATCCCATCTGTGATTATTTTCTAATGCCGTATTGGTATATATAGGATGCAATATACAGGTGTGAGCTGTATACATACTGTATATATAGTACATATGCTGTACCACAGGTATGAGCTGTATATATGCTCTTTATATAGTATATATAGGATGCAATACACAGGTTTGAGATGTATATATGTTCAATATATACTATATATAGGATGTAATACACAGGTATGAGCTGTATATAGTATATATAGGATGTAATAGACAGGTATGAGCTGTACATATGCTCTAGATATAGTGTATATAGGATGTAATACACAGATGTGAGCTGTATATAGTATATATAGGATGTAATACACAGGTATGAGCTGTATATATACTCTTTATATATTAGATATAGGATGTAATACACAGTTGTGAGCTGTATATGTGCTTTATATATAGTATGTAATACACAGGTGTGAGCTGTATATATGCTCTTTATATAGTATATATAGGATGTAATACACAGGTGTGAGCTGTACATATGCTCTATATATAGTATATATAGGATGTAATACACAGGTGTGAGCTGTATATGTGCTCTATATATAGTATGTAATACACTGGTGTGAGCTGTATATATGCTCTTTATATAGTATATATAGGATGTAATATACAGGTGTGAGCTGTATACATACTGTATATATAGTATATATGCTGTACCACAGGTATGAGATGTATATATGCTCTTTATATAGTATATATAGGATGTAATAGACAGGTATGAGCTGTATATATGCTCTAGATATAGTGTATATAGGATGTAATACACAGATGTGAGCTGTATATAGTATATATAGGATGTAATACACAGGTATGAGCTGTATATAAACTCTTTATATATTAGATATAGGATGTAATACACAGGTGTGAGCTGTATATATGCTCTTTATATAGTATATATAGGATGTAATACACAGGTGTGAGCTGTACATATGCTCTATATATAGTATATATGATGTAATACACAGGTGTGAGCTGTATATGTGCTCTATATATAGTATGTAATACACTGGTGTGAGCTGTATATATGCTCTTTATATAGTATATATAGGATGTAGTATACAGGTGTGAGCTGTATACATACTGTATATATGGTATAAATGCTGTACCACAGGTATGAGATGTATATATGCTCTTTATATAGTATATATAGGATGTAATACACAGGTATGAGCTGTATATAGCATATATAGGATGTAATACACAGCTGTGAGCAGTATATAGTATATATAGGATGTAATACACAGGTATGAGCTGTATATATGCTCTAGATATAGTGTATATAGGATGTAATACACAGATGTGAGCTGTATATAGTATATATAGGATGTAATACACAGGTATGAGCTGTATATAAACTCTTTATATATTAGATATAGGATGTAATACACAGGTGTGAGCTGTATATATGCTCTTTATATAGTATATATAGGATGTAATACACAGGTGTGAGCTGTACATATGCTCTATATATAGTATATATGATGTAATACACAGGTGTGAGCTGTATATGTGCTCTATATATAGTATGTAATACACAGGTGTGAGCTGTATATATGCTCTTTATATAGTATATATAGGATGTAATATACAGGTGTGAGCTGTATACATACTGTATATATAGTATATATGCTGTACCACAGGTATGAGATGTATATATGCTCTTTATATAGTATATATAGGATGTAATACACAGGTATGAGCTGTATATAGTATATATAGGATGTAATACACAGATGTGAGCTGTATATAGTATATATAGGATGTACTACACAGGTATGAGCTGTATATAAACTCTTTATATATTAGATATAGGATGTAATACACAGGTGTGAGCTGTATATATGCTCTTTATATAGTATATATAGGATGTAATACACAGGTGTGAGCTGTACATATGCTCTATATATAGTATATATAGGATGTAATACACAGGTGTGAGCTGTATATGTGCTCTATATATAGTATGTAATACACAGGTGTGAGCTGTATATATGCTCTTTATATAGTATATATAGGATGTAATACACAGGTGTGAGCTGTACATATGCTCTATATATAGTATATATAGGATGGAATAGACAGGCATGAGCTGCATAAGGTTCAGAGGACTGACGAGCCCCCGTAGAAGCCTGGACAGGATGGTGCATTGATGTGTGGCTGTATGAGGACTAGTAATATGACAGAGATGGAGCTTTTGGGTCTGTAGTAGAGCTGTTTGGTAAGAGGGGACTGGCACATGTGCCAAGGATCAGACATTGTGACCCCACAGACACAGTAACTGTACATACAAGACAGATAAGGAATCCTCCATAGTAGATTTATGTCTTGGTTCATTCTCAGGACACCTTTCTATTTCCCGCTGTGCTGGAGACATTCATCCACATGTCATCACCCTACACAAACACAGCACCATTATATATTCACTACATGAATAAATAAAAACAGAAAACCTTGAGAAGTTTCTTAAATATTTGATAAGGGAATCTTCTTCTAGCCATAAAGATGGATGATAATTCTTCCCAAAGCTGTGAGGAGTGGGAAGGGGCAGCCATGATGACAGACAGATATCGCTAATGCAATTACTGTATTGACTAAATTGTGGCTTCCCACTCACTGCAAACCCACTCATGATTCCACATCGGATTCCCGAGCCTCCATTTAGGTTACAGCCTTTGCCAATCATAACTGTCATGTTTTCCTCGAAGAGTCACATTTTTTTTGCAGTGTGGGTGGATATAAATTAGCATCTGACAAAGATATTGAAAACTTGTTTAATGGGGGCGTCTCATCCTATTACACTGATACAACTGCAAAATGCTTGTAAATACAAGTAATATTGCAATTTACCTATCATTAAAAATACTCTTTGTTCTCCAGGATAATGAGATTTTTCATTTTATTGTTTACTGCTCATTGTCTAGGCTACTGACCACCTCTACAGTCTACCAGCGCTGCCTGTTCTCCTAGACAAGGAGGGCAGTGATTGCAAACTCCTTTCCCAATTGAGCTTGCAAGTGTGGTGGCCCTGCACTCCTCCGGTGTTCCAGAGCCAATTGTTTCAGATGATCTGCTGTGAGAAGTGTTAAAGGAAATCCATCAGCAGGTTTTTGTCATGTAATCTGAGAGCAGCATGATGTAGTGAGAGAGACTCTGATTCTGGTGATGTGTCATTTACTGGGCTGTGTGCTGCTGTTTCAATAAAATCAATGCTTTATCAGCAGGATATCATCACTAAAGGATTAGGTGTCTCATACCATGAAGTCCTCCTGCTCGGTATAATCCCATCCTCACTACTGATTAGCAGCAATTTGTACAGAGTATACAGTAAACTGTCAATCACTGGTGTGGGTGAGGTTAAGCAGCCAATCACTGGTGTGGGTGAGGTTAAGCAGCCAATCAGTGCTCTGGGCGGAGTTATACAGGGCTTCGCATTCTGAGCTCTGCTAAATCTGTAGCAGAGAAAACAGGGATTGGATTAAAATGACAGCATGCAGAGCAGTAAGTGTCACATCAGGCTCTCTGCCTCTACGTCAGGCTGCTCTCAAATTGCATAGCGCACCATAGCTTTTGTTTTATACATTTATTGATTCTATGAGAGGTGGCTACTCCTCTGCAGCACACTCCATTCACTTACGTATAAAAGAGTTCTAAAAGTTGCCAAGGATGTAGGATCCTGTGGAAATGTCCAAGATGGAACAACTCCCTCTTACCAGATGTATATGATCGGCATGTTTTCTGCCTGCTCATATGATATATTATGTGACTGTACAGAACCAAGAAATGTTTGTTTTCTTCCAACCCTCTTATCACTTTTGGGGGGGCCAATGAGAAGATGCAATGACAATCAGTAGCACAACTTTATGAAGAGGCTACTCTGATGTCACCAAGTTGATATGGTCTAGTCCCTAAGTCCCATAAAGATCTGATCCTGATTTTGATGGGTAAATCATGTGTCTCAGATCCAATCATAACTGATCCTTTTCTTACCATCATGTTATCCTGATCTAATTCTTCTAATTCTGCTCCACTTTTTCACTTGACACTGAAAAGTCAATCACGGAATCTTATTCCCTGAAATGCGGCAGCTCCGACTTCATTCATTACGTTTGCTTTTTCTTATGCTCCATACATGATAAACCTCTGACACTGCACTTTGCATATTAATGCCCCATAATATGTTTATTTAGATCTTTTTCAGACGCAAGTTTAACATGACAAAAAAGAAGTGCTACCCAGAAAGGAATATTATTGCTCAAAGGGTGTGAAATGAGAGCCACCTGCTACCTGCTTTATCCTGGATTTGTAGTGCTGGAAGGCAGAAGAAAAAGTTGCAATTTTCTGCATCTTCATTATCTCTCCAGGGAGGTCTCACCGTAAAGGAGGTTAAGGTCTCCTCTCCGGTATCATCGCTGTGCGAAACTGTCATTTTTAAGGAAGAATAAAACTTTGACGACTGGAACCTAAAAGTGTTCCCGGAAAGCCTAAGGCTGGCATTCCATTATTGCAATCATAGTTCTATTCACTGGTACCGGAAAAATACAAGATTGCAATATAAGTCTATGTGGGGAATATATCAGGTCCTCTGTGCTGGTGGCAGGAGAACGTATGGCGCCTACATTCAGATATATGAATGTGTGACATCTAGAGTTGAGCAAAAAAATTCCTGCAGATCTAGTTCGTTCAGTCTGGTCCTCCATGGCCACCGGACAAGGGCAATCTTCACTTTGTGTCTGGTATCATGGTATCATTCTCATGGAATCCTGGAAGACCTTATTAGGTCTTGTGATGTTAGAACATCATGGTTCAATGCATATAGTGACATTGCAGATCTACTAAGCACATGAGCACCCAGGATGCCAGGCCAAGGAGGACTGGAGCAGAAATAAAGACTACCTTGGTCTGGATGCCACGGAGGACTGGACTGCGTGATGGACCAGGGCAACACAAATCTTGGCATATGCAGAAGAGATGATGCCCGATTGCAAAAATTGAACTAGGCCGCCCATTATGATTTCATTTTTTGACATTCAGATGAAAAGGACCTATTGTATCTTTTTCCCGCAACTTGCTTCTCTGAACCAATAAGACAAATTTCCACCCAAATTCTCTCAAACTAGCAGACAAGAGAGGTTGGGATCAACCACAACTGGGCCTAAAATCACCAAGCGCCCTCTTCACATCATATTGGCTGACTTTAGTAAGTCCACTAAAGTAAGCTATCCCAATTTCTTGAAAAGGCTGCAGATGGAGCTGAAACATTGCCACCATGGGTGAATAAAGAGACACTTCTGATTCTTTGCACTACCTACGTATGCGTATCTTCAGTTTTGGACATGGACTTCTGCTATGGATCAAGGTCGTGTACTAAGAGTGGAAGATCACAAAACTAAACATCTACCCCTTCACTATGATCAAGTCCTCAAAAAACAGCAGTGGATGACCAACCACCCTACCTCACGTAAAGCTGCAAATCTTGAAGCACAGACCGGAGCACTCACTGAAGGTTTGTGAATGGGCACAAAGGAGCAGTATGAATTCTTTACATCAGGTTCCCTCATGTCCAAAGCCCCAAAGAAATTACATGGTATGTAAACATTTACACTTCAGATCCATAGATGATTAATATGATGATGATGGCTATGATGATGATGATGACTATGATGATGATGATAGATATGATAATGATGATGATGATGGATATGATGATGATGATGGGTATGATAATGATGATGATGGATATGATGATAATGGATATGATGATGAAATCTGGACATACTTTTACGGACTGTCCTCTATTTTTTTTCAAAATTTTGTCTTGGTTGGAAGTTGGGACATCTCAACCAGGAGCGTTTGCAGTCTGATACTTTCCGTGTACAGCACTGCAACCTATGTTAGCAGGATATAAATTTTAGGTAACAAAGAATCTCTGAGGCTGCCGATCCTGTTAGTATTACTAGACCAACAAACCACTTCTAAGAACTCATTTTGATATGCAGTAATGCCTAGCGACACAGTGCGATTAATAATATATTCTATTTCTACATTCTTTACTTTCTCCTTTCTCAGGTTTCAGGGTCTGGACAAGTCTTTTATTGACCTTCTCTTTTCACTGCTTCACAGCAATGCTAAAACCATGAAGATATTATAGGGCAAGTATGCAATAAATAGGGGAGGTAGAAATTCTTGGGATTACTTTTAGTCGGCTGGACAGAACTGATTATAACAGATTAATGTAGGATTTCAAGGTTATTTCATCCTGTTTAATTGGCACAGACCATTTAGCACCAGGTAATAAGTCCTCACGGCCCCCAACATGTAATGTTTTCAGGGCTTCCTTAGTATAGCACAGGTAGGGGAAGTATCATCAAGGCATCAGGAATTCTCCCACCTGTGCAATACCATGAAAATCCTGAAAACATGATATACGGTGGGTCGTGAGGACTTGAGATGGAAAATACTGCTCAAAATCCTCTACTCAAACTATGCTAGGAAATATCATTCTCTACATGACCTCTGTCCTATCCCAAGGGAGGATTACAGTGCCCCGTACTAAGGATCGATGGAGGACCCAGCAATGGCACTCCTAGCAAGTTATCACCTATCCTATAAATAGTTAAAGGGGTTGGCTGGCCTGTCTGCAGCGACTGCAGGTTTGTAAACCCTAACATCATGCGCACTGTGTGCTGTGACGACTCGCCGGCGTCGGGAGAAGAGGGCGTGTGACACAAGTATGTGATTTGCATACATGCGGTCACTTGCAAACTAGACGTATGCTGTCTCACTCAATGCAATTGTATTGAGTGAGGTCAGACATGTCTAGTCGGAATGTGGTCCAAAGAATGCAAATCACAGTGAGGATTCACAAGTCTGCAGTCACAGAGACTTGTAGTATAAGGCCAGACAACCCCTTTAAAATGAAAATGCTGATACGCTAGAAATAAGTGCTGCATGAGAAGATATCCTGGAATTATCACATATAGCTAGACTTTGCTATAAAGATCGGTCCCAGCACCTTATCTATAAATATTGTAGTTAAGAACGGTTTCACATCTATGCTTTGACTACAGAACATGATGTCCAGACTGGCCTATGAGGCTCTTAAATTTGGGTTGAGACCCACATCTGGACCATACTGTTGGACATGTTTGCCTAAGGGCTCATTAAGTCGAGTTTATAAGTCTGTAGGCACCACGGGTCGCACTCGGAGAGCCCACAGACCCATTATAGCCAGGGTGCCATTGGATACATACAATTTTCCTAGGTGAGTCAATAGTCATCGTGGAAAAAATTGCAGAAAGCACTATTTGCTCTACTTTACAGACCAGAATAGTATGTGCAATGAAATGCAGCTTAAGCAATTATCGGCAACACGGATGGTCAAGCGGGGCTACAAAGTCGGTCAAGTCTGCAATTTACAGTCACGACTGACCCAATACTGCCAATGCCATCCAGCCTACTGGCATGTTGTTCCACTCCCTTGCACTTGGGGCACATGCCCCTCCAGCCATGCTATCTATAACCTTGGATGATGGTTCTTCTATATCAATGGAAATTCTGAATATTTATTAGCAGACCTTGACTTTTAATTTATTATTTAATGTATTATTATTTTCATTTATAATGCATAGACGCGGTTTAGCGCCTAGATTTGTTTTTCCTTACCAAGAACTCCTTTACCGCTGTGGCAGCTTCTCCAAAGAAATATCATTTTGCTATAAATGGATGCTATGCGGAGTCAGACAAATTTGTAGCCAATGCACTGTACTGGGGGGAAATATAACAGCAATGTATGGCCGCTAGAGGAGTATTTTATGACGCTGTTGGTTGTTTGCAGAAAGTGACCAAGTAAAAAACGTTCTAATACGAAGCTATAAAGAACAAGCAGTGCAGACTTTTCTCCCCATTACGGTACATCAATGACCTCCAAGATGACCTTGCTTGTGTTCCTACTTGCACTTGGGATATTTTGCCACTTTATTGATTTGGGGTATGCCAAACAGAGTGATGCTGAAACCACTGGTTGGTGCCAAGTGAAGAACTATAATTTTATACCTCTGGGCTCGAAGAAATAACATCTTTAAGCTCCTTGGAAATACTGCAGGAAGACGCTGCATAATATTGTTGTACTCACGCCGAGCTAACTGCGCAACGAGAATCTTAAATGAAAACATTTCCAACTGCTGAATTCAGATTTCCTTGCAGCTATAATTTTTCACAATGGGGGTTTAAAAAATATGCTATTATGTTTGTCCTGGGATTGTTAAAGACAAGCTCCCTGAGAACGCGGAGGAAAGCAGCGAAAGAATCGCCTGGGTTGTTCAGTCGTTCATAAACCATCATATTTGTGAAAGGAAGACCTTGACTCTCTTGCTAATAAAAATGACATTAATTATTGCTCCGAGGAACGTGGCCGCAGACTGAAATCCAACAAAAGTTATTTGGGAGATGATAAAGTGCTGAAAATAGGCTTTACATGGCTGAGAATGGGATGAGCGATCAACAATCTGTGTACAAAATATGCCGATGTATGCAAGTCTTACAGGTACACTGCTATATGAAGCATGAAAACGGCGGCGTGGAAATGTGCGGCCAGAAGCAGATTAACATTATTTTATGGCCTCTTTATCGGGAGGAGATGAATTTAATCTTTGTGGAAGGAGAAAAATCAAGTTGAGCTTAAAATAAGATATTTAAAATGGAAATTCAGTCTCAATGGTCATAGAAGATCCAAGGGATGAAATCTGTAATCTTGGACCACTGGTTAGTTTAAGGAAGCAATCCTCCCATCAAATATTTATCCTCTTAATATAGTGAAGTTATATTACATAGCACTCTGTACTTACAATTGCTCATTTTACCATTCTACACTAATGATTCTTCTCTTTTCTCTGTTCTATGTAGAGGCAGGAAGTCTATTTCCCCTGAATGAGTCATCCCCCTTTTCAACTCATGACCCAGCTGCTTTGATCCTCCCTGCTGACTTTTGCAGTGACTGATGACTCATGAAAGAAACAAATTGACCTCCTGTTTCTACATAGAGCTTACAAGGATTCAGCTAGTCAGTTTTTAATCACGTGATGTCATAAAACTAATGGAAAAGAGAAGAATTAGCTGGGTAGAAAGGCAATATGAGCAATTGTAAGTGCACAGTGTTGTATAATATGAATGCAATATATTAAGAGGATACAAATTTTGATCAGGCGTGCCCCTTTAATCAGGAAACTACAATAAAATATAGTCCAGGGTGCACTTATATAGTACTGGGCAGCTCTTCTGATGTAAAAGTATGGGCATGACCAATTGTGTAAGTATCGCTTTTTTCCTGTTTTTCTATTGCCCTTTTCAGTGAATTACTTTTATACTGCAAAGCATTATGATTTAATATGACCCAAGAGTTGAACGAAGCCATAATATGGCACCCTTAAGGCCCCATCACACTACCCGATGTCCCAGCAATCCCACCAACAATCCGACATGATGGGATCGCTGGGACATCGTTAGAGAGCCCCAGTGATCAGGACCAGCGACGCTGGACGCTGGTTTCCAAGGTAAACATCAGGTATCTAGGAGCCGCGCGACTCCTGGATACCCAACGTTTACCTTGGAAACCAGCGTGTACGCCGGTTTCCAAGGTAAACAGCGGGTATCCAGGAGCTGCGCTGATCGCTGGTCTCTCGCTGCCACACGCAGCGATGCACGCTGGGCAGCGGGAGACCAGCGATCGAAAAATGGCCCAGGCCGCTCGAGCATGATCAGAGATAACTGGCAGGGGGGCCGGTCGCTGATCCCCGTCACACACAGCGATCTTGCTGGCGAGATTGCTGATGTGTCACAAAATCAGTGATCTTGCTAGCGAGATCGCTTAGTGTGACGGGGCCTTTAGAAGTCATTGTGGCACTATTGTACTTCTAAAAACCTCCGGGATCATATGGGGCAGACATTCATACTTCATTCGACCAGACACCATACTATGCTCCTAAAAGCACTCCTCCTTGTGAAGCAGAGCTCCTTAATGGAGTTTTGCATGGAGGCACCATACAGAAGAACACAAGGTCGGGATTTTAGCTTTTGTTTTTTTTTATTATTTGAAGTGGTTTTCCTAGACCTTAATATTGTTGGCCTGTCCTTCACTAAATTGGATTGATCTGTAATACTACTTATAGCCACTGCATGATGTAGGGAGCCAGTTTATTTCTATTCAGCCAATCCGTTGGGGTTTTTGAGAGTCAAATTCCCACAAATCTTATCGGTCATCAATTTTAATGACCTAAAAATTCCCTATATTGCTATATTAATTTAAGGGTTGTATAAAATAATCATAAATACAATATAATGACAAAGTAAATTATTATTTATCTTTTCATTAACTTATTTTGTGAATTTCCTCCTCAACTACTTTGAAAATTGTTTTGTGCTCCTTGCCTCATTGTTCCCTATGGATGCCTGAAAGCCTTCAGTACATTCCACATGAATTTATTTTATGTCATAAAATGTACAAGGCACGCAACCACCAGGCATAAAGCATCGGAGCATACCAGAAAGAAATGCTGACCTATGGGGAATGCAGGCAAATAATGCAACCCAGAGGTGAATTAACGGAGACACAAAGCTACCCGGCATTTAGTCTACTGTGGAACAATCAAAATGACAATGCAGAAACAATTATCTGCATAATGTAGAGACATGCAAACTTTTAGCACCAGAATAATATCTTGGGGTACTAAATGGATTAAAGGAAATGAAGATTGATTTACAAAGGACAGAGATGGAGATTCTATCTAGTTATAATAGAAATGCTTGTAGAAGATTTCCATATGAAAGAAGCTGTCTGCCGCTGCGCCAAACTCAAAGGTCATCCATCTAAACCGCATGTACCTCCAATTCATGATGGAACAACTAGTGACGTCCTCACAACCTAAATGCCCACGAAGATGGAAACGATGGACATCATATCTGAAAAACTTACATCTGAATGATGACAAACATCAAAGTCATACAAGTTAAAATTCATATATATATATATATATATATATATATATATATACATACATATATTATAGGGCTGAATTTCTCATCTTCATTAGTCAGGAGTTCCCTCGAATCCATAAATCTGATTTTTCTACTGCTGCCACTAGGAGTCCAGAATATTCTCTAAAATCATTGACAGAAGCCTTGTTCTTATGGTCCTTTTCGCTTAACATATACTAATAAAAGAGGCACAAGATAACCAGCTTTATAAAAAAAATACCGATCTTCAGATACTCTGTTGGGAGTTGTGTGTGCTGTAAGTGTCTAATGTGGCCATGCAGTGGTCATCGATATCAGATTAGCCTAGGTCGGACACCTCTTACCCCCATTTTGCAGCCAATACTTGGAGCCGGTCTACCGGAAATACGCAATGTATAGAGTTGGAAACATTCAAGGAACACAATACACCCGCTCATCCTTCATAACTATCAGAAAGGATAAAACCCCCCATTTTGGCTTGAAAAACAATCACAAATGATGATTTACAGATGATTCCAATAAAAACTTTTCCACCATATTTACTTCAAAAACGTAAAATTCCTGATACATTAAAATATGGCGACAAAGCATAAACCTGCGCGTTTTGAACATAACATTTTCCTTAGTCAAGGTATAATCATGATATAATGCTGCCCTTATCACTGGTATGATTATGACTAAGGTCAGTGTTGTGTCGGAAACACACGAGTTATTGCTGGGATTTAAACTCCCTGGAATTTTAAGCTGTAGAAATAATAACGGTGAGCAAAATTTAATCCAAATTAGCTGGATATCGTTGTCTGTACAGAACTGGAAAACTAAAAACCAAGAAGATGTACATTATATATTGGCTGTTCTTGTGTACTGCACTGCAGATCACTTTGATTTAAGGGCGTTTTCAGGGTCTATTTCTGTTTTCTTTTTTTTTACAATGCGCCTGAGAACTAACAGTCAGGGTGTTGCTAAACACCTGCCTGTTTTGCCCGGTATCATAGACCGCTCCTGCCGACTTCTCAAAGGCTTCAGCTGACATCACGTTGACAAAGTGGTGGCTTCTCTTCCGCTCTGCTCTGTTGGCGGGGTGTCACTGTCATATCATGCTGATTGATAGCCTGCTCCTTCTTGGGTATCTGGGGGAAGCTTGCTGTCAATCAGAATGACGTCGGCAAATCACTCCCCGTCGATAGAGCAGCCCGGAAGAAAAAGAGCCTCTCTGTTGACATGGAGACGCTAAATTGCCGGAAGGAGCAATCGCTGACTCCTCTGAGCCAGCATCGGATACAACTAACACTTAGTTAGCAACTATCTGATTGGTGTTTTTTTTTTTTTACTATGGCCTAAAAACTAAGACCAGAACAACCTCTTTAATCAGGGCTGAGCTGCAGGACCTGAAAATGACCACTGCATACTGTAAACTCCTGATGGCTCTAGGAATCCATTGGAAGCGAAAATGCCAGGTATAATCAATATCCCAGCAATGGCCGTTTCTCGCTCCTGCGCTTCAACGGGTCCCGTTGAAGCGCAGGAGCATGAAACGGCTGTTGTCTGTACCTTGCACATTACTCCCGAGCCTATGCATTTTATCCTTATATGTCTACATTGGAACGGTGAGTGCCAACCTTTTCTTCTTTTTTGTCACATTGGATTGTCGTTTGCTTCATAAGGATTGAGCACCCGTTCCATTGGGTATATAGCATTTTTACAGGTGTGTGCATTGTACCTTATGTTGCTAAGGTAAGGTGGTGCAGCAGTGCTGAATCCATTTTCTCATGTTGGCATATAATCAATATCCCAGCCCTGGATAAGTCATGGGAAATAAGGGTGGGACGCACACAATATGCATGCTGCTGGTCACCACCCTTTTATGGGCCGTAGGGCTCTGTGTTAGATCATTAGTAAATGTTTTTCTGGTTGACCCTTGGTTCTCGTATCCTTTGCTTTTGTGCTTTGTAAGGCTGAATCTGTTGACTACTATGAGCTGCTCTAGGACCCAGAGAGCTTCCAATTAGATGGATTAGAATATGTACATTGTAAGAGGCTCGAGCTGGGTAGGATAACAGGTGCCGGTACATCAATGCTCTTCTGATATGATCTGCATGAAAATCCCGCTACAAAGGCTGAATGAATACAGAACATGTAGTAAATGTCATTTGCAAATAGACACAGCTCGTTCAGGATCGCACTTAGGTGACTGAGGGATAAGGCCAATATTTTTTTTGCATCTTAAGCAACAAACTCCCTTTCATAAATTACTCTGATGTTTCTTTCTAACCTTGCCAACTATATAACTATGCAACAGTTTTCCAGAAAGGCAATAACACATCGAAAAGCAGGAACTCATTTTCATGTAAATGCATTCCCTCATTGAGCGAGGAGCGTGGAGCATCCTCCATTTAATATCTCTTTGTTTGAAGCACTTTCAATGAGATAAAGACTCCGAGTAAAGTTTTTGCGGCCAAATAAAAATAGCGCTTGCTTTTTTTCCCCCCCGATGCGAGCAATTCGCTGCGTCTAGTAAAATGTAACGATTATTATGTACATAAGAGACAATTTGCTTTATGGTGATAAAAAAAAAGGATAATAAAAGATTCTCCTTTGAGACTGTATATCTCCTTGTAAATAATGAGGAAAAGCCGCTGCCATAAAGTATTACATTTATTAACTACATTATCACAGCCAGTGAAAGTAAAGTCATTTGTGAAATGCATTAGAAAGAGCTAAATAATATGCTGCGATTATAGAAAACCACGATTATTGTAATAATACTGTGTATCAATCAGCGGGAAGAGGAAATTCTTAAAAGGGTTAAAAATCTTTCTTCATGTAGTCCTGGCAGCATGTATCAGCCTATGACTGTATGATTTCAGCCATATACAGTATATTTGACTCTGAAACGCTGCGGCATTTCAAGAACAATCTTTTTAAAACTGCCAGGAACCAAGCTGCAAGGAAGACTAGTCAAGAAGGTGGGTCCATCGCTAAGAACCAAGCTGCAAGGAAGACTAGTCAAAAAGGCGGGTCCTCATCGTCTTCTTCCCACCTATTCCCTCTATACAAGCTCAAGGTGAAAGACCTACATGCAAATTGGCTCTTCAGAGATTAAGAGGACTAGAACTCTATTGTCACCTATTGGAATACAGCCAAATCTCACACAGATCTCAGATTTTGCACTGATGAGAGGCAAAACCCACGAAACACAGTGTCTGCATATTGAGATTCTGGTGTGGCTTTTATCCTAATTCGTATTGCAAGGGTCGTTTAAAAGGTCCATACTGACTTTTAGGATTGCTACTGCCAATAGGTGGCATTAGAGGTCAACTCCTCTCCTAAGAGGCAATTTGCCTATTCGATTTCCCAAAGGAGCATTGCATGGCCTACAAGTCTCTATACACAGGTGAAACTTTACCCCTTAGATCCCAGTCATAAGCCTCTCACCTAGCCAAATCAGATCTCATACTTTGCACTGAGGAGGGGCAATACCCCAAACTACCATGTGTGTAAATTGAGATTCTGGTTTGGCTTTTATCCTAATTCATATGGCAAGACTTGTTGAAAGGTCCATACTGACTTGTAGGATTGCTACTTCCAAAAGGTGGCACTAACGTTCAAGTCCTCTTCCTCTCTGAAGAGGTGAAATCCAAGAGGAGCATTGCATGGCCTATAAGCCTCCTCACACTGGCATGCTAGGCCTGGTAAGTCATTCTCCAAAAAGAGAAACATTTCCCCTTAGACAAAGATCTGTTACTCAAGGGGAGCAAGCGGGAAGAATCCACTGGGGGATAGACCTTTTCGACCATCACTGTGTGGCTAAGTCCCAGGCAGCTTTTAAAGAATGTCCTTCCCTGAAACTAACAGTGTTCCTTAGTCAAACATACTTGGCTGAAATCATGCAGCTAGTGTCTGATTGATGCTGCTCATGGATCGGGAATCATGTATCAGCTGCCAGGTTCCCTCTATAAACAATTGCTGTAAAACATAATTTGCCCTTTGATTCTGCAGCAAAAAAATGCAACACTTACCACATGGCTCCTCACAGACGACGGTAGATTGATGGAGGTCTGTGAAGGGTTAAAACTAAAATCAGAGCTGAAGTTTCATTTTCTACATTCTCTAAAGGTTTCGTTTCTCTATTTTTGTTGCTGTAAGATAAATTTTTGTAATTAGGATGAAAAAGTTCAGGCTGTCATGAAACCAGACTGTTCCCATCAGGTGCAAGATAAGGGAACCGGGGGTGTAGAATTCTGAAGAATATGCCATTATACTACTTTCTATGCTATTTGGATACGGACATATATGCAGTTTCCGGTTTTCTTGCAATATTATTGGCTTATACAGTGAAATGATGCTATTGGTAGTTGAGAACTTTGCATAATTAAGCAAAATATTATAAAAGAAGTGACTAAAATAAAGGTGGCTAGTGATCTGTCTCGATCCTCCCGTACAGAGCCCCCCGTCTCCGTGTGGTCATTCCCAGTTGCTAGCAACGCCCTGTGGATTAATTTGGAAATCACTGGATCAACCGTGAAGGGTTAATTTAGCTCTCCCTAAATAGCTACCTCGACAGCTGGCTGCCCAATGTGGGGGCCCCCGAATAGGGACTCTTCTGCCCCCGGAGGACAACAAGACAAAGGACCCTCGGAGTGGACACAGGTGCTGGAAAATTGGGATTCATCATCCCCCACAACAACCACGGTAAGTTGGCAGTTATACTGTTCAGACTGACCATTGGTGTGGTTTTCCTGTGCTTGTTGCTGCAAAGAGGATCTGAGGTTTGTCCTTGATGGTGGAGTGATTCATGGGTGGAATCATATAGAGGTGTAGTCCCGTTGGGGGCCCAGTGCTCGAACCGTACCTCATAAGGGACGGACACCCCGGATTGACCAGTGATTGTGGCTCTCTTTATAGTCAAAATATCCTGAAATCCTGAGCACTGTTAGAGTCAGGCGTGGTGAAGTTATCGAAGACTGGGTAGAATACGTAACTCAGGTATATATACTGTAGATAGATATATATAACCAGAGGTGTCAGGAGGGATACTCTGAGACGCCCTCCTCCTTTCACTGAGGACCGCGTTGAATTTTGGGCATCCCAGAGGGGGATTATTGACCCAGTGTAACAGAGACTGAAACGGCCACCAGTACTGTGCACAACTGAAGTAAGGATATTTAGCTCTAAATGAGAGAATCCGTGAAAGGAAAAGAAGAATTTTGTGGCTTGACATATGAATTTTGTGACGAAGGTGTTAGGAGGAACAGAGGAAGTGAATTCTGATTGTTTCTGTTACTGCTATGTTGAAGAAGGAAAAATTGTCTGAAGAAGGAAAAATTGTCTATTATTATGGCAAGGACTGGATGTTTTGTGGTTCAAGAAAGTGACTGTGGTGTGAGAATTGAGGAAGTGATTAGAGAAGAAATGGATATCGAGACTGATGTGTCAGGCAGACAAATAGTTAAGAATGATTTGAAAGAAGAGGTCTCCCTGCTAGATGACAATTGTACCAGGAGACCGGGAGATGCTGACGGTACCTATTATCATCCGCCGCCAGCCTCAGTCCCCGCTATGTCTAATATTGCTAGTGGTTATGAATATACTCCCTTCACCCCATCCCAAATAGACACCCTTTGCAATCAATTACCCAATCCAGAGACTTCCCCCATGACTTTCTACAGGCAAATGGCAGCAAATCGAGAGATTTATTCCACTCCCTGAAGAAATCTATTACACATACTTCGAGTAAAAGTTGGGGAGGGGTATTTTCCAATTATTGAGGGTAGCATAATATATAATATGAATCTGGATGGGGAAACCTATGAGAGTGGTGTTGATTTCTGCAATGCTTTAAAGGTTTGGGCACAAGATAGATTAGCGGACTGAGCTACCTCTCTCACAGATGTCACACAGGCCAAGGGGGAGACGGCTGAGAAGTTCTATGGGCGTCTTATGGTAGTATTTAGAGATCTGGGATTCTCACTGTATAATAAAGCCCATACACATCTTTTTGTGGCAGCTTTGATATCCGGCCTTAAACCCGAATTGCAAGAGGTGATAATGTCAGTTAGACCTGACGTTGAGAATTCCACTCCGGATTATGCATTGAAAGTAATAAAACGTTTTCAGAAGAATTTAACCCGCTCTGCAGCAGCAAGGAAACAGAAAAATAAATCAACAGCGGCAGCTGTGACAGCCCCTGCTCTAACAGCAGCCCCCACCATTGCGCCCAGCGCGGCTGCGAGCACACAGCAAACTCTGGCCCCCCCTCAGACTTCAGCTCCTAATCCTATGACTGGGAACCCTGCTCCTCAGCCCCTCCCTGCTAATTCTTGTCTGCAATGCTGATGGTCAGATGGTTCTTATGTTATATAATACCTATGTAGATTAAGACAGTGAGGAAATCTGTATTTTGCATGCCTTTCCCACAGATGCCACAAGGGGCCCAAAACAGTCCCAACCAGTTTGCAAAAAAAAAAAAAAAATATGAGCAGGTGTCTTTTGCCATTGCTGCCACTGTTAGCCTCCTCAAGTATCTGGCAGCACTGAACTGTCGGGTTTCGGCCTCGAGACTTCAGTTCTGCCATGGTCAAGTGATATTCTTGGGTCACTGTCTCCTTCAGGGTGTCAGACACCTCACAGAAGAAAGAAAAATAGCTGTCAGCTCCCTGCCTTTCCCAAAAGATGAAACTGAACTCCAGCGTTTTCTTGGACTATGCACTTAGTTTTGTCAGTGGATATCGGATGCATCCCGCATAATGCAACTCCTTTACAATGCCTTGAAAGACGGAATAATGAACGATAAGGAAAAATGGCAGTGATAAGGATTACCTACAATGATTGTTCCCAACTTCTGATAGAAGAATCAGCTACTCCATCAAATGTCAATGAGAATCCACTCCCAAATCCTGATCTGGTGTTATACACGGATGGTTCAAGATATGCTGACGAGTTTGGTAGATTCCACACAGGATATGCTGTTACCACAGAGGACACTGTAGTGCACGCAGCTGCGCTCCCGCCCTCACAGTCAGCACAAGAAGCAGAATTCCAGGCTCTGTCTACTGCATGTACTTTGGCCAAGAACAGACGGGTTAATATATACACGGACTCACGGTATGCATTTGGTATTGCTCACAATTTTGGGGCTCTATGGACCAATCGAGGGTTTATTACTACTGCTGGAACTCCAGTGAAAAATACTGAAGCTGTTAAAACCCTCATGGACTCGATCAAATTACCTATTCAGGTGGCCATTATGAAAGTTAAGGCGCACGGTCCTAGGAACAGTCCACAGACTGTTGGCAACGCATTTGCGGATATGCAAGCAAAAGCCGCCGCTCTCTTACCCGTTGAACCAACCATACCAACTATGGTAACCACACGCTCTCGGCGTAAACAGTTACAAGAAGCATTGACCCTACAAGAACCTGATGATCTACAACAGACTGAAGTTTTCTGACGGACCCCTTGAGACCCCTTAATGACGATGCAGAGACCTTCATATCGAGGAAAGAATAAGGCCCTCGCACTGGTGCAAAAATTCTACTGGGCCCCGGTTCTCTAGTTGGCCGGAAGCATTCCCTGTTACCAACATGACTGCAAAGACCACAGCAAAGAAACTGGTGATGGAAGTCATATGCAGATATGGGGTTCCAGAAGTTGTTGAAAGTGATCAAGGTCCGGCCTTTACTTCTCATGTTTCCCAAGAAGTTCTGACAATGCTTGGATCCACTGTAGCCCTCCATACTTTGTACGACCCACAATCCAGTGGGGAAGTTGAGAGGCTGAATGGCACACTGAGGGGACAATTGACCAAAATGATGCAGGAGACTACAGCTCCATGGCCAGAGCTCCTACCCATTGTACTATACCACATCCGTACTACCCCTATTGCAAAATATGGCCTGTCCCCATATGAGATATTGTTTGGTACTAGGCTCCCAGTTGCAAATTTCCAGCCTCAGCAGTTATCAGAAGAAACTGACCGTGCTGTTCAATATGTTATTCCGCTTAGTAAAAATCTTGCTAACACCCATGCTCTAGTTTCTTCTTTTCTTCCAGATTCAGCAGAAACCGACACCTGTCATAACCTGAAGCCTGGTGATTTGGTAGTCGTGAAGAGGCATCTCAGGAAGCACGGACTAGAACCCTTGTATGACGGTCCCTATCAAGTTCTCCTCATCACCCAACAAGCCAATAGCAAATAAAAGGGGCATAATGTTTTGGTTTTTCGCATTTTCCATATTATTATTCGTAGAAGTTAAAAGTTAAAGTTAGAAGATATTTAAAGACTCAGAGATCAATATGATAAAGACAATGATCGTAATAAGGACAGTTGGTGGTCAGACACCTTCTCCTTTCTCAATCCAGCCAATTGATTTAAGGGAATTGGGGGCTGAATAGCTGGGATCTTACAAAGCTTGTTGCATATTGCTGTCTTTATCCTTGTTGCATATGTGATACTAAAACTTGTTCTTTGGTGTATTTCTGTATGTATTTGGAAATTCTGCACTAAGAGAGCTAATGATGATACCAAAGGCGTCGCTGCCCCTGCTCTTCTCTGCACCGATCTCAAAAGGCTACCATCAAAAGATCTCCACCACCGTCAACAAAAATTGTTATTCGTGAATTGCAGTATACAGGGGGGACAGGTGTGCCACTACAGCCATGACTGGTAACACGGCATCAGTCATGTGAAAACCAGTACCCCTCAAGCTGTTAGCTTGGGATAGCACCTCTGATGCATATGTGTTAAAAAAATGTATCTAGGGGGGATTGTGAAGGGTTAAAACTAAAATCAGAGCTGACGTTTCGTTTTCTACATTCTCTGAAGGTTTCGTTTCTCTATTTTTGTTGCTGTAAGATAAATTTTTGTAATTAGGATGAAAAAGTTCAGGCTGTAATGAAACCAGACTGTTCCCATCAGGTGCAAGATAAAGGGAACCGGGGGTGTAGAATTCTGAAGAATATGCCATTATACTACTTTCTATGCTATTTGGATATGGACATAATGCAGTTTCTGGTTTTCTTGCAATATTATTGGCTTATACAGTGAAATGATGCTATTGGTAGTTGAGAACTTTGCATAATTAAGCAAAATATTATAAAAGAAGTGACTAAAATAAAGGGGGCTAGTGATCTGTCTCGATCCTCCTGTACAGAGCCCCCCGTCTCCGTGTGGTCATTCCCAGTTGCTAGCAACGCCCTGTGGATTAATTTGGAAATCACTGGATCAACCGTGAAGGGTTAATTTAGCCCTCCGTAAATAGCTACCTCGACAGGTCTAATCCATGAGTTAAGCGACCTGGTTACGAAAACCTATTTTCAAATAGCCTCCTAGAAGATATTGAGTAACGAATGTTGGTTCCCAAAGTATTTTTTTGAGGACTTAAAGGGAATCTATCACTAGGTTTTTGCTATGTAATCTGAAAGCAGCATGATGTAGGGATTGATACCCTGATTCCAGCAATGTGTCACTTGCTGGTCTGCTTGTTGTAATTTTAATACAATCACAGTTTTCTTTGCTGCAGATGTATCAGATCTCAGAATGCTGAGCTGTTGTGATTGAGTCACCGTAGGAGGCAGACACAAAAATAGAAGCTACGTCCAGAAAACCAGAGAAGTTGGCAACTATCAGATTGCAGACCCTTGAACCTATCAACACAACTAGCAGTAGCCGTGGGGGGTTCCTACGGTGCCCTAGACCCCTCGATCACAGCCAGAGAGCTAAATAGCCTAAAGACAGAAAAGGAAATCTAAACTGCCCCAGAGCAGACCCCAAAGTAAAAAGGCAGCCCCCAACATATAATGACGGTGAAGCAAGATGAAAAAACACTCACACAGATAGAAAGATAGGCTGAGCAAACGATGGGGCCCAAGCTAACTAAACAGAACAGGAAAAGAAGGTTGCTGTCTGCAATCTGCCAAAACCCTATCAAAGACATAAGCCAACAAGCTGATATGGAAAAAGACCCTGAAGCAGCTAGGCTTCAAAAGCTAAATCAGCACTCAGGTATTTTCAGAAGAAAGAGCTAAATGAATTCAGCTCACCCCAGCAGGGAATGGCAGAAATCCAGAAAAACAAAGCAAAACAAAGTCAAAGCACAAATGCAAAAAGCCGAGCAGAAAACTTAGCTTTAGAAGAGCAGGAATTCAGACTGGTCTCCAAGGATCCCACAGAGAAATCACCCGCAGGGCAGAAGGGCGTCGGCAGCCTTATATCCAGTCAGTAACTCCACTCAGCCAGTCATCATCATCAGGCTCAGGTGTTTGATAATCAGGCTCACTACCTTTCTTCACCAGAAGAGGGAGTTCCTCGGGCCTCAGTAGTGAAGGGGAAAATGAACTCACAACAGTACCTCCCCCTTGAGGAGGGGTCACCGAACCCTCATCCATGCCACCAGGGCAATCCGGGTGAGCCCGATGAAAGGCACGCACCAATCTTTTGGCATGAATATCAGAGGCAGAGACCCAGGAATTATCCTCCTGACCATAACCCTTCCACTTAACCAAATACTGGAGTCTCCGTCTAGCCAGACGGGAATCCAGTACTTTCTCTACCTCATATTCCATGTTACCTTCAACCAATACAGGGTCTGGAGGTGCCACCCCCGGAACAACAGGTTCAACAAACCTCTTCAACAAAGATTTATGGAACACATTATGGATTTTAAATGTGAAAGGAAGAGCCAAACGAAAAGAGACCGGATTAATAATCTCCAAAATCTTGTAAGGTCCAATAAATCTAGGCTTAAACTTAGGAGAAGCCACCTTCATAGCAATATTTTTTGATGATAACCACACCATATCACCAACCTTAAACTGGGGACCAATGGTCCTATGTCGGTTGGAAAACCGCTGTGCCTTTTCCTGGGAGAGAGATAACTTATCCACCACTTGGTCCCAGATCTGGTGCATTCTCTCCACCACAGTGTCAACACTGGGCAGGCAGAGGGCTCCACCTGCCCTGAAGAAAATCGAGGATGAAACCCAAAGTTACAAAAAAAAGGTGACATCAAAGTGGCAGAACTAGCGCTATTATTTAAAGCAAATTCGGCCAAGGGCAAAAATGAAACCCAATCATCCTGATCAGCAGAAATAAAACATCTCAAATATGACTCCAAGGTCTGGTTTGTTCTCTCTGTCTGCCCATTGGTCTGAGGGTGAAAAGCAGAGGAGAAGGACAACTGAATTCCCAGCTTGGAACAGAAAGTTCTCCAAAATCTAGACACAAACTGAACTCCTCTGTCAGATACAATGTTCTCAGGAATCCCGTGCAAGCGAACCACCTGTTGCAAAAACAGGGGCACCAACTCAGAGGAAGACGGCAACTTAGGGAGTGGTACAAGATGAACAATCTTAGAGAACCTATCACAAATCACCCAAATAACAGTCATCCTTTGAGAGACAGGCATATCAGAGATGAAATCCATTGAAATATGGGTCCATGGCCTCTTGGGGACAGGCAAAGGCATCAACAACCCACTAGAGCGAGAACACGATTTAGACCGGGAGCACGTCCCACAGGACTGCACAAAATTCCTGACATCACGAGACAAGGAGGGCCACCAAAAAGACCGACTCACCAGATCTCTAGTACCAAAAATACCTGGATGACCAGCCAAAGCAGAGCAATGAACTTCAGACATCACTCTCTTCTTCCACTGGTCAGGAACATACAACTTTCCACTGGGACAACGCTCAGGTTTGTCCTCCTGGAACTCTTCCAGAGCACGTCTCAAATCGGACGAGATGGCAGAAAGAACTACCCCTTCGCCTAAGATGGTAGCAGGCTTGGTCACCACAGGAGAATCAGCAAAGAAGCTCCTAGAGAGGGCGTCTGCCTTGACATTCTTAGTTCCAGGAAGAAAAGAAACCACAAAATCAAAACGTGTAAAAAACAAGGCCCACCTAGCCTGTCTAGGGTTCAAGCGCTTAGCCGACTCTAGGTAAATCAAATTCTTGTGGTCAGTGAGGACCACGACTTGATGCTTAGCTCCCTCCAACCAATGTCTCCACTCCTCAAATGCCCATTTCATGGCCAACAGTTCCCGATTCCCCACATCATAGTTGCGTTCAGATGGAGAGAACTTTCGGGAGAAGAAAGCACAGGGATTCATTTTAGATGTTACAGGATCCTTTTGGGACAAAACAGCTCCTGCACCAATCTCAGAAGCATCCACCTCTACCTGGAAGTGAGACATCAGGTTGCCAAAAAACCCGGGGCGGAGGTGAATCTTCGCTTCAGCTCCTGAAAGGAAGAAACAGCCTCCGGAGACCAATTTAACACATCAGCACCCTTCTTAGTCAAATCAGTCAATGGCTTGACAATACTAGAAAATTTTGCTATAAATTTCCGATAAAAATTAGCAAAACCCAAAAACTTCTGGAGGGCCTTCAAAGAAGTGGGCTGAACCCAATCGTAAATGACCTGTACCTTTGCCGGGTCCATTTCAATAGTTGACGGGGAAAAAATAAATCCAAAAAAAGAAATCCTCTGTACTCCAAAAAGGCATTTAGATCCTTTGACATACAGGGAATTCTCCCTCAAGATCCGGAACACAGTCCGAATATGTTCCACATGAGAATCCCAATCCTTGGAGAAGATCAAAATATCATCCAGATAGATAATCAAAAATTTATCGACAAAATCTCGGAAAATATCGTTCATGAAGCACTGGAAGACAGAAGGGGCATTAGTGAGCCCAAAAGGCATCACCAGGTACTCAAAATGTCCCTCCGTAGTATTAAACGCCGTCTTCCATTCATCCCCATGCTTAATGCGAATAAGATTATACGCCCCCCTGAGGTCAAGCTTGGTAAACCAGCAAGCACCTTTAACTCTGGAGAATAGATCAGAAATCAGGGGTAACTGATACTGATATTTAACAGTAATTTTGTTGAGGGCACGATAATCAATACAAGGTCTTAATGATCCATCCTTTTTGGCTACAAAAAAAAAAACGGCACCTAAGGGTGACGAGGATGGTCTAATATGACCCTTCTCCAATGCCTCCTTAATATAGGATCGCATAGCCTCGTGCTCGGGTACAGATAAATTGAAGAGCCGACCCTTGGGAAATTTACACCCCGGGCTCAGTTCAATTGCACAGTCATAACTCCTATGAGGAGGCAGAGACGCAGACTCATTCTCACTAAATACATCATAAAAGTCCGCCAAATAATCAGGAACATCATGCGACTGAGGAGAGGTGGAAAAAGTATTGGAGTCTCACTAAAGGCACACCGACAACCCCAACTCACCACAGACACAGATTTCCAATCTAAAACTGTATTATGAATTTGTAACCAGGGAAACCCCAGAACAATAGTATCATGCAAATTATGCAACACCAAAAATCTGCAATTTTCTTGATGGTCTGGGGCGACCCGCATTACCACCTGGGTCCAAAACTGAGGTTTATTTTTAGCCAAAGAAGTAGCATCAATACCCCTCAAAGGGATAGGCGTCTGCAGAGGTGTCATCGGAAATCCACAACATTTAGCAAAATCCAAGTCCATTAGGTTTAGGGCTGCTCCCGAATCCACAAAAGCCTTGGCGGAAAATGTGGACAGGGAGCAGATCAGCGTAATAGCCAGAAGAAACTTAGGTTGAACACCACCAACAGAAAACGTGTGTGCAAAGCGTTTCTCTCGTTTAGGACAGACAGAAATAATATGCGAGGCATCTCCACAGAAAAAACACAACTTATTACGCCTTTTGAACTCCTGACGCTGCTCTCTGGAAAAAACTCTATCACATTGCATAGGTTCAGACATTTGTTCAACAGGTGGCAACACCTCTCGTGCAGCTTTGCGTTCGCGCAAACACCGATCAACCTGAATGGCTAATGACATAGAATCGTCAAGACCAGAGGGAACTGGAAATCCCACCATAGTATCTTTTACGGCTTCTGACAACCCCTTCCGAAAGAGAGCAGCCAAGGCATTATCATTCCAGGTAGTAAGTACTGCCCACTTTCGGAATTTTTGACAGTACAATTCTGCAGAATCTCGACCCTGGTTCAATGCCAGCAGGGTCTTTTCAGCCTGATCAATGGCATTAGCTTCGTCATACAACAACCCCAAGGCCTGAAAAAATGCGTTCACATTAGTCAGAATAGGATCATCTGGTTTCAAAGAAAACGCCCAATCCTGGGGATCGCCACGCAGCAAAGAGATGACAATTTTAACCTGCTGCGCGGAGCTCCCTGACGAGTTAGGCTTCAAGGCAAAAAATAATTTACAATTATTTTTGAAATTCAAAAATTTAGACCGATCCCCAAAAAATACATCAGGTGTAGGAATCTTTGGTTCAGCAGCATGTGAATGAGCAAGGTAGGCGGAAATTCCCCGCACTTCCGCAGCGAGCTGCTCCACACGATCAGACAATTGCTTTATCTCCATTGAGAGAAAAAACAATTCCCCCTACGGCCTCAGAGATATAGAGGAAAAAATATACACTTTTTTTTTTTTTTCAATTCTTTCCTGCTATTGAGTACCCTAGGATCTGCGGTATGGCGGGTGATTCTGTTATGATTGAGTCACCGTAGGAGGCAGACACAAAAATAGAAGCTATGTCCAGAAAACCAGAGAAGTTGGCAACTATCAGATTGCAGACCCTTGAACCTATCAACACAACTAGCAGTAGCCGTGGGGGGTTCCTACCGTGCCCTAGACCCCTTGATCACAGCCGGAGAGCTAAATAGCCTAAAGACAGAAAAGGAAATCTAAACTGCCCCAGAGCAGACCCCAAAGTAAAAAGGCAGCCCCCAACATATAATGACGGTGAAGCAAGATGAAAAAACACTCACACAGATAGAAAGATAGGCTGAGCAAACGATGGGGCCCAAGCTAACTAAACAGAACAGGAAAGGAAGGCTGCTGTCTGCAATCTGCCAAAACCCTATCAAAGACATAAGCCAACAAGCTGATATGGAAAAAGACCCTGAAGCAGCTAGGCTTCAAAAACTAAATCAGCACTCAGGTATTTTCAGAAGAAAGAGCTAAAGGAATTCAGCTCACCCCAGCAGGGAATGGCAGAAATCCAGAAAAACAAAGCAAAACAAAGTCAAAGCACAAATGCAAAAAGCCGAGCAGAAAACTTAGCTTTAGAAGAGCAGGAATTCAGACTGGTCTCCAAGGATCCCACAGAGAAATCACCCGCAGGGCAGAAGGGCGTTGGCAGCCTTATATCCAGTCAGTAACTCCACTCAGCCAGTCATCATCATCAGGCTCAGGTGTTTGATAATCAGGCTCACTACCTTTCTTCACCAGAAGAGGGAGTTCCTCGGGCCTCAGTAGTGAAGCGGAAAATGAACTCACAACACTGAGCACTGTATAACCCCGCCTATACCACATTGACAGAAAGCTGCCAATTAGTGGTGGGGGTGGAGTTACACAGAGAGGTTGACTAGAAGGCACAAGACAGCTAGTCATGTAGTGATAATCTCCTTATGAAAATAAAACAAGGGGAAAAGTCAAAGGAAAGAGGGGCACACTGAACTGGGATGCTTTCGCCCAAAAGTCCACATAAACCTAGAAGGCCGTCTTTGTGGGCATCCATTAATTAGGTGCTTGGTGCCTATTCATGGCCAACTCGGTAACTGAGCTAGGATCACTACTCATTGATCATGAACAATTCGTGGTCTGTGATGCAGTATATGTTCCCACATAATTAGAATTTGTCATCAGATTGAAAAAAATCAAAGGAAATGCTGCACTTTGTCACAAGTACAAGGCGAGAATACGACAATGAAATGAAACAGCCAGGCACCCAGATGGCATGGCGGCTAAAATACATTCCACAGCTTCGCATGTGGATTTTGCAGCTGCCTTGCATACTCCATGTGTGGTCATAAATATTGGTTCTGCTATCGGATATTGTGAATTATGGGGTCAAGTGAAAGCACATGTACCAGCAGAATCGTATCAAACCTGATGCCAGATTAATTTTGTAACAACAGAACATCTAATATTTCATACGCTTTAATTTTTGATCTGACATAATAATTAGGAAACTCAATTTTGTTAGAAAAAATCCTATTTCACCTTTACGTATCCTGTTGTTCTTGTGCGCAGATTCTTATCCTTACTCTCCCTGAACTTTGGGACAAGGAAATTAATAAATATGCCCATCAAGAATGGGACACATGAAACCAAGTGGTAATAGATATGTGGCTCCAGATTTAACAGAGCTGAACTTATAGGCTCCATTGTTTGTGCATTGTAATAAGTTAGTCTTTGATATTTTATATTTGAAGTATGCAGAATTGTGAATGCAGCTCTGGAGTTTAATACAGAATCCTGGCTGTAACTTTGTAAAAAAAATTACCGCTACACTAGTTGCATTTTTCAAAGTTAACTTTTCTGAAATTAAGCAGTAAAGTTTGTTTCTGTAGCTGCACCTAAGCTTTTAACATTCATGGTCGATACGACAAGCTGAAGGTGAGAGATAAAAAGAGGCGTTTAGAGAATACTTAAAAAGAAACTTCATTTGTTTTTGTTTAATTATTCTCCAGACTTAGCATAATTATGACTTTTTCAAATATACTTCATTAAATTTGCTTTATTCTCTCTCAAACACTATGCTGCAGTGCTGTTTCAATGTGCAGTTTAAGCTCCTTTAGAAGAGACTTTGATCTGCTGTTCTACAATATTTATCACTTTATTTGAAAACTCTGTGTATGGGACTTTCTCTCTCTCTGAATAATGGGATGGGGAGCAGAGAGGGTCAGACTGGGAAAGGCCTGTACAATGTGAGTGCTTGAATGTAATGTATGGATCTTGATGAGCAGCAGTCAAAAGGAGCTTATAAAGAAGCAAAAACTGGGTATTCAAACATAATGTTTGTTGAGAGAAGGAAGCAAAATTATGCAACAAAGCAAACTAAAATGCCAAGAGGATAATAAAATAAAAAGTTTAGCTGTACTTTAAAATATATGATCAAAAACGTTGAGCAACTCTATAATTCATAGCAGTTACTCCAAGTTGCACTTATTCAGTTCTGCTACATCACTGTAATGATACAATGGTGGCCAATGCCACCATTTCATTTTTTAAAGGTGCGTAAAAGGTTTGAGTATGTGTGATGGCAAGGCAAAGAATAGTGAGGATGCGATAATGTGATAAATAGAAAATTACTGCTATCCGGTATTGACGTGAGACGAGAAGAAAACTAGACAAGACAGAAATACAGTAGAAACACAAGGAGTGACATGTCTCATCTCATGCTGCTCCAACAAGAGAGCTGCTGTGGCAAATATCCAAAATCTGGCTGGAGAGTCGCGGTCTTCATAAAACACTGTCTTCATGCATGAATTAACTTCCTTTAATGAGGGCCTTCATTACCCAAACACCTTAGAGAAATGATTTTTTTTTATTATTAAGGTCTGTAACTAATAGGAATATAGAACCGTACAGTATTATCTATGGGTATAAATCCGCAGGATGGCGCTATAAGACGTGTTATACCATAGACGAATCTTCCGCTTCCGTGTATTAATAACAATATTATTAGAGAGTGAAAAATAGCGGATCTACTTTATAAAAGTGGTAATTAAAGCTCAGTTATTGGTGCTGTAATAGTGGAAAATGATTACATTTATCAATGTCTTTTTTTCATGATCTATTATGTATATACCGTAATATCTATTTATATTATCTATTATATCTAATAGCTATCTGTTATCTATCTATATCTCTCATATCTAGCTTTTAACTATATATCAATCTTCTATCTATCAAATTATCCATCTAATCTATCTATTAGCCATCTGTTATCTATCTATTATATATGTTATTTATCTATCTATCATCTATTATCTATCTATTTATTGTCTATCTATATCCATCTATCTATCCGCCTATCTATTCATCTATCTATCCATCTATTATCTATCTATTTATTTTCTATCTATATCCATCTATCTATCCGCCTATCTATTCATCTATCTATCCATCTATTATCTATCTATCTATCCATCAATCTATTATCTATCTATTATCTATCAATCTATTATCTATCTATTCATCTGTTATCTATCTCTCATATCTATCAATCTATTTGTCTGTCTTCCCATCTGTCTACCTCATATCACATATCTGTCACCTTAGGCATTGTGTCCAGGCTTAGCAGCTACCTCTGAACTCCTATACTTAAAGGAGACCAGTCATCAGACTAGAAGTGTCGAGGTTTTGCCCTTGTTTCTTTTTTTTTCTGTTGCTCAACTGAAAATTCAGATTTTTTTTATTTTTAAATCCACCATACGGTTCCAGAGATATGAGCCATTTTATCAGCTGCTCATTTTGGCTATGATACGTGAGGAGGTGTGGCCTACGGGATAATAGGGCAGGGCAGCCTATAGACACCTCCTAGAGAATCCGCGGAGCCACGCCTTCTCGATAACCTGCGTAAAAATAAATAAAAAGGCCCGTATCTCTGGAACCGTATGGAGGATTTCTAAAAAACAAAAACCGGAATGCTTAGGGGAACGTGAATAATAAAATAAGAACAAATACTGGCCACTTTTGACCTGATGACAGATCCCTTTTAAACCTCGCTGCTCATCCTTCCTTCCGCTCGTCTATCCTTTCATCCACCCTCCCCTTTGCCTAATATTATTTTTGCGATATCCTGTAGGCTACGCTTGGCCGACCCTCTCTGCTGTTGGTATCAGACTGTCTTATGGGATCTCCTGAGAGCCTAGAGATCTATGACAGCGACGCTCCAACACATCAGCTTTTAACATGCCATTAAGATGCTAATGTCTCAAAGTGCCCATTGGTTTTAGTGCATCTCTGTGCGGAGGGGGATTCCCATGGAAACTGATACTTCAGTGTCATGTCCATTTAATTCTGATTGAAAAATAATCGAACCTCTTCTTAGGATCCGCAGATCCAAAAGAGGAAGTCAACAACGTAAAGCCACGCAAATTAAATATTAATTTCGGAGACAAACTATTTTTTCATTGCTTCAATTTATGGGACAAGATTTATGTTAGGGTCAGAGGAAAATTATAATAAAGAGTACAAACAATATAAACTTGACATATTTATATAAATGGTATACATTAAATAATGGCGGAGTGAGCAGTAATTACTCCTGGCCTAGCCTACTTTTATGGTAATGTATTAAATAGACCACCGTATATTTTCTTTATTACTCAGAATACTATTTTTATATTTACGGCATAATAAATAACCTCTGGTAATTTACTGTCTAACAAAACAGCTTAATAAGAAGTGTCAAGTAGAAAAAAAAATGGCTCGCTTGTAATACGGAGCTCTGTCTTATCTGAACTCCTTTTAATGTTTTTATATAGCAAAAAACCCACAAAATTAAGTTGTTTTTTTTTTAGAGTTTAGCATGTTACTATGGTTTTTTACATTTTGGAATATTTTGCCATAAATATATATTTTACTGTTACCAGGTGTAAATGCCAATATTCTGAATCTGCCATCTTTTTTTGGCATCCTACACTACTCCAGTCCTGAGATACAGCCCCTTGTTTCGCTGAATATGATAGGTTAGTATTGTTAGCCAAGTGGGCGTGGTTATCCATTCATCTTTGTGGGAGTTTTCTTGTGGGTCATGTTTGCTAAAAAGACTAAATTTTTATAAGAAAGATGGAACCATATAGCAGAAATGGAACAAAGGAAAAACATAGCAGATAAATGGCATTAACACTACGTAAAATAATTTAATGTTTATGGCAAGATCCTTTTTAAATGGTTTGTCCCCTTTTTGCTATCCCTTTATGTTAGACGCATCTACAGAAAACACGCTAATTAGAAGTTGCCTGTTTGACAAAACAAGGCAGCAAGTGATAGATTTCCCTGCAGCACCCCTACAGGTGTAATGAAGAATTACACAGTTCTCATAGAAAACCCCTCTAATATACTTTTATTTTTAAAGGGAACCTGTCAGATGATTCATGCTGCCAAAACCACAGGCAGCATGAATCAGAGCCTGATTGCACGCTTGCAGGATGTTGCTCTCTAGAGAGAAGATATAGTTTTGAAGATATGGCGAGGACCATAGCTGAAGATCAGATTAGTCTGGTTCTGATCCTGGATTTTTACAGTGCTGCCTCTGATGATTGACAGGTCCCTCACTATGGCAGGAACAGCAATCACCCGCAGCGGTATTGGGAGAAATTGGCTGGTGGCAGCTCTGGACTAGTATTGTCTCCTGCTATGGTCCTCAGTACTATAGTATAAACTATATCTTCTCTGAAAAGTGAGAACTATAGCAAGTGTTTCAGAGAAGAGCTGGAGTAACAGAGGCTTCAGATCTATACCCTCATTTTCATGTCAATTCAAACACTGATTTCTCAGTAACAGAGGAACGGACCGGCCATGTAAAGATATTGCAGCACTTGTGTGTGAAAGAGCTCCATGTGCATAAATATAGTTTGGGGGTTGGCAGATTCACTTTCATAAAAAAAACTGATGTTACCAACTGATAAAATTCATTGAAAAGGTACAAACAGACACTTATATCTTAGAACAGTCACACAGGTAGGTAGCCAGTGTGCCAATAAGTTAACGGAGAAGAAGGATTGGGACTTTAAAACAGAAGAATGTAAAGAACCATTCTGGTTATTGTTAGACCGAACACGGCAAATAACAATTGTGACTAATTATAAAACATGTAGGACTCATGATATTAAATGTAAAATACCGAGGTGCAGAAATTTCTTATCTATTTTTAGGACCGGTGCTGTAGGTGTTAATGAAGGCATAGTATGAACACGTGAAGTATCACGTTCTTCTTCTCTCTTTGTCCGCATCCAAATTATGAATCAGATAACTAATACATGTAAATGAGACTAGGGTTTCAGAAAAATGGTTACCTTGTACTGTATTATCGGGAGTCACAGTGATCATACATCAAAAATTAAATAACCGTAAATCACCTTTAAATAATTCATAGTCCTGTCCCGCGACTGTATAATCAATGTTAAGGTTTCCACCATGGAAAGCATCTCTACTAAATAGGCTATTGAGTGCGTTATTCTCTGTGTGGAAGATAGAATTACATTACTTTGATTCTGACACGCATACGCTAATGAAGAGACACACGAGGGCTCCAGCAAACTACATTAAATCTGCTAGAGCGGAACGTCATGATGTGACCACAGAAGGAAAGACTAGTTGAAATCCAACTGTTCGATAGATTTTCCCTAAGACTATTTACTCCTTTGGGAACCCTTGGATTAAAAAAGTTGTCCTATTAAAGGGAACCCCTATTAATTGAGTGTGGTTAGGAAACTTTGCCAGGATAACGAACACCTTGAATATTTTGACCAGCCTTAGAATTAGTCTTTGAAGGACCTTAAATAAGTTGTCCACTACTTGGACAACTTCTTCTTCTCATACATCTAGCTTGGCCCCCATAAAATAATAAAGCTTATACTCACCTCCCGTGTTGGCATTGCTCCCGTGGTGTTGGCACTCCGTCTCCCGGGATTCCCGTGCTGTTGTTGTGACACACAACGCCGGCGCCCAGTAAGAGCTGGTGTCACTGTTCCTGCCTCCTGTGAAATAGAGCAGGAAGAGGAAGTCTGAGATCAGCTGCAGCCCGGACTTCCTCTTCATGTTCCATTTGTCTGAAGGCGGAGACAGTGACGCCGGCACTGAACTGGCGTCAGCATCACGTGTGACCAAAACTGCACAAAAGCCCCAAAACCATGAATGCCAACACCGCGGCAACTGTGCCGGAACAAGAGGTGAGTATAGGCTTTATTATGTTATGGGGGCCAAACATTTTGATCAAGAAGTGGGTGTCTTAGTAGTGGACAACCCCTTTAAAGTTAACGTCACGCCTTCTTCACCCCACTACTACTATGGTGCAGAGATTTACATTTATATGAATTAATCCCTATACACATTCAGAATCATGTCCTAAACACTGCATCCATAGTAGATGGTGTATTCTTCTCATTTCCTGATTTTACTGATATTTGGATCCAATCCTAAATTGTTTGTCATGAATTTAGATCAATATGATTGAACCATGATTCCCTGGAATTGTAATACAAATATGATATCCTGAAATCGTCCATTCAAATCTCAAAAACATAGTGATCCTGGTAGATACAATATATTATCCTCTGATTGGAGACTACAGAGACAAATAGGTATAATATACAGTGTCCATCCGTGATTAAAAATGTTTCCAAGGAAGGGATTGTATGGTAGTCACAAAGTATCAGTGACAGGGTGTTTTTGATTTATCTATACCTAGAATATCTGAAGTTTTATATAAATTACATATTTACCCCGCTGACCATAAGAGCAGTAGAGAGAGACTAATCCAATGACTCTGGTAAAGGAAAATGGCTCAGTACAAACTGTGCTCCACTGAGAACCGCTGATCTGTGATGGTCCAGGTACTGACCACCACTGTACAAGGTATGATAATCCGCTAGATACCGTAGCTGCAGGGCATTATGGGGAGGCTCGCACGGCAATGCAAAATGACGTTTGCTTGCTCTCTGATGCTTCAGCAGTGTGGAAATTTTTTTTTGAGGGGTGAACTGCAAATCAATTCTCAAAATGTTCAAATTTGGGTGAGTTCCAGGAAATTTGACTCTACCTCAATCCTCCCCAAATCGATTTGTTCATCTCTTGATTGTTTTGATGTACTGTGCATAGTATTTCTTTGCTGAAACGGCATTTACAGTTTATCTCATAAAATTTACCGTATTTTTCGGACTATAAGACGCACCTAGGTTTTAGAGGAGGAAATTCGGGAAAATTTTATACAAAAAATTTGTCAATTCTGTACTTAATATTCCCAATCCTGGTATATACGATCCCCTCATCACCATCCTGATATACATGGCCTCCTCATCCTTATCCTGGTATGCATGGATCCCTCATCCCTATCCTGGCAGGAATGATCGCCCTCATCCTTACACTAGCATGCATGGCCTCATCCCTATCCTGGTATACATGGCCTCATCCCTATCCTGGTATGCATGGCCTCATACCTATCCTGGTATGCATGGCCTCATCCCTATCCTGGTATACATGGCCTCATCCCTATCCTGGTATGCATGGCCTCATACCTATCCTGGTATGCATGGCCTCATCCCTATCCTGGCACGCATGGATCCATTCCTATCCTGGTATGCAGGGGCCCCTTCTTGTCCTACTATGCATGATCCCATCCTGATCCTGGTATGCAGGGTACCCATCTTGTCCTAGTATGCATGGCCCCATCCCTATTCTGGTATAATTTGCCCCCATCCCGGTCCTGTTATGCATGGCCCTATCCTTATAATTGGCCCCCACCCCCATCCTGGTATACATGACCCCATCAGAAAACATTAAAAAAAAACCATTACACTTACCTATGAGGCGCTCCCTCACAGCGTCCTGCTCCGGTGCAAGCAACTGCTTTATGCTTGTAAGCAGCGCATGGCAGGGACGTCATGCACTGCTCTCAAGCACAACACAGCTGCCAGAATACTCGCCAGGATTATGCGCGCAGAGAGCAGTGAGTATTCATTGCTCTTCAGTAGCACACAGTGTCAGCCACCAGCTTTCAGCTGCTGCCTACGGTCACTTGTGCCGCTACTTAAGAGAGATGAATATTCAATATTCAATATTCATTTCTCTTGCTGAAGAAGACTTCATGGTTGAAACGCTTTGGTTTTTGCTTAATAGACTTTTTTTTTAATGTTCATACTCTCGAAATAAAAGTTACACATTTTTCAAGTCCATTTACAGAGTGATGGAAATGCTTTTTCAGTGGTAACATTTAGTTTTTAAATTGTTCAAAAAATTCTAAGAGGAATAACAGAGGAACCAAAAAATTGTGAGATCTTTAAAAAAAAAAAAAAAAAAAAAGAAAAATAATGCCGAAAATTATTTTCTGGGGAACACAAGCTTTTACTAAATGTTATATGTCAGGAATGATGACAAGTTATCCTTAATTGATGATCTCGCTTTAACCTATGTATCTACGTCCTGCTCGAAAGGTAAAGACCCAAGAAGAGAAGTAGAGTGGTTATCAATGCCAATCATAAGATGAGGGCTAATCTAACACAGAAGGAACCAAAGTTATGGAATATACTTAATAATACTAATCACTTAGCTCTATAAAAGGAGTTTATGGAGTAGATTACATACCACACGTAAAACACTTCACCAGTAGACCATGGTGCACTAGGCATCTCAAGTAGAAAGAAAAATGTTGACCTGAATCTCTAGTTCAGCCCTCAACCCTACAGTCCCACTTCTAACTCTCACTTCAGCCTAGCTAGACCACATATATCAACCCTCTAGTTTCCTTTGTTTCTATAAATGTTCTGAGCTTCTCTCGGGACAGAGTGTCTCGAAGTAGAGTTTCCATGGAGTAAAATTCACCCATTAGATCGTTTGCCAACGAATAGCACAATACCGAACATTGTGGGATAGAAAGTAGACTCACAGGGAAAATGAAACATGAAGTACCCTTAGAAATCAGGTGAATATGTAGACCAATGTGTCTCCTTTAATTGCATAGCATTGACAGAAATTCCATATTTGGGGAAGGATATACATATCTGTGTCAGACGCCAGTGCTGATAAATAAGTCATTGTTATTCTCTATAGAAATAAGTCATTGTTAATGATTTTCTGCCACAAGGAGATAAAATACAGTCTAACCTTATTGTGGATTCTCGGCTAATGAGAAGAATGTTCCGTATACCGAGCTCGGAAGCATTCTACATTGGGGAAAGGTATCCAAAATAAATGTAATACATTGGCAGGTATGTAGCCGGTGACACACACGCTGTTATAATGAAGCTCGAATATTCCAAAAATCTCCTAATAATAGAAGAATTAAAGCTAGGATCATGTCAGTCAAAGGTGACAGCACTTTGGATATCCAACCTCCAGGATATAAGCCTGGAGGCACAAATGACAGACACCTTATTAAATTTCGGAAATATAATGTAGACTGGAGAATCCTGCATTACGATGAGATAACAACCTTGTTAAAATGCAACTGGCAATCGTTCATTGCCTGATTTGTGTGCTGACCTTTCTGTAAAGTAAATTGTCGCTTACAAAGTAATACGAGGTGATTCGTGGCCAGTTTGGGTCAACTACATGTTGGTAAGAGGAAAATGAAGAACTATTTATACACTATGGTTGAGAAGAGCAGATTTTCATAATTATTATCCCTAACGTAGGCCAACAATAACAGATTAGGGAGAGCCCGACTTCCAAATACCCCACTGGTCAGCTGATTGACGGATTTACGACACTCTGGCACTGGTAATGAGTAAATGGAAGAGAAACTGCAGAATCATTAGGGCCACAACACAATGTATGGAGCTGGATCAGTTTCAATGATCTACAAACCCTTCAATCAACTGATCACTGGAGATCTAGAAATATCAGATCGATGGAACCTAGATTCCTAACATTCCCATTAAGTTGATTGAAGAGGTGGTGGCACAATGGCACATTGGCACACCTGCTCTTCAACTGAAGAAAAAGCAAGAGTGATGCAGTCCCCTAGGGTCACAACATAATGGAGATGAGTCAGTCTCAAGTTCCCTTCCATCAGCTGATCTGTTAGAAGTGAAAGAAGTTGGGTCCCAACAACCTAATCTTGAAGACCTAAGAATAGGTAATTGATATCAGGTCGGTGAAGTCCCAACTCAGCTGATTGAAGGCTCCACAGCACACCAACCTTGGTCATGAATGGTTCTGCTTCTCTCTCAAGTGAGTGGGAGAACTGCAGTACCATTTCAGGCCACTACACAATATATGGAGCTGAAATAAGCTGATCAGTAGGAAGTCGGGAATCAGACCGCAGAGTCTGATGTCTTGTATCATTATAGAAGTCCATGAAACTACAGTAACTTCACATAAAAAATGAACTTTACAGAAAGGGCTGACTTTTGAGAAAGTGTCAGTTCTGCAGTTTAACTTCATTTGTGATCTATAACAAATAGTAATTCATCAATACGTGATCAATTTCCAGCATTCTCAGCAGGAATTGGAATTATTACATGCCATATATTGTATCCTAGAGCTTGATTTACTATAACATAGTAACGCTAATTTAATTTAGGATTTTTTTTCTGACAAAGGCCTCTACACCACTCCAACAACTACAGAGCTAAGTGACAAAATTCTAGCTGCTTGTAGTCACCACTAGGGGGAGCTTAGGAGCTTACCCCATACAGATTGAGTTTAAAGCATAAACAGCATGCTCTGAAGCTCCCTCTACTAGCAGCAGCAGGAAGCCCACGTTAAATAGTTTATGGCTACATGGTGATTTTTTTTTTTAGCTTTTTTATTAAAAAAAAACAGGTCTATGTCAGCTATACAAATATAACATGAAGTTAATCAGGACAGAATGTTGTGCAAATTTAGGAGAAAAAAAATGAGTGTTTAAGGGTGTACATTAACTTTCGGCACCTGCCTTTATTTTCATGGAGGGTTTATTGGTTATTGATAGTATTCAGAGCGTTTAAAAATACAACGAAACTAAAAAATCAGATGAATCAAACCTTGCCATTTTAACAACGGCCAAAGGAAACAGAAAAGACTTCACAATTAGCAGCGACAAAGTGACATTTTTAGTATCAATTTTGCCTTTTTTTTAGAGCAAGTCATTAAATCAGCTAGATATATAATTACCACTTAGAATTTAATTTACAGCAAAGCATTTAAAAAATGCCGCATTCAACAGAGACATTTATTTTCTTTATTGCCATCTCTGTTTTCCCAAGTTTACAATTACCAATATCTTCTAAACGACTTCTGAATAATTTTTATGGAAATTCGCACCGGTAAGAAGAAGTTGCAACTAAACTAAGAAATTATTTATATATGCAAAACCGCTGTGACTACGAGAATAATCACGACAATTTACCTGGAGATTATGTATCTGAAAAGTACTGTACCCTCACCGGCCGAAAGGTGTTAAAGGAATTGTCCGAACTATTAAAAAATACTTTGGGAATTTTAGAAATTAAAATAAAGGAACATCAGAAATCATAATCCTTTAAAACAATCAAACGTGTAATATTCACCTTTGCGTTACCTCCACAGTGCCCCTCCGGTCTCTGTACTTCCTGATTGGTCTGGATGGTCATATGACTGCTTCAACCAATCAATGGCAACAACAGTATCCAACGCATCACAGTGATTGGACACAGCAGTCACATGTCTGTCCAGACCAAGCAGGAAGAACAGAGACTGTCTGGGAACTGGGGAAAGTTGAGAGGAGTAGCAGTAGGGGCTATTATTTTACAGAATTCTGAGAGTTCTATTTCTTTTTTTTTTTTTTTTAAAATAGCCAGACAGTACACCCCTATAAAGAGGAACCTAGTAAGCACAAGTGACACAAAGCCTTCACCAATGGAATATATAGGTGGAGACAGCCCAGAGGTTCAAGAACGTCAGGGAGTCTCCTGGTTCCCAATGCAAAAGTCATAACAAAGCAACCCACTTATCATATGCTTTTGGGTATTGAGGGGTGTTTAATTGTTAATGGGAACCTGTCAGGTGACTCATGCTGCTAAAAACCATTGGCGGCATGATACCGAGCCTGACTGCACAATTGAAGGAATGTATATAGTTTCTGAAACACTCCAGCGTTTCAGAGAAAGTATATTTTAAAGATCCGGCTCTTCCCAGCACTGCTAGAGATGATTTACAGGTCTTTTTCTATGTCCTTGCACAGTAAAGACTTGTCAATCACCTGCAGCGATTCTGAGAAGAGCTGGATATTTAAAAGGTATTTCCATCTCCAAGATCCTATCCCAACATGTCGTAGATAAAATTAGCAAATACAGTACCTACAATTAGAAATGTAGTACAGTACTTCTGATGAGCTATATTGCTTACCCTGTGTGCAGGGCATTGAAGTAGTTTAGGTATCCATGGTTATGACCACTAACAACTGTCACTATATGAATGGTTGTAACCATGGATACCTACTGTAAGCTACTGCAATGCCCTACACATAGGGTAAGCGACATAGCTAATCAGAAGAACTATGCTACATTTCTAATTGGAGGCATTTGCTAATATTATTACATCTACATCATATTAGGAAAGGATTGAAGAGTTGGGAATACCCCTATAAAGTATATTTTCACAGAAAGATCAGAGCGTCGCAGAGAAAAATATACCTGGCTACCATTCTGCAGCCAGGCTATGATTCATGCTACCTGAGGTTTGGATAGCATAATTCCCTGACAGGTTCCCTTTAGCTCTGCACCCCCATAGCTATTATGCTATGCAAGAATTTTAGAGATGTTCTTCCAACACATTTTTAGTATTTGATGGAAATAATTGACCGTAAACTGCATTTTTGTTGACCCTATTTGCATAATACGGTGCAAACGATGAAATAGATCTAATGAAGGGCGAATAGTTATCATAAATTAAGAAAAAAAGATCGGTCATTACAATGTATTCACCAAATGTAGACGATGACCTTTTATAAATTAGACACACCAAGTATTGGCATCGCATCCTCGGAATATTTTTCATGGTAGATAGAGGCAAGAATAATCTATTGCTCCTTCCTTTGTAAATGTTAAGTACTTCTCCTCTCAGTGCAGTTTATAAAACATATTAGCGAAGAGGAAATGACTTCTCATCTCTACATCTTGAGAGGTTTACAGCAGGTGAGTCTGTGTGTACAGGAAGAAGGGAACGCGAATTAAAAGTCCTTAAAAAGGACTATATTTAACTGATGTGCTTGAAGCTTGGCTGTTATAAAATCCAAAGACCAGAACTTACTGCTGTTAATGTTGGTTGGACAACAAATGCTGCTTGTTAAAGTCTTGAGATACAGATGTGTCATTCCTTACCTTTCCTCTTGGCTTGAAAGATATTTATGGGGCGAGAGGAACGAGTTTAAAAAAAATAAATAAATAAATAAAAGATTTTGTGATACTTTATCAGGAGGAGGTGTTTCTCTCTTAAGTTTTGTTTTTTGCAGCATTTTGAGGTTTTTTCCTTCAAAATGATGTGCTAGCAGCTGTATATGAATATAATTAAACTAGATGGTGGCCTGATTCTAACGCATCGGGTATTCTAGAATATATATGCAGTTTATTTTTGAAGATTTAATAATAATGCAATAATGCACCCCCCAATCCTAATATGTATGGTTCTCTCACCCCCAATCCTGATATGTATGGTTCTCTCACCCCCAATCCTGATATGTATGGTTCTCTCACCCCCAATCCTAATATGTATGGTTCTCTCACCCCCAATCCTGATATGTATGGTTCTCTCACCCCCAATCCTGATATGTATGGTTCTCTCACCCCCAATCCTAATATGTATGGTTCTCTCACCCCCAATCCTGATATGTATGGTTCTCTCACCCCCAATCCTGATATGCATGCTACCTCTCAACCCCCTATCCTGGTATGCATGGTCCCCTGACCCCCCAATCCTGGAATGCATGGTCCTCTCACCTCTCTTTCCTGGTATGCATGGTCCTCTTACCCCCTTTTCGGGGTATGCATGGTCCCCTCACCCCCCAATCCTGGTATGTATGGTCCCCTCACCCCCCTATCCTGGTATGCATGGTCCTCTCACACCCCAATCCTGGTATGTATGCTCACCGTCACCCCCCTTTCCTGGTAGGTATGGTCCCCTCACCCCCCAATCCTGGTGTGCATGGTATCCTCACCCCCCTTTCCTGGTAAGCATGGTCCCCTCACCCCCCTATCCTGGTATGCATGGTCCCCTCACCCCCCTTTCCTAGTAAGAATAGTCCCCTCACCCCCCTATCCTGGTATGCATGGTCCCCTCACCCCCCTTTCCTGATATGCATGGTCCTCTCACCCCCCTTTCTTAGTAAGCATTGTCCCCTCACCCCCCTATCCTGGTATGCCTGGTCCCCTCACCCCCCAGTCCAGGTATGCATGGTCCTCTCACCCCCCAATCCTGGTATGCATGGTCCACTCACCCCCCCTTTCTTGGTATGCATGGTCCTCTCACACCCCAATCCTGGTATGTATGCTCACCGTCACCCCCATTTCCTGGAATGTATGGTCCCCTCACCCCCCAATCCTGGTATGCATGGTATCCTCACCCCCCTTTCCTGGTATGCATGGTCCCCTCACCCCCTTTCCTGATATGCATGCTACCCCTCAACCCCCTATCCTGGTATGCGTGGTCCCCTGATCCCCCAATCCTGGAATGCATGGTCCTCTCACCCCCCAATCCTGGTATGCATGGTCCTCTCACCTCTCTTTCCTGGTATGCATGGTCCTCTCACACCCCAATCCTGGTATGTATGGTCCCCTCTCCCCCCTATCCTGGTATGCATGGTCCTCTCACACCCCAATCCTGGTATGTATGCTCACTGTCACCCCCCTTTCCTGGTATGTATGGTCCCCTCACCCCCAATCCTGGTGTGCATGGTATCCTCACCCCCCTTTCCTGGTAAGCATGGTCCCCTCACCCCCCTATCCTGGTATGCATGGTCCCCTCACCCCCCTTTCCTGGTAAGCATGGTCCCCTCACCCCCCTATCCTGGTATGCATGGTCCCCTCACCCCCCTTTCCTGATATGCATGGTCCCCTCACGTCCCAATCCTGGTATGCATGGACCTCTTACCCTCCTTTTGGGGTATGCCTGGTCCCCTCACCCCCCAGTCCTGGTATGCATGGTCCTCTCACCCTCCAATCCTGGTATGCATGGTCCCCTCACCCCCCTATCCTGGTATGCATGGTCCCCTCACCCCCTTTCTTGGTATGCATGGTCCTCTCACACCCCAATCCTGGTATGTATGCTCACCGTCACCCCCCTTTCCTGGTATGTATGGTCCCCTCACCCCCCAATCCTGGTATGCATGGTATCCTCACCGCCCTTTCCTGGTATGCATGGTCCCCTCACCCCCCTTTCCTGATATGCATGGACCCCTCACCCCCAAATCCTGGTATGCATGGTCCTCTTACCACCCTTTTGGGGTATGCATAGTCCTCTCACCCCCCAATCCTGGTATGGTCCCCTCACCCCCAATCCTGATATGCATGGTCCCCTCACCCCCCTTTCCTGGTATGCATGGTCCCCTCACCCCCCTTTCTTGGTATGTATGGTCCCCTCACCCCCCTCGAGCAGGTCCTCAGGATGCAGTGACGAGACACGAGACAGGGTATGACTTGTATAATAAACTTTTATAAATTGGAGCCACTAGGGCTATGCTGAACAGGCAAAAAGGGGTAACACATCTGTCCTCGCAGGGACTCAATAAAATAAACAATACTTTTCTAAGTAACTGGGAGTAACCCGGCTAGTCCAGGTGTCGAAGGCCGGAATATGGCCAAACTATGGTACTTATTGCTATAGCCCACTTATTCCTCCATGCGTCACTCGGGATTGCAGATGCGGCCGCTTAGAGATCGTTTATGCGGCGGCCTTGACGCCTCGATATTCCAGGAAGATTTAGGCTCGACAGGCCCGAAGAAAAGGTGCCGGTGGGGCGCAACAGGCCCTGAAAAAACTATGCTGGTGGGGCGCAACAGGCCCTGAAGAAACGATGCCGGTGGGTCGCAACAGGCCCTGAAGAAACGATGCCGGTGGGGCGCAACAGGCCCTGAAGAAACGATGCCGGTGGGGCGCAACAGGCCCTAAAGAAGTGATGCTGGTGGGGCACAACAGGCCCTGAAGAAACGGTGCTGGTGGGGCGCAACAGGCCCTGAAGAAGTAATGCCGGTGGGGCGCAACAGGCCCTGAAGAAGCGGTGTCGGTGGGGCGCAACAGGCCCTGAAGAAACGATGCTGGTGGGGAGCGGTAATGACACAGTTCCCCCAAATGACCGGTGGCTGTCCGCCGCTAAGGGTCCCTCCGTAACTGGGACATGCGCCTCTAACGTTGCCTATGGCGAAGTGGCATCCCCTGAGGCCGGTGATGACGGGGTTGCCGCGGTGGGAGAAGGCCGGGGGGCAGTGTCCAGGCCTCTGTGGCCGTATTATGTGTAGTCGCAGCGGCGACCTGAGGTAAAGGATCTGGCCCACAAGGGTGGGGGACGGCGGGCGTGGCTCTCAGAGAAAGAGGGCGGGAAGCGGCCTCCGGTAAAAGTCTCTCACGTCTCACTTGTCATTGAGTGCGTAGTATCCTCCTCACAGGCTCCTGTTGGTGTCCCCTCCAGTCACCCGGCTTCCTGCCTCCTGTCACACTCTCTCCCAACTGCCCACTGAGCATCCCCCCTGCTCCTTTTATCCTTGCCCCGCCCCCTGTTTCCCTGACAACTTCGGTCATGTCTCTCCCTTTACTGTTCTCCCAGTATTGTTCCCTCAGGAACCCTGATGGTCGCCCCCTGGGTACCGGCCCAGTCACTGTCTGGGAGCCCTCCTCCCCACACCCTCACCCCTCAATCCTGGTATTCATGGTCGTCTTACCCTCCTTTTGGGGTATGCATGATCCCCTCACCCCCCAATCCTGGTATGCATGGTCCTCTCACCCCCAATCCTGATATGCATGGTCCTCTCACCCCCAATCCTGGTATGCATGGTCCCTTCACCCCCCTATCCTGGTATGCATGGTCCCCTCACCCCCCTTTCTTGGTATGCATGGTCTTCTCACACCCCAATCCTGGTATGTATGCTCACCGTTACCCCCCTTTCCTGGTATGTATGGTCCCCTCACCCCCCAATCCTGGTATGCATGGTATCCTCACCCCCCTTTCCTGGTATGCATGGTCCCCTCACCCCTCTTTCCTGATATGCATGGTCCCCTCACCCCCCCAATCCTGGTATGCATGGTCCTCTTAACCCCTTTTGGGGTATGCATGGTCCCCTCACCCCCCAGTCCTGGTATGCATGGTCCTCTCACCCCCCAATCCTGGTAGGCATGGTCCCCTCACCCCCAATCCTGATATGCATGGTCCCCTCACCCCCCTTTCCTGGCATGCATGGTCCCCTCACCCCCCTTTCCTGGTATGCATGGTCCCCTCACCCCCCTTTCCTGGTATGCATGGTCCCCTCACCCCCCTTTCCTTGTAGCCGCGACCAATCAGCATCACGGCCCTCTGTCCGCGGCCAATCAGCAACGCGGCCCTGTAGCCGCGACCAATCAGCAACGCGGCCCTGTTCAAAAATGATATTAAAAAATTAAAAAAAGTTATTCTCACCTTACGACAGCCTCCTGTCTTCTTTCCACGCGCCCAGCCTCGCGTTTCCAGTAATGCTTTGCAGCTTAGACCGCTGATGACGTCGGTCTTCTTTCTCGCTCTCGCGAGAGTGACGTCATCAGCGGTCTAAGCCGCAAAGCATTACTGGGAACGCGAGGCCGGGCACGAGTAAAGATGACAGGAGGCCGTCGGAAGGTGAGAATAACTTTTTTTTATTTTAATTCTCTTTTTTACAGATTAAGGCCTGCGCCTGCCGCTGATTGGTCGCGGCCTGGCGGGGGCCTGGCGGCTGCGACCAATCAGCGGGCCGCGATTTCAGTTACAGACAGACACGATAAGGCGTTTATATACATATAGATATGCATGTATATACACAGCATGGCCATGTCACTAACCATTTATGGCCACTTGAAAAGTCCCTATGCGACACCATTGAATCTGGTGTCAAGAGTAAAGATGAGAGAACTGCACAGTTCTGGGATCATACCGCATGTCCGGTGCTGAACTCCAGACAGTTCAGGATTTTGGGCATGAGAGAGAGAGAGGGGCCTTTGATTTCTATGGGATTCGGGTCCAGTTCCAGTACCCAAGCCGAACTTTTGGACTAAAGTTTGGTTGAACCCGAATTTCCATGGGTCCACTCATCCCTAGGGAAGAGTCATGTCACTTGCAGAGAATGAGAACTTTATATGATGAAACATACTATGCTTTTTCCATAAGAAAAGACTTTCCAGATACTTTTCATTATGCAAAAAAGGATAATAAAGGTATAATAATTGTATACAAAAGTCTCCAAACACTTACATTATGGATCTGTGATACGTCTGTGTTCCTAAGCACCTAAGTACTTTACTTACTTAATCACAACCATGTTCAACTCAATGACAGACCATTGGGCAGATAAGTAGGATTTGGCTTGCCATATGTGAACAGGTTTTCTACTTTCAGAAAATCTCTGTTCTGCTGCTGCAATGTAAAAATAACAAACCGGTCATTACTCACCCTCCCCAGGTCCGACAGCGAATGTCCATTTTTTGATCACAATGTCTATTATTGTCTACAATGTTGATGTCACATCAATAGTGCTGCAGCCAATCAGTGAGCTTAATGTTCCTTGCAGATAACGGGAAGAGCTGTTGAGCTCAGCTATTGGCTTCAAGGGAACTTGTCTCGTAAAAAAACACCATTAACTTGCAGATAAGGGGTTATAGCGTTCTGATTCTGCCCGCAGTTAAAGTCCAACTGCCCGAAAGGAAATTGACTTTATTGATCTAAGCAGTTTTCCAGTTTCAGTCACGGGGGCAGAAGCGGTGCGGGTCCAGTCACCGTTCTGTGTATAAAGATCGGCGGCTGTATCCACACCCCCAGCCCTGACTGACAGCTGGCCCTAATGCTGAGCTGCTGTCAGTCATTGCAAGAGGGGCAGCTTCAGTCACAGCTCTCTATACACAGAATGGTGACTGAAACCACGCTGGCTCCATCCCGGAGCTGGAAGCTGAACACTGCAACAGGGGGAATAAAGTTCATTTCCTCCTAGCAGCGGGGCTCTCAGTGCAGGCGCCGGGCAGGTTCAGAACACTATTAACCTGCAGATTAACCCCATATTTGCAGGTTACTGGTGTTTTTTAACGTGACAGGTTCCATTTCAACTCTGTCTATGTATCTTCAGTGCTGCAAACAATTACAGACACCGGGAGACATGAGATGTGCCGTAGACTCAGCGCTGAAACCAGGAAAGCTGAGTAAAACAGTTTGTTTTTCCTTAAAAATGGAGAAAAGCAGTTTTCTGAAAGTGGAAACCCTTTTAAATATCTCAGCGCTGACTGACTGAAATGCAGGAGAATGAAAGGACAATTATGGAAAATCTCAGTAGTCGTCAATGTACCACTACAATTTGATATGAGCGATAAGTCAAACCTCGCGTAAAAGTTAATGATCAGATGTAGGCTGAAGTGTTTTGTGTATGATAAAGAAATTAAAGTTAAGATTTCCGTTTAAACATCCACTTGAATTAATAACATCTTTTCAACATATTTCCCATATATAGAAGCTTTAATACAATTCCGTCTCACAGATACAATACCAATATCCCATCATCCGACTGATATCTCCCTGTGTAATCTGACAATACGTCACCCATGAGTAAACTTTTATGACTTTGTGAGCGGAATAATAAGGCAGGAGCTGGGCAAGATTAGTGTCTGCAATAACAAACTGTCTTGTGCCAAGCTCCAAATTCAGATTTATTAAACACGAATGTATCCCGGGGTTGTTCAGATGGTAATAATGAAATAGTCTCTTTTGGAGATGAAAGAAAGGAAATAAAAATTTTACATAGCTGTATTGCATCTTGCGTCTTGTAGACTGAGCGTGAAACAGAACAAAGGGTCGAGATGATGGCGAAATGTAGAGAAACAAAGGGACGTTCCGACCATTTAGACACTTACGTTTCAAAGACTACATTCTGTTTCACAATAGTTATTAAAAAGAATCTGTCAGCAGGATTTTGCCTCCTAATCTGAGAGCCTCATGTTGTAGAAACAGAGACACTGATTCCAGTGATGTGTCACTTTTTGAGCTGCTTGTTGTAGTTCTGATAATCTCCTGCTGAGATTTTATCCCTAGAGAACTAGTAAACCTGCTGCTATATAGTCCTCCACATTCATGCGCTGAATAACCCCATCCCACCAATGATTGGCAGCTTTGTGCCTATGCACATAAAGCAGCCAATCAGTGATGTGGGTGGGGTTATACAGAGCTCAACATTTACAGAACGGCGAGATCTTCAGCAGATGAAACTGATTTTAATCAAAACTACAGCCCAGTAAGTGACACATTGCTGGAATCAGGGTCTCTGCCCCTACATTATGATGACCTTAGCGTAGCAAAAACCTAGTCATAGATTCCCTTTAAGGATTGTGCACTTACACCATAGAATCAGGAGCTTTTCCCGACATACTGTATACTGTAATCAATCAACTGACAGATGCCTAAACGGTGCTCTGTCTCCATACAGCCGGTATGTGTCTGATGACGTTGATTTTACTGCATAGGAAGCACAACAGACCGCACGTGCCTACACAGAAGAAAGAGAGAGAAGCATATACTTTGTGTCCCTATGGAGGGAGGATGCCTTGTCATCCATCTTGATTGTTGGGTGCATATCTCCTCAGTGTCTGCACCTGGCAGTGGGCACAGTGTGTACCCAACCTAGAGGCCTTTGAGGTGCATTTCCAAATAGCTCCGTATATACTTTTCAAAATAGAAAAAGGCATTATAATAACTACACCCTACATTAGTACAGAGAGGGTGTAATACGCAGTATGGAGCCACAGGGATTGTGTGCCTCTCTATACCAGGCTCTGGCTGTGTTCACCATCTCATAGGGGCTGATCCATTATTCCGTACTTCTGCATTAGAAGGTGAATGACACCTCTGATGTCCGTTTGATGGGCACTTGCCAGGTATTGGCAGATGTCTTGTACACCTAGTAGGTATTGTGTGTATCTTCTTATAATTAGTCAGATAGGCGGACAATACTTGATGGTTGACGAGACCTGATGATGCCATCGATGTCATGTCAGCAGATTCTCCAACCTCCTGAACCTATAAGGGGATTAACTGGGATTAGGTTTTCCAGAAAAAGTGCCACATACACCCATGGGTTATGTTAGGTATTGCACTTCATCCCAGATTTGCTTAAATCCATTTTACCCTCTTCCAATAATTTATGAAGATCAGCAAATTTGTCCCTTATGCAAAGTCTGATGCTTCATTTTGGAAAACAGTCCTTTCTAACTTTTCCACTCATGGAGACCAAAAAAGTCTACACTGATGCCTATAATATATTGGCGGATATACAGGCTTAGGAAGAACACATGAGACCACCTTGCCAAGGTGTCATCGTGGGCCTCCACCACCTTGCCCTGGTGTCATCGTGGGCCTCCACCACCTTGCCCTGGTGTCGCTGGGGGCCTCCACCACCTTGCCCTGGTGTCATCGTGGGCCTCCACCACCTTGCCCTGGTGTCATCGTGGGCCTCCACCACCTTTCACTGGTGTAATCGTGGGCCTCCACCACCTTGCCCTGGTGTCATCGTGGGTCTCCATCACCTTGCCCTGGTGTCATCGTGGGCCTCCACCACCTTGCCCTGGTGTCATCGTGGGCCTCCACCACCTTGCCCTGGTGTCATTGGGGGCCTCCACAACCTTGCCCTGGTGTCATCGTGGGCCTCCACCACTTTGCCCTGGTGTCATCGTGGGTCTCCACCACCTTGCCCTGGTGTCATCGTGGGTCTCCACCACCTTGCCCTGGTGTCATCGTGGGTCTCCACCACCTTGCCTTGGTGTCATCGGGGGCCTCCACCACCTTGCCCTGGTGTCATCGTGGGTCTCCATCACCTTGCCCTGGTGTCATCGTGGGCCTCCACCACCTTGCCCTGGTGTCATCGTGGGCCTCCACCACCTTGCCCTGGTGTCATTGGGGGCCTCCACAACCTTGCCCTGGTGTCATCGTGGGCCTCCACCACCTTGCCCTGGTGTCATCGTGGGCCTCCACCACCTTGCCCTGGTGTCATCGTGGGTCTCCACCACCTTGCCCTGGTGTCATCGTGGGTCTCCACCACCTTGCCCTGGTGTCATCGTGGGTCTCCACCACCTTGCCCTGGTGTCATCGTGGGTCTCCACCACCTTGCCCTGGTGTCATCGGGGGCCTCCACCACCTTGCCCTGGTGTCATCGTGGGTCTCCACCACCTTGCCCTGGTGTCATCGGGGGCCTCCACTACCTGCTTTTCCTAGTGGCCATGTGTTGATCCTATCCAGTCTGGCTGTGGTTGAGACGGGTCCATATTTTTGTGTGACTCTTGTTTTGGTCAAGTCACTGACTACATAACTCGGATTGACCTCAGTGGAGAAGGCGATACACCAAAGTGGTCAACTCAATATAGCTGCGATAGGGGTCAGGGTCCTACAGTTTGGTTAGGGGAGCATCAACCATAACATGGCCTACAATACGTACAACCTGATAAACATTATGTCTCCTCCCTATGATAATTTGACATTAGTGTTATAGTTTTGCTCCAACCGACCTCTTTTTATAGACGCGCATCAGGGATACATAAGCCATAAAATGTATTGCACTATATAAAATCTTTCATTTACCGTCATCCGGTTGAGTTATACGTCTCGTTATTGTAAATGCCACCACTTTACAGAGTCAGACATGTTCACAGGAAAGCGTCAGTTCACATTAAATCACCACTGACAATTAATTTCAGTTGGGATAAGTCTTAAACAGTAGACGCCGGTTATTTGCATACCTCTAAAATGTATGCATTACACTGGCAGCGAAACACAGTTTCATGATAGACTAACGTTGTGTGACAAGACTTCGCTCACCTCTGCCAAATCTGAGGATTTCATTAGGAAACATTTTCCACAAGTTTAGTCTTTGCAGCCATAGAAGTGCTTGAATGTTTTTGCATCAAATCGGTAATATGAAAGACACTGTCTACTTATGAATATAGACATATAGCTGGAATCTGAAAATGGAAAATCACCAGATCCTCTTCATGTGGGCACCTATAGGCAAGAAATAGAGTTCATGCAGACGACCGTATTACCAGTCCAAGTGTGAACCAACAAAACATTGGATCACACTCGGACCAATGTTAGTTTATGGGCCGCACTTTATCCTTGGACATTGTCTATCCAAGGTACAATAATCGCAGCATGACTAATTTTAACCCGATATTCGGACCGCAATTGGCCATGCAAGTCAGTGAGTGCATGGGAAACATCTGCCTGCACTTGGATTACATCTGAGTGCAGTCCCATTTCAATGGACTGAAAGAATGAAAAAAAATATTTTCTCCATCTTCTCATCTGAGAGCATCGGGGCACACCATGCTCAGACTCTGATCAGAATGTCATTTGCATAATGGATCAGATTTTCTCAGATGACAAAAAGTATGCTCATCTGCACCTGCCTAAAGGAAACTCGTCTAATGTACACATTACCATCACTTCAGACTAAGCGGCTCACGAGTTCAGCCACATTCCCCAGGAGACAATATTTTGGGTATCTCAACTCCTACAATGCTTCAGTTTTTGGCATCTGCTTTTGGCAATGATAGTCTTATAAATGGGACAACCAACTTCATGGCTATGGAGCAATCAGAAGACGAAGGCTCCAATCAGTCTTGCTAGGTCTTTCTTTCCACTGGCTTTATGAACTTGTCCAGAACTTCTCTAGAAAAGACGTTAATATGGCACTGTTCTTTCTTAAAGGTGTTGTCCACTACTAGGATAACTCTTTCTAAATCTGAGTGTTTGCCCCATTATAATAAACACACTTATACTCACCTCCCTTGTTGGCGCCATTCCAGCGATGTCGGCACTTGCGTTCTTGAGGCTCATCTGAGGTTGTTATGTCACGCGAACCCTGCAGCCAATCAGCACCGGCCTCACTGTTCCCATCTTCGGACATATTGAAGATCAATACGTAGTCCGGGCTGCTCTCTTACTTTCTCATGATTACATATACAGTGGGGAAAAAAAGTATTTAGTCAGTCAGCAATAGTGCAAGTTCCACCACTTAAAAAGATGAGAGGCGTCTGTAATTTACATCATAGGTAGACCTCAACTATGGGAGACAAACTGAGAAAAAAAAATCCTGAAAATCACATTGTCTGTTTTTTTTTCATTTTATTTGCATATTATGGTGGAAAATAAGTATTTGGTCAGAAACAAAATTTCATCTCAATACTTTGTGATATATCCTTTGTTGGCAATGACAGAGGTCAAACGTTTTCTGTAAGTCTTCACAAGGTTGCCACACACTGTTGTTGGTATGTTGGCCCAATACTCCATGCAGATCTCCTCTAGAGCAGTGATGTTTTTGGCTTTTCGCTTGGCAACACGGACTTTCAACTCCCTCCAAAGGTTTTCTATAGGGTTGAGATCTGGAGACTGGCTAGGCCACTCCAGGACCTTGAAATGCTTCTTACGAAGCCACTCCTTCGTTGCCCTGGCGGTGTGCTTTGGATCATTGTCATGTTGAAAGACCCAGCCACGTTTCATCTTCAATGCCCTTGCTGATGGATGGAGGTTTGCACTCAAAATCTCACGATACATGGCCCCATTCATTCTTTCATGTACTCGGATCAGTCGTCCTGGCCCCTTTGCAAAGAAACAGCCCCAAAGCATGATGTTTCCACCACCATGCTTTACAGTAGGTATGGTGTTTGATGGATGCAACTCAGTATTCTTTTTCCTCCAAACACGACAAGTTGTGTTTCTGCCAAACAGTTCCAGTTTGGTTTCATCAGACCATAGGACATTCTCCCAAAACTCCTCTGGATCATCCAAATGCTCTCTAGCAAACTTCAGACGGGCCCGGACATGTACAGGCTTAAGCAGTGGGACACGTCTGGCACTGCAGGATCTGAGTCCATGGTGGCGTAGTGTGTTACTTATGGTAGGCCTTGTTACATTGGTCCCAGCTCTCTGCAGTTCATTCACTAGGTCCCCCCGCGTGGTTCTGGGATTTTTGCTCACCGTTCTTGTGATCATTCTGACCCCACGGGGTGGGATTTTGCGTGGAGCACCAGATCGAGGGAGATTATCAGTGGTCTTGTATGTCTTCCATTTTCTAATTATTGCTCCCACAGTTGATTTCTTCACTCCAAGCTGTTTGGCTATTGCAGATTCAGTCTTCCCAGCCTGGTGCAGGGCTACAATTTTGTTTCTGGTGTCCTTTGACAGCTCTTTGGTCTTCACCATAGTGGAGTTTGGAGTCAGACTGTTTGAGGGTGTGCACAGGTGTCTTTTTATACTGATAACAAGTTTAAACAGGTGCCATTACTACAGGTAATGAGTGGAGGAAAGAGGAGACTCTTAAAGAAGAAGTTACAGGTCTGTGAGAGCCAGAAATCTTGATTGCTTGTTTCTGACCAAATACTTATTTTCCACCATAATATGCAAATAAAATGAAAAAAAAACAGACAATGTGATTTTCTGGATTTTTTTTTCTCAGTTTGTCTCCCATAGTTGAGGTCTACCTATGATGTAAATTACAGATGCCTCTCATCTTTTTAAGTGGTGGAACTTGCACTATTGCTGACTGACTAAATACTTTTTTTCCCCACTGTATGTCCAAAAGCGGTGACAGTGATGTCAGCACTGATTGGCCACAGGGCTCATGTAACATACATTCCTGAGTGCTAACATCGCTGGGGCGGCACCGGCACGGTAGGCAAGTGTAAGTGTTTTTATTTTAACGGGCCAAACACTCAAATTGAGAAGGGGTTGACCTAGTAGTGGACAACCCCTTTAAAAGAAATTGGAAGGGCAATAAGCTCTGGGCACTTCTACCCCGGAACACAAGTGTGTGAATTCATAATCCTTGACCAGAAGATACCATACCCAAATTTTTGGTCAGTTCAAGCAGGACATATTCTATATAGTTAAAGGGCTTTTTCCCCTTTTATTTAAATTCCTCCCCTGGCCCCATCACTTTACCAGCAGGGCAGTCATTAATGTACACAACACCCACAGACCAATTGAGCTCACTGATTGGCTGCTATGCTGTCGAAGTGACGTCAGTGCTGCAGCCAATGTCAGACACTGAACCATGGCGGAGACTTACCCGGGGCACAGGGAGGGCGAGTACAGCGCGGTCTGTAGCTTTATAGTAAACTGTAGCCAGCAGAGAAATATAACTGAGAGGGAGAAACACCGATATATTTTTTTATTTGCCAAACATCATCTAGATATACATTTTTTCCAAATTACTTTGGATATAGAAATTTCACATTTTTGGCACAAGACATGAACCCAAGAGCAATATAGCTCATTGATGCACATCTAATCGCCAGGTCAAAAAGAGTTAAGGGAGTCGGTCAGCACAAAATGACTGTTCAAGGCAAGCACAAGTACTCATAAAATATCGTACCTTTAGTGTCTAAAACCGTTGCTGCATTTGATAGAAATAGTTATTCCGTTAAATATATTAATCAGGTGCTCTGTGCGCCCCTGGCGTGGCCGCACAGTTCCGAGAACTTCCCCATTTTTCCATCTATCTCCACCTTCATCTATCTTCTTTATGATAGCGCTCTCAATCAAGGAAGATGTGGAGGAGGAGATACATGTAGAACATGTGTCTGGGAAGGTGCGCTAAACTGTTTAGGTACGCCATGGGTGCACCGAATGGCTGCCCTAGTTTTGAGCAATAATTTTGTCCTCACAGACTTACTTTTAAGAAGAAAGAGGGAGAGATGGGCGGGGGGGGGGTCAAAAGTGGAAAGTGTTCTTCCAAGAGAAGATATGGAAGATACTAGAAAATATGGAATTACAGAAGATATGGCAGGGGAGCTGTTTTTGTTTTCTTTCACGATTCTTTATACTTTATGTATAGTCAAAGTTTTAACCAAGACGTCAAACTGGAAATTGGGTTTCCTGTCAATATTTAATTATTCTCCATCTTATTTCCCCGAGTTACTTGCCGAAGACCAATATTGGTCCAACCCATTGGTCAGCCAGCTCCCTTCTTGCACAAAAACTGGAATCGAGGGACTCGCGTCCACTGAAGATTTCTAAAGATCAGAGTCCCTTGCACAACTAAATATATTATTAGGTTGTATAATTCGCTAATTAATGCACATTTAAGGGTTATTTTTCTAAATTGACAAGAATTTTTGTACAGTAAAATGCACAAGGATTCCCATAGAAATCCGCGATATGAGATTCTGAAACTCCTGCCTCGACGGTCAGCCTGCAATATGCAAAGTGTCTCTTACAGAAATGGAAAAAAAAGACAGGGGTCTTCGGGGACATCGTGAAATATAACCTGACGCTTGGCCGTATGTCATGACTACCAAACCAGCACCTTGTACAGTGAGAATCTATTCATACAATGGAAATCTGTTTACAAAAAATGGGCTGCACACTTGCCCCGAGCAGACCCCTGTAAGCATTCATCTCCATCCTCGGGGAAATCTAGGTTAATATTACATTTGTGCAACAGATTCTACATTTTTTATTTATTGGAAGGCATTCTACCATGACAGAGCAAAGGCACAGTCTTAGAATTACTGAAGCACACGAGAGATATAGTCCAAGTCACTGGGGAAGAATCACTTAATGTAGTTCAGTCCTCTGATTAGACCGTCCATTTATGACTCAAAGTAATTATTTCATGTGGATAGCTCCCAAATCGAACCTTAAACCGCCGACATAGTATTAAGCACAGCTAAACGCGGACACCGTCTTCAAGGTTCTTCTCTTCATCGAGGAGTTCTTTTAAATAAGAAGGTTCATAAAGGGATTTGAAAAGAAAGCAAAGAGTTCATTTACCTCTATGGTACAAATGGGCCATTTTGGTCATTTTCATAGGGTGATGAGTTTTCTAATGGTCACGGTCAGCTGTGGGATGCACAACTACTCGGGTAGACAATTACAAGGAATGGAGTCAATTTTTAAGTAGGCAATCTAATAGGTTTTACTCCATCAGGAATCCTTTATTTCTTTATTGCTTTCTTGATCTTTTGCTTTTTTAATTATTTTCATTTAACCTCTTTATATATTCAAAGATCTGAAGTGTTGAACTATTGTTGAGATCCATCATGGTCAGACAGGAATAGTCTACATGCCTTCTCTCTCTCTCAATCACGGAATGGTGGCCACATAAACCCCTCTTTTACTAGAAGCCCTAAATATTGTATTATGTATTACTTGGTTTTCAACATGTATTGAATGTATCCAACAAACTAATTTCTTATTGGATATGAAGAATACAAACTAATGGTTTTCCCAAACTATCACATATAATATATTATTATAAGTTATATTTTATGCAGTTTAATATTATATTGATTATTATATGCGTTAGAAAATCATAATACATTGTATATTATTTCATGTTATATCATTATGTGTTATTATATTGCATGTAATTATATTAGCTCTCAGTTATAAAATGCTATAAAATGGGCTTTGTAAGGGGTAGTGGGCCGCAAAAGGGAGCAAAATAGGGGTGAGAGAAGGACAATTGCTCTGCAAACAAATGTAGATAGGAAAATAGAGGATAAATAGATAGAATAGATAGGATAGATGTCCTGTAGATATTTAATGTCACAAGCCCCCTAAATAAAATAAACTAGCATCCTTTAGTGCCTTTCATGTGGAACTAGTGTTTTTAGCCATAACCTATTAAATAAATAAGTGAAGGGAAATAAACCTATGTGGGGTCCCCGTTATTTTTAATAACCAGCTAAAAGCAGACAGCTGCGGGTTGATATTATTAGGCTGGGAAGATCCATTAAATACACTAATTCTAGTGCTTAGCCTTGGCTCTTCCTGATTACCCTGGTACTTTGGCAATTGGGGTAATGGCCCCAACAATATCCCTCTTTTATCCATTTATTTAAAAAAATAAATAAAAAAAAGATGCTGGTCCTCCATAGTCCACATCAAGGTCCCACGATGGTCCCTTTCTCAGTGGTCCTGTGTATGGAGCCCTGTGCAGAGACCCAGCAGCTTGATGTCATTAATGCTACCTTAGTTCACAGACACCAGGTCTCATGAGAGCAGCATGACAGATGAGCGGTGATGTCTCTTGTGTTGCCTTCGTGAGATCCGGTGCCTGTGAACTGAGGTAATCTTACTGACGTCATCTCCTTTCACAGGCGTCAGATCTCAAGGTGTGGGTTTTTTTTATTTGTTTTGTTTTTTTAAATGGGTGAAAGAGGGAAATTGTTGGAGAGGTTTTTTCTTCAAATAAAGGACTTTTGTGTGTTTATTTCTTTTGACTACTGGGTTAGTAAAGGGAGTGCCTGATATCAACCTCAAAGCCATTACCCCGAGTGCCTATGCTACCAGAATCAGTGCATGTAATCGATGCACCATTTCTAGGTGGGCACCCCACAATTTTTTTTAGGGTCCCCCATTTTTAATAACCAGTAAAGGCTAAGCAGATAGCTGAGAGCTAATATTAATAGCTGTGAAGCTCCATTGTTATTGGGTCCTTTCCAGCATAATAAGACCAGCTCACAGCTGTCTGCTTTTCCTTGGCTGGTTATCAAAAATAGGGGAGACTGCATGTCGTTTTTTAAAATTATTTATTTATTTTTTTGTCACGGTTATACAGGCCAGGTCATGTGGTGCGCTGGCAAATCATAGCCATGCCAGAACTTGACACGGCTTTGATAGGTCCATAAGTGCCCACAGCCTTAAAGCTTGTTGATTGGCTGTCCTGCAGCCTTTCAACAAGCTTTATTCGGCTGGTGAACCCAAATACTAACATGGACTTTTGTTTAGAAGTCAGTGTTCAGGGTTTGGCACATTACTGTTTGGGTTCGCTATTATATTATATAGTGTACATTTGAATGTTAGGAAAGACACTATTATTCATACCATCCTGTTCAGTTACAGTTGATAGCTACAAACCATACTTTATCATTTTCATATCACTGTGCAACAGGCTTCCCCAACCTTTGGCTCAGGAGCCACATATGTCTCTCGGGTCGATGACGTGTGACTCGCGACTGGCTGCCAGCTTGGCATATTTGCACCACGTCTAGCAAACAACTGTGAAGAGCTGGTCTCCAGATGGTAATATTTAAAGGTACTGTCACACTAAGAGATATCGCTAGCACTATCGCTATAACTTGTGACGTTATAGCGATATTGCTAGCGATATTGCTGTGTCTGATACTTACCTACGACCCTCTACCCCGCTGGTTATCGCTGATCGCGCGAGATCAGGCTGGACAGTTTCTCATCGTCAGCTTCCTGCGGCGCTTCCTGCTGTGATGACGAGCGACGCGTGGACGCGGGCGGGAGGACGCAGGATCGCCTGGTGTGACAGGTAAGTAGCGAACCCCATCCCCAGCGATGTCGCTAGTGAGATCTGCCTGTGTGGCCGCTCACTAGCGACCACTTAGCGATGCACCAGCGATCCTGACCACGTCATATCGCTGGTCGGGATCGCTGGTGCATCGCTAAGTGTGACAGTACCTTAAGAGCAGATCTGGAGGCACATATACTGGCCTTCAGGGTTCAGAGACAAATTAAGTATAGTAATTAGGAGATAGGATGATACTGCCAGTTGGAGGAAGTGATTGAAGCTACTTTAAAGTTGGCGGGAGCAGGATTTCACTACTTCAGGGAGTAGGGTGAGCAGATCAGGATGAGGCTCACGACACTCTCTGAGTTGAATGTGGCTCTTCCAATAAATAAGGTTGGGGAAATTCACAAAAGGTAACAAAAGGACTTCAATGGGTGCTTCCACATAGATATTTTATTTATTTTACTCATTTATATAGTGCTATTAATTCCACAGCGCTTTACAGACATTATTGGCACTGTCCCCGATGGGGCTCACAATCTAGAATCCCTATCAGTATGTCTTTGGAATGTGGGAGGAAACCTGAGACCCAGAGGAAACCCACACAAACACGAGGAGAACATACAAACTTTGCAGATGTTGTCCTTGGTGGGATTTGAACGCAGGACCCCAGTGCTGCAAGGCTGCAGTGCTAACCACTGAACCACCATGCCGCCCTATCCATGGTATATGGCTAGGATGTGGCATCAATGTATGATTGGATTGTTTGTGGCTGCTGTAATCTCCCGGGTGGGTTACAGCAGTGGGTCTCTGACATGTCTATGCTGATAAAACCCCTTTAAATGGAACCTATCAAGTGAGTTAGTAACGGACAGGTCCCCGTGGCTTCTCCCTGCTTAGCTTGATTGACAGGTCTCTCGCTATACACAAATAAGGAGAGACCTTAAATCTAAGTGGGTGGAGAAAAGCTGTAGGATGTCACCTTATCACTAGTTTTTTATACAGATGCTTCAGTTTTCGATGCAATGTGATGACAAAACTGTGGAATATATTGTTTCTAAATTAACAAAATAAAGCAAAATATTATCTGAATATCCAGAAGAAAGCTGTGCTTTGACCCAGTGCCTTACATCTTCTACATGAGATAACGCTGTGTCATTGGTAAAAGCAACAGGAAAACATGTAGCGTACAATCTAATAAATTAAAGTCATCTGAAGGTAGACAACCTCTTTATTGTCCAATTATGTTTCTATTCTGGGATGAGCGCTCTGTGTGATATTTTTTCTGTTGACAGTAACGCTACTTTTGTCCTATTTTAATAGTCAAGTCAATTTATGTGCAGACATCTGGCGTGCAATGCACTTAAGATTCCCGATTCCATAGAGCCTATACTTCCTCTTTAAATATGCATGAACTATTGTTTAGCAAATCTACTTTACCATGTCAAAATAGTATTACGTGTAATGCATTGATGATCCACAGTGGGAAGGAAACGAGAGGATGGCTAGATCCTGGGCATTTAACTCTAAAGTGGACATTTTGCACTCTTTTAGGAGATTTGTATAATGTAGGGATAAGTGTGAGAAATGGGAAACAGAAAGTGTCATCGCAATCTCCTTTCACATAATCCTCCCGTGATTGCATTTTAAGGACGTTGGGTTTTGCCTTGTTAAGTGGACAGAACGGCAACGGTCTGTTTAAATCTAGGATTTCTGTGTCTTTAGGATTTACTCAATTTGATAGCCCTTCATGGGATTTATTTCAAGTATCTACTATGAATACAAGAAAAGAAAGCAGTATATTCTATCATTTACATTCACCCAATACATTATTCTGCCTAGTCTACTGCATATTTAAAGGTACAACTTATACCTGACTGCATATTTGAAGCTAAAATAACCACTGAAAGGACCAGGAATTTTACCTCGTTAAACTCTTGACCGAGATAATATTTTACATGGTCTATTGCAGCAGATACAGTATGGCTGTGTGTTAATAACAACCCTTGGAAAGGACTTTTAGCTTAAGTTCACACCGGACAGAAACTAATTTAAGACCTCATTCAGACAATAATTTTTTGTCCATAAAAGAAATATAAAGGGCTGCTTTTCATCAGTGCACAGTATCTGATTTTCATGTATTTTGGTCCTTCTATTCATTCATGCCATCAATGTGGCAACAGTTAATAAATAATCTTTATTTTTATATAGCGCTAACATATTCCACAGCGCTTTACAGTTTTGCACACATATTTATCAGTTTTTCTCATAGGCCACATTAACTACCTCCGGAATGCCCATAGACGATATATGTCTAGGCGGTCCAAGATCTACTCTGCAGTGATGTTCTTAAATGTCATTGCAGAGTAAAGCAGCTGCACACGATCGTGCAGCAGCAGAATTGAAGAGCTGGCTGTCAGATAACACTGAGCTCCTGATAGAGAAGGCAGAGAAGGTTTATTACCTACTCTGCTGTCTCGATTGCTGTATACATAGCGCTGGACAAGTTCTGTGTGCACAGAAATAGGAAACGTTAAGACTGTGTGCCCATGATGCGATTTTTAAGCATTTTTTGCCGCAATTTTCGGTGCAAAAACATTTAAAAATCTTGTACAGAACGCCCCCCATGCATTCCTATGGCATTCTGCACATGCTGTGCTAATGCTGCGCTTTTTTCCGCCGCGGAATCGCATCGCGGAAAAAATCGCAGCATTCTCATTCTTTTGTGCGGAATCGCAAAGAATTGCCGCGATTCTGCACCCATAGGAATGCATGAGAATCGCTTACTTCCCGCATGTGGCTATGCCCACCATGTGCGATGTTAAGCGTCTCATGTACGGTTGGTACCCACGGTGTGGAGGAGAGGAGACTGTCATCCAGGCCCTGGGTGCCATACCCCTGTAAAAAAAAAGAATAAAAAAAAAAAAAAAATCGGGGTATATTTACCTTCCGACATCCCGCGCTGCCATCCCGGGCCTCAGCGTTCCCAGTAATGCCTTGCGGCAAGGCCCTGTAATGACGTAGTCTCGCGTGTCTCTAGCGGTCTCATGAGATCGCTATAGTAACGCGAGACCAACGTCATCACAGGTCTCGCAAGGCATTACTGGGAAGGCTGAGGCCCGGGATGGCAGCGCGGGACATCGGAAGGTAAATATACCCCGATTTATTTTTTTTAAATTATTTTATACATTCTTTCTTTTACTATTGATGCCGCATAGGCGGCCTCAATAGTAAAAAGCTGGTCACGCTTGTCAAACACTATGTTTGACGAGTGTGACCAACCTGTCAATCACTTTCCAAGCGATGCTTCAAATCGCTTGGAAAGTGCTTGAATATCGCACACGAAAATCGCGGCAAAACCACGCGATTTTAGGGGAGGAGTCCGGTTTTCAGTGTCCGGATTTAAACGCTACGTGGGCACATAGCCTTAGGCTATGTGCTCACATTGCGTTTAAATCCGGACACTGAAAACCGGACTCCTTCCCAGAAATCGCGCGTTTTTTTCCACGCGATTTTACCGCGATTATGTTCGCGATTTTGCCGCCATTTTCATGTGCGATATTCAAGCACTTTCCAAGCGATTTGAAGCATCGCTTGGAAAGTGAGTGACAGGTTGGTCACACTCGTCAAACAGAGGGCTAGATTTCTATTATAAATGGGGCTTATATGCCTGCCCCAGTAACAGGAGAAATCAGATAAAAAAAAATATTTAAATATCAAATATTGAAATGCCCTTAAAAATTTTTATGATCTTAGCTCTTTAGTAAGCATCTACGAAAAAAAATGAACATGTGCCTGGTCAGGAACAGGAGTAAATGGCCCCATCCTGGACTGGTTAAGGATAAAATATTTCCAAGCTTTTCTTACCCATTAAATAGATGCATTACAAAGTGCATCCATTTTTTAACAGACCAATGGACCTGAATCAAGCAAGGAAAGATTTCCACTAACCTGGATGATGCCTCCACTAACGCATATGTAGAAACATCGAAGCTCAGTAAGCCCGTCGGTGAAGGCAGAAAAATATGTCCGTCAGAAAAAGAAAGTAACTGGTAACTTCGCAAAATGTTGCTTTATTGAAGGTCCATTATAAAATCGTCATAGCGGAGTAGTGATAAATAATGCAGTAATGGACCTGAATGGGAAGTTTGATCCATGACTCAGATCTAAAATGGAAGTCTTGAGAATTTTTTAAACCTATATGGACTTAACCATAAAGCTCTTTCTGACTTTCTCCACACATTCATTCTACTAAGCTGATTTACTGTGTGGTTGGGCTGAAAGGACTACATCTCTCCAAAGGAGTTGTCTCACTTTGACAACCCAGTCTATATTCCCTATTAGGGCACATGAACAGGTTACAAAAAGAGGAGAAAATGCTGCAGAATATCAGATATGAGACAAGAAAAGCTAAAGTTGCATGAAAGTTAAAAAAAACAAAACAAAAATAAATGCGATATTTGATTTGAAATCATGAAGGACCCTCACGGCTGTACTAAATTATCTAGGCATTCAGTTAGCCAATCAATGCATCTAGACATGATTGGCTTAGAAAATTTGGCCAAGCCAAAGGGTACTACTGATGCAGGAGTGGACACTGACAGAAGAGGGCCTGTGTACGAACAATATATGGTACTTTTGAGGTCCAATATGTCACGATCCACGTGTGTGTGGCAATAAACTTTTAGGTCCAGACCTGTGTGTGAACGAGTATGTATGAGTGGCCACCAAAAACATCCAGTGGAAGTGTGTTGCTGGGGTTTAAAGTTCTCGGGTGATCGGGCCGTATGAGTTGTTGCCCATCCTCAGCCCTGGGACTTACCAGCTGGAGTTACCCCCAATAATGCCCATGCACAACTCGTTCCCCAGGTCAGTACTCTGGAGATTTGTGGTGCCTCTGGAGCATACATTGCCACTTTCATCTGCCCACGTTTGCCATAAGCCTGAGAGTCAGGTAGTTGATGAAGTGAACTCTGGTGGATCTGGGCATCCTCACTGTAGGTGGTTTTCCAGTGAGGTGCGGTGTTGAGGGTCCAAAGGCCCCTCATTGAAGGGGGGTACTGTCACGATCCATGTTTGGATCTGTGGCAGATCCAGGCTCATGTATAACCTTTTTTTTCTCTTTCAAGCCTCTGGCTTAATGTTAGTTTTTGCCCACGGTGGCCGCCGATGTTTTTTGCCAATGGGTTTTTGCCCCGGTGGACGCTGGGGTTACTATACATTTAAATTAGCCAGCAGGTGTTACCTCCATCTCCTTCCTATAAAAAGTTGTTAGGTGCTCTGGATCACTGTTGGTGATACTGGTCATTCCCTAAGCAACCTTGGAGGAGAGAGGAGTTATTTGGAGCAGTGTTTGCAGCTCATCTGAGAGCCTTGGTGTTTCAGCTGAAAGCTGTGTCCGGGTGCCATACTCTGTTGCCTCAGGAGCATTGGCAACAGAGAAAGCTAAGTTGTTTATTTTTCCCTGTTCGTTATTTTCCCTGGTGTTATATTAGTTCAGCAGTGGGACCAGTGTCCGCACTTGCCAGTTCCCTAGCAAGGGATAGTTACAGGGCAAGTGAGGGACCTAGGTATCCTGGTCAGTGACAGGTTGAAAAAACCTGTATAGGGAACATGAGGAGTGTTCAGGGACACAGCCTCAGGAGAGTGCAGGAGGTGTCCCCGTTCCCTATGGTAGGGCCCACCATTGTAATTGTGTCCCTGGTGTCCCTTTGTTGTCTTGTTTTAGTTACCGACCGGCTGGTCGCATCATACAGGGCAAGTCACTTTGTGACACAATATCTCTTCATAATTTACAATTCCACCTGCTTTGGAGATGGAAGTGGGATCCTGTAACTCTTGGGCCTATGTGTGGTTGAACAGGCTGCACCAATAGTATGTCCACCCATGTCCTGAGAGTACTGGGTACACTTAAAATGGAAAGAAGAGTATAGGAGATCTTCAATCAATGCAAAACAATCCATAATATAACTGGCACCTCTGAGTCATGGATGTTAGGATCGTTGGTTTGAAGAGAGTGAACTTTCTGAAGCTCTAAATGACTACAATGGCAATTCCAATGTTGGTAAGCCCAATTGTAGAACTTCTCTGTAGAAGGTACAAGACTATGAGGTTATTCTATACAGTGGGGAAAAAAAGTATTTAGTCAGTCAGCAATAGTGCAAGTTCCACCACTTAAAAAGATGAGAGGCATCTGTAATTTACATCATAGGTAGACCTCAACTATGGGAGACAAACTGAGAAAAAAAAATCCAGAAAATCACATTGTCTGTTTTTTTTTCATTTTATTTGCATATTATGGTGGAAAATAAGTATTTGGTCAGAAACAAGCAATCAAGATTTCTGGCTCTCACAGACCTGTAACTTCTTCTTTAAGAGTCTCCTCTTTCCTCCACTCATTACCTGTAGTAATGGCACCTGTTTAAACTTGTTATCAGTATAAAAAGACACCTGTGCACACCCTCAAACAGTCTGACTCCAAACTCCACTATGGTGAAGACCAAAGAGCTGTCAAAGGACACCAGAAACAAAATTGTAGCCCTGCACCAGGCTGGGAAGACTGAATCTGCAATAGCCAACCAGCTTGGAGTGAAGAAATCAACTGTGGGAGCAATAATTAGAAAATGGAAGACATACAAGACCACTGATAATCTCCCTCGATCTGGTGCTCCACGCAAAATCCCACCCCGTGGGGTCAGAATGATCACAAGAATGGTGAGCAAAAATCCCAGAACCACGCGGGGGGACCTAGTGAATGAACTGCAGAGAGCTGGGACCAATGTAACAAGGCCTACCATAAGTAACACACTACGCCACCATGGACTCAGATCCTGCAGTGCCAGACGTGTCCCACTGCTTAAGCCTGTACATGTCCGGGCCCGTCTGAAGTTTGCTAGAGAGCATTTGGATGATCCAGAGGAGTTTTGGGAGAATGTCCTATGGTCTGATGAAACCAAACTGGAACTGTTTGGTAGAAACACAACTTGTCGTGTTTGGAGGAAAAAGAATACTGAGTTGCATCCATCAAACACCATACCTACTGTAAAGCATGGTGGTGGAAACATCATGCTTTGGGGCTGTTTCTCTGCAAAGGGGCCAGGACGACTGATCCGGGTACATGAAAGAATGAATGGGGCCATGTATTGTGAGATTTTGAGTGCAAACCTCCTTCCATCAGCAAGGGCATTGAAGATGAAACGTGGCTGGGTCTTTCAACATGACAATGATCCAAAGCACACCGCCAGGGCAACGAAGGAGTGGCTTCGTAAGAAGCATTTCAAGGTCCTGGAGTGGCCTAGCCAGTCTCCAGATCTCAACCCTATAGAAAACCTTTGGAGGGAGTTGAAAGTCCGTGTTGCCAAGCGAAAAGCCAAAAACATCACTGCTCTAGAGGAGATCTGCATGGAGGAATGGGCCAACATACCAACAACAGTGTGTGGCAACCTTGTGAAGACTTACAGAAAACGTTTGACCTCTGTCATTGCCAACAAAGGATATATCACAAAGTATTGAGATGAAATTTTGTTTCTGACCAAATACTTATTTTCCACCATAATATGCAAATAAAATGAAGTTTGTCTCCCATAGTTGAGGTCTACCTATGATGTAAATTACAGACGCCTCTCATCTTTTTAAGTGGTGGAACTTGCACTATTGCTGACTGACTAAATACTTTTTTTCCCCACTGTATCTTTGGGTCTATCATGAAAAATTTAAAGGTAAAATAAGACATCTTAAATTGTATAGGGAATGAGCTTTATGAAAAGGTGGGAATCTACTTTACCAGTGCAATTAACACCCAGTGACTAATAGGTTTCTGAGATGGCCATCTGGGGAATAAACCATAACAATGGCACAACCCTCATACCTAGTCAAGCTTACAATGTAATTTTTTGGTGCCTGGGGCATAGCGATATAGAGCGATTTGCCCAAGGTCACAAGAGTTGACACTAACTCCACACACCAGAAATAGTAGGATTCAATATTATTTAGGTTTTTTTTTGTATGAATTCTTTGACTCAGGTCTTTCATTAAATAAAAAGTCTCCAGTAAGGTCAGCCGTCTTGTCCGCTGACAGCTCGAGCAATAACACCACTGCCAAAAGAAAAGAACAAAACGCTGAATGCTTCAACCATCCACTCCTACTTTTTGCTCTTTAATAACCTTTTCCTCATTGATTCTCGCATTGATGATGCCCTTATGTTACCACAAAGAAATCCTGCTATTATGCTTCCACAAAAATGATACCCTTCGTTCTAGCGATGGTTGCATTAGCATAGAGTCTAATCTATCGCTACGCATTCATTTACAGATGTGTAAGGAAATAATAAAAGGTTAAGACTTTGGAAGAACTTGCCAAATGGAGGCTATTATGTTGTGAATTTCCAGTGAACTGAGATTAAAATAGTATTTTACTGCAATCATAGGAATATTAGCTGGTAAATTGTATTTGAAAAAGATCAAGCCATTTTTCGAGTAGTGGTTTGAAATAAAAAGACTTTTTAATGATGCAAAACTATATGGTAAAATTTCTAAACTTGAAAAATCAAAAAAAAAAAACTTTGATCCTGAAGTTATACGAATATTCCAGTCAATGATATATAAATGATAAATGTCGGATAAGTGGAACTTATACCAATCGATCTTGATCACTTGCTTAGCCCTTAGAGGGGGCTGACATGAGACTTGACATATACTTGCATGTACTTGTATACAGGTAGAGAACGTTATCTTCTATGTAAAATTACCAGATGTTATTCATTTGCTTTCATTGCTAAAATGTCACAAATGGTGCGGTCACGTAAAGAGTATGTGTCACCAGAAAATAAACGTATATTTAAATAAGGTTGATTGTATTTTGTTAAAAATTATGGGCCATTTTTTTTCCAAATCACAGTTTGTATTGCCATAAAATCATAGAATGGGAGAGTCGGAAGGGACCTCCAGGGTCATCGTGTCCAACCCCCTGCTCAATGCAGGATTCACTGTCCAGCCTCTGTTTGAAGACTTCCATTGAATGAGAACTCACCACCTCTCGAGGCAGCCTGATCCACTTATCGATCACCCTCACTGTCAAAAAGTGTGTTCTATCTAGTCTTTATCTTCTTTCCTTCTGTTTCATTCCATTGCTTCTAGTCTTTCCTTGTACAAAGGAGAATAAGCATGATCCCTCTACACTGTGACAGCCCTTCAGATATTTGTAGACAGCTATTAAGTCTCCTCTCTGTCTTCTTTTTTTGAAAGCTAAACATTCCCAGATCCTTTAGCCTTTCCTCGTAGGACATACATTGCAGTCTGCTACCCATCCTGGTAGCTCTTCTCTGCACTTGCTCCAGTTTTTCAATGTCTTTTTTAAAATGTGGTGCCCAGAACTGGACACAGTATTCCAGATGAGGCCTGACCAAGGAGTAGTATAGGGGGATAATTAGTTCACGTGATTTATACTCTATACAACCCAGAATGGCGTTTGCCTTTTTTGCTGCTGCATCACACTGTTGACTCATGTGCAGTTTGTGATCTATTAGTATATCCAAGTCTTTTTCACAGCACTGTATATGCTTTTCCCATTTTTCTTTCATAGTGATCACAATGATCAATATGCTCCGTTCCATTGGCCTCAAGGACACCGTTCTCTCCTGGTTCTCCTCCTATCTCTCTGATCGCTCCTTTACTGTATCTTTTGCTGGTTCCTCCTCCTCTCATCTTCCCCTTACTGTTGGGGTTCCTCAAGGATCAGTCCTAGGCCCCCTCCTCTTCTCTTTGTACACTGCCCCTATTGGTCAAACAATCAGTAGATTTGGTTTCCAGTACCATCTCTATGCTGATGACACCCAACTATACGCTTCTTCTCCTGACATCACGCCTGCCTTTCTAGAAAACACCAGCTATTGTCTAAACGCTGTGTCTAACATCATGTCCTGACTATATCTGAAACTGAACCTGTCAAAGACTGAAATCCTTGTGTTTCCTCCCGCTACTAATGTACCTATACCTGACATTGCCATTTCTGTGTGTGGTTCCATTGTTACTCCCCAGCAACATGCCCGCTGTCTTGGGGTCATACTTGACTCCTAGCTTTCCTTTGCCCCCCACATCCGATCACTGGCTCGCTCTTGTTATCTGCACCTCAAAAACATTTCTAGAATTCGACCTTTTCTTACTTTTGAATCCGCAAAAACTCTTACTGTTTCTCTTATTCATTCTCGTCTCGACTATTGTAACTCTCTTCTAATCGGTCTCCCTCTTACCAAAACTCTCCCCCCTCCAATCTGTCTTGAATGCTGCAGCCAGGATCATATTCCTCGCTAATCATTACACCGATGCCTCTACCTTGTGCCAGTCATTACACTGGCTACCCATCCACTCCAGAATCCAGTACAAACTTATTACCCTCACCCACAAAGCTTTCCATGGCTCAGCACCACCCTACATTTCCTCCTTGGTTTCATTATACCACCTGACCCGCGCCCTCCATTCTGCTGATGACCTGAGGTTAGCATCCTCAATAATCAGAACCTCCCACTCCCATCTCCAAGACATTAAACGTGCTGCACCAATTCTTTGGAATGCACTTCCCAGGTCAATACGATTAGTCCACAATCCCTACAATTTTAAGCGTGCCCTGAAAACACAATTATTCAGATTGGCCTACCACCTCAGCACATTAACCTAATCTATCCCTGTGTGGCACAGTCAAAAGTTTTACCATAACCAGGTTCCCCGCATCATGTTCCCACATGCTTTATGCATCTATTAGCCCTCTTACACACTTAACATTATGGCTGGTCCATACAATCAGGGCAACTGTTACTACCCACCTTTCGTGTCTACCTCTTTCCTCATAGATTGTAAGCTTGCTAGCAGGGCCCTCATTCCTCTTGGTATCTGTTATGATCTATGTGATTATTGTTATGCTGTAATGTCTATCGCCTGTACAAATCCCCTCTGAAATGTAAAGTGCTGCGGAATATGTCGGCGCTATAGAAATAAAATGTATTATTGAAATTATTATTATTATTATTATTATTATTATTATTATTTCTTGCCCAGATGTAGAACTCTGTTCCAGTTTTAGATCTTTTTAAATCCTCTCTCTCTTCTCTAGTATTAGCTATCCCTCCTTTACAAAAAATACAAATTAGAAATCTTGCAATTTTTACACTGGCCACTGAGACTTTTTTAGACTCTTACTTCCTGTTTTTCCAGAAAAGGCACATGTACATTAGCAGCACTAGACTAACTTGGATCCTATCTTCTGTATTAAAACATCTAATGAGTGTGTGCAAAAGTCCTTGTGAAAGGAAATGGAGCAGAGTCAGCTGTGACATCAATTATTGTGATTAGTGGACCTTGTTTTCAGAAGTGTATAGAGATGTTACCTGTCACTGTAATCCTTCCTTTGATGATAATCAAAATACAGAAAACTCTTATTGATAGGACAGGTAGTATATCTCTAAAATCGTCTCGGTGGCTAATGTGAAGAGATTCAAGATCACAAGTTTTGTCCTTTCATATACATTGTTATGATATGAAAAAAGTATGTTTTTGTTTTAAAGAACAAAACATGCAATACAAAAAAACCTGATTTAAACAATAGGCACTTTCCGGATGATAAGCTTTCTTTCAAGCGGAAGTTAGAGATCGTAAGGAAAGTATTGTAAAAAATGCTGTGGTTTTGAGGTTTTCTTCTGCCATTCTAATATGTTGAATTATAATAGTATGTACTATATATAATGGATACTGGATTTGGCTCTGCTTGATGGTTCACATGTGAATTGCATACATGCAACTGAGTGCCAACTAGAGTTTTTTGACGATTCTCTCATTAATGTTGCACAGGCTCTGGGAAAAATAAATCTGCCTTAGGCTGGTTTCACACTTGCGTTTTTTTCCCATATCTTTTACATGGGTGCGCATACACATGCGTTTGTATGCGTTTGTATATGCATGCTTTTTTTGTAGTGTGCGCTCGGGCACACAAAATGCATCCTGTTGCATTTTTTGTGCGTCTGACTTGCCCCCAAAAAACGCATGTGCACGCAATGCGGTTTTTTACAGCAAAACACCCATTAAAGTCTATGGGTGCGCATACGTGCGCTCATAATGCGTTTTTTTCATGCGTTTTTGTGCGCAAAAAACGCATAGCAAAAAAACACAAGTGTGAAAGTAGCCTTAGCCTGGAAAACCTCTTTTAATGGTGTCAATAAGAGTTGTCCAGTTTAGCTTTTCTTTCAGACCATCGCCATACACATTTATTCTCGGTTCGATCAAATGTGCATTTGTTTTCAGCAGGAAGTAAGGAATAAACTGTAGGCAAACACCTCTGGCTGTGACTTATATCCCTTGAGAAGAAAGGATCAGGCATGTAAAATTCCAACATGTCCTATCTAAACCACTATACGCAGTATACGGTCAGATGGTGAGTTTTGTTTGTGACATACACTTGTGAAAAATAATAGAGTAGATTTGAATAGGCCAATGAGAAGAAATGCTCTTTACCAAGGATTATAAGGGCAATTTGGAAAGATAGGATGTTCCAATATTGCTAAATGTTATCCATTGTTGGCATATTTTTGGGTAGCACTTAAAGGGGTTGTCCGTTACCTGGACAACCCCTTCTCAATTGCTATATGCCCACTTCTAAAATAATAGCCTGTTCTCGCCTCTGGGGCCAGCATGGTTTCAGTGATGTCAGCAGGGCTTGCATGATGTAATGTCATGCAAACCCTGCAGCCAGTCAGCAGCTGCTACCAGGCTGCTTCACTCTCACTTCCTTCAGCTAAAACTGGCATCCAAAGGAAGTCAGACTCTCAGAATGTTTGTTTGTGAAGCGACCCCATAGTGGCCACTGATTGGCTGCAGGGCTCACATGACATAACGTCACACAAGCCCAAAGAGACCTTGTAGTAACTTTTTTTGGAATGGCATTGGTACAGGAGGTGAGTACAGACTGTTATTTTTTCAGAAGGCAGAACACAGCAATTGAGAAAGGGTTGTCCAAGAAATGGACAACCCCTCTAATAATTAGTAAAAGGTACCCTATGTCCCTCACTGAATTCTATATGAAACCTTGAAAAAGTGAAATTCATACAAATATGGATAATAAGGATTAATATTGTCCTGCATAGATTACATGCATTAAACCCCAGAGCTAAAATCAGCAGGATTAGCCATCAAGATGCCAAGTTACGTTGATTAGGCAGTGTGCTATAACATGTGCAATGCTAATTACGTACAGTGCTATCACACATTGCTCCATTACCATAAAATTATATATCCTGCAGCCAAGAAGCCGCACTGAAGCCCATGTCACCTGTGTGATTTACGTCAAATTTGTGTTTTCAGGCGGTAAATCTGTCTGTAATATTGCAGGGAACCATGCATTGTGGAACGCCATTCTCCACTCTCAAAATAATGAAAAACACAAAAACAATAGAATAAATGACAAACGTCAATATGTTGTAGAAAGTAGAGAATTGTGCATGGCAGGCTCATGATTACAGCCTGAACTTTGCAGCACCTAACCCCAATATTACAGATGCACTTCCACTATTATACACTGAAATTGCAGTAAAGATAGGCTTTGTAGGGCCATAATATTCTGCAATCTATATCTTTAGACAGACAGTAGAGGTCACTGGTCTGTCACATGGAGAGTGCAGAGGTGCGCATGGATAAAGCAAGATTTGCATTTTGCTTTTTAGCTGGAACATGAGAATGGTTTGCGGTGCAGTACCATTTAAGAGTCCTTTATTGCAAAATGTACTGGGTTTGTTCACATGTTGCGTTTTTGGACACACAAAATAAAAAACCCCCCAGTGTTTTACAGTATCACTAATGTGGATGAGATTTCTGAAATCTTCTTCATAGGCCGCTTATTTGTTTTCTTGCGGATTTGGGCGGCACGGTGGCTCAGTGGTTAGCGCTGCGGGTCCTGGGTTCGAATCCCACCAAGGACAACATCTGCAAGGAGTTTGTATGTTCTCCCCGTGTTTGTGTGGGTTCCTCCGGGTACTCCGGTTTCCTCCCACATTCCAAAGACATATACTGATATGGAATTTAGAATGTGTGCCCCATCGGGGACAGTGATGATAATATGTGCAAACTGTAAAGCGCTGCGGAATATGTTAGCGCTATATAAAAATAAAGATTATTATTATTTGAACCAAAATGCTTTTTGTAAAAAAAAAAATCTGCAGCGTGCCAAATCTACCAGCATTTTTTATTCCATTCAAATGAATGAGGAAAAAAAAGCACAAGTAGAAAACACATGAAAAATGAATCAAAAATGTGCATATTTTACACAGCGTTTTCCTGCAAACACTCTGGTATTTGCAGCAGGAAAATCTAAATCAAATACGCGACGTGCGCACATACCCTAGGTGTGACAAAAACAGTCCTATACTATTCTAAAATAACCGGGCTTTTCATGGCAGAAATCTTCAAAAGTGCAAGAAACTCAGAGATAAGTAAGCATGAATTAAGGTCCACATATACTGTATATCAGACTAATGATGACCAAAGCCACTAATAACGACGTGGTCATCTGACACAGTCTAAGGCTAGTTTCACATTAGCGTTTTTTTGCGCAGCTCATCGTGCGCATAAAAAACGCAAAGAAAAACGCAAAACAAACGCGCGTTTTTTTAACGTCATGCGCACGCTGATGCGTCAAAAAAATGCAGCGTTGCTTGCGTTTTACATGCGTTTTTGCATGCGTTTGCGTTTTTTTATGCACATGCGTTTTTAGGTGTGACATTTTTTCCATTGTCTAGAGAACATTCTAGACTTGTTTCACTCAAAAACGCATGCGCAAAAAACCGCAACCGTGCGCAAGACCATGCGCACGCATGCGTTTCCATAGACTTCAATGTGTTGTTTTTGCGCATTCCGTGCGCAAGCATGCGCATGCGTTTTTTTGCCGAGACAGGGCGCACCAAAAAATGCAACATGTTGCGTCTGGCGCGCCTGGCGCAAAAGACAAAAAAACGCATGCGCACGAAAACGCAAGTGTGCGCAAGACCATGCTCACGTCATGTTAAACATAGGTGCGCAGTGCGCATGCGCACGGGTGCGCACGATGCGCTGCGCACAAAAGCACAAATGTGAAACCAGCCTAATATGTGTGGGGAATCTCTCACTCTTCCCTGATAGATGAATCAAGGATCTGATATGTCTGATTTAGGTCTTCCGATCCTTTTGTTCTCGATGAGGTAAGCCGCCGTTAGAGTGGGCTCGGGAGAGTGAGCGCTCCTGTTTACAGGACAGTTGGGTGAGTTACCTGCCAGCCGAACGATTGGCCAAAGCATAGGTCTGCCGACGGCAACCTAAAGCTTATAAGGTGCTGTTCACTAGACCCACACGGCAATTTTGGCATTGACACAGGTCGCGCAGGCAACGATCCCTATGTGCCGCTGTAACATTGCAGCATAATAGAAGTGAATGAGGTCACTTTGTGACAACATGAAGGCACCGAGACAAGCAAGTCACAAAAAAAAAATTCACACCCAATCTCACTTCCATTACCCTACGGGTCTCAATGTAACCTCTTCCACCTGCACTATTCCCCTGCAGCGGTACAAAGCAATCTTTGGCTACGAGACCAATATCATGGCTAAAGTCACCATGAAGCCAAAACCTAAATGATAGTAGCAGAAGCCCGCTCTTCCCCAGCTATTGGAGATGTGCTTTGCGATGGCCTACAAAGCTATTTAATCGAGATCCCAGTGCATCTAGAAATTGTACAAAAAAATCAGGAATTTTACTCAAACCTCCTCCCCGGTCTCACGTTCCAGATCGAGGAACAGTTAATGATGTGCGGCATTTCTGTATTACTATGTGTTGTTTTAGGTGGAAGCATTTCTGCGCTAAAGGAAATTGATTTAATCTCATTTTTATATTCAGAAAGCAACTACATGGGTCTTGTACAATAACTTATTTCATACATGGGTTGCTCCCAGCTTTCTAAAATTTGTTAAATGTAATCTCAGTGCTGGGTAGATGAACACAATGTGAATTTTATACGTACATTAGAATAATAAGGTGTAATTACGCTGCATTTCGCTGATGGAAACCGAAATGAAATTAGAAAATCAGAGAAGACTTTCTGTAGGAAGCACTAAAGGATGGTAAAATAAAATATCAGTTACCTTATTACATAAACACAAGTGTGATCTTTGTACTTACAGCTCGGTAAGAAAAACCAAGAGAAGGATCTGAAGACGTACCCGCACCTGTCAAGAGTTAGATCTTCTGAAATGTTCTTCAGAAATCCATATCGACCTCCGACTGACAACCTTTGATACTGCTTCCAACCTACACATTAACTGGAGTCAACAAAGACTTTGCAGTCAAAAACCATACATTGTGGCATGGAGCGTCTATATAGTCCCATGTTATGTCTACAAATGTGTCCAACTTCATGTTTTGTTGAAATGCCATTGTGGAATCCAATTTGGTACAATAGAGTAGAGCTATCAAATCCATCAAATATAGACACATATAGAATAAACATCTCCAGATAAAGTCATTTAATGCTGCTCATCTCGTGCAACCAATCTTGGACTATGCAGAGTCTCGAGGAAACGTCTTTCTGAAGACCCTCAATGTGCCACCTCTACAGCAAAAGGAATCTTATTATTACTAGAAGTGTTCTGTTATACAGCATGCGTTGGAACATAGGTGACATTCTCCAAGGATTTTAAATGAAAATCAGGGAAATAAATGAATGCTGTGTTATGGATCTGTATACCAGTCATCTTAAAGCCAGTTGTATGACTGAGCCCTTCATATGTCAACTTCTTACAAAATATTTCCTCTACATGCAGGATTGTCAACCTCCTATTCAATCATATCTGGACAAGTGCACCAAAATTCATGGATGGTCGAACAATTACAGACATTTGCCACATCACTTTATAAAGAGAAAAACAACCCGATAAAAAAAACCTTGCCCCATAAGACATACAGAATAATACAGTGAATATACAGGACAGGAGGAGTGGTACAGTGCTGTGAATATACAGGACAGGAGGAGTGGTACAGTGCAGTGAATATACAGGACAGGAGGAGTGGTATAGTGCTGTGAATATACAGGACAGGAGGAGTGGTACAGTGCTGTGAATATACAGGACAGGAGGAGTGGTACAGTGCAGTGAATATACAGGATAGGAGGAGTGGTACAGTGCAGTGAATATACAGGACAGGAGGAGTGGTACAGTGCAGTGAATATACAGGACAGGAGGAGTGGTACAGTGCAGTGAACATACAGGATAGGAGGAGTGGTACAGTGCAGTGAATATACAGGACAGGAGGAGTGGTACAGTGCAGTGAATATACAGGACAGGAGGAGTGGTATAGTGCTGTGAATATACAGGACAGGAGGAGTGGTACAGTGCTGTGAATATACAGGACAGGAGGAGTGGTACAGTGCAGTGAATATACAGGATAGGAGGAGTGGTACAGTGCAGTGAATATACAGGACAGGAGGAGTGGTACAGTGCAGTGAATATACAGGACAGGAGGAGTGGTACAGTGCTGTGAATATACAGGACAGGAGGAGTGGTATAGTGCTGTGAATATACAGGACAGGAGGAGTGGTACAGTGCAGTGAATATACAGGACAGGAGGAGTGGTACAGTGCAGTGAATATACAGGACAGGAGGAGTGGTACAGTGCAGTGAATATACAGGATAGGAGGAGTGGTACAGTGCAGTGAATATACAGGACAGGAGGAGTGGTACAGTGCAGTGAATATACAGGACAGGAGGAGTGGTACAGTGCAGTGAATATACAGGACAGGAGGAGTGGTACAGTGCAGTGAATATACAGGACAGGAGGAGTGGTACAGTGCAGTGAATATACAGGACAGGAGGAGTGGTACAGTGCTGTGGTCACATAAACAGAATAAGAGCAGATGCTGAGAGTTACATGTATCATACAGGACAGGAGAAGTAGTTCTATGCCTTCCCAGTATGTACAGAAAAAGTGTAGATCCTGAGAACACTGGTTGTACTGGTTATACTGGTTGTATAAAGCAATAGGGACACAGCAGCGAGCGGCTCTTTACTCTGCACTAAGGTCTATAGGAAAAAATGTGTTCAGCTCACCTTTAATGATTCCATGTTGTTTTCGAGCAAGGGCCATAGCTCTGTTAGGCAGTAGACGAAATGTAGAAAAAGACGGTCCAGCTCAAAAGGATAAAATCCAAACGTTTCATTTCATTTTTTTTTATGCATTTTTGTATTCTGCATACCTATTATGGATAGCTAAATAAAACTTGGATTTTATCCTTTTGAGTTGGACCGTCTTTTTCTACACTAAGGTCTATCACAGGTCTGCAGCTACAGGTGATATTCGTGTCCCATCGCACCGCCTGCACTATAGGATGGAGGAAATGGACTGAGCCGCTCATCGTGGGAGTAGGGAAAAGGTAAGAGATTGGGATGGGGTTTTTAACTGCCAAAACACCACAGTGATGACACTATATGAACATTCCAGTGACGCTATAAGGGACATTATAACTTGGTGGGGGCTACATAGTGGGGCAGTATTCTTGTTTTGCAGCCATAGAGGATGATGATATTATTATTATTATTGCACCAGGACCACATGTGGCTGAACCCGTCTTGAGCAGTCATGTTAGATCTAATCATATTACCATAATGTACAGATGTATATGTCACTTTATAGGGTTAAAACCATTAAAAACCAAAGATTATGAACAGTTTTAATAAAATAAACCCTTCTTGCCTAGCATTAATATGCAAATTAGACTTCACTTTGGCGTGGCCTCCGTCAGAAGCTTTTATTCCTCTGAATCAGTGAATATGAATTTTGATGCTTCCTTAGACAACATATTATAATACATTATTGCAGATGATTATAGATGTTCATTAAAAATGTTCACTTGCCTTTGGGCTAAGCCAAGTATATTCGGAAACTCATTAATGTGTTGTCTAAAGAGAGATGGATATAATTATGGACACTGAATAAATAATGGGGAGAATTTTGCTGAGTAATTGTTTTACTTCAATACATTGGATTTGTTCTTCGGAGTATCATAAATTGTATCTCATAACCTGGAGATGCCTTCTAAGGTGTATCGATCGGTAAAACCATTTTGCAATAGATGGCCTTGGATTGTAAACGACAACAATCAGCTTCCTTTGGCGATATCTCTGTGATGGTTGTAGTACTATTTTTTTTATTTATTGAAAGAACTTTTTCTGTTCTTTTCTTGTTTATGGCAGCAAATGTTCGTATTTCTTCTTGGCTTGCATGCCATTGGCTTTAGACCTTCATTGTCAATGAGCTTTATAAATCTATCAATGGCAAATGATACCCCCTAGTTGGAATCAATGTAACTGGACCATCTTTTAATGGATTGGAGTAATGATGAAAAATATGTCGTCACGTTGAATGATTTTTCACATTTATCACCCAGCAGGTCCTCCGAACGAAGAGATGTCCCAGACTTCTCAGACCAATGCCTCCATCTATTTCTAGCTCAGTTAAAACTTTGGATGAAAAATGCCTTTCTGTTAATAAAATGCTTTGATCAGATACTTAAAATGATGTAGAAACAAAATCATGCAAAGCTCTTGAATACATTTAGCAATTTTTGTGATATCTCAATGTTATCCTTGACATTAATATTCCAAATGCATATCTTTACCAAAAGCCAGTTTTCTTGGATAAATGTCATGACCTTAATGACTGTCTTAAAGTTTTTCCCAAATTGCAAAGGGGATAACTTACTTATCCATGGAGTCCCCTCACGATCTTGAGATCTGGACTTGGGAACCCAAGAAAAATGTGCACATGCATGATCTCTACTCCATTCCTTATCAGTGGCACAGTCATATAAAGCTGAGTACAGCGTTCGGCTTTCTCTTGCAATCCTAGACAATGAATGGAGCAGATGTCAATCTTGCAAATCTTCACTCTACTCAAGACTGGGCTCTGCAAAGCCAAGCCCTTGAGTTGCAGAGCATCAATCATGGGATCTCATTGGGTTTCCAGCAATCACTACATCATCTTATTGCAGTCCAATCCAGTTCCTTGAAATCAGTGTTTCCCAAATACCAGTCCTCACAGCCTTCCAGAGGTCATGTTTTCAGGATTTCCATAGTATTGCACAGGAGAGTGAATTCTTGATGCCTTGAGAATACTTCCACCACCTGTACAATACTAAGAAAATCCTGAGAACATGACATGTTGGGGGCTGTGAAGACTGGAGTTTGGAAAACACTGCTTCAAATGGAGATGTGTAACAATACCAGACACAACCCACTTTATGGATGGAAGTGGCACTGTATATGGTTGGATACAGCCATTCTTTTATAATCGTGGACGACTCCTGAAGAAGATTAACAATGAAATCAACGATTATATGTCTTCTTTGATCGTGGTGCTGAAAACATCATTGTGATCAGAGGCTCATAACATTTATATTTCAGACCCTTCTGACTAGGTTAGCAGTATTCACATTGGCTAAAAGGATTGTACTAATGAAAACATCCATTAAATCTGAGGCTGAAATAAGCAATGGATCTAAAAAATGCATTATTTGATTAATTGCTAAGCTCTTCTAGTGTAGTGGCTCATTGGTCTACTTGTTTCACACAAGTAGGTGCAATAAAGACTACAGTTTCCAATGCAATGTCTCCTTCGACTATATAATTGGCGGCTCTTCAGATTTATCTTTAAGGCCCCGTCTCACATAGCGAGATCGTTAGCGAGATCGCTGAAATGTCACAGATTTTGTGACGCAACAGCGACCTCGCCAGCGATCTCGCTACGTGTGACACCTAGCGGCGACCGGCCCCCCCGCTGCGATATCGCTGATCGTGCGCGAATGTCCCAGGCCATTTTTTGATCGTTGGTGTTCCGCTGGCCAGCATGCATCGCTGTGTTTGACACCATAACAATGACAAGTGACCTCGTTGGCGACTCAGAACTCACGCTATCGAGGTCTGAGTCGTCAGAATAGCTGCTGTGTGACAAGGTCCCAATGACCGCCGAGGTCGTTATACGGATCGCTCCAACACAGCCAACCACCTATTACTGAAGTGTCTACAGTTTGACACACACAGCATAAAAAATTCCCGACAAAGAATCACAAAGTCACATTTTTTTCCAAGCTGATCATCTCCCACCACTCATCAACCCAAGAGGAAAGATAAGGATGGGCACAACCGTATATACAATATCACTATCCTATAATCCTCCATTATGGATATATTATTATTTCCAGAAACATCTTAATTGCTTCCATAGATTTGATGGATTATATCACATTTTCAATATTGTCTGATTCTGAAATCCATAGTGAAGCTTTGTGCTTGAAGGCCGGGCAAGGTTAGGTCACCAACTACTCAATCAGAGAGGTACCCTAAAGGTGTTGAGAGTGAACGAGCCATAATTGTAAGTGTCTAAATCTAGAGTGTTTATGCTCGCTCACACACAGTACATCTGTTCAAACACAAAGCTGAACAAACAAAAACTATCACAAAGAAATACATCTCTGACAATGAAGAAAATAACATTGCCTTTGTTCTCCGCTGAATGACAGAATCCATCTCTACATTTTCTGCTTTTGTCATAATAAACCGACAAACAAACAGTACATGGGATACTTTGGCCTTGACTGGCATTTCCACTAGCAGAAAAATGAGAAAACATCAGTTTAGAGGGAATAAAAAATGCGCTGAGTGAATGAGTCTGACACACATGCAAAAACAATATTATGAAAAGTGTATCTGGATGTAGCATAGAAGCACAGGATGGGCCTAGAGCTATGGGGGAAGTTCCATGTAGTGGAGATGTTGCATTAGATGTAACGTTCTTTATAGATTTTTTTTTGCTCCAGCCCTTTAATGAAGGTTCTGAATGAGAGGTTTCCTCTTCTAAATAATAATTCTCTAATAGGGTATTTGGAAATGAGGTTACAAAACCTGCCAACCCCTTTAAGACTTTATTATTAGGCTACATGGTAGGATATAAGTGTCAGAGGTCACTGGCCAAGAAGATGGTCTTCTAAAACAATTTGTCTCCTTTCTCTTGATTACCTGACTCTAACAACACCACTAAATGTGCCAAATGTATGTGAATTATTGCTTAAAATGCACAAAAAATACTGGTACAGAAGTTTTGCATACACGTGTTGTATGTTTTAGACAATTTTTATGAGATTTAGAAGTGAAAGAAATTATATTCTACTTGAATTTTACAAGAATCCGCATTGGCCAAAATGCTGATTTTTTTTTGTGTACTTCAACGTGGATCCAGCAAAATGTAAAAAAAAATTATATTCACTGTATTGCTCACCTATTTGACCCCTCTACACTACTTGTCCAGCCCTCGCTGCATCTTAAGTTTACTGCTACTTGTGTTGAATTCCCCAGGCCTCTCACTCTGGGCTGGGTCTTCCGGCTTTGATGAGGCTTGAGAGGATTCCGTGCAAGCTCTCAAAAAGTCATGGTGTCATAACATCACAGCATGCACATTCATCATACACGCACATGTGCAGAACCCTCCACAAAGCCCCAAGCCTTGTCCCAGCATGATAGGCCCAGAGATAATAATGTGAGGCAATCTGAAAATGTGGTGAGGACCGAACGGGTGATGAGGAGCAAGCAGACGGGTGAGTATAAAGATTATTTATATTTTTTACATATTAGGTTTATTATCTTGTAGGATTTGGAAGGACCCCCCGACCTTAATAAGGGACATAAAATTTGAGGAGAATAACTTCTCCGCGAATCAAATTTCCTGGAAAATAAACAGGCGAACTGCCAAACTTTGCCCGATCCACTCATCTCTACTGACTTGCTCCAATATGTTATTTCTGCACAAAGTATTGTTGAAAAATTAGATAACAAATAGGAGGTGGAAGCATAGCTGGGCAGTTTAGCCAGGCAGCATATTAATCAAACAGCATGAGACACTCTCATATTTGGCAGACTGTAGATGGTTTACGTAGTATAAGTGTGCACGGTGTAAAAATCAGACAGGATTTGTAGATTTCCTCCAGTGTCTTACTGAAGATTTTGATTTCTAACCCTCGCTTGATTCACTTGTAGGTAACCTAATTCCGGTTTCATGTTAGCTGTTTGGCATACCTTCTTGATTTGGGTTATTGTATAGGTACAAGAGAGTTGAAGGTCCACGTCTAGATCTTTCAATCCCCCAGGTTTCATTTCATGTAGCTATAATGCATAAAAATAAACTGGATGACTTATTTGTAGAATTACTAAAATATGTCTCCTGTCCACGCTCCCAGTTTACAGTTCTGGACAATCTGCCTTCCATATGTGGAATTCCAAAAGGGAAGAGTCTTACACACTACATATGTGTGACAATTTCCATAAATATCTGGTTTGGAGGAAATATGCACAACTTCAATGACATCTAAGAACCTCAATGTTTGGACAATTCTGCGTGTCATTTCTGCAATGTTCTCAATGACTGCCAATGTTATACAGATGAATATTTGGGAATCAGGCAGACAATGTGTGAAAATACATTACTGAACGCTCTTGGCTTATAAAAGTAGGAAGAAATAAGTCCATTATAAATAGTCCATTAGTGTCGTGTTCTTCGGTACCCTTAGGAATGAAAAATAAAAGCATATGTTCCCAGTAAGTTCACAAGGAAGCTGCCAGCACTGTAATATTAAAGGGTAACTTTGGTGTCCTGTGTGTGCACATGAGGAATAACACAAATGTTGGCCATTATGTGACTTGTATTCTGCATTGTGACTGGTTTTCCCTTTGCACGTTCTATCTGTAATTTGCAATTCACTCTTTGCTGGGGAAGGAGATGAGCTACAGTTATGTCTCCCATAGACAGCTCAGCACACAAAGAAGAATGCCTGCTCTTCATTCACTTTTTAGCTCATAGACGAGCTACACGAACAAATAGGACATTATACAGCAGAGCTGAGCTGTTTTGATCTGAATCAAGCTCTGATGAGAGGTAAACACTTGTTACAGAGCTGTGCATTATGCTTTCTGTCTGCTTCTGTCTGTTCCTGCCCCTACTCCTCACTCCTTCTCCCCTTCCCCTCTCCATCAGATAATGGGCTGTGTCACATAACACCTGTAGTCTTCTCTGAGCAAGATGGACTTTAGCTGCTTTTTCACAGTGGACGGCAAATTCATGAGGAGGGGGAGGGAAAAAGTGTCTAATAAGTGGAGAACAAAGCAGATTTCTTTGATAAGATACTTTATAAAGTTTCTTATAATTGCCCGTGCTATTGATTTAAAAAATACCAGAATGCTAAAACAAACATGGAAGTTTATAAAGATTTTAGCAACTTATGAGTTCAAATTTCAGAAGTGGATATAGCACAAATGTATCATGATATAATTATTATTAATTATCATCATCATCATCGTCATCATTAATAGATCGGGTGTAGCAACTAATATGAAAGCTTTTTTAACCAGAACTTCCATAAATGTAGCCCTGTACATAATTTTGGGACCAGACGCTCAATGAAAAAGTTCTTTCTCCTTCGATCACAGCCGAAAGTTCAGTACTAGAATTGATACCAATCAACAGCTCTATGTCATGTCAATCATCGGCTACTAAGCGTTCTATTTCCTTGAATTCGGGAAAGTGTCTTTGTGTTACCCATAACCTCAATCATACCAAACATGCTTTTTTTTTTAATGAAGGTGTGACTTCAGTAGGCAGTGGAAAGGTTACTAAACATACCCAGAAAAAAATTGGGTAAAAAAATTATGGTTTTTACCCTAATGCTATCAATGATGGCCCGCTCTCAAGTTTAGAATTGTATCATTGTGCCGATAAAAATAAAATATTGTATATTTGTAGGAAAATGTAAGATTAATGTATTTTTTGTGATCATTTATAAGCTGTTTCTTTGAAAGTCAAAACTCCGGGAACACAAAAAAACTGTTTATACCGGGCATCGAATGTGAATAATGACCTGAGAGGTGTTCTTAGCACTGGACAATATACCTGCATCTGCTGAGTTTGCCTTTACTAATTGCCGAGTGAATTCCCCGCACAGCTTGGAACTGCTTAATGCACAAATCTTCGAGTCAAGACATTGCAAAAACATTATAGCAGAGGGGATTCGATTTGGAGAGTGAACACATGTTTTAGGTCTTTTCTATCCTGTGCTGAATCCGGTCAAAACTATTATAAGGGAAAGAATGAGACACGGAGAAGTTTTTACAGGCTTATCTTAAGTGGTTTGTCCAGTTATATACTGCTAAGGGGTGCTTTACAGAGAATATATAATTTAAAGAAATCACTATTTTACTATACTTTATATCACTTCTTGTCTCACCACATTGTATTTTTGAGAAATGGATTTTTAATTACCGAGCAAAGTTGAATTAATAAGTTTTTACCAGAAGCTAGAACATTTTCCTTTTTATTCTGCAAAAAAATAAAATGATGACTTGGGGCCTGTAAGGCTTTGAGTGCTTTCTCACTGTTCTAAGGATCTAAAGAGAAAAATATATTTCAGATCTTTATCAATTTTAATCTTTAACTCAAATTTCTTTGGGGGCAAGACAAGACTCTATTACTTCCATTAACATTGCCACAAAAGACAAGCAATCAAGTTCTCGCTTGAGACTCATGAAAGTTGCAAAGTCTTCACCATTTACTTATACTGTAAACACTATTCATATATCTAGATCTTCCAACCCCCCCCATATATAAAAAATATATATGAATTTAGTCATTGTCATCAGCAAGTTTCATTCCATGAATATTCATGACTATGCTACAGGTGATTAATGAAATCATTGGTAGATAGCCCGATTCTTGCTGGAGAGGTCAACCACAGCTGTGACCTACAATTCACTCCTCTTCATTTCTAATGGCTAAATGTTGTTTTGTTCTATGAATAGTTACATCCAATAAAGAAGATTGTGCTGAAGGAGTGCAGAAGTGCTGAACAGAACGTTGAATTTGGGCCAGTGGTGATTTAAATAAGGCAGTATCCCTTCCACTAATCACCTCTTCCAGCACTTCCCAGTTCAATTATCATTTATCATTTTACATTAGCGAATGCATTATCGTTGAGCTTCCATAGACCTCTACAATGTCATCTACTGTTAGCACGTTCATCTGCAATAGATTTACATTGATTGAGATGGAGAAACAGAGCAGCGTGAATGTTATGCAAGCAATATTCTCTGCAACAGTGGGGTCACTGTATGTGAGATTGGGCCAAAGTTGTAATTCTTTTACAGCATTTCATACTAATTCTTAATGCAGACCCTCCAATCATTGATCTCATCCTTGAGACAGTCTGAAATTAATGTGAAAGAATAACCCAAAAGAAACATATTTCTAGTAGAGATGAGCGAGCATGCGTCGAGGTGCTTGGGTACACTCATTACTAGATCATATATCATGGGGGCTCGAGCCTCTGCCCCGCACATAGAAGGCAATCCCCGCATGTTTACTGGCTGTCTAACAGCCATGAAACATTCGGGGCGGGGACTCGAGAAAGACACTCGAGCACCTGTGATACTCAATGCATACCCGAGCACCCTGATGCACGACTGAGTGGTGAGCACGCTCGCTCATCATTAATTTCTAACTTTTTCCTTATTCTGAAGGTTTTTGCATTTGCATCCCCTATAGGTAGAAAGTTAATTATTAGGTGGCGTGTGCTTATCACAGATACAACTAGGGCTGCCTGTATAGAGTTTCATGAAATTCTGAATTTAAAGAATATTTTATTCAATACCTACATCAATTAGGCTCTGGAGGAGCTGGCACATTCATAGCTTGCACAAATGCACAGAAAGTTTATTAATTTTAATGGACAGACCCGATGGGGGTGTAGTGTGGAAATTAAGCAGGGGTTGCCAAATTCTCTTGCAGGCTATAGCCAATTATTTTGAATCAGAGAAGTGAGATGCCCTATAATCATCTTTTTTTATGGGATCCTTCAGAAAAAAAAAAAGATTGTTAAAAGTAGACTAATTCCTAACCAGTGTGCACAAATGCTAAATGACTCTTCAGATTCTATATGTAATGTTCAGTTCTCTCTGAACTAGTGGGTGGAAACCAGTTGCTATGCTGTCTCCCATACACAGTACACAGAAAAGGAGGGTTTCTTGCTTTATTCTCTGTTTAGAACATCAGAAGTTGCATGATAATGCTCTACTGAGCTTTGTATCTGGGAATCCATCTCTGGAATAAACTAAATCACTCAATAACGGCATAAACATGTGCCTCATTTTATTGCTTTCTCATTCTGCTCCTCAATATTCCTTCAATCTATATCTAGTATAATAGGAGGTGTAACTTGACATCTCACTGTGCTGGAAGTCCATCTTGCTTTGGCCAGGACTGAGATGGGCTGCTTTTTCATAGTGGATGAGTTGTTCAAGAGGAAGGGGGGAAGTGGCTGAAAAGTGGAGATAGTTGCTGATTTAACTGATAAGATATACTACAAAGTTTCTTACATTCACTTGAATTATTGATTTATGGAAAGTTTGTTGAAATGACAGTGACTACCTAAAGTGTAAAAATGGGGCTCTATGGTTAGGGACGGTTTGATACAACATAGTCTGCATAGCCTGATAGGAATCAGAAAAAAAATCTAGAGAATGAGATCAAATAGAATCCATAAAAAACAGGCACATTGTGCATCCTGCACGGAACACCTGCATCATCAAAGCCCCGATAAAACATACTGCAAATACATGACACAGACACAGCCCAGTATTCAGAAATAATCTATACATGATGTTTATATACACATGGAGCTGTGAATGTAATATTTTTTTCCTGATACCCATGTTGTGATCTTTTATATGAAATATACATTCTGTACTCAGCATCATCAAGTATTAGGAGCACTTGGATGATTGCTCATCTCGCTCCAAAGCTCTCCTTTTAGTAAATCTGCCCCAATTATTTCCAAAAATAGCCTTTGTCTTTTTAGTAAATATTCATTTTGTTCTCCTGCTCCTAGTGACTGTTTTGTACTTCTGACTCATTTAACCCTCTTCCCAGGAGATATCTATTCCTTCAGGAAGTCTCCGAGCAATCACAGCTGATTTGCCACACTGACTGAGAAAGGAACATACATGGGGAGAAATGGAGAATATACCGAAAGCTGTGACCTTATAAATGTGACAGCACGGGTAGAAGTATCTGATTGTACTACATGTAAATGGTTTATGATTGTAGTTACCTACAAACCAAGGTCACTAGTAAGAAAGGAGCCGAAGAGTTCAGTATTGGCAGTGTCTATTGTGCAATGAGGATTCATTGTTACTACACTTTACCTAATAGATTTATCTATTCTCTATCTAATATCTGTTATCTATTCATCTATCTCACATCTACTATCTAATATCTATTTATTATCTTTTACATATGTATTATATCTATCGATCATCTATCTTTTATCTATTATATCTATCTACCTATCCATCTCATATTTATCTCATATCTATCTAGTATCAAAAAAATAGCAGCACTCCTCAATAAGTGAAAAAGCCTTTCTTGCACCTTTCACACCCACATTGTGCTTTTTCACTTGTTGGAGGAGGGCTGCCATTTTTGGATAATATCCATTATGGAATGATTGAAGTCAGACTTGGATCTGCACCCTTGGACCGTGTAAATGTTGCTTCTATTTCTTTATATCCATCTTTCTATGCATTATCCATTATCTATCCATCTATACAGCTGTTATCTATTAGTGATGAGCAAGTATACTCATTGCTCGGGTTCTCCCAAGCGACTGCTGGACAGCCTGAATACATGTGGGAATTCCCTAACAAACAGGCATTCCACACATGTATTCAGGCTGCCTAGCAGTCGCAAATCATGCAGCTGAGGCGACGAAAACTAAATCTCCGAGCACACCAAAATACTCGGAGGACACCCTGGCATAGGACGGGACAGGAGCAGAGTCAAGGGCTCTGGGGAGCTAAAATTGCGTATAGTTGACCCCAGAGCGAAGCATTGATAAAAATGGATGCCAGAGTCCTTGGTGCTGTACGCCCTGACAGCCAAATCTGGAGGGCAGGGGACTGCAAGCTTCCTGGCCACACCGAACACCTGAAGGCACGACAGCAGACCAAAAGCTCGGGGTTGACAGTGAAAAGGAAAACCCGAGCAACGAGTATACTCGCTCATCACTATTATCTATCTATCATCTATTATCTATCTACAAAAGTGAAGGCAGAACTCAAGCCATTAGAAAGGTCATCAATTGGACCGAAACGTTGATGTCACTATGAGTTACTGTATGTTTCTAACTTTCTATATTGGGAGTGCTGCCTTCCCTTTTGTATGAATATTGGAGGATTGATTTATACCAGGGAGGCTCTGCACCCCTGCCCACCTGTTTTCTGGTGCTGCCTTGATTTATTCTATCGTTGCAGGTACATGGAAATATTACATTATCCTCTTTCACAAATGTACCTCTGCTTCACTATAATAATAAACTGCGTAGTTTTTTTTTTTAAAAATCCCTCCCATCTATATTTGTTGCATTTAGTGTATTTATTGTACTGTATGTAATGTAGTGTGAGTGTATTAATAGACTCACCTAACACTGCTCTCTCCGGTGTCCAGCGCCATTCGGCTCCACTTTCCCTTAACATCACCGCTCTGCAGACTGGCTCCCTACGTTACCTGAAAGTGGCTTTTACAATGGAAGTCTATGGAATGTCAGAACAAGGCTCCATAGACTTAAATTGCAAAAGAGACTTATGGCTAACACATAGAGTATAGAGTGAGCCGGCTAGTCTGAATGGCGGTGACGTCACCGGAGAAAGCAGTGGTGGGTGAGTATATTAATGCACTCTTACTGCATTACATGCACATATCCGCACATTTAATTAAAAAAATAGAGATGGGAGTGCTTCTTTAAATGAAAGATGTGATATAGGCCATATAGATTGTTAGAGTATCCACTTCTACACAGCGGCCCACCAGGGGATTGACCTGTTCTGCTGTGGGCCAGTCCAAGCCTGTATCTACGTGTCTTTCATGCGCATAGACTCAAAGATGCAAATATTATGTACAGATATTATAGTTTCGTGAAATAATAAAACAAACAAACACATAAAATACATAAATGTTAGCTGATTTTCAGAGCTTAGCTATTTGGCACAAATCCTCATGTGTTTGCTCTTGCTTTACATGAAATTGAGTTAGATCTATCACATGACCTTTGCTCAACATGCACATAATATATTCCGCTCTACTACGTCTCTCTAACATAAAATAGACTTGAGATATTAAACTAAACAAAAATAACGAAAAACTGAATATACCCCCATTTACTAATAGGATTTTAATTTACATTTTAATGTTGATTTGGAGAAGAAGATCATAGAAGGAATATATTAGCCATAAATAAGAGATTACCATTTTTTTTTTAACCAGGAGATTAACCAAGCTTTCCACAGAGACCACCCAGAATAATGAAGTTATCCCATGGCTGGCAAACTTCTATAATCCACTTAATAAACTACTGCATATTCAGTAAATAATTTGGCATTTAGAGATTAAGTGTGAGAAGGAAAAAAAGGATAATAAAAGCAGTAGGGGAAACCAGAGCGGCAGCTAAATAAATCAAATTAATCAAATAAAAACAATGCACCCGCTTATCCTCTTTGAGAGATTGTGGTCCAACAGCGATATCTTTATTATCAGAAAACCTGTTCACACACCATTTGCCAAAGTCTTGAACAATACAGTTTTAAGTTCTCCGAAAAATAATTAGCATTTTCCAGACTAAAATCAGTCTTTGTTAAACACGGCCCTGATTAACGCGGTGAGGGGTCAGAATGTTAATTGATCCATATGTCATCAGAAAAATAATGTCCAGTGAAAAATCTTTGGTGCTGAAATGCAATTGCCAGCACATGAGAAGGGTCTAGTCCATCATACAGTGACTCGCAGCCCAATAAGGACCCTACAGAACAAGAGGCGTACTCCGCGCCTAATATGAGCACCATATTACAAGTTACGATTCTGAGTAATGATATAAGATTGTCAATGAACCAATAAATACCAATTAAATAGCAGAGACGTGATTACTGTTACAGATCATTTTTCTGATAGCTCCAAACACATTTTGATGGACTCCATTGACTTTCATGGAATCTGTAAGGTGTTTGTCAAGGTTTTGGTATTTATGAAAATTTATGACGAAAATAAGACCTCGATAAATATTAAAGTCTAACTAATCCACTGATTTAGGTGGGACTAGCCAACACTCTGATGTGTAAGGGAGCCTCCTGACTCTACCCCAGTGGATCATGTCATGGGAGAGAAGAACTATGCCCGCGCATACACCATTAAGCCCCCGTCACACACAGCGAGATCGTTGAGTCACAAATTTTGTGACGCAACAGCGATCTCACCAGAGATATCGCTGTGTGTGACATGTAACAGTGACTGACCCCCCCGCCGGGTATCGCTGATCATACTAAAAAGCCCTGGACATTTTTTAGATCGTTGGTCTCCCGCTGGCCAGCACGCATCGCTGTATGTGGCGTGAGACCAGCGATCAGCGAGCTGGAGCTGGTATCCAAGGTAAACCGCGGGTAACTAAGCGCGCATCACTTAGTTACCCACTGTGTACCTTAGATACCAGCGTGCTGGTGCAGGGAGCAGGTATCCAAGGTAAACAGCGGGTTTCTAAGCGCTGCGCGGCACTTAGAAACCCACTGTTTACCTTGGATACCAGGTCCCTGCACCAGCACGCTGGTATCTAAGTAACACAGCGGGTAGCTAAGCGATGCGCGCTTGTTACCCGCATCGTCGCTGGTCCTGATCGCTGCTGAGATCTGCCTGTTTGACAGCTCACCAGCGATCATGTAGCGACACACCAGCGATCCTGACAAGGTCATATCGTTGTCGGGATTGCTGGTGCATCGCTATGTGTGACGGGGGCTTTAGCTGGCAGTCAATTAAATGATGGTACAGTTGATCATTTGGACGCAAATTATCTTGGCCATCTCTCCCATACACAGCAGCAATTGTACAGTCGAGTGCTCCTGTGTTCTCTTTGAGAAAGCTGCTACCAGACATCTTTGGCAGAGCTTATCTTTAGGAGAACGATGGATAGGTAGTCTGAAATCGGAGATGCCAGATCATTAACTACACCAACAAACATCTGTTGGGGCCCCCATTACAAATTAGACTGTTGGCCAAACCCATTCTCATCAGTTGGTCCGGACAAAGTTAATCTAATCTGTATGGAGGACTTTATGCCGTTGGAATTTTAATGGCCAATCCTTTTACTTGTAGAAGAGATAGGCCACTGTTAAAAGGTGTCTGACAGAGGCGTTCTCTTTTTATTGAAAACACACGTAGAAGGGGCTGAGCTGTGGGCTCATAAGCATGGAAGAGTCAGGAGAGGTATTGGCCTGCCCAACATATGTGTATGGCCATCTTAAGACTTAAGATTCTTGGCTAAAAATACTAAAATCCTAATGGAAAGCCTGACTAGATAGTGTGAACAGAGCCTTAGGGCTCAGTCAGGCAGCCGTACAAATCGAAGCGAGATCAGAACGCAGTGAATGGATTAGCTGGTAGCTCTCGAGACCCAAGCATGACAGCTTCATGTATCTCTATGCAGTTGTCATACTCGGGTCAGGAGAGCTACCGGACAGACCCTGCACTGCATTCCAATCTTGTTTCGATTTATAGCCCTGTCTGACTGAGCCTCATGGCTCAGTCTGGCTTTCCTTTAAGATTTTAGTTTTTTTAGCCAAGAATCTTAAGGCTACTTTCACACATCAGGTTTTTTCCAACAGGCAGGATCCGACTATTTGTTAAAAAACTGGATTCGGCGAAAACTGCCGCAAGATCCAGTTTTCTTTCATTGAATTGTATTAGCACCGGATCGTGCCGCATGGCCTTCCATTTCTTCCGGTTTTCGCCGGATCCAGCTAAATGTTTAATTCCGGCGTCTGGAAAAAACGTCTCTAGTAATGTTTTTTGTCTGCGGCGAAAAATTCGGCGCTTACGGTTTTTTACTATAATGGAAGCCTATGGGCGCCAGATCCAGAAAAAGACGGATCCGATCACCAGATCTGGTTTTCTAAGTCTGTGCATGCTCAGATCCAATTGGCCAGCCCCCAGGAAACAGATATAAACCTGCTAGATGGATACAGCAGAAAAACGGATACGTTTCTTCAGTTCTCCAAAATTTACGCCGGATCTGGTTTTTCTAAAAATAGCCGGATCCTGCCTGTCGGAAAAAACCTGATGTGTGAAAGTAGCCTTAGGCCTCTTTCACACATCAGGTTTTCGCCGTCAGGCGTGATCCGGCGCTTTTGACAGAAACCGGATCCGGCGAAATGCAATGCCGGATCCGGTTTCCCCCCATTGACTTGCATTTGCGCCGGATCGCGCCGGATGGCCATGCGTTTCATCCGGTTTTCGCCGGATCCGGCAATGTGTCGCGATCCGGCGTCTGGAAAAAACGGCTACTGTAACGTTTTTTGTCTCCGGCGAAAAAGCCGGACCCGCCGGATCCGGCGGGTCCGGCTTTTTCACACAATGAAAGCCTATGAGCGCCGCAATGCGCCTGATCCGGCGAAAGCCGGATCCGGTGGCCGGATCCGGTTTTTTTGGTCTGAGCATGCTCAGTAGCTCTGCCCACAAGACATATATAAAAGCAAGACAGTGGGACCCACAGCCACACCCAACATGCCACCCAAGAAAGCAACCAAGCGCAGCAGGAGAAGGCAGGAGACCACTGCAGCACCATCAGCACCACCACCACCCCAAATGGAGCAGCAAATGGAACATGCTGAGGAGGGGAGGCCAGCAGCAGATGAGAGACGGTAATTATCAAATCCCCCATTCCTCCAAACTAGGGCCATGGAATATCAAGATATTCATTGGCCCTTTGTTTCTCTTTATTCAACAGCCGCCCAAGAGATGCAGCAGCAGCAGCAGCAGAAATGGCATCACTGGCAGCAGCAACAGCAGCAGCAATACCCACAGCCATGGAGTCTGGCCATCAACAGGACAGCACATCTTCTTCTGGGAGCCCTCCCTCGCATCGTCAGCATTTGACGGTAAGTTTTTATTTCCAAAATCCATCATCTCTGTAATATATTTCTATTCATTGCCTTTTATTTCAAAACAGGAATCACAAGATGAAGAGGAGCTCCCAGAAGAAGAAGGAAGGGGTGGACAGACACCTGGAGTGGGCTCACAATTGGTAAGTTTTTTGCATCAAACGCAGAAACACAACATCACACTACACACAACACATAGAAAACAATGTTCTGCAGACCACACACAGCAAACAAATGCCTACATCCAAAGACATAACATTTTTTGTTTTCTTCTCTAGTCTTCCCAATCTGGTGCTCGGCCAAGAGGTCCTCGCAGTGCCTCCCAGGGTCGTCGGCGACAGCAACGCGGCGGTCACCAGCGTGTAAGTATAAATATTTTTGCTTTGTTTTTTGGCACTTTTTATTTCATTTCTTTTGTGGAGGCTAATTATGTTATTTTTGTCTTTTTCTTTAACAGCCTTCACAGCGTGCTCCCGACTCTGACGGTGAGGATGGAAGACTCGATGTGGACCACCTCATCGATCTCGTCAGAGAAAGGGAGCCGCTCTGGAATATGGCTGACCGCCGCCACGCTGACCTTATCGTTACCCGACGACTCTGGGAGGAAATCTGTTCGCTCCTTGTGGGCCGCTGGGAGGACCTCGATGTTCGGGCCCAGATTAAAGAGCGTAAGTATATACAGTACCGGTTGCTTGATGTAAACCAGTGTTTCCCGAACTCCAGTCCTCGTGGTCCCCACGGATCATGTGTTCAGGATTTCTATTTACTATGGAAATCCTGAAAACATGACCCCTGGGGACCATGAGGCCTGGAGTTTGTGAAACACTGATGTTGTATACTAACCACTCCTTTCTCGTTTCAGGGAACAGAATTGTGAATCGGTGGCTGTCTGTGAGGGATCGTTTCAAGAAGGAGTTCAATAAAGAGATGCGGGCCCCGAGTGGATCTGGAGGACGCAGGAGCAAGTACAAGTACGCACAAGCCCTGTCGTTCCTCCGGGAAACAATGGTCACTAGAAGGTAAATATTACACACCACATGTGAAAAAAAATGTTAGATGTAACTTTTTTTTTTCAGCCAGGGCCATACCATGTCAGTATTTTAATTGTTTTTTTTTCTCTTTATTCCACAGCACGGTGAGCAGCACTCGGGAGCCTGCACGATTGGACCCTTCTGAGGCGATCCCTGAGGAGACCGGCACCGAGGGACACTTCGACCGCCCCGGTACATCTGCACCTTCCCATCCTTCCCACACATTCGACCCATCTGTCCCATCCACCAGCACAGGAGCATCGTGGCCGTCTACATTACATGAAGCTGCTGGTGAGGAGATCGCTTTCCCTTTACCCCACCCTTCTGCCCCTGCCACCTCTAGTACACCTGCGGGTACTGGGCGACAGCGGCAGAGGGGTCAGGAAAAGAGTTATGCGCAAGAGTTCTTGCATCTGAATGCATCTTTCCAGAACTGTCTAAAAGTCTTGTCAGAGCAAATCTCCGCAGGCTTTCAGCAGATCAACTCCAGCATTCTGGAGGTGAAGACACTTCTGCAAACCATGCATTCAGAAGCAAGATCTTCGCCAAACCACACCTTTTTCAGGTCTGTTGTGGAGCACATGGCAACACTATCTCCTACCCAGCAGATGCATGTAATGCATTCGTGCCACGGTGCTCTACAGCAGGTTACCTCCCAACCTCCACCTCCCACCACTGTAGTTCCTCCACCTGCACCCCCTCCAGCCACTTTCCATCCTCCCCCTCCTATTACATCTGCACCCCCTCCAGCCACTTTCCATCCTCCCCCTCCTATTACATCTGCACCCCCTCCAGCCACTTTCCATCCTCCCCCTCCTATTACATACCAGCAACCTCACCAGTACCAGCAACCTCCCCAGTACCAGACATCTCCCCACTTCCAGCAACCTGCCCCGTACCAAACTCCTTCCCCGTACCAAACTCCTTCCCCGTACCAAACTCCTTCCCCATACAACTTTCCATCAACATCATCTGCTCCTACAGTCCCTGCCCAACCCTCCACTCCACCGCCCACCACCTCTTCTGCCTCCCACATGTCCACCCATTCTGTAGCTTTTTCCACACCTTCACCTCTAACTGTTCCTTCCCCACCACGATCCCAGTCCTCTCTCCACACACCCAGTGTCGAAGTGTCCCGCAGCCCCTCCAGCAGTATTTCCGCCCCACACTACACAGATTTGTAATGTGTGTTTTTTAATAAAAATGCCCATTGGGTTTAAAACCTTTATTAAAAAAGTTTTTTGCACTTTAAAAACATTTTACAAAAAAAAAAAAAATTTTAAATAAAAGTTAAATTATCGTTTCACAATGGTTGTCTGTCATTTCTTTCTGCGGCGAACTATGTTTAAAAAAAAGGTTAAATACAGGGTATTTCAAAGGTAAAAAGGTATTCAAAACCAGGTATATAACTGTGGATAAATTTTAGCTTTTTGCCACAGTTGTGTTCCTGGTTGTGTTTGAAGCAAAGTTTTTCACCTAAAAAGTTGTGTTTATTGTTGGTGATTTCCTAACAATGTACACAACTTTTGTTAAAAGGTGAAATACTTTGCATAAAACACAACCAGGTACACACCTGTGGCCTAAAGCTAAAAATAGTAAGACCATGACAAGATAGCCAACTTTGGTTGGCAAAGGTATATACTGTTGGTCCAGAAGGTACACAAGTTTGGTTAGGGCACAAATCTTTCACACTCTGTCATCCTGCCAGTGTACTCTGCCTTGAGGTGACATAAAGTATAGTGCAAAATTGTCCCTCATTACTGAAACCGTCACAGAACTTCTAGTGGTAATATTTCCAATGACAACATCCATCTTCGCCAGTAACTTGCTCTTCTCTCCAACCTGCACTTTCTTCTCTACAACCTGTCAAAGAAGGGCTGTAGGAACATGCTATATATACTTTTCCAGTAGCCAATCCCGTTCGGAAGGCCACAAGGGTCAATTTTAAAAACCGGATCCGGCGTAATCCGTCGAAAAACGGATAGAAAAACGGATGAACCGGATGAGACGGATCCGGTTTTGTCTGTCAAGAACAAGACGGATCCGGCAGAAAACCGGATCCGGCACATCAGGTTTTACAAAACATTTGCCGGATCCAGCATTCCGGCACGACGCCGGATCGCGCCTGACGCCGAAAACCCGATGTGTGAAAGTAGCCTAAGTCTTAAGAAAGTCAAACATACAAAGCTTTATATAATATCTAGGAACTAATCTATTAAGCCTCCACTGATTGCAGCCACATATACTGCATTGTGAGCCTTCTAACCTCTCAAATGGGATTGAAAATACTTTGATCCCACCCTTGTCAGTCTACAAGAGTCCATTTCACTTTTTTTTTATTTTCTTTTTGTTTGATGAATGGAAGCCCAAAACTACAGATTGATGGACAATTTCATCCTTAGTTCAGAAAAGATGGGAACGAGGTAGAGGTGTATTTTGAAATGCTACAAGTCAATGTACACATGGTAGATATTGCCATTAATGCTTTTCAGCAAACATCAGCTTAGGAAGACAAGGATAACTCAGAATGGACTTCATTGTATTTTGGACACTTTCACTTATATTTCCAGATATTTTTTTCGCCATGGGGAATTAACTATACACTGTATGTGGGTTTGTAATTTTGAATATCATTGACATGTTCTAAATGTTCTGGAAACAGTATTTTCAAATATGAAATGATTTGCACTTGCAAATTTGCACATCATGAGCAAGGTCAAACAAGACCAAAGTACTTGGTGTAATGTGGAATGATTTATGTATTCAGCACTGTACAGCACACATAATCTATGCAAGGCAAGGAAAAATGTAGGCGATATCACTAACACCTGGTCAGTGGTGGACACGGGCAATAAACAAGAATGGGTCTGTGGCTCTAATGACTGATTAATCGATTGATCCCATCTTGTCACTTTAATAATCTTAATGTATCAAAGTTACGTTCAAAGTTCATTGGTCAATTAATATTGGGTCGCATAGGCATACTTCTGGTTTGGGGCGGGGGGCTGTCATCCTGAATGTGTTGATAAGTTGACTCATTTGATGGAGTTCAAAGACAAAGAGTTTCATTGTACTGACATTTATAGGCAATATAGAAAAAAATCCATCTAGAAGACGAAAAAATGACCCTTCTAAAAGCTATATATGGTCTAAGTTCCTTGTTACAGATTTTGGTGGAACAGCTGTTTAGAATAGTCTGTTGGCTCTAGGTTTCTCATAACTTTATTAACTTTTAAACACTTTTCTAATAACTAGTTTCATTATTTCTAGAAAGCAGTTTGATAGGTTAAAAAGAATGGTCTGGGGGTTGGGAAGCTTATAAAATTGAGTTAAAATAGACAGCTGCTGGGGAACCATAGAACACTAGATAATAGGGCCTTAGTTTAGCTTTTCCAACTTTTGGTATCCAATGAGCTCTCAGCTCTCAGTGCTCATTAAAATATTACTGAAAAGGGAGAAAAACCAAAGACTCATGCAGTGATGGAATTATGGTAAACATGTATTTAATCTTTCATTTTTAGAGTATGAAGCCCCATTGAGATGTTGTCCATGGGGACTATTTGTTTATTTTATGCATGGTTGCGAAATGGACTGGAGGTATATCTAACTAATTTCCAGTAACATGCCAACAAGAAATAAGGAATTGTTTTTTTTCTAGTAACTGTAGATTATTTCTGTAGTAAAAATTAAGCCCCTATTTATCTTAAAGCTGTCCATACAATTTAGACCTTTCAAACTTGAAAGGGGGAGACATCTTTGTCAGTGGCCTATGTTCCAACATGTTTGACCTTCTTTCCCCAACTGGTGAGGAAACTTCAGGACATTTTCAAATACATAAAAGAGCTGCCCAGTTATTATAGGTAGGTTTTTAATGCCTTTGGAGGCCCTAAAACCCCATTCACTTTACCTATTACTGGACTGATGGTTGAGTAAATCGTTTGGCCTGCAGCAATCTTCACAATCATTACCATATGCAGGAGAGCTTGTTCTTAAGAGAATTATTATGTTCTCTATGAGACAGCTTTTGACAGATATCTTTGGTGGCTGCTTATCTCTTAAAGAACAAAAGGTTTGGCAGCTTAAAATCGGACCTACCGCATCCTCCTTACCACCCTCCGACACCATCCTCCATACACATTAGACTACCGGCTGTACCCATCGATATGGGCAGGTCCGGCTGATGTTAGTCTAATGTGTCTAGGGGCCTTTTGTTCTTCTAGTCCTCTAGTTTGAAGAGTGAAGCATCTGTTAGCTTCTCACAGAAAACAGTATTTCTAAATCTTTTAAAACTAAAATGTAGCTCGTATAAGCTGAACTCAACTTCCTGCAAAAAGCACTTTGGGGAAAAAGCTGTCCTTTCGTGGAGATACGGCTATCTGTCTGACAAGACTGGCTGTCTCCGGGCTGAATGACGGTAATGAACGACATCACTTGTTATTCTCTTCTTCTTCGAAAACAGAAAAATAACTATTTTAAACTAAATTATTTCCCTTGCATTGTGATAAAAGCATGTTTGCGTCCATTTCTCAACATCACATGACGACAGCCGAATGTCTAGCCGAGTGGATAATGGACAAGATCTCTTATGATATTATGAAAATGCCAAAGAAAAGTAATTATTAATTTGCTCTTCCAAGCCACTGGCTAATTGATTTTGCACAGGCCTCATTAAAAATAGATATTTTCCTCCTTTCAGGGGTATGTTTTAGTAGCCTAAGGCAGCAGGCATGGTGTCCTTGGGGAGATCAACTACTGACCACTGTAGCAGAAGTAGTAATATGTCCATCAGGCTCGTCAGGGCTGCATCCACCCCATCCCCCAGCAGATAGGAGTATTTACAAGGGAAATATCAGGGTGGATAAAAGATTATTAGTAAAGGCCATGTATGATGAATTCAGACCAGCTAGGTGATGTCATGTGGTGGCCTTCATTGTTCAGCTCATGTAATCAGAGTCTTTCAGGAACCAATTTTGTATAGTACAGCATTAAAGAGGGACTTTGGCCAGGTCATCAATGTTGGGGGGCTGGATCCTCACAAACCTCATGAATCAGTTTCTTGAAGGGTCTGTAATAATCAGTGTGTAACAAGCACAGCTCTGTAGATTGTATAATTACTGTGCCTGGTTCTCCTATCCTTAGCTACTCAGTCCCACTGAAATCAATGCAATCCAATGACTTCTGCGCTATCATCATTAAGGTATTTTCCCATGGAAATCCGACCGATGAAGATCTAAGTTACAAACCAAAACGTCACTTATGTTTCATAATAAATTACAATTTTCTTCAAGCATCATATGAGTGCCAGATTCTAATTCCTACATTGAATCCTATCCCTATCTGAGCACCGTATTATTCAGAGTGAGGTAAAGCCTTATACATTGGGGATTAATGTAACTGAGCGGCAGTACCAGGCACTGCCACTACAACACGTAAGAAACAAATAGGGGGCAAAGCCTTCAATCAGATGACCAATGGGAGCACCGGAATTCACCTCCCCCCAACAACCTAATATTAATAGACCATTGATAATATATCATAAAGGATACACAAATTATGTATTTTTTTTACTTAAAAGTATTACTTGACAATGAGACATTCTGCATTTTTCTAATATTGTTTGCCTATTAATTATGCACACCTGTATTCAGAGAGGCACCTAAATGATTGACAATTCGGGCCTGTGGCATGGTTGCACCACTGGTGTGAACTGTGTGCTCTCTGATACTGGAAGCAGAGGCAGCTCTGCCACCGCAGCGATCCAACCCGCTTCAGAGCAAAGCTTGAAAGCAGCGTAGCAAAGAGCTTGCAAGCAGAGCACTACCTACCTAAGAAACCGGCTACCTGTGAGACTGCAGAATTAGCCAGTAACCCAAGAAACGAGCAGGAAACAATAAAATGAGTAATCCCTGCGTTCTTGTGAACAAACAGGGATTTGTAAAGTTGCTTGCTTTCAAAAGCACTTTGCAATTGTACCCAATTAAGAACATGAGTCAAGCCCATTAAATCTTAATAGTCAACATGTAATACCCTTTTTTTCGCTGTGATGGCGCTCCATGAGAATCAAGCACTTGCTACAATGACCGTCTACAGCGTACAACAGGGCTTTACCGATTCTAGAAGAATGGCGTCACATAATGAGCTTATTTTAGTGGGACATTGTAATAATAAAATGGGATTGCACAATGCCTATAAACTGTAGTGTGCATACCGCAATAAAGTGAGCGTAAGAAAAGCATAAGAGGTTTGCCACAGGGACAACAACTAATACATAGAGATTTCTATAGAGTAAACAATAAAGCAAATGACAGTAGGATTGTCTACAGGTAATAACATTTACAGCGTATACACAGTGCGGCCATTGTATTTGGATCTAAATTTCCTAAATCCGCAGCGATGCGCTTTATTTGTACTTATCAGCCTGACTTGGAAATCAGACCGCTGTCAAACATTCACCGAAAGCCATTTTCCAGACTTCAGCAAATGCTCATTTTAAAACAGTTGGCTAATGACAGCCCACGTACCAAAAAGCTGTAAAATAGAAGTTTATGATTGCACTGCCGTCCTATTCTCTGTAAGCTGGAAGGCTGCGTAAACCTGCCCCATTTTCCAATTACTGTTTCCCACTTGAAGGGAGGTGAGCACAATGTAGACGCTCAGGACGTGGAAGTGCACATAAGATTGAATTGTTTGACAGATGGGATTATACATAAATGCACTGTTGTCCATCTACAGTTATTACTTGTAGAGCTGGCCATACACACAGGATGGTTGTCGGCCAAACAATGCTTCGGCTGATCATGCAGCTGACAGTCATCTTAGCCGACTCGCCCATACACAGTAGTGCTCTTTCGTCGAAGCCCTCCTGTGTCCTCTATGAGAAAACCACTGACTGACACATCGGCCGGCGGCTTAAGTCAGGGAGAAGAATGCAATCAGAAGTCTTAAATCGGACAGTGCGCTCAACATCTCTACCATCAGTAGGCTTGCTCCCCCATACACATAAGACCGTCAGCAGAACCAGTCCATATCGGCAGGTACAGCCGACTTAAAGGCGTTTCCAGTACTAGGAAAAACCTTTCTTAAATTAAATGTCTGGTCTAGATAAAATAAAGCCTAAACTCACCTCCTGTTTCGCCGCCGTTCAGGCGGTGTCGGCACTCACTATCCCCGGGGCTGTGATGCAGTGACACTGGCATTCAATCAGTGCCGGCATCACTGTCTCCACCGTCGTACAAACTGAACATGAAGAGGAAGCCAGGGCTGCATTTCATCCCAGACTTCCTCTTCATGTTCAGTTTGTCCTTAAATGGAGACAATAACACCAGCGCTGATTGGGCACCAGGCATCACGTGTCATTCCACCGCATCACAGCCCCGGGTGTGCGGGTGCTGACACCGCTGGAACAGAGCTTCCACAGGAGGTGAGTATAGACTATTATTTTATCGGGAACGAACATTTAGTTTAAAGAAAGGGTTGTCCTAGTAGTGGACAACCCCTTTAAGTCTAATGTACAGTATATGAGAGCCTTTGTGATAACACCATAACAAAATTGGAGGTTATCTATGAAGAGCTTTCAGGGGTCTGGATTATAGGGACAGTAAAAGGGGCAGATACCCTGCAGCATGCACCAACCAGTCTTTGATACTTGGAAATTCAGGATCTGAGGCAGTGTATTACACTACTTGATGTCAATTTTTTTTGCAATATATGAATATTATTTGGATATTGTGATGGCACCAATTTGTGCACCATTTGGCAGAGTTACCCCAGCCCTGATGACTAAACCTAGTTACTACTCTTATTTATGTGGCTTTACCATTGAAGTACAAACAGGAGAGGGGCTGCACAGCATAAATTTGACGTGGGCTCCCCTTGTATTGAGGTCTTAGTTTAATATACTATTACAGTTGAACAAAAGATTTGCAATACCCTGATCCGGCGGCTACATTGGTAGCTCGCAGCCTCATGAATCAGCGCCTTGTAAGCCTCCTCCTAGCTGCTGGCGTCTCCTGCACCTCCTTCATTAGTAGGTCCTGCGTGATGTCAGCCATGTGTCACACCGCAACGATGACATCGCTCCAATTCTACTAATCAGAAAAGACGCCGAGAATGCCAGCAGCTAGGAGAAGGTTTGTGGGGCTCTAGTCTCATGTCCACAGACTACCAACTTGGCTGCTGAACCAGGGTCTTGCAAATCATTTTGCTCAGCTCAATATACTATGGAATAATACATTCATATACTGGAGTGTTTGGTAAAAGATGATGAACAGATGAGTCCACTCTTTCCATTATCTGAACTTGGGGAAGGACTCCAATTTATCACCATATAAATTCAAAATTATCATGACATGCAATACAAAAAAAACCCAACTCAACAGGCTGAAATTCATATCACAACCATTGGATGACCAGACACGTATAGCATGAACATCTTCTGAAGGAGTACCTAAAATAATGGCTTTTTTTTACAAAGCTGGTCAAGTGGTGCCATACATCTTAGGGTATATTGAGATATGAAAAAAGGTAAGGAAGGACACATCTGTATATAGCAAAAGGTGGCATGACTCCGTGAGAGGGTGAGATAGCTAGATTCAAGAAAATGGAGGCCGATTAGGGAGCGGGCACACCATTAGTGCAACCTGTGCAGCCGCATAGTGGCCCATAAGGTAATGGGACCATTACCACCTACAAAGCAAGTGGAATTTTGCCTTAAGACAAGATATGGACTGCAAAGGACCCACATATTGCACAGGGGCCGTCTTCTGTCTGTGTCCGTGACTTGGCTACATGATATACGTTTTCACTCTGTAAAGACACCATAGCAAACACAAAGTGACATAGAAGAGAGGAGCTAACTAGCATCTCAAAATATGTTGCTTATGGTTTACATAGGACTGCCAGAAGCCACTTATGGTTTACATAGGACTTCCAGGCGCCTACCGATTTGCCGTACAGGTCAGATATCGCAAAGCTTTATATGTCCATCGCTTGTTTGTTATGTAAACCCATTAACCCACATCATGCACAGTAGATGGCACTGACATGAAAGAAGTAACCACTTCACGATCTGACATCACGTGGGACTTTTTGTGCGGTTTGCATGATTTACATATGCATTTCTTCACATTTTGATGCCGAGTATTACACAAAAGCTTGCGACACGTCTCAAGGCACGAGAGATCCTCACTACACCATAAGATGTCAAGAACAGAGACAGAACAATGTGCCCTTTTCTTCACATATTACACACGTAACGTAACCACCTCTGACAACTGCTGATTATGTCTTTTTGAAGCGGTGGTGACGCTTTTTTTTGTTTGCCAGTTATCCTCTGGTGCCTACAGCAGCACAGGCACAGTCCTTTCTCTGCTCCATTCAATCAGCTGTCTGTCAGGCACGGGAGGAAAGAGGTGGCAATCTTGACATCCCCTGTGTCATCCTTTGGAAAATTGATGCTGCCCTGCCCTATGAACAATAGCCCAGGAATCCAGCAGTGTCACAGATGCATCCCTGAACAATCATCTTTCATTTAGGGCAGAAACTGAACAATTATCCTTCAGCTCCTCAAATCAATATTGCATTTTAGTCCTTGCACCATTTACCAAGTTTAGGATTTCAACTACGGAGGCTTCCTGGGAAACCAGCAGCGAATTAATAAAAGAGCTACAAAAACATCAAAAAGTAGATACAAATAAATATTTACACTGAAGTTCATGGTCTGATCATTATTCATAGAAGAACAGATTTCTAAGAGGCGACTTTTCTGCTAAAATTATTCTTACTGCTGTAGTATTTCACAATTTAACCTCTTCACCGCCTTGGTATTTTGAATTTTTGCCTTTTTGCTCCCCTTCTTCCCAGAGCCATAACTTCTTTTCTTTTTCCATCAATATGACCAGACGAAGGCTTGTTTTTTTGCGGGACAGGTTTAACTTTCCAATGACACCATTGATTTTTACCATGCAGTGTACCGGAAGACGGGAAAAAAAAATTCCAAGTACAGTGAAATTGCAAAAGCAAAATTGCAAAAAAAAAACAAAAACAGTTTTTTTGCTTTTTTTTATTTACCGTGTTCACTTTGTGAAAAAACTCACCTGGCAATATAATTCTCCAGGTCATTATGAGTTCATAGAAACCAAACGTGTAGATTCTTTTTATTTATTTAAGTGGTGAAAAAAAAAATCCAAAGTTTGTAAGAAAAGAAAAAAAAAGAAAAACTGGCCCCATTTTCCCATTGTGTCTCCATTTTTCTTGATTTGGGGCTGGGTGGGGGATTATTTTTTGTGTGCCAACGTTTTTATTGATATCAATTTGGGGTAGTTACAATGTTTTGATCGCCTGTTATTGCAATGTTGTGGAGACCAAAAAAATATATATAATTATGTTTTTTTTGTTGCTATGCAGTTTACCAATCAAATTAATTTACTTTATATTTTGTTAGATTGGGAGTTTTCTGAACACAGCGATACCAAATATATGTATTGTTTCTTGTTTTATTTTGAATAGGGCAAAAAGGGGGGTGATTTGAACTTGTTTTTTATTTTTGTAAGTTTTTTTAAAACTTTTTTTATTTTTTACACTTGCTTCAATATTCCCTTTAGAAGCCTTGGAGCTGAGATCTTCTGATCTCATGTGCTACACATAGCCATTAGGACGATAGTGAGGTCATATTCCTAAAGGAAAAGAGAATAATTAGCTGGGTAGAAAAGCAAAATGAGCAATTGTAAGTGCACAGTGCTGTATAATATGATTCCCAGTGACTAGTGGTTGAATGCCAATTTAGTATTGCTTCATCACGACTAGTAATAAATGTGAACATGAACTCCAAGTCATTGTGATGGCACACAACCATCATCAGAAATATAACCCTGCTAGATATCAGTGGGCCTGCATCCATCATTAGTTATTTTAGCAGAAGATAATGCCATCTTATATCATGAGGTCACAAGTCGAGATGCAGAAGTGTCATTAAAGTATTACTACTAGAGATGAGTGGATCAATTTATATGACTCCGATCCTGGGTTCAAGTCAGCGGCCCGCGAATCTGACCTTATCCCTAGAATGGCATTTGATTTGTCGGACGATACGTCATCTGTGGTTGGTTACACACAGATGACATTTAGCCAGCTATGGCTTATCAAAACTTGCCCCTGGGATGCTGGAAGGTAAGAGATTCGCAAGCCTCTGATCTACCCACGGGGTACCACTGACCTCAACGCTGGACTGGGGTCCTGCAAATCAATCTGCTCAACCATGCAATAAATTTTCATATAGTAATTCTCACTTATAAGACCTCATACAGATGGCCAATGAAAAACAGAGAACAGTCCAGACTGTTGGCCTTTCCTTTGGGCCATGTAACCCTTCAAAGGGCTCCTCTTTTTATAACTTTGACATTGTCAAACAAATAAGGATGCGCTGGCCAGAAGGTAGGTACAGGACTCCTTTATTAGCCAAGACTAAGTAGAGGGCATAAAGAACTAGTCTGGGGTACTAGTCTGTGGTAAAGCAGTGAAATAGTCAGACCTATCATGTGAGCTCGGTATCAGTCACAAGATTCAAACAACTGAAAGCAAACAATTAAGTTTCCCATGGCAGATTCTGCGGTGTCTATAAAGTCATGTGTTTCATATATGACCGATATTTAAAAACTACTCCTAAAATGTGATATAATGCTATACAAGTTTGCCTTGTTTCGACTACCAAAAGAATATAATACAAGTTGGGAGGTAAAGAAAAATGAGAATGGCGTCCTCCCCCCGATGACACCTCACGACCACCATATTTACCGTGAAGGGAACCCAGGTAGCAAAAATAAAATGTGGTCCAACCACTGAAACCTTTATGGACCTTTCATCATGAAAGTAAGTTATCTAATATTGGTAAATCTAGGACTCTGATGCAAGAACATGATACATTCACCAACCTTAGCGATTGCTTGGTCTTACCTCTCATCATTCTCATCTATTGCATTTTCTAATAATCCGTCAAGATGTGAATACTTAAAATTTTCACCATTCCTTACACCTGTGTCATTCACAAAAGGCCTCATTTTCAATAATTAGCTCCAAGGAACAGGATGGGGCTATTTATAACGTTGATGAGCTGACGATCCTCCAGAGAATTACCTTTTTTTTCTTCTTTTTGCAATACATGCTGCTGTTATGAGCAACATGGCTTCCTTCCAGCCTCACTGGTACAGTGTATTACAAGAGGAACATGACTGTCCTTCTGCTATGTGAATGAAGGTAATTCTAGAATTGGGCCGACTGGAACATATAATATACAAAGTATTATTCTTTTAGTGCTTCTTAACCTCTTTCTTTAGCCTAAAGTTTAAGAATAAATAATATATATATATTTTGGAAACAGGGTCAGTCTTTTTTATGGATCTGGTATTACAGCTCAGCCACCTTCACTAGGGATAAACTGCAATAATAGATAAATATCATGAAAATCTGATGGCACATAATTTACTTTATTGCACAACTTTATTTTACCTAAACGTGCCACATTGCAAAGTATTGCCTTGAATGCTAGGACAGAATACAAAGCCACGCAGCGCCGCTCCATAATACGGACTGATGGTGCATTGCTGCGCCCCCCATCTGTCACTGTTCACACAGCACTATGTGTACAGACCTTCACTTTATTGCAGATATTTATCAACTTATATCAGCAATAACAAAAATAACAAACGTTTGTATTCTGCTTTTCTCACAATGGAAATGTACCGTATATCCTTTGGACAATTTTGAAAATAAATAAAAAGGAAAAATTATTTTTTATATCCTAAATAAAAAAAGTTTGGTTCAATGAACTGAGACGCCCTAATAATCCCTTGAGCAAAAGCACCCTGGTTACAACAGAAGCTGTACCTAAGGATCTCCAATCATAAAAAGCCATTGATTTGACCGTGCCTGTGCGGTAGGAAACCATTCAGATCAATGTCGTTTTATCATCTGCAATAGCGAGAGTGTTAATTTCTGATTAGAGCCAAGGGAACCCAGCCATGAACTGTGACATCTTTGTCCAGGCCTTCCTCCGACTCCAAGATCCTGACCTCAACTCATGGACAATTTCTAATGTATTGGCCTGTTACATCAGCAGAACAGTGGAGTATACTAGTATTCTAATGTCCAATAAAAAAAATGAATTATTACTTCTCTTTCATACGCCGCACAAAAGAGTTTTCTGCTTTGGACTATCCCTTTTGTCAGTTTTCCCTAATGATAAGTTGATCACAGTGAACAGGATCATCTTTAGGGCAGGTGCAGATGACCATAGATTTGAGTGAATTGTGCCAATTATGTAAATGACACTCTGATCGTAATCTTATCAGAATTTGATTACAGTATGATCAGATTCTCTCGGATGAGGAGAAGATGGAGAAAAAAATGTCTCAATCTTCTCTCTTCTGCATTCTGTCAGTTTGGGGAAATCGGACTGCACTCAATGTTTTCCACACACTCAATGACTTGTTTGTCGGAATGCGATGCAAATATAAAAATAAAAAATGGACACACAATTTTTTCCTTTGGATAGACACTGTCCTAGGAAAAAAAATTGGACATGTGCAGACCCTCATTGACCAACATGGGCGTCGTTTTGATGGATAGCACTCTTCCCTATGTTATTCAATGAGGCAGTCAGATTATTAAGGCCGTCTACACGAGCCCTTAATCTGAGGAAGAATGAAGCAGCAATTCCTTTCCAGCACCATCAATGGAGAAATAAAGTATTACACACTTCTAAGGGCATAACAACTGCTGATGCAGAAGTCTCCACCGCGACCGATCCCATGAACGTGAGGGGCCCTCTGATGCCTGCACAAACTTCAATTGGATGTGTGTCCTCGGGTCTGAAGTGAAGTGTTGGGTGTGAGTGTGGCAATACATGCTGCCGGTCAGAGGCCAGCAGCTGACGATGGTGTGCACGTGACTGGGGGTGCATGACAGGGAGGTCATGTGCTCCTGTCGCTTGCAGGCTGTCGGTTTCAGAAGAGGACACCACGCACCGAGGGAGTGGAGGGAAGGGGAGTATAATTGTTTATTTTTTTTCTATACATTAAAGAACTGGGTCAGAAAGGGACATATACCAGAATGAAGCCCAGGATAAGGGACATATATACCAGGATGGAGGCTATACCCTCTTTAGCTAGTTCCTCGTCTGACTAAAGCTGATCACAGACAACAAAAAGCTGTTGATCGTTGCTATCTCTCTCCGATACGCAGGAACGCTCAGCTGACCTGAGCGCTCCTGTGTTCTCTTTAGGAGAACCGCTACTAAAATCCCTAAGGCAGTGGCTTATCTCCACATCAAGAAAAAGGATCATCTGTTAAAATTTAGCAGGCAGGATCCTTCTCTCCCCTGACTATCAGCAGAAGCGATGAAAGGCCTTCATATACATTAGATGGTTGGCCGATCTTGATAAAACCGGTGGTTTGGCCAAGTTTTATCGGTATATCGGGAACTTCAATAGAGATAGAACGCCCGACAAGAAAACTCTATTGTAAGGGTTGTTTCATGAAGATAACCCATGCCTTACTAACGCATATAGACATAATAGATGTAGGTTTACCACTTGGTATCCACCTCTATATGTTAAAATGAAGAGCCACCCTGTAAATGCTACTCCTGTTCTGAAAGACCCAAGCTGTCCTTGTAATGTAAGGGCAGCCATTCATCATTATGACCGCCATTTATCATTATGACCGCCATTCATCGTTATGACTGTCATTCATCATTAAGACCTTACAATGGCTAGAAGAAGTTGGACATGGTTTTCTCTGCAAGAATCATCTGTTTTCTGAGCCAGACCTGGTCCGATCAGCTGATTGCCTTGGTGGATGTATGTGATGACACAACACCTTTCAAATATCCCCATATCACAGCTTAAAACATTTTTTTTTCTAAAGTAGACAAATGCTTGAACATTGCTTAGGGCCACATCTGGACCGACCGGTGGGACATAAGCCCTTGGTGCTAGGCCATTTTGCCTAGGTCAAGATGTTTAGTTACAACGTTAGAGCACAGACTGAATCTTTGCTTTGGTTGAAATAAATCCAAACTATGACGATTATTTCAAACTTATTAAAATTTAATGCCAGATGAAAAGATAAAAAATGCATCAAGTAAACAAATCCTGAAAGTGTTGGCAGCCCTCTTCGTGTTTAGTAAACTTCACTGACACTGCCCATATTTCTCTCTTTGGGTTCTTCCATCTAATAGTGTAAAGTACAGGCCATTAGGACGCTCATCTTCTCATTCAGACCTCTAAATGGTCACAATCAATATCTTAATGGGAATGTTTGGGATAAGCCTTACGAGAACCAAATTGGCACATTACTACATTTTTTCCAGACCGTGCATTAAGTTCATTAAATTTTCTCATTTGAATTACAAATTTCCTCTTGTCTTGTCTGGATAAAGACAGGACCCTCATTTACGAGAGCAGTTTTTTTTTCCTTTTTGCTGTGTTAATGTTTAACACAAAATTAAGAAGTTAATGTTGTAAAGAAAAGAGATGTTATGTCCTGCTGGTATTTATGGTATAGATAAGGAAGCATTAAATAAGTTAGCAAAGTGATATTTAAATATTTATCCATATAAATATGCATCAGGCAGAGGATTACCAGCCTCGGCTATAGGGAGCCATAACTCCTGTGGATTTAGAAGTAAAAGCATAGTATATAAACACTATAAAACAGACGTGCCCCAACACTCCCAAAGCTCAAGATCAACTCTCCTATTGCATACACTCAGAGAACATGTACTGTAAGATTAATTAGTATCCATGCTGCCAACGTCACTAAAGAGAGCTGCTACGGGCAAACTTTATATCTTGTAATGTAGATTTTCTACAAAAACCTGCCCCACTCCTGACAGATCTGTTTCATTAACTACAATTTTCCTCCAAAAAATAACACTTCTAGAGCATCTTTTATTAAAACTGTTCGTTATACTGTTTCTCTGTTATTCCTCCCAGAAGTTTATGAATAAATTGTGCTATAATTCCTTTTGTCAAAGGGCTGTGTCCTTACAGTTTATTACTATAGGAAGTGATTGGACAATATCAGTCAGTACAGAGACATGCCTCCAACTGGTAACGCTCAGTTGTAATTTATTCTTTAATTTTGTCACAAGGGTGTCATAATCCCCTGGGAGATCTGAACTTAGACGGTCATGTCGGGTAATGAATCGCACTCTTCTTTAGAGATGGTGTGATTCATGTTATTTTATAAATGGATTGCCTTTCCTTTGGTGCTGAGAGGGTTAAGTATGCTTTCCATGCTGGCTGAGACCAAACAGCAGCTGCAACTGCTTATCATTTACTCCCTCTATATATACTGGCTGTGGATGGTTAGTACCTGCAGTTGAAAGATTTGTCTTCCTGTGCCGAGTGCTAAAGCTAAGTGGTTGGAATGGAGTTGTTGTAGTAGTGAGCTGTAGTTTGCTATTGTACATGTGTGTTTATCTCCTGGTCCCTATTCCCATTTAGTTTATTCTTCCCTGTCCCTATCCTCCTCCCTATTGTTGGTTTCTGCATTTATATGATAGAGGTTTTCTGTTGTACCTGTTTTGTCTTTGTGTCTTGTTTAAATTACATTTCTGTCCCATGCCTCGTGGAGTGGGGGAGGGCACTGATTAGGGTTTCACAAGAGCACTCCCAGGACAGGGATAGTTAGGGTCCCATCTCCAGGGACAGTTTCAGGCCCCTCTCCCTTAAGGTACTGTCACACTTAGCGATGTACCAGCGATCCCGACCAGCGATATGACGCGGTCAGGATCGCTGGTACATTGCTAAGTGGTCGCTAGTGAGCTGCCACACAGGCAGATCTCACCAGCGACATCGCTGGGGTCAGGGGTCGCTACTTACCTGTCACACTAGGCGATCCTGCATCCTCCCGCCCGCGTCCACGCTCGTCACTCGTCTCTACACAGGAAGCGCCGCAGGATGCTGACGACGAGAAACAGTCCTGGTCGTTCTCGCGCGATCAGCGATAACTAGCGGGGGAGCCGGTCGGAGGTAAGTATCACACACAGCGATATCGCTAGCAATATCGCTATAACGTCACAAGTTATAGCGATATCGCTTAGTGTGACAGTACCTTTACTGAAGACCGTGACAGCATGATACATTTCCTGGAGAAATAACGGAACAAAGTTTTAAGAAAAGATGCTCTAGAATTAGTATTTCTTGGAGAATATGGGCTCATTCACGTGATTTTTCTCGTACGCACAAACACTGTCCGGCTTTCATCATTGCTTTGGATCAGATTTTCATCGCTGTCTGGATCGTGTGTCAGTTTTTACCAACAACCATTCATTTCTCGCATGAAAAAAAAAATATTATGGAGGTTTCTAAAGACTTGTAGACTTGCATTGGCAATTTTGATCCATTGGTCTGATCAAAATAAGACATGTCATGTCTCCGTGTTTTGGTGTAGACCACTTGGTCTGCAAAAATACAGCCCCATAGACTATAAGATTATTTGTATTTGTGAAAAACATGAACAGAACTTACAAATATGAAAAAACAAAGTGCCCTAAGAGTATATAAACTGACCTGTCAGTAAAATTGATGATTTCCCTTTAAGTTCCAGTCTTTTGCATGCATTTATTTCTAAGAGTATGACAACGGGAGACGTCGATTATTTCCTATACACTGCTGGACAGGACCATTCGAGCTCATGCCTACATCAAAGTTCAGGCTGGTGCACTCGATAGTATTCTGGTGGTCCCAGTTCAATCATGTCCCTGTGCATTGTGTACCATAACCAGACAATACTCATGGACAAGATGTCCAGTCACTCCCAGATGGTGAATTATCCCTTTTTCTATGAAGAATTGCAGAGTTGCCAATTACTTTACTTTAATGTTGCCTTTTTTCCTAAAGTAGGGAGGTAATTTGGGGATATATCAACATTAAGAAATGATCTTATGTGGCTCCAAAGCCCTATAGCCTTCATGGCAGCAGCTGCAACCAATGATGTCCTTAAAGATCAATGATTCTGTTAGTTGGCCGGTTTGTGAATTCCCTGAAATACATTATGGAGGTTGCCCCAATAATATTCCCTATTATATTCTATAAACTGGTGGAGAAATCAGCTATAAAGAGAATGTTTAGCTATAGAGGACCACACTTGTATATTACATGTAAACCCATTGATTTAGAAGAGTAGTGTGTAATAAATCATCCTTTATGTAGGGGGAAGTGCACGCTGGCTGCTAGGTCCTCCAACACATCAGTGCTAGTCGGATCATCTTATTGTTGAAGTCCCTTTTACGCAGAAGTGTCTCCCTAAAGGCCCCGTCTCACATAGCGAGATTGCTAGCGAGATCGCTGGTGCGTCACCGATTTTGTGACGCAACAGCGATCTCGCTACATGTTACACATAGCGGCGACCGCCCCCCGCCGGATATCACTGATCGTACTCGAAGGTCCTGGGCCATTTTTTCTTCGTTGGTGTCCTGCTGGCCAGCGCGTATCGCTGTGTTTGACGCCGACGAGCGACCTCGTTGGTGACACAGAACTCAGGGATGCAGGCTGGAATCGTTCAGAATAGCTGCTGTGTGACAACGTACCAGAAATCCTTGCCAGGTCGTATCGTTGTCGGGATCCCTTGTGCGTCGTTGAAGAGATCTGCCTGTTTGGCAGCTTACTAGCGAACATGTAGCGACGCACCAGTGATCCCTACCAGGTCGTATTGTTGTCGGGATCGCTGGTGCATCGCTATGTGAATCGGGACCCTTAGGGTACATGCACATGATAATTATCTCTCCATCTGAGAAAAACGATCCGACTGTTCTGATCAGAGTGGCATCAGCTAGCCTTGGACTTGGAGAGAAAAAAAAATGGCGCCACCTTCTCCATTATGTCAGTCCGTGAAAGTTGGACCGCTCTTGAATGTCATCCAAGTGTAGTCCGATATCAATCATGGACTCATAGACTTGCATTGCCGATTTTGATCTGACATACACGGATCAAAATTGGACATGTCTCACTGGGTCCGAGGAGAAAAGTTGGACATGTGGCATGAAAACCACAGATAGCCCATGTCCGATATAATCGGTCGTGTGCATGAGCCCTTACAATCATGTAATACGCACAGTGTCCTTTCCATAAAATACATGGCAGGGACTCAGTCTCTTATCGAATAGACCATTTAGAAATGATGTTAGTCTTACTGGAACATAACATGATTTAATATTCATAGTGTAAGTGAATCTTCCTTCACACGGGAGGAAACCTTTGATATTTTAAGGTTACGATTTGCAAGAAAAAGAAGCTTCAATAAAAATGGATGTGAAGTGAATTAAGATGGAAATTTCTGCTGGGTTACCGGCCTCTTTTAATTGATTATGGATTTTTGTAATGCATGGCGTTTTTAGAATTAATAGCTACAGGCATTATGGGACAATATCGGTTCTTAACATTCATGCATTGGACAGAAGATGCCGCTTCAATGGTCTAAAAGAATAACACCTTGTCTTAGGATTATACTAATTTATTATATCTTTTGACCTGTGGGAAGCCTTTAGAAAATGTCCTCACTCATCTAATATTCATGGAGGTTTGATTTTTAATGGGGCATGCACTTGAAGAGACTTTTTCTCCCCTCGAAGAGTCTGCGGAATAACAGAGCTGGGAAGAAGAAGAAAAAAAAAGTCAGAGAAGACCAGTAAAATATAGCGGTGGCTGTGAAAGGAATGTGATATGAAAAGGGGAAGCATGCGTTCGAAATACCATCTGCCATGTTCCGTGATGGAGCCAGCCTGGTAACACATGTGTCTGGGTACCACATGTAAAAAAAAAAAAAATCAAAGAAAAACTTAAAAGTATTCTCCGAAAAGAACAAAAAGAGCATTTGAGGATGTTTCACGTGCAGAGCATGGCCAACTGGCTTTATGACATCCAAAGTTACACTTTATAGCGTGCTGCTTTTTCAGATCTTATTAGTAGACCAGATTCTATTACATTGCATGGGAAACAGTAAAAGGGGTTTATAAAAGCCATAAAATAACGGTAGAGTCATAAGATACCGGATAAATCAGCAAAATCATGCACAAGGCAAATCCTTCTTCTTCAAGTTGGGATTAGAAGCATTGACCCAAAAACAATAACCTCAATGTAATCATCTACAGAACCACATGCATTATTTCCCCTAGGTAAGGTGATCCAAGGTGAGCAGTATGTGAATGAGACCTTTGAATGACTTCAATAAGAAAAAAAAAAACGGAAAGAAATTCTTTCGATCTGCTTTTTGTTTTACAAAATTACCCAGTAAGTCATTTCTTTAAAGCAAATTCTTGCTTTGAGGGGCCCCATCTGTACACTGTCTTCTTCAGACAATTAGCTTGAAGCTTCAGGGGTCCGAATGAAAAATGTGACGCCAAGACCTATGTACCATTTACAACACTGGTGCCGCCTTCCTATGTGCCAGAACAGCCTTTGGACCCCTAAGGGTGCTCTCACATTGCGTTCAGGCGCCCATTCATTGGCCCTGTAGGGGCTTGTATCCAAACCCCCCCCCTGCAAAACAAGATTCGGACGTCTGTGACGACGGGACATAGAGTATAATGTTTCCGTCAGAGCGAGCGCGAGATCTGTCGTGCATCATTTTTGGGAGCGTACTCCTACTGGAGGTGGACACCCAGGTGCAGTCTCCCTTCAGTAAGCGTACACGCCCCAAAATGATGCACCACAGATCTCACATCCCGTTGATGCATACATTTGAATCCTGTCATGTGGTGGACATAAGCCCCAATGGGGCCACTGAATGGGTGCCTCATTGCAATGCACCCTAAAGGTACTGTCACACTTAGCGATGCACCAGCGATCCCGACCAGGGATATGACGCGGTCAGGATCGCTGGTACATCGCTAAGTGGTCGCTAGTGAGCTGCCACACAGGCAGATCTCACCAGCGACATAGCAGGGGTCGGGGGTCGCTACTTACCTGTCAGACGAGGCGATCCTGCGTCCTCCCGCCCGGCTCCACGCGTCGCTTGTCTCCACAGCAGGAAGCGCCGCAGGAAGCTGACGACGAGAAACGGTCCAGGACGTTCTTGCGCGATCAGCGATAATCAGCGGGGGAGCCGGTCGGAGGTAAGTATCAGACATAGTGATATCGCTAGCAATATCACTGCTGCGTCACAAAAACCAGTGACGTTATAGCAATATTGCTCGCGATATCGCTTAGTGTGACGGGGCCTTAAGGCATTGGGATGTGACTAGATGAGCACCACTCATAGCTACTAGACAGGAAGAAGTGATCATTTATGGATCATGTTGAAAGCACCACTGTACACTTATGGGTCAGTATAATGGACCTATAGGTACTTTATCTGCCTATATTGCTTTATCATAGAACTAATTTAGACGGCCGTTCTAATCATGTTTTTATAGTCTATGTGGTTGTTAAAAAAAGTGCATAAAGTCAGAGGTATGTCCGATTTTGATCTTGGTCACGGATAAAGCTCACCAGCGCAAGTCTATGACTCCACGATAAATATGAGACAGCGCTCGGATGACAACCATGTGCACTCCATTTTTCAAGGACTTTTTGATCGAAGAGGCTTGAGGAGCCGTTTAATATTCATACAAGAAGAATTAATGAAACACTGGAGATAAAAACTAGCGCAATGGCCAAACTGATGAAAATCTGATCAAATACACTGATGAAAATCGAACTGTTATTTTGCATACGAGAAAAACCACTGACGTCTGAACGAGCCCTTACACAGATACGGATTTTTCCCCATTAATTTTGGTGACCTTTTATTACTAGATAACTCCATAAATTCACATTGGGCAAATTTGCTCCCGTCACCCGGCAGATTCGATCTGAATTTAAGCCAAAGTGACTCCATGTGCCGCCTCCAGTGGTGCCATTGTAGCTCCCCAATCCTCTGCATGGGTCGGCCTTTTTTCAGCTTTGAGGCCAGTGATTGACATCAATGAAGTGCTTCACCCTCCAAGGCCCGGGGAGCTGTGGCAAAGGCGGTGGAAGGAGTCAGGTGAGCAGGAGGAGTTTATTTATTTTAAACCCCTCCCCTCGAGCACAATATGGCCGTCATTTTGCTGGGTTTGTAGAAATTAAATTCCCAAAATGTCATGTTCAGTAGAATCCAATATTTTGAGGATATTTGTTACAAATTTGATTAGTTACATATTAATTTGATCATCTTCACTAATTACAACAGGTCATCAATATCAGATCGGTGGAGGTCTGACTCCAGGTACCACAACTAATCAAGTCATTAAAAGGGGCCAAAGCGCACAGGAACTGGCCCATAATTATATATTGTCTAGTGGCCATTAATGGTACTGCAGCTCTCTCCCATAAATGTTACATAAATGCATTTTCTCTCATACAAGAAAATCGAGTCATTTATACAGATCACACTCTGATCCAATTCTTATTAGACTGTGATAATAGTGTGCTACCATTCTCTTGGGTGATGAAAAGATGGAGAAAAAAAATTCTCCATCTTCTCCACTGGCGTCAGTTCTTGGAAATCAAACTCCACTCAGATGTCATCCGAGTGCAGTCCGATGTTTTCCACGCACTCAGTGACTTGCATGGCCGAGCGCGATTCGGATATCATTCGGCCATGTTGTGGTTTTTTTCCCCCCTTTATTCAAGGGAAAAAAAATCAGACGTGTATGGCCGTCTCACTTACAATATGTTCCTTATAATATGGCAATATGCCTTCATCACATGGAGTTTGCCTACATTTCTTTTCTTATTGAATCCACACGAAGAAAAAGCCACATGAAAAAATTAGACGTAAAAGGGGTCAGTACAGCGCCAATCTATCCTACAGCAGTGTGAACGAGACTCAGGAATAAGGTGATGCCAAATAAGTGAAAAAATAAAAACCAGGTAAATATTTTATTAAAGGCAAATTGAAATGAACATAACGTATCTACACCTAATAATCACATCTCTACATGGCAGCAGTACACACATGTCCATGTGCATCAGTTTGCCGGTGTTCCCAACACACCACTGCCAAATCCGGAGGATTGATGTGCCCCATATTTGTGCCTGGGTCACCTGGCATCTGGACGGGCAGAATGACAGGGTTTACACATTGCATAAAAACATGCAGCCCATGCCGTACATTGCGGAAGGCACGCCGCCAGAGCCGCTGTACATTAACTATAGGAATAATCAATGTGGACATGTGTCTGAGAGAATCAGGGATGGATCCTGGCGATATCGCCGTATTAACTCATCAGGGGGATCGCGTTAATTCATGGGCTCATGAGGATGGCGCTGGTGGGCTCTCTCTGCGGGAATTTTTGATCTCCAAGAGACATAAATGGAAATGATTATTCACTGTAGATTATGCATCAGGATATATAGTCATCAATGGAAACACATTATTATTGATCCTTGTAGAAACTTACAAGGAAATGTTGGCAGGAGAAGGGATTTTACCAGGGGTCTAATGTCTATCCTTGGGGCACTTGTAAATCTGGACAGCCTGAATATTTCATCTTTGCGCACAATGCTGACAACATTGAATACAATTCTAGAACTGCATTCTAAACTGACACGAAAAGAGATCCCATCAGTCCAAGGGAAACTCAAGGAGGACCTGTCACTTGCCACATGCGTTTTTTTTTTTTACCTGGTGTAAATGCAGCTTTTCTCCCGGAAACGGGAATGGAAAGGAACACAAATTAAACCAAAATAATGTTTTTTTCAGGCTTGAAAAATGCATAAAATAGGTGCGATTTTGCCGCCTTTCCTTTTCTATATGCGTTTTCTCTACAGATTTTTCCCCATTCATTAATATGCATGAAATCTCCAGCAAAAAAACGATGAAAGAATTGACTTGTGGCAGATTTAAATCTGCAAGGAAATACGTGAGCACAAGACTTCGGGAGTCTCATTCACTTCGTTGGTACTTGGAAATCCTTCAGGTTTTTGTCAGAAATCTGCGCAGAAAAAAAATGTAGACAAAACTTCAACGTGCGCACTGATCCTTAGGCTATGTTCAGATGTTGCGTTTTTGCAGGGGGGGGGGTTTCCCGCAGGCAAAACCTGCTCTCTTGGCAGAAAGAAATTTGCTGCAAAGAAGCAGCTTTTACTTAGTTCTTGTTGCATTTTTTGTGCTCTTTTGTCGCTCTGCATTTGTCTCATGAGCGTGCTCATAAAGTTTAGAGCATAAAAAAACGCATAAAAACCTGACACTTGCGTTTTTTCAGCGTTTTTTTTTCACCACTCACTGCTATCAGTGGGTGAAATATGCTGGATAAAAAATGCTGAACTAACAAGTGACAGGCAACATTCTGCACAACCTAAGGTTTCTCACAAAATAATATGGACAAAAGAAAACAAGCTGTGTGCATGAGATTTCTAAAATAGTACTGTAAAAAGCAGGTGAAAATTTGCATAAAAAAGCGTTAAAAAAAAAGCTGAAAAAACGCAACGTGTGAACGTAGCCTTAGAATCTGGAGATCAGTGGTGTTTACAATAGATAAAAAAATATTATCTATCTCTATATATACACATAGGTATATGTATATCTGTATTTGTTTTTATTTTTTATCATTATTATTAGTGTTATTTGTTATTGTTTCCTCCTTGAATGGCATTTTGTATGTAAATGTTGCAATTGAATGTAGCTGAAAATGCAATTTAGTGGTTCAGTGTCATTAACGCACCCTAATAAAAATGTAATAGGATGATAACCCGTGAGATAACTCATGGTGACATAATTAGAGTAGTATTATTATAAGTGCTGCAAACTCGGCTCTGCTGCATCTGTATAACACATACCGGCCCCGTCCTTGACACCCAGTGCCTCCATGTTATCTACTAGATGTAAATATCCTCTTGGAAACCTCATCCCTATAAATGAATATGATGTTTTCTTCCTGAAAAATCTAAACAAACAACCCCCGGCCTCTGGGACTATGGCGCCCTAGGCAGTCATGCTCCATTCCCCGTGTCTCCGTGAGAGGCAGCGGCCGTGAAGCCTTCAGGAGGAAGGACTTATAATTACCAGCCTCCTCCAAACCACCGGAGTATTTGCTCCTCACCTATTTGTGGAGCCAGTCAGTCATAAAAGATGCTTTAATGTCATTTTTACATATTCGCGATTTCCAGCCTGCTAGAAGAAATTAGTCTCGTGAAGAGAGAATCCGCAGATCAGCATTAAAAGCCCAACCGTGTGCTGCCGGGCGGACATTACCCCTCGCAAAATATTAAATTACTTGTAAAAAAAAAAATAGAAGAGCGGGTCGCACAGTTTCTGTGACGGAGATCGCAGTGTTCAAATATATTACTGAAGACAATTCATTAGGCAAAGCAATTACCCTACACATGGCCTAACACTTCCCACTGTATTACTTCATCAGCGGCACTGTACTATTACAAAAACCTACACGAGCAAAAGATGCGGAAAAGATGGGATACATTGCTACAAATCTCATAGGAAGGGAGCCAAATAGAGAAATCTGTATGGACCCCTACACCAAAGTGCCATGATGCTGCGCAACTGAGTGCCAGCACTAGATATAGAGGCGCAGTGCCTTATCGAGCCCATGGCATCTACTATATAATTGTCTAACTCTGTCTGTCCGTAACAGAAATCCCGCATTGCTGATTGGTCATGGCCGGCCGGCCATGACCAATCAGCGACAGGCGTAGTCCAGCCGCAAAGTGGCGCGATATTCGAACGACGCACACCACCGCTACCGTCGGGAGATCTGCGGTGCTAGCCGCTGATCTCCAGACAGTTACCGTGGGTCATCTCCTGCCGCACGGAGGTCAGCGGTGACGCAGCCGGGAGATGACCAGCGCAGCGCTCAATGTGCAGATGGTACCCAGGGTCCGGAGGAGAGGAGACTCTCCTCCAGGCCCTGGGTACCATAAACCTGTAAAAAACAGAATTAAAATAAAAAATAGTGATATACTCACCTTCCTATGGCCCCCGGACTCTTTCCCTCCTCTCACCACGCGCCCGGCATCTTCCGGTCCCAGTAATGCTTTGCGAGAAAGACCGCTGATGACGTCGCAATCTCGTGAGAGTGACATCATCTCCAGTCCTTTGCACTAAGCATAACTGGGACCGGAAGATGCCGGGAGCGTGGAGAGGAGATCGGGGGCAGTCGGAAGGTGAGGATATCTCTCTGTTTGTAACGGAAATCCTGCATGCAGAGCACTGTGCCCTCCCGATGCAATAGCATCGGGCCTCCATCTTGTAGTTATATAAAGATATTCTCTAAAAGGTACGCATAAAAAGTAACGCTATGGTTGCAAAGGTGCTTTCTCCCCAATAAAAATGACACCACTTTTGTAGAAATCAGATGAACCAGTCATGAGAAATCTAACATTGAAGCCATATGCAAATCAGGCTGGGTGTGCACTGGAGGCGTGAACAAGTCCAAGTATAGTGACACGCCCTCAGTGCACACCCAGCCTAGTTTCCATGCTAAATTTCTCCTGACTGGCTCATCGGATCGCTACAAAAAAAAAGTATCACTTTTCTTATGTATTGGACAGTCATATTACCGCCTCTACACTGTATGTAAATATGTGCTGACCGGTTCTGTTTAAATAATAACATTTATCTGGACTGATCCCTTTCATAAAGAGCTTCTCAGAGCAGCTAAATGGGGCACTGAACGAGCTGCAGCGAAGTAAGTTTCCATAGAAATCCACCCTTTAATGAAAATTTGCATAACTCAGCCAACTGTATGGTCTGGTTTCCAAAAAGGGGTGGTCGAGTATGTGATATAGCAGAACTAATTTAGTTAGCTCCTGCCTACATGTGCCGTCATAACTCATTGGCTGCAAGGGGTCCTTTAATTGTCCCATCAATCGTGTTTTAGATATATAATATTTTCCCATGCTGTAGTCACTGCAATTATATCAGCTGATCCATTCTACAGCACACTCGACCAGGGGCGGACACAGACAGCTTGGGGCCCCCATGCAGCTGCGCCGGCTGCACTGACGGTATGGCCGCCCCTGCACTCAACAATACTACAAACCACAAAGCACATGAAGCGATTTGCATGGTGCAGTTTGGGCAAGGTCCTGATTTGGAACATTGAAATATTGGTAATTGATAAGTATGGTAAGTATGAAACTCCAACAATGTTACAGTTCTGGAAAATCCATTTAACACATAAGTTTAAGGCGAATCTTTGTGAGTTGTGCCACATGACAAACATAACTCTACTAACGCTTTAGATTTCTATTAGGTTTTATTATTTAATTCTTAGTTTTAAAATGAATAAAAGTAATAATGAAGCAAATGACTAGAATATATTATACAAACCACAGAGGGGATTGTGCCGATAGTGACTAACATGTAAGATTCTGACGGGCGCACACTGACAGTGGAAACTATATGTAATGGGAACAGGTCAGTAATCACAACGCTGCAGATATCCTGGTCACAGTTATTCTGTACAGTCATGATTCCGCTCTTCGGAATGTTGCTGATTTGTCGTATCAGGATATTAGGACATTAGCAGGAAGAGATGGAGATTAAAGCACCACTCCAGCATGGAATGGCGCTTTAAATATAAGCCTCCTACCCTTAGTCATATACTCACCTTCCAGCGGCTTCACCTTTTAATGATGCCGCTCCGGTTCCACGGCGCCATCTTGTGCCTGTAACTTTTGACTGTCCAGAAGTCACAATTTACGTCACAAGAGCTCAATGCAAGTCTATGAGAGCCAGGACGAGCAGACGCCGAAGCGTGTCAGGATGTCAATTTTCGCCGGAGATGGACCAGAAAGACGCTGAAAAAGAATGGAGGGGACGACAGGTGTCTATGAGACAGGGGGCACGGGACTTACATTTATAGAACCACTCCTGCAGTGCAATAAAATAAAACCCGCTGGAGTGGTGCTTTAAATAACAAATGCGCTATGCTAATCCGGAATGTGGACATAGACTTCCTATAAGGGACTGTCTCCGATTACTGGGAAAATCTTTACAAACCGCATTTACTTAACCCCAGTCAATAAATGTATCTGACACTGATCTAACTAGCACTGAACTAAGCCAGGCAAAGACGTATCGATTCCCCCCCACCCCAATCCAAAGAGGGGCACCAATAACAGCAGGAGGGATCATCCTTATAGAGATATCTCAATAGAAATTACACATTAATGCAGAACAGGTGTCTGATCCAAAGGTGTCTGATTTAGTAATATAAAATAATAATTCTGAAGCTTCTTTCCTTAGAGGAACTGTACAACGCAAAGTTGTGTTATTCCATTTGGAAATACATGGATGTTTAGTTCCTCCTGACACCATCCACATTGATAATAATAAAGTCATTTTATCTGATGCAGTCAGGTTGTATGTGAAAGCAATCTATAGACAAGAGAAATGCTAATGCCCTATTGTAAATGTACTTAAATATTTCCAGGAGGAATAACAGAGTAAGAAGCATATTAAGAGAAGATGCCCTAGAATTGGTATTATATTGTGAAGAAGAATACGTAGAGAAGCATGACTTAGGAAAGTCTGACTGACGGCTTCACTGTAATGACCGGGAACGCGACGCCGGACCACATGACCTGTGGCCCCTGGCAGCTGAAGGGTGGCCACATGACCGAGCCACCGCCCGCTTCCCCCCAGCGCCGCCAGAAAGGAAATGAGGCTGGTGAAGTCACACACCACCTCGCCACCGGGCTCCTTGCCGCGTCACGTCACCGCCGTCCACCGATGCCGATGACCGCGCCGGGTCAGGTGACCACGCCGGGTAACATGGCCGCGACGTGCGCGTCACCACTGTGTGACACGATCCGAAATGGAGGGGAGGCCGGCCACGTCACTCACCGCCCCGTTACCTTGCTGCCTGCTTCTCGACTTCTGGTCCAGCCCCGCGATGTCTTCTGCAACAGGTCTGCTAATGGGGCTCATCCTCCGCTGCAAACTTAACTCCGGGCTGAGGTGCTCAGCAGGCCGTGATCGTCGCTGCCGCTTCGGAGGCAGAGGGGTCCCATCTTCTCCGCCGTCGCCATCACCAGACCATCGCTGCAGCTGTTCCTTCATCCACTGCTGGCCGCGCTGCTCCAACATCCTCTTCATCTGTGCCACGAGGTATTCCATCTTCTGGATCCAAAGATTCAAGCTGAAGTCCCAGTTGTGAGGAGCTGATGATTCCGGACGTCTGCAAGGTAAGGAATGACCATCCCCCCACAGTTCTGCCCTATATATCCATCCCACTACTGACCACTCCCTGCCAACTCACATTGCACAATAAGCCCCATAGCTCCAACCCACACCTTCCCCACAAGCACAAAGCACTACTGACCACTCCCTGCCAACTCACATTGCACCATAAGCCCCATAGCTCCAACCCACACCTTCCCCACAAACACAAAAGCACTACACCTTACCCTTCACTAACCCTCAGGCCTAGCATCCCTCCTTAGTCATGTGCGCCCTCCCTGTAGCCCCTTTGGGGCAGGCGTCCGGGCTTGCCTTTCTCAATTTTATTTTCCTCTTAATATATTGCAGTCATCATATTATATGGCATTGTGATTAAAAACAGACTAGATGGATCGCTCTAAGCTCTGTGTAGAAACAGGAGGGCTTTTTTCCCCTGCATAAGTCATCACTGCAAAAGTCCCCGGCAGAGTGGAGCAGGGAGCAGCTGGGTCAGGAGTTGACGAGGGGACAATGCTATATACAGTAATATGATGACGTCAATACATTAAGAGGATAAAAAAAACTATGAAGGGAGAGCCTAATAAAAACGATATCATGTGCAGCACTTCCTCATGGGGTGGTGAGAGGCAATGCTGACACTCCTTCGACAAGGTACCGTGCACTATGCGCATTGGTAAAACAAAACCTTACATACAGCCATAAAAGAAATATCAGCAATGCTTATAATAATGTCTGTGATGCTGAGTCACTTCTCACGGGCAAGTCGCGAGTTGGGATAGTCAAGGAGTCTGAGGTCAGTAGCCAGGAGGGTACGTCATAAACAGAGGGAAGAGACACAGGTGCAGTCAAGTAATGGCGTGAGGTCAAAATACTGGGAGGATAGTGGATCAGAGCAGAAGGATTGAACAAAGGGTTGGTCATAACGAAGTCCAAGGTTAGGCAGCAATAGATCAATGAGCAAGGCACTAGATACAGGGAAAACAATCCACTCAGGGCTGAAGCTATCTGGGACTGCCAGCTCAGTTCAATAGCTAAGTAATCAAGGGTACAGGGAGCTCAGCACCTCCCAGACTCGGATTGGACAGTCAAGCTGTCAATAAAAACACAGATAGCTAAGCACACCCCTGCACCAGACTGGATAACTGAGCTGTCAATCATGACACAGACATCTCAGCACGCTTTTGCACCTGACTGGTCAACTGAGCTGACAATCACTGCAACGACACATTATGGGATGGAATCGTTACAATGTCTTTAAACATCTTTTCTTAGAGCTCTGCATTGGGCCATCCCTCTGCTATTCCTCATGGAAATGTATGCTTAAAGTTTATAATTACTATTCTCCTTGTCAATAAGATGTGTCAGAACACAGTCTGCTAATATCAGAGATTGTTTGAGGGCACATATTGCCAAGAAGAATGGTTACACTTATTTGTCGATGTATGTGTGGCGCCCCTGAGGCTCAGTCGTAACAGAGGTACTGCACCTTCTCCTAAGGTGTAGTGCCCCACCTCACTCCTTTCCGCACTCCAACACCTGCATCCCACACACAGGATAGTTCAGCACTGATCACATTGCAGCTCATGCTTAGAGGGTAGCAGAGCAACTCTGGTGATTCCTTGCTTCATAACACGAGATGTGCTGGGAGGTGGGTGGAGTTGAGATCCATATAAAAGAGTGGGAAGGTTTAGAATTGCAGGTCAGTCTGACGGGAGGTCAGGCGAGAGGAGTTCAGTTCTGAAGTTAGTTTTGAGTTCAGTTTGAGTTCAGTTTAGAAAGAGTGCTGGAGCTGCCTCGGTGATCTGAGCCAGCTGGCACGGGAAAGAGAAGAGAAGGAGAAAGACGTAGACCTGCAACCTAAGCTTCCATAAGAGAGAGAAGGAACAGCGTGGAATGAAGGAGTAGGAGAACAGAGAGGAGTTGTGGGTTGGAAGAGGAACCCTGCCTATAGGTTCTCAGTGCAAGGCCGGGGCCCGGTCCTCGAGGTTGTATGGACACTTATGGTTCTGCAGCAGACAGCGGTGGAGTAGTTGGCTGTAAATGCACTACTCCCATCTAAGACTTGGTACACAACAGCAACACGGATAGAGAGCCGGGATCCAGGAGGTCCCTGATGAGGCTACAGCTGTCTGTCATACAAGTGAGGTTCTAGGAACATCTGACAGGAGGAACTTCAGAGTAACCACTGTGCTGGAGTTCTTCACATTAAAAGGCGCAATAGAGGAGTCGTTAAGGAAAGGCACATGTTGGCGGAGTGTTGGAGAGGAGAACCCTGACTTGCTCAGGAGGTTGATTGAGTCTCTACCCCGGAGGACACGGCACGGAGGCAGGCACCAGTGGTTACCAAGAACTGTGAGTAAAGCTTTGAAACTACAAGCCCTGGTGTCCTCCATTCATTCGTCGCTAACACCTACAGCACCGCTACATCTTTGGTGACAGCATCTATACCATTCTGCGCCTCTCCTCGTCCATTGCACCTACACTGCCCTGGGACTACAGCTCCACCTGTGGGGAGCTACACCATCTTTGTTGCAACACACCATCAGTCCCAGCGGATCTGCATGCAGCGTTGGCTTAGCATCTCCCTTGCCAAACACCACGGGTGGCGTCACGAACTATTCAACTAAACTATAACACTATTAACATCACCGCCATTGATATTGGGCGGCCAGGGCCACGGACCGGGTCACTGCTGCTGTGACACATTCCCCTGACACTGGCCCATTACCGGGTACCCCGCTGCCCTGGGTGTGAGGGCGACCCATATGCAAACATACATAGTTCGAGAAAGCTCTGCTCCTTCATATATTTCATTCATTAGGCCCTTTGTACTTTAGGCTCATGTGTGGGATTCCTATTACCTCCTGCCTCAATAGTTTTAGATCCTACCAGGAGCCTAAGGTTGAAGGTTAAATCATTACCATCCATCTGTGAACGCTAAGAATTATTTCTTACTGATTTTAGTGATAAAATATTGACAGTGACATTGTGCTGTTTGCAAACCTCTCTTTCTACAATGATGCATTATTCTCAGCTGCCGGAGGACCATGGGAGGAGAGAAAAAAAACATCATTTGCTTTAAAATCACATGATGTCTGATTCTAATGCAATTTTCATGCAAATGTAACGACATTAGTATAAATTAACCTAAGATTATATTTAACCTTTTTTACATAATGGCTTTCATCATAGATCATGTGTAATTTATGCTGATTGATTCTGCAAATTACAACCCCATGAGTAGCCACACTTTTTTTTTTTGCAGATTATATATTGAAAATTGGAAAATGCAGGACAAGTTGTCAGTATAGGAAAAATCCATCTCAGGACTGACTGCTGGTAAGAATGTGACAAGTGTTATAATATGGCTATACAATGTAGGAGTTGTATAATCACTTCTGGGCTGTTTCAGTAAAAAAGAAAATAGGTAAAAGCCATAAAACATCAGTATAATACCGTAAACTTGTAAGCTTGCATTCTAATAATTGCTACAAGCGACACTCACCTATATAGTGCTGGCGGATATTAGCTATCATTCCCTGTTATCAGCTAAGGAATTGTAGACAGAAAGTAAAAAAAAAAAATATCTATATAGTTTCATGATCACTTATCTACAGTACCTCCTAGTTCTGGCATACAGATAGCAGATGTTATGGCAGGTATTAGTTGAAAGTCCTTATTTACAGAACATACAGATTTCTAATAATGTTGAGTCAGTACTGTAAATGTAGGAGAAGTCAGATTATTATTTCATAATATTTCAGATTATAATGTCCCATTATAACGTGGTCTTCTGATTATAGGAAGAGACGGCATATTGTTAGGATGAACTTATCTCTTGGGTACGGACTGCGTACCCAATGCTAAAAATAGGGTACGCAGGTCGCATGCAGCATCATGCGCCAATAGGCGTAACTGTCCGGAGGAGGGGTGGCCATGGGCGGAGCTTAGCGGCAGCCGTGCGCAACTTCAAGAAACGCAAGTGTGAAAGCAGCCAGGTGGTCAGGAGAGTCGCAGTGCAGAGGGCCTGCTACAGGGACACAGGAGGGTCACTATGTAGAGTGACTGCTACAGAGAGACACGGGAGGGTCGTGGTGCAGAGCAACCTCTACAGCGACACAGGAGAGTTGTGGTGCAGAGGGACTGCTACAGGGACACAGGATGGTCACTATGCAGAGGGGAGGTACCAGAAGTTGGACCCCAATCATATGCCGATTATCTAGAGATAGGCCAACCCTTTAATGAGTTCCTGGGGATTGGATTACTGTAAACTTCTCAGAAATCAAAAGGAACAGGAAGAACACTAATAAAAGTTACTAAAAGGACCAGAAAGTTATTTCAGATTGTAAAATTATAGGATAGGTATACTTAGAACATTTTTGGGGGAATAATCAATTGTGATAGAAAAAAAACAACTATATTACATGTTGTGCTAATAACTCCTGCTGTTATTTTGATTATCGTTAATACGCATGATGCAGATGACTCTTTGTTCCTCCCTGTTCTTCCTTCCCTGATCTCCCCTTCCCTCTTTACACCCTCCCTATTCTTCCTCAATTTTTCCCTTTCCTTTTTCCTAGTCTTACACTTTAAATATTATTATTTCTTTTTTAATTAGTTGAAGTTGACATGTTTTGGTATTAAGCCAGGTTCATATTGCGTTAACCCAGCCCGTACAACGCATACTGTTGACGGGCTGCGTTAATGGTACAGCATAATGCGATCGCGTTATGCTATACCCGCTAGCGCTGATGATTCATCTGCGCTAGCGGTGACGGAGCCTCAGACGCTGCAGCCCTCATCTGAGGCTCCGTCACTGAATGATGGCACATTGCGAGTGCATACCGCTTTGCGGCATGCGTCGCGATGCACCCAATAATGGGGGTCAATGGCAGCGCTAACGGACTGCGTTACACCGTGTTATGCCGCGGTGTATCTCACTCCATCTAACGGACAGCCATAACGCAATGTGACCCCGACCTTACTAAGTTGTTTCATTTTTGACTGTTCATTTTGAATATTTCCTACTCAAAAATGTCATTTATTCCCCAAATCTTTCTTATGTAAAAAATCCCTCTAATAAAAATTACTGAACTGCAGAAAAAAACAAAACTATCTTTGTTCCCCATACCAACCAATAACAGCGCAGCTTTTATTTTCTCAGAGCTGTATACAAAATGAAAGTTGAGCTCGGATTGGTCGCTATGGGCAACACATACAGCTTTTGATTTAAACCCTTTTGATAAATGAGGCCTGTGCTTCCTGTCATACATCCTGTTGAATAAGTAAATCGGGGGCACAAATGAACCTAAAGAGTAGACTTGTGATGCAATAACCTCACACGGTTCATTCTAGATCCAGAATATGTTTCATGTTATTAGATAGAAGTAGGAAAAACAGGACACGCTTATTAAGTGAATCAAATTTGACTGAATCGAGTCAGTTTGCAAAATCAAAGACCGTGTTATCAGGAAACTTCAAAGGCATCATATGAGATATGTTTTGCCAGTCCTCACAGGAAAAGAGTACAGTAAGCTTATGTCTGCTAACGGGAAAATAGAGGACTTGCCAATAAAACTGTTCCTTGCGCCAGTCATGGGTAACGGGGGCAGTGGAAACATCTAGGCTGAAATTCAGACAGATGTAGCAGAGCTGAGATTGTCAGCTTGCCCAAGTCACTGTGGTAGGGAGATTAAAATTTGTGGTTTTCGACTAAAAACATTCCTGAGCAGTGGCACCGTGTGGGCCGAGACCCTTCCACCAGTCCAGTATTCAATCCCTTCTCGTAAGCATGTTTTCTAGTTTAATAAAATACTGATGGAATTGTAGTTTGCCTTTCGGCCCTATAAAAGCTAAAAAAAATATATATATATAAATTATTATAATATATTTATTTTTTTAATTTTATTTTTTCATTTTTTTTATAGAAAGATTTTATTACTCTAGCCTTACCTCTAACCCTTGTCCTTACCTTAACACTAACTCTAATTTAGAGTGGAAAAAGTGTGTAAAAACGTACAATTTTATATGTTAGTGTTTTCTTTTTAACAAAAAACACTCTCTGAGGGGTATTTTTTTATAAGATACAATCATTTTACCACACTGAAAGATAGGTCTTATAAGCAATGGATTTATGAAGCAATCCAATCTGGGGTTGCGAATATAAGTCTGCACGGCTCTATTGGTCAAAGGATAAGCCCACCACAGAAGTGGGAAATGGTGAACTATGGCGCGGCATCAAGTAGCCTCTTTCCTCAGGTGTGACTCAGGACCAACAGCCTCAATATTAGGCCGGGGTCACACTTGCGAGTGCAAGGCGAGAAAGTCACGCGGGTCTCTTGCCTCAATACCCGGCACTGCCGCCGGCGGTTCGGACCGGAGCGTTCAGCTGCATGGAAAGACATGCAGCGGCACACTCCGGTCCAGAGTGACGGAAGCAGTGCTGAGTAGAGTTGAGCGACTTTGGTCGGATCGGGTTTCGTGAAACCCGAATGAAACAAAATTTGAGTCGGATGAAACTGGTCCAACTAGGGCAAAAAAAGTCGGAGTTTCGTCCGAAACCCGACCCCAATGCAAGTCAATGGGGAATAAAAGTCGGCATTGAGTGGATGAATGTCATCCGCTCAATGCCGACTTTTATTCCCCATTGACTTTCATTGGGGTTGGGTTTCGGACGAAAATCCGTCTTTTTTTTGCTTTAGTCGGACCAGTTTCATCTGAAACAAATTTTGTTTCACGAAACCCAATCCGACTAAAGTCGCTCAACTCTAGTGCCGAGTATTGAGGCGAGAGACTTGCACAGTTTTTTACATTGCACTAGCAAGTGTGACCCCGGCCTTAGAACTATATTCGCTACACCCATGACAGTGCCAAAGCCACATACTGACTTTAAAACACAGCATAAGTAATGTTGAGTTTAACATATTCCAAGAATATTTCTACTTGTGGAGATTTAGCTAATCTACCCAGGAAAGAGTACGCAAATAAGTTCTCTATGAGCAAGAAAACGCGATAATTTCTCATTTTTCTGAGACCAATTCGTTTAGAGAAAATGCTAAAAAGAATGAATATACATGTACAGCAATGTCAAAATTCCTTGCTGTGCATATGTTGAGTATTTCTTTACTTTTTTACCCCCTTCAGTCTTTGAAAGCCATGAAAAGAGCGAGAGAGTGAGAATGGATTAAAAGAAGTAAGAAAAGACTAATCACACGCAAAGCAATGTTGTTTTTTTACATTTCTGTTAATTGTGTTCACTTATTGCAGCGTTTTTTCAGAAGGATTACAGGGATAATCCACCTGGAAATGGCGCTGTGTGCACATACATTGGGGAAAGAGTTTTTGGAGGAGTTTTGGAGAGGAAAATCTCTAAATCCTCCCCCAAACCTCTCTGCTCAGTTTCCACTTAGTTTCTTCTCCAAAAACTCCAATAAAACTGTGTGCATAGGGGAGTTTTTGGAAGAGTTTTTTTTTCCTGAAAGATTTGAAAAGTTTGAGAAGCATTTTTTGACATACAATGAATTTAAGATGCCGATGCTTGCTGAACCTTTCCTAGGCAAAGTTGCTTCAGGACAAAGCCCGAGTTCTCTTTCCTGAAACGGATTGGCTGGCAGCTTTGCCTTAATTCCTTTCTGTCTTTTTTTCTATAGTTTTCTACAGTTTTACCTATAATGAGTAGAAACTGCTTGATCAGTGAGCATTTTGTTTTCAACTGACTGAATCTTCATGTGAAAAATAAAAAAATTAAAAACTTTTTTTTAAAAAATTGAATCGTGCATTAGTTTCTTCCATGAGTCGGATGGGACTCACCCATTCAAGTTTGTGGGTGAACAAAAAAAAAATTGGATGCCATACGGAGCCACCATTTAGCATAGGTTTTATGATAACATTGCAATTATGTAGCATAGGGAACTGTAAATGGCTAATTATTATAATAACTACTGCTGTAAAAAGAAAAGAAAAGCGGATTGCATACGAATATCAAGTGAGAAAAAAAGTGTTTTCTGGATGAAATTCTGACAATTTTTGCATATGCTTGCGTGAACTTAGCCTGATGAGCAGAGTTCCAGTTCTAGGTGTTGAAACACGTCCTACATTCTGTATGCAGTTGGCGGCTATCTGAGCTTATTGAGCATTTTCCGGTTTAATTAATATATCATGGCGTAGATAACGATACGCATATCTCACCAGAACAGGTGTGAACATTACAAAGTAGAAGCAATTATGAGCAAAGGAAAGAATATTCATTCTGGGAGCTTCATCTATATCATATCTCACTGCCATCACCACCTCTACAAGTGCGCGGTATGAAGACATGGACAGCTGCGAATGGGCCTCTGAGGGTTGTCAGGAAAGGCGGTCCGATATTCAAAGATGGTGAAAATATGCACAGTAATTAAATAGGGATAAAACACTTGCACATGGCTGACAACATAAAACATCTAGATTTTGCAATAGAGGGTAAAAATAAACATTTACCGTATATTCAATTATGATGTTGTGACTTATTAACTGGTTACAAAGACTGAGGGAAACACTTTTGCGTCCACCTAATCATAGTGTCAAGTTAAAGGCTATCTCTAAACACGCACTACCCTATCCACAGGTTGCACAACACTCACCATCTAAAATGATAAAGACTTTCCCTGATGTGGGGAAGCTTGGTTGTCCCTGCTTGCTACCACTCTAGATCCTTTGTACAAAAGTTGTCCACTTCCCAGACAACCCCTTTTGAATTTCTGTTGTTACCCCCAGTAAAATAATAACACCAATTCCCCCCCCCCCCCCGTTCCAGCTCTGGCTCTCTTGGGATTGTGTGACATTTCTATGTCATGCAATCACTGCGGTCAATCAGCACTGTCTTCCATCACCTCTCCTACAGACATAATTGACATCCGGTGGAAATGGGAGCTGTGACTGCTCTCTCACTTTTTCCAGATGACCTGATTTGATCAAAGGAGACCGATGCCAGCGTTGATTTGCCCAGGGATCACATGGCATAATAAAATCACTCGAGCCCTGGGAGAAGCAGTGCTGACTTCAATGGAATGACACCAGCACTGGAGGCAAGTATAGATGTTATTATTTTATTGGGGGGAACACAGGGATTCAAAATGGGTTGTCCGAGAAGTGGACAACCCCTGTAAAGGAATACTATTATCAAAAATGCTACACTGTACTAGGTCTATTAAATGTCTAATAGGGCATATTTATAAGTTGTGGGCATGGATGTAGCTAGAAGTAATAGGCAGGAAATAGCTAAAAGTAGTAAGCAGAGTGTAGCTATAAGTGATGGATAGGGGTATAGCTGTAAGTGTTGGGCAGGGTGAACCGATAGGTAAAGTAGTGGGATGGTGTAGCTATAAAAAATAGGTAGGGACATTTCTGCAAGCAGCGGGCAGGGGAAAAGCTATAATAGGTAGGGTTTAGCTCTAATGTCGAGAAGTGGTGCAGCTATATGCAGTAGGCCGTAACCTTAAGTGGTAGGCAGCACATAGCTATATATGGTAAGCAGGGCAGCTATACTGTAGGTAGTAGGCAGGGTGCAACTATATTGGTCAGAGGTGTAGGTATAAGTAGTAGGCAGTCACATCTAGACATTGGTGCCAAAGAGAATCCAAAGACATATCAGAAAAAAACAGTATTACAAATGACACATGGTAGGAGAGGAGACTGCTGCCGACTTTGCATTGGGTCTCAAAAGCTCTGCCTCCCGTAGTGTGATTAAGTGTTACTGCCTGCAGTACATTTCATTGTTTAGTATTACTCAGCTGCCACCTTTACGATACCCTTATGAATGCGGATGGACCTCCATTTTCACCAATCTCAATCTGCTACTTAAAAAACATAGCACCCCCTTTATACTCCTAAAATGCGATCTTCTCAAGATGTCCATCCATTTTATAACCATACAATGCCGCTTTCTCAAGACGCTCCTCCAGCGCCGCTCTATCATTTCCAAGCCCTATTATAATAAAACCTCCATACAATGCCCCTCCACCATTCACTGACCACTCCACCGTCTCCGGCACAGACAGGAGCGCACAAGAGATGTTGTTTATTGTGTCCCAATTTGTTTCTCCAACACACTAATCACTCTCATTCATTGTGTCTCCCATAGAAAAGCCGATAATGCGATCCAGATGTGGCCTTGAACGTTATTGAGGTGCACAGTGAGGGATGAATTGAAATAACAAAATTATGATAATACAATTTGATTATAAAGAGGGGGAAAAATAAGCACAATAATACTGAAAACTCAATTACTTCAGCAGATCTAGCTGGGAGCAACTGTGACTTGGTAGCATCTGCTCCTAAGGCATATTAAAAATGACTTGCATGCGGTAAAACTCACTTACTGTCTAAGGTTTCAGAAGTCTTGACTTGCCAGCAATATCCGGGCCTCAATAATCACACGCATTTTGTAATGTCCCCGTGACACCATTTTGCAATAAACTGCAAGCTTGACTGATTCCTCCCTAAATCTACTTAAGGCAGGTCAAGTCAACTCAGCTGAAGAATACATTTAAATAGATTGGCTAGCCTTTACAGCTGCGCATGCTTTATACGGAAAGGATGAGACGCGGCCCCCCTTAATGGTCGTTGTATGGTGCAAAGCCCACCTTGTAAATATGGATGCACCCCATCATGTATCTCGTCATCTATCAGGATTGCCTTTTATACAAATCATCCTGATCCATAAACACACCAGGCCATAAAAGTATCTGAGATAACGCCACCACTTATTCTGATATCCCAATATTATCTCTGCTATTGGGCTGCAAGCTTTATATTTCGGGGTGCTAATGACAAAGCCAACCAGCTACATCTACAGGGCTAAATGTGAAATTTTGGAATTTCTGTGTATTGCTCTTATATGACAATGTGTTACGTTCATTGCATTATTATTATTATTATTTATTATGATAGTGCCATTTATTCTATGGCGCTTTACAAGCGAAAAGGGGTATAGATAATAATTGCATTGCACATTGGGGGGGTAAGTTACACATTGAGCTCTGCATAATGTGAGCTATTTTACAAAATAAAGCTTCCTGTATTATCACAGGAGGAGTAACAAAGAGGTAAAATTATAAAATGACCAACTCAGCTCTACTATGGCTGTATATGTATTTAGATACAGTGGGGCAAAAAAGTATTTAGTCAGTCAGCAATAGTGCAAGTTCCACCACTTAAAAAGATGAGAGACGTCTGTAATTTACATCATAGGTAAACCTCAACTATGGGAGACAAACTGAGAAAAAAAAATCCAGAAAATCACATTGTCTGTTTTTTTTTTCATTTTATTTGCATATTATGGTGGAAAAGAAGTATTTGGTCAGAAACAAAATTTCATCTCAATACTTTGTGATATATCCTTTGTTGGCAATGACAGAGGTCAAACATTTTCTGTAAGTCTTCACAAGGTTGCCACACACTGTTGTTGGTATGTTGGCCCATTCCTCCATGCAGATCTCCTCTAGAGCAGTGATGTTTTTGGCTTTTCGCTTGGCAACACGGACTTTCAACTCCCTCCAAAGGTTTTCTATAGGGTTGAGATCTGGAGACTGGCTAGGCCACTCCAGGACCTTGAAATGCTTCTTACGAAGCCACTCCTTCGTTGCCCTGGCGGTGTGCTTTGGATCATTGTCATGTTGAAAGACCCAGCCACGTTTCATCTTCAATGCACTTGCTGATGGAAGGAGGTTTGCACTCAAAATCTCACGATACATGGCCCCATTCATTCTTTCATGTACCCGGATCAGTCGTCCTGGCCCCTTTGCAGAGAAACAGCCCCAAAGCATGATGTTTCCACCACCATGCTTTACAGTAGGTATGGTGTTTGATGGATGCAACTCAGTATTCTTTTTCCTCCAAACACGACAAGTTGTGTTTCTACCAAACAGTTCCAGTTTGGTTTCATCAGACCATAGGACATTCTCCCAAAACTCCTCTGGATCATCCAAATGCTCTCTAGCAAACTTCAGTCGGGCCCGGACATGTACAGGCTTAAGCAGTGGGACACGTCTGGCACTGCAGGATCTGAGTCCACGGTGCATGGTGGCGTAGTGTGTTACTTATGGTAGGCCTTGTTACATTGGTCCCAGCTCTCTGCAGTTCATTCACTAGGTCCCCCGGCGTGGTTCTGGGATTTTTGCTCACCGTTCTTGTGATCATTCTGACCCCACGGGGTGGGATTTTGCGTGGAGCACCAGATCGAGGGAGATTATCAGTGGTCTTGTATGTCTTCCATTTTCTAATTATTGCTCCCACAGTTGATTTCTTCACTCCAAGCTGGTTGGCTATTGCAGATTCAGTCTTCCCAGCCTGGTGCAGGGCTACAATTTTGTTTCTGGTGTCCTTTGACAGCTCTTTGGTCTTCACCATAGTGGAGTTTGGAGTCAGACTGTTTGAGGGTGTGCACCCTGTGTCTGTGTCTTTTTATACTGATAACAAGTTTAAACAGGTGCCATTACTACAGGTAATGAGTGGAGGAAAGAGGAGACTCTTAAAGAAGAAGTTACAGGTCTGTGAGAGCCAGAAATCTTGTTTGCTTGTTTCTGACCAAATACTTATTTTCCACCATAATATGCAAATAAAATGAAAAAAAAACAGACAATGTGATTTTCTGGATTTTTTTTTCTCAGTTTGTCTCCCATAGTTGAGGTCTACCTATGATGTAAATTACAGACGCCTCTCATCTTTTTAAGTGGTGGAACTTGCACTATTGCTGACTGACTAAATACTTTTTTGCCCCACTGTATATGTTATTTTTTATTATTTATTTATTTTATTTTTTATCATTTATTTTTCATGGATTTGCTTATCTATTTATTTGTGATATATTTGATTTTTAATTTTTTTTTTTGTTCCTAATGCAACTTATGACTGGTTGATTTTTTTTTTTTTTTTATCTTTCACCCAGACTAGTAATGTCACATCACTTGACAAACACACATACATTTTCCACTAAAAGACAGTTTAACTGAGCGCTGTCACATCCGTCATCTCCAGTCGGACTGGTTAAAATTTTTATCTGTCGCCTTGAATTAATTTCAGCTTGTCTGAGCCCAGCGGGGGACTTTAGAGTGGTTTAGTTAAATTCTTCATTTTCAATGAGCATTATCATTATCATTTGCCATGGTAGCTGGATATCTATTTTCTTTTTTTTTTTTTTAGAACCCAGAAAGAAGATTGTTATTAAACACGGAGTAGACAAAGGCGAGAAGTGTTATATTGTGCATCCTCTTATTCCCCCAAATTTCCTTATAAATATTTAAAGCCATTCTGTTTGTGCATTCACCGAAAGACAGGAGGGCAAAACATTGCAGGAGGAAAGCCCTCCATAAGGCTGGGGCTGGACCAAAAGAAATCTCGACTTTTGTCACACGTCGCGTTTCATAGGGACGCACTGAACTGCACACAAGTGGCAGGTACATGCAACTGGCACACGACATTTATCCAGATGCTTTTCTTAGGGATTTCTGGGCAATATGATTCCTGGTTTTGACATAAAAAAGAATTGGATAACTAAGGCTATGTTCACATGCTGCATTTTTGCAACTTTTTTTTTTTTTTAATGCAAATTTTCAGCTGCTTTTTACAGTACCAGCAAAGTCTATGAGATTTCAGAAATCTCATGCGCACACATTGGTTTTATTTTCCTGACTAATTTGGAAAGCTACTACGTTTTTGGCAAACGGCAGCATGTCACTTCTTTCAGTGTTTTTTTTTCGGCAAAATTGCAGCATTTTTTCACCCATAGGAAACAATGGATAAGGCCGGTTTCACATTAGCGCTTTTTAAGCGCACGCACGGCCGGGGGTAGCTCCGCCCCCGAGCTGGCTCTCTGCCCGGCGTGCCCGCCCCTTGCTTATAGCGCCGCCTCCTAGCGGACAGTGGCGCCTGCGACCGGCGCACCCTATCTTTAGCATAGGGTGCGCAGATCGTGCGCAGGCCGTGCCCTAGTTGCGCTTTGACCTGCGCTGCGCACTTCTGACGGTGCGCCGTGCACGCCAAAATCCGAAAAGTTCGATTTTGGCGCGCACGGCGCACCGTCAAAAGTGCGCAGCGCAGGTCAAAGCGCAACTAGCACACGGCCTGCGCACGATCTGCGCACCCTATGCTAAAGATAGGGTGCGCCGATCGCAGGCGCCGCTGTCCGCTAGGAGGCGGCGCTATAAGCAAGGGGCGGGCACGCCGGGCAGAGAGCCAGCTCGGGGGCGGAGCTACCCCCGGCCGTGCGTGCGCTTAAAAAGCGCTAATGTGAAACCGGCCTAAGCAAAAAGGCAGCAAAAAAAAACCGCAGGTATCAGTTTTTGTTGAGTTTTTGGTGCAAGTTAAATTATACTTTTCAGCGTTTTTACGGCGTTTTTAACCCATGAAAATGAATGGGGAGAACAAACACAAGGAAAACGTGCCCAAAAAAGTGTGCATTGTACTCAGAGTTTTTTCTGCCCAAAATCTGGTTCATGCAGAAAAATCTGCTGCAAATACTCAAAGTCTGCACATAGCCGTATTCCTGCTTAAAGAGGACCTGTCATCAAAGCACAAGGGGACAGGTTTTGCTTTTATTTCCCCTGCTACCATGAGTATTTAGGGTTTTTTATTTTGTTTATTTTTTTTTTTTAAATCTGAGATATGAGCATTTTTATTTAGTGCTAATTTTATGGTCTTTACAAGGGTCATGTTATTATTCTCTGGAGGAATGTCTTAGCTGCTGTCTTCTCTATAGCTAGGGTCACAAAATGACTGATTTTCACTCATTAGGCCACGTTCACACATTCAGTATTTGGTCAGTATTTTGCATCAGTGTATGCCAAGACCAAGAGTGGGTAATAAATACAGAAGCGGTGACGTGTTTCTATTATACTTTTCCTCTGATTGCTCCACTTCTGGTTTTGGCTTACAAATACTGATGTAAAATACTGACCAAATATTGAGGTGTGACCGTAGCCTTAGGGCTCATACTCACTTGCAAGAGTGTGGCGCCCCTGAGGCTCAGTCGCCACAGAGATACTGCACCTTCTCCTAAGGTGTGGTGCCCCACCGTCTGGGTAAGTTGGGAGCTCCTTTCCACACTCCAACACTCGCACCCCACACAACAGGGTAGTTCTGTAAAACCACATTGCGGCTCAGTGCTTAGAGAGCAGCAGAGCACCTCTGGTGGTTCCCTGCTTGGAACACTGGATGTGTTGGGAGGTGGGTGGAGTTTAGATCCATATAAAAGATTGGGAAGGTTTAGAATTACAGGTCAGTATGGGATGAGTCCCAGAGGAGAGAGGAATGAGAATCCCTGGAAGAAGGGATGGAGGAAGGAGTGCTGCAGCTGCCTCAGTGACCTGAGCCAGCTGGCACGGGAAAGTAAGGAAGGTGGAAAGATGTAGAACTGTAACCTAAGTTTCCATAAGAAAGAGAGTCAAGTACGGAACAAAGGAGTAGAGAACAGAGAGGAGACGTGGGTTGGAAGAGGAACCCTGCCTATAGGTTCTCAGCGCAAGGCCGGGGCCCGGTCCTCGAGGTTGTATGGACACTTATGGTTCTGCAGCAGACACCGGTGGAGTAGTTGGCTGTAAATGCATTAGTCCCATCCAAGACTTGAGGCACAACAGCAACACAGATAGAGAGCCGGGAGTGAAGCATCCCCGAAGCAGGCTACAGCTGTCTGCCGTGCAAGTAGAGTTCTAGGAACATCTCTTAGGAGGCATTCCAGGGTTACTAAGTACTGGAGTGCTTCACACCACAAGGCGCATTGGCGGAGTCGTTCAGGAAGGTACATGTTGGCGGAGTGTTGGAGAGGAGAGCCCTGACTGGCCCGGGAGGTTGGTTGAGTCTTTACCCCGGAGGACACGGCATGGAGGCAGGCACCAGTGTGTACCACGAACTGTGAGTAAAGCTTTGAAACTGCAATCTCTGGTGTCCTCCATTCATTTGTGCGCTAACACCTTCAGCACCGCTACATCTGGGTACCAGCATCCGTACCATCCTGCACCTCTCCTTATCCATAGCACCTACACTGCCCTGGGACTACAGCTCCGCCTGTGGGAAGCTACACCATCTTTGCTGCACCACACCATTAGTCCCAGCGGATCTGCATGCAGCGTCGGCTTAACACCTCCCTTGCCGAACACCACAGGTGGCGTAGTTGACCACGAACCACCCTTGATTTTTGGGCACCCAGGGCCACGGACTGGGTCACCGCTGCCGCGACACATCCCCCTGGACACCGGCCCGGTACCGAGTACCCCACAGCCCTGGGAGGGCGACCCAAGAGACTCGCACAATTCTCGTGCGAGTCTCTCGCATGAAAACCTGGCACTGCCACTGGAACTTGGACCAGAGTGTGCGGCTACATGTATTTCTATGCAGCCGCACGCTCCGGTCCAAGTGTCGGCGGCAGTGCCAGGTTTTCATACGAGAGACTCGCATGAAAATTGTGCGAGTCTCTCGCAAGTGAGTGTGAGCCCTGATTACAGTGTGATCAGAGTTTGATCAGAATGTGATCCCATTTTTTCAGATTTGGAGAATTAAAAAAAAAAATCTCCATCTTCTCCATTCAGTGTGTCCATAAAAATCACGTTATCCAAGGGCAGTCCAATGTTTTCCATGGAACCATTGACATGAATAGGTAAGGCCATCCAACTTGTGCCTCTGATATGTACATGGCCCCAAAGAATAATGAGGAGATGAATGCTATCAGCCAACATGACAGATAAAACTTGTCAGATTTTTGCAGTCGTGTACCTTATGGGTGAGGTGGTTTGTCTTGTCAAAAACAAAAGGATCGTCAGTTCCAAAGTAAATATGGTGGATACTTACCGTCCCCAAAATCATCTAATATGGAGAGTCGAGAGGTTCTCATACACATTAGACTGTGGTCCGAGCCGGCTGATATCTGCGGGTTTGTCCAACGTTAGTCCAATATTTATGGAGCACAAAAACATTTTATTATTATTATTTAAGAGAAAGGCTAATTAAGCGATTGTTCCTATAGATTGCCATGAATTGTCTCAATGACGACATAACAAAGATAATAAAATTGCAATGCTGCACAATACAGGATCAATATATATTTTTCTATAATAATTCTTCAGGAACCTAAGAGTTCAAGGAGATAAACAAAATATAGACGGATGAGACGTTCAAGCTGTGAAATGAATGAACGAGTGATTTCTGAAAATAGATCAGAGCCTTTTAAAGAAAAAATATACGGTATATATATATATATATATATATATATATATATATATATACACATGGTTCCAGGCCACTGGGACTATACACTAATATGACTGATATTAGCCCAGTGATAAATGTATAGTCTGCACGTTGAAGGCCATAAAGGAATTTCCGTGTGTATTGCCATCTCGTGTCCCACTCCTAAAGAAGCTCAGCATGTGTGGGGTTTTTAATCCCTAAAGGCTCTGGGGCTAATCTATACTAAATACTTGTGTATGACAGTCTATAGGACAACAGGCCCATGATTGATTCTAGTAGACATTCTGCTACTTATTTATAGGGATTGTATGAGATTACATAGAACGTTCTGTTTTTTTTATTACCAATTACAAAATTATCCATGGGCCATGTCTGATACAGCTAATTCCAACTCAGGTAAAGGGGGATCATTTGCCATACCAGACAAATTTATCAGGGAGGATGGGAGGTATTTCTGGGGGAAAAACATGCTTAATTTTCTTTCTAATTTCAATAATCATCCTTCTTTATAAAAGTATTTTGCAAGAAAATAAGGAAAAAAAAGCTATCATCCTCACTAAAACCTCAAGACTGTAATTACGTCTTTTCTACATCCATAGAACATTGTCAACCCTGACATGTCTCACACATCTGCTCTACTCTTATGATCCACATACACATTAGACTAAAGTCGGCTGAACCCACCAATATCAACAGGGTCGGATAACAGTCTAATCGCAGGGGTACCCAACCTGTCTCTCGAGAGCCACATGTGACTTGAGAACCCATGATATGTTCCTCATGGCTGTCTACCAGCTTGGTGCACTACCACCAGTTCCAGCAAACAGCTATGAAGCACAAGTCTCCAGATGGTGACTTTTATGAGTAGCATGGCACAGAAGAACAGACCTGGATACACATATACTGGCCTTGGGGGTTCAGAGATAATTTGTCTGGTAAGCTGGAGATAGGATGATACTGCTAGTCAGAAGAAGTACTTGAAGCTGGTTGGGACAGTATGGTGGGAGTGCTTGTTGAAGGTGGGTAAGGTGGGACTCCCTGGATTTTGATATACTGCCTCATTGTGATTTATTTGGAAAAGCTTCGGCTGCCCTTATAATGGTAATGAGTGGCTTTGGGTTTCCCCACTGTGAGGAGGGCATGAGCTGGTTGTGGCTCGTGACCCTCTCTCAGAGCTAAATGTGGCTCACAACCCTCTGTCAGAGCTAAATGTGGCTCTCAAGGTCAGAAAAGTTGGCAACTACTTGTCTAATGGGTAAGGGGACATCCCGATTCTCCCCCCGACAGATGATGAGAAGAATCTGGCATAATGGATTTCCAAAGGCCAATCCTTTAATTCTCCAGGCGATAAGGCACAATCAGAAAAGCAAATATTGATGAATATTGGATCCACCAAACTGATAAAAACATATACGAAAAAAAACAGGTATCTGAATGTGGCCTTACAAATAAAGAAACCATTGAATGAAATGGAGCCATAGAGATGCATACAGTATATGGGGGTGGTGTTCATCAGATCATCAGTGTGGAACATAAATACTACATTCATTTATTTTGTTTAATTCTCATGTAAAGTAAAAAAAAAAAAAAGAAAACGGAAACCCAATTTTACTGTATTCCATAATAAAATTCTAACTTTTCGTGAATAAATGATATAAGATATACTGTACATCTTTCCTGTAACTTTTCGTGAAAATTTGGCCAGTAGGTGACGATGTCCACTAGAATCGGTGATTTTTATCTGATTTATTGAAAAGTGCAGAAAAATAATATATTTTTCATTGCAACTCAACAATGTCCTGCATGTGTAAATATGGTGACAAGAATTGAATTCGAAATTACAGTAAAGAGTTTCAAGGAAAAAACAGGGAGAAAAGGTTAACTATGGTGAAAGTGGCAAAATGGTTGTAGGGTTATCATCATGGTTAATAATTCAGGTGAGGCCTGCTGTGAGATGTGTTCTTGGTGTGATATTAGTTTCTGGTTTCCATAGTAACACCCTTTCTGGTCTACGAGAAGATGGCAGCATTAACAACAAAGAAGATTGATTTACATGTGATCTACTACTCAATATCAGTCCTGCCATCAGGATCCTTTATGAAGTCAACTGGAAATAGGAATTGTATGAAAATTTCCATATTCATATTAGAGAAATGACAAAGCAGACCATGGTTCCCATGAGGATCACCATTGTGGTCCTTTTGAATAGGCGGCACTGTTGTGGCTTCGTTGTTTTTATAAATGTCAATTTGCTAACTTTTCTCAAGTGTAATACCTTCAAGTAGGACTTCACCTATGGCCAGAGCTTCATACAGGCCCTCAATGGTGGCAATACTGCTACACCATATGTTATAGCGTAGGACGTCCAGTCTGATGTTTTGAGTTGTTCTTGGACCATGTTTAGGATGGTCTGCTATTAGAGTCCTTGGGAATCAATTTGAACAACTCGGTCTATCAGCCGTATCAGTAATCAGGAGCCATGAAAACCACCTTTTGTCTGAGGGCATCCGTGACTCTTTTTTTTTTTTATTAGCCAGTGTGGCTCACATGTATGTCACGTGACAACAATGGTGAAGCATCAGAGAGATAATCAAAAGAAGTGTTGTGGATGCCGTCAGTAATGAAGTGTTTCTCATGGCTCTCATTCACTGGCCACAGATTTCTGAAGTGACCGATGGATCAGGTCCTGCGAATCGATTGACACAAATTCTATCTGCAAGGTCACTTCAACTTTTCAGAAGTCAGTTTTTCATTGTATCTGGGGTGGATATGCCATATGTGCGACCTAGGGTCCCAGCGTCACCTTCAAAGCAGCTTCATACTGTCTATTAGACTGCATAATAGGGACTGAGGAATTAGTGAAAAGTGATTCTTGACCTAAATACTAAAGGTGGGTTCATGCATTATGTATTCTGTATGGATCTTGCGCTCTTATTTAAAGCTGTGATCAAATAGTATAATACCTCATTAAGAAACTCTGTTGGTCTGTACATCTAAAGTCTTGGAAGACGGGAATGCAAATGCACTAATGGGGCCACTGGCTGTAATGATGGACAAGGGTTCACCGTGTGCTTTGTGGGACATCACTGTCAGCCATACTTGAGGTGAGCTCCAAGACTCGGTTGACCATGTATTGGTGCCTGCCTCGAATAAGAGGAAATGGCCAAAAAATGATGTCCGACAGAGTAGACAGTGACTCTATCTCCATAATTACAATCAATGGTCAGCATGTACCCTGGAAAATGGCATTTGGGCATATCAGATTTAAGCCCTGACAGAGCCACTGACATGAGGGTAAAACGTAATGCGAACCCAGCTCTAACACACAAAAAAAAATCCACAGTATTTAATAGTACCAACAAAGTGGATGAGCTTCAATTTACTGCTGCTCTTTTTGTGGGAAAACCCGTGGCCTTTGCTGCGTGCTCTAAATCCACAAATTTTGTTGCAAAAACGCACATTTAAATCTTTTGTGCAAATTTTAACCATTCATTAAAATGGGAACCTGGCATTGCTTTGTTGCGTTTTTTTTTTTTTTTTTTTTTTTGTGTGTTTTGAGAACAAAAAAATGCACATAACGAAATAAATAAAATGCAAGAATAAGTGCAGAAAGAAAGCCTGGATTTTAGATTCCGAAAAACTACGGTTTTCAGTTTACAGATATAAAAGCTGCACTAAAAACACAGCAAGCCTAACAGGGGAGGCGACTGCAGGCGGCACGTCGAATGACAAACCTACGTGATTTTTGCTTGCGCAGCCCAAGCCTGGACCATGTCTAATGGGAGCAGTATTGTGTTTTGTATCATCAGAATGGGCACCAAACTATTCAGTGCGGGTCACATTATGCAAAGCAGCCGCATTCAGCCCGTACTAGGTGTCACTCTTCTGGCTCCAGATAAATATGGCATCTCGGAGAACTGTGCAAAAATTTGCCTTAACAGGTGCAACCTTGGTCTCTCCATTCAAAAAGAGGCTTGCGAATGTGACAAATTTGTTTGTGTGTGCCTTCTCCGGGGAGTCCAAGGGCCATATCACTCTTAGCACCTTCTGTGACTAATTGACATCACCATAATCCCCAAAGGAAACTGCTTATATCACAGCTGCAAGTAAAGTGCTGAGAGAGAAAGAAAAAGCATATTATTAGAACAAGTGCAAATGCAGCAATAATTTTACCAGACTCTCTTTATCACGCATGTTATTAACTGTTACTGTAGTGTGGAGCCACCGCTCTCCCCAGATCTCCCCTCTACTGGATGAAAAACCAAACTGTAATTACTTTTCTGTATAATGATTCCTAATAAAACATGCGCCAGAAACCGCTATTGGAAGAGTAAATCCCCTTCTCGTGAGCATCGCATTATAATTAGAAGTACAACACCCCTATATGTTATACTAGAAAATTAGAAAAAAAATTGAAAAATAGAACTAATCATGGGGTTTTAATTCCAATTACAGTCACGATCTCTGCTTGCTGTCAGTGTTTGGAATGGTTTTGTTAACATTCACCGGTTGAACACATGCTCTACAGTCCCGCAGTCGTTGCTTGCTGCAGCCTATAATGTATACTGTAGAGCTATTATCTATAAACTATTGGTTTGGAGTAAGGGTCCACAGACAGATACGCTGCAACGCGCGCTCAGCCGTGTGAAAGTTGAATTTTTAATGCTTTCAAATGTTGACGTTCTATAAAATGCAAATCTAATATCATTGCAGGCTAAACAGCATACACGTGGTACAATACTAAAAATCCGAGCATCGAGTGGTCTACGTACCATTAGGGTATGCCTCAATAATGCTATGCAGCCTGGGACAATTCAGCCTTCCAACACACCTATGCTTGGGTTGATTCCTGCAATTGTTGTGAGGGTTAATCTACCACTGTCAATTTCGGGGTGCTGTAGTTAGTATGACTTCCTAAATTTGAGGGCATAGCAAGGGTTGGCTTGGGGAACGTGTCATAGGTGCTAAGCCTAGGAAGGTCGGATGAGCCAGCCAGTCACTGGTTTGCATGAGAAGTAGTGGTTTTGATTTTGGGGCTCTTCCTCTTTGCAGTTTGCCCTCTGTAAAGACCTGGTAAACTCTCATGTATATACTGTACAATATTGGCATAGACTTGCTGACTTTGCTTATTGCTCATTAAACAGGCTTCGGGCAATATTTGTAGACATAGTTACTTACATCCAAGGGGTGTTTACTTTTAAAAAGAGCCCAAACCTCTAGCAAACAGCCATTATTAGGGACATAGATGAAGCAAATATTTTGTTGGGAACCAGGTCGGAGTCAACCAAGTTACACTGAACAGTGATGCAACTTCACTATACACATTATCCTACTCTGAGACATGCCATCAGTGCATGTGCTGTCCTGGCGCTGTGATATCACTGTACAAAGACAGCTTTGTGTACATTATTCCTGAACTGTGATGTCACTGCGTGCATCATTCTTGTGCTAAAATATCTCTGTGTGCAGCATTAGTGTGCTATGATATCACTGTGTGCAAAATTGTTGTGATAAAATATGACTGTATGCATTATTCCTGAACCGACACATCACTGTGCGCATCCTTATTATGCTGTGACATCACTGTGTGCACCTTGTGTACATTATTCCTGAACTATCATGTCAATGTGTGCATGTCATTGTTGTACTAAACTATCATGTCATTGTTGTACTAAAATATCTGTGTGCATTATTGCTGAACTGTGACATCACTGTGTGAATCATTATTATGCTATGATATCACTGTATGAACCATGTGTACATCATTCCTGAGCTGTGATGTCACTGTATGTATCATTCTTATGCTAGAATATCTCTGTGTGCATTATTGCTGAACCCTGACATCACTGTGTGCATCATTATTGTGCTATGACATCACTGTGTGCAACTTGTGTACATTATTCCTGAACTATCATGTCAATGTGTGCATGTTATTGTTGTACTAAACTATCATGTCATTGTTGTACTAAAATATCTGTGTGCATTATTGCTGAACTGTGACATCACTGTGTGAATCATTATTATGCTATGATTTCACTGTATGCACCTTATGTACATCATTCCTGAGCTGTGATGTCACTGTAGGCATCATTCTTACGCTAGAATATCTCTGTGTGCATTATTGCTGAACCCTGACATCACTGTGTGCATCGTTCTTGTGCTATGACATCACTGTGTGCAACTTGTGTATATTATTCCTGAACTGTGACGTCACTGTGTTCATCATTCTTGTGCACTTTGTGCTTTAGTAGGACTAACATAGTTTTATGCCTTTCATCTTCTGACCTTGTTGCTAAAGGCGATCATTCCAAATTTTGCTATGGAGCCTTAGCTTGAGTTGGGTTCATCTTCTCTATCTCCTCCGTAGTGACTACAGGACCACTTTTAATGGACTTTCTGACTTTATGTTACTCTATTTCTTGGCAACTTTTCTTGCAATGAATTTTTTGTGACTTTGTTTGTCTCGGCTCAGGATAAGCTTTTTGGTCTTTATGTGCCTACGCAGGTGTTAAAATGAACCTCTCTTCCCCCCTGAATCTCTGAATAAACCTAATATCCATATACTCGGCATATTGCAATGCAGGCGTTTTTAGCAGTAATTATCGGCAGACATAACATTATACGCCGCTCTGTAAACGCACTGCGGCCCGAATACATGTATCTCCACAGCCATTGCCTTCAGATATTATCTTAGCTTCTTGTCTATTCTGTCTTCTATGCATGACAATAAAGAGGCATCTGACAGCGCCTGCCCTAATTCCCCACCTCCCTAAGCGACTATTTGGATTCAAGCATTCAGACAAGCTCATGCATAAGCAAACAGGTGTGAGGGACAGCGGCCTGCCAAACCCCAAGCAAGCATGAGGTACATGTGTAACTTGCTGATTGTGGCACGGTGCAGAAGGAAGACTACAAGGCTGAACAATGGACAGGGTCAGTAGGTGGCTCTTTGATTTCTTGCTCCTGAGCTTGCTGGCAGCGTGGGAGTTGAGCAGGATGGGGAGAATTATGTTCTTTTCACCCAGAAATGTTAAAACAGTGGGGCAAACAGCTTGAGATGCATCTGGGAGGCTGGCCCTGCCTTTCTCTCTTCTCTTTAATTACTTATCAAGTAAAGGCACATGTCAGTAATCATATATTACAGATTCTACCCAGGCAGACAGCCGAAGCTATTAGCGGCTTGCACACAATGAGAACTTCAAAGAAGCCTACTATTATTTGCATGTGCGTTTTATCCGCCATGTGTCTTAACCAAGTTGAGACATAAACCAGTTGGATGCATGTCTTTGGATTTATCTCTAACCCAAATAATACATGTTTTATAGATCCCAATATGTTCCTGTATCGGGTATTAATACTGATGAAGCCAAGATGAATTTGTCCTTTTTGAGTTTTTTTTTATGGGTTTTCAAGAAAACTCACTACAGTATTGCAATTCAGCATGCCCAATGACTACAAAGAAAACACAGCTCTGATACATTGGTTAAATCAAATCAATGAATGTATTATTGGTCATCTTCTTATTTTTATTTAGGTGGATTCATCTACAATATGTCTCAGGTTAGACCTCAACCACACCAGAGTTCAAAGCACTGGGTCTTCTGAAATGTCACTTAAACATGTCAGAAGACTTCTTGATGTGTGACAGCCATGCCTTGGATGACAGTGATCTTACACTAATTGGCCTTCCCATTTCCATCATTTTCAATGAACTATACAGAAAGTCAGAGGTCAATTGAAATCAAGGAGATCTGACCATGGCCTATTATTCATGGCGCCAATGGAGGTCTCTACATCCATAAAGCAATTGATATTCTCGAATGTTTAAATGACATGTCAGACGTGACATAGTATAATTAATAGCTACAGAAATGGGTATTCCCATTTTAGACATTTATGGCACACCCTTTGGATTTGTCATAAACATCTGATAGATCTGGACCCCACCTGTTTTCAGAATCAGAATCGATTTCATAGACGCTAATCCCTCCAATGAAGTGTCAGTCGTCAATGGAGAAGTGGTCATGGCTGCCTGTCTTTCTCCATACGTTCCTATAGGAGTCTCAAAAACGAGCAGCGTATGTTTTCCATCACGGACACGCTTGGAGGAGAAGGGATTGGTGGGAACGGATCCTACTGGGGTGATACATTTCGACAGTACAGAGCATAGTAATATATGGACCTACAGTTTCAAAGTTCCCCCCAAACCATTTTTATTTTCCTTTTGGCAAAGGCTTAATTTATTTACGTCCTTGTGCCGAGATAATCTAAGCAATGACTGCAAACTGATGATAGAATAATCAGCTGTAATTATTGAGGAAACAGTATCGCCAGCACCAGAAGGATTTAGCAATAAAACCCATTCTGTATAAAACAGTGTGCGTGATTTTGTTTTGTCCACACTCTCTTTAAGGCATCAGTTGCTTGCGTGAGTTATCAATCCTCATTCATCCAGTCTTTGGAGAGCTGCCAGTGTCTAAATCATCTGTATACAACTAGTTCACTTAATAATCCCAATAATACAAACAGACATCGTTTCCAGAGTTTTCTTTGTGTGTGTTTTAGCAAACTTCAATTCTCTCGTCGTGAGCCTAACTAAGGGGTGCACCAAACGCTCCTTATAATAGGAGGGACATCAAAGTGGAATAGCTCCACTGCTATCATCCATGGCATCAATCTTGGATATTCAGGTCACATTGTGCTACAAGATGGTCAAAGCATCATAAATGTTTTATGAACTTTACAAAGGCAAATATTAAAAGGCTGTTTGTTCTTATGGAAGGGAATAAAGCAACCTTAGCTAAGGTTAAGGTGCATTTACACTGGTAGATTTTTATCCGTAATCGAGCACTGCTCAACTATGAAGTTAATTCACATGGGTCAACACTATCTACATGGGAACAGAACAATCAGTAAAAGAATCATTCTGTTCCCATACAGCAAGCATATTGCACACCTCCCACACATCCTATGTGTACACGGAGCAAGTTTTTGCGACAGTTATGATGTTTATGCTGATTCGACACCTTTAAAATAGCGGACAAATGAGCTGACGCACCGACCGCCAGCTCCACACACTCCCGGGAGGAGCTGGAGATACAATTCAGGAGGAAAAAGAAAAAATCAAGGGGACGGATATGTTCCAGGATCTGCAATGCATCAGGTGCATCCAATGAACGGGATGGACCGTCTCTGAAACGCGTAGTGCCATTAAATGTCTCATCCTGTGAATAGACTGGTGTCGTCCATCACAGTGCCCAGAACATATCTGTCCCCTTCTTTTTCGTTTTTGCTCCTGAATAATTGAAAATAAGCATTTTATAAACTCTCAATTGCTGATGATTTTTGGTCCTTTTAAAAGGACCTCTAGAGGTGGTGCTTTCCAGAGATATTCAAAATTATTTTCTTTTCGTCAATGAGATCTTCTTAGCAATCTTGGATTTTGTAACTGTCTTATGCTAGTTCCACACTAGCGTTACCAAGCGCAGCGCAGGGCCGCCGCTAAGCTCCGCCCCCGGCCGTGCCCCCTCTGGTCAGCACCTCCTCTGGGCGCTTGACTCTGCATGCGATCAGCGTACCCTATATTTAGCGTTGGGTATGCTGGCCGTGCGCTGGTGTGGCTTTGCCGGCACATGCGCCCTTTTTGCGCTACGCCGACGTGTGTCAAACGCATTCTGTTGCATTTTTGTGCGCTCGGCATAGCGCAAAAATGGCATATGCGCCGGTAAAACCATACCAGCGCATGGTCAGCGTACCCAGCGCTAAATATAGGGTATGCTGAGCGCATGCAGCATCTTGCACCCAGAGGAGGAGCTGAGCGGAGGGGGCACGGCCAGGGGCAGAGCTTAGCGGTGGCCCTGCGCTGCGCTTGGTAACGCTAGTGTGAAACTAGCCTTATAAGGCATTAACTAAGGGAGACTAAGAATTACAGATTGTGATTTATTTGTGAAGTGAAATGTATATACAGAATAAGGTTAACTTTAATTGAAATACAATCTCTCTGCTCTTTGACTTTTGGCATTCTCTTTAAGATTGTTGTCTACTTATCTATTACAGAATTGACCACAACTTGTGTTTATTGATGGACTATCTGGATCGGTAAATGGACTTGACCATGACAAGTATGAAAGAGCTGCTGTGTTCCGACAGTATCTGACAACTTCCAGCCAATGAATGTTGATCAGTGTGGCAGTTGGTTATTGCCCCACTATTGATGGTCAATCCCAAAGATGGACTATCAACAAAAAAAATAGTGGCCAACTTCTTTTAGCTGGGCTTCCAAGGCTATGCCTTTAAAGGCACTAACTATAGATGGATAAGACCTTACAGACAGTTCACTTGGCAAAAAAAATGCTCTTTCAATCAGAATAAGAAAAACTTAAGAAGAAAAACACCTATGATTACTCTCAGGATATGACTCTAACGCTAAAGAATTGATACTGTTCATTTACAATAGCTACTACAGATGAGAGAAATCAAACTTAAAAGTTCAGGATTCATACTGGACAGTCAGTAGCTGGTGTTAAACGCCGAACACGGACTTCTCCCGGAATTCCGTTGCAATGTTTGGAGTACTTGGTGAAGTCCTGAGAGAGAATTTTCCATCTCAAAAGTTCTGGTCCTCATGGTTTTCAATGGAGTTTGGGATCTGATTCAAGTTCGGGTACAGTTCTGGTACTCGAACCAAACCTTGGAATAAAGTTCGGGTACAGTTCCAGAACCTCGACTTCCACCGCTCATCCCGAATAGCTACATCTACTATGAGCTACAGGTAAATTTCTACAAGAGATAAGAGTATGTCAGTATTTCTATTACCCAAGCTCTTCTTCGTTTTTGAAAAACTAAGAAAGGAAGAGTCATTTGGACATTTATTTTGCCTTAATCACAATCCTCCACTGAGCCAAAACATTAATAAATAATTACAAGTTGTTCCCATCACTATTCCCAGCTATAAATGGTCCTAAGTGAGTCACAGCTGAACTGTAATATATTCACGCTCCATTGTCTAACAGGTCCCCCCCCCAATCATCGGCTAATCTGGTATATTTACAGCATTTAAGCTCTGTTTATACGTGCTGAGTAGGCAGATCTGCTAATGCACCAGTCTTTTATCTTTCTACAAAACAATTCTCCCTGTAATCCTCATTTAAATTAGTTTAATGGTGTCAACCTAGTCCCCCCGTGTGTGTGCTCCAGTCAGAGAGGCATATAATAATGCGCTACGTCTGTACAGTTTTAATGGGAAGAGAAGGGCAATACGGGTCACATCCAAGACATCCAGACAGGTCTGAGCACCTATCACATCCTTTATCGGTGACCTATAACAATAACATATTAGTTGTCTTCATTCATCAGCCATCAGATCTGTCAACAAACATAACGCTGAAAGACTCACGAGCCATTAGTAACTAATTATGAAAAGTATAAAACAATCTTGTATGACCTGGTTGTATCTCCGAACACTTCAGAAGACCACATTTAGCCTATGCTGACAGGAAGGGAAGAAGAGGACGGCATCGTATGAAGATGGATGGCGCCGAACCGGACCGCGACACCCATTGGACCAGACCCCCCCCCCCCCGGTGAGTATAATCTAACTCTTTTTTCTTATCTTTCAGGTTACATCGGGGGCTTATCTACAGCATTACAGAATGCTATAGATAAGTCCCTGACGTCGGTGCCGGCAGCTCATATTCGAAAAAAGGGGTGACAGATTCCCTTTAAAGGTAGATATACGTCCATCATGCTCAGTCTATAGCCTAACATGTTTATCCAGAAGAAGGCAAAAACCCACCTAGGTAGACACTAATAGCTCCATATAAGAGGAAAACTTCCTTCCCGACTTCACATATGGCAATCAGACTAGTTCCCTGGATCAACGCCCCATCACAGAATCTAGTGTCAGAATCTGTAATATTATATTTTTCAAGAAAGGCATCCAGACCTCCTTTTACTTTTGTAGTGAATCAACCATTACAACATTATGTGGCAGAGCGTCCCATAGCCTCACTCCTCTTACAGTGAGGAATCACTGTCTGTGGTTATGATGAAACCTTCTTTCCTCTAGATGTAGAGGATGCCCCCTGGTCCCCGTCACAGGCCTAAGTGTAAAAAGATCATTATACAGATCTCTGTACTGTCCTCCCATGTATCATACATTGCAATAAGATCGCCCCTAAGTTTTCGTTTTTGCAAACTGAATAGCCCCAAGTCTGATAACCTGTCTTCTGCAGACCACTCATTCCCTTAATAACTTCGGTCGCTCTTCTCAGCACCGCTATGTCCTTCTTATACATCAGAGGCCAAAACTACACTCTGTATTCTAAGTGTGGCCGCAGAAGAGGGAACCGTGCCCCTATTGTGCCCAAGTCACACCCCAGCCTCCAACCCTAATATGTGTTTGCGTCTTACTTCAATGGTATCACTGATCATTAATTACGGTAATCCACCAATCTTTTTTCCCCATATACCTTACTTTTTGTGTAGCTCATTATGCTGATATATGATAGATTTGTGATACTTTCATGTATCAACACTGTTACTTATGAATTATGTCTGCATTTTTATCTAAATGTCTTTCCTATGTGGTTCCCGTATGCCACTATATTGTTGGAATTCATATTTTAAACTCTAGACTGATTTTAATGTTTGGTTAATAAATTTGATATTTTTATAAAGCATTTTTTACTCCATTTTCTCTTGTTTTTTTGAGTGATGCGATAGTGAAGTTGCCATTTCTACATCTTGGTATATTTACATTCTCAATGTTTTTCTACAGTTATATTACCATTTATCTTTATATGGCTATCAATTCTTTGATGAGCATGTTGCTACCATTTGGGGATAATTTGCTGGGGTCCTGGGTTGAAATCCCACTATGACAGCATCTGCAAGGAGTTTGTATGTTCTCCCCGTGTCCCCGTGGGTTTCCTCCTGGTTCTCCTGTTTCCCTTCACACTCCAAAGACATACTGATAGGGAATCTAGATTGTGAGCCCCAATGGGGACAGTGATGATAATATCCGTAAAGCGCTGCTGAATATGCTAGGGCTACATACATAATGCAGAAAATAATTTTGCGCCTTTCTGTTGAGAAAAATGAAAGACTTTAACAATTGGGTAAGATGGGCACATCTGTTCTTTTGGACTCTTAAAAAGTTCACACTGGCAGAAAATCCTTAAAATGAGGTTCTCCAGTTTCACAATTTTTGCAGATATCCTTTAGGATTATCATATCCAAGATTGGACCCCAGAAACTCCAGCCATGAACAGAATGCTAATAGTTTAATCATTTTTGCTGATCAGAGTTTGGATTACGCATTTCCAACTTCAGAAACTCATTGGTATCACCGGAACCATTGCTAAATTAAACAAATTAAAAAACCCGAGGATGGTCGTCCCTTCAGGACATCAGTGGGGGTCCCAGCTCCTACACCCACCAATAACCCACCATATCTAAAGGACGTGTCAGAAAACGCTACATTTGAAGACCTCTTTAGGTATCTCTAACGCTTTCTTTTAGACTTCTTGATTGTCCATTAATATAGACATTACTTATGACTTTCCGTTTAACTGACCATAGAGTAGTAATGATACTGTCCCATCTCCGGATTCCATTTCGACACCTGTGTGACAAGACCTCCTAACTGCCTATATTAGAGCCTGCACGAGAAGGAACAATGTTCTCTAGAATCCTTTTACTCTTTTCTCTAATTTATCACAGGTTACATCTCCCTGTTCTCATCCGAGCCCAACAATTAGATTATTGTCCCACAGCTGTGACTTTGCGGCCTCCTTTCTAATCTTCCACCATGAATTACACATGGAAAGGTCACCACTAACCAATTAGACTCTTATCGAAGGCGTCCATATGAGCATAATATTCACTATTTACAATAGGTCATAAATTAGAAAATGTTATCTACATACTGGGAAACCGGCATAACCAGATAGGTTCATCCCCCATTCCTCGAGTAGTGAACATGGGTCACAATGGGGCACGGTACACGTCGTCCACAGTGGAGAACCCTACAACTAACTTTGGAGACCCTTTGATCACTTCTGCAACAATTTGGTGATTACTGAAGCTGGAATTCAGGTGCTTGATAGGTAACGCTTAGGACCAAAGAAACAAAAATATTACATATATAAAACGATTGCTATTGAGTTGCGGTAGTCTATTAAGGTACAACAGTTATTTGCCCGTTGTCCTAATAATTCTGTATTTGTGTCTAGGTTAGATGAAATGTGAGAACCAAAGCTTATAATAAAAAAAGTCTCAGCATCAGTGTGAAAGGACCCCGAGCGGAATACGAAATGTGCTTTCTACAGCAGACATTGTTGGATTTGGTAGGTTTTTTTTTCCTGACAATCTTTTCCCAATTTTCATTTCAGGTAGTGGTGAAAAATGTGATGTGAAATCTGCGCAGTCCTATAAATACCTGCAAATAACCTATTTCCTTCACGCTGTTCCTACATTCCAGGAAGTTGCCTTGGGGAAAAGGCTGAGAAACTTCTGGGAAATATGTTCTGCTATGAAATCACCTCCAGGATCTATCAATCGGTCTAATGTTTATCTATAATTCTCTCGCAGTAATATCTATCTTTTCTATTTGTCTATCTCACATGTATCTATTTCATTTTTCTGATATTTATCTATACAGTATATCTTTGTTTCTATCTATCTATCCCATATCTATCCCGTATCTATCTATCTATCTATCTATCTATCTATCTATCTATCTATCTATCTACTTATCATCTATCTACCTATTATCTATCAATCTATCTATATATCTATCTATCTATGTATCTATTATCTATCTACTTATTATCTATCTATCTACCTATTATCTATCTCCTATCTATCTACTTATTATCTATCTATCTACCTATTATCTATCTCCTATCTATCTATCTATCTATCTGTCTATCTATCCCATATCTATCCTGTATCTATCTATCTACTTATTATCTATCTATCTATCTATCTATCTACTTATTATCTATCTATCTACCTATTATCTATCTCCTATCTATCTATCTATCTATCCGTCTGTCTGTCTATCTATCCCATATCTATCCTGTATCTATCTATCTACTTATTATCTATCCATCTACCTGTTATCTATCTATCTATCTGTCTGTCTGTCTATCTATCCCATATCTATCCTGTATCTATCTATCTACTTATTATCTATCTATCTACCTGTTATCTATCTATCTATCTATCTATCTATCTATCTATCTATCTATCTGTCTGTCTGTCTGTCTGTCTGTCTATCTATCACTGTATCGAATGTTTCAATATACCTATCTAATTTTGACCTCTCTCTGTCTATGTTGATGTATTATATTATGTAAAATATTCATCCCTGATTATGGCGGCTGCGGCACAGTCTGCACAGCACAATCACGGTATAAAGTCACATATGGCAGCTGAACTTATGAATAACATTCAGGCATCATCTTCACCTCGAGAGAAGCCAGGAGAAAGTAAGGCAATATTTAAGCCTAGTAAATTTGACAAGCCTGTCACTCGCAGCCTGGCAATTGCCATCTGATGCATTTAGGATCTCCGTTGATAGGGCAATGATTGACCTTTGCTCATAATTATCTACACAAGAAAAATTGGAAAAAAAAAAAACACGCAAAGTATCAGATGGCGGAGTTTAGCAACAAAGGAACAATGCCATCTGTTCAGTAGCAAAGTTGCATGATGTTTCATGATCTGAAAATATAAATTGGCTCCAGCATTTCATTCATAGTTATTTAATGTTTTCTTTTTTACCAAATATTTTAGGAGCGTAAATCTGTCAATGGCACTTTCAGTTTTCTCTCGGCAGGGGGTGAATGCTCATCATCCCCCCTTTCATTATTAGGCAGTTGGCTTCCATTATACGGCGTTCATTGTTACTGACGGTTAAATAACATTTACTGTATCTCGCTATTTTAATGTCATTTATTTGGAAGGAGACCGGCACATATTTTTCTGTGTTTGTTTTGTTTCTGTTTTTTCCACACTACTGTTCGTACTGTACATTTTGTGGATAATGAGGTTGTATTGCTAATCGGGTTGTAATTGGAGGGGGGATCTAACATCTAACCAGCTGGTTGGGGTGAGGGACCCAAATTATTTTTGCTTGTGTAACAATGGATGAATAGTATACTGTATCCTCCATTATAAACTAGGGATATTTAAGGTGTCACCGTCGTTTTAATAATTAATTAATCAATAGTACACATGAAAATAAGAACATGTGTAATATATCTAATCAGAGAAATCAGCTTCTTTGTCCACTAGAAATGATGAGTCATTCTCAAAATTCTCAGTTGACAGTTAAATCCTGTATTCAGTGATGACGGAATGTTACATTACTGAGAGAGGAGATGACTGTTTCTACCCTACTTGTGCTCTCCGTTCAGCAACTGATCTAACTTCTCCTATTAACCAAACCTCCCACTTCTCCAAGACTTCTCTCATGCTGCGCCAGTTTTCTGGAATGCACTACTCCGGACAATCTGACTAATACCTAGCCCCCAAATTTTTTGCATGCTTTAAAAACATATCTCTTTAGACAAGCCTATCACCTCATATCAATAACGTAACTCTTCCCTATTCCTCCTTTCTAAATTTCCCTCAGAATCCGATCCCTCCTACTCATCTCCGCATCCACCAGCAATAGCACTTCGTAACTATACATAGACAGATACTGGCTGATGACTGGAGCACGAAGCTTCATATGATAACCCCTATTATAATGATGGTGACCATACATGACTAGCACTTTCTACCTATTGTGTCCCCCCATTTCCCTATAGATTATAGCTTGCCATCAGGACCCTCTCTCCTCCTGTAACTGTTGGACTATGTGTTATTTTGTGATGTATTTATTGTTTTTACATGTCATACCATAACTGTAAAGTGTATATGTTGACACTATATAAATAATATTATTATTTATAGCTTAAGTTTTACTATTGATTTAGGAAATAAAAACGATTACTCCTTAAAGGTGACCTCACACATTTCGTTGCGGTCAGCAGAACTGATCAGCCTCCTGATTCTTCTTATACATACACATTTTCACAAAAGTGGGGTGGGATAAGCCTCAGTCAGACATTTCTTATCTTCCATGGGAACAAAAGATTGGACCTGCTCAATGATGGAGAGTTAGGACACCCACATGCTGGACATGTTAGATTGTCAGTCGTGCCGGAGTTGGATGGCTTACATCCAATGTGTACTGGCTTCTCAGGCTGTATTCACACAGGAGTTGTACTTGAAGTTCTCTAGTAGCCAGATTTCTTCTCAGAACGACCCTCTGCTTAATCCAAGAAGAATGCCCAAAACTTAAGACCAACTGTTCATAATATAAAGGAATTATTCAACTGGAACATGTTATTCCTATCCTCAGGATTGATGGTAACTTTGAGATCTGGAGGTCGAATGTTGAGACCCCCACTGATTGCCAGGATAGGGTACCTTTTTTTACAATGGAGCAGCAGTGCACACGTGCGATTGCAGCTACATCTATTCCCCATGAGACCCCAGGAGAAAGAGAAATGCAGACATTTTGCTTTCCCATAGAGCATGCCTACCTCTGCTGCATTAAACCAGGTTAAAAGTGTCCCATTCTGGTGATTAGTGATGGTTCCAGTGGTAGGACCTCCACGGATCTAATAGTTATCACCTATCCTGTCTATCGGCAATACCTTTTTCCAGTGGAACAACCCTTTTAATGGAGGGTATCACAAACTATACAACACTTGCCACTTTAGACTCTCAGACTATTCTTCTGCCTGAGGTCTCATGTTCAAAAACGTGTTTCTTAAAAAAATAGGGTCTTATTTTTTAATTTGAGACACAACACCACTTCTGTCTACAGACTATGTCTGGTATTGCAGATCAGCCACAATACCATGGTATTAGGATACAAAAGTGGCACTGTAAAATCAGAACCCATCAGGCCTTTTATGTATGAAAAATATGTGATACCACTGGTGCCAAGTCTACCAACTTTCGACCTAACACGTCAATGGGTGGATGGGCGGCCATCCTAATGATCACTCTAGGAGCCATTATCTATTTCTTCCAGCTTATTGGGGAGAAAAATGATACTACCATGGGAATTCTTAGCATGGCCCAACTGTATATAGCAGCAATGACATGTTATCCTCACTTTTATCTGACATCTTTCAAAGATGTCCCCGGTCTAGTATTACAGTCATATACAGAATAGACTGGAAATGTCATCACCGCGTCTCATCCCCACAAGTGTTAAATACCCACACTGGATGCAGTTACAAATGATGACACCACGGCTTCCCGTGTTTAATGTCGGCACCGGTGTCAGGTCTGTATAATTGCTGTGTGAGTCTCTTACGACTGGCTGCTCTGCTGATCCACTTAAACTACTCAATTCTGCATCTGTCTGAGTGTTGACAACAACTTCGGATGATGACACCGCGTCATTTCTCCAACCCCTTCACCTGCTGCCACGAAAACAAATGAAGGCTGGCAGGGAGAAAGTAGAGACTGCAGCAGGTCTACATTTATCACAATCACCAGGATCCATATTGGAAGAAGAAAAAAAAAAAAATCAATTTCTCTTAATCGAGTAAAGTGACTTATTAAGGGTTATGAGCGCTGGCTGAGCAGCTACTTTAGTTTGCCCGTTAGGGAGAGAAATTAACAGCCACATTTGGTGCTGTCATTTTCTTTTGTCTCCGGGCTCTTAATTGTTATTACATTATCTTTGGAGGGTTTTCGGTAAGCAGGTCATGTCTTTGATTTGCAGAATCCCTGTGAAGATGAGGGTGGAAGAAAAAGATCAAACTTCTGTGATGATCATTTAGGGAAAATACGAGCTCTGCGTGCCTTAAATAACGAATTTACTAACATGAGGCATGCAGTGCAAAAAAGGGCTGCTTGCATCTGCCGTGAAGGTTTCATATAGAGAGACATCCACTGAAAAGTGAGGAACCTGAGTAACAAAACTCAAGATTTGGTTCCTTATGTATGGTAGTAAATGCCACCGTTAATCTGAATCCTGGGGGAAAAAGAGCATAAACCGTGCTTGTTCCTGTTATTATTTCTATGGGGAGAACGCCGTGCAGGTTCACACAGATTCACACGTCCATAGAGCTGGATGTATAAAGTTACCTTATTCTATATTACTTAAAGGTTTATCCTATTGTGCAGTTTGCACATTTTGTTGCACAGCAAAAAATAGAGAACCTACAGTTCCTTATTACGAAGCCATAGACACTCCATGTTCATTACTTAGGGCCATGGATTTGAAAGAACCTTGTCCATATTACAGAGCTGTAGAGCGTTCATTATATCACTTTACAGGCACTCAATGTCCTTTTCATGGAGCCATAGGCCCTCCATGTTGAGATCATTGAGCAATGGGCGCTCTGTGTCCATATTACAGAGTTGGAGGCACTCCTTGTCCAGATTACAGAGTCATACACATCCCATGTCTGTACTATGGAACCACAGGCACGCCAATAATCTTTACTGGTTGCCATGGGTGCTCTATGTCCATGTTACAGAGCCATATGAATTGCAAGTCAATATTATTGAGCCATAGAGGCACTCCATGTCCATATTACAGAGCTATAGGCATTCCATGTCCATATTAGAGTGCCACAGGTACTCCATGTTCATATTACAGAGCTGTAGGCACTATGTCCATAATACAGAGCTATAATCACTCCATTTCAATATTACAGTCATAGGCAATCCATGTCCATATTACAGAACCATATGCACTTTATGTCCATATTACAGAGCTATAAGCACTCCATGTCCATATTACAGAGCCATAGACACTTCATGTCCATATTACAGAGCTATAGGCACTTCATGTCCATATTACAGAGCTATAGGCACTCCATGTCCCATGTCCATATTACAGAGCCACAGGCACTCCATGTCCATACAACAACAGAGCTATAGGAACTCCATGTCCATATTACAGAGCCATAGACACTTCATGTCCATATTACAGAGCTAAAAGCACTCCATGTCCATATTACACAGCTATAGGCACTTCATGTCCATATTACAGAGCTATAGGCACTCCATGTCCATATTACAGAGCTATAGGCACTCCATGTCCATATTACAGAGCTAAAAGCACTCCATGTCCATATTACACAGCCATAGGCACTTCATGTCCATATTACAGAGCTATAGGCACTTCATGTCCATATTACAGAGCTATAGGCACTCCATGTCCATAATACAGAGCTATAGGCACTCCATGTCCATATTACAGAGCCATAGACACTTCATGTCCATATTACAGAGCTAAAAGCACTCCATGTCCATATTACACAGCCATAGGCACTTCATGTCCATATTACAGAGCTATAGGCACTCCATGTCCATATTACAGAGCTATAGGCACTCCATGTCCATATTACAGAGCTAAAAGCACTCCATGTCCATATTACACAGCCATAGGCACTTGTCCATATTACAGAGCTATAGGAACTCCATGTCCATATTACAGAGCCATAGACACTTCATGTCCATATTACAGAGCTAAAAGAACTCCATGTCCATATTACACAGCCATAGGCAATTCATGTCCATATTACAGAGCTATAGGCACTTCATGTCCATATTACAGAGCTATAGGCACTCCATGTCCATATTACAGAGCTATAGGCACTCCATATCCATGTTACAGAGCCATAGGCACTCCATGTCCATATTACAGAGTCATAGGCACTTCATGTCCATATTACAGAGCTATAGGCACTCCATGTCCATATTACATAGCCACAGGATCTCCATGTCCATATTAGAGTGCCACAGGTACACCATGTTCATATTACAGAGCTGTAGGAACTCCATGTCTATGATACAGAGCCATTGGCACTCAAAATCTACACTATTGAACCATAGATAAATCAAGTCCATATTACTAAGCCATGGATATGCCAGGTCTCTATTTCAGAGCCCCAAAAATTCATTTTCCCATATTATGGAGCCATGTGCACTTTATGTTCAGTATTTGGAGCCATGGGCTCTTTGATTTTAATGAGTGCCCTAATACGCATCAGGACAACATAGGAAAACACAATCATTTGCATGTAGCCTAAGGCTAATAACATCCCAAGCCACAATATTGTCCCAAACCTACCAATAAACCATTCAAAAGTCGCCCCAAGCAGCGCAAACATTGGCAGGTACTCTAAGAACACTATGGCACTACCGGTTGGCAGTGAATGAATGTAAATGTATTTATGAAAAAAGCCTCTTAAACAGATCTTCTTCTCGTAAACTAGACTTGTTTTATCCTTAATACTACAAAGTAACAAAGCAAATAAGTAATGAGAGGTTTCAAGTGGCTGCCAGAAGAAAGAGGTGGCTACTCAGCGCTATGTTGTAGCCGATACCTTCTCGAAAGAGTCTACTGGATAATACTGATGTAATTAGTGTTTGATCTCTGAACACTTACAGCAGTGAAAAACTATTATTTGTGGAGATGTACATTACCGTTCTAACATACTACAGCAACATTACTTATAGTCTTGTGAAAAACTAAAGGTAGCACATCATAATGAGTAGTGCGATGTGACTGCTACATTGATAGCATTTTACACTAAGCACATGATTTGCCTTAGAGTTTACTTTTAACACTATCTTCCATAGCACATGGTCCACATGGCATCCAGTTACTGTGTACTGCCACGCAATAACAAGATATGTCCTGCTTGATTAACTGAGAACTGCTCCTAGCCGGCACGTGAGATTATGAAACACATACCACCATTCTTTCGGGATAACATTCAGTAAATTACACTCTGCCAAATAAAGTGCCGCCTGCTAGTAGCCAACAGTAACACTGCCTGATCTGTGCCTTCTTATTTAAATCTAGCTTTGTAAAAGATATACTGGGAAAATGCCAAATTGCAACAATAGTAGAGATGTCCTCAAGAGACCGAAACATACTAAGAAATATCTAGAAACTTGTATATATTACCATTGCTGAAAGAGATTAACCAGTCCTATAGGATAGTTTAGAAAAGTCATTTGGGGTCCTATTCTCAGCACCTCCATCAGTAATGACTTTAATAGATATTATCTTGTGAACAATCATCCATTTGTGTCCTGTAGACCTTCATTGTGACCAGAACCTTGTAAATCGCCTCCTACCTGTTGGAATGTCAGACACAATTTCTAATTCACAGACTCAGCGTGACATCTTCGCTATGGTGCAATGCACACATGACATCTCACCAGGCGTTCCAGTCAAAAGAGGTGACAAGGATTCCAGCGGGTATGAGTAGGTTCACACTGGTCTGGTTCGGTGGCCATGGACAACCGATGTAGTTGATGGACAAGGGTCTTGTAAATCTATTTATAGTAGTGCCTGATGCTTTTGTGTACAATTCTTATTGAGCCAATTCCCCCCTTGTTTATTGACATAGTAGTTCATTGATATCGCTTCAATGATAGCTCTAGGTAATCAACTCAGTAGGTTGCCAGGGGTAAATTTGGGAGGTCATATGTATATTTATCTTCAATACCATTAACTGGGGTGTACAAGTCCAAGTGGACCTCTAATGGGTTGGAGGACACTACAAAAGTCCTTTAGTCTTAGGACACACTGAAATATTGGTTTTGGGAGTCACCAAAGGGGTGTATTGTCCTTAGTAACCTCCAAATGGTTTCAGTGGTCTAGGAAGTCACTAAAAAGGTCTTTTGGTCTTGAGAACCATTGAAGTGTGAATTAATCTTAGGAGCCACATTAGATATGTATTGGACTTGGTACCTTCTAAGGGAGTAAAAGGTCTCTCAAGAGCATTGGTCTTTGGTGCTACAAAAGAGGTGCATTGGTCGTGGTAGTCACCTAAGCAGTATTTTGGTCTTGGAAGAAATGGAAAGTTTGTATAGGAGAAAGGTCCCATTTTTATTTGCTCTTGGATCATCCATTATGCCTATGCTTGCAAAACAATATAAAAAATTATTTCATGATGATTCTTAGTAACCAATTATTTTAAAGTATGCTTTTCTACTCAAACCTTTAAAATTCACTGTATGTATTTTTTATTGTGATCCACTAGAAGAAACTCCAGCAATAAGTAATATATCTGTGCCCATGAGTTAACAGTCCATGTTCATGCATATTCATAAGCTGGAAACTAATAATTATATTAATGATGTTAATAATTACTAGCACTTAGAGGAGAATTTATTTTAGAGGACTGGCTTCTATAGTGTCAACACGCTCTTGCACTCCTTCATCATAAACCGTGCAAAACGTGAAACCCAGGCCTGCGATGGAGGTGAGGAGACCTCGCTGACTTCATACAGTTCAAGTGTACACAATTTATAAAAGGGATTTTTATGGTTATTCCCATTAACATCAATAAATCAAAGCAATTCCCCCAAAATAATCGTGTTACTCAGTGTCTGTCACATATAAACCAATGCCATCTCCAAGCTGGCCCGTAAATCTCACAATTACACAAATAATAACTTTATTAGCTGAATACAATTTTTTAAAAGATTGGATTACTGTGAAAAAGAGCTTTAATTTAGCCAGGCGTTGGTGGGCAGACAAAGGCGGCAGTGTTCCCAGCGAGCGGCCTCTGTATGGTTATGTCACATTCAGCCGGCGCAGGGGTTATAAATGTCAGCATTAAAGTGATAAGCCAAACTAACAAAAGACTATATGATGAAATTAAAGCAATATTTTGTCTGAGAGCACTTCATAGATCACAGAATACAGAAATGCTAGCCAGACGGTCCGGGGCTCCATGGAACCTTGTACGTTACCTTTATATTTATGTCATTTTTAACCCAACAAATGCCACAGTGGATAATATCAGGGCAAGAGCCAGAATAACCAACATTAACTTATAGAAGGGACAACAACTTACTGTACTTTTAGAAATAATGACTGTTTTAATCTATCAATCCATGTATCTGATGCATATATATACATAAATGTGTATACAGTATATGTATTTCTATCTTTCTTCATTCCTGTTCATCAGATCATCATTCATTATACTTTTCCAAAACACAAAACAAAGTTGGAATAAAGAAGAAAGAAGGACAAAGTGTGACGTCAGCCGACTACAAGGGCGCTGTTCCTTAGGTTGGGTCATTCCCAGCCCCCTAGTTGGCATTATTATATTGTGTATTGGTGACTTTAGCTGCACAGTCTCTTCATTCACATTGTGATATCTTACTCTGAACATTGTTTCTGTGCTGTCAGCCATGACAGAAAGCTCTTGAATTTGTTTATTCACACTTGTTTTATCTGTTTCCATGCGCTGTCATGTAACCTTTGGGGCTTGGAAGATGGATGATGAAGGCCAGGGCCATGAGCGGGTTGAGGTCATGGTGTCGCTGGATCTCATTAACTATATCACTCTAGGAAAGAGACTCTACAAAGGTCACCTCAACTCAGCACAGTCGGAAATGTGATGAAGGAATGCTGAGGTGAATATAATTACACTTTGGTCAACTCCATCTAAATATGTCAAAAGGAAATTAAAGGTGAATTTATTCTTTGTATTCTCCAAGTCACACCAGAACCTGTTTTTGGCTTGTTCTTTGCGTCAAATATATTTTTATAAGTATACTATTATTAAATAGTACAAGTTACACTAATCTTGATTCACTGCTTGAACCCAGTGCCGTTACCTTGTGAACTATGGCCTCCGAAATCACAGGGGTGCTGAAGGTACTAGAAGCATTTAAACGATTATGCGTCCATTACTTTGCAGAGAAGCAGAGAAATAATGGAAACTTCTAAATCTGCATTTCTAATGGAAAACTTGTTCACATATCACTACAAGGAACAGTATCATTCAAAGTGGGCCATTGTGGCCACCAAAACGGTTATTAAAAATTTTGTTCTGGGAGTCCATCAGAAGTTCCGTTCTTTCACTGGAAATGATACAATCTCCAATGAATGTGGAATAGATCCCACACTGAGTCAACAAAACTGATTGACATCAGGTCCTGGTCCAAGTGTTGAGATAGAGCCATCCAGAAGATCTCCAGCTTTGCAGAACTGAAGTCATAAACATTGGATTGGCTTATAAAAAGACCATCATATCTGACAACATGGAAAATCCTCATAATATAAAAAGTCACTTTCTGATAGATCAACTGCAAGGGTATAAGGAGACAACATTGCCTTATGCATTAACTATCTCACATGTTATAATATTTCTTCCTTCATTCACTTAAAGGGACTCTGCCAGCACAGAACGACTGGACAGGCGCTTTGTTTCTCACGGCGTGGTCAATCACTTAAATACAACTTCCAACCTACTTGGTTTCCATCTATCTCCACCCTTCTCTGGCTGTATGAAGTCAGAGCTCTAAATCAAAATAGAGAGGGGTTTGGAGATAGAGGGGAATCAAGTAGGTGTGAAGATGTCTAAAAAATGATTTGCCACGTCACGAAGCACCGAACGTCAGCACTTTGTTTGAACGGTCATCCTATGCTGACAGAGTCCCTTTAAAGAGGAGCTAAAGTTTTGATCATTTTTTATATATTGTAGCTCCATGAAAAATATAACATTGCCTAGCTTACTTTGTCATTTTTATGTCATATTTCAGAGAAATGGAGATAAAACTATACGGACCAAAGTATAGTTACATCAGTGTTTTCTTGAAATACAATACAATAAGGGGTTCAATACTGTACTGGTGGAAAGGACTCAGTGAGTGCTAATGAAATAGGAGGCACTTGCCTTCACCCTCACGTTGGTAAAGTAGGCTACCCTACTCCTCAGGAACCAAACTCCCATCAATTAACAGCAACAATATGCATAAAAAGTTATCATAAATGGATGAAGGGTCCATGATGACTGGGCTCCAGAACTAATGAGAAAATGTTAAGATATAACTTTTTACTGTACAGAGTTAGAAAAAGCGAAAAACATTAAGGATCCATAGCTACAGCTATGAATAAGGGTTGCTAACTCGAAACGCCTAAGATTCCTTAATCTTTTTTAATCTTTTTTGCTTTTTCGCTCCATATTTATAATTGTATAGTAAAAGTTAAGTTTTAGCATTTCCTTATTGGTGCTGGAGCCCAGTCCTCATGGACCCTTCATCCATTTATGACCTGTACACCAGCCTTGTATGTTCCTACACTGCCGGCTCCACAGCCTGACCAAACAAGGTCTACCAGGGTTCCAATATGAATACTAGTGGTTTCCACACTGAATTGGAAGGTGAGCTGATTACTTTTTTTTCCTTCCATAAAAATAATCATACCTATCACTAGATTCTTGCTGCCTGAGCCATGGGCAGAATGAATCAGAGCCTAGCTGTATGACTGTAGTCAAGCATTTTTTTAAGTAAGAGACATGACTAGTCTGGCACAAGCCCTGGCTCGCTGCTCCTTGGCCTGGAATATAAGGTCTCTGTTATGAACTGGTCACCGAGGAGGATGGCAGGAATAGGCTAGGGCACCAGGAAGCCAGAAAGGTTGGTAACTTACCGGATTGCAGACCCCTAATCCTAACAATACAACTAGCAGTAGCCGTGGGGCGTACCTACGATGACCTATACACCTCGGCACAGCCGGAGAGCTAACTAAGCCTGAAGCAAGAAAGGTGAAATCTAAATTGCCCCGGACTAGAACCCTAAAGGAATAGCTAGCCCCCAAACATATATTGTCGGTGAGACAAGATGAGACACAAACGCAGGCAGAAAATAGACTGAGCAAATGATGGGGCCCAAACTGACTAGATAGGATAGGAAAGGAAAGACACTGTCTGCAATCACGCAAAAACCCTAAAAAAATCCAATACGTCTGATGTACAAAAAACACTGAAGTCTCCCGACCTCTCCTCCACTATATCAGCATTCTGGTGAGAACTGGTAGCAAAGCAAAAGAGACTAATATAACAGGGGACTGAACAAATTGACACAAGCTGTAACATATGGAGCGGGGTCCAGCACAGCCCCAGCAGGGAGCTCGTTGAATCCTCACAGCAAAGCAGAAAGATGCAAAACCAGATCAGATGTAAAGGATTAGCAAATGAACAACTTAACTGAAAAATGCAGGATCAGGCAGGAGACAACAGACCTCAGAATGCACAGGGAGAAACTAATCATCAGCAGACACTGAAGGAAGCCTGCTCACTTAAATATTCCAGTCAGTAACCCCAGATTTCCATTCATCGTCATCAGGTGGCAGACTTTGGCCAGCTCCACTACCCACAGTAACCACCAGAGGGAGCCCCGACTCAGAAGTCAAATCGAGAGAGTTCACAACAGTCTCTCCTCATTTCCCAATGTACACACATTGAAGAGACTTGTCAATCAACTGGAGTAGAGTAGGAAGAAGCTAGCCGGGGGCCGAGCCGGACAAGTCAGGTCTCTGTCTATAGACTCTGGCCAGTTTTCCAAACTATTCTTCATATGATTAGCTACAATCGCTCAGCCAGACTCTGCTTTATTCCGCTGTGGTTCGGGCAGCATGAATCTAATGACAGGTTCACTTTAGTATATTCTAAAAGTACAATTATAAAAGAAGAATTCCACAACAATACACAACCAGGACAATTGCCTTGTTCCAAAAGATATCTGAATCCAACGTTAACTGCCATTTTTGTGTTATTTGTCCCATTGTCACAATGTCCATGACATTATATGCACAAAGTTATATATCCTACAGTATTTTCATATAAAAACTCAAATAAATCCTCATCCACCATGAGCGGAAACACAATCCTCAATACTTAGTGCACAGTACACAATATTTTCTATTTGAGTCAATGGTTCCCATGAAAAGAGACCACTAACCGATCAATCTACTGAACAAAAAATGGATGTGCAAATTCTATTTTTACTTTCTGGGGGAAATAAAAATCCTAAATGCATTTCCTTTTATAACCCTTTTATAACCCTCCCTGACCTCTGAGCTGAAACCTTGTTTGTGAGGGATATATTCAACATTACATCTCAACCTAAATCCAGGAGTGAACAAGGCAAATAAATAAAAAATCTCAGAACTTCATTAATTTTTCATATATTTTCCTTTTGGCCAGAGCACCCTCTTACCCTGGTCGATAGATCAAGCTGCTGCGATACATTTAACACCTGGGGCTATGACTCCAGTCTCCGGGGGGTAATGCCATTGACTATAGCCAGATGAGATGCTTATTTACAGCTGTTTAAGGACTACAAGTTACGGTTTTTGGTATCGTCAAAGTATATTTGCTTCTAACCATGGGGAAAATCAAACGTTTTATGATATTAAAAAAAATTAAGATAAAATAATGTGATTCAAATGTAAAATAAATAAATTGAAGTATAACTGTTTGGAAAATATGTTAAAAAATAAAAATAAAATAATGTGGTTCAAATTTAAAAAAAATAAATTGAAGTGTAACTGTTTGGAAAATATATAATAAAAAATAAAAATAAAATTCTTACACCCAAATTGTTATCTATCTAGCGTTAAATCAAAAAGAAGAGGAATAATATTACGGATTGGAAGAGCTCGATATTAAAACTCAACTAAGAGCTAGGCTATTATTGTGTCAGATGAGGATCTGTGCTGTGAATCCCCAAAGGGCACAATTGAAGAATTCAGTCAGCTATGCTAAGGCTGAATGAAAAGTGAAGCAGCCTTTCTTTCTGGGCCCATGGAACCATTACAGAAATGATGTTATGGTTTTAAATAATGTTCTTTGATCTATCTCCTAAAATATCTATCCTGCACTTTTATTTCACAAGCTCTAATGGTGGTTCTCACTTCAGTCGTGACCTTCAGACGGCTTTTTTTTTGTAGACGGGGTTGTGAGATCAACCGGAGGGTTCTAGTGGGGTAATGTCACAGTGTTTGCTCAGGACGCATTTGAATTGCAAAATACACAGAGGAATAGCAACCAATAGATCAGCCGAAATAAAGGCAACAATGCTTTCATTATGGAATGACAGGGATTTTATAACATTTCATTAAAATTCCACAGCATTTAGATACATCCTCATTGTCCTGGTGCAAAATCAAACTAGATTTACTACTCCTAATTCGAACATTTTCTATAGACTACACTGCGGTCTCAGACTTTTCGATTCGGTAATGTATAAAGGAAGGAAATAGAACCAAAAACTCGACAAAGCTTTAAGGAATTTTACACCTTTCCCAGTTATCCAGTAGGAGACGTCTACAGAATACAGGACTTGGTTTAGGCAATCGGTATTCTGCCAATTTTACCATCTGGTAAGTGAATATTAGAATACAGACAGCTTTAAAAGGAGTTTTCCCAAGAACAAAGTAAACTGTAATTAACAGATCTTGGAATAAATATAAGTTCTACAATTGGATGTGTTAAAAAAATGTTCCTATGCTGAAATAATCTTATAAATGTGCCCCTGCTGTGTACCGTGTAATGGCTGTGTCTGACCATACAGGGATATGGTCTGATCATACCACATCTGGCTTATCAGGCTGCCACGAGAGGTGGTGAGTTCTCCTTCAAAGAAAGTCTTCAAACAGAGGCTGGACAGATATCTGAGATGGTTTAGTGAATCCTGCTTTGAGCAACGGGTTGGGCACAATGACCCTGGAGGTCCCTTCAAACTCTACCATTCTATGATTCTATGATCTCCTGGGCAGAGGAGGAAGCAAGAGTATACAGACAGGAGAGCATGGGGCTACAGCTGATTCTTCTTGTGAGGCAAAACATTTAACTAACTGTTTTTAAGCCATGTTTTACCTCAAATTAGAATTAGCTGTGATCCTGTACTGTCCTGTCTGTATACTCTCTTTTGCTTCCCTCCTGCCCAGGAGCTGTGGTATGATCAGACCATCTCTCTCATCTTTATATGTTCTCTTTACGCCAATGTTTTGACTCAAAATTTTGATCTAATGTTGACATGTTGGCATCTTTTGAACCATACCCTTTTTCCCTTAGCCACTCTACTCTCCGTTTCTAAGCTACATCCTTTTGAAGACACACAATAATATTGATGAAAGGTACGTAGATATGTATTTTGTCACAAGTGTAGAGAAAATTCTGACGTATTTAGCTTACTAAATCTCCCTGAGTCAGTTATGCCTGAAGTGATCCAATATACCATCTTGGTATTTGGAATTTATTTACAAGAATGCCAAAAGACTTGACTTACAGGCAACTTCCAGGGATGCATTTCGACTCATGGCTTCACCAAGGTAATTCCGGGCAACGCAGACATAGCTTCCTTCATCCGGTTTACTCCTTCGCCCATGAACAATGCGTAAGAAAAATAAAGATCCGCTGGGGAGCAGCATACGATGGGAACGGGGATCATCTTTGTCAGTTTCTACTCTTTCCAGGTCTTTGTACCACTCGATTGTTGGCACGGGTCGGCCTTCTGCTTTGCAGTTCAATGTAGTAGGCTCTCCCTTGGACACAATTACATCTGATGGATGTTCTACAATCCGAGGAGGAAAATCTTCCTGACGGAGTCGAGATCCTAGAGGCAAATAAAAGTAAATAGTTTAATAACATTCTCCAAACACAACTACAAGTCATTATCAATCAGATGGGAATACCCCTACTCAGGACAATAACTGAAACAACGATGAAAGCAATCAGGGAAAGTCTACGAGTGTAGTGAAATTCCTTCAATAGAGTATTTTTTATCATGTGGATCCATAAGATATTTTAATTTTACTAATGTTAGTATCACAAAGCTATGATGAGGCCTCAAACACTGTCTGGTCATTCTCCTACAGAACCACAGATATCGTATATAACGCAGGGTTAGATGTGATTAGTGGTGCGCCTTAGATCTCTCCAAATAAGCGTTAATTTTCATATTTCACTTTGGTGATAATCACATCAGTGACCAGAGTAGTACTGCACTGCTAGTGATAAAAAAAGATAACGGTTTATAGAAAGTGCAGACCCTCAGACGGACGGTAGCTTCCGCAACACAGTGCCGTCACAGACTCTGCCAGTCCATGGTCTCACCCTGTGCTCTTCAGGAAGTCCGTCCCCATCTGGGACCTTCCAACACATAGACCTTTCAGGACTTTAGAATAAAAACATGTGACCCAAACCCTGGTCACATTATGTAGCTGTAACCACCCCCATAGGTGGGCGGTGTATGTGTGGTTAGTCAGTCCCGCACAGCTCTCCGACTAACCCTGTAATCTCCCCTTATAAACTACACAAACACTCGTGGAACTACAAGCCCAAGAGCAACAACATTTTGGGCTTACAACACAGACTTCCTCTGCGACACATAACGGCCATTTACAATAATGCCAGTTACTGTCCCACCATCATAGTTATGCCTCCATGCATATCCTGAGGAGCACATACACCCCCCCAGCTGTAACAGGGGTTACTGCCTCACAATAGTATACTAATAGATCACAGACTGAATATGAGTCAACAGTGTGATGCAGCAGAAAAAAAGGCAAATGTAATTCTAGGATGTATTAACAGAAGCATACAGTCTAGATCACGTGAAGTCATTATTTCCCTCTATTCCTCTTTGGTCAGACCTCATCTGGAATATTGTGTCCAGTTTTGGGCACCGCATTTTAAAAAAGACATCAACAAACTGGAGCAAGTTCAGAAAAGAGAAACCAGAATGGTGACCGGTCTGCAAACCCTGTCTTATGAGGAAAGGTTGCAGGATTTGGGAATGTTTAGTTTGCAAAAGAGAAGACTGAGAGGAGACTTAATAGCTGTCTACAAATATCTAAAGGGCTGTCACATTGTAGAAGGATCAACTTTATTCTCATTTGCACAAGGAAAGACTAGAAGCAATGGGATGAAACTGAATGGGAGGAGACACAGATTAGATATTAGAAAAAAACTTTTTGGCAGTTAGAGTGATCAATGAGTGGAACAAGCTGCCACGAGAAGTGGTGAGTTCTCCATCAATGGAAGTGTTCAAACAGAGGCTGGACAGACATCTGACTGGGATGATTTAGCGAATCCTGCTTTGAGCAGGGGGTTGGACCAGATGGCCCAGGAGGTCCCTTCCAACTCTACGATTCTATGATTCTATGACAACAGGGAAAGTGAGCATCTGATCATTCATTCAATAAACTATACAGTTTATTATTATAGTATAAGTGAAGAAAGTGATGTAATGTGAGCATGTACACAATGTTACTGATGGGCCTTTGCCACTCCAGTCTGACACTAATATACCGTATATAAAAAGTTGCTGTCAATCATCCACAAAACATGTAGCCGCGGGGACATGGGGGCATATTTTTCGAGCATACCGAAGACACTCAGCACACGAGCATGCTCAGATAACACCTTATCCCAGCATGTTCACTTATCACTAGAATATATATATTTCAAACTATCTATATATATAATTTTATAGATATAGATATATGTGGATGTCTCTCTCTCCATATTTATATACTATATATATATATATATATTTATTAATCTACATAGAGTCTGATGGTGTTGAACCGTTCTCTCCACATGAAGACTAGTATTATAGGTGTTGGGTTCAGGAGCCTCAAATTTCAGATTCAATTTTTTAAAAGTGGTTTAAAACACAAACATACTCTCTGGTTGTTTTAGGCATGAAGATTATTTTTTTTTCCTTGAGAGTGCAAGTCACAGATACAGCAGTAATAAACATGTCCTGACAGCGCACCTCTATGCAAAGCCATGGATATCACATTGACGTTCCAAATGACAAACTCAGCGCTACGCCAACCGTAAGTCACGTCTCATTTAGGCGACTTTTGTGAGTGTAACTGACGTGACCGCCATCTGCACTCCCCAATGTTAGTGTTGGGAACTTTCTAAGTACTACTAATTGGCTGGGAAGTTATTGTTGCTCGGTAATTTGTTTGAGGAGTGGGAAGAAGGCGAGAAGAAGACGCTTTCACCATCTCACCACCATCTGTTCAAAGGCAAATAAACAAGGAGTGGTGCAGCGGTGCATGGAAAGAGCAGGTACTGCCGGCACTGCACTCCCTTCCCAGCCTTAAGACGAGGAAGCAACCAGCTGTTCGGTGAGTGTAGGAAGACCGGCCTGGGGGACCATAACTTGTTCTAATTATTACTGAACTGTACCATCCACTGGAAGATTCCCTGCACAGCAGAGCCGGCTGTAGTGTACCATCTGTCATCAATAATATAGAAACACTGTCTCTTTTATTTAAAAATTCATGATACCCATCTGCAAAACTTTCACAGATATATCGCTGGTGTAAAAGTAGCAAAAAGTTACTATTTTTCTGCACAAATACCTGTAAATAGGTTAGTATGCATTATCGGTAAATTCTAGATATAGAGGATTGCATATATAACAACTCCCAAAAAGATGTCTATTATTGTAAATGGACAGTGCTAAGGATTAGAGCAGGCGGCACTGTCATACAATAGCCTATGCCCCCTGTCAGGACCTAGGATCTGGCTTTCCTAAAGCTTGAGTGTACATTAGCATTAGGGGGCGGAAAACTGTAAGGCTATGCTCACATGGACAGTAATTGTCCTTTGGAACGGATCCAGCAGCAATCCGTTGACGAAAAAGTTGTGCAGAAAAAAATTTTTTGTCCGTCTAAAAAAACTGATTTCAGCTGGATCCGCTTTTTTTTAACACTGAAGTCTAAGGAAAACCGATCCGTTAAACAGCCATCCGTTATTCTCCATTTGAGACTGATCCAGTAAGCAAAAAAAAAGGATCAAATGATAGAAAAATTAATGGCAATTTATGAGATCCGCTTTCCATAGAATTCAATGTAAAAAAAAACAGATCCAGTTGAAATTATTTTTTTTCAGGCAAACAATAAAGTTGTGTCTGCATAAGTTTTTGACAATGGATTGCTGCTGGATCCATCCTAACGGAGGATTACTGGACATGTGAACATAGCCTTAGTCTTCTCTCTATGGGCCAAAACACCCTTCTGGCTTCCCCCAGGCTCTAACTGCCCAAGCGTCATTTCAACCCCTGTACCCCTCTAAGGTTACACTCCTGGGTACATGGGTAGAAATTTCTCCATTGCTTACAATAGGTGTCTTTTAAGAAGTCTCTCAGGACCTATGAACCTTTGGAGATTATGAATAGGTTTCTTGTTCTCTCTGCGAGCCACTGCAGAGGATGTTTCCTGTCTCCTTATACAATATAACCAAGTATTGTGCTCTTTTTTGTATCTTCTGTTCAGGTTCCCTAATGCAATACTGAAATAAAATATTTGCTGTGACCACCTTTGGCTTTAAAAACGGCATTGAATCCTATAGATAAACTTGCACTCAGTTTTTGCAGAAACTTGGCAGAGAGGTTTCCAAACATCTTGGAGCATTAACTAAAGATCTGTTTATAAGTCCTGTGCAAATCCTTCTATCTCTGAATGTAATCCCTGACAGACTCAATGTTAAAGGGGTATTCTCATCTCCATGATCCTGTCCCAATATGTAATAGGTGTAGTAATAGTAATATTAGAAAATACCTCCAGTTAAAAATATAGTATAGTTCTTCTGATTAGCTGTCACTTACCTCATGTGCAGGGCACTGCAGTAGCTTAGGTAACCATGGTTACGACCACTAGCAGCTAACTGTCACTATATGAGTGATCGTAACCATGGATACCTAAGCTACTGCAATGCCCTGCACATGAGGTAAGCGATATAGGCAATCAGAAGAACTATACAACGGTTCTAATTGGAATTATTTGTTAATATCATTATTATTACACCTACTACTTATTGGGATAGGATCTTGGAGATGGGACTACCCTTTAAGATCAGGGCTCTATGTGGGACATATCATCACTTCCAGGACTCCTGTTAGGAATCTGAGTTCTGCCATACCTATGCAGAAACCCAGGTCGTCACATTTATCTCCAGAGGCTAAGTCCTTTGTGCCAGCTTCTGAGCATGCTCACAAGACGAGCTCCTATTGGAGTTTGGGAGTCAGGTGCTCAGGTCCTGCTCTGAATCCTATTGGCTCCTATTGGAGTTCTGGAGATTTCCGGCAGGTCCCGTACGCTATAAAAAGCGCGCATGGCTGTTCCGCCATGCGCTAGTATAGTCATACTTGCTGCTGTATGTTTGTTGATGGATGCATGGACTGGTGAATGACTCATTTGAAACCCCCATTCCTTGGTTATTATGAATGTGTGAGAGTTTGAGTTAGAGCCAGTACTAGCGCCAGCGCGCCTTTGCTCCAGCGCTCAGCAGCTAGCGTCAGCTTGCGCCTGCTTGACAGCGACGTTTCTTCAGCGGCTTAGTTATCGCCGCGCTGCAGTTGCAGCACTAGGTGCGTTCACACGTGCAACGCCCTATTTTCCAGACGTCCACGGTAGGTCTAGACGGAGTTGGTGCCGTCAGCTAGGGCCACTCCTGTGACCAGATACCGCGTCTGTGTCGCTGAGCTCCTGTGACATTTAAACAGACTCAGCATTGTTGCACATGTGTATATGCTTGCAGCTCTGTGAGTGTAACAGAGCTTGTGTATGCTTGCAGCTCTGTGAGTGTAACAGAGCTTGTGTATGCTTGCAGCTCTGAGTGTGTAACAGAGCTTGTGTATGCTTGCAGCTCTGTGTGTGCAACAGAGCTTGTTCAGTGCATCTGGGTGAAGTCTGAACCCTGTGCACTCTACCGCCAGATACCTTCTGCCACCACCTAGCAGCGGTCTTACCATCTACCGCACAGTGGACCCCAAGCGGTGAACGCACTTTATTTATAATTTTATTTAGTGCGTTCCACCACTCCTAACAACTCCTTGTTCTTCTTTGCGCTAAATGTAGTCATTAAAGCCATTGGCTGTTTGTTTGTGGTCATTCTCCTGTGCAGATTTAATTTGTGGCCAGTCGCCTACCTGATGGTATTCCATGATGGATCTGCCTTAATTTCCTGAAGACACCAAGAAGTGATGTTGAGACCCTAGATACAGTCACCAACCAAACAGACTTAGTACAGAAGATGAAAGACACATCGTGCTTACTTTGCTTCAAAATCAGAAACTACTTGGCAGTGCTATCAGTACAGAACTTTCAGCATACAGTGGGACCTCACTACACCCATCTGCTGTCAAGAGAAGTCTGGCCATTAGTGGTCTTCATGGAAGAATTGTGGCCACAAGCCATGCTTTTCGACATGGAATTAAGGTAAAGTGACCCAACTATACATGAAAATATAAGAACTGCATTGTAGATGGCAGCGGGTGCTATGGACTGATAAGTAGAGATGGGCGAATCTGAACAGTAAAGGTCGGCATCCGTACCCAACACCTAATAGAAAGTTTGTGTTACTGTTAGGGTTCAGCCCCCCTGAACACTGGGAGTTTCTTGCGCTGTCAGCAAACATTGCTTTTGATCGGCGGTAAAATAATTACCGCCAGTCAGACAGCCGTGGTTTCCTTGCTGTCAAATGTCAGCATGAGCCCGCAGCTGGTATCGGAGGTAAAAAGTTTACCTCCGGTCAGCGGCATTGGCTGATGGGACTACTACTCCCATCAGCCTACGCCTGCTGCCGCTAATAACAGTAGGTGGTGGCTGATGGGAGTATTCATCAGCCAGTGCCTGCATTCTAAATAAATAATAAAAAAAACGACATGGGTCCCCCTGTATTTTTAATAACCACCCAGTCAAAAATAACAGCTGGGGGCTGCAACCCTCAGCTTTCAGTGTTAGCAAGCCTGTTTATGATGAATAGAGGGATCCCCACGCTGTTTTTTTTCAAATAAATCATTTTAAAAATATGCTTGATGTCCCCCCATTTTTGACAACCAGCCTCGCTAAAGCAGACAGCTCGGGGATTGTATTCTCAGGCTAGTAAGAGGCCATAGATATTGCCTCCCTCCCATCTAAAAAAAAACAGCCCACAGCTGCCCAGAAAAGACACATTAGATGCAACAATTCTGGTCCTTTGCCCAGCTCTACCTACTTGCCCTATAGAGGTGGCAATTTGGGTTCGTATTTGTGGGGTTGATATCACCTTTGCATTATCTGGTGACATCAAGCACACGGATTAGTAATTGAGAGGCATCAATAATACACCTAGCCATTACTAATCCCATAGTTATATGGCAAATAAAGTCACAGCCAGAATAAAGTCTTTTATTTGAAATAAAACAAAACACACTTTTACTTTCTTTATTAAAAAATAACAAACACAGTTATACTCACCTAATGCCCATTCCATTGAATCTCTTGCTTCCTGTAATGATACAAAAATAAAAACAACAATATCCCTAACCTGTCCGTCGTTCTGTCCCACACCGTAATCCATGTCTGTGGATAAATAGTTTTCAACCTGGACGGTGCCAAGATGGAACTGTCCAGACTGAGAACCACTGATAAATGAGCTGCTGCGAATGCAGCATCACTGAACAGCAAGTGACCTCACTGAGGTTACCGTGGGTCACTGAGGCTGCAATCTCAGTCTGGCCAATGAACTGCGGTGACGTACCTATAGGAAGATCACCACTAGCACTGTGAGAAAAAGTCTCACGGTGCAGCGGTTAGTTCACTGGGAAAATTTCACTGCAGTGACTTTGAACTGCAGTGAACTCACCAGTCGCCACTCCACCATGAAACTTTCTCACTGTGCTGTCGGTGATCTCTCTGGAGGGAGGTCACCGCAGTTCATTGACCCAGCTGGAAACGCAGCTTTAGTGTTAAGGGCTGGCGGAACGCACCCAATAATAAAAATGGTAATAGGATTTGAGGTGCGTTCGCAGCCCAGGGTCCACCGTGCAGCGGTGATAACCTGCAGCTAAGCAATGAGGAGAGATATAAAGTATGAGAAAGCCGGACACCGGCGGGTAACCCCTGACCCGGTGCTTGCAGAGGCGGACTCAGTTACTCCACGGAGTCCACACCAGCCGGCGTGTAAGCGAGGCCTGTTAACATCACAGGTCACTGCTATATGTAGCACCGCTCAGAGCGAATGCAATGTCTGCCCTGGTGATAACCACCAACCAGCCTAACAACTGTGCTGGTAAGCGCATGCAACAGAGAGCGGCGCTGCTCTGGCAGACACAGAGGTAGCAGCAGTACGTAAGGCCTGTACTGGCCGACGCCCCAAAGAGCTAGAGAACGGTGAGAGACTAGACTGCAGCGCTAAACAGTGCTAGAACTATGGTGCTACTCTGATTCCTGAACCCTAACTCATATGTATCAGAGGGGGGGGAATCTTAATGAGTCAGTCACCAGTCTCACACACACTAAGCATTATAGCATCAGAGTCTATCATAGCGCATGGCGGGGTAGCCATGCGAACCTTTTATAGCCGCATCCTTCCAGGACCCCCCTGATGGTCCAATCCAAGCTGGAGAAGGACCTGAACATGTGACCTCCGATTTCGAATGAGAGATCGTCCCATGGGCATGCTCAGAGGACCAAAAGGAGGACTTAGACCCTGGAGTCATTCGCTGCTGGCCAGCATGCATTGCTATAGCTGGACCAGAGGTGGCAGCAGCAGCAACCGAACATAAAATGACGGTGTGAGCAGCGCGCTGGGATCGACGAGTCTGATGAGCAGGCTCCCCTGCGGCCGGAGAGGAATTGGAGACCGCTGAAGGCAAAGCTCGGGATTCCTGCTGTGCAGCGACAGGAACCTGACGCCTAACATTTAGTGACCTACGGTAACCTCAATTGGGTCACCACCACTACTCACTGATGCTGAGCTTGCAGCTGCTTAATCATCAATGGCTCTCATCCTGGATGGTCACATCTTGGCACCATCCAGGTTGAAAACTAGTAATCACCAGATATGGATTACAGCGTGGGACAGAACATCAGGGAGGTGAGGGATATTGTTGCTTTTTTTATTTTTGTTTTATTAAAGGAGACGAGGGATTCAATGGAATGGGCGTTAGGTGAGTATAACTGTGTTTGTTATTTTTAAATAAAAAAAGGAAAAGTGTGTCTTGTTTTTATTTCAATTAAAGGACTATATTCTGGCTGTGTGTTTATTTACAATATAACTATGGGATTAGTAATGGATAAGTGTCTTCTAGAAGCCTCTCCATCACTAAACCATGGGCATGATGTCACCAGGCAAAACAAAGGTAACATTAACCTCACAAATATGAACCCCACTTGCCACTGCTACAGGTCAACTGGGAATATCCGAGCAAAGCACCAGAATTGGTGCCTATAATAGATGTGCCTTTTCTGGGCAGCTGCAGGCTGCTATTTTTAGGCTGGGGGATATGGCCCCTTACCAGCCTGAGAATACCATCCTCCAGCTGTCTGCTTTAGCAAAGCTGGTTGTCAAAAATGGATGGGACCCTACCCCGGTTTTTTAAATTATTTATTTAAATAATCTAAAAACAGTGTGGGGACACCTTTATTTTTGATAACAAACCTTGCTAAAATTGACAGATGAGGTTTGCAGCCCCCAGTTTTGCCTGGCTGGTTAGCAAAAATACAGGAAAACCCACACCAGCTTTCTTTTTTAAATTATTTTTTTAGCGCACAGGCACTGGCTGATAAAACTCCCATCAGCCGCCACCTGCTCTCACTGTTATTAGCAGCAGCAGGCGTCGGCTGATGGGAGTAGTAGTACTGCTGATCAAAAATAGTGTTTGCCGCTCTGTCATGGACACGACAGCGTGGCAAACACTGGATGTTTGGGCCTACCATTCAAGTGAATGAGGTCTGAGTTCGGGTCCGGATAGTGTTCTGGTACCCAAACTTTTTTTTAACTGTTTGGCCGAACCCGCCGGACCTGGACATTCAGGGGTCCACCCATCTCTACTAATAAGTGTTAACTACTTGGTTGAAACAGAAGGCAGTTTATTAATGAGTGTCTGCAGACAACAGTGAAATATGGTGGAGTTTGCTGTCAATTTTGAGGCTGCACTTCTGAAAATAGAGTTGGGAAGTTTGTAAAAATGAATGGTGTCCTCAATGCTGAGAAATACAGGCAGATACTTACCCATCATGTAATACCATCAGGCAGGTATCTCATTTGCTCCCAATTTATTTTGTAGCCATAAAACGATACCAAACACACAGCCAATGTAATTAAGAATAAGGAGTCCTGGAAGTGATGATATGGCCCCCACAGAGTCCTGATCTCATCATCATCCAGTCTGTCTGTGATGAAAGCACAGAAGTATTTGCACAAGCGACATCCATAGAAGATCTGAGGTCATTTCTCCAAGATGTTTGGAACAACCTCGTTGCCAAGTTCTATCAAAATCTGTGTATCTAGAAGAACAGATGGTTTGATGCCATTTTTAAGGCAAAGGGCAATTGATAAATATAAACTATTATCACTTCTATTTTTCAAAATATTTTAACTTTGCAGAATTTTTTCCATTCCTGCCTAAAACTTTTACACAGAACTGTATATCATAAACATCTCCCAACAGATTATCACAAAACCACACTTGTTTTGTTTAAAGCCAATCATTTCTCAACACAGATCCTAGAATAAGATCATCCAAAAAATAATAATGATAATCTTTATATAAAGCGCTAACATATTCCGCAGCGATTTACAGTACTTTGCACACATCATCCCTATCCCCGATGGGGCTCGCAATCTAAATTCCCTATTAGTATGTCTTTAGAATGTGGGAGGAAACCCACGCAAACTCCTTGCAGATACTGCATGTGTTAGGAGTCAGATTTCTGCCCTCACTATGCAGGAATCTAGACCCTCACATTCTGCAGTCTCCTGCTCATTGTCTACTGCAGAAGATATTGCAGAGCAGGTTGACTTGCAGCAACTCTCTCCGGAGGCTAAGTCCTTCTTTCCGTCTTCTGAGCATGCTCGTGAAACGAGCTCTCATTGGTGTTCAGGAGTCAGGTGCTCAGGTCCTGCTCCTAATTCCATTGGTTCAGCTCGGAGTTCTGGAGACTTCCGGAAGGTCCCATTTGCTATAAAAAGTGCGCATGGCTGTTCCGCCATGCGCTAGTATAGTCATACTTGCTGTGTGTGTTTGTTGATGGATGCATGATCTGGTGAATGACTCATTTGAAACCCCATCCCTATGATATTACGATTGTGTGAGGGAATGAGTTATAGCCAGTATCAGCGCCAGCGCGCCTTTGCTCCACAAGCACACCTGCTAGCGTCTACATCGCACTTGCGTTTTCTGCGGTGTTATCCTGCGGCATTCTCCAAGCCGCGCTGTGGTAGCGGCTTTAGTGTGCGTTCGCGGTTGCAAAGCTGTTCACACTAGTATTTACGGTAGGTCCAGACGGATGTAGTGCCGTCATTTTTAACTACTCCGGTGACCACTTACCGCTTGTGTGCCGCTGAGTCCCTGTGTCTGTAACAGGCTCAGTGTTGTTAGTTATCATTTGTAATAGCAGCTCTGTGAATTCAACAGAGATTGCTTAAGTGCACCTGGGTGATATCTAACCCTGTGCACACTACCGCCTGATTGCTCTGCCTTCACCTAGCAGCGGTTTTTACAGCTACTGTACGGTGGACCCCGAGTGGCGAATGCACTTTATTTATATTTTTATTTAGTGCCTTCCGCCACTCCTAACAGCATGTCTATGTGACTGTAAGCATTTCAAGAACCCAAAGCTTCGGTTTAGCTACAGACTATTTTACTTTACAGTTCACGCTGTATTTCCTGATAAAAGATCCAATATATCATCCATCCGAGCGATCACAGGGAACAAACTTTGTAACCATGGATTTCTTCCATCTAATGAGAAAACCAATCCTATTATTACATACTGCACCCGGTGGAAATAAGGGCAGGTATTCTGTGAATTTCTATTAGAATTAATGACACTTCTATAAGTGCAACCTTACCGTAAAAATGAATCCAACTGAGTTTGATACACTTTATAGGTAACTAATGATTTCTATCCTGTTTAAGACACCAAAAATCAAATGTGACCAGTAGAAAGCATGGCTTGATGTCACAAAACTTCAGAGCGGTCTACAGGAAGCCATCCAGAACGGAAGAATGAGAAAGCTGAGACATTCCAGTGCACAGACTGAGAGGAGTAAGGACATCTACTCGGTGTACTGAGCCAGAGTAGTCACATTTCCTACGGTGCAGTATAATTGAAAGTGGGGTATTAACCAGTTCACCAACCTAATAGATACGGTCTTTACCTCAGTTCAACGCTTTCCCACTTCCTCACCTCTATTTAAATGGTAATGCTCCTCTTTTGAATTGATAGCGGCTTTTCTCTTTAAAATAATTGAGTGTCTCTTTAAATTTTCCATTCCCAGGCTGTCATCCCGAGTAAAAGGCAGTGTGACTAAATAATAAATTGAGCACCAAATAGATATCCATAATGATACACTTTGCTTCTTTTGTATCCCAAAAAATGGAAAACCATTTTGTTTCATACTATCGGTAATATCACGGAATTATGGAAAATGGTGTGTATTAAGGACGCAAGTAGAGACAAATGACATTCAGTATGGGTCCCAAGTCATATAGGAAAGGAATGATGGTATATGCTGAATTATTTTCCATTGTTAGATATTCTAAAGAACATGTTTAATATATAAGGACATCATGGCTGGTTTCTAGAAGATTCCAGGATCACTTAGATCGCTGCATAACGAGCAGGCAAATTTTGAGCGTCAAGTGAGGATTCTTTCCTATTTTAAAACCTGTTAATCTAGGATGTAAGTGAACAAAATGGTAAAGTCATATTATCCTTTGATGTCTCAATTCTAAGTGGAAGGGGAGACAGGAGATTGGGGCTCTTGACAATTGCCCAATTTGCCATTGCCTAAAAAAAAGTCCTGAAAATTTGATTGTTAAGCACTGACCAAATATTTTTTAGTAACACTACTGTAGCTGACACTACCAGATCCCAGTCATCATGTGATGGTATAATTTCAATATAAAGGACACATTTGTGACAAGCCACTAGCATGGATCAAGCACCCATTGGAGCATGTCTACGTTTTCTTTCCTCCCTCTTTCCTTCATTTTGTATCTACTTTCTATTGATTTATCTCTTTCTGTTTGGAACAGAAGCATGGACCATTACCAAACAGAAGCATGGACCAATGCTAAGTTTGTAAATTGTCTCCTTTTCAATGGAAAAGGGATAATTTACTGATGCTGTGACCTGCACTGATAACAAGAATGGGTTTCTGCAGAGTCCCCAACTGATCGGACAGATCAAACATGCAAACCTTTACTTTATTCATGTGGCTGTCGAGTGAATATAGGTGAAGTGTTAACTCATAAATTGGTGATAATCCGACCTCTGGGACCCACACTGATCAGCAGAATGGAGGACTTTTATTCCCGTTACAATGGAGCGCGTGGGCAACCACCATTTCATTCACTCTCTTCGGGGCTGCCCAGAAAAAGCCCAGAGCAACTTTTGCTAGCAGGATAGTGAATGAGTGGAGTGGCAGTCAGCGTGTGGACTATCATTACATTTTAACAGGTATAAGTGTGCCCACTACCGTTACATTATAACAGAGATAAAAGTGCCCCATTCTACTGATCAGTGCAGGTCCCAGAAGTCAGATTCCTACCGATCATAAGCTTTCAGATTTCCTGTGGATAGGTGATAACTTAACTTCATTAGACAACCCATTTTATTCTTTATGAACCAATATAGCTGAGTATTTTTCATTGGGACTACTGGCGACAGTTAAGACCCCCCCATCCAGCTATGTATAGGGGATAACTTACAAATTGGGTACGCATTTTTTATTACTCGTGGGGGTACGCGTGGCACGTATGCCTTCTCTGCTTACAGAGACTTCTGATTCCCATTGTACAGTCACACTTTACTTATTTTGATAAATAAAATGAATGGCTTAAACTTTGCTACTTCCATATGTTGCGCAGTTCTCTTCTTGGATTTGATGGACACGATCTGTATCTCTGAAGGAGCCCTTAATACATAATCAGAATTTAATAACAATGATTTCACAGCAAATTTCAGCTCAACATCTGTTACTACTCAGAAGTTGTAGAGCTGATTGAATAATGATTCAGAGATCTTCATTTTGCATCCTCGCTGCACATCAAGGACCCGGCTTTCTCCCTCCAGTAAATTCACTATACAAAATGCCGTATGTTTCCCGACCGTCCCCAGGCAGCCCTTCCTTTGCTTTCTCTCTCTGTGAAACACTACAACAATTTCTCATGTCAGGCTGCAAGATGGTGTCCTGCTTCCAGGACTGGTACAGCCAGAATGTGACTCAATGCCTTCTGGGCGCCCAAGCCAAGTAAGAGCCGGTGCCAGCACTTTACTAGCTAAGAGCATTCATTCTATCATCAACAAAGAGAACATTTACCCGACTGTAGATATTTCCTGCTTTCTTATGAAATGAAGTTCTCTTCTAATTATTTTCTCTATAACATTCTAATAAGGTGAAAGGTTGATGCATCGTGGAGTGGAAAATCCTGTGATAATACATAGCAGGAAAATCTTTCAGGTCTGAGGCTTACAACTGAGTAATGATTCAGCACAGCATATATACCATACCTTCATAGGCCCACTGTTAATTTATCTCAGGGCGCATATTTATTAATGTGGGATGAGCCCAGTTCATCCAGTGCAATTTAGAAGCGGTTTCTGCATACTTTTTATTTTATCCAATATATGTATTGGGTCAAGGAAAAAGATCCAGGAATGGTTAAAGCCTATGAAAGAAGATCAGAGCTGATGAGGCCAGTGTGCTTTCTTTAAAAAAAAAAAAATACGTAAAAATTGCTGCATAACTTTTTGTGAAAGTGTAATCTCAAACTTTGCTTACCTAGCCTAATTGACAGCTCCTCAGTGTCCTTCCTCCCTGCTGAGACCTCACACTGCTCAGTATAAACTGCACCTGTCAGTCAAGGTGAGTGGACAGAGACTAAATACACTTGGACTCATGAGCTCTCTTACTCTTTAGACGGACTCTTTAGTATCATTACAGAGTTGTTCTTACTTCAAAGATGTTTAAGAGATCTATTTAATAATGTATGCAGGTTATATTGTGAAATTTGTTGATTTCACAATAAAAAATTCACTTTAAGGTGTTGGATTGAGAAAACTGCAATAAAAAGATCAGTAGTATTATAAGAACTGATTGTAGAAAATTACTTCAAGCTAGAAATTAGAAAAGCTCACAGAATTTGTTTGAGACAGCAAATCATATTAAACATAGGGGAGGGAACGGGTTATAAGAGGATATACTATGTCCTATGCTCCCTACCCAGTATTCCACTTTCTTTAGATGGGTCTTTGGATTGATCTTTGGTCTGGCTTTTCCATCAATGATTTGGACTCACATGGTCCCATGAAATGAATACACATCACTGATGTCAATGACACGCATCATGGTCACATGACCACGCGAGATCTATCAGCAGCAGAAGAACAAAACCAAAGACTGATCTGAAAACCAAAGATCAATTTGAAGTGAGTGGAGGAGCTACGACAGCAGAAAAGGTGAAGGATGGGCCTGGGGCATGTTAGCATACTCTTCTATTATTATTTATATATTTTTATTTTTAATATTGTTATTTAATTTTAAACCCAGCACACTGGTTACAATTTTGCCCATTTTGTGTAAATCAAATTCCGAAAATTTCTGAAATTTGTAAAAAATTTGCAGGGTTTTGGATTCAATACCAAATATTCACTTATCTCTGTCTCCATTACTTCCCAGAATTATGGATACACAAATTAATATTGTTGGCTGCATCAGTTTTATGGCTCCCATAATATGAGAACAGAAATGCTAGCCCCCATCTACAGTGGGTATGGAAAGTATTCAGACCCCTTGAAATTTTTCACTCAGTTTCATTACAGCCAATTGGTAAATTCAAAAAAGTTATTTTTTTTTCTCATTAATGTACACTCTGCACCCCATCAAGACTGAAAAAAAAACAGAAATGTATAAATTTTTGCAAATCTGTTAAAAAAGAAAAACTGAAATATCACATGGTCATAAGTATTCAGACCCTTTGCTCAGATGCTCATATTTAAGTCACATGCTGTCCATTTCCTTGTGATCCTCCTTGAGATGGTTCTACTCCTTCATTGGAGTCCAGCTGTCTTTAATTAAACTGATAAGACTTGGTTTGTAAAGGCGCACACCTGTCTATATGAAACCTCAGAGCTCACAGTGCATGTCAGACCAAATGAGAATCATGAGGTCAAAGCAACTGGCCAAGGAGCTCAGAGACAGAATTGTGGCAAAGCACAGATCTGGCCAAGGTTACAAAAGAATTTCTGCAGTACTCAAGTTTCCTAAGAGCACAGTGGCCTCCCATAATCCTTAAATGGGAGAAGTTTGGGATCACCAGAAGTCTTCCTAGACCTCGCCGTCCAGCCAAACTGAGCAATCGAGGGAGAAGATCCTTGATGAGAGAGATAAAGAAGAACCCCATGAACACTGTGACTGAGCTCCAGAGAGCTGAATGCCTCCAAAGTCAACTATAACTGCAGCCTTCCACCAGTCGGGCCTTTATGGCAGAGTGGCCCGACGGAAGCCTCTCCTCAGTGCAAGACATATGAAAGCCTGCAGAGAATTTGCTAAAAACCACATGAAGGACTCCCAGACTATGATAAATAAGATTCTCTGGTCTGATGAGACGAAGATAGAACTTTTTGCTGATAATTCTAAGCAGTATGTGCGGAGAAAACCAGGCACTGCTCATCACCTGCCCAATACAATACCAACAGTGAAATATGGTGGTAGCAGCATCATGCTATGGGGGTGTTTTTCAGCTGCAGGGACAGGACAACTGGTTGCAATTGAAGGAAACATGAATGTGGCCAAGTACAGAGATATCCTGGATGAAAACCTCTTCCAGAGTGCTCTGGCCCTCAGACTTGGCTGAAGGTTCACCTTCCAACAAGACAATGACCCTAAGAACACTAAGCACACAGCTAAAATAACAAAGGAGTGGCTTCAGAATAACTCTGTGACCATTCTTGACTGGCCCAGCCAGAGCCCTGACCTAAACCCCATTGAGCATCTCTGGAGAGACCTGAAAATGGCTGTCCACCAACGTTCACCATCCAACCTGACGGAACTGGAGAGGATCTGCAAGGAAGAATAGCAGAGGATCCCCAAATCCAGGTGTGAAAAACTTGTTGCATCATTCCCAAGAAGACTCACGACTGTACTAGCTCAAAAGGTGCTTCTACTCAATGCTGAGCAAAGGGTCTGATTAGTTATGACCATGTGATATTTCAGTTTGTCTTTTTTTAATAAATTTGCAAAAATGTCTTCATTTCTGTTTTCCTTTTTCAGTCAAGATGGGGTGCAGAGTGTACATTAATGAGAAAAAAAATGAACTTTTTTGAATTTACCAAATGGCTGCAATGAAACAAAGAGTGAAAACTTTCAAGTGGTCTGAATACTTTCCATACCCACTGTATATTGGAGAATATGAGATTCATGTACTATGCTTTCAAGCATGTTGGTCGTAATGTTAAATTACCATAGATGATCAGTAGGATGGGGATAACCTGTACAGCTGTTTTATCGGCGTGACCTTCATTGATCGCAGGAATGGGGGCTTGTGTTTACCATTCTTCCCCTGGCAGGAGGAGTTGAATATAACACAAGTTGCACATATGTAGCTCCATTCAAGAGCATGGCACTGACAAAGATCTGATGAACATAAGACTGGAGCTCTCTGGGGACCAGCTGCCATTTTTTTTATTATGGGAATGGACATTGTCATAATATTGGCCACCTGGCTGCACCTCAATAATACCACCATACTGTGAAAATCAATAATGCCGCACAGTAGTCATATAATCTAATATTGCGGCTGCATAGAATTGTAATGTACACACCATTTGTTAAAATAACAGTTCTAAGCATTGCAAAAAAAAGAAATGATATTCTGTATAGAATGCCAATCAGGACTAATTTGGGGCTAGTGGTGGAGTGCGAAGGGCATGTGTCATTTTTCTCATGCTATATGCGTATTACAAGGTTATATTACGTGGCTCTCGTTAGCCCATTAGCCATATCCAGGTACATTACCCTGGGCTTCCACCGGCACCAGTGTATGGTGAGTATCCATGGACGCAGGACCTGAGATTCATCAGGCCTCGGTAGACAGGGATATCTGTTTTGTGAGTTTGTGCAATTAGCGATGAATGCCATAAAGAGATCGTGTGATAAGAAGACAAATCCTTTAAATCGCCATTTACTGGCTGCCATCTTCTTATCTTGTGATCTCGTGGAAAGTGTTTGAGGATATAAAGGTCCTGTGTTCAGCACAACTGAAGGCGCCTTTATTCTCGGAAGACTCTGGAATGATTTGTACTTGTAGATGTGCTTAACTAGGTCTTGGTTTGCATCTTCTATTAGTCATTCTGTTATAAATAATGGAGCTACGCAAGAAAAAGCGAAATTTCTAAATTTAGTGCCTTCTGCCGTGAACAGCGTGATGCGGTACAGCTATAGCGCTGCAGCCATTCAGTTTATTATTCTATGACCTAGATAAAACTGTGATTTAATGAGGACCCACATAGTAAATGTGCAAGAATGAGTGAGTGCTGACTTTTTCTCTGCAGCGCGTGCAAGTATTCTATACATCGGGAAGTGTACTTAGGTTATAGAGAGGTAGGACGTCAGATCTGCTGTTGCGGCTGGAAAATCACCATCACTTACTATTTTCCTCCACTCATCAATTGCATAACCTGTTATAGTTGGAGGGTTATTGGATGCAATTTACAGTTATGTTATAAAATATCAAAACGTGCAAAGGCAATCAAAGCAGGTCTACTTGGCAAACAAACGCTACCTGATTGTCACCAAGAAGTCTACAATCCAGCGGTCTCACCTGTCTGTCAGATTGTTTTACTGCCAGAAAGGACTAGTACTCCTGGTAAATAAATGTTTCACCCGCATATCTGGGGTTGTCATTTGTAAACCTCAAATGGGTTGTCAAAAACTTTTACTTATTTATATGAAGCCTGGTTCACAAACATACTGTGGTCAACACCGGGGTTTCCATCTAATCCCTTAAAGAAGCTCTCCCATCAAAGGTTTTATCCCCTTAGTATATTACAATCATCATATTATAATATATAGCACTGTGTACTTGCAATTGCACATTTTGCCTTTCTACACAGATAATTCTTCTCTTTTCTCTGTTCTAAGTAACAACATGAAGTCTCTTGTCCTTGCAATTATCCTCCCCCTCTTCAGCTACTGACCCAGCAGCTCCCTCCTCCCTCTGCCAGGGACTTTTGCAGTGACTCACGACTTGTACAGAGAAAATTGACCTCCTGTTTCTACATAGAGTTTAGAAGGATTCAGCTAGTCAGTTTTTAATCACGTGATGTCATAGACCTAATGGAAAAGAGACAAACTATCAGGATAGAAGTTTTGATGGAATGGCAGGAGTGCTTCTTTAAAAATGGGATTTAGAGCGAACTCCCAACACAGCCCTGAATTAACTAGTAATGATAATGAGGCAGATAAAGTCACTGTGCACTCTGGCTGGCCTCCATTCCTCCATGCTTTTATGTCCACCTTGGAAAGATAGAAACGGCAGGAATGGAGACGAGACCTAGTACCGAGTGACTCCATGTATCCCATTATAGTGAGCAATATCATGGAGACCAAATTGGAATTCTTGTATCAATCTCTGACACAGTTTGGTCATATGGATTAGTACTGCTGGGTACTAGAGCTCAGTAGGATGTGCAATACCAGTCACCGACAACTAAATATCTGAGTTATGGTGTTCTGCTCCATGCACTTTTTACATCCTGACACTGGTGGAAGTCATAAAGCTGATTGTGGGACCCCCACTAATCTGAGGAGATAACCTATCTTAAGAATAGCTTCTCAATCTAAAAGTAGTGTATAAAGGCCCCGTCACACACAGCGATTTCGCTAGCGAGATCGCTATTTTTCTGATGCCACAGCAATCTCACCAGCGAGATTGCTGTGTGTGACGGGGATCAGCGACCAGCCCCCCTGCTGGGTATCGTTGATCATTCTCGATTGACCTGGGCCATTTTTTGATTGCTGGTCTCTCGCTGCCACACGCAGCAATGCGTGCTGGCCAGCAGGAGACCAGCAATCAGCGACGCTGGACGCTGGTTTCTAATGTAAACATCGGGTATCCAGGAGCCGCGGCTCCTGGATACCCGATGTTTATATGAGAAACCAGCTTGCTCGCTGGTCCTGATCGTTGGAGGGGCTGTCTATGTGACAGTTCACCAGCGATCAGCCTAATGATGTCCCAGCGATCCCATTCATGTCGGATCGTTGGTGGGATCGCTGGGACATCGTTATGTGTAACGGGGCCTTTACTCCTTTAACAGTCTCTGAGAAATGATGTATTATATTCTAAAGTCTGACATTTAGTTTCCTACACCCTTAGCTTTCCCAAAATACTGTGCTTCTTGGGAATATCAGACTTGCTGAGAATGACGTTCACCATCTTAAAGGTTGATCTTGTTAATTAAGAGCTGTCAACTAAGGCAACCCCCAGGAATAAAGAAGGTGACTAGACGCTCTGGGTAAAGGTACTGTCACCCTACGTTTTCATAAATTGAGAGCTATATATAAAGTGGGGAAAATACATATTTGAAACACTGCCAATTTTGCAAGTTTTCCACCTACAAAGAATGGAGATGTGTGAAAATTTTATCGCAGGTACACTTCAACTGTGAGAGACAGAATCTTAAAAAAAAAAAAATCACATTTTAAACTAATTAAATTGCATTTTATTGCATGAAATAAGTATTTGATCACCTACTAACCAGCAAGAATTCTGGCTCTCACAGACCTGATATTTTTTTTTTTAAGAAGCCGCCCCACTCTGCACTCATTATATATATTAATTACATCTGTTTGAACTCATTACCTGCATAAAATACACCTGTCCACACACTCAATCAATCACACTCCAAACTCTCCACCATGGCCAAGACCAAAGAGCGATCTAAGGACACCAGGGACAAAAGTGTAGACCTACACAAGGCTGGGATGGGCTACACGACAACAGGCAAGCAGCTTGGTGAGAAGGCAACAACTGTTGCCACAATTATTAGAAAATGGAATAAACACAAGATGAATGTCAATATAGCTTGGTCTGGGGCTCCATGCTAGATCTTACCTCGTGGGGTAAGTATGATTCTGAGAAAGGTCAGTATTCAGCCCAGAACCACACTGGAGGACCTGGTCAATGACCTGAAGAGAGCTGGAACCACAGTCTTAAACATTACCATTAGTAATACACTACGTCGTCATTAATTAGAATCCTGCAGGGTACGCAAAGTCCCCCTGCTCACACCAGCACATGTCCAGGCCCAAATGAAATTTGCCAGTGACCATTTGGATGATCTAGAAGAAGCATTGAAAACGTATGTGATCAGATGAGACTAAAATAGAAGTTTTTGGTATCATCGCCACTTGCCGCGTTTGGAGGGAGTAGAAAGATGAGTGCAACTCTAAAAACACCATCCCAACCATGAAGCATGGTGGGGAGACATCATACTTTGGGGGTTCCTTCTTGCAAAGTGGACAGGATTATGACACCATATTGAAGGGAGGATGGATGAGGTCACATATAGTGATATTTTTGCCAATAACCTCTTTCTTTCAGTAAAGGCACTGAAGATGGGTCATACCTGGATCTTCCAGCATGTCAGTGACCCAAAACATACAGCCAAGGCAACTAAGGAGTGGCTCCATAAGAAGCATTTTAAGGTCCTGGAGTTGTCTAGCTAGTCTCCAGACCTGAACCCAATAGAAAATCTTTGGAGGGAGCGGAAACTCAATGTTGCCCAGCAAAAGCCCCGAAACCTGAAAGATCTGGATAAGATCTGTGTGGAGGAGTGGGCCATTATCCCTGTTGCAGTGTGTGCAAACTTGATCAAGAACTACAGGAAACGTCTGACCTCTGTAATTGTAAACAAAGGTTTATGTTCCAAATATTTAATTCTGTTTTTCTATTGTATCAAATACCGTATATACTCGTGTATAAGCCGAGTTTTTCAACACATTTTTTTGTGCTGAAAATGCTCAGCTTGGTTTATATATGAGTTATTGTCCCAGAAGACGGTGGGGAAGGGGAGGCGATGGAGCAGTGGGTCACAGGAGGCAGGAGCCGGCTGCTGTGACTAAAACCTGTGCCGCTGTTAAAAAGAAATGAATATTCACTGCACTGGCGCAGTTACAGCCACAGCCGCTGGCTTCCAGCAATGGCCGGGCTATTACGGGTGCTCACTCATTAAGGTAATGAATATTCACCTCACTCCACTCCCATAGGCGTGGAGAGAGGTGAATATTCATTACCTTAATGAGCGGGGACACGTGATCGCTCGGCAGGAAGAGCTGCTGGCACCAGAATGAGATGCAGTGAGGGTCGTGAAGGGTGGGTAAGTAGGATGTGGTTTTTTTGGGGGGGTAAGAGGAACCATGTATACAAGGATAGGGAATAAGGAGCCATGCATACAAGGACAGGGAGAAGAAACCATGCATACAAGGACAGGGATGGGGAGCCATGCATACAAGAACAGGGAAGGGGAGTTATGCATACAAGGATGGGGAGCCATGCCTACAAGGACAGGGACGGGGAGGCAAGCATACAAGGATGGAAACAGGGAGCCATGCATACAAGAACAAGGACGGGGAGCCATGCATACAAGGATGGGGACGGGGAGCCATGCATACAAGGATGGGGATGGGGAGCCATGGATACAAGGATGGGGATAGGGACCTATGCATACAAGGACAGGGAGCCATGCATACAAGGACAGGGATGAGGAGCCATGCATACAACATGGGGTGACCATGCATACAATGACATGGACGGGGAGCCATGCATACAAGGATGGGGACTGGGAGCCATGCATACAAGGATGGGGAGCCATGCATACAAGGACAAAGATAGGGAGTCATTATACGAGGACATTGATGAGGAGCCATGCAGACAAAGACGGCCAGGAGCCATGCAGACAAGGATGGGGATACAGAGCCATGCAGACAAGGATAGGGATGGGGAGCCATGCAGACAAGGACGGGGATGGGGAGCCATGCAGACAAGGACGGGGATGAGGAGTCATGCAGACAAGGACGGGGATGAGGAGTCATGCAGACAAGGACAGGGATGGGGAGCCATGCAGACAAGGATGGGGATGGGGAGCCTTGCATACCAGGATATGGATGAGGGGATAAACCCGACTTATACTCGAGTCAATCAATTCTCCTAGTTTTTCGTGGCAAAATTAGGTGCCTCGGCTTATACTCTGGTCGACTTATACACGAGTATATACGGTACATATCTCATGCAATAAAATGCAAATTGATTATGTAAAAATGATACAATGTGATTTTCTGTATTCTATTCAAGATTCTGCCTCTCACAGACAAAGTGTTCCTACTAGCGTTGTCTCCATTCTTTGTAGGTTTCAGGAGTTTCACTCGACTCTTGGGAGATTTACTGAGTCATCCAATAGGTCTCAATCTTTTTCTTTGAGCCTACTGTTTGATCCAAAGTGTTACCAAGTAAGACAAGGTATATTTGAAGGGGTATTTCTATTTTGGACATTTAAGGCACATCACAAGGATGTGCCATAAATGTATAGTGGATGAAAGTCCTACCAACAAGACCCACATTTATCTCGAGAAAAGGGCTTGACATGCACCACGATTAGGGATGAAATTCTCATTGATTTGCATGATATTTCTGACCAATTCTCTACTAACTGCAGTGTGCAATGAGGCCCTGTTCTTAAGATAAGGTAGTTTTGTCGAGACTTGCTTCTACCTAGGCCTGTTTCACACTTCCGTTTTTTCAAATCCGTCAAAATCCGTTGTTTTCCGTAAAAAAACGGATCCGCCATTTTTTGCAGGATCCGTTTTTTTTGTCCCATAGACTTCCATTACGGTTACCGCGGATCCGTCAAAAAAACGGATCCGTTTTTAAAAAAACGGATCCGTTTGCATCAGTTTCCGTCAAAAAAACGGAAACGGATCCGTTTGGCGGACACAAAAACGGAAGTGTGAAACAGGCCTAACCTTTATGGCATTTCCTATGGATATGCTGTAAATGTACATGGTGTGGAGAAATCTTTAAAAAACAGATAACCAAACTGTGGTCGTTCAGCTATAGCAAAAACCTAAACTATCTAGTCTCGCAAAAGTTTGAGAACTGCAGATTAAGGAACATAAATTTCTAGTATACCCTTTAAATCATGAACTACAACATGTCCTACATAGCCAATGAAATACATATATTTTCTCCTAATTGGAGAGAACTAATACTGAGCAATAATTGATGGGATAGCTGACAAACAGTAAAATGAGCATGTGTCACGTCACCGTCAGACTCGGGGCCTGCTGTTCCGCCCTCAGCCACTAGGAGGCGACGGACTGTCACGCCGCCCTCGGGCTCGGGGCCTGCTGTCCAGGCCTCGGCTACCAGGAGGCGCCGGACTGACATGTCATCGTCGAATTCAGGGCCTGCTGTTCCGCGCTCAGCCACTGTGAGGCGCCGTGGCTCGCGCCCGAGTAATGGCGGCAACAGTGAAAGGGCTTCTGCGCAGGCGTCTAGTGGACACAGACTCTGCTCCTCTGTCAGTCATGAAGGGGTTGGTGCATCGTCATCAGGTCTGGTCCTGGGGGCGGTCCTGATGACATCATCAGCCCGGGAGCCTGTGAGGGATGACCTGATCCCTCAAATACCTTTGGACTGGGCTTGCAAGCCGCCGGATATATTCTTGGTTCCCCTGCGTGTTACTGTGTGAATTGCTGTTGACTGACTCTGACTTTTGCCTGGACTTCTGACTCTGCTTCTGCCTAACGATTCTGTACCTCTGCGACTCTCCTGGTTTATGACTTTGACTTCGGCCTGGATTCTGACTCTGCTTCTGCCTAATGATTCTGTACCTCTGCGACTCTCCTGGTTTATGACTCTGGCTTCGGCCTGGAATCTGACTCTGCTACTGTCTACTGTTTTTGTACCGTTGCTGCCTGACTGGTTTAGTCTCGGATATCATCGCCTCTGTGTCCTGTATTGGAACACCTTTCTGGCGACCGTCCTGCTCTGGTCTTTGCTCCTATTCAGACAGCACCTCCTGGGCTCTGCTGTAAATCCAGATCCCTGTATAGGGGTAAAGGGTATCAGTGTTTCTCGGGGTGCTGTCTGGCTGCAGTCCAGACCGCAGGCAGACGTCACATTATATCCGGCCCAAAAAAATAAAACTGCTCTTGTGTCTATACTTAACACATATAAAAGCAGTTTTCCTTACCTTTTTTTTTTCTTCCTCCTGACTGAGCTGATTCCTGGCCCAAACACCTGTTACATTGCACAGCCTGGAAGGTCACTCTCAGGCTCAAGCATGCTGCAGCCTGGAAGCTTCAAAGAAAATGCTGGCTGTTGGAAATCCACATTCCTGGAGCATCGCCCCCTGGACAGCGCTGGGGGTCAGGTATTGCCCGCAAAAGCGGCCAAACTGTTGTTACCAGTTTCCCTTTCTTTTGCTAAGAAACGTCTGTGTGTGAAGGCTTATGTGGATTGTGGTGCTGCCGGCAACCTTATGGATTTTTTATTTGCTAAGAGTCTGGGTGTACCTCTGCTAAAGCTTAAAGTGCCTATTCAGACTATTACTATTAATGGTACATCTATAGACCAGGGAGGCGTGGAATTCATTACTGACGAAATTTCTATGTCAGTGGGGACATTACATAATGAACAAATGTCATTTTTTGTTATACACAATTTATCAGATCCAGTTGTGTTAGGCATGCCTTGGTTGCACCAGCATAATCCAGTTATTGACTGGCGCATAGGTGATATCGTGCGCTGAGTCCACGGTGTCAGAATCACTGTATGTCACTGTCAGTGAACCAAGTTAAAATTAAAAACCCCTCCATTCCATATGCATTCGGAGATTATGAAGATGTCTTCTCCATAGTGGAGTCTGAGAAACTACCTCCTCATAGAGAGTACGACTGTCCTATAGACTTGGTCCCTGGTGCCCGTCTCCCTAAGGGGAGAATATTCAACCTCTCGGGTCCGGAGCGTGTAGCCATGAATGACTACATAGCAGACAGCCTACGTAAAGGCTTTATTAGACCTTCCACCTCACCTGTAGGAGCTGGGTTTTTCTTTGTAGAAAAAAAAGATGGTGGACTCAGACCATGCATCGATTATCGTGAGCTGAACGCAATTACTGTAAAAAATCAGTACTCGCTCCCACTCATTCCTGATCTGTTTAATCAGCTACTGGGAGCCCGCTGGTTTACTAAACTTGACCTCCGGGGGGCATATAATCTGGTCTGCATAAGAAGCGGTGACGAATGGAAAACGGCCTTTAATACACCTCTTGGTCACTTTGAGTACCTTGTAATGCCGTTCGGACTCAGTAACGCACCTGCCAAATTTCAACACTTTGTCAATGACATTTTCAGGGACATTTGTGGGGTGTATGTCGTCGTGTATCTGGATGACATTTTGATTTATTCGGCTGACCCTGTGACACATGCTCAACACGTCCGTTCGGTATTGCAGAGACTGCGAAAAAACTCCTTGTATGCGAAATTAGAAAAATGTGTTTTTTTTTGCTGAAGAGGTACAGTTCTTAGGATACATGGTCTCAGGCAAGGGGTTTCGCATGGACCCTGCCAAGATTCAACCCATTAAGGATTGGGTGCAACCCAAATCGCTGAAAGCGCTGCAGCGGTTTTTGGGATTTGCGAATTATTACCGCAAGTTTATCAGGGGGTTTCTCTGAGATTGCCAAGCCACTCACGGACCTTACCCGAAAAGGGGCGGACGTGACTAATTGGAATCCTGAGGCAACCCGAGCTTTTTCTACACTAAAGGAGTGCTTCTTGGCCAACCCGGTGTTGATTCAACCAAACTTGGACCACCCCTTTATTGTTGAAGTAGATGCCTCCGAAGTCGGAGTGGGAGCAGTGCTCTCGCAAGGCACTGCATCCCTCACTCAGCTTCGCCCATGTGCATTTTTCTCCCGCAAATTCTCTGCCACGGAGGGAAACTATGACGTCGGTAATCGGGAATTACTGGCGATCAAATGGGCCTTCGAGGAATGGCGCCACTTCCTCGAAGGTGCCAAACACAAGGTCACTGTTATTACAGACCACAAAAACCTAACCTACCTAGAGTCAGCTAAAAGACTAAATCCCAGGCAGGCTAGGTGGGCCTTGTTTTTCTCCAGGTTTGATTTTATAATCACCTTCCGCCCCTGGACTAAAAATGTGAGGGCAGATGCCCTCTCTCGCAGTTTCTGCCCCACACAGACCGAGGACTGTGAACCAGTCCCAATATTGGCTAATGGAATCGTCATGTCGGCAGTGTCTTTGGACCTTCTGGAGGAGATCCGTAGGTCTTCAGAGCAAGTTCCTGACACTACGCCCCCCAAAAAATTGTTCGTTCCGGCTAACCTTAGTCTGCAGGTTCTAAAAGAATCGCACGACTCTGTCCTGGCAGGCCATCCGGGTCTCAATAATACCACCAGGTTGGTAACTAGGAACTTTTGGTGGCCGACGGTGGTCAAGGACTGTAAGGACTATGTTTCAGCGTGTGAAGTCTGTGCCCGCGCCAAGTCCCTCCATAGTCGCCCTGCCGGCTGGCTTCAGTCCTTGCCCACCCCTGAGAGTCCATGGACCCACATCTCCATGGATTTCATTACAGACCTGCCGCCATCAGATGGGAAAACTTGTATCTGGGTGGTGGTAGACAGGTTCAGCAAGCAGGGCCATTTTATTCCCCTGTCTGGGTTGCCTAACTCTGAGACTTTAAGTAAGTTGTTTATCCTGCACATTGTACGTCTGCACGGCGTTCCGGCAAATATTGTGTCCGACAGGGGTACCCAGATTGTCTCGAAGTTCTGGAGGGCATTCTGTAGACGCATTGGTGTGGAGTTGTCCTTTTCTTCGGCATACCATCCCGAAACTAATGGTCAAACTGAGCGTACTAACCAAGCTCTGGAACAATACCTCCGCTGTTATGTGTCAGGACATCAGACAGATTGGGTGGAACATCTGCCATTGGCTGAGTTCGCCCTCAATAATCGATATCAAGACTCCATTAAAACTACCCCTTTCTTTTGTAACCTTGGACTACATCCGCGCTTTGGGTCGTTTTCGGCCAGGATGTCGGAGCTCCCTGGGGTGGAGCAAAATATACATCGGCTAAAAACGATTTGGTCTGAGGTTAATTCAAATTTGAAAGGGGCTCAGGTTAGACAGGCTTCGGCTGCAAATAGACGACGATCTAAGGGGCCGCACCTGGAAGTTGGCGACAAGGTTTGGCTCTCTACAAAAAATATCAAGCTTAAGGTACCGTCCGCCAAACTAGGTCCCAGGTTCATCGGCCCATACGAAATTATCGAGGTGGTTAACCCAGTAGCCTTCCGCTTAAAACTTCCACAGTCATTCAAATTGCCTAACGTATTCCACAGGTCTCTCCTCAAACCTTATCGTTCTCCCATTCACCCTGTTCAGTCCCCTCCTCCTCCTGTTTCGGTCGGGGGAGCTCTGGAGTATGAAGTCCAGGGTATCCTTGACTCCCGCCTTGTGAGGGGCTCAGTACAGTATCTGGTACACTGGAAGGGCTACGGCCCAGAAGAGAGGTCCTGGGTTCCTGCGGGGAACGTCCATGCCAAGGCATTAATTAGGAGATTTCATCTTCTTCACCCTGACAAACCGGGTTTTGAGGGTCCGGAGGCCCCTCCTGGAGAGGGGGGTACTGTCACGTCACCGTCAGACTCGGGGCCTGCTGTTCCGCCCTCAGCCACTAGGAGGCGACGGACTGTCACGCCGCCCTCGGGCTCGGGGCCTGCTGTCCAGGCCTCGGCTACCAGGAGGCGCCGGACTGACATGTCATCGTCGAATTCAGGGCCTGCTGTTCCGCCCTCAGCCACTGTGAGGCGCCGTGGCTCGCGCCCGAGTAATGGCGGCAACAGTGAAAGGGCTTCTGCGCAGGCGTCTAGTGGACACAGACTCTGCTCCTCTGTCAGTCATGAAGGGGTTGGTGCATCGTCATCAGGTCTGGTCCTGGGGGCGGTCTTGATGACATCATCAGCCCGGGAGCCTGTGAGGGATGACCTGATCCCTCAAATACCTTTGGACTGGGCTTGCAAGCCGCCGGATATATTCTTGGTTCCCCTGCGTGTTACTGTGTGAATTGCTGTTGACTGACTCTGACTTTTGCCTGGACTTCTGACTCTGCTTCTGCCTAACGATTCTGTACCTCTGCGACTCTCCTGGTTTATGACTCTGACTTTGGCCTGGATTCTGACTCTGCTTCTGCCTAACGATTCTGTACCTCTGCGACTCTCCTGGTTTATGACTCTGGCTTCGGCCTGGAATCTGACTCTGCTACTGTCTACTGTTTTTGTACCGTTGCTGCCTGACTGGTTTAGTCTCGGATATCATTGCCTCTGTGTCCTGTATTGGAACACCTTTCTGGCGGCCGTCCTGCTCTGGTCATTGCTCCTATTCAGACAGCACCTCCTGGGCTCTGCTGTAAATCCAGATCCCTGTATAGGGGTAAAGGGTATCAGTGTTTCTCGGGGTGCTGTCTGGCTGCAGTCCAGACCGCAGGCAGACGTCACAGCATGGTTCTGTCCAGGATTAGTCCTCGTTCTAGGATCATGTGATTGAATGATAAATGCAGGCTGTCAAATTCCAAAGAATTTACAATGGAAAATACTCAGCCAAACAAAAAAAACACCAGATTTTTCTCTATGGTCACAAGCGAAGGGTCTTGAGAGCTAAAGAGGAATCTTCATGTCTTGGCAGTGTAACATCATCTCGAGCAGAGTGATACTAAGGGCGATATATTTTTCCCTCTGTAAGTAACTTAATGAATGAAGTACTAATTAACATTATGGCATTGATAAATGGTGAGAGAGATTAGGGACGTACTCCATATTCAGACCTTCCCAGATGGACTGTCAAAGCCACATTAATTCCTATCTCATTGAAGCATCTGCCTCTCCCATAATCCACTAGCCCTTGGTATGAACAACACAAACTGTTGTGACTCCATTCGATTTATATCAATCTAATTTCTTTTAATCCAATTTGTATTCCTATCTACTACCTTCTAATCACTTAAATCTTCTGCCTCCATCTGGCAAATTTTCCCTCAAAATTAAGCAAGCAGATGCCTCTGCAATTGTCTTGCACAGTTAGGCGAATCGCGCCCAAGCGGTGGCCTACATGAGGCATTTATTCCGTACGTGACTCTGAGCGCTGCCCTTCGTGTTACAAAACATGGTGGCTCGAGATGGCCATTTTGTCAACCATTAATTGGTTCATTTGAATTACAGTGATATTGAAGATGCCAGGAACAAAGGCACCGGCAATGGAGACCTATAGGCTGATAACACAATGGACTCATTTGTCATATGGACACTCTTGATAATATTGCTTTGAATGGAGAATTGAAGTATTGAAGCAGAATGCATTGTCTATTAAATCGTGGTTGGCAGAATCGTGCCAGTCTCAAGGTCCTTCGTAGCCTTGGCTTCTCCATGTTCTTTGTTCGGCTTTATATTATTTGCTGCTTTTGGTTGCTATCAGCTGGGTTCTTCTCTCCACCTTAATACGTGCAAGTAATTAATTTTGATTTTCCCAAAACATCAGAAGAGGCTCCGTTCATGAGTACAGACATCTTATATGCTTATATTACGAAGAAAATATATATATATATTATATTTTTTTTAAACTTTTTTATATATCCATATATTATATATGTACTTCTATACATCCCAGCATATCCATACATTTGTGCCAATAAATTACTATCTTTAAAAAAAAACATGATTTTGTGATATTCTTTTTATGCTATACTGTGTGTGTCCACTCAACAGTTGTGATGCGAGATGCAGTTTGTCGAGAGTTTTGTCAGTATGTCGTGATAATGCAATGAATTTGTATTTTGACAATTTGGAGTCCTTAATTACATTTGTGTAAAGATTACAGCTGACCCATATGTACCAGCCTTTACCACCAATTTCAGCATCATGGTGTAAGGGATTCCTTAAGTAGCCTACATTTTCCATGTATATGTATCTAGACCTTGGTAGACACATCCCATATGTACCTTTGAACCTACAGGGCTATAAAAAGTACTGATACTGAACAATCCATAGTTATCACTAGATGTAGTTAGTATGTGTATGGAGGAGGGCTCCCATAGGTCCTCGGCTCTGAAGACTTACCATTGAGTAAACCCATGCAACTAAGATGTGGTCCAGGCTTAGAGAAAGGGGTTCAGCCCTTCTCAGTCCCATCATCCTTGAACAAGGTTGAATTGGTGGCAAACAAGGGTAAACTAATTGGTCCTAGAATCGTGATTATGTAATAAAGGGGAAAAAGTCTCAAGCCTTTCCCTTCTGGGGTCCTATAGAGGGAGGCTGTGTGGCCCCTATTCTTTTCTGGATATTACTGCTGGGTTTCGTCACAGCTATCATCCTACATCACGATACATCCATTCTTGATGTTCTCCATTCTTACAAGTTCGTTATAGAAGTTAGACGACGTCGCTTCCCCGAAAGGTCTTTTTGCCATATGTAAATTATAATGTATCCAGTGCCTAGTTATTGTAGTGTTATTCCAAACATTCCTGGAAAATCACTTCTGTATTACACCTGTACCATTTATGCTCATGATAACTCTTTCAACTCCGCGGTATTGTCCCTTCCGTGCTACCTCCTCGTTTGTCGCTAATTGCAGATCTCCATGCCATTACTATTTATGTTTTTTTTTTCTTCTACACGGCTGTTAAACAACATTTCTGGAAGGCGGTCACAGAAGATAAGTCACCACTTGAGATTTCAATACTTGGAAGCCAATAACACGCATCGTCGTGCAACCCAACATCCTCGTGTCAAGTGACCATCAATTCGCTAATCGTGCCAAGTCCTCTTACACTCGTCCGGTCTCTTTGTTGCATCGACGTCCATTGCTATTTAAAATATTAAAGAAGGCTTCAGAAGAAGCCAAATTCCCTATAATTAAATTGATGAGTGAAACGCGCTGGTAAAAAAAAGAAAGAAAGCACGTAATAGAAAAGAAAGGAAAGGAATCTGTGAATAGACGATTCCGATCAGATTGCCGAAGTTAAGTTCTATCCTCAGCATTCCCAGGAGACTAGAAGAACCGCGAGTTACAATTAAACTCTAAAGAAAGTTATTTAATATGCATGTTGACAAAAAAGGGAACAAGATATTAATCATGCGGAATTAGCATTTCCATTGAGGAACTCAGTTCGGTCCTGTGTTTCAATTCACAGGGAATCCGGCTGTTGGACTGTACGAGACTCCGGGACGCATTTATCGAAACATTGCAGCTTTCTGCGAACTGTCATTAGGAGATGAATAATTGGACGCCGCTTCACTTTCTTCTCTTGATTAATCTGGCAGTCCCTTTAGCGCCTCGTTCTTTCAATGTGTCTCCACAAGTTGTAGGACAAAGGAATTTGTTTTAATCACATGTGAATTCTATAGGGAAAATAATGGCTAATATGCATAGAAAAAGAATGCGCTCAGCTCAGCCCTGATACGTGGTATTAGGCGTCATTGGCTAGCATTATATGGCTAATGATGAAAACCATTATTAAAATGGACCCAGGCAATCCTAGCGTAGATATTCTGGGGGTCATGCGTAATATACAATGTCTTCTGGCTGTTATTACTTCTATCTTTAGCCATGCACAAAAATAAGATAAAAAATGTAAAGGTGGCACATAAAGCTAAGAGAGTATAAGACTATGCATAGCTATTGTGCTATTAGGGGTAGTTTATTATTCATATTACTAATAATAATAATAATAATGATGATAATGATAATAATAATAATAATAAAAAGGTTATAGATAACAGTTTTTGCCATTTAAAAAATGTTCCAAATTTTTTTTTTTAGCCCAAATAGCACCACCTTGGACAATGCTGCCATTTATAGCCCACTTAAAGCACCAGATTTTACAATATAATTAGCATTCACTGTTAAATAGATCTTCTAGACCTGAGTACACTGGTGTACTTACTTTGAAAGTCCATTTCAGAATGGCTGTGTAATCCTTTCTGATACTTACTCTGTGTTATGTGTCCGGCTCTGCTCATTTTAATATAAAAATTAAGCAGCCATTTTGATACGGATTTTCATAGCAAATGCACCAATCTCATCAGGTCTATTAATGTGATGTTTCTATTGTGAAAAATGTAAGGAGAGATCCACTTTAAGGGTTCATACTCACTTGCGAGAGACTCGCACGGAGACTCGCACGGAGCAGTATGGGGCCGGAGCGTGAGGCTGCATAGAAATACATGTAGCCGCACGCTCCGGCCCCAGTGCCGGCGACAGTGCCAGGTTTTCATGCAAGAGAAGGGAAGGGAAATAACAGGCTCCTTCACCAGGGTTACCAGTCTCACAGCAAAAAGGCACCAATCCTGCTCCATCACATTATATACAGTCCAATATGTCAAAATATTTTCTCTCCAACCAGAGAATTTAAAAAAAGACTGTAATTAAAAGAACAGATAGTAGTGGAGTGGGACGAGGCGCAGACCATGGCGGCCGCTCACAATATTGTGATACAATGTACTCTACAATGAAATGTTTTCTTTACATATGAAAACATCAGCGCCATTCCGGGAGAGAGCGTCTGTGTGATAGCGGGGCGCTGTCAGCTTACATAAACTGCAGTCACAACAATGGAAGGTGGGTCTGTACTAGTCACAGTCACAAGTATGTAGGAAGGTTGGGGTTATTTGTGGTATTTAATAGTAGTAATGGTAATAGTGACAATAGTAGTAGTATTAGTAATAGTTACAGAAGTGGCGATGATAGTAGCAGTTATAAAAGTAGTAGTAATAAGTAGTTGCAGTGATAGTGGTAATAGAAGTAGAACTATGAGTAGTATTTATAGAAGCCCGAGTATTAATAACAATAGCAGTGGTAACAATAGTAGTTGTAGTAGTAGTATTAAAGTAGTACTAGTAATAGCAGCAGTAGTAGTTGTACTAGAAGTAGCAGTAGTATTTATAGAAGTGAAGAAGGGGGCTCAGTCCTTGGCCCCCTTCTCTTCTCTCTCTATACAGCCCCAATTGGACAGACCATCAGCAGATTTGGCTTTCAGTACCATCTTTATGCTGATGACACACAACTGTACACATCATCCCCTGACCTTACCTCCGCTGTACTACAGAACGCCACTGACTGTCTGTCTGCAGTCTCCAACATCATGTCTGCTCTCTATCTGAAACTCAACCTCTCCAAAACTGAACTTCTTCTGCTCCCACCATCTACTAACCTCCCTAAATCTGACATTTCCCTCTCTGTGGGTGGCACCATAATAACACCCCGACAGCAGGTGCGCTGTCTGGGTGTTATGTTCGACTCCGATCTCTCCTTCACCTCCCATATACAATCTCTTGCCCGCTCATGCCGCTTACACCTAAAGAACATCTCTAGAATCCGCCCTTTTCTCACCATGGAAACAACAAAAACTCTCACTGTCGCCCTGATCCACTCCCGCCTAGACTACTGTAATGCTCTATTAATTGGCCTCCCTCTCACTCGACTCTCCCCTCTCCAGTCTATCCTTAATGCAGCAGCCAGGGTTGTCCATCTGGCTAATCGTTTCTCAGACGCGTCCGCTCTTCGCCAGTCGTTACACTGGCTGCCAATTCATTACAGGGTACAATTCAAAGTACTTGTTCTCACCCACAAAGCTCTCCACAGTGCGGCACCCCCTTACATCTCCTCCCTCATTTCTGTCTATCGGCCTAACCGACCGCTGCGCTCTGCAAATGACTTTCGACTAACCTCTGCCCTAATCCGTACCTCCCACTCCCGACTCCAAGACTTCTCCCGTGCTGCGCCAATCCTCTGGAATGCTCTACCCCAAAATATTAGGACCATCCACAATTTGCATAGTTTTAGGCGCTCGCTCAAAACACATTTGTTCAGAGCGGCCTATCACATTCAGTAATCAAAGTCATGTTTGTGTGTGTGTAGCCCATTCACTATCTCCATCTAACCCCCACCCCCTGAAGATGGCTGGACCGTCATTGTAAATACATCATTGTAAATACAAACCTGTGCTTTGTATCCCCCCCACCTCATTGTAGATTGTAAGCTCCACGAGCAGGGTCGTCTTATTTCGCTTTAATTATTGTATTGTTAACGTTGTTACTTATGACTGTTGTGTTTGAAACTGTTCAACTGTAAAGCGCTGCGGAATATGTTGGCGCTATATAAATAAAGATTATTATTATTATTATTATTATGTTAATAATAGCAGTAGTAATATTAGTAGTGGCACCAATAGTAGCAGCGGCTGTAATTTTACTAAGAGCATTGTAATAGTAGCAACAGTGGTGGTAATAATAGTTATAGTATAATTAGTTGCAAGAATAGTAGAAGTGACGATGGTAATAGTAGTAGTAGTACTGGTGACGGTAATAGTAGTAATAGAAGTAGCAGTGGTAGTGGTGGTAATAGTAGTAGCAGTTGTAGTACTAGAAGCAGTAGTAGCAGTGGTAATAGTAGTAGCAGTAGTAGTAGTGGTAATAATAGTTGTCGTAGTGGTAACGTTAGTAGTATACATGGTGGTAATAGTAGTAATGATAATAACTGCAGCAGTGATGGTAATATGGTAATTGTAGAAGCAGTAGTAACAATAGTAATAGTAGCAGTAGTAGAAGCAGTAGCAGTGGTAACAGTAGTAGTAGTAGTGGTAACAGTAGTGGTAGTAGTAGTAGTAGTAGAAACAGTAGTAGTAGAAGCAGTAGCAGTGGCAACAGTAGTAGTAGTAGACGCAGTAGCAGTGGTAACAGTAGTAGTAGAAGCAGTAGCAGTGGTAACAGTAGTGGTGGTAGTAGTAGTAGAAACAGTAGTAGTGATAGCAGTAGTAGTAGAAGCAGTAGCAGTGGTAACAGTAGTAGTAGAAGCAGTAGCAGTGATAACAGTAGTAGTTGTGGTAACAGAAGTAGTAGCAGAAGTAGTAGAAGCAGTAGCAGTGGTAACAGCAGTAGTAGAAGCAGTAGCAGTGATAACAGTAGTAGTTGTGGTAACAAAAGTAGTAGCAGAAGTAGTAGAAGCAGTAGTAGTGGTAACAGTAGCAGTAGTAGAAGCAGTAGCAGTGGTAACAGTAGTAGTAGTAGTAGTGGTAGAAGCAGTAGCAGTAACAGTGGTAACAGTAGTAGTTGTGGTAACAGAAGTAGTAGCAGCAGTAGTAGAAGCAGTAGTAGTAGTAACAGTAGTAGTAGTGGTAACAGTAATAGTAGTAGCAGTAGTAGAGGCAGTAGCAGTGGTAACAGTAGTAGATGTGGTAACAGAAGTAGTAGCAGTAGTAGTGGTAACAGTAGTAGTAGTGGTAACAGTAATAGTAGTGGTAACAGTAATAGTAGTAGCAGTAGTAGTGGTAACAGTAGTAGTAGTAGCAGTAGTAGAAGCAGTAGCAGTGGTAACAGTAGTAGATGTGGTAACAGACGTAGTAGCAGTAGGAATGGTAACAGTAGTAGTAGTGGTAACAGTAATAGTAGTAGCACTAGTAGAAGCAGTAGTAGTGGTAACAGTAGTAGTAGTGGTAAAAGTAGTAGTAGTAGCAGTAGTAGAAGCAGTAGCAGTGGTAACAGTAGTAGATGTGGTAACAGAAGTAGTAGCAGCAGTAGTAGAAGCAGTAGTAGTGGTAACAGTAGTAGTAGTGGTAACAGTAATAGTACTAGCAGTAGTAGAAGCAGTAGTAGTGGTAACAGTAGTAGTAGTGTAACAGTAGTAGAAGTCGTAGTGGTAACAGTAGTAGTAGTGTAACAGTAGTAGAAGTAGTAGCAGTAGTAGAAGCAGTAGCAGTGGTAACAGTAGTAGTTGTGGTAACAGTAGTAGAAGCAGTAGTCGTGGTAACAGTAGTAGTAGTGGTAACAGTAGTAGTAGTAGTAGTAGTAGTAGCAGTAGTAGAAGCAGTAGTAGTGGTAACAGTAGTAGTAGTGGAAACAGTAGTAGAAGCAGTAGCAGTGGTAACAGTAGTAGTAGTGGTAACAGTAGTGGTAGTAGTAGTAGTAGTAGAAACAGTAGTAGTAGAAGCAGTAGCAGTGGCAACAGTAGTAGTAGTAGACGCAGTAGCAGTGGTAACAGTAGTAGTAGAAGCAGTAGCAGTGGTAACAGTAGTGGTAGTAGTAGTAGAAACAGTAGTAGTGATAGCAGTAGTAGTAGAAGCAGTAGCAGTGGTAACAGTAGTAGTAGAAGCAGTAGCAGTGATAACAGTAGTAGTTGTGGTAACAGAAGTAGTAGCAGAAGTAGTAGAAGCAGTAGCAGTGGTAACAGCAGTAGTAGAAGCAGTAGCAGTGATAACAGTAGTAGTTGTGGTAACAAAAGTAGTAGCAGAAGTAGTAGAAGCAGTAGTAGTGGTAACAGTAGCAGTAGTAGAAGCAGTAGCAGTGGTAACAGTAGTAGTAGTAGTGGTAGAAGCAGTAGCAGTAACAGTGGTAACAGTAGTAGTTGTGGTAACAGAAGTAGTAGCAGCAGTAGTAGAAGCAGTAGTAGTAGTAACAGTAGTAGTAGTGGTAACAGTAATAGTAGTAGCAGTAGTAGAGGCAGTAGCAGTGGTAACAGTAGTAGATGTGGTAACAGAAGTAGTAGCAGTAGTAGTGGTAACAGTAGTAGTAGTGGTAACAGTAATAGTAGTGGTAACAGTAATAGTAGTAGCAGTAGTAGTGGTAACAGTAGTAGTAGTAGCAGTAGTAGAAGCAGTAGCAGTGGTAACAGTAGTAGATGTGGTAACAGACGTAGTAGCAGTAGGAATGGTAACAGTAGTAGTAGTGGTAACAGTAATAGTAGTAGCACTAGTAGAAGCAGTAGTAGTGGTAACAGTAGTAGTAGTGGTAAAAGTAGTAGTAGTAGCAGAAGCAGTAGCAGTGGTAACAGTAGTAGATGTGGTAACAGAAGTAGTAGCAGCAGTAGTAGAAGCAGTAGTAGTGGTAACAGTAGTAGTAGTGGTAACAGTAATAGTACTAGCAGTAGTAGAAGCAGTAGTAGTGGTAACAGTAGTAGTAGTGGTAACAGTAATAGTACTAGCAGTAGTAGAAGCAGTAGTAGTGGTAACAGTAGTAGTAGTGTAACAGTAGTAGAAGTCGTAGTAGAAGCAGAAGTAGTGGTAACAGTAGTAGTAGTGTAACAGTAGTAGAAGTAGTAGCAGTAGTAGAAGCAGTAGCAGTGGTAACAGTAGTAGTTGTGGTAACAGTAGTAGAAGCAGTAGTCGTGGTAACAGTAGTAGTAGTAGTAGTAGTAGTAGCAGTAGTAGAAGCAGTAGTAGTGGTAACAGTAGTAGTAGTGGAAACAGTAGTAGAAGCAGTAGCAGTGGTAACAGTAGCAGTAGTAGAAGCAGTAGTAGTGGTAACAGTAGTAGTAGTGGTACCAGTAGTAGTAGTAGTAGTATTAGTAGCAGTAGTAGAAGCAGTAGTAGTGGTAACAGTAGTAGTAGTGGAAACAGTAGTAGAAGCAGTAGTCTTGGTAACAGTAGTAGTACTGGTAAAAGTAGTAGTAGAAGCAGTAGTAGTGGTAACAGTAGTAGTAGTGGTACCAGTAGTAGTAGTAGTAGTAGTAGCAGTAGTAGAAGCAGTAGTAGTGGTAACAGTAGTAGTAGTGGAAACAGTAGTAGAAGCAGTAGCAGTGGTAACAGTAGTAGTAGCAGCAATAGTAGAATAAGCAGTAGTAGTGGTAACAGCAGTAGTAGTAGCAGTAGTAGAAGCAGTAGGTTGTGGTAACAGTAGTAGTAGTGGAAACAGTAGTAGAAGCAGTAGCAGTAGTAGTGGTAACAGTAGTAGTAGTAGCAATAGTAACAGGGGAAGAGACTATCAGTGAAGGACCCATGTGCAAGACTAGTCTGGGCCCCCTAGTCCATCAGGCTCCACCTATGCATACACACACTTTTACATGCATGTTCATGTTAAGCACAATTTAATAAAATACGCCCTGAAATGATAGCAGGAAGTTCTGGCCTAGTGTAAAGAGTCCCAGGGAGTCAGTGCTCAGCTGCAGTGGTGAGAAGATGCACTGAGACCTGCACGGAGAATGGTGCAGAGTCGAGGGCCTAAGAGGTGAGCAGTCAGGTAATGATAATTACCGTATTTATTTGTATTTTTTTATCCTTTTCACAACCCTTTTTGGTTCAGCAAAATGGCAGTCATCACTGTTAAAGTACCTAAAAATCTGCATTTTGGAGAATGCAGATTTTTTTGCAATATTTGAGCAGAACTCAGTTGCGCTCAAATATATACGCTTATCTCATTTACCAATCACCCTAAAAAATCTGCTCATTGTATTGTAAAGCTAGATACACTTACAGGGATACCGAATATGTCCATGTTATTTACTGGTTTGTGACATTTATTTTTAAAACCTGTATAAAGAAAGTCATTATTATAACTACTTTTTAAAAAAAAATCACAGAATTTTATTGGAACTCTAACATGCAGGTATATACATAGATATAGTGATTTACAGACATACACTAGTATAAAGAGATATATAGATATTCAGGGATGTACAATCAGTATCTCTATATATCAGTACACTATGCCTGTAAAGAAGAAAAATACCATTTAGACCTTAGGCAGAGAAAATCCTCCTACTCTGGGAGTAGACTGTGGCTCATTGCTAAAGCTCCTGGCTGCAATATCAGAGGTCAAGGGTTTATATCCTGGGACAGACCACACCACAAGAGCAAAATAATTATTTAACTATATATGAAAATATCTAGTGCGCACTGAGAAATCTAGGAGCCCTTCTCCCAACATCATGGGAAGGAGCGAAGGAGAATCTACACAGGGAAACACAAGGGTGATACATAGCAGCATCTGAGATCCATGCAGAGTGACCGGGCCCCTGTGGGGCTGAAGTGTCACATGTGGGATGTCTACCCCTAAGTGGTAATAATAGTAGCAGTATTTATTTTTTTTCACTTCAGAAAATAATGTCACCATTAATTAAATGGAGAACCACATACAGCTCCCAGCAATGCATCACTCTTTTGCCGCTCGTAAAAAAACGATCAACAGCTCAAAGGGTCATCCCACAGGATAGTTGTTAAAGGTATGATCATTGGGGGCCTATTGCTGAGACTTCCATCAGTCCTGAGAATGGGGATGTCGAAGTCCCTTGTAGAAATGGAGCAGTAGTGAATGCATCCAACCTACATTCCTACAGACCTTGAATGGCGCAGGGGATGGACACAAAAGAACTCAATACTGCTTCATTCACACAGGTGATCTCGAGACCTCCATTTTCATGATTGGCTGTGGGCCTAGCATAAGGAACCAAAGCAACCACACAGAGAGAGGAACCCCAGCCTTGTTTCTTCTGGTGGGTCCAATGATCCCCAGTCCCACAACTGCTCGCAGCATGTTACTACCATAGGCATATGGAGTTTTATTCTCCATCCTTTTTTGGTTGCACAAAAGAACATCATTCAGTAAAAGCAATCACATCACTATCTGGACAACCTTTTCTTAACCCTTTATTGCTATCAGACCAGCATCATCACACATCTGGTGAAGGATCAGCATGTGGAGGACAGGAATGCCTGCATTACACTAGTTACCCCCTCTGTATGTAGGAAACTCTGGAATATGCATCACATTTTGTTCACTTCTATCTACAATCAGATTGTTTTGGATGCCAGAAGTTCAAAGCAAGAATGATAAATGTCTTCTGCTCAGTTGTTTGAAGACATGCAGGTCCCCCCATCAAGAATGTGCTCTTCTACCTATCTCCAGGGGGAACATCTTACTCAAATAAACTTTTACTGCATTGTAAGTGGTACAAAAGAAATACAGCATGTATTCAATCTAAAGAGAAAAAAAAAAGAAACAGTAAACTTATTTCTAATCAGCAGAAAATGTGTCGATAAAATAAGGGTATGTGCACCCGTTGCGGATTTGCCGATGCAGATCCGCTGCAGATTTCCTAGTGATTTACAGTACAATGTAAATCTATGGAAAAAAAACCCGCTGTGCACATGCTGCGGAAAAATCCACGTGGAAACGCATCAGTTTATTTTCCGCAGCATGTCAATTCTTTGTTCCGATTCCGCAGCGTTTTTACACTCATTCCATTATAGGAATCCGCAGTTGTAAAAACACAGGCCAATCCGGACAAAGTCCACAATAAAACTGCAGGAAATCAGCAGGAAAAATGCGTGGATTTTTACCTGCAGATTCTACCAAATTAAGCAGATTCCGAGCAGAAAATTCCACACGCAAATCCGCAACGTGTGCATATACCCTAATGCTGATTATGTGATCCATATCAGCATTATTTTCTGATGGGATGGGATTTGGGATGGGATGGGTCATCCCATCTGTCAGTAAATAATGGAAACCTGAGAGTAAGGCTATGTTCAGACAGTTTTCATTGAATTTTTTTTTTTTATGGATGATCTTCAAAATCCTCTTCAAAAACTGATACAAAAGCGCATGGAAAACTCACTTATTCATTCCTATGGGAAATCCACTTTGCGGTATTTTTTGAGATTTACTTTTCTTGGAAAGGTTTTGAAAAATATCTTTTGAAAAAAAAAATTTAAAAAAGGAAACCTTTCCAAACTAGGTACTGTTCAATCGAAAATTTGGAAAGAACATTTCAGTAAAAAAAGAAAAAAACTCTTTCAAAACTCTTCAAAACTGCTTCAGGAGAAAAAAAACACCTTCAAAAGCCTCTAAAAAAGGGACGTTTTATTAAGAAGCTTCCACTTGAAAAATGCATGGTTTTTGGAAGCCTTAAAAAATTCTATGTGAATGTAGCTTTATAGCAAATGCCGGATTTAGGAAGAATTTTTTATGATACCCTGTTAGGGAAATGTTAAGGACAGTGATCAGTCCCCCCCTCCCCAGACCAGCACTTCTCCTCTGTATTCAAGAGGTATCATTTCTCCTTGCGGAGAATGACATGCACTGTGTCTCTGACCATCTGCTGGGACCGACATCCAAAAAGGGTATCACATGAGCAATGCAGCCAATCAGCAGCTGCTGATTGCCTGCAGCATTCACCTTTTTGCTGCAGTGCCCACAAGGTACCCCCATTGGATGCTGATCCCAGTACGGGTGGTGATTATCATTTTTTTAGACTTTTTTCACCTCCCTGGCCCCATTTAAAATAGATATGTCCAGTACTTAGCAACCCCTTTAATTTGAACCTGTGTAATCCTTCAATTCTCCTGTGGTGGAACTAGGTACATGAACGCTTAGGGTACCGTTACACCTAGCGATGCACCAGCGATCCCGACCAGCGATATGACGCGGTCAGGATCGCTGGTGCATCGCTCGGTGGTCGCTAGTGAGCTGCCACACAGGCAGATCTCACCAGCGACATCGCTGGGGACGGGGGTCGCTACTTACCTGTCAGACGCGGCGATCCTGCGTCCTCCCGCCCGCGTCCACGCGTCGCTCGTCGGCGCCACAGGAAGCGCCGCAGGAAGTGACCGACGAGGAATGGTCCAGGAGCTTCTCGATCAGCGGGGGAGCCGGTCGGAGGTAAGTATCACATACAGCGATATCGCTAACAATATCGCTGCAACGTCACAAAATCGGTGACGTTACAGCGATATTGCTAGCGATATCGCAGTGTGTAATGGGGGCTTTAATGCCTGGCTTCCCACCACATGACAGCCTATCACCATTGCTTCCTGCAGTAGAACTTCTTATCATCAGTTAAAGAGGTTGTTCACTACTTTTTCACCGATGACCTAGGATAGGTCTGATCTGTCTGGGTCCTACACCCTGCACCCCCACCGATCAGCTGTTGTCGATGTCGGGAACTGCTTGATTGTGGAACTGCTCTGATAGAGGCTGTGGCAGGGTACCGCATATCCGCATCCTATTCAAATCAATGCCACAACCACTATCAGAAGACTGAGTAGCTCTGCAATTGAGACACTGAGAACAACAGAGTCATCCATGAAAAAGTAGTGGACAACCTCTTTAAGCTCAAGGGGACTTACGGTCACAACACACCTGACCTGGCACCAGGAGCTCCTTCCCTGTCCCGAACACTTGGGGGCACCCTAGCTCGCCCTGCTACCCGGGATTCTTCTAAAGGTGAAGATGCCGGGGCCTCCGCCTTTGCCTTATCTCCTGAGTTAGCCCTTCATCTGTTCTCTTCTCCCACCCAGGAAAGAGGGGGTGCTACTATGCGCCATAGTACACCAACCTAACAGACAAGGCAACACAAACAAGGGTTAACAGAAAACTCCAGACACACAACATATTCACTCACATATAACAGAGGAATGCACCGGGGCATGAAGGTAGGGGAATAAACCAAAATAGAGAAGGATAAAGAATTACCACACATACAAACCAAGCAACAGTCACTGATAACTCCTTCAACTCTCCTACTCATATAGACATCTCTCCCTCCATTAGCCATGCAGCAAATGCTAGCTCTGACAAGGATTTGTATCAAAGCCCAGATTATCAAGGGGAAGGTAGTGGCTAACTGAGCTCAGCTGTGAGCATGGGAATTTCCAGCATGGCCGATTAACCCCTGTTCTGCCAGAAGAAATAAACACATTTAAAATGAAGGAGAAGTGCTTCTTCTCAGCGCTGTAGTAGGAGCAATCAGACGCTGTGGTCTTCTGGCTCCACACTGTCGTGGTAACCCCGTGACCCTTACCTTACAAAGAAAAAAGAGGGGATAGATGCCGTCCATTTCTCCTACTTACACTTGACTTATTAGTCAATTGTAGTTGTATTAAATCATTTTGTGGCTAATCGGGTCCATCTACCAATGAATTCTTTGTAGAGTTGTTCCATAACTCCTACATATTACGAGTCCTATCTTATAGAGTTATCTTAAAGGAGCACTGTTTAACTCTTATCTCTAATATCCCGACATGCAGAAGATACATAGACTCCTATAGGCTCCACTCCGTCTTGTAATTTCACCTTTGACAAATGAGCAAGAAGAAAATCACAGATAGAGAAAGAGCAACTGGTAATACTGAAATATTGAGTTTGTCTGGCACTAATAAGGTGCCTCAGTACTCCGCTCTGCTGATCTTGTTAAGATAGAGTCTCTCCAAGTCAGATAACATTTCAGGATGACAGAAAACATAGAGAGGAGTTTGGGAAAAATAAAGATCTCGCTCAAGACTCGAGAGAAGGAAAAAGGGAAGACATCTCCTGTATGTATACAATATATACTGTACGTTTATAGCCAAGTGCGGTGTCCGGTACGGGTCCAGATCTAACACAACCGGAGGTGTTCCTCAACACACCCCTATTCCAATATCAATAAATGGCAAAGATGTATAAGACTACGTCCAATCCAGGGGAGTCGGGGCAGATGTTGGCCGACAGTTATCTATCATGTATGGCTAAAGGAGGTAAAAACCTAAAAAAATGCCTGATGCCAACGAGTCACGACTCATTCGTATGTAAATGTTCCTGGAGAATCTTAGAGCTGGAGATAAAAAAGTGATAAAGGAAGCCGGAATTTTATGAACTTCCTGTTCCTCAACCTGGAATGGCTGATAGCAGGAAACGATTGATTGGATTCACCTTCATGGCGAATGGAGATAAGACCTAATGTAAAGGCGCATTTACATTCATGATCAACGTGAATGCTCATTTCAGAATAATCGTGCAGAGATAAGGATATGTTCACACAGGGTTTTTTTTGCAGTGTTTTATTATCGCATGAAAAACCCAGAGTATTTGTAAGAAAAACACTCATCTTATATCTACAATTTATTGAGATTTTGATGTGTTTTTTGTGCCTTCATTTAAATGGGTAAAAAAAGTAACAAAAATGTTTAAAAAGTTGAAACATTGTGCAGTTATAACAAATGCACCACAGCAAAAAAAATGCAATAAAAACAACGCGCCATGTGAGTGAGGTTATTACAACGTTACTACGCTACTGTAAAAAGTTGCAATTTTTTTTCCGCGCTAACAAACTCATGGTAAAAGCTCAGCGAAAAAATGCTAAGTTCGAAAAAGCCATTAAGACTCGTGCTTCGGTTGTAAAACGCTCGTTTGTTGGGTGAAACAATCTTTTGGGTTGCACAAAGACCAACGTCCTCGGTAGCACATCATCCTACGTACACAAGATCTGCTCCATCGATAGCAATGGCAGCCTATGTGAACTGAACAACCTATTACATACAGTAGTTCAGAGAACATATGAAGCGTGGTTGTCATGTGAAAACAGTCAACTAAACAACCGCCAATCAGCAAACAGATGTCAGATCAATGATCGTTTAGTGCTGCTGGTCAGCAGGCATAAAGGGGTTATCTAGTCTTGGGTACAAGTCTGCAGTCATTCTATGTGACTGCAGACTTGTGAATTTTCACATCGCACAGTGTGCGCCTTGTCAGGATTCTCTGTTTCCGACGCCGGGAGTAGGCGGGGTGTCATGTAATAGCAAGTATGGGGTTTGCATATAAGTGGTCACTTGCCAACTAGCCACATCCATTCTCAACCAAACATGTCTAGTCGGAATGTTGGCAGAAATATGCAAATCACATAAGACCACCATTTTCCAGTATGGGAAAATTCTGACAGCACGTACTGTGCGCCCTGTGTGGATTCACAAGTCTGCAGTCACGTAGAGTGCCTGCAGATTTGTATCCCAAGCCTGGACAGCCCCTTTAAGTTTAGCTTTCATTAAAATATGATAACCATTGTCTCCTTATGTTTGTACAAGTGAGATATTGCAAATATTACAATAACATAATATTAGTATTATTAGTAATGGCATTATTATTAGTAACTAACACACATACATTTGTGTGAAAAAGTGTTTGCCCCCTTCCTGATTTCCTATTCTATTGCATGTTTGTCACACTTACATGTTTCAGATCACCAAATTTAAATATTAGACAAAATAACACAAGTAAACACAATATGCAGTTTTTAAATCAAGGTCTATATTGTTAATGGAAAAGAAATCCAATCTTACAGTGCCCTGTAAGAAAAAGTGATTTCCCCACCATCCAAAACATAAATTAACTGTGGTTTATCACATCTTTGGAGAGCTGAGTTCAAATTCCCTAGCCATACTCAGGCCCGATTACTGTCGCACCTGCTCTCATTCAAGAAATCACTTAAATAGGACCAGCCTGACAAAGTGAAATAGACCAAAAGATCCCCAAAAGCCAGATGTCATGCCGCGATCCAAAAAAATTCTGGAACAAATGAGAAACAAAGAAGTTGAGATTTATCAGTCTGGAAAAGGTTCTAAAGCCATTTCTCAAGCTTTGGGTCTCCAGAGAACCACAGTGAGAGAGGTTATAAAACAAATGGAAAAGCCATGGAACAGCGGTAACCCTTCACAGGAGTGTCAGGTCGACCAAAATTATCCCAAGAGCGCACTGATAACTCATCAAAGAAGTCACAAAAGGCCCCACAACAACATCAAAAGAACTGGAGACCTCACTTGCCTCAGTTAAGGTCAGTGCTCATGACTACAACATAAGAAAGAGACTGAAAAAATGTCCTGCATGGCAGAGTTCCAAGACAAAAATCACTGCTGAGCAATAAGAACATAAATGCTCATCTCAGTTTTGCCAGAAAACATTTTGATGATCCCCAAGACTTTTGGGAGAATACTCTGTGGACTGATGAGACAAAAGTTGAACTTTTTGGAAGGTGTATGTCGAAAACGGCAAAAGAGCAGAAAGGTTTACCCGTCCAGGCCTCCAGACAAATGCACTATCAGGATGCAGTGGACCCATATAGTTAAGATGGTAACACAGGTGTAAGGATACCGAAAAAACAACTGCTCACAGCCTACCAATACATGGAGGGGGCGGTTACCTGGTATGTTAATGCACAATAAAAAACTTGTATGCGGCGCTGTTCACACTATGGCAATGCACAGCATCCAGGCCAGCCTAGTAGTGACACCCTTCTAGTAGCTCAGGCGGGCTGCCCAGCGCTATCAAAATGCATGCCATGTGAACAGACACCACAGTTTACAAGACCAAATGGGCCCAACTGCACCCTGAATAAAAAGTGCAAAAAACACATTAAAAAATGTGGAGTATTAGCTGATATTCTGGGCAAAATACATGAGCCCGTAACCTGCGCCAAAGGTCTCCACGTTTACGGGTCCTAATACTAAATCCTAAAACTGAAATAGCACAAAAAGAGGACTTAAAAATCCTCCAATAGTAGAAAACAGCAAAAGAGCCAAAAGGTTTACCTGCCCAGGCCTCCAGACAAATGCACTATCAGGATGCAGTGGACCCATATAGTTAAGATGGTAACATCTTTTGCTGTTTTCTATTATTGGAGGATTTTTAAGTCTTCTTTCTGTGCTATTTCAGCTTTAGGATTTAGTATTAGGACCCGTAAACGTGGAGACCTTTGGTGCAGGTTACGGGCTCACGTATTTTGGCCAAAATATCAGCTAATACTCCACATTTTTTAATGTGTTTTTTGCACTTTTTCTTCAGGGTGCAGTTGGGCCCATTTGGTCTTGTAAACTGCGGTGTCTGTTCACATGGGATGCATTTTGATAGCACTGGGCAGCCCGCCTGAGCTAATAGAAGGGTGTCACTACTAGGCTGGCCTGGATGCTGTGCATTGCCATAGTGTGAACAGCACCGCATATAAGTTTTTTATTTTGCATTAACATACCAGGCAACCGCCCCCTCCATGTATTGGTAGGCTGTGAGCAGTTGTTTTATCAGTATTTTTGCACCTGTGTTACCATCTTAACTATATGGGTCCACTGCATCCTGCTCTTTTGCTGTTTTCTATTATTGGAGGACTTTTAAGTCCTCTTTCTGTGCTATTTCAGTGGAAGGTGTATGTCCCAGAGCATTTCAGAAATGAAACATCATGCCGACAGTAAAATATGGTGGTGGTAGTGTGATTGTCTGGGGCTGTTTACTGCTCCAGGACCTGGAAGATTTGCTGTGGTAAATGATACCATGAATTCTGCTGTCTGCCAAAAAATCCTGAAGGAGAATGTCCGGCCATCTGTTCATGACCTCAAGCTGAAGCGCACGTGGGTTATGCAGCACGACAATGATCCAAAGCACACCAGCAAGTTTATATCTGAAAGGCTTAAGAAAACAAAATTAAGACTTCAGAGTGGCCTGGTCAAAGTCCTGACCTTAATCTGATTGAGATGCTGTGGCATGACCTTAAAAAGGCAGTTCCTGCTCGGACACCCTCCAATGTGGCTGAATTACAACAATTCTGCAAAGATTGGTGGGCCAAAGTTACTCCAGTGTGTTGTAAAAGACTCATTGCCAGTTATTGCAAACTCTTGATTGCAGTTGTTGCTGCTATGGGTGGCCCAACCAGTTATTAGGTTTAGGGAGCAATCACTTTTTCACACAGGGCCTTGTAGGTTTGGATTTCTTTTTTTCCTTAATAATAAACACCTTCAGTTAAAAACTGCATTTTGTGATTACTTGTGTTATCTTTGTCTAATGCTTAATTTTGTTTGATGATCTGAAACATTTGAGTGTGATAAACATGCAAAAGAATAGGAAATCAGGAAGGAGGCAAACACTTTCTCACAGTAAATACAGTATGCAATATTTTAGGCTATCCATTTTCTAAACCTCTATCTCGCAGCCCTTTTGGATAAGTGTCCCTATCCAGAGGCCCGTGTTTCTCTGTATAGATGATACATTCACTATTGATAGAATAATAGGAATACTTTATCATACTACTTATAATGCTTATAGATATGACGCTACGGCCACTTTTATTACTAATAATACGGCATTACTACAGCTACTAAAAAGAAAGAAAAAATAAGTAATAGTATTAATACATCAATTACGAATCTAGGAACTAAAAGTAACATTACCGATACAGATAATAACAATACCGCTACTACAATCACAATGTGCAAGTACAATGTTCGCTCGCCTACGTTCTTCCAGCCTTCTCCCTTTCTCCGCACCCTACTAGCAGTGAATCCCCACAGCTTCCATAACTCCTTCCTTGCTGCAGATGTCCATGCAACACAATGAAGAAGAAAACTGCTAAAACACTGCTGTCCGGTCTATTGAATGAGCCGTATGGCGGAAACCTTTCGATCATTGCTAATCACATCATAAACTGTTGCATCGCACTCAGATGCAAACGAACATGTGTCTGCCATTGTCCGTCCCCAAATTTCCGTCTGTTTTCCCTTGCAAAAGACGACATGGCATCTTTTTTTTTTTTTGTCCAGAAGGTAGCAGTTGCTAGGAGAGGAGCGATGGATGGTTTGCATCCCTTTTGACTGATGAGAGTAATGAGTGTATTGAGTTAGAAAGGGAGACACGGCAGAGTGGGCCATGAATTACAAGTTGAACCCTCTTCACATTTCTTCCATCAAACACTTTTGTTGTCGGGTGTCTGTTCAGTGGGGGCGCTCCCCTCCCCTCCGCCACCACCCCACTTTAATGCCTCAATAAAACCTTGTAGCGCTAAGAGACCACTCAGCGAGACAATACCTGTAGTTGGGGGGAACTTTGCAGCCAAGAGCAATTTCGTGAATAGCATCAGTCAACGGATAAAAAAAACAAAAAATGAATGATTAATCATGTCTGCTCTGCCCGTTAGGGAAACGGCCCAAAATTCAGCTTTTGGGCAAAGAAAGTTTCAAAGCCTCAGTCTGGTGTTTTGTTTTGCCCTGTTTACCAAGTCAATTCATTTGTTTCATGCTTGAATTCTGCATGAAGTTACTTTGTGGCCGCGGCTGTTTGTCTTTCTGTTCGTTTCCTAGCGACATTTTCAATGTAGCCGCCACATACAGTATCGCTAATGACAAGTTTACGCACGAGACATACAGTAGATATGTAATAGATGTATGCAAAGGATACTGCAATATTTCCTATCATAGGAACCGTCAATAGAAAAGGTTCTAATACGGATGATGGTACGATATCTGCAGTTTTTTTTTTAAAGAGATTGACCACTTTTTTTAAACCCCATTTCCATATCAAAGGCCATTGAGAGTTCTTTTGCGTATATTAAGCAGTAAAAACATTGTTACAACTGGTTTAATTCAATCTTTTTCGTCTGCAGCTTGCATGCATTACAATACACCGCAAACTGCTGGATTCCACTTAGTTTCTATCGCGCTTCTTGTATCCAGCCCCCTCTTTCCTTTCACGAACATCCATCTAAACTATATAGGGATTCAATTTGATTTTTATGACGATTGGACTGAGTGTTCTGGAAAGAGAAGAAATTGGATGAAAACTGAGCCAAACAAACGGGTCCTTGAGACTGAATAGAATCGAGCAGCTTGCAGGGTATGGGAATACATGCAAGCAATAGAAAAAAAACACATTTTTGGAGTCAAAAACAGTTGCAAACATGTTTTATATCACATTATACATACTATAATGGCTTGTGAAGTTGTCTGTAGGCTTTAAGCTCAATTTTCGGCCACTTTGATGCATCAGTTTATTTCTTTAGTATTTGTAAACCAAAAGTAAGAATAAAACCAATAGAGAAAATCATCTATGGATACATGTTTATCTCATCCATGGTTCGGTCCTAACTCCTGGGATTTTGTCTTATAAATCCTGACCAAAATACTAGTGAGGAAAGTTGGCCTTGGCCGGGTTTAGATGGTCATCCTAAAACTCGGGTCAGTCACATCCGCAAATTGCAGACATGACTGGCTCCTTGTGCAGCTCTTCGTGATCGTCCGATAGGCAGACTAGTGCATACGTCATATTTTTTCTACACAGACCATTGGTCCATGCGGAAAATCAGTCATGTACACTGGCACACTGGATATAATGGGCCTGAGTACAGTCCGCGGTGCACACTGTCCGCACAATTATGTATAATAAGCTCATCTGAATGATCCGTTATGTTTATCAAAGGGTGTATAGCTGCTGAGAACTTCAGCGATCACCTTTACAGGGAATCTGTCAGCTGTTTTTTGTTATGTAATCTGAGAGAAGCATGATGTAGGGGCAGAGACCCTGATTCCAGCAATGTATAACTTACTAGGTAGTGATTTGATGTTTCAATAAAATCAGTGTTTTATCAGCAGGAGATTATCACTACAGGACTAGGTGTCTCACGCCTACTGGATCAACCACACCCCCAGCACTGATTGGCAGCTTCCTGTGTACCATGTATATTGACAGAATGCTGCTAATCAGTGGTGTGGACTGATTTATACATGGCTCAGCATTCTGAGGTTTGCTAAATCTCCAGCAGAGGAAACTGTGACTCTAGCACAGCTGCTACACCCAGTAAACTAAGTGATACATCTCTGGAATCAGGGTCTCTGTCCCTACATCAAACTGCTATCAGATTACATAGCAAAAACCTGGTGACAGATTCCTTTTAATCTTTGAAGAAATTAAGCAACATGTTCTATTTCCTTGCTTTTTTATAACAGGGGAAAAGCGACGCTACATAGCACACTCTGAAATCAATGGTTGTCCAGGCAATGTCCGGTCCTCCATAGAGGGGTGGGAGACGTTATCTTTACATGCACGCTTTACATGGATGCCCACATTGCTCCCTATACATACGAGAGAGATCTGAGTAAAGACTAACTGCAGGAAGGAAACTTTACAGTTTCTGTACTTCCCATTAATTGGAACATTTGCTCTGTGAACCGACAGGGAAGAATTTCTGTACATTTCGGAGATGCTCCAGAGTGGAATGAGATGAAGATTCAAGTGTTCTACAGTTTGGAACTCAATGATATCGTTTTCTTGTAGCTTTTCTCATCTATGACCACAATATCAGAAAGGGAAAGTTACGGAAGTATATCCTGATATTCCAGACAAAGCACTTCTGGCAATAGAGAAGGGTCATTCCGGACACCATAAATAGTCCGTATTATCTGGCGTTCCCCAGCACAGAGATTCTAGGGCAATTACTGGGAAATACTTGCTACAAGTGTAATCCTAATGATCTGTCAAGGAACATTTGTAATAGCAAACAGCGTGTCCCGGCCATGAGCATACATATACAATAGCGGGTTCAGGGCACAGTCGGGGCGGCACAGAGCTCAATGCTTGCGCACATACTGCAGAAGATGCAACCAAAAATAATCCTCCTTTTCATCCGTAATAAGTTCATTTAGGATCAGAAGAATCGTCCCGGAATTTTCTAATTGCTTCATGTGGGATCGTTTCCATGTAAATCTTTCCATTTCCTTTGATCGTTGCGTCATCTTAACCGGACAGAAAAACCACATGGACAAACGCACAATGTGCGGGCGTCTGCATTTCATATGTAATATGTCGCGGAAAAGAGGCCAGGACTGCACATTCTACCAGACAGCTATGGATAGGCATCGATCGGCCATTATGTATCTGGCAGGTCATAGGCTGACATCGGTGCATGTGCCAGAGGGGGTTACAATCTAATGGAACAGATGTAACACAAATATTTACAAATATGGAGGAACATGCAAAGTCCAGGAACAGACCTCAGCGCCTAGCCACCATAGTGCTCATCCTAAACACGCGCTAGTTGTGACGACTTCTCTTTCTAGTTGTGGCTACATACGAATTCTGGGCGGAAAAAAAATCTATGATTGCACCCAAAGCACTGATGCAATGATTACATGAGCCCATTCTCATGTGAATACCTGCTATATATAGCTGCAGGGAGGTGGAAACACCACAGTTCTACAATGGACGGGAAGCCGGCTCTTCTGATATGATATTTTATAAAATATCTTGATTGTAATGACTTGAGGCTTGTACAGATGCCGTATTTGTGGCCCGAGTGCGATCCGACAAAACATCAGATCACGCTTAGATTAACGATATTCTATAGGGAAGCGCTCGTCAGGCTTCTGTCCAAGTAAAAAGTGGCTGCATGCCCCAGTTTGATCACACTCGGTCAGGTAAGTCAATGAGTCTGTGGAAACCATTGGGGCTGCACTCAGATGGCTTCTGAGTGCAGTCCGATTTCCACGGACTGAGAGAATGGAGGAGAATTTTTTTTCCATCATTCCTGAGAATCAGATCCGACTATGATCGCACTCCGATTTGCACAATCGGCCTGATTCTTTTGGATGAGAGAATACATGGTTGTCTGCACCTGCTTTTTGAAAGTACAGTTCCCATTTAATCTATAAAAGACCAATTTCAGGATTTGTTTTCTGATGATGGAGGAAGCCCCGGCAATAGGAATGTACGTGGCCCAAAAGTTTCCAGTGGCTTACGGGCAGACAGCAAGTAACCGTTTACAGTTCGGAAAGAGAAAACATAAACAGAAGAAGTTTACAATACGCAAGAGTTTAATAAATGACTCTCATTGTGCTGCGCTGCAGACAGCACCAGCAAGGCACGAGTTAACGGCGTCTTCCACATGACTTGCTATCACTATGGCTTTTCTTTACGTGGTACAGTGAGGTCTTTCATGCCAAGCTCGGTAGTAGCCACGGGGGAGCCTGATGTTTACGCATTAGCAGCACCTGATGCACAGGGAATTTACTAGTGAAAAACCTGCTTGGCAGGGAAGAGTAACAGGTACCCCGGGCCCATAAACAGGGAGACGAACCGCACTGAAAGGTCGCAGCCCATATACACATCTTCATTCTCAGCATGTGCAAACATCCCAAGGTTTGTTCATATGGATTTGTATTGTGTGCAGGAAGATTTTATCAACAAGGTCAAATACAGGATGATTATTCTCCAGCAAAACAATGCAAACAAGACAAGGCGAGCGAGCAGGTGAAACGCCCCAAAGAGAAATACAGAGCGCAGGGCGCACCTGCTGCTACAGTAAGTGTGCATGGCATTAGCGGGGGCGTTCAGCCTATAAGCCGCTTTCTGATGAATAACTATCCCAACTATCATCCTTAGGGCAGGTGCTCATCGCCGTATTTGTGGTCCAAGTGCAATCCGACAAAACATCAGATCTTACACTGACCAATGTTAGTTCATGGGGCCATGAGCCTGTCCAAGGAAAAAATCATTGCGTGCCCGTGTTTGATCCCATATTCAGATCGCATTTAACCATGCAAGTCAATGACTGCACGGAAAACATCAGACTGCACAATGGAGAAGATGGAGACATTTTTTTCTCCATCTTCTCATCCGAGAGAATCGGTGTACACTCTGACCACACTCTGATCACACTCTGATCACACACTGATCACACTCTGATCACACTCTGATCACACTCTGATCACACACTGACCACACTCTGGCCATACTCTGATCACACTCTGACCACACACTCTGATCACACTCTGACCACACACTCTGATCACACTCTGATCACACACTGATCACACTCTGACCACACACTCTGATCACACTCTGATCACACTCTGATCACACTCTGATCACACTCTGATCACACTCTGATCACACTCTGATCATACTCTGATAACACTCTGATAACACGCTGATCACACACTGATCACACTCTGATCACTCACTGATCCCACACTGATCACACACTGACCTCACACTCTGATCACTCACTGATCACACACTGATCACACTCTGACCACACACTCTGATCACACTCTGATCACACTCTGATCACACTCTGACCACACACTCTGATCACACTCTGATCACACTCTGATAACACTCTGATCCCACGCTGATCACACTCTGATCCCACGCTGATCACACTCTGATCACACTCTGATCACACTCTGATCACACTCTGATCACACTCTGATCCCACGCTGATCACACTCTGATCACACTCTGATCACACTCTGATCACTCACTGATCCCACACTGATCACACTCTGATCACACTCTGATCACACTCTGATCATACACTGATCACACTCTGATCACACTCTGATCACTCACTGATCCCACACTGATCACACTCTGACCACACACTGATCACACTCTGATCACATTCAGATCACACACAGGGATCATCCTTATTCTCATCTGTACATGGAAACATGAGAAGCAATGGAATTAAACTGAAAGGGTGAAGATACAGATAACAAAAAACTTTTTGACAGTGAGGGTGATCAGTGAGTGGAACAGGCTGCCACAAGAGGTGGTGAGTTCTCCTTCAATGAAGGACTTAAAAAAAAAAAAGGCTGGACAGACATCTGTCTGAGATGGTTTAGTGAATCCTGCATTGAGCAGGGGGTTTGTAACTATATATGAATAACTAGGTGTAGTTCAGTTTTGAGGAGCCTGAAACGTGTTAATTAAAGCTAATTGAAATATTACGATACATGCAACTACTCCTTTTTCACAGCAACGCAGTGAACCAAGACATCTATCTTCTACTTCTCCTCAATCTACATACAGAAAAAGATCCTCGTCTCTCCGCAGACGTGAGTGCAGCAGCTGAATAATTTACGCGCATTTATTGGAGCTGTGACATACACAACCCAATCAGGTGAGCAACCCCCTCACACCCTGATTTCACTTTTAAAACATGTTATTACCCTATGGGCGCTTGTCTCCCTTTTTCTTTCCTAAATGTTTGATAGGTGGCGCTGTTGGTTGACTGTTTTATGTAAATCCAATAAGATTTAATGGAGACAGTCATAGACACAACTACATTGAACTATTCCTGGCTGCTTGTCCTATTGGCTTACACTGTAAAGGGGTTTCGAGTAGGGATCAGCAGACGGGTTCGGGTTCCGGTACCCAACCCGAATATTATGGCAAAGTTCGGTTCGAGTACCAGAACTCTGCCCAAACCTGAACCAGAACCTGAATCCCATTGAAAAGAATGGCGACCAGAACTCTCTCTCAGCAATGGAGTTCAGGGAGAAGTTTGGCGTTTAGCATCGGACACCAACTATCCAGTACGAATCCCGAACTTTTAAGTTTGAGTTTGCTCATCTCTGGTTTCGAGCTTCATCTCTATGGTATGGTGGTCACATTGTTCTCATGCTGTCCCGGGACTGTGGGCTCAACTCTTCGAAAACCCATCACATGCATGTTCTTTCCATATTGTCTATATTCTCTCGCCCTCTTCAGATTTCTACCGGTAAATTTACTGACTTCCCATTAAACTGGCCTTATGATGTATGAGTGATTGCATGCGTGCCCGCTGGGGCCACGACTAATCTGAGCCCATATATACCGGGTAGAACTCCGAGGAATATGGTGACCCGCTAAAAAAAACAAAACTTGACTATTTTGTGTTATCAGTGATTTTGGATGCCCGGCATGAATGCTGCCCCCCCAGTGATCGCAGGCCTCGTCTTCCATTCCCGGTGACGTGTGTGTGTGTGTGTGTGTGTGTGAAATGACACATTTTCTCCTCATTATTGTCTCTCGGAGAAGTCTTTTATGTCGCAGCCTCTCTTCCTACGCGGCATACTTACTGATAGATCTCTGTTCAGCGGCGCATTTATTTTACCATTATCCGTTTTCATCAAATTTCTCTACTTTAGAGGTGACCTCAAGGTTGAATATGTGACGGCGCCGCCGTTGAGAGAACGCGCCAGACTTTGACAATAAAACCCGCGCAATATCAGAAAGAAAATCACTCTGAAAAAAAAAAAATTATGAAAACTATCCATATTTTCGTAAGATTACAGTAATGGCCGTGATAAGAAGATAATGCCACAATAGGTCTGAAGATGTAAGAATTCATGCTTATCTTCACAAGTGATCGCTCTCTATTATCTACTACAGACATAACAGGGTGATCCAGAATGAGACAAGCATGGATGTGTTCTTCCAAAAACAGCACCACCCCTGTCTACAGGTTGTGTATAGTATTCCATAGAGCTGCAGTACCAGACACATCCTGTAATCAAGTGTGGTGCTATTGAGTGAGCGAGCAGCCATGTCTTCTTTAGTCTAAAACTCTTTTTTAAAGCTGTGTCCTGTATTCATATCATTGGCGCCTATATTATGTCAGTGAATATTTCTAAAGAATCTGTCAGCAGCATGAAGTAGGAGCAGAGATCCCGATTGCAGCGATGCATCACTTAGTTTACTGGGTCCAGCAGTTGTGGCACAATCACAGTTTTCTCTGCTACAGATCTAGCAGTGCTCGGAATGCTGAGCCGTGTATAACCCCGCCCACCGCACTGTTTGGCTGCTTTCTGTGTGCACCATATAGAGACAATAAGCTGCTAATCAGTGCTGAGGGCGTGGCTGGACCAGAAAGCATGAGACAACTAGTCCTGTAGTGATAATCTCCTGCTCATAAAATACTGATTGTACGGAAACAGCATTCGAGCAAGTGGCACTTCACTGGAATCAGGGTCTCTGCCCCTACATCACGCTGCTCTCAGACTGCACAGCAAGGACCCGCTGACAGATTCCCTTTAAAGGAGATTTTACATAATAGTATCGCATAACATTTTAATTGAGAATTAAGACAATTTCCAATATTCAACTTGTCTTTTTTTTTTCACCTTATCTTTCTTACTCAGGGGTGGGACTTCCTGTCATGTGACTTCCACTCATTAGAGACATTTAATAGAGTGGAAATCACATGGAGTACATGGCATTTTAATTTTACATCAACGTGTTTCCACACCAGACTGGCGCATTTTTCAAGGTAATTTTTTTTTTTTTTACCACGAAATAGGTTTCAGTTTGGTGCCACAACGCTTTGGTGTAATAAAAACCTTTTTATATATATTATATATTCTTAGCTGCCAGAAGGGGAAGGAGACTGATTCCATCCAGCAACCAAGATTTGTTGCAGCACCATGAAGGACAATTGGAAGTAATTGTGATGAAAAGAGTATTTTATACAGAGTTTTGGTATGAAAATGATTTTAATAAAATAATCCCTTTAAAGTGGATATTTAACCCCATAACTGACCTTCCAAGGATGTCCTTAATCTGTGAGGCGCCCCCTAGCAGTGCTCCCATGCAACAGCCATTCAACACCACAGTTGCAGCAGGTCTGATTCACCGGATCTTGGCCAGCGAATACTGCCCCCTCCTGTTGTCATTAGTTTTAAGCTTTTTCATGTTTTATTTTATTTTTATTTATTTTTTTTACAAAGGATGAATTTTAGGTTCCAGATGATGTTCTTTATTCCGGCCCAACAGACTTTGGGTTTATCACAGTTATCAAACTCCCAAATCGCCTTCCCTCCATAACCGACACAATAGCTTGCTTCCATTTGCCATTAATGACATTTTCCTTGCCTGACCCCATAAATTAGGCAACCAACAGATCAGGACATGAGCACAGCGGTGCCACGCTGCCACCAGTTTAACCCTGCTAAACTAAGCGCCCGGCTCACTCCTGGCTACTGTCCAAATCTCCGGCACGCTCTTAAGACCCGCTAAAGAAATATTTCTCCATAAGGCCCCAATCTCCGGAACAGAATGCAAGTAAAATGCAGCAATAAAGCCCAGGCCCTAATTGTTTATTCTATGGGGTTGCATCAATCAGGAACGTGGCACCGAGCCATAGCGAGAAATTGGGCTATCTGGGAATAATGCATCTCCATGCTGGAGGAAGATAGCGGCTCCCTGGTATGCGCTCGGTCTCATTTACATACCAGGCAAAGTAATGTGGCAACGTCTTCGGGATGTTTCCTTATTCCCATCCCATACCCCACAACAATAGACAGACGCACGGCGCGGCTAAGTGCAGGCTGGGCAGACAGACACACACAGACCGTGGGGGACATTAAACATTCAGAGGCCTTCCAAGTTCCAACAGCTTAGCGAGAATGAGCAATACGGATCATTAATGCCACCGCCCGCCCTAACAGGAAGGCAGCCGCCTTTGTGTAACTTATTGGCCATTAGCATGACTAACAGAAAAGCAGGTGACAGGTGTCAGGATGGCAGATCTGTGACAGCCGCACAGCGCCTCCATGACAGATAAATGCATCTAGCGCACGCGCGTCAGGGGATTAATGTACGTGCGTCAGGGGATTAATGTACGTGCGTCATGGGATTATTAGGATACAATTACAAAAATTATGAAAAAATAAATCACTAATATTTCCAAATGTAGCAGAGCCTAAATTTGTCATTTTCTTTAGCCATAAATACTGTATGTCATGTTTACCTGGTATAAATGCCCCTGTTCCCCTGATTTCTGCATTTTTTTTGTTCCTGCGCCTCTCCTTTCCTGAGATATGACCTCTTTCTTGTATATAAATATAGAAATTATTTTTTTTTGCCAACTGGGCGTTGCCCTCAGGAAGATTCTCATAGAGAATAGGGGGCCACGCCTACTTGGCTTTAAAAAAAAAAAAGACTAGATTTACATATAGGGAAGAGGGGTCTATATCTCAGGAATGGAGAGAAGCAGGGGCAAAAAAAAATGCAGGATTAAGGAAAAAAGCGACATTTATTCCAAGTAAAAAATCAATAAAATATTAATCATCATTAATATAATAATATATAGTAATAAATATTAATATACTAATAATAAATAATATATTAAAGGGTTTTTGCTGCTTCAGCTTAGAGGAGCATAATGTAGGAAAGGAGACCCTGAATTTAACGATGTATCAATTAGATTACTGGGTGCAGCAGTTGTGAAACAATCAGAGTTTAGATCTAGTACGTAGCAGAGCTGAGAAAGCTGACCCTGGACCAGGCTCTCTATGTACATTGTCTATACACAGTGAGCTGCTTTTCACAGCAGGGGGCGTGGTCAGTCTAGCAGGCCTGTGAGCACCAGACCAGGTAAAGATAATCTCCTAGTGATAAAACCTCTATTATAAGTAAACAGCAGAATGATAAGTGACACATCCCTGAATTCAGTGTCTCATCCTCTATCTCCTGCTGTCTTCAGATTACATAGCAAACACCTCATGACAGATTCCCTCTAATGGCAAGTGACAAGTCCACTTTACGGACCCCACTGTAGGCTTACCAGCAGTCCTATGTCAAGCCCCAGGTTCTCTGCCAAATCCCACTGACACAAACCTCTCTTAGGTCTGCTATATCTGTTTCTTTGCAGCTTGCTCAGGGACTCTACTGATTTCACTGACTAAATTATAATGATGTAGCAGAGCTACGTCATCAGGTTGTACGTGATTTCTTTTAAGAAAATGTACAGATTTCTTCTGTTATAACAAACCATTGCTGGATCTGGAAGCTCAGCGCTGCTACATCTGTAGAAATAACAGTCCTATGTAAAATAACAGATTATTGCTCATATCCTTCTGGTGAATCTGACAAACCTAGCTCTGCTACACCAGTGCACTGGTGGTAAGTGTTTGTGCACAGCATTAAGAAATTATATAGCAGAGGGGGATAAGTCATTATGGTGAGCTAAAGTAATGTTGAATATTTCCAAGCAGTCCTATGTAAAATTCCAGATTTTAGGGGCACAAAGCCCAGCTAATGTAGCCCTGATACATCTGTGCATGGTGAACTTGCTCAGGGGAATCAGGAGTAACATCATAGTCCTGTGCTCTCTCCGGATGACACCAGAGCACTACCAGCTCTGCTACATCTGTATATTCGTATCTTGCTCAGGGACTGCGCTGATTGTGCACAGAGGTAACATCATGCAGTTCTTTGTAAAACTACAGATTCTTTGCTAGATCTGACAAATCCAGCTCTGCTACATCTGTGCACGGGGCGACGTCTTCTAATATTCTCTTTGATGCCTGGCCTATTTTCTTTTTTCTCCCACTTCGGACTAGTTGTTTGCTGGCTGTCACTCCGGAGCGAGGATAAATATTAATGAACATACTAAGTAGATCTATGTGTACTTGCGGAGCGCTGATCAATTATTAATATTAGTAATAAGCGCTGGCGGATGACAATGGGGCTTTTTCCATTTTGGGAAAACGCAGCAGAACAAAGCAATGGAAATAAAACGGAAAGATAGGAGATGATGAAATGATGTAGTTTCTGGTTGGGGCTCTGCCAGGTTACTGCGTCAGCTCTGCTTCATCATGGACTAATGAGCAGCAGGAGGTAGCAGAATATGGGATCCTGGGGTAAAGCAAGGCAGCAAGCTCTAATTGGAGGAATAGCTCGCTTCCTTTAGGTTTCGCACGACCATATGTGCGCTCATCGCTCAGGGAAACTTTTGCTTATAGTTCTTGCGTTAACTCGACCCGATTTGTTTTCTGTCCTGATGAAGGTTTGAAACATGATAGAAATCAATTACTTCCACCATTTTTTTTTCTTCTAAACTGTAGCTGCCAACAATCACTAAGTGCGAAAGGAACCATCGTGATTATCCGTCACAATGTCCCATAAACACAGATGTAGCAGAGCTGAACTTGTTATTAATCCATTGTAGCTACATCTAGAGATGAGAGGAACAAAATTCAAATTCGCCAAATTTTTCCCTAAAACGATTGGAGTCAAAGTAATTTGCTGTAAATTGCAATACTGGAAAGCTCCAAACTGCTCGGAAAATACATGTATGAGACTAAAGCTTCAGATTTGGGGGAGAGAAAGAGAGAAATTAGCTTCAATGTGATCTGTATAATCCCCTTATTATTATTATTTCCTCTTCCAGGCAGTGTAAAGTTATGATTTTTTTGTAATTTTCTTCCTTACATTATTTTGTTTCCTTATGTCCCAAGCACTATGCTGTTGAGCTTCTTAAGTGCCCAGTTCATGCTCCTTTAGAAGCTGCTTTGAACTGCTGCCCAGCAAAGATCCCGTATTTTCAGTCTCGGCACAGGATTTTTCCCTTCTGTATAAAGGGTGTAGATCAGATTGGGAAAGTTCCACACACAGACTACTTGTCTGTAGTACAGATGTTGCTGAGCAGCAGTTGAAAGCAGCTTCTCAAAGAGCATAAACTGGGCACCGAATCAGCACTGCAACAGTGTTTGGAGAGGAAAAATAAGGTAATGAAGAGTAAAATCAGAAGTGAGTTTCCACAGAATATCCCTCTCTACAGTATGTCATGGAACGTGTCACTGTGCCGAGGTATATGGGAGAAGATTATAGTAATATCGGCCTCTATTATGGCTCTGTACAAGTCAGCGATATCATGCTCATGTGTATGAGGCTTAAAGGAAGAAGCATAACTTAAAGGGGTATACCCGTCTCAGCCATTTATGTCTATAGGTAATGGCCTGGATTATAGGGTTTGTCTTTGTGACTTATACGTCAATAATGTCAGATTGTGAGGACGGCAGGTGATGGAATCCACCAATCAGCTGTTTTCAGCTCCAGAAGTGGCCGTAAAGAAATAGTGAGTTGAGCCGGAATAGCACAGCGCCGTTCACTGTGTAGTGGCCGTTCCTGGGTACTGCAGATCTGCTTCAGCTCAATTGCCTCATAGGTTTTCAACCTTAAGGAAAAATCCAGTTAGTGACTGATACTATCACAATCAGTGCAATATTTGACTACATCCATTTTTTTCCCTACTCTTTAGATATCCTGTACAATTTGTACAAAGATATTTGAATGAGGCCTGAAAGTTTCTCCAACCATGGCACATGGCGGGAGGTGAGATCTATTCATGTGGTCGCATCCATAACCCACAACAGGCATCCAAACGGTTAATCATCAGAAAGTGATCTCCTTGTGCCGTGCTTCCCCTATGCTGCACGATTCTGGACCAATGTGAGATGGCCACAACCTCTACAACATGCTGTAACATTAATGAATGTATATAATAGAAAGGAGACCCCGGAAAGCTCAATCCATCAGTGAGAGACTATCGATCCGCACAGTCATGAATAATATAATATACATTACACCTATTATCGCCTTCCATGGCCTAACAACATGGAGGAGCTCAATGTCTGGCAGATGTCTACAGGGCAGCTAAGGTAAAGCTGCCAGCAAAGGAGAAGGACACGTGATATGTGGGTGAGAACAGAGGGGGCGCTCTACCATTGCTTATTGAGGTCATAGGCTAGACCGTTCTGTACATCCGAAATGCAGGAATACTCGATACTGGCTGGGAACATTATGAGATGTCAAGTCAAGAAGTCGTGGCCCGAGTCTACGGCTGGGTTACGTGACTGGTTTCTCCACATCCAGGAGAAATATTCCAAATATTCTCATCAGAGTTTGAGCATCTGGTTTTCTCGAATGTGGAGAGAAAAAGGAAAAATTCTCCATTTTCTCCATTCTGTCAGTCCATCAAAGTCAGGCTCTTAGGCTTGCATTGCCGATTTGACACTTGAATCAAAATTTGATATATCTCCGGTTGTTTGTGCACAGCCCCATAGAGTATCATAGGTACAAGTCCTCTCCATGAAAACCAGACTGTGAGCCCCGATGGGGACAGAGATGATGATATCTTTAAAGCGCTGTGGACCTAATGGCGCTATATAAGTGAGTAAAATAAATAAATAATTATCCTGCTGAAATGGACCCTATGGAAGAAAATCACTGTACGATATCCTAGCTGTGTATTTCACCTGATACCCAGAGAAATCTCCTTTTAGCTGCGTTCACACATTGCAGTCAAGTTGCGTTTTTGTTTTTTTTACCAACAATTTATAAAAATCCATGCAAAAATTTCTGCAATTTAATCGCAACGTATAAATGTAGCCACAGCGGAAGCGATGTCCCCATGTTATACAGAGTAACCGCACTAACACGAGATGTAACAATGTTGCACTATAGATACATTGTTACTAGAGTTGAGCGAAACAGGTCGGTCAGATTCAAAAGTCGCCGACTTTCGCCAAAGTCGGGTTTCATGAAACGAGACCCAACCACAGTGTGAAGTTGGCCATGTGGTCGGCGACCCAAGCATCAAAGTCGGGTTTCGCCGAATGCTTGCATGTGACTTTTTTCAACCAATGAGAGAAGAGGAGCGTAGCGGGAGAGAGAGAAGAGAGAGAGATTTCGCCGCCTCTGGGGTTAAAATTCATGCCAGGTGTGTTTACTGTCCTCCACTCACTGCCGACTTTTCTCCCCATTGACTTGCATTGGGTTTCGTGATTCACGACTTTTCCCTATAGTCGGCCGATTTCGTTCGACTCAACATTTGAGAAAGTTGGGTTTCATGAAACCCGACTCGACCCAAAAAAAGGCAAAGTCGCTCATCTCTAATTGTTACATGTAATGGTAGTGTATAGCTACTTGGCATGTCAACATTGGATTCGATTATCAGCCTTCTAAAAACTAGTGTAGGGACCCCTGACAAAGCATCTGTGAAACGCCCGTCAGGTGTATTTAATGGTGGGGTGCCGTCACACTCCACTTCTACAGCATGGATTCAGTTTCTTCTTTTATGAAATTACTTTTTTATTATGTACCTAACTTTGTATTTCCAATCCATTATTCTTTTCTTTGTGTTACACTTTACATCTATTTCTTTGTATTTTTTGCTCGTTTTGTGATCTGTTCCACATAGTTAATTAACTCTTACTCATTCTTTGGTCCCGCATATTTTGTAGTGTTTAATTCTCCATCAGTCATGTGAAGTCTTTATTTTCCAGGATCCATACCATAGTTCTTCCTGGCCAACAGAAATGATCCTCCAAACTTCTAGGTTGGGACAAGACATCATGGCCCTGGTGCTCTATTGGGGTCTATCACTGTTGGGCACATTGACCACCCTTCATTCACAGCTCTGGCCATGCAGGCGTTGGAGCCCCCCACACACCCAAGGGGCCAGAGCTTACAGTTGTGATCATACAGAATGTGCCCCAGGCCCATTCTGACGCTGGAGTCAGGCTTGCTCCTACACAATAGCCTTAGTGAGGCGCCAGGTGTCAGCGGCCTCCAATCCGAACCAGGAATGTGACACAATGAACACAAAGACCTGTTTTTCCAATCGTGATCACATAAAAGTCTCACCTTCAAGTATTTGGAGAATGAATCCAGTGTTTACTTTTCTGAACTTGATAATTATAGTAGCAGGCTGGGGCTCCTCCTGACTCAGTGTGCCAGCATGCCTTCATCTCATCCAGGATCACCTGTAGCCAGAATCTCCTCTACACGCACCTGCCATACCCAGAACACACGGATGTGCCCAGCTTGTATGTATACATGTCATGGGCAGCACAAGGCTTCCACACCGACCTTACTGGAGATCATCATATGCTCATGTCACTGGTGACCTCCAAAAACTCATGGACACTAATTTGGCACCAGACCCAAAGTCATTCATGAGACCCCGTCTAGTCTTGGAAATGCCAACCACGTGGCCATAATGTGAGATTACCCATCTATTAATTGTATGGTTTATAGTACTGAGGCAGCAGTGTACATCAGCTGTATATCTCACATCCACCTATCATAGACGTCCTAGGAGAAATGGCTGAGAGCTGGAGACTACATCTAGGAATCCGGGAACCCACCGAACCCTGGATCTGTGCGCCATATGCTTTATGCATGATATCTATCATATAGCCATCTATCTATCGATCATCTATCATCTATCTATTATCTATCTAACCAATTATTTATTATCTACCTATCAATTATCTATCTATCATCTATCTATCTATTTATTACCTATCTATCTATTATCTATCTATCTGTCTCTCTATCTATTTATTATCTATCTATCTATCTATTATCTATCTATCTATTATCTATCTGTCTATCTATCTATTACCTATGTATCTATTATCTATCCATCTATCTATCTATCTATCTATCTATTATCTATCCATCTATCTATCTATCTATCTATCTATTATCTATCTATCTATCTATCTATCTATCTATCTATCTATCACCTGTCTATCTCCTATCTATCTATCTATCTATCTATCTATCTATCTATCTATCTATTATCCATCTATCTATCTATCTATCTATCTATCACCTGTCTATCTATCTCTTATCTATCTATCTATCTATTATCCATCTATCCATCTATCTCTCTGTCTATCATCTCTCTCTATGTAGCCCCTAATTTACCATGTAACTCATTGGTTCTGCATAATTACCGAGTCTATATCACATTTGCCTATATAAAGCCACAGAAAACAAATATTAGTATCATAACGACAATCTCAGCACTACTTTAGCTGACAAATTCAGCTCAGCTATATCTGGCAATTTAAATCCACCAAAACTTGCTATAGTTCATTCAATCCCACTACACTTAACACATCCAGCTCTGCTATGTCAATGGTCCAGCATTTGACAACTGCTATATGGGACAATCTCAAGCCTTGAACATCTGACACATCCAGCTCTGCTGCACCAGCACATGTATGTGTCCCTGACTCTCGCCCATCCCTGTGCAGTGGATGGGAGCATTCCAGCACAGAAGTCCATTCATCTGATTTCTATCTCTGACTTCTGTCATCACCAGTGAGATATCATTACCACCTCAGATACCCAGAATATTAGTGCAGTGGGTCTCAGCGCCAGCACAGGACCCCCTGACATGTATGGAGACCTCCCCTCTATATGACAAGTTCTAGAGAATGTGAAAACCTCTGGATCCCATCAGATCAGCTCAGTGCCATGGAATAAGCGGGGCTCTGCTGGATGGGGCTCCTGGAACCTGGTCCTTGATAAGCGGGCGGTATAGGAACAAAGGCCATAATACAGATGTGCAGTGGGGCCGCCTTATAGCGCTGCTCAGGCTTTTGTTCTTAAAGTGATTCTCACTGTAGGAGAAACCGAATATGATTTTCTTTCCAACTCAATCCACTTACTGAGCTTTCCCCCCTTCAGACATATTAGCACAGGCTGTCAGCGTGCAGGCAGGACTAGCTGACAGCTCCTTTATAGGGGACAGAACTATTTCCATATGTACTGATGGCTGCCAGTCTATATATTCACCTGCATTTCATCACCGAGTCATGTGCTGCTGCAGAACCTCTTGGTTATGAAAAAAAAAAGGAAACAAGCATTATAGGGCCATTAATAATAAAACCTGAACTCTGCAGGTTTGTGAATTTATCTAGTTTCTGCCATTTATTGATTTTTTTGTATTTATTTTTTAATTTAAAGAGGTCTGCAGCTGCTTCCTACCTCAAGATTTGTGCATTCTGATAGTTAATGAGGGTCTCTAGCAGCTCCATAAGTTCATTTGAGCATTAAAAAATCTATAGAACACGCGGGTAGGATATAATAATGATTTTATTTCTATAGCGCCAACATATTCCACAGCACCTTACATTTTAGTATATGTTTAATTAAAGTCATTTAAAGAGGTTCTGCAGCAGCTGCATGAACCAAATAGTGAAGGGTGGGTGTATTTACTCGCACACACAGCAGTATGCCTATATAAAGGACCAGGTACCCTGTGCCAACCCCAATGCCAGCCATTTCTGGACCATAGGTGACCTCCAGCTACCTAACCCTTAAGGTTATTATGACCAGCTATCCACACACCTTAGGTGAAATTGTTTTCCCCTCTTTGCCCATTAAACTTACTACCTGGCCCATCTTCCATCCTTAGTAGTCTGGATAAGGAAAGACAGGGTGCTTATTGGAAACATGTCCTCAGCCCAGAGCCACAAAGCAAGGTACCTGACTTATTCCAAGTCTCCTAATGCCATCCATGTGTGCTGCTGAGCAGCAGCCTCAAGAATGCACAGCACTTGCCAGAAACATAGAAAGAGATGCTCAACTTACCAAGAACCTGACCTAAGAATCCACACAGCAGGACTGGACCGAGAAGACCCATCTCTACATAGTAACAGACATCCAAATGAGAGAGTGAGCCCCAACTCCAGAGATAGAAGCCACCCAAGAAGCCTGGAGGGTCAGCACAAGCCACCCAAGAAACCTGGTGGGTCAGCACACCACCCAAGAAACCTGGTGGGTCAGCACACCACCCACGAATCCTGGAAGGTCAGCACAAACTTTAGTCTTCTTCCCTAGAAGAGATGTTCCTCAGTGAGACAAGCTGTCCATAGCTGCTCAGTACTTTCTGCTCCATCAGACCCCAAACCATGCTCTGCCGATATCCTAGGTGGTCATCTCTGGAGTCTTCTCCTTGCCACCAAGATAGATCACAAATAAAGATCCTTCTTGAGATAGAGAGCTAGAAAGTGGTCCAGAACTTGCCCTGCAGACGATCACATGGGCTTCTTGCTGTCAGAGGCTTCACCATGAGCGGGGCTGTGTGCTGTCCCCTCTTGGTCTGCGCATTGTGCTGGAGTCCTCGGGATGAAGGTGCGAGGTGGATGAGGATGAGGAGGAGGACGGCTCCACAGTGGAGATGTCATTCAGGAGCCACACGAGCAGAGACTGTGAGCCCAGCCCTCCTCTGTCACATCTCCAGAGAGCCAGCACCAGCCTCTGCTCACTCTGGGACCTGGCTCAGCTCTCCAGGCAAACACTTGGAGGAGAGAAGGAGGAGGAGAGTCCACAGGAGCCGAGACCTCACTGTGTGATGCTGAAGGAAAGAGGGGGTCGTGATATCCCAGTGATCTGCAGCGTCAGGATCCCACTCCTCCAGCCACACAGGAGCGTGCATCACCGTGTGGGATCATACAGCAGATAGACTGATGAGGAAGAGGAAGAGAGCAGCCAACAGCTCCACACCGGACACACAGTGTATCCACACAGCTCCACACCGGACACACAGTGTATCCACACAGGACACACAGTGTATCCACACAAGACAGTGTATCCACACAGCTCCACACAGGACACACAGTGTATCCACACAGCTCCACACAGGACACACAGTGTATCCACACAGCTCCACACAGGACACACAGTGTATCCACACAGCTCCACACAGGACACACAGTGTATCCACACAGCTCCATACAAGACACACAGTGTATCCACACAAGACAGTGTATCCACACAGCTCCACACAGGACACACAGTGTATCCACACAGCTCCACACAGGACGTACACTGAATCTACACAGCTCCACACAGGACACACAGTATATCCACACAGGACATACAGTGTATCCACACAGCCTCACACGGGACAGACAGTGTATCCACACAGGACAGTGTATCCACACAGCTCCACACAGGACACACCGTGTATCCACACAGCTAAACACAGGACACACAGTGTATCCATACAGGACATACAGTGTATACACACAGCTCCACAAAGGACAGTGTATCCACACAGCTCCACACAGGACATACAGTGTATCCACACAGCCCCACACAGGACAGTGTAGCCACACAGCTCCACACAGGAAACACAGTGTATCCACATAGCTCCACACAGGACAGTGTATCCACACTGCTCCACACAGGACATACAGTGTATCCACACAGCTCCACACAGGACACACAGTGTATCCACACAGCTCCACACCGGACACACAGTGTATCCACACAGCTCCACACAGGACACACCGTGTATCCACACAGCTCCACATAGGACACACCGTGTATCCACACAGGACATACAGTGTATCCACACAGGACACACAGTGTATCCATACAGCTCCACACAGGACGTACACTGAATCTACACAGCTCCACACAGGACACACAGTATATCCACACAGGACATACAGTGTATCCACACAGCCTCACACGGGACAGACAGTGTATCCACACAGGACAGTGTATCCACACAGCTCCACACAGGACACACCGTGTATCCACACAGCTCCACACAGGACACACAGTGTATCCATACAGGACATACAGTGTATACACACAGCTCCACAAAGGACAGTGTATCCACACAGCTCCACACAGGACACACAGTGTATCCATACAGGACATACAGTGTATACACACAGCTCCACAAAGGACAGTGTATCCACACAGCTCCACACAGGACACACAGTGTATCCATACAGGACATACAGTGTATCCACACAGGACATACAGTGTATCCACACAGCTCCACACAGGACAGTGTAGCCACACAGGTCCACACAGGACACAAAGTGTATCCACACAGCTCCACACAGGACAGTGTATCCACACAGGACATACAGTGTATCCACACAGCTCCACACAGGACAGTGTATCCACACAGCTCCACACAGGACAGTGTATCCACACAGCTCCACACAGGGCACACAGTGAATCCACACAGCTCCACACAGGACAGTGTATCCACACTGCTCCACACAGTGTAACCACACTGCTCCACACAGGACAGTGTATCCTCACAGCTCCACACAGGACACACAGTGTATCCACACAGGACACACAGTGTATCCACACAGGACATACAGTGTATCCACACAGTGTATCCACACAGGACATACAGTGTATCCACACAGCTCCACACAGGACACACAGTGTATCCACACAGCTCCACACAGGACATACAGTGTATCCACACAGCTCCACATAGGACACACCGTGTATCCACACAGGACATACAGTGTATCCACACAGGACACACAGTGTATCCACACAGCTCCACACAGGACATACACTGAATCTACACAGCTCCACACAGGACACACAGTGTATCCACACAGGACATACAGTGTATCCACACAGCCTCACACGGGACACACAGTGTATCCACACAGCTCCACACAGGACACACACTGTAGCCACACAGCTCCACACCGGACACACAGTGTATCCACACAGCTCCACACAGGACACACCGTGTATCCACACAGCTCCACACAGGACACACCGTGTATCCATACAGGACATACAGTGTATCCACACAGCTCCACAAAGGACAGTGTATCCACACAGCTCCACACAGGACACACAGTGTATCCACACAGGACACACAGTGTATCCACACAGCTCCACACAGGACATACAGTGTATCCACACAGCCCCACACAGGACAGTGTAGCCACACAGCTCCTCACAGGACACTCAGTGTATCCACATAGCTCCACACAGGACAGTGTATCCACACTGCTCCACACAGGACATACAGTGTATCCACACAGCTCCACACAGGACACACAGTGTATCCACACAGCTCCACACAGGACACACAGTGTATCCACACAAGACAGTGTATCCACACAGCTCCACACAGGACACACAGTGTATCCACACAGCTCCACACAGGACACACAGTGTATCCACACAGGACAGTGTATCCACACAGCTCCACACAGGACACACAGTGTATCCACACAGCTCCACACAGGACACACAGTGTATCCACACAAGACAGTGTATCCACACAGCTCCACACCGGACACACCGTGTATCCACACAGCTCCACACAGGACACACCGTGTATCCACACAGCTCCACATAGGACACACCGTGTATCCACACAGAACACACAGTGTATCCACACAAGACAGTGTATCCACACAGCTCCACACAGGACACACAGTGTATCCACACAGCTCCACACCGGACACACAGTGTATCCACACAGCTCCACACAGGACACACAGTGTATCCACACAGCTCCACACAGGACACACAGTGTATCCGCACAGCTCCACACCGGACACACAGTGTATCCACACAGCTCCACACAGGACACACAGTGTATCCACACAGCTCCACACAGGACACACAGTGTATCCACACAAGACAGTGTATCCACACAGCTCCACAAAGGACACACAGTGTATCCACACAGCTCCACACCGGACACACAGTGTATCCACACAGCTCCACACAGGACACACAGTGTATCCACACAGCTCCACACAGGACACACAGTGTATCCACACAAGACAGTGTATCCACACAGCTCCACACAGGACACACAGTGTATCCACACAGCTCCACACCGGACACACAGTGTATCCACACAGCTCCACACAGGACACACAGTGTATCCACACAGCTCCACACAGGACACACAGTGTATCCACACAAGACAGTGTATCCACACAGCTCCACACAGGACACACAGTGTATCCGCACAGCTCCACACCGGACACACAGTGTATCCACACAGTGTATCCACACAGCTCCACACAGGACACACCGTGTATCCACACAGCTCCACATAGGACACATCGTGTATCCACACAGGACATACAGTGTATCCACACAGGACACACAGTGTATCCACACAGCTCCATACAGGACGTACACTGAATCTACACAGCTCCACACAGGACACACAGTATATCCACACAGGACATACAGTGTATCCACACAGCCTCACACGGGACAGACAGTGTATCCACACAGGACAGTGTATCCACACAGCTCCACACAGGACACACCGTGTATCCACACAGCTCCACACAGGACACACAGTGTATCCATACAGGACATACAGTGTATACACACAGCTCCACAAAGGACAGTGTATCCACACAGCTCCACACAGGACACACAGTGTATCCATACAGGACATACAGTGTATACACACAGCTCCACAAAGGACAGTGTAGCCACACAGCTCCACACAGGACAGTGTAGCCACACAGCTCCACACAGGACACACAGTGTATCCACACAGCTCCACACAGGACACACAGTGTATCCACACAAGACAGTGTATCCACACAGCTCCACACAGGACACACAGTGTATCCACACAGCTCCACACAGGACACACAGTGTATCCACACAGGACAGTGTATCCACACAGCTCCACACAGGACACACAGTGTATCCACACAGCTCCACACAGGACACACAGTGTATCCACACAAGACAGTGTATCCACACAGCTCCACACCGGACACACAGTGTATCCACACAGCTCCACACAGGACACACCGTGTATCTACACAGCTCCACATAGGACACACCGTGTATCCACACAGGAAACACAGTGTATCCACACAAGACAGTGTATCCACACAGCTCCACACAGGACACACAGTGTATCCACACAGCTCCACACCGGACACACAGTGTATCCACACAGCTCCACACAGGACACACAGTGTATCCACACAGCTCCACACAGGACACACAGTGTATCCACACAAGACAGTGTATCCACACAGCTCCACACAGGACACACAGTGTATCCACACAGCTCCACACCGGACACACAGTGTATCCACACAGCTCCACACAGGACACACAGTGTATCCACACAGCTCCACACAGGACACACAGTGTATCCACACAAGACAGTGTATCCACACAGCTCCACAAAGGACACACAGTATATCCACACAGCTCCACACCGGACACACAGTGTATCCACACAGCTCCACACAGGACACACCGTGTATCCACACAGCTCCACACAGGACACACCGTGTATCCACACAGGACATACAGTGTATCCACACAGGACACACAGTGTATCCACACAGCTCCATACAGGACGTACACTGAATCTACACAGCTCCACACAGGACACACAGTATATCCACACAGGACATACAGTGTATCCACACAGCCTCACACGGGACAGACAGTGTATCCATGCAGGACAGTGTATCCACACAGCTCCACACAGGACACACCGTGCATCCACACAGCTCCACACAGGACACACAGTGTATCCATACAGGACATACAGTGTATACACACAGCTCCACAAAGGACAGTGTATCCACACAGCTCCACACAGGACACACAGTGTATCCATACAGGACATACAGTGTATATACACAGCTCCACAAAGGACAGTGTATCCACACAGCTCCACACAGGACACACAGTGTATTCACACAGGACATACAGTGTATCCACACAGCTCCACACAGGACATACAGTGTATCCACACAGCCCCACACAGGACAGTGTAGCCACACAGCTCCACACAGGACATACAGTGTATCCACACAGCTCCACACAGGACAGTGTATCCACACAGCTCCACACAGGGCACACAGTGAATCCACACAGCTCCACACAGGACAGTGTATCCACACTGCTCCACACAGTGTATCCACACTGCTCCACACAGGACAGTGTATCCTCACAGCTCCACACAGGACACACAGTGTATCCACACAGGACACACAGTGTATCCACACATGACATACAGTGTATCCACACAGCTCCACACAGGACAGTGTATCCACACAGCTCCACACAGGACACACAGTGTATCCACACAGCTCCACACAGGACATACAGTGTATCCACACAGCTCCACACAGGACACACAGTGTATCCACACAGCTCCACATAGGACACACCGTGTATCCACACAGGACATACAGTGTATCCACACAGGACACACAGTGTATCCACACAGCTCCACACAGGACATACACTGAATCTACACAGCTCCACACAGGACACACAGTGTATCCACACAGGACATACAGTGTATCCACACAGCCTCACACGGGACACACAGTGTATCCACACAGCTCCACACAGGACACACAGTGTATCCACACAGGACAGTGTATCCACACAGCTCCACACCGGACACACACTGTAGCCACACAGCTCCACACCGGACACACAGTGTATCCACACAGCTCCACACAGGACACACCGTGTATCCACACAGCTCCACACAGGACACACCGTGTATCCATACAGGACATACAGTGTATCCACACAGCTCCACAAAGGACAGTGTATCCACACAGCTCCACACAGGACACACAGTGTATCCACACAGGACACACAGTGTATCCACACAGCTCCACACAGGACATACAGTGTATCCACACAGCCCCACACAGGACAGTGTAGCCACACAGCTCCACACAGGACACACAGTGTATCCACATAGCTCCACACAGGACAGTGTATCCACACTGCTCCACACAGGACATACAGTGTATCCACACAGCTCCACACAGGACAGTGTAGCCACACAGCTCCACACAGGACACACAGTGTATCCACACAGCTCCACACAGGACAGTGTATCCACACAGCTCCACACAGGACACACAGTGTATCCACACAGAACACACAGTGTATACACGTAGCTCCACACAGGACAGTGTATCCACACTGCTCCACACAGGACATACAGTGTATCCACACAGCTCCACACAGGACAGTGTATCCACACAGCTCCACACAGGACAGTGTATCCACACAGCTCCACACAGGACATACAGTGTATCCACACAGCTCCACACTGGACACACAGTGTATCCACACAGCCCCACACAGGACAGTGTAGCCACACAGCTCCACACAGGACACACAGTGTATCCACATAGCTCCACACAGGACAGTGTATCCACACTGCTCCACACAGGACATACAGTGTATCCACACAGCTCCATACAGGACAGTGTATCCACACAGCTCCACACAGGACATACAGTGTATCCACACAGCTCCACACAGGACACACAGTGTATCCACACAGCCTCACACGGGACACATAGTGTATTCAGACAGCTCCACACTGGACATACAGTATATCTACACAGCTCCACACAGGACAGTGTATCCACACAGCTCCACACAGGAAATACAGTGTATCCACACAGGACACACACTGTATCCACATAGCCTCACACGGGACACACAGTGTATCCACACGGCTCCACACAGGACATACAGTGTATCCACACAGCTCCACACAGGACACACAATGTATCCACACAGCTCCACACAGGACACACAGTGTATCCACACAGCTCCACATAGGACACACAGTGTATCCACACAGCTCCACACAGGACAGTGTATCCACACAGCTCCACACAGGACACAGAGTGTATCCACACAGCTCCACACAGGACAGTGTATCCACAGAGCTCCACACAGGACGTACAGTGTATCCACACAGCTCCACACAGGACAGTGTATCCACACAGCTCCACACAGGGCACACAGTGTATCCACGCAGCTCCACACAGGACACACCGTGTATCCACACAGCTCCACACAGGACATACAGTGTATCCACACAGGACACACAGTGTATCCACACAGGACATACACTGAATCTACACAGCTCCACACAGGACACACAGTGTATCCACACAGGACATACAGTGTATCCACACAGCCTCACACGGGACACACAGTGTATCCACACAGCTCCACAAGGACACACAGTGTATCCACACAGCTCCACACAGGACAGTGTAGACACACAGCTCCACACAGGACTCACAGTGTATCCACACAGCTCCACACAGGACAGTGTATCCACACAGCTCCACACAGGACATACAGTGTATCCACACAGCTCCACACAGGACAGTGTATCCATACAGCTCCACACAGGGCACACAGTGAATCCACACAGCTCCACACAGAACAGTGTATCCACACTGCTCCACACAGGACAGTGTATCCTCACAGCTCCACACAGGACACACAGTGTGTCCACACAGGACACACAGTGTATCCACACAGGACATAAAGTGTATCCACACAGCTCCACACAGGACAGTGTATCCACACAGCTCCTCACAGGACACACAGTGTATCCACACAGCTCCACACAGGACATACAGTGTATCCACACAGCTCCACACAGGACACAGTGTATCCACACAGCTCCACATAGGACACACCGTGTATCCACACAGGACATACAGTGTATCCACACAGGACACACAGTGTATCCACACAGCTCCACACAGGACATACACTGAATCTACACAGCTCCACACAGGACACACAGTGTATCCACACAGGACATACAGTGTATACACACAGCCTCACACGGGACACACAGTGTATCCACACAGCTCCACACAGGACACACAGTGTATCCACACAGGACAGTGTATCCACACAGCTCCACACAGGACACACACTGTAGCCACACAGCTCCACACCGGACATACAGTGTATCCACACAGCTCCAAACAGGACACACCGTGTATCCACACAGCTCCACACAGGACACACCGTGTATCCATACAGGACATACAGTGTATCCACACAGCTCCACAAAGGACAGTGTATCCACACAGCTCCACACAGGACACACAGTGTATCCACACAGGACACACAGTGTATCCACACAGGACACACAGTGTATCCACACAGCTCCACACAGGACATACAGTGTATCCACACAGCCCCACACAGGACAGTGTAGCCACACAGCTCCACACAGGACAAACAATGTATCCACACAGCTCCACACAGGACAGTGTATCCACACTACTCCACACAGTGTATCCACACTGTTCCACACAGGACAGTGTATCCTCACAGCTCCACACAGGACACTCAGTGTATCCACACAGGACACACAGTGTATCCACATAGCTCCACACAGGACAGTGTATCCACACAGCTCCACACAGGACAGTGTATCCACACAGCTCCACACAGGACATACAGTGTATCCACACAGCTCCACACAGGACACACAGTGTATCCACACAGCCCCACACAGGACAGTGTAGCCACACAGCTCCACACAGGACACACAGTGTATCCACATAGCTCCACACAGGGCAGTGTATCCACACTGCCCCACACAGGACATACAGTGTATCCACACAGCTCCACACAGGACAGTGTATCCACACAGCTCCACACAGGACATACAGTGTATCCACACAGCTCCACACAGGACACACAGTGTATCCACACAGCCTCACATGGGACACATAGTGTATCCACACAGCTCCACACAGGACATACAGTATATCTACACAGCTCCACACAGGACAGTGTATCCACACAGCTCCACACAGGACATACAGTGTATCCACACAGGACACACACTGTATCCACACAGCCTCACACGGGACACACAGTGTATCCACACGGCTCCACACAGGACATACAGTGTATCCACACAGCTCCACACAGGACACACAATGTATCCACACAGCTCCACACAGGACACACAGTGTATCCACACAGCTCCACATAGGACACACAGTGTATCCACACAGCTCCACACAGGACAGTGTATCCACACAGCTCCACACAGGACACACAGTGTATCCACACAGGACACACAGGACACAGAGTGTATCCACACAGCTCCACACAGGACAGTGTATCCACACAGCTCCACACAGGATGTACAGTGTATCCACACAGCTCCACACAGGACAGTGTATCCACACAGCTCCACACAGGGCACACAGTGTATCCACACAGCTCCACACAGGGCACACAGTGTATCCACACAGCTCCACACAGGACACACCATGTATCCACACAGCTCCACACAGGACACACAGTGTATCCACACAGGACATACAGTGTATCCACACAGGACACAGTGTATCCACACAGCACCACACAGGACATACACTGAATCTACACAGCTCCACACAGGACACACAGTGTATCCACACAGGACATACAGTGTATCCACACAGCCTCACACGGGACACACAGTGTATCCACACAGCTCCACACAGGACACACAGTGTATCCACACAGGACAGTGTATCCACACAGCTCCACACAGGACACACAGTGTATCCACACAGCTCCACACAGGACACACAGTGTATCCACACAGCTCCACACAGGACACACCGTGTATCCACACAGCTCCACACAGGACACACCGTGTATCCATACAGGACATACAGTGTATCCACACAGCTCCACAAAGGACAGTGTATCCACACAGCTCCACACAGGACACACAGTGTATCCACACAGGACATGCAGTGTATCCACACAGCTCCACACAGGACATACAGTGTATCCACACAGCCCCACACAGGACAGTGTATCCACACAGCTCCACACAGGACACACCGTGTATCCACACAGCTCCACACAGGACACACCGTGTATCCACACAGCTCCACACAGGACACACCGCGTATCCATACAGGACATACAGTGTATCCACACAGCTCCACAAAGGACAGTGTATCCACACAGCTCCACACAGGACACACAGTGTATCCACACAGGACATACAGTGTATCCACACAGCTCCACACAGGACATACAGTGTATCCACACAGCCCCACACAGGACAGTGTATCCACACAGCTCCACACAGGACATACAGTTTATCCACACAGCTCCACACATGACATACAGTGTATCCACACAGCTCCACACAGGACATACAGTGTATCCACACAGCTCCACACAGGACATACAGTGTGTCCACACAGCTCCACACAGGACAGTGTGTCCACACAGCTCCACACAGGACAGTATATCCACACAACTCCACATAAGACAGTGTATCCACACAGCTCCACACAGGACATACAGTGTATCCACACAGCTCCACACAGGACACACAGTGTATCCACACAGCACACACAGGACATACAGTGTATCCACACAGCTCCACACAGGACACACAGTGTATCCACACAGCACACACAGGAAATACAGTGTACCCACACAGGACATACAGTGTATCCACACAGCTCCACACAGGACATACAGTTTACCCACACAGCTCCACACAGGACATACAGAGTATCCACACAGGACAGTGTATCCACACAGCTCCACACAGGACACACAGTGTATCCACACAGGACATACAGTGTATCCACACAGCTCCACACAGGACATACAGTGTATCCACACAGCCCCACACAGGACAGTATATCCACACAGCTCCACACAGGACACACAGTGTATCCACACAGCTCCACACAGGACACACCGTGTATCCACACAGCTCCACACAGGACACACCGTGTATCCATACAGGACATACAGTGTATCCACACAGCTCCACAAAGGACAGTGTATCCACACAGCTCCACACAGGACACACAGTGTATCCACACAGGACATACAGTGTATCCACACAGCTCCACACAGGACATACAGTGTATCCACACAGCCCCACACAGGACAGTGTATCCACACAGCTCCACACAGGACATACAGTTTATCCACACAGCTCCACACATGACATACAGTTTATCCACACAGCTCCACACAGGACATACAGTGTATCCACACAGCTCCACACAGGACAGTGTATCCACACAGCTCCACACAGGACATACAGTGTATCCACACAGCTCCACACAGGACATACAGTGTGTCCACACAGCTCCACACAGGACAGTGTATCCACACAGCTCCACTCAGGACAGTATATCCACACAACTCCACATAAGACAGTGTATCCACACAGCTCCACACAGGACATACAGTGTATCCACACAGCTCCACACAGGACACACAGTGTATCCACACAGCACACACAGGACATACAGTGTATCCACACAGCTCCACACAGGACACAGTGTATCCACACTGCACACACAGGAAATACAGTGTACCCACACAGGACATACAGTGTATCCACACAGCTCCAAACAGGACATAAAGTTTACCCACACAGCTCCACACAGGACATACAGAGTATCCACACAGCTCCACACACACACACAGTGTATCCACACAGCTTCACACCGGACACACCGTGTATCCACACAGCTTCACACAGGACACACCGTGTATCCACACAGGACATACAGTGTATCCACACAGGACATACAGTGTATCCACACAGCTCCACACAGGACACACAGTGTATCCACACAGGACATACAGTGTATCCACACAGCTCCACACAGGACACACAGTGTATCCACACAGGACATACAGTGTATCCACACAGCTCCACACAGGACATACAGTGTATCCACACAGCCCCACACAGGACAGTGTATCCACACAACCCCACATAGGACAGCGTATCCACACAGCTCCACACAGGACATACAGTGTATCCACACAGCTCTATACAGGACAGTGTATCCGCACAGGACATACAGTTTATCCACACAGCTCCACACAGGACATACAGTGTATCCACACAGCTCCACACAGGACATACAGTGTATCCACACAGCTCTATACAGGACAGTGTATCCGCACAGGACATACAGTTTATCCACACAGCTCCACACAGGACATACAGTGTATCCACACAGCTCCACACAGGACAGTGTATCTACACAGCTCCACTCAGGACAGTATATCCACACAACTCCACATAAGATAGTGTATCCACACAGCTCCACACAGGACATACAGTGTATCCACACAGCTCCACACAGGACACACCGTGTATCCACACAGCTCCACACAGGACAGTGTATCCTCACAGCTCCACACAGGACACACAGTGTATCCACACAGCTCCACACAGGACACACAGTGTATCCACACAGCACACACAGGACATACAGTGTACCCACACAGGACATACAGTGTACCCACACAGCTCCACACAGGGCATACAGTGTACCCACACAGCTCCACACAGGGCATACAGTTTACCCACTCAGCTAAACACAGGACATACAGTGTATCCACACAGGACATACAGTGTATCCACACAGGACAGTGTATCCACACAGCTCCACACAGGACATACAGTGTATCCACACAGGACAGTGTATCCACACTGGCCCACACAGGACATACAGTGCATCCACACAGCCCCACACAGGACATACAGTGTATCCACACAGCCCCACACTGGACATACAGTGTATCCACACAGGACAGTGTATCCACACAGCTCCACACAGAACATACAGTGTATCCACACAGCCCCACACAGGACATACAGTGTATCCACACAGCTCCACAGAGGACAGTGTATCCACACAGCTCCACACAGGACATATGGAGCGCCCCGCGGGGCCTGGGGGTACTCGGTACCGGGCCCATCGTCTTCCAAGGGGGACGGTGTCACGGCGGCGGTGACCCGGTCCGTGGCCCAGATGCGTCCAGTAAAATAAAATAGGGGAAAGTTATGTGGTGTTTATGTGTTAAAAAAATGAAAATAAAGTTATTAGATGGTGAAATACGTGACGCCACCTGTGGTATTCTAGTCAGAGGTGAACAGCGCTGCGGTGTTGTTCCTCTGGGATGGATGTTGGGTGCAGCTATGATGTTTTAGCCCTCCACAGATAGGGCTGTAGTCCCAAGGCAAAGATGTTAAATAAATAGTAAAAATGGCTGTGAACGTTGGGGTGCAGAGAAATGAGAGAAAGACACAGAGAGGTGCAGTTTCTTTACCTTTTACTGGTAATAAGTTGCAGTCCGGAGTACCACATACAGGTGATGGAATGAGTCCGGCTCGCCTGGAGGCATTCAGGGGATCCACCTTGCCAGGTGGGGGTTTAGGACCTTCCTTTCTGCGCTTTTTATGTGGGTCTCCGCTGTATATAACTATGCTGCGACACTCTATTCGTGATGGTTTCACTAACCTGTATGGCTGTCAGCGTGAGCCTATTCCACGGGTACCGTTCTCTTCACCATCGGCCCCGGGCTCCTTATCTGCTGCCGTGCCCTCGGGTGTGCAATGTCGCACAGGAATTTACAATCCCCTGTACTTTCAGATTCGGCTATCAGGACTTACAGCTCCTGTCAGCCTAGGACTCTGATGTCCCTTTTCTCTTTATTAGCGCTTCACTCAGGGGTCTGCTATATGCAGTATTTTAGCTTCCCTAGAGTCTCTCAGTCTCTGCTCTTGTCCTTTCCCTCTTCACAGATCAGCTCTGTCTATCTTCATCTGACAGGATCTTCCAGAAAGATCTCTTTTCCTCACATCCTCACGCTTAACTGTCATCATCATTTCTTCTCACAGCTGTTTTGTTTCCATGACAACTCCCTCAGCTGATTTCTAGCTGACTCACCAACTCCCTCTGCTGGCCAGAATTTATAAGGCATCTCCCTTTTCTGACCTGCAGCAGGAAATTGTGATTAAATCTATGCTGCCTGGCATGGGTGTCACTTTTCTGCCTCCAAGCATGACTTTACCCATTAGAGGGAGGTAATGTCACAGTGACAACCGGACTCTGGGGTGTCACACATACAGTGTATCCACACAGCTCCACACAGGACAGTGTCTCCACACAGCTTCACACAGGACAGTGTATCCACACAGCTCCACACAGGACTCACAGTGTATCCACACAGCTCCACACAGGACAGTGTATCCACATAGGACAATGTACCCACACAGCTCCACACAGGACATACAGTGTATCCACACAGCTCCACACAGGACATACAGTGTATCCACACAGCCCCACACTGGACATACAGTGTATCCACACAGCTCCACGCAGGACATACAGTGTATCCACACAGCTCCACACTGGACATGCAGTGTGTCCACACAGGACAGTGTATCCACACAGCCCCACACAGGACATGCAGTCTATCCACACAGCCCCACACTGGACATACAGTGTATCCACACAGCCCCACACTGGACATACAGTGTATCCACACAGCTCCACACAGCACATACAGTGTATCCACACAGCCCCACACAAGATATACAGTGTATCCACATACAGCTCTGGCAAAAATTAAGAGACCACTGCAAAATTTTCAGTTTGTCTGATTTTTCTCTTTATATTTTTGAGTAAAATGTAAATTGCTCTTTTATTCTATAAACTACTGACAACATGTCTCCAAATTTCCAAACAAAAAATTTTGTATTTATTTTCCAAAAATGAGAAATGGTCAAAATAACAAAAAAATGCAGTGCTTGCAGACCTCAAATAATGCTAAGAAAAGAAGTTCATAATAATTTAGAAACAACAATACTAATGTTTTAACTCAGGAAGAGTTCAGAAATCAATATTTTGTGGAATAACCATGATTGTTAATCACAGCTTTCATGCCTCTTGGCATGCTTTCCACCAGTCTTTCACACTGCTTTTGGGTGACCTTATGCCACTCCTGGCACAAAAATGTAAGCAGTTCTTCTTTGTTTGATGGCTTGTGACTATCCATCTTCCTCTTGATTACATTCCAGAGGTTTTCAATGGGGTTCAGGTCTGGAGATTAGGCTGGCCATGACAGGGATTTGATGTGGTGGTCCTTCATCCACACATTGATTGCCCTAGCTCTGTGGTATGGCGCACAGTCCTGCTGGAGAAAACAGTCCTTAGAGTTGGGGAACATTGCCTGAGCAGAAGGAATCAACTGTTTTTCCAGGATAACCTTGTATGCGGCATGATTCATGCATCCTTCACAAAGATTAACCTGCCCAATTCCAACCTTGCTGAAGCTTCCCCAGATTATCACTGATCCTCCACCAAATTTCACAGTGGGTGCAAGACACTGCGGCTTGTACGCCTCTTCAGGTCTCCGTCTAACCATTAGATGACCAGGTGTTGGGTAAAGCTGAAAATTAGACTCATCAGAGAAGATTACCTTACTCCAGTCCTCTATGGTCCAATCCTTATGGTCTTTGGCAAACTTCAGCCTGGCTCTCCTTTGCTTCTCCTTGATGAAAGGCTTTTTTCTATCTTTACATGACTTGAGCCCTGCCTCTAGGAGCCTGTTACAAACTGTTCTTCAGTGCACTTCACCCCAGCTGCCATTTGCCATTCCTTTTGTAGGTCACTTGATGTCATCCTGTGGTTGCTGAGTGACATTCAAATAAGATGACGGCCATCCCGGTCAGTGGAGAGTCGTTTTCGCCCTCTGCGGGTCTGTAGCTTTGCTGTCCCCAATGCCTGCTGCTTGACCTTGTTGTAATGGACTGCCATCTTAAAGTAGAAATTTTAAGGATGGAGGCAACATGATGCTCACTGTATCCCTCTGCTAGTAAAGCCAGAATTGAGCCCTTCTTTTCCTCACTCAAGACTTTTCTTTTTAACTCCTTTGGCATGGTTAAGGCCTCTTTCACACATCAGGTTTTCGCCGTCAGGCGCGATCCGGCGCTTTTGACAGAAACCGGATCCGGCGAAATGCAATGCCGGATCCGGTTTCCCCCCCATTGACTTGCATTTGCGCCGGATCGCGCCGGATGGCCATGCGTTTCATCCGGTTTTCGCCGGATCCGGCAATGTGTCGCGATCCGGCGTCTGGAAAAAACGGCTACTGTAACGTTTTTTGTCTCCGGCGAAAAAGCTGGACACGCTGGATCCGGCGCGTCCGTCTTTTTCACACAATGAAAGCCTATGAGCGCCGCAATGCGCCTGATCCGGCGAAAGCCGGATCCGGTGGCCGGATCCGTTTTTTTTGGTCTGAGCATGCTCAGTAGCTCTGCCCACAAGACATATATAAAAGCAAGACAGTGGGACCCACAGCCACACCCAACATGCCACCCAAGAAAGCAACCAAGCGCAGCAGGAGAAGGAAGGAGACCACTGCAGCACCATCAGCACCACCACCACCCCAAATGGAGCAGCAAATGGAACATGCTGAGGAGGGGAGGCCAGAAGCAGATGAGAGACGGTAATTATCAAATCCCCCATTCCTCCAAACTAGGGCTATTGAATATCAAGATATTCATTGGCCCTTTGTTTCTCTTTATTCAACAGCCGCCCAATAGATGCAGCAGCAGCAGCAGCAGCAATGGCAGCAGCTGGAACACCACCCACAGGCATGGAGTGTGGCCACCAGGAAGACAGCACATCATCTTCTGGGAGCCCTCCCTCGCATCGTCAGCGTTTGACGGTAAGTTTTTATTTCCAAAATCCATCATCTCTGTAATATATGTCTATTCATTGCCTTTTATTTCAAAACAGGATTCACAAGATGAAGAGGAGCTCCCAGAAGAAGAAGGAAGGGGTGGACAGACACCTGGAGTGGGCTCACAATTGGTAAGTTTTTTGCATCAAACACAGAAACACAACATCACACTACACACAACACATAGAAAACAATGTTCTGCAGACCACACACAGCAAACAAATGCCTACATCCAAAGACATAACATTTTTTGTTTTCTTCTCTAGTCTTCCCAATCTGGTGCTCGGCCAAGAGGTCCTCGCAGTGCCTCCCAGGGTCGTCGGCGACAGCAACGCGGCGGTCACCAGCGTGTAAGTATAAATATTTTTGCTTTGTTTTTTTTGCACTTTTTATTTCATTTCTTTTGTGGAGGCTAATTATGTTATTTTTGTCTTTTTCTTTAACAGCCTTCACAGCGTGCTCCCGACTCTGACGGTGAGGATGGAGGACTCGATGTGGACCACCTCATCGATCTCGTCAGAGAAAGGGAGCCGCTCTGGAATATGGCTGACCGCCGCCACGCTGACCTTATCGTTACCCGACGACTCTGGGAGGAAATCTGTTCGCTCCTTGTGGGCCGCTGGGAGGACCTCGAAGCTCGGGCCCAGATTAAAGAGCGTAAGTATATACAGTACCGGTTGCTTGATGTAAACCAGTGTTTCCCGAACTCCAGTCCTTGTGGTCCCCACGGATCATGTGTTCAGGATTTCTATTTACTATGGAAATCCTGAAAACATGACCCCTGGGGACCATGAGGACTGGAGTTTGTGAAACACTGATGTTGTATACTAACCACTCCTTTCTCGTTTCAGGGAACAGAATTGTGAATCGGTGGCGGTCTGTGAGGGATCGTTTCAAGAAGGAGTTCAATAAAGAGATGCGGGCCCCGAGTGGATCTGGAGGACGCAGGAGCAAGTACAAGTACGCACAAGCCCTGTCGTTCCTCTGGGAAACAATGGTCACTAGAAGGTAAATATTACACACCACATGTGAAAAAAAATGTTAGATGTAACTTTTTTTTTTCAGCCAGGGCCATACCATGTCAGTATTTTAATTGTTTTTTTTTCTCTTTATTCCACAGCACGGTGAGCAGCACTCGGGAGCCTGCACGATTGGACCCTTCTGAGGCGATCCCTGAGGAGACCGGCACCGAGGGACACTTCGACCGCCCCGGTACATCTGCACCTTCCCAGCCTTCCCACACATTCGACCCATCTGTCCCATCCACCAGCACAGGAGCATCGTGGCCGCCTACATTACATGAAGCTGCTGGTGAGGAGATCGCTTTCCCTTTACCCCACCCTTCTGCCCCTGCCACCTCTAGTACACCTGCGGGTACTGGGCGGCAGCGGCAGAGGGGTCAGGAAAAGAGTTATGCGCCAGAGTTCTTGCATCTGAATGCATCTTTCCAGAACTGTCTAAAAGTCTTGTCAGAGCAAATCTCCGCAGGCTTTCAGCAGATCAACTCCAGCATTCTGGAGGTGAAGACACTTCTGCAAACCATGCATTCAGAAGCAAGATCTTCGCCAAACCACACCTTTTTCAGGTCTGTTGTGGAGCGCATGGCAACACTATCTCCTACCCAGCAGATGCATGTAATGCATTCGTGCCACGGTGCTCTACAGCAGGTTACCTCCCAACCTCCACCTCCCACCACTGTAGTTCCTCCACCTGCACCCCCTCCAGCCACTTTCCATCCTCCCCCTCCTATTACATTGCACCCCCTCCAGCCACTTTCCATCCTCCCCCTCCTATTACATCTGCACCCCCTCCAGCCACTTTCCATCCCCCCCCTCCTATTACATCTGCACCCCCTCCAGCCACTTTCCATCCTCCCCCTCCTATTACATACCAGCAACCTCACCAGTACCAGCAACCTTCCCAGTACCAGCAACCTCCCCAGTACCAGACATCTCCCCACTTCCAGCAACCTGCCCCGTACCAAACTCCTTCCCCGTACCAAACTCCTTCCCCGTACCAAACTCCTTCCCCATACAACTTTCCATCAACATCATCTGCTCCTACAGTCCCTGCCCAACCCTCCACTCCACCGCCCACCACCTCTTCTGCCTCCCACATGTCCACCCATTCTGTAGCTTTTTCCACACCATCACCTCTAACTGTTCCTTCCCCACCACGATCCCAGTCCTCTCTCCACACTCCCATTGTCGAAGTGTCCCGCAGCCCCTCCAGCAGTATTTCCACCCCACACTACACCGAGTTATAATGTTTTTTTTGTAATAAAAATGCCCATTTGGTTGGTTTCAAACCTTTATTAAAAAAGTTTTTTTTAACTTTAAAAACAGTTTACACAAAAAAAATATTTTAAATAAAAGTTAAATTATTGTTTACACTGGTTGTCTGTCATTTCTTTCTGCGGCGAAATATGTTTAAAAAAAAGGTTAAATACAGGGTATTTAAAAGGTAAAAAGGTATTCAAAACCAGGTATATAACTGTGGGTAAATTTTAGCTTTTTGCCACAGTTGTGTTCCTGGTTGTGTTTGAAGCAAAGTATTTCACCTGAAAAGTTGTGTTTATTGTTGGTGATTTCCTAACAATGTACACAACTTTTGTTAAAAGGTGAAATACTTTGCATAAAACACAACCAGGTACACACCTGTGGCCTAAAGCTAAAAATAGTAAGACCATGACAAGATAGCCAACTTTGGTTGGCAAAGGTATATACTGTTGGTCCAGAAGGTACACAAGTTTGGTTAGGGCACAAATCTTTCACACTCTGTCATCCTGCCAGTGTACTCTGCCTTGAGGTGACATAAAGTATAGTGCAAAATTGTCCCTCATTACTGAAACCGTCACAGAACTTCTAGTGGTAATATTTCCAATGACAACATCCATCTTCGCCAGTAACTTGCTCTTCTCTCCAACCTGCACTTTCTCCTCTACAACCTGTCAAAGAAGGGCTGTAGGAACATGCTATATATAGTTTTCCAGTAGCCAATCTCATTCGGAAGGCCACAAGGGTCAATTTTAAAAACCAGATCCGGCGTAATCCGTCGAAAAACGGATAGAAAAACGGATGAACCGGATGAGACGGATCCGGTTTTGTCTGTCAAGAACAAGACGGATCCGGCAGAAAACCGGATCCGGCACATCAGGTTTTACAAAACATTTGCCGGATCCGGCATTCCGGCACGACGCCGGATCGCGCCTGACGCCGAAAACCTGATGTGTGAAAGTAGCCTAAATGTTATTTTTTCATTCCTATTACTTTTGGGATATTACTAGCACTTGTTTTGCCATCCAGCTTGTCCTATTGCAAGAGGATTGTGAAGACCACAGCAGGGTTTTTCATACTTTCCTTCATTAAATAAGATTTGGTTCAGGTGATCACCTAATCAGAAGCACATTAAGTAGAATGAGGTGTACTCTGGTTGGAATTCAACTGACACTGGAATGGAATGGTTGTCAGACATGGAGAGAAGCTGATTTTTATAAAACTGTGCAGCAGTCTCTTAATTTTTGCCAGAGCTGTATGTGCAGGCTGAGGTGATGGATACAATGTATCTACAGATGTGCAGGCTGCAGTCATGGATACATCACACATATATTATCACTTAGCTCTTTAGTTACATTTGTTGGAACTATTCATAGTCTAGTGCTGCTGCAGAACCTCTTGATAAAGACATGAAGATTCCAATGATAAGAAGGTAAAAAAAAGTGTTTATTGAATTGAGCCTGAAGGCCGTTTCATGTGTGCATGTATGTAGAAAGCTCCATTTGGGAGGCACGGTGTGCGTCCCTCACCTGTGTGTCATGGGGCACCAATATAACATTCTGCTTTGGTCAGAGATTTTAGATAACAGAATGAATAATTGCTAAAATGTCTTTCTATCTGTTTGTGGGTAGATACCTTTGTGTATATAAATATATATATATATATATATATATATATATATATATATATATATAATCAAGAAAAAAGGGCAGCACTACCAAAATAATACAGCAGGTGCAAAACCTATTCAGCAGTGTCCAAACAGCCAAAATGACAAAAGGAAAAAAATAGGCAGCACTCAAATTAAATGTGAAAAAAGTGGATACTTTACTGACAAAGACGGGTCGCCGTTGAAACGTTGCCATCTGAGGATCAGTAAAGTATCCACTTTTTTCACATTTAATTTGAGTGCTGCTTATTTTTTTCCTTTTGTTATATATATATGTATTTATATATTTATAAGGCTGGGTCCACCAGCACTTGTAGCATCATTATTTCCATGCAGCATTTAACAAAAATCATTTGACGGACCCCATTTCTTGCAATGGAATCATTCCCTCCAGCCTGGCCCATCAGTTTTTGTGCTTGACTGGTGCAGACACACAGATCTGGCGGCCGGATCACAATGTATTATGGTTCCGGGGGCGGACATATCATTGGTGCAATGTGTGCAGCCGCACAGGGTTGTAAGAGGTAAAGGGGGAGCACTTCCACCTCCACTGCAGGTTGAGTTATGAATTATGAGGAGCTACTGGACTTTAAAGGGCCCATATACTGTTCTTGCACAGGGGCCTCTTCTGTCTGTGTCCTTGGATCGTTGTGATCCGTCTGCAGACCAGCACCTGGAATAAAATAGTGCAAAAGCCTGATGGCGACTCATGCATTGGTCCCTCAGTTCCGCCATCACTTCTGATCCATTGAATTGCATTAGGCTCAAACATCTGATCCTGATACAGGGGATATATTTGCACCCAGCCTAACACATATCAGCGTGTCATTGATCAGACATTTGGTTTTCACATACATATTTGCGTATTTCAGGGGTAAAAACAATACCCATTATAGTCTATGCCGCTATGTGGACTGTGAGCAAGAAAAAAAATCACACTGATGCCGTCTGATGAAGTCACAGATCAAAATCACCCAGCCAAGTATCTGGATTCATAAAGAGCGTGGACTGCACACATTACAGAGGACATCCATGTGCAATACGTCTGCTCTACGGTTTTAACACTGTAATGGGTTTTAGAAGCTTTTCTATTTTTATTTTAGAATCCAAGAAAATCACTGATGGTAAAAAAAAGAACACATTGTCCGAGCACCAAAGAAAATCCCACCCAGCAAACTGATGGGAATCTGCCCATATCCAGAAAGAAAGAGACATCTGGATGAGGCCTTCAGATTGTTCTTATTTCCCATTGAACTCATAAGGTGACTTATATCTATCTATCTATCTATCTATCTATCTATTTACCTCTGCATTCCTTGCTATGACTGGGTATAATGGATGATAATTATGGTAAGTATTTATGAATTCAACGGCAATTTAAAACTATGGCTGCACACTAGTCCAGACACTGTCCATAACCCTACTCGCATAATGATGACTTTCCTGTGTGTTGTCAGCGCTGCCAATGATTGATCATGATTAACTGACCCTGCATTGTCTTATCAAATAAGCAGAGATTATTCTGCACTGGAGCTGAAAGATAGATAGAATTATATACATATTTATGTATATATCTCATATCTATTATATTTATCTATCCATCTCTTTCTCTGTCTATCCGTATATCCATCTATCTATCTCCTATCTATCTATCTATCTATCTATCTATCTATCTATCTATCTATCTATCTATCTATCTATCCCTCAGTCATGTTGATTACATGGAGTATTCCTGAATTCTGCAGTAAAGCACAGTACACATTCTGGTGAATGGAGGCCTAAACCCAGTTCACTTCCAGTGTAAATATCTGCGGTGGATTTGTCAGGTCGGTAGCAGCAGTCCTGTGGGTTTTTACCGCAGATTTCCTTTCTTGCAGTGTGTAGAGTGACCTCCATCCACCTCAGCTCCTGTAATGTTACACAACACATGTAGTAATAGAGAGGAGAGAATGTCACAAATGGGGCGAGATGCAAATACCTGTGTGGAGTAGGGTGAAGTCAGCGCTCAGGGTGTGATTACTCTCCCCGCAGCCTGTTATCAGGGGTGAGGAGCCTTTCCTGAACATGAGAGTGCACATCACACCCACACCTTCCGCCCACAGCACTCTGCTTCATCCGGCCTATTAAAGGGAATCTGTCACCCCATTTTTGCCCCATAAGCTGCGGCCACCGCCATGAGGGGCTTATCTACAGCATTCTGTAATGCTGTAGATAAGCCCCCGATGTAACCTGAAAGATAAGAAAAACAAGTTAGATTATACTCACGGGGGGCGGAGTCGGGTGCGTTGGGTGTCGCGGTTTGGTCCGGCGCCTCCCATTTTCATATGATGATGTCCTCCTCCTTGCTTCTCCCTCGGCTCCGGTGCAGGCGACTTTCTCTGCCCTTTTGAGGGCAGAGTAAAGTACTGCAGTGCGCAGGTGCTGGGAAAGGTCAGAGAGGTCCGACGCCTGCGCACTGCAGTACTTTACTCTGCCCTCAAAAGGGCAGATAAAGTACGCCTGCGCAGGAACCGAGGGATAAGCAAGGAGGAGGACGTCACCGTTAGAAGATTGGAGGCGCCGAACAGGATGGCGACACCCATCGGACCGGACCCAACGCCGGGGTGAGAATAATCTAACTCTTTTATCTTATCTTCCAGGTTACATCGGGGGCTTATCTACAGCATTACAGAATGCTGTAGATAAGCCCCTGACGGCGGTGCCAGCAGCTGATAGGGCTAAAATGGGGTGACAGATTCCCTTTAAGGGATATTCCCACCATGTACATGCAGGGCATGCTAATAAGATATGCCACCAATGTCGGCTCATGGGGGTCCTCCTACAATGCCAGTCCTAGGAAGTGTCCCAGGGGGCACAGACCAGGAGGCAAGGTGAGGGACTTTCCCTCAGGGGCCATTATCCTGACTAAAGGGTCAGTCATGTAGAAGATGTATGGAGGGATCACACACGCAGTGTAACTATGGCATTGTGGTGCTGCTCTACAAATCCACACCAGAGGCCACAATTTGGTAGCGGGTTTTGCTGCCACAGATTTTACTTTCTGCACTGCAACAAATTAAATCTGCAGGAAAAATCTACCAAAAAATCCACTAAATTTGCTGCAGATTTTTATACAGTGAAAGAATTAGATTTGTTAAAACACCATTCACTAGAATTTGTACTGTGCTTTGGTGCAGAATTCAGTAATGCTCCATGTATCAATCAACAACGTCATCCTCAATTTGGGAATTACATTTTTTTTGGATGGATAAATGGATGCATAGATGGATGGATGGATGGATGGATTGATAAGTGGATGGATGGATGGTAAATGGATGCATAGATGGATGGATGGATGGATGGATGGATTGATAAGAGGATGGATGGATGGTAAATGGATGCATAGATGGATGGATGGATGGATTGATAAGTGGATGGATGGATGGTAAATGGATGCATAGATGGATGGATTGATGGATAGATGGATGGATCGATGGATGGTAAATGGATGGATGGATAAATGGATGAATGATAGATGGATGGATTGATAGATGGATGGTAAATGGAATGATGGATAAAGGGATGGATAGATGGATGGATGGATGGATGGATAAATGGATGGATGATAGATGGATGGATGGATAAATGGATGGATAAATTGATAGATGGATGGATAGATGGATGGATAGATGGGTGGATGGATGAATAACTTGATGGATGGATAGATGGGTGGATGGATAAATGGATATATGGATGGATAGAGTTACAGATATATGGGTAAATGGATGGATGGATAAATGGATGGATGGCTAAATGGATAGGTGGATGGTGGCTCAGCACTGTTGCTTTTCAGCACTGGGGTCATGGATTTGAGTCTCACCAAGGACAACATCAGCAAGGAGTTTCTACTTTCTCCCCGTGTTTTGCTTGGGTTTCCTTCCACACTCCAAAGAATACTGATCTGGAATTTAGGCTGTGCACCCTGATGGGGACAGCGATGATGATTTCTATAAAGTACTGCGGTCATTAATGGTTCTATATAAATAAATTCTAGAAGGACAGATATTATACACCCTTATTTCATGTAGAAAGCGAAGAGCGGATACACCTGGCCCAGGACTTGCCTGCAGTAATAGGGGTATGGCTGAACCGTCCAGAGCAGCCACAGTATAAGGTCAGACCAGGATTTCATGAGTTTACTAAGATCAAAAGGGTGTTAACATTGTCGGTCCGGCGCTTGGAGGAAGAGGATGTGTGATCTCAGGAGCTGCTTCATGTTTGCACTGATGATTAGACAGTGTCTCAGGGACCTGCAGTCTTATCTGCTGGGAGTCAGCAGCTCACAATGAGCAGACATCAAAATCTAAGTGAACCTTTAGCGCCCCCTACTGGATATTGGGATATGCACGGCGCCTCCGCTGGAAATGTCCGCTTTTGTTTTCTGCAGCTTATGATATCCAATAACCTGGTGCTGATTGCCAGCCGGGTATTCCTAACATGTACTATAACCGGGATAATGACACCGATTAATCTATTAACTATTAATAACAGTGAAAATACAAATAATGAAATAATAATAATAATAATAATAATAATAATAATACAGGAATATTATGCTCTTTTCGGGCAAAATGAAAACTTGTATAGAGTGCGATGACAGCTGGCGCGGCCGAGGAGCCATATGTGGATATCTGGATGGCATGGAGGTGCAGTGCCCGGTGCTGATGTCACGGCATAAATCACAACAAACTAAACAAATGGATACCTGGTGAAGACATGTAGGGAAGGTGACCTGATGGACGGACGGACTAGTCTGAGTGAAGAAGGAAAGGTTTGCACAGTGTAGGTAGGTGTCGGTTATTACAGTGGGGAAACAGCTAGGAAAGTGTAGTGGACGTGCAGTACCTTGGGTTGACCATTAGATGGCAGGGAGGAGTGTGAGCAAAGGACTTGACATCAGCTTAGGGCTTTAGAAACCGTTGGTCATGGGGGGCGGGGTTACAGTGACAGTTTCAAGGAACCGGGTTAGCTATAAATACTGAGGGAGGGTTCCAGAAGGTTCCAGTCCCCAGGGGGAGCTCCAGTGACAGGAGGACTGCGACAGTCTGTGCGCTGTGAGGAGAATCTATACCAGGGGGACTGAGGAGAGAGAACAACAGGGGGGTGGTCCTGACAGATACACCGCAACAGAGACGAGTTAAAGGGAATAAGCACACCGTGTAAAGAACGACGATTGACCAGTGAACGGACTGTTGGTGATTAGGCTTAGGGCAGCCACAGTGTCGGAAGCTGTCACTACGTCAGGAAAGGACAGGACGTATATATACGTCCCAGGCAAGAAACACGGTGTGTGAAGCGGCTCTGGATACAGAGGGCCGTGAGTGAGGTACTGTGCTGTGTTGTGAAGCGGCTCTGGATGCGGAGGGCTGAGAGAGAGAGATATGGCGATGTGCTGCGAGGGCCGTCAGGCGGACGGCGCGCGAAAATAAACTTGGACCTGTTGTACCCAGTACCTGCCTCCATTTCGTCTCTGTTTCGTCTCTGCGTGGTAAGAAGAGGGACCACCCCCCAGCCCGGCCCCACCAACCCTACAGACACAGATGTAGCAGAGAGGAGCTTGTTATCTAATACTCAGTTCACACCACTGATTCCTAGTTCCATTGTTCTGTTACTTCATAAAAACCAAAGAAACCAAATGTATAATTCCGCGCTGAATGGTAAAACCCTGAGTAATACAGTCACTGAGAAAGACCTGGGTATATGGGTGGACGACAAACTCACATTTAGTGGCCAGCAGGCCTGGATTGGCAATATAACCAACCGGGCATTTTCCCACTGGGCCGCTGTCACGTGGGCCGCGGGCGGCAGCGCCGATCATCTGGCCGCTTGCCAGCTGCTGCGGCCACTGTTGCTCCTGTCGCACGCCCTCTGCGGGCACGGCGGTGATAGTTTCAAGTTCCTCCCACACTGCAGGGAGATAAGCCGCCACACACCCCATCCTCGCCTTAGCATGAGACCCCCTCCTCCCCGCAGCCACTCACAGCGTCGCACTCGCTTGCCTGCTCGCGCTGTTCGCAGGACCTGTGATGAAGTCACAGGAGGGGAGGAGTCAGGGGGTCACATGATCAGGAGCCTTTGTCCAGACCCCCGATCATGTCACCCCTGACTCCGCCCCTCCTGTGACCTCATCACAGGTCCTGTGCGCTCAGCCTTGCCTCTACCGTCTGCAAGACTCTGCTTTGCTGTTGTCATGGTGCTGGTTGAGGTAAGTATGTGTGGGGTCAGGATTTACAGTGTGGATGTAGCAGAGCTGTGTGTGTATGAGGTGTACGGAGCGGAGCCGTGTGTACGAGGTGTACGGAGAGGAGCCGTGTGTGTACGAGGTGTACGGAGCAGAGCCGTATGTGTACGAGGTGTACGGAGCAGAGCCGTGTGTGTACGAGGTGTACGGAGCGGAGCCGTGTGTGTACGAGGTGTACGGAGCGGAGCCGTGTGTGTACGAGGTGTACGGAGCGGAGCCGTGTGTGTACGAGGTGTACGGAGCGGAGCCGTGTGTGTACGAGGTGTACGGAGCGGAGCCGTGTGTGTACGAGGTGTACGGAGCGGAGCCGTGTGTGTACGATGTGAACGGAGCGGAGCCGCGTGTGTACGAGTTGTACGGAGAGGAGCCGCGCGTGTACGAGGTGTACGGAGAGGAGCCGCGCGTGTACGAGGTGTACGGAGAGGAGCCGCGCGTGTACGAGGTGTACGGAGCGGAGCCGCGCGTGTACGAGGTGTACGGAGCGGAGCCGCGCGTGTACGAGGTGTACGGAGCGGAGCCGCGCGTGTACGAGGTGTACGGAGCGGAGCCGCGCGTGTACGAGGTGTACGGAGCGGAGCCGCGCGTGTACGAGGTGTACGGAGCGGAGCCGCGTGTACGAGGTGTACGGAGCGGAGCCGCGTGTACGAGGTGTACGGAGCGGAGCCGCGTGTACGAGGTGTACGGAGAGGAGCCATGCGTGTACGAGGTGTACGGAGAGGAGCCACGCGTGTACGAGGTGGACGGAGTGGAGCCGTGTGTGTATGGAGTGGAGCCATATGTGTACGGGATGTACGGAGCGGAGCCAAGTGTGTACAAAGCATACAAAGCGGGCTTTTCCCACGGACACAGGAGTACATGGCGCAGCCCCGAGGAGCATTTTAAAACACACACATGACGTTCCACCTGAAGTGATATGCTGGAAGCTGACCGGAAATGAGATAATTTCTTGAGGAGATTGTGACGGAACCAGGAATGCTTCAGATCCATCACCGTGTCCTCCTCCGACAGCGCAGACAGCAGGATCGCCTTGGAATCGGGGATGCCGGCCATGTGAGCGGATCATGATAGGTCCTGCACCGGGAGGCTCAGGTGGGCACTACAATGGGAGCCGGGCTGCTATAGTATCTTTGTAGAATCTTTCTTTATTTCTTTCTCTCATTTTCTTTCTCTCTCTGTTCTTTTTTTCTCTCTCTGTTCTTTCTTTCTCTCTCTAATCTTTCTTTTTTTCTCTCTCTGTTCTTTCTTCCCTCTCTTTCTCTCTGTTCTTTCTTTCTTTTCTTTACTTCTTTCTTTCTCTCTCTGTTCTTTCTCTGTCTCTCTCTGTTCTTTCTTTCCCCTTTCTTTCTCGCTCTCTGTTTTCTTTTTTCTCTCTCTCTCTGTTTTCTCTCTTCCTTAGTGCCAGTCAGTGTGCCCATAATGCCAGCCACTGTGCCCTCAGTACCAGTCAGTGTGATCAGCAGTGCTAAATGGGTGCGATTAGGTGTGGACATGGGTGTGACTGGTTGTGAAATGGGTGTGGCTGGGCATGGCCAAAAATTTGCGCGCGCCGCAGTCTTTGTCCATCTTTCCCTTCTTCAAAAGTTGGGAGATATGATAGGGGCAGCTATGACCAGGGGGTCTGGTTGCCCAATAGAGAGCAGTTCTGCCAGGAATTCTGTAATCATGCATACAAAAGGGGACAGAGCTTTGGGAGGAGTACTGTACCTAAAAGCAATAAATAGGACTGAGCTGAAATACTGGGCACAGCTGTGACTACATGTTATATAGTCGTGTTAATCTCCTCTCACTTCTTGTAAACTACAAGTGTACAAAGATATTATATAGTCACCATGTGACTAGTGGGCCTGTGTAACTTCAAATGCCAGGGCTGAATTTTAGTCCCAGTCCGGCCCTGGTGGCCAGTGTCAGGCAGCTGCGGTAAAGGCAGATAAAATAATGGGATGCATTAAAAGAGGCATAGATGTTCATGAGGAGAACATAATTTTACCTCTATACAAGTCACTAGTGCGACCACACTTAGATATTGTGTCTAATTTGGGGCTGGAGTTTATTAAAAGGACAGAGCTAAAATAGAGTGGGTGCATAGAAGAATGACCGAGGTCATTTAAGGGAACTTGACAGGTTATACATGCTTCCCACACCTTGGCCACTAACCACAATCACGCCGTGTATGTCTGACCCTGAAGCGCTGCAGCATTTCAGAAGAAAACATGGGTTTACTAGCTGCCTAGGACCGAGGTGCGCGGGAGACTAGTCACACAGGTGGGATTCTCCACGTCTGCTGACACTGACTGACAAGCCTCTTCCTATAGGCAAGTATACGTGGCTGTGATCGTACAGCCATGGTTTGGGCAGCATATATCACCTGTCAGGTTCCCTTTAAAATAAGGAATGGGCGACCTGCATTACCAAGGCAGAATATCAAACTATGGGTTATTCAATTTGAAAAAACAAAGGTTTAGGGGGGACTTTCTGCAATTTGCAACAATGACAAGGGGATATCTTCTATGTCTAGAGGAAAGAAGGCTAAGTCATAATCACAGATGGCGACTCTTTACTGCAGGAGCAGAGAGACTATGTATTTTTTGATGAACGTGCAATGAGACTGTGCATTCTATATTGTGCGAGCAGTGAGACTATGGATTCTTTACTGTGCGAGCAGTGAGACTATGGATTCTTTACTGTGCGAGCAGTGGGACTACAGATTCTATATTGTGCGAGCAGTGAGACTACGGATTCTTTACCATGGGAGCAGTAAGACTATGGATTGCTTAAGGGCCTGTCACACTAAGCAATATCGCTAGCAATATCGCTGTAACGTCACCGATTTTGTGACGCAGCAGCGATATTGCTAGCGATATCGCTATGTGTGATACTTACCTCCGACCGGCTCCCCCGCTGGTTATCGCTGATCGCGCGAGAACGGCATGGGCCATTTCTCGTCATCAGCTTCCTGCTGGGCTTCCTGTGTTGCCGACGAGCGACGCGTGGTCGCGGGTGGTAGGACGTCTTCATCGCCTCGTCTGACAGGTAAGTAGTGACCCCCGACCGCTGCTATGTCGCTGGTGAGATCTGCCTGTGTGGCAGCTCACTAGCGACCACTTAGCGATGTACCAGCGATCCTGACCGCGTCATATCCCCCGTTGTCGGGATCGCTGGTGCATCACTAAGTGTGACAGTACCTTTAGTGTGCAAGCAGTGAGACTAGGGAGTCTTTTCAGTGCGCTGATTGAGACTATGGATTCTTTGCTGGGCAAGCAGTGAAACTATGGATTATTTATTGTGCGATCAGTAAGACGATGGATTCTTTACTGTGCAAGCAGTGAGACTATGGATTCTCTAGTGTGCAAGTGGTAACATAGTAACATAGTAACATAGTAACATAGTTTTGAAGGCTGAAGGAAGACCTTATGTCCATCTAGTTCAGCCTATTTTTAGTGCAGCTGTTCTGCATTGTTGATCCTGGGGAAGGCAAAAAACCCACAGAGTAGAAGCCAATTTTCTCGATAGGGAAAAAAATTCCTTCCCCTAAGCTGGGTCAACCATCTACCTATAATATTCTGTTATTCGTAACCTTCTATACTGTTACTCACAAGAAAAGCATCCATTCCTTTCTTAAATTCATTCAGTGAGTTGGCCATCACCACTTCCTCAGGAAGAGAATTCCAGAGCCTCACTGCTCTTACCGTGGAGAACCCTCTTCTATGCTGGTGCAGAAATTGTCTTTCCTCCAAACGAAGAGAATGCCCCCTTGTTCTTGTCACAGTCCTTGGTACAAACAGTTCTTTGGAGAGATCTCTGTATTGCCCTCTGATATACTTGTACATATATATTAGGTCTCCCCTAAGTCTTCTCTTTTCTAGAGTAAATAGACCTAATTTTGATAACCTTTCTGGGTATTGGTGAACCAACTCCATTTATCATTTTAGTAGCCCGCCTTTGAACCCTTTCAAGTTCAGTAATGTCTTTCTTGAGCATCGGCGTCCAAAATTGCACACAATACTCCAAGTGTGGTCTGACGAGTGATTTGTATAGAGGGAGAATTATGTTTTCATCTCATGTCCCAAGACCTCTTCTAATGCATCCCATGACCCTATTTGCTTTGGTGGCAGCTGCCTGACACTGTGCACTCCAATTTAGCTTCTTATTGACTAAGATGCCTAAGTCTTTTTCCATGTCTGATTTCCCCAGCAGTTTCCCATTTAGAAAGTAATTGTAGCATCTGTTTCTCCTTCCCATGTGCATAACCTTACACTTATCTGTGTTAAGCCTCATTTGCCATTTTTCAGCCCAATTCTCCAATTTACTCAAATCTGTCTGTAGGTGCAAACTGTCCTCCTTTGTGTTAACTACCTTACATAGTTTTGTATCATCTGCAAATACTGATTTTTTTCTGTGTAAGCCATCCACTAGATCATTACTAAATATATTAAATAGTAGGGGGCCCAATACAGAACCCTGTGGTACCCCACTAGTAACCCTGGCCCAATTTGAGTATGTACCATTAATAACCACTCTTTGTTTTCTATCACTAAGCCAGCTACCTACCCATCTACACACATTTTCCCCTAGCCCAAGCTTTCTCATCTTACTTACTAATCTTTTATGTGGGACAGTGTCAAATGTTTTAGAGAAGTCGAGATAAATGACATCCAATGATTCTCCTTGGTCCATTTGAGAGTTTACATCCTCATAGAAGCTGATCAGTTTAGTTTGACAGGAGCGATCCTTCATAAATCCATGTTGATATGGAGTTAAACATTTATTAACATTGAGATATTCCATAATGGTATCCCTTAGAAACCCTTCAAAAATTTTACACACAACAGATGTTAAGCTTATCGGCCTATAGTTTCCAGGTTCCCTTTTACACCCCTTTTTGAATATTTGTACCACATTTGCTTGCCGCCAATCAAAAGGAACAGACCCTGTTTCTATAGAGTCTTTAAATATAAGGAATAGAGGCCTGTCTATCACATTACTTAACTCCCTTAATACCCGAGGGTGAATGCCATCAGGGCCTGGTGATTTGTCAATTTTAATCTTACTAAGGCGGTTCTGCACTTCTTCCTGGGTTAGGTAGGTAATACTTAATGGGGAGTTTACATTATCACTCTGCATTTCCCCTGGCAAATCCTTTTCCTGTGTGAACACTGTTGAGAAAAAAGTATTTAAAACATTTGCTTTTTCCACATTGCTCTCTATGATTTCACCCTCATTGTTCTTTAAAGGGCCGACACCATCAATTTTAATCTTTTTACTGTTTATATAATTAAAGAATAGTTTTGGGTTTGTTTTACTTTCCTTAGCAATGAGTCTCTCAGTTTCCACTTTTGCTAAATGTATTTGTTTTTTACACATTTTATTTTTTTCTCTATAACTTTTTAATGCTTCTTCATTGCCTTCTTGTTTTAGCTTCCTAAATGCCTTGTTCTTGTTATTTATTGCCCTTTTTACATCCTTATTTAGCCACATTGGTGTTCTCCTGTTCCTAGCCCTTTTATTTCTGGTGAGAATATGAATTCTTTACTACAAGAGCAGTGAGACTATGGATTGTTTAGTGCACGAGCAGTGAGACTATGGATTGTTTAGTGTGCAAGCAGTGAGACTATGGATTCTTTGCTGTTCAAGCAGTGAGACTATAGAACTCTCTGCCATAACATGTTCTAAAGGTAATTAATAAAATTTCAAGGAGGTTCTGGATGAATGACACTCGAGGTGCTCAGGTTACCTCCATTCTCATTGGATTGCTCTCAGATCCTAATGATCTAATCTGGTGACAGCTGTCTAAAGCTTATGCCCAGTACACATTTCTTCAAATTGTATGACACCTCATTAGAGGGTAAGTTCCATTAATTACTATTCAGGGGCCAGATCCCGGAGGAAGCCCACGTGAAACGCGCGTTAGGGCTGTCTGTCTGGTGTCCTACTAAGATCCACATGGGTAAGAATCAATCCTTCATGGTTTAGGTTTAGTTTCAACTTTTTAAGGTCAATTTAGCTCCTCACTATATATTTATAGCCACACTTAGGCTTACACTTGTCACTGTATTTGTGTGGCCTTTTGTTGACAATTGACCATATCCGTAACTCTAGATACAAATGTTATGTTTTTTTAGGAACATGATATCTATATACTATTAAGTAATGACTCCAGACTCCTGAGTCCTTCATGACTGATCTTGTCTGTTTTGTCATTATAGTTTTTATTGATTTTTGTTACCAAGTATTGTTATATGATTTTTCAATAAACAGACTTTTTGTATAGCAGTCAAACAGACTTTTTTTTACTCCATATCCCCTTCTCATGTACAGCACCATGGTATCGAAGGTGCTATATAAATAAATAACAATAATACCCATAGTGAAGCATGGTGGAGACAACATTATGCTTTGGGCTGTTGTTCGACAGTTGGAAGCTCAGTTTGTTCAAGTGGGCAATATGAGGAAAAGGACCTGGAGTTCAGCATTAGTGACCAGAAAAATAAAAAAGTTTTATAGCTCTCAGAATAAAGTGATGCAAAAATAACTATTTTTTCTATAAAATAGTTTTTATTGTGTAAAAGCAACCAAAACAGAAAAAAGATAGAAATGAGGTATCGCTGTAATCGTAGTGACCCGAAGAATAAAACTGGGGAAACAAAAAAACAAAAACTAAACACAATTCCTGAGTAGCTGGTTTTTGTTCATTCTACCTCCCAAAAATCAGAATAGACAGTGATCAAAAAATGTCATGTGCCCTAAAATGGTACCAATAAAAACGCCAGCTCATTCTGCCAAAAACAAGCCCTCACATGACTCTTCCGGCTGAAATATGACAAAATTATAGCTATATAGTTTTGCAAATTTTGTTGTAAAAATGAGAAATCGCTGGTCAACTTATAACTTCCTAACAAAAAAAAAAGGTCCCAAAAATTTACTGATATAAAGTAGACATGTGGGAAATGTTATTTATTAACTATTTTATGCAATATGATGCTCTGATTTAAGGGCATAAATATTAAAATTTGAAAATTGCCATATACCCATCATACATATCCTCCATCCCATAGTCCCTTGCCCATATACCCATCACACATCCTCCATCTCATAGTTCCATGCCCATATACCCATTATGACATCATCTTTGCCATGGCAACCTATTATGACATCATCGTCACCATGGCAACCGTTATAACATAACCGTCACCATTGCAACCCATTATGACACCAGCGTCGCCATGGCAACCATTATGACATCATAATGTGGGGCGGGGCTTGATACACACACACATACACTCAGCTTTATATATATATAGATATCTATCTCTATCTAGCTATCGATCTGTTATCTATTTCATATTTATCTATTATCTATCTATTATTCATCTATCTATCTATCTATCTATCTATCTATCATCAGCTAATACCTCAAATTTGTATGTGTTTTTTGCACTTTTTCTTCAGGGTGCAGTTGGGCCCATTTGGTCTTGTAAACTGTGGTGTCTGTTCACATGGGATGCATTTTGATAGCGCTGGGCAGCCCGCCTGAGCTAATAGAAGGGTGTCACTACTAGGCTGTTAACCTGGATGATGTGCATTGCCATAGTGTGAACAGCGCCGCATACAAGTCTTCATTGTGCATTTATATACCACGCAAGCGCCCCCTCCATGTATTGGTAGTCTGTGAGCGGTTGTCTCATCGCTATTCTTGCACCTGTGTTGCCATCTTAATTATATGGGTCCATTGCATCCTGATAGTGCATTTGTCTGGAGGCCTGGACGGGTAAACCTTTCTGCTTTTTTGCTGTTTCTTCTATTATCTATCTATCTATCTATCTATCTATCTATCTATCTATCTATCTATCTATCTATCTATCTATTATCTATCTCTCTACTATCTATCTATCTCTCTACTATCTATCTATCTATCTATCTATCTATCTCTCGATTTCATATCTAATCTATCAGCTATGTCACCTCTGTGCCCTGGATTCAATTGAAAATGTTGCTTTTAAGACATTTATACACACAATTGAATCAGAGAAGACCTAAAGCTCTATATTAATTCATGAAAGTGAAATCTCCCAGGCCATCAGTGTGTTCGGCGATGATGAGAGCAGTGGAGGCATAGGCTGGACGCATTAGCTGGCTCCCCCACTAGTTTTCATTTCCAAATGGGTATTTTAGTGTGGGTTAATTCTTTCTCCGGCTTAGCTGTGAGAATCAGGCATTAGCTATGACTTGTGTCTCTGCACTATTTACTGTACTTCTCAATCAGTCAGCCTGTGCGGAGAACAATTCTCCTCTCTGCATTCAGTCCACATCCAGAGTAATACAGATAATAGTAATCCTGACATTTACCTTGTAGACAGCTCACAGCATAAATAGAGCAAGATGCGGTTCAGCTCTTGTATCTCACCAAGTCCATTACGGGAGAACTAGGTGAGCTTAAAAAGCTGCAATCAAATCAGGGTCAGTCAGTCTCCGAACACTTCTGTTATGCATCTTCTGGTGTTGGAGAACACAAAAACTCTCAATGTTTTCTGCTCCTTTTATACAATACTTGTTGAGCCGATCATTGGGGATTCAATGTGCAGGTTGAAGCTCATGGGCCCTGGAGGCTATAGTCTAGGAGATTTTTTGTCACATCGCTGCCCTCTGTGTGATGCCTTCACACCCAATTTTTCTGCTTCTTCAGATTCCATGTCTTTAACAATAAGGCTAAGTTCACACTGAGTTTTTTTGAGGCATTCAGAAGCCATGAGTTTTTCAAGCCGAATCACTTCAGGAAACTCTTTTTTTTGGTGGGGGTAGACTTATTGGTGGAGTTTTTCTTCTCCTAAATCGCTTTTGAAGAATTTTTGGGCGAGTTTTTTTCCTGAAGTTTTCTTGGATGCCTTTTTATTGGCCAGGTTTTTTCCAGTGTCTGAATCGAAGAATTGACATGCATTTTTTTTTTCTACGAGAAATTTTTGTCTAAATATTAGGCAACAGAAAAGGTGATACCAATATCCATACTTTGTAACCATGGCTGACATCCCCAATTATTACAAGAAGTCTACACCAGGTAAAAAGATTCTTGTGATAAACATGAAATCAATAAAGGTAATTACCCATTGCATATATCCTGCCTGCACCGCATCCTAGATCCCCAACGCACGTTTCGCGTATTGTCTCTCTTCCTCAGTAAAAATTGGATGCTAGCTTGTGACTCCGTATGGCATCTGATTTTTTTTTTTTGTATCCACCCGATTTCAGAATGAAATCGCATCATGCTTCTATTTTTATCACGCACAGTGAAAACAAATTGGGCATGAACACTGCTCCATGGAATAACATTCGTCTGATAAAAAGTCAGATAGCACTCATACGATTTATACGGTGGGGTGAGCGAGCCCTTAGTAAACAATGAAAGTTCCAGAATTAAAGCTAGCAGAGATCTGATGATGAATTGATGTTGAAAAGAGGCATTTTTATTATGCAGAGAATCATTTATAATTGCTGAGACCATGATTCAGACCCATTGAGTTGGATCTGCATGTCACACATGGTCCCACCGGTGCACGGAGTCCATGGGGCACCAAGGAGGTCTTTGTTGTGCTATGGGTCATTTTTTGACAGTCTTGTCGGATTTGTTCACTTGCACCATGTCAGTTGCTCATTTATCCAGTAACAACTTTTATTGAGCCGGGCGGCTTTTCATTGTATACAATTACAGTACTAATATATTCACCCAGGCCCAAGGCGGTGCACACTGTAAATACAGCCCTGGGTGGTAACAGATGGGAAGGCGGCAAATTAAAAAGGGGGAAATATATGAGCACAATAGTGAAAGGTGTGCACCAGGACAGTCCAAAAAAATTAATTACAGGAAGCTTCTAACACCAGGGAATGATCTATTTCCATGGACGCTTGCTGCTGATCCTTGATTTTTATTACAGGGATTATAAATATCTGAATTTCAATTGTCTTCCGGAGCCGCTAAAGAAATATTATCATAAGAATATCGGTGATGGACACCTGTCTGCAGGGAGCGAGCCGGAGATCACTGATGTACGGCATGGGATCGCTGCCACAATTAATGAGCTGGTGGTTCAGCACACCAGAGTACAGCTGTCAGTCTTGCTGCAAATCAATGCGCCGCGGTATTTGCATGAGACAAGACTGTTCCCAGCGACATGTATAACAAATACTGAAAGGCAACCAAATGAAGGGATTGGGGGGCATTTGTAATGTAAAACATTCTCGGGTCATACACTGTGTTTCTTGCTTTTTTACCTTAGAGACAAACCTAAAGGGATCAGACCTGTTATTCTTGCCAAGGAAATACATGATCGTTGGATGGTGACATGTGTGGCCTGGAAGATGAATGACCACAGCAGGAAAACACTAACTCTTTCTTGACAATGGCTGGAAATGTGAAATCTACTAATAGTTTATAATGAAATGCTTCACTGTAGGTAACCGGAGGGCGTATCAATAATAATGATCACAGCAGTAGTGTACACATATACAGCACACATGTAATAAATCAGTAATATTATGTGTTACATATAGGTAATATTAAAGAGGTTATTCCATCGAAATTTATTAACTTTTCACAGGACAGGTGATGATCGTGGTTCTCATCCAACTGTGAGGATCCCCACGACTGCACAAGTCCCGTCTCACCCATGTGAATAAAGCACTAGTGCACATATGTGACCACCACCTCTCCATTCATGGTCTATGGAGTCAGTGGTTGCCCAATAAACCCATATAAGTGAAGGAAGTGGTGGTCATTAGTAGTGATGAGCGAATGTGCTAGGATAAGGTGTTATCTGCCATGCTCAGGTGCTAATCGAAAGTCTTCGGTGTGCTTGAATAATATGTTCGAGTCCCCGCGGTTGCATGTTTCGCGGCTGTTCAACAGCCACAACACATACAGGGTTGCCTGTTTGTTAGACAATCCCTGCATGTGTTGAGCCTGTTGAACAGCTGCAAGACTTGCAGCCACGGTAATTTGAACATAGTATTCGAACACGCCAAAATACTCTGTTAGCACCTGAGCATGCACGGATAACACATTATCCCACCACGCTCGATCAACAGTAGTCATGAGAGTTGCTACATTGAGACACCAATATTTCAAGATAAGTGGAGTCGCAACATTTGCCCTCTCCGATTCCAAGAACTTGGCTATGAAAGTCCTGTTTAAATGGAGCAGTGGCTTTCACATGTGACCACTACAACATACACTGTTTATGGAACATTGGCCCATATAAATAAGTGAAGAGATGGCCATATATGCACTGCACAGTCTTTGAGAGCCTTCTATTTGTGATTTCTGGGGTCCCGCTCTTGTCCTACATTTTTAACTTCTTTTTTCCCCTTTAAAGGGAACCTTACAGCGGATAGATGCTGCCCGATCCACAGGCAGCATGATCAGATGATGACTGCATGATTTCAGCCATGTATGTATTTGTGCAAAATTGCAAAGTGTGAAAGCCATCAGCTTTATGTGTCCAGTCTTATAAAAGGATACTGGTAGAATTGCATGATACCCATGGAACAATCAGAGGAAGAGTATAATAGAAACACGTCACCGCTGCTCCCGCTGATCTCCAGCAGTTTCTGACACGCCGGATCACTCCAGTATTTGCTGGAGCGAGCCTAAGGTCACAATTCAATACAAGCCTGTGAGTCTATGAGAGCCTCATTCTTGACTCGTTCTGGTTCTCATAGACTTGTATTGAGAGCTTGTGATGTAACTTCTGTCATAAGTTTGTGCCGCAGAACCACAGCAGCACAGAAAAAATGCGCTGGGGGGTGAGTATGTAAGGAGGAAGACCAGACTGCGGGTACCTGTGTGGAGCCGGGTCCGGAACTGCATCCCATTTTGCCTGGGGGAAAGAATAGGGGACAGGACAAGCCCCATGACTCAGGAAGAGGGGTGTGGCTAAGCCAGGTAGTGAGGAGAAAGCGCGTGAAGAAATGTCAGTTCGCCGCCGACAGTGAGAGCGGAGGCAGGTGTGCGGCACACTCTGCAGCGAGAGAGGCAGCGCAGAGCCATCTCCAGCAGAACTTCAGCGGGAGCTCCGGTGAGACAGTATGTGCGCAGAGTGCCATGAGCCTGGTTGTGCAGAGTGCGGTGCTCGCGCGGAGAAGCGGGGACTGGGTGCAGGATCCTGAGGTGTGTCCCCCAAGACTAATAGATGCGCAGCAGCACCTATGTTGGTCAGAGTACTCCAAGCGAGAGTTGGTTGGGAAAAGCTCCCTGCCACAGAGCACAGATCTGGGACAGCTGTGTGAGAGACTTACTGCGTGAGAGATTTACTGGTATCGGTGGACGCGCAGAGCAGCGCAAACTGAGCAGAGCCATGCAGAGCAGCCATTCAGGTGACGGCAGCTGCTCAGAGAGAGACACGTGCGCTCCGTGACTGTGAGTACAGCGCACGTGCCGCATAGAGGAAGCCAAGTACTGGACAGACAATTGCGGCCTACCTTGCCAGTTGACACTTGCCAGTCCACGTTGGACTCTGTCAGTGCTGCGACCCTGTTTGCTTTGGCCTCACTATCTTATGGACTAGGGGCTCAGCGGAAGGTGCTGGAGACTGCTGCTGCCATAAGACGGACCGTTGTTTGCAGGACCCCACAGGAACAGCACCGTGCCAGCCATTGTTGGCACCACTGCCTTCAAAGCTTTAGTTGTGAACAGGGAAGCCTCTGACATGATAAGTGATTTAAAGAACTGCCATTATCTTGTTTATTGCTCATTAACTTTGCCTATTGCTTTCCATTTAACTGTTTAACCCTCATTTAACCATTTATCTCCCTGCGAGGAGTTAACCCCCTGTCAAATTAAAACTGTTAAATTTGTTAACGCTTGCTCTGCTTTCTGTCTGTCACTTCATCCCGCAACCTGCTTATACTATGGTCTGGGATAGAGTTGAGCGACTTTTGGTTTTTTAGGGTCGCGTTTCGTTTCGTGAAACCCGACTTTTCCAAAAGTCGGGTCGAGCAAGATCGTCCGATTATAGGGAAAAGTCGGGGTCGTCCCGAAACACGAAACCCAATGTAAGTCAATGGGGAATAAAAGTCGGCAGTGAGAGGAGGACAGGAAACACACCTACAGTGCCCATTTGAATGCCAAAAGCATCAATTCTTCTTACTTAAGCTTGTCAACCTTAATTAACTTCATAATACAAGTTACGCACTGAAAAATGGGGGTTATTTGGCTAAAGTTGTGGGGGGGGAGGGCTGGCTGCAGGTTTTCATGTGCCCTGGGCGAAAGAGCGCCCCTTTAACACATACCACAACTCATCATGCTCTGATACAGCAGAGAAATAGCGGTATAGTACAATGAAAAATACCTCACTTTTTACATCTCATGAAGAGGCCCATCTATTTCTCCATATAGAATCATTGGTCCCATATAATGTTTGAAACAGTATATGATGAGCTCCACATAATGCTACAGTATATGTTGGTCCCCATGGATGAAGCTCCACTGTCTTATGGGCCCAAATAATGCTCCAAACATAATGGGCCCCATTTCTAATGCTCTAGTGTATAATGGGCCCTGTAAATGCTGCTCCAGTGTCTGATGTCCACCTTTGGAATGTTCCAGTGTATGGTGGGCCCCATCTATCATTCTCCAGAGTATAGTGCTCCCCAAAAATTGCTGTCCCAACATTGAAAACAATCAAATAAGTCTCCTCGCTAGGGAATCCCTGTACTTGTCTGGACTCCTTGTCGTCCCCATCTCCCATCTCACTGCACAGTATTTCAACTTTGCAAGTGCTGTGATCCTGAGCAAGCAGGGGGGGCCCACTCGTTGGCGATGGCACTGGCACAGGGCCCCTGATAGTACGGTAGTGTGTCTGATGGCGGGTGGGCCGAACCTGCACTTTCATCTGCAGCTTCCTCTTTGTCACCGTGTAAGATGGAACTGTATATGGGAAGGGTAACCTGAGTTTCATCAGGGTCAGATTCAGGTCGTGTAGCGTGCGAGGGGAATGTAGTGGTCTGGGTCAATGTACCAGCAGATTCATCGAGCAGTGGCTGGGCATCAGTGCACTTGTGTCGCCCCCAGGAGTACGGTCGCCACAGTGGCATTACCTTCTTCCTAGGGAGTGTGATGTCATGCTTGGGAGCAACGAAGGATCTCTCTAGCAGGTTAACTGATTGGGCGGCGTTATTCCCACAAGTCATGACCCTCCAAACAGCGTTCATGAAGGCAAAGTGTTTGTTTTACGTGGGCAGTATGGTTGCAAAGCTGAACCTTAAAGGAATGTCCAGAATGGCACCACCAGGAGTGGAGCCTATGGTTAAATTCGACTCCACCTGGGAAACCTCAACCATGCCAGCTACAGAACAGATGCACACATTGCAAGCTTAATTCCGTTAACGAACGAGACTCCGTCATGCCCCGCGGTCCGAGTCCGGCTTACTAGAGGGACACGTGAGGCTCTGGCACATGAGATTGGCCAATAACTGGTGTGTCATGCCCTTACATGTCCGTGGCTGCATGTGCGCTACACTGAAAAGGCCAGCGTTTGTCGCTTACAGGTGCAGATAACCCGCTGAACAACGTTAGTGATGGGGATCACTGATTACAATTATTACCCGCGAACAATGATTTCCCAGTAAGTGCAGGTCAACCGCAGTTCCGGAATTAGGCCTAACCGTCATTCCTGAAAAAATGAAAAACTTACGTGTGCAAACCACAGGTGCTGTAGCTTGCTTAACAGCTCGCCAGCCATTCTCACGCCCAGTATGGATTACACGTGATTGCACAAAGGTTAGAAAGGGTACCGTTTCCCCAGATAACATGTATGGATAGCGTACACATTCAAAATATATGTCTCAGGAGGCAGGCTCAGACGGTGTCAGGCCCAGTATGGATTGCACGTGATTGCACAAAGGTTAGAAAGGGTACCGTTTCCCCAGATAACATGTATGGATAGCGTACACATTCAAAATATATGTCTCAGGAGGCAGGCTCAGACGGTGTCAGGCCCAGTATGGATTGCACGTGATTGCACAAAGGTTAGAAAGGGTACCGTTTCCCCAGATAACATGTATGGATAGCGTACACATTCAAAATATATGTCTCAGGAGGCAGGCTCAGACGGTGTCAGGCACAGTATGGATTGCACGTGATTGCACAAAGGTTAGAAAGGGTACCGTTTCCCCAGATAACATGTATGGATAGCGTACACATTCAAAATATATGTCTCAGGAGGCAGGCTCAGACGGTGTCAGGCCCAGTATGGATTGCACGTGAATGCACAAAGGTTAGAAAGGGTACCGTTTCCCCAGATAACATGTATGGATAGCGTACACATTCAAAATATATGTCTCAGGAGGCAGGCTCAGACGGTGTCAGGCCCAGTATGGATTGCACGTGATTGCACAAAGGTTAGAAAGGGTACCGTTTCCCCAGATAACATGTATGGATAGCGTACACATTCAAAATATATGTCTCAGGAGGCAGGCTCAGACGGTGTCAGGCCCAGTATGGATTGCACGTGATTGCACAAAGGTTAGAAAGGGTACCGTTTCCCCAGATAACATGTATGGATAGCGTACACATTCAAAATGTGTCTCAGGAGGCAGGCTCAGACGGTGTCAGGCCCAGTATGGATTGCACGTGATTGCACAAAGGTTAGAAAGGGTACCGTTTCCCCAGATAACATGTATGGATAGCGTACACATTCAAAATATATGTCTATACATCAGGAGGCAGGCTCAGACGGTGTCAGGCACAGTATGGATTTGACGGCCCAGATTACACAGCGGAGGAGCAGGGAGAGGTAAAGATTGCAAATGCTGGGGCCCTGCCCAAGCAAGGGGGGCCCACTCGTGGGCGTCGGTACTGGCACTGGGCCCCTCATAGTACAGCGGTGTGTCTGACGGCGGGTGTGCACCACCACCGTCAGAGACACTTGATTGCACTATGAGGGACCCTGTGCCAGTGCCCGCGCCCAAGAGTCGGCCTACCCACCTGTCCAGGGCAACGGCACTCGCACGGTGTCGTGCGCTAGGTGGTGACCCCGGCCATGGGGGGGAGGCAGCACAGTTAGGGAGTTTTAGAAAGTGGCATATGTTGATGTTGGACATTCAGCTGATGCAAAAGGCGAAATAGGTGAAGTCCCAGGAAGAGGTGGACCAAAGCAAGCCATTTTTCTGTCACCCTATGTGTCATCAGGGGAAGGTGGGACAAAATCCTTGGAAGCCCATGCGTGGTTCATTTTAATGAAGGTTAGATCATCCACATTTTGGGTTGACAGACGGGTCCTTTTTTCTGTCAGGATTGATCCAGCTGCACTGAAGACTCTTTCCGATAGCACAATTGCAGCTGGGCAAGCGAGCTCCTGTAAGGCATATTGGGCCAATTCAGGCCAGGTGTCCAGTTTAGCGGCCCAATAGTCAAAGGGGAATGACCTGTGTGGGAGAACATCGATATGGGAGGAAAAGTAGTTTGTAACCATAGTTGACAACTGCTGTCTCCTGTCACTTTCCATCGATGCAGTATTACCAGTTGTGTGAGCGGTATTTGAAAAATCAGTCCACAACATTGTCATGAAACCCCTGTCTCCAACGCCACTTCTGCTGTGTGCACCACGAACACCTCTGCCAAGCTGCCCCCGGCCCGTACGGCTCGTGTGAGAACCATCACCGCTGCTGTGTGCTGGGAATGCCTCAAGCAACCGATTTACCAGAGTTGCTTGTTTATTAGCCAATATTAGGTCAAGGTTCTCCTGTGGCATGATGTTTTGTAATTTGCCTTTATAGCGTGGATCCAGGATGCTGGCCAACCAGTAGTCGTCATCGTTCATCATTTTGGCAATGCGGGGGTCCCTTTTTAGGATCCGCAAGGCATAATCTGACATGTGGGCCAATGTTCCCGGTGTCAATGATGCACTGCGAGTGCTGGGTGGAGGAGCACTTTCTGGCAAATCCACATCCCTCCAGTCACGCACAAACCCTGTACCAGACCTTGCCACGCCAACATTTTCACTTGCCCCACGAGATGCATCCTCCTCCCCTAAGTAATCATCCCCATCATCATCCTCCTCCTCCTCTTCTTCCTCCACCTCGTCCAGGAGAGGTCCCTGAGCAGACAATGGCTGAATGTCATCAAGGATTCCCTCCTCCTCTTCCTCCTCATCAACATTGGCTGCAGACGCCTGCTCCTTAAGGTGCGTCAAAGTTTGCATGAGCAGACGCATAAGTGGGATGCTCATGCTTAGGATGGCGTCGTCTGCGCTTACCAGCCGTGTGCATTCCTCAAAACACTGAAGGACTTTACAGAGGTCTTTCAGCTTCGACCACTGCACACCTGTCAACTCCATGTCTGCTCTCAAAGTGCCTGGCCGTGTATCCTCCCACAAATGCATTATGGCCTGCCTCTGCTCGCACAGCCGATCCACCATGTGCAGGGTGGAGTTCCACCTTGTTGCAATGTCGATAATGAGGCGGTGGTTGGGAAGGTGGAGCAATCGCTGCAGCTTCTGCATACGAACGGAGTGTACAGGCGACCGGCGGATGTGCGCGCACAGTCTTCGCACCTTCTGGAGCAGGGCTGTTAACTCCGGATAATTTTTGAGGAAGCACTGCACCACCAGGTTCAAGGTGTGAGCCAAGCAAGGTATGTGGCTGAGTTTTGAAAGGGCTATGGCTGCCACAAAATTACGGCCGTTATCACTAACTACCTTGCCTGCCTCAAGATGTACACTGCCCAGCCATGACTCAGTTTGTCGCTTCAAGTACTCGGCCAGCACCTCGGCGGTGTGTCTGTCGCCCAAACACATCATCTGCAACACAGCCTGCTGACGCTTTCCACTAGCTGCTCGATAGGGGGACACATCGTGTGCAACAGTGGCAGCTGCAGATGGAGTGCTCGTACGACTGCGCTCTGTGGACGAGCTTTCGCTTCTGGAGGAGGAGGAGGAGGAGGAGGGTCGAACGCCTACAGCCAACTGTTTCCTATACCGTGGGCTAGGCAGCACTGTCCCACCACCGCTGTCCCCTGTGGACCCTGCAGCCACCACATTAACCCAGTGCGCAGTGATGGACACGTAACGGCCCTGGCCATGCCGACTGGACCATGCATCAGTTGTGAGGTGCACCTTTCCGCTCACTGACTGCTTGAGTGCAAGGACAATGCGGTCTTTCACATGATGGTGGAGGGCTGGGATGGCTTTGCGAGAGAAGAAGTGGTGACTGGGTAGGTCATAGCGTGGTACTGCATAGGCCATGAGTTCGCGGAAAGCTGTGCTTTCCACCAACCGAAAGGGCATCATCTCAAACGAGATTAGTTTGGCAATGTGGGCGTTCAAACCCAGTGTACGCGGATGAGAGACTGAGTACTTTCTTGACCTACTCATAGTGTCTGGGAGGGTGAGCTGGACTTGAGAGCTGCATATGGTGGAAGTAGCGGTGGACAGGGTGGACTGAGAGAGGGTTGATGATGGTGATGGAGTTGGTGTTCTTTCTGATGGCCTAGAATCAGTCTTTCGTTGATATAACAGTGGGATTCCCTGACTGCTGTGGCCTTGCAACGACACCTCAACATTTGCTGCTGTGCTAACCGGTGGGCTTACAGTGGGGGAAACAATGTAGCGTTGCTGACTACCTTCGTTGTGATCACTTGCACATGTGGCACTTGAGGTTTGGTGTTGTGTCCACGCTTGCAAGTGCATGCTGGTTAAATGTCTAAGCATGCAACTGGTATTCAAATTTTTCAGATTTTTCCCTCGGCTAAAGGTCTTTGCGCACTTCTTACAGATAACCTTGGCCTGATCATGAGGATTTTGGTCAAAAAAGTGCCACACTGCACTCTTCCTACTTTGGCAGACATTTTGCGGCCTAGCACGCTGTGATCTTTTGACCCTCTGGACAAGCTGTCCAGCAACTCTTTTGATGTTTGGAACCTGTCTTTGGAGTGCTCCGGGCCTGCCAGATAACAGCTGTTGCGATGTCGATGTCTGCTGTGGATGCTCCTCATCTGAGCTATTGGAAGCAGCACCCTCTTCCCCCAATGGATGCCAATCTGGGTCAACAACTGGGTCATCCATCACCTCCTCTTCTATGTCATGTGCACCTTCCTCTGTGTCACCGTGTATGGTGGTATAGTGTGCGGGAAGGGGCACCTGAGTCTCATCAGGGTCAGAATCTGGCTCTGTACACTGCGAGGACAATGTAGTGCTCTGAGTGAATGTACCAGCAGAATCATCCATCAGCGGCTGTGCATCAGTGCACTCCATGTCAGATTCATCTTGGCCTGGGAAATTCACCATTTCACTTGATAATCCAGGCATGGTATGTGAAAACAGCTCCATGGAGTAATCAGTAGTATGGCCTGCGTCATCCTTCAATCTTGGTTGGGGTGAAGGACACAAGGAAAGGTGTGGTTCATGAACATGAGCCTCCAATGACGACTCAGTGCTTTTACTTTTTACAACTGAAGAAGAGGCGGCGATAGAGCTGGAGGCTGAGTCAGCAATGTAAGACAAAACTTTTTCCTGATGCTCTGGCTTTAAAAGCGGTTTGCCAACTCCTAGAAAATTAAGCGTTCGAGGCCTTATGTAGCCAGACGATGACGCAGGGTCAGCACCTCCTGCATTCGGTCCTATTTTGCTCTTGCCACTACCATCAGATCCACCACCAACACCATCATTACCAGCTGCCAACCCCCGCCCAATTTCACGGCCTCTTCCACCAGCCTTCCTCATTTTTGGTAGAAATGTAGACAAAATCCAACAAACTATATAGTAATGTAAAACAAGGTACAAGGTGTCTATAGGACAGGGGAGATTTTGAATTTCTGCAGACACTTGTGGACACTGGACACTTTTGGATTGTGTGAGGCCCACTGATATCTGAGCGCTATGTGACAGGCTCGATGGCACAGCTGTGACCAAAGTGACTAGAGGATAAGGGAGATTTTGAATCTCTGCACACACTTTTGGACACTGGACACTTTTGGATTGTGTGAGGCCCACTGATATCTGAGCGCTATGTGACAGGCTCGATGGCACAGCTGTGACCAAAGTGACTAGAGGATAAGGGAGATTTTGAATCTCTGCACACACTTTTGGACACTGGACACTTTTGGATTGTGTGAGGCCCACTGATATCTGAGCGCTATGTGACAGGCTCGATGGCACAGCTGTGACCAAAGTGACTAGAGGATAAGGGAGATTTTGAATCTCTGCACACACTTTTGGACACTGGACACTTTTGGATTGTGTGAGGCCCACTGATATCTGAGTGCTATGTGACAGGCTCGATGGCACAGCTGTGACCAAAGTGACTAGAGGATAAGGGAGATTTTGAATCTCTGCACACACTTTTGGACACTGGACACTTTTGGATTGTGTGAGGCCCACTGATATCTGAGCGCTATGTGACAGGCTCGATGGCACAGCTGTGACCAAAGTGACTAGAGGATAAGGGAGATTTTGAATCTCTGCACACACTTTTGGACACTGGACACTTTTGGATTGTGTGAGGCCCAATGAATATCTGAGCGCTATGTGACAGGCTCGATGGCACAGCTGTGACCAAAGTGACTAGAAGATAAGGGAGATTTTGAATCTCTGCACACACTTTTGGACACTGGACACTTTTGGATTGTGTGAGGCCCACTGATATCTGAGCGCTATGTCACAGGCTCGATGGCACAGCTGTGACCAAAGTGACTAGAGGATAAGGGAGATTTTGAATCTCTGCACACACTTTTGGACACTGGACACTTTTGGATTGTGTGAGGCCCACTGATATCTGAGCACTATGTGACAGGCTCGATGGCACAGCTGTGACAAAAGGGACTAGAGGATAAGGGAGATTGGATTGCTTTTAAAAAAGCAGTTTGCGGAGCAGTGGGTAAACAGCAATGCAGGAATGTCAGGAAGCCTTAGAAGGCAGCCCAACAACCAACACCACTGATACACCACTATATAGCCTCCCCTTGCACTGCACACACAGTGACTGGTGTGTTGTGCAGGCCAAATCGCTCGCTGCAGAAGCAGTTTTTTTGTCTTCTTCCCTGCCTAACGCTCTCCCTACAGAATCAGCAGCAACCTCTCCCTATACTGAGATCGGCAGAAGTAAGATGGCGGTCGGCGTGCACGCCCTTTTATACCCCCTGTGACGCCCACCAAAGCAAGCCAATCACTTGCATGCCCTTCTGAAAGATGGTAGTGACCCCTGCCTATGTCATCACGTTGCCCACAGTGTCCGTGGATCCTGATTGGCTGAAAAAGAGCGCAAAACAAACTTTTGAAAAGCGACTTTGGCGCGTAAGTCGCCGACCTCGTGGCTGACCTCATCCTAGGGTCGGGTTTCGTTTCATGAAACCCGACTTTGCCAAAAGTCGGCGACTTTTGAAATTTTTCGACCCGTTTCGCTCAACTCTAGTCTGGGACTTTACATTAGAAGCATCACTCCAATGCTGAAAAAAAATCTGCTGGAATGGGACTTGATACAACCTGTGTAAAGAGGTCGACAATAAGTGAACTACTTTAATATAGTCAATCAGCGCTTGTTTAATGATTGGAAATAGCTTTTTTGTAAATGCACCCCAAAATTTAAGTGTGATGCTGCTGTGGCGCCCCTGAGGGTTCAGTTGCCACAGAGGTACTGCACCTCTTGAGGTGTGGTACCCCACCATCCAGGTAAGGTGGAGACCCTGACCACACTCAAACACCTGCACCCTTTGGTGGCTCCCTGCTTGAAACACAAGGATTGCTGGGAGGCAGGTGGAGTTTAGATTGCACCAAAAGAGCGGGAAGAGGATAGGCGTTAGTCAGTTATTCACAGGAGTCTGACGAGGTCGGACCTGTGTAAGGAGATCCCCTGAGTGGGAAGGAAAGTGCTGCAGCCGACCTCAGTAATCTGGGTCCGCTGGCACAGGAAAGGAACATTGAAAGAAAGCCTGAATCTCCAAAAGAAGGAAAGGATTAGTATGGAACGTGAGGAGAGGAAGAGAACAGAGGAGTGAGGGTTAGGAGAGAACCCTTTCCAAGTTCTAAGCACAAGGCCGGGGTCCAGTCCCCGAGGTTGTTTGGATTCTTATGGTCCCGAACAGACACCGGAGGAATAGAAGTTGATGAACACTTTATTCCCACACCAGACTTGGGGGCACAACAGCAACGAGATAGAGAGCCGGGACTTGGTAGCAGAGAGTCCCCGAAGCAGGCTACAGCTGTCTGCCATACAAGTAGAGTTCTTAGGAACATCGGACAGGAGGAACTCCAGTGTAACTCAGTACTGTGAGGACTTCACTAAAGGCGCTAAGAGGGAGACGTTCAGAAAAGGCACATAAGAAGGAGGAGTGTTGGAAAGGAGTGCTTCATCTTGCCTGGAGGTTGACTGAGCTCCCGACCCGGAGGACACGGCACCAATGCGGGCTCTTGAGCCACTACAGACTGTGAGTAAAGCTTTGGAACTACATGCTTTGGTGTCCTCCACTTATTACTGCATCAACCTGCCGAGCTCTGCTACATCCCCAGCGCCTGACACTACACCATCTAAGTGTCGCTACATCCACTCTGCCCTGGGACTACAGCCCTGCCTGTGGAGGGCTATACCATCATTGCTGCACCACACCATCTGTCCCAGAGGATCTGTCTGCAGCGTCGGCTTAACATCTACATTGCCGAACACCACAGGTGGCGTCATGACTTATTCATTGACACTGAACATTTACAATGGGCGCCCAGGGCCACGGGCCGGGTCACATCTACCATGACAACTCCCATTGAGATCCACCGGGCCCGGTACCGAGTACCCCGCAGCCCTGGGTGTGAGGACGACCCACTGCAATATGCATTTGGGTCCCACTTTTAATTTTTATTAAGAGCCACACTTTGCCTAAAATCGGCCTTACATGCAGGACAGGGATTGGATGATCAGCCCTGTCGGCTCCAAACACACTGTGTTTGATAAAGGGGAATTCCAGTTAGTAGAAGTTATCAGCTACCACAGAATAGGTAACAACTTAAAGATCACAGGCTGTCCAACAATTGGGACCCCCAAAGATCGTTACTCCTTTCATTCTTTATAGGACTGCAGGAGCGCTGTACTTGGCTTTCTCAAACAACCCCAAGGAAAGGCATAGAGTAACAATCTTGAGTCCTCACTTTTGAACCTATCTAACAAGGATAGGGGAATAAAGAGGTCATCACTTAATAAAAGGGATCAGCCTACCAAAAAAGTATGCCCCCCGATAAAGCCATACTTCTAGCGGCGAAGCCCCTGATGAAGCCACATCCCTGGCATTTTTTTCCCTGATGAAGCCACACTCCTAGTGGCAATATGCATGTGGTATTCCCTTTCCATCTTTATTTCATCATTCAGGTTGTCTTAATATGCCTAATATTTGATCTCCTGTTCATTGGAACAAATTTTTCGGTTGTGCCGGCCATATGATTTTTGAGCATTACTATTTTATTGCAAAACTGTCTTAACTACATGTTCATTGCTGCATTATCTGCTCAATTAGTGTGGTCAGCTTCGTATACAATTCTTAATCTATCACTCTGAGCTTTTCAATGAATGTACACAATTTTTAAGACCATTTTATTATTGACGATTGTTCTGAGGCACTTTTCATAATGTTGGGCATTATTACAGGCTCCAGTTTATAGAACGACAGCCTTTGTATTTTTGGAACATGCTCTTTTCCAGTGTATACCTTTAATATGTTCATATCAGGTTGGCAATGGCTGTTATTGGTTTATAATTATTATATTGACAGACAGGGTAGACCCTAAGCTCTGTTGTGACTTGGTCCGGTCACAATTTGCATTAAATATTTTTAATATGTTTGATTGGCTTGTATCTTAATAAACATAAATCATTTATAGGTGATCCCTCTTTTTGTATACTTTTTTGTCCTTTTAGATTTATTCTAAGGAGGATAAAAGTGCCCTATTCTGGTAATTGGTGGGGTCCCAGCAGTTGGAAACCCAACAATCTAAACGTTATATTACCTCTCATATACAGTAGATATATGATAACTTCCAATACCCATTTATGTCTTTACTATATTCTGGATGGTTGAAGGAATTTTAAAAGGTAAAAAAAATATATATTCTGCCTTTATTTTCGAGAAACAGTGCTTCTTTTGGCCGTGGATATGCCGGTTATTACTTATTGCACCCCATTATTGAGTTTTTTTAAATCCAAATTTTCATTAGGTGAGTGTATTATTACCTAGTTAGAAGGTAGAATCAGACTGGTACTTACCAATACAATGTAGTGTGGTACATATAATAATGCAGATATATTGAACGGTTTCAATGAAAATCATTTCAACCAGAGCTGGGGACAGTCCAGAAAAAAAGAAAAAAAAATGAAGGACACTTGGACGTCAGGTATTTGATGTAGCAGTCTTGTTCCTGCTCATATACATTTGTCAGAACCTAAAAATGTGCTTCTTAATTAAAATGGTTGTCTGAGTGTAGAAATATAGATCTTTTCCTTCGATCAAAGAACTGTGGGAAATCAAATCCTGGCATGGAACATTATACACTGCTTCTTCCACTTTGCTCATTTTCAGCTAAAATGAAGAACATTAGATTGGAGATCAGCCAGCTTGGAAGGAAAAGCACAGAATACCACCCAGGACTCCCATACACTTTCTGCTAGAGAAAATCTATTTTAATATTTTGGATCTAGTCAAGCCGATCCGACATCAGACATATGAAGAAAAAATTATTTGAAGCGATGACAGATGAGAATTTTGGGTTATTGGCTGTTCATACTCCAATATGTTTAATGGATTAAATTATTTTTCAATTCACTGCCTGTAACATTTTAAGCATTTCACTTACAATATGATATGTTTCTTATTATACTATGCATAATTGAGATATGGATACCTATAAAACCTTTCTTAATTTCCCCTCTTTTAATCTTGCGATTTAAAATAGAAATGATTCCTAAATAAATGGTGTCATTTGATATCATAGTGACCTCCAACCAAAAGTTAACATTTTCCGTATAGGTATTATGTGCAGAATTTCCCTTCCAAGCTCATTTGCTGTATGACATCAAGTGGCTGACTATATAGGACCCACCAGTGCCAGACATAGAGAACCTGCAAGGATGATTTCTCTATCAACTGGACACCTAGAGGGTCTTGCTCTTTGGTATACTGTATGTGTCAGTTGCAAAGAACACTTTATTGCGGTGCCAAATGGGGTGACTTTGGGCGTTACCGGCAACCAGCAAGCACTGTACCCCAAACTGTAACCTTCAAGAGGTGGGGTAAAGACTATAGTTATTAAAGGGACTTTGAAAAATAAACTAAATGTGCCTATGCACTAACAGGCAAGTGTTTGCTACCTATCTGTCTGTTGTGTCTGGCACCATTCTTTGCCGCTGATCGCTCCTAACGATGATTCAGCGGCTTCTGTTGACGTCACTTTGACAGAGCGGTGGTTTCTTTTCCGCTCTGCAATGTTGACAGGGTGGGACTTCTAAATTCCTTCTGATTAACAGCCGTCTTCCCCAGCTAGACAGCAGAGATGTGGCTGTCAATCAGAATAATGTCGGAAGTCCCGCTCTGTCAACAGAGCAGAACGGAAAAGAAACCACCGCTCAGTTTATGTGATGTCAGCGGAAGTCACTAAATCACCAGCAGAAAATGTTGCCTGGCACAACAGGCAGGTAGGTCGTAACTGCCTTCCTTTTAGTGCTTAGGCACTTTTATTTATATACAATTTCCTGGATATCTCTTTTAAGCTGCACACCAAAGCTTCTAACCGCTAAGATAAGTGCCATTGCCTGTAACCTCTAAGACATTTGCCCCAATTCGGAGACAAATTTAAACCATTCCTGATCTGGCAATTTTCCATTATTTATTCTTCCCTTTTTCTCTCTCCTTATTCCAAGAGCTATAACTTATATATTTTTCCATCATCATAACCATATTAGAGTTTATTTTGCAGGACAAGTTGTAGTTTTAAGTGACAACACTAATTTTACCATTAAACGTACTTGAAACAGCCCTTCACAAATTCCAAATGTGGTGAGATGCAGAAAATGTAATTCTGCAATAGTTTTGGGTGGGGGGTTATTTATATAGTATTCATTATATGGTTGAAAATTATTGATGAGAAAATTAATTGGAGTGGAATTGAATTATCCTTGAATTTTACAAAAATTTAAATTTGCCACTTTTTTTTGTAATTTGCTTCTGTGTGGATTCAGAAAGATGAACCTTAAAGATCCATCAAAAGATTCAAACTTTTTTAAATCATTATACCAACCAAATCGCTTACCCCTCCAGCCTCTTCACTGCTCACCGCAACCAGTCTTCACTGCATATTTTTATAACAAGCCACTCATCATGGAACCTTATAGCCTCCTGCACTATGCTGGACTTTCAGGTGTCATGGTGCCCGGGAGGGTCCTGTGCACGCATAAGGACAAGTCATGATGCTGTTGACCTACTGGGCCTTACGTTGACCTCCTTCAACTGAAGATTCCAATGTGAGTGTCGAGGGATCAGAAGATGCAATGAGGACTGGATGGGTGGCATTGAATAGTGGAGGGACCAAAGAGATCAACGGAGGTTGAGTACAACATTTTTTATATTTTTAAATATTACATTTTTCATGCTCTGAGGTCAGGAGAGACCCCAGAGAATAATAATGGAGAGTAAATCAGCAGAGGATAACTTCTCCACAAATCAAATTTCTTGGGAAAAACAGCACACACAGGCAAATTCCAAATTTGTCAAATCCGCTGTAAAAAAATCACACCGTAACCACAGTTCCCAAAAAGAATGTAAGAATTTCATTTTTTACATAATTTCTTCCCACTTATTTTCTTGTACACTATGTTTAAAATTGAATGGTGAACACTCAAAAGTACAACTGGTCCTGCAAAAATCAAGCCCTCATAGGGCTATGTGGTTAGAAAACTAAAAAAGTAATGGCTCTTGGGAAGATGATGAAAAAACAGAAACCAAAAATGCCAATTGTCCGCATTGTGAAGGGGGTAAATGGTTAGTAGTGTGGGCAGAGATTGACTCTATTCGCTGCTGTTAGAGTCAGATGATGGCTGCCTTAGACAGCCATCATCTGCTTGGCATGATACAGGCTCAGCTTTTATATCAAACAAGTGAGCACATACAAGTTGTAATAGTGCACCACATGTTGGGAAGTTATTAAGTTTTCAAGTGAAGCATAACCCCTTGTGTTATGGCATCATTTTGGTGCAGGATAGCGTACTAGGACTCAAGAATTGAATCCCCAGCGTCCCCATCCCTGCAGATTGGGCTTCTCTTACCCCTGTAGATCAATTATTATCTCTGATGAGGGCACAACTGTATGTACAGACATTTACTGCTGGGAAAGTATTATAATACACACTACACACATACTGTTTTCCTGGGTGGTGGTCAATTGTGACTTGCAAAGCAAATTTGGACCCACAACCATGCTCCTTTTTCAGCTTCCTCATACAGTGTATGCTTTTCCTTTGTATCCGCTGTGACAACACAGCATTTTATCTTAATCAACCAGACGTCTATTTTCAGTAAGCCAAGAGGAATAGACTGTTATCTATATGTTGACTTTTGAATTTATGTGGTTGTTCTTTGGTTGGTCAAGTAAAAACAGACTTTTTTGCATATAAGCCTGTTATATTGACTTGTAATTGGCATCTGTTGTAGCATACTATGCTGTTATCCTTGATGACAGAGACACAGGTTAATTGAACAATGATGTTTGCTGATCTGTTGATTACGCATTGTCCAGGTCAGCCAGTTTGTTGCCTTGGAAACATTGAAGAATAAACTATAAATAATCAAACAATGTAAATTAACCGAACCACATCTTTCTCTTGTCCTCTGGATGCTGGCTTGAAGGACAGTTGTTACCTATAAAAAGAGAATATGCGCCTCTGTAACATAGACACCCAGACAGCCAAGAGATCCAGAGAGCCAAAGAACCAAAGACTCTTTACAAAACAGCAGCCAAGACATCATGGCTCTCACAAGGGACACAGACTTGACATTTTACAGGATGCTAGCTTAGGGGACCATGGCCCCGGCTGGATGAATACAAATCTGCTTTACCTGGCCTTGTACCTCAATGGACTGTCATCTTTCTAAGCTTGTTGTTACCTCCTCTCTGTGCATGCCAGAGGTGGGACTTTTGGCCCTGGAAGCTCGAAAGTCACAGCTACTCTTATCTCAAAGAGTCAGTGGAAGGGTGAGACTCTGTAATTTGCACCATCTTGGGTATTCTGCTTGGACATTTCTATGTGTTATTTGCTGGTTTTATGATTCAATAAAGTATTTCCACACTGTTTTACCCTCACTCTGTTTTGTCTGAGTAGTATTATGCCCACGGTAAAAGGAGAGCAGCGAGCATTCAGTGTGGTGTCTTGGTACATTTGGTTTTGGCTAGCGGACTAGAGAACCCACTGACTCCCGTGTCTCCACACCCACTATGTTTGGATGCTGGGATTTTGTCTCAGGACAAAGCAAACAAGAAACCAGGAGAAGTTTGAGAAGTCTCTTCTAGAGTTCCGGAGGTCACTCTTTTTTATGTGTAATCACCAAACACTTCGGGAACAGTTGGCAAGCATGGTATTATAAACTTTCTATTCAAATTAAGAGGGATCCATTATCCCTAGTCTGCCAGAGCAGTAGACACACATGCCATTTTCCATACAGGCTCATAGACGAAGGTCTGTCATATACTCTTCTCTTCGTGATACAACCACTTTACAATCACTTGTGTGGGAATGTGTCCACATTCCATAAAAACATGATAATTATTGTAATTTGGACTGTTCTGGTTTTAACAATGCCCTCGGTTATTTTGTCTAATCAGATATTTCATGGGTAAATGGAGAAACAACAATCTTATGTAATGTGTTATCCAATTACATTAAGAGGAAAAATGTGGTAATTCTTCAATGACTGAAATATTAATTCATTTTAAGAAACAGTAAACCATGTCCACTATGTACTGTGTATACAGTATATATCTATTATATAAAGCTCAAGTGTGTGTATGTATGTACTGTATGTATGTATATATGTCCGGGATTGGCATCCGCACCGTCGCAGCTACAGCCACAAAATTTGGCAGTCACACGTTTGGACCCCGAGAGCGTCCTAGGCTATGTTGTGAGGCGAAATTTTAACCCCACGCGTTCCAATTCACCAAACAATTTTGCCCCTTTCTACACAATGGGGAAAAAGTGTGTGTGTATCAAGCCCTGCCCCTCATTATGATGTCATAATGGTTGCCATGGTGATGCTGATGTCATCATAGGTTGCAAGCCCCGCCACTCATTATGATGTTAAAATGGTTGACTATGGTATGGAGGATGTGTGATGGGTATATGGGCACTGGACTATGGGATGGAGGATATGTATGACGGGTATATGGGCACGAGACTATGGGGTGGAGGATGTGTGATGGGTATATGGGCACGGGACCATGGGATGGAGGATATGTTTGATGAGTATATGGGCATGGGACTATGAGATGAAGGATGTGTGATGGGTATATGGGCAATCAACTATGGGATGGAGGACATGTATGATGGGTATATGGGCATGGGACTATGGGATGGAGAATATGTATGATGGGTGTCAGAGACACCGCACTGAACTTGCTCACTGAGCCAGTGTGCGTGTCCTGAGTAAAGCTAAAGCGTGCTCAAAGCTACCTGTGGAGCGGGCAGCAACCGAATAGATGCGTACTTCAGAGCCGCAGGACCTGAAGCACGTGACTGCTAGAGGCGTGGCCTAAACTCCACAGAGCTAGGAGCTGCAAGACAATTCCTAGCAGAGTAACTGCGAGACGAAGTTACCAAGTGGCATAGACAGGGAGAATAGTCAGGACGTAGCCAATGAGTCACACACAGAGATAACTGCAAGGTACCAGAGGGGCGAGCAGAGAGTAGTCAGGTCACAGGCAATGAGTCATACACAGATAATAACGCAGTACAAAATCAACAGACAAACTCACAACGGGAAACAGAGCCGGGTCAGAACCATATAAACAAGCTATAGCAACAAACAGGCACACGGGGGTCAGCACATCAGGCCAAAGGCAAAAGTATAACTGGCAGGGATTGAGGCTACCCAGGGGTTTATGAAGCTCTCCCAGAACCAGAAAGAGGCCACAATCATTAACCCCAAGTGTGCAGGTCAAAACCTGCACAGAGCTCCAGACATTAACCCCCGGTGTGCAGCTCAAAAACCTGCACTGGGATCATGACAGTACCCCCCTCTCAACGGGGGGCCTCTGGACCCCCAGGCTTCCCCGGGTATTTGGCATGGAACGCCTGAACCAGGCGATCTGCATGTACCAAACGAGCAGGGACCCATGAGCGCTCTTCTGGTCCATATCCCTTCCAGTGGACCAGGTACTGCAAAGAGCGGCGCACCCGCCGAGAGTCCACAATATGTGCGACCTCATACTCCAATTGACCCTCCACCAGCACTGGAGGAACAACAGTCTCAGAGTTCTCTTTGACAGATCCTGCTGGTTTCAACAGAGACTTATGGAACACATTAGATATTTTTAAGGAGGCGGGGAGACGCAACCTATATGCCACAGGGTTGACTATCTCCATAATCTCGTACGGACCAATGAACTTTGGTCCCAACTTAACTGATGGTACCTTTAAGTTGATGTTACGTGTGGAGAGCCAAACCTTCTCTCCCACCTGAAACATGTCTCCCGAGGCTCTCTTTTTGTCCGCAAAATATTTGTATCTCCCCTGGGCCCGAGAGATATTACGCCGGACTTCAGCCCAGAGGTTTTTTAACCGTTGAACGGACCCCTCTGCTCCTGGACAACCGGAATCCACCCGAAAAAACTCCCCAAAATGCGGATTAAAGCCATAGTTAATCAGGAATGGGGACATGTTGGTGGACTGACTCACCCGGTTGTTAAAAGCGAATTCAGCCAACGGTAACGCATCACACCAATCCTCCTGTCTGGCGGAGGTCCGACACCTGAGAATTTGTTCCAGGGATTGATTGGTGCGTTCTGTCTGACCATTGCTCTCTGGGTGATATGCCGACGAGAAGGAGAGTGAGATGCCCAATTTCATACAGAACGCCCTCCAAAATTTGGCCACAAACTGCACACCTCTGTCAGACACAACATTCAGGGGTACCCCATGCAATCGGACCACATGCTGCACAAACAACCTTGACATTGTTTCTGCTGAAGGTAATGCTGCCAAGGGAATGAAATAGGCCTGTTTAGAAAACCTATCCACCACCACCCAGATCACGGTATTGCCCCTGGAAGGTGGAAGGCCGGTAATAAAATCCATGGAAAGATGAGTCCTTGGCCTATCAGGAACCGGTAAAGGTATGAGTTCCCCAGCCGGTCGGTTATGCGAGCTTTTGGAACGGGCACATATGCCACAAGCAGAAACAAATTCCTTGACATCGGACCTTAATGAAGGCCACCAAAAACCCCTGGCTACTGCCTCTCTAGTGGCCGTGATACCTGGATGAGCACTCAGCCTAGAATCATGAAACTTCTGCAGAAGTCTAGGCCGCAATGAATCTGGAACAAACAGTTTATCGCTTGGCCTGGTTGCCGGAGCTAGGGCCTGAGCCCTTAGGATTTCTTGTTCCAACTCAGTTGAGACCCCCGCCACTACCACCCCTGGGGGAAGAATGGAGGATGGCGGCTCAGGGGGAGACACTGGATCAAAACTTCTGGACAGGGCATCCGCTTTAACATTTTTGGACCCCGGTCAAAAAGTAATTGAGAACTGAAATCGTGAAAAAAAAAAGCGACCAACGGGCCTGTCTAGGAGTAAGCCTCTTAGCAGATTCAAGGTATGCCAAATTTTTGTGATCCGTGACAACCGCGATAGGGTGAGCCGCCCCTTCCAAAAAAGTGCCTCCATTCCTCAAACGCCAGCTTGACCGCAAGAAGTTCTCTATTGCCTACATCATAGTTTTTCTCAGCTGAAGAGAACTTCTTGGAGAAGAAGGCACAGGGTTTGAGATTGGTAAGGGTGACCAGACCCTGGGACAGCACAGCCCCCACCCCCACTTCAGAAGCATCCACCTCCACAATGAATGGTTTGGACGGGTCAGGTTGCACCAACACCGGGGCAGACATAAAACATTTCTTAATCGCTGAGAAGGATTCCTTAGCGAGTACAGACCAATTTTTTACATCAGCTCCCTTCTGGGTAAGATCCGTGAGTGGTTTCACCACTTGTGAGAAACCTTTAATGAATCTCCGGTAATAGTTCGCAAATCCTAAGAAGCGCTGGAGCCCCTTGAGATCTCGAGGCTGAACCCAGTCAGCGATCGCCAGCACCTTCTTAGGATCCATACGAAACCCCTCACAGGACACAATCAACCCCAAAAAAGACAGCTCCTGTACAAAAAACGAACATTTTTCCAATTTGGCGAACAATTTGTTCTCCCTGAGTCTCTGGAGAACTGTCTTTAGATGTTGCAAGTGAGATTGACTGTCCGGGGAATACACCAAAATATCATCCAAATAAATAATAACAAAACGGCCTATCAGATCAGAAAACACAACACTGATGAAATTTTGGAAAATAGCGGGTGCATTAGTTAACCCAAATGGCATTACCAGGTTCTCAAAGAGTCCTTCTGATGTGAGGAATGCTGTTTTCCACTCGTCCCCTTCCCGAACCCTTATCAGATTGTAGGCCCCCCGCAGATCTAACATGGAGAACCATTGGGCCCCAGCTAACTGGTTACATAAGTCTGGGATGAGGGGAAGCGGGTAAGAGTTCCTAACCGTTATCTTGTTCACTTCCCGAAAGTCGAGGCACGGCCGCAAACCACCATCTTTTTTCTTCACAAAGAAGAACCCTGCTGCCACAAGTGACACAGAAGGCCTGATATGCCCTTTGCGGAGACTCTCAGCTATGTACTCCTTCATGGCTTGGCGCTCAGGCCCAGACAAATTGAACAATCGAGCCTTAGGTAACTTGGCTCCGGGTACTAAATCAATGGCACAATCATAGGGTCTATGTGGTGGCAGCGCCTCAGCCTCACTTACGGAAAAAACGTCTTCGAAATCTTTCAGGTACTCCGGAATACCTTCCAGATCGACAGACGACACAGACACGGATTTAACAGCCTTAACAAGATGTCCCCGGTTACCACATTTATTATTGCATCCCCATTGAGTGATTTCCCCTGTAACCCAATCAATGGTAGGATTATGGCGTTGAAGCCAAGGCATCCCCAGTACCAGTCCTGCAGGCAAGTTATCTAGCACCAGACAACTTAGTTTCTCCACATGAGTGGAACCCACTTTTAGAGAAAAAAGTTCAGACCTGCAACAGATACCGTCTTGGGTAAGAGGAGATGAGTCAATTGCCACAAGTTTAACAGGATCGTGAAGCCTGACTGTCCCTATCTTATTAAGAGTCATAACCTTGGTATCAATCAGGTTCACAGCTGAACCGCAGTCAATAAAAGCAGTAGTCTGAACAGGACCATAACCAAGTTCCAGTTCCACCTGCAGCACCATTTTTGCACATGAGGAAAACTGTACCTGAAGGTCTGGGTAGCCTCCTCGATTACTACCCAGACCTACTCGTTTCCCGCCATCTTGGAGGATGACGGACAGGAGGGGCAGTCCTTCTTCCAATGTCCAGATTTCCCACAATAGAAGCACAACTGCTTTTCCCGGTGGCGTTTTCTTTCCTTTCCCTCACAGGTGACAGCGCTCACCTCCATAGCCATAGGAAGAGTCTGGGTCTCATCTCCACTGAAGAATAAGGGCGTTTCCCGTTGCATAATGCCTCTAGCCCACAGCCTGCGATCCATGCGAACCGCTTGGACCATGGCATCCTCCAGGGAGTCAGGCGGAGGATGGAGTGCCAAAGCATCCTTCAGACGTTCACACAGGCCTCTGTGGAACAGCCCCCGAAGGGCGGCATCACTCCAGGAAATCTCTGCTGCCCAACGTCTGAATTCAGTACAGAACCATTCAGCCGAGTGCTCCCCCTGACAGACACTTATCACTTTGTCCTCAGCCAACCGCACTCTATCAGGCTCATCATAAATAAGCCCTAAGGCTTCAAAAAATGCATCCACAGACATTCTCTCAGGGGCAGAAGAGGAAAGCGAGAATGCCCAGGCTTGTGGGGACCCCTAAGCAGGGACATCACCACCCCCACCCTCTGTTTCTCATCCCCAAAGGAGCGGGGTCTCAAAGAATAAAAAAGCTTACCGCCCTCCTTAAATGCCCTGAAATCATCCTTGTTACCAGAAAATATATCTGGCAATTTAACCGGGGATTCAGGTGGGACTAAAATGACATCTCTATTCCCCACCTGCTGGAAGCCAGCGGAAAGTACCCCCTGAACTGAGTCCTCAACCCGCCGTTGGGACTGGGCAAGAGCTTGGTGTTCCAAACTAAGCTTCTGCAGTGACTGAGTCAAGCTTTTCACCTGCTCAGATAAAGCACACATTGGGTCCATGCTACAGAAGTGAGGAGAGAAAAAAAAATTGTAGGCCAGTTATAATGTAGAGACACCGCACTGAACTTGCTCACTGAGCCAGTGCGCGTGTCCTGAGTAAAGCGAAAGCGTGCTCAAAGCTACCTGTGGAGCGGGCAGCAACCGAATAGATGAGTACTTCAGAGCCGCAGGACCTGAAGCACGTGACTGCTAGAGGCATGGCCTAAACTCCACAGAGCTAGGAGCTGCAAGACAATTCCTAGCAGAGTAACTGCGAGACGAAGTTACCAAGGGGCATAGACAGGGAGAATAGTCAGGACGTAGCCAATGAGTCACACACAGAGATAACTGCAAGGTACCAGAGGGGCGAGCAGAGAGTAGTCAGGTCACAGGCAATGAGTCATACACAGATAGCTGCAAGGTACAAGAGGGGCGAGCAGAGAGTAGTCAGGTCACAGGCAATGAGTCATACACAGATAATAACGCAGTACAAAATCAACAGGCAAACTCACAACGGGAAACAGAGCTGGGTCAGAACCATATAAACAAGCTATAGCAACAAACAGGCATACGGGGGTCAGCACACTAGGCCAAAGGCAAAAGTATAACTGGCAGGGATTGAAGCTACCCAGGGGTTTATGAAGCTCTCCCAGAACCAGAAAGAGGCCACAATCATTAACCCCAAGTGTGCAGGTCAAAACCTGCACAGAGCTCCAGACATTAACCCCCGGTGTGCAGCTCAAAAACCTGCACTGGGATCATGACAGTGGGTATATGGGCATGGGACTATGGGATGGAGGATATGTATGATGGGTATATGGGCAATCAACTATGGGATGGCAAATATGTATGATGGGTATATGGGCATGGGACTATGGGATGGAGAATATGTATGATGGGTATATGGGCATGGGACTATGGGATGGAGAATATGTATGATGGGTATATGGGCATGGGACTATGGGATGGAGGATGTGTGATGGGTATATGGGCACTCGACTATGGGATGGAGGAAAGGTATGTTGGGTATAAGGGCACGGGACTATGGGATGGAGGATAATTATAATTTGTTATAACTATCCACAGTTAGTTACTGTGCCCGGGCAGCGCCGGGCTCTTCAGCTAGTATGTATATACAGAACAGACCAAAAGTTTGGACACACCTTCTCATTCAAAGCATTTTTTTATTTTCATGACTATGAAAATTGTAGATTCACTCTGAAGGCATCAAAACTATGAATTAACACATGTGGAATTATATAATTAACAAAAAAGTGTGAAACAACTGGAAATATGTCTTATATTCTAGGTTCTTCAAAGTAGCCACCTTTTGCTTTGATTACTGCTTGGCACACTCTTGGCATTCTCTTGATGAGCTTCAAGAGGTAGTCACTGGAAATGGTGTTCCAACAGTCTTGAAGGAGTTCCCAGAGATGCTTAGCACTTGTTGGCCCTTTTGCCTTCACTCTGCGGTCCAGCTCACCCCAAACCATCTCGATTGGGTTCAGGTCTGGTGACTGTGGAGGCCAGGTCATCTGGCGTAGCACCCTATCACTCTCCTTCTTGGTCAAATAGCCCTTACACAGCCTGGAGGTGTGTTTGGGGTCATTGTCCTGTTTAAAAATAAATGATGGTCCAACTAAACGCAAACCGGATGGAATAGCATGTCGCTGCAAGATGCTGTGGTAGCCATGCTGGTTCAGTATGCCTTCAATTTTGAATAAATCCCCAACAGTGTCACCAGCAAAGCACCCCCACACCATCACACCTCCTCCTCCATGCTTCACGGTGGGAACCAGGCATGTGGAGTCCATCCATTCACCTTTTCTGCGTCGCACAAAGACACGGTGGTTGGAACCAAAGATCTCAAATTTGGACTCATCAGACCAAAGTACAGATTTCCACTCGTCTAATGTCCATTCCTTGTGTTCTTTGATGGCCACTCGTTTTTCTTTACTTAGGGTGGTTTCACATTAGCGCTTTTTAAGCGCAGGCACGGCCGGGGGTAGCTCCGCCCCCGAGCCGGCTCTCTGCCCGGCGTGCCCGCCCCTTGCTTGTAGCGCCGCCTCCTAGCGCACAGCGGCGCCTGCGATCGGCGCACCCTATCTTTAGCATAGGGTGCGCAGATCGTGCGCAGGCCGTGCGCTTGTTGCGCTTTCACCTGCGCTTCGCACTTTTGACGGTGCGCCATGTGTGCCAAAATCTGAAAAGTTTGATTTTGGCGCGCACGGCGCACCATCAAAAGTGCGCAGTGCAGGTCAAAGCGCAACTAGCGCACGGCCTGCGCACGGCCTGCGCACCCTATGCTAAAGATAGGGTGCGCCGATCGCAGGCGCCGCTGTGCGCTAGGAGGCGGTGCTACAAGCAAGGGGCGGGCACGCCGGGCAGAGAGCCGGCTCGGGGGCGGAGCTACCCCCGGCCGTGCGTGCGCTTAAAAAGCGCTAATGTGAAACCACCCTTAGCTGCTTTTTTCTTGCCATAATACAAATTCTAACAGTCTAATCAGTAGGACTATCAGCTGTGTATCCACCAGACTCTTGCACAACACAACTGATGGTCCCAACCCCATTTATAAGGCAAGAAATCCCACTTATTAAACCTGACAGGGCACGCCTGTGAAGAGAAAACCATTTCCGGTGACTACCTCTTGAAGCTCATAAGAGAATGCCAAGAGTGTGCAAAGCAGTAATCAAAGCAAAAGGTGGCTACTTAGAAGAACCTAGAATATAAATCTATCCTAACCTCTGTGTTCTGACTATTCCACCTGTACCCCTGGTATTGTCCAGCCTCTCCTCTCTGTCAATCCCTTCACTGGCTTCCCATTGCCAAGAGACTCCAGTTCAAACACCTTAACATAGCATGAAAAGCCATCCACAACCTGTGTCCTCCATTCATATGTACACTAGTCTCCTGGTACTTACCTGCACGCAACCTCTGATCCTCACATGATCTCCTTCTCTACTCTTGTCTTATTTCCTTTTCTCACAATTGCAAGATTTTTTTCCGTGCATCCCCCCTACTCTGGAACTCTCTACTCCAACATATCAGACTCTCACCTACCGTGGAAACTTTCAAAAGGAACCTGAAGACCTACCTCTTCTGGAAAGCCTACAACATGCAGTAATACTCGCTCCACCAAACCGCTGCACAACCAACTCTACCCTCACCTACTGTATCCTCACCATCCCATGTAGACTGTGAGCTCTCACGGGCAGGGTCCTCTCTCTTCCTGTACCAGTCGTTTACTTGTAGTGTTCAAGATTATTGTACTTGTTTTTTTATTATTTAAACCTCTTTTCACATATAAAGTGCCATGGGATAAATGGTGCTATAATAATAAATAATAATAACTTGTTCATTCTATACCTAGAAGACTTGGTGCTGTCCTGAAAAATCATGGAGGTCATACAAAATAGTACAGTGGGGAATAAAAGTATTTAGTCAGCCACCAATTGTGCTCCCTCTGAAAAAGATGAGAGAGGCCTGTAATTGACATCATTGGTAGATCACAACGATGAGAGTCAAAATGAGAAAACAGTTCCTGAAAATAATCTTGCCTGATTTGGTAAGATTTATTTTGCAAATTATGGTGAAAAATAAGCATTTGGTCAACAAAAGTTCATCTCAATATTTTGTTATATGTCCTTTGTTGTCAATGACAGATGTCAAATGTTTTCTGTAAGTCTTCACAAAGTTGTCACACACACTGCTGGTGGTAGGTTGACCCATTCCTCCATGCAGATCTCCTCTAGAGCAGTGATGTTTTGGGCCTGTCGCTGGGCAATACAGACTTTCAAATCCCTCCAAAGGTTTTCTATGGGGTTGAGATCTGGAGACTGGCTAGGCCACTCCAGGACCTTCATATGCTTCTTACGAAGCCACTCTTTTGTTGCCCTGGCGATGTGCTTTGGATCATTAGCAAACTGAAAGATCCATCCACGTTTCATCTTCAATGCCCATGCTGATGGAAGGAGGTTTGCACTCAAAATCTCACAATACATTACCCCATTCAATCTTTCATGTACATGGATCAGTCATCCTGGTCCCTTTGCAAAGAAACAGCTCCAAAACATGATGTTGCCACCACCATGCTTCACAGTAGGTATGGGGTTATTTGGATGCAACTCAGCATTCTGACTCCTCCAAACACGATTAATTTTGTTTCTACCAAACAGTCCTAGTTTGGTTTCATCAGACCATATGACATTCTCTCAAAACTCTTCTGGATAATCCAAATGCTCTCTATCAAACTTCAGATGGGCATGGACATGTACTGGCTTAAGCAGAGGGACACATCTGGCACTGCAGGATCTGAGTCCCTGGCGGCATAGTGTGTTACTAATTTTAGCATTTGTTACGGTGGTCCCAGATCTATGCAGGACATTCACTAGGTCCCCCCGTATGGTTCTGAGATTTTTGTTCACCGTTCTTGTGATCATTTTGACCCCATGGGGTGAGATCTTGCATGGAGCCCCACATCAAGGGAGATTATCAGTGCTCTTGTATGTCTTCCATTTTCTTATTATTGCTCCCACAGTTGATTTCATCATACCAAGTTTCTGTCTATTGCAGATTCAGTTTTCCCAGCCTGGTGCTGGGCTACAATTTTGTTCCTGGTGTCCTTCGACAGCTCTTTGGTTTTTACCATAGTGGAGTTTGGAGTGTGACTGTTTGAGGGTGTGGACAGGTGTCTTTTATACTGATAACAAGTTCAAACAGGTGCTATTACTACAGGTAATGAGTGGAGGAGTCTCTTAAAGAAGAAGTTACAGGTCTGTGAGATCCAGAAACCTTGCATGTTTTTAGGTGACCAAATACTTATTTTCCACCATAATTTGCAAAATAAATCTTGCTAAATCAGACAAGGTGATTTTCTGGATTTGTTTTCTCATTTTGACTCTTATAGTTGTGGTCTACCTATGATGTCAATTACAGGCCTCTATCATCTTTTTCAGTGGGAGGACTTGCACAATTGGTGGCTGACTAAATACTTTTTTCCCCACTGTAGATGCAGTAATCTTGTCAAAATTTTGGAAATTGTTTTTGTGCTCAGTGAGATACTGACTAAAATCTTACATTCCAAAGGGGGTGTACTCATTATTTTTTCTGAACATGGTATATTTGTATGTTTTGCAGATCCTATTTAGGCATAAATTCCTTTATAGAAAGTGACAATCGGATCATAGCCACCCAAAAATGGCTGATAAAATATAACATGGGAACCTACATAGAATATCGGAGTCAGACTAACCCAACAAAGACTACTTTTCAAAGTCACACTTGTCAGTAAAAATATTCAATTTTATTGCACATTTCTTACAAGAAAATATCTAACAAAATGAGTCAATATCAAGGTGGAGACATATTAGAGGGGCAAGTCAGGTACAAGGTATGGAACACCTATCAATATTGTACCCCTGCAAAAAGGGGAGGGGAATTTATCACACCCTAATTAAAGCATTGAGGAGAGTGGAATGGGAGTAAAATTTTATATAAATGCTGTATCCAGCACACCTTCCTTGTAAATTCATCTAGGAACAACTCTTGCTATTAATACCAATCAATTCAAAAGTAAGGGCAAAAGCATAACCCAGAGTTATTCACAACACCAATTAAAGTGGAAGGTGAAAAAAGTAGTAATCTTGTACCTATACTCCCATTATATCAAGCCACTCACCTGCTATCTATAATCAGAGAACCGCTAAAGTGCTATTGATAGTGCCATGTTATGCGTCACCTTACCCATATAGGTTCCTAAGAAGCCTCTCTGCTGCCCGACGCAAAAGGTGTGCTGGATACAGCATTTATATAAAATTTTACTCCCATTCCACTCTCCTCAATGCTTTAATTAGGGTGTGATAAATTCCCCTCCCCTTTTTGCAGGGGTACAATATTGATAGGTGTTCCATACCTTGTACCTGACTTGCCCCTCTAATATGTCTCCACCTTGATATTGACTCATTTTGTGAGATATTTTCTTGTAAGAAATGTGCAATAAAATTGAATATTTTTACTGACAAGTGTGACTTTGAAAAGTAGTCTTTGTTGGGTTAGTCTGACTCCGATATTCTATGTAGGTTCCCATGGTTATGGGGAGTTGCCCATTAATTTTGATGTTCTGAATAACATCACTCTCGGCAGGTATGAGCATATTTGTGTTACTGATAAAATATAACAACCTGTTCACATGTTAGGTTTTGTGTGCCTTTAAGACTTTTGCGTATAAATGGTGGCATCTCACTGTTTGTGCATTTTCTGTATAGAAAATATCCTCAGTGATTCTGTATCCGTAGCCATTGCTGTCAGTCTCAATAGGCACAAAGGTGAAGAATCTGACAGGATGCCAGCCAGCCTCAACCACACTTTTCTTCCTTTTGTGACAGAGAAACAGCCACGGCCTATTTATATGGGGTTTTATTGACAGGAAAAACCTGACCTGAGTTTACTTTATATATCATGTATAAAATAAAAGACTAAAATGAAATAGATCAGTATATTGTAGATTTTTACTATTCTTTTCTGGCGATATTCATAAATCTATTAACTGGAAGAATAAATTTGCATTGCTCATCCAGCTGGGCCTGTTATATGTTGGTAAGCCTTTATTATACTCTGAGAGTGCAATCAAAGCATATACAGCATGGGACATTGTTATTTATTATGGCGACATATCGATGTCCTATAGAACTGTATGATATAAAGTTGTTGGGAGTAATTTTCTACTTTTCCTGCGTCGACACTTGACAAAAGCAGTGTGTGAAGGTTGGTTGACTGCCCATTTTGATAGGCAAGTCAGTCCTGACCTCGCTCACAGTCGATGAATGGACAGAGAATGGGGCTAGTGAAGATATTGAAATTAGCAGATGGACATATTGCCCACACTTCCCCTGGAAGACATGAGTATTTTTTATGGTTTGTGGTATGAATTGAGATATGCGCAATTGGTGATAATGTTTTGTTCTGCCAGACTGTAGGGAGAGATAGGATTAATGTTTAGGACTTGCCCAGAGTGGGAGGGGCTAAGTTGTATGGGCAGAGACAGTTTCCTGTCAGGATGTCAGACAGGGACCAGAGAGCGTCAGAAGCAGAGCTAAGGTTTGGGCCGTAAGCAGTGCCGCATGATGTGAGTGTCGCAAAGTGAGTAGAGATTGAGAGAGTGGATTGTGTGATCCAGAGTAAAGAGGAAAGAAAACTGACATAAGGGCAGAGTAGTCAACTGGAAGCGGGTCCTTTGAAGCAGTACAGTTCTGAGTTTATAACTCAGAGAAGTAACAGGTCAGGACACAACAGAGAACGTGAGAAGAAGACAGTGCTCTAGGCGGGAGCTCCAAGGTGTCAGGAGCAGAGAAGCAAAGTACCGGCCATATTGGTAGTACTGAGCTGGGTTGTTGTGAAGGAAGGTGATCCAGAGGAGACTAAGTGAGTTAATAGAAAGGGACTGAGCCTGTGTATGAAAATGCTCCTTATTGCGAAGGAAATGTACATCAAGCTGTGAACCTCCTATCTGTTATACAAAATCTCCACCAAGTTATCGCTCTGTAAAAAGTATATTTTAGACTGGTGGTCTTCCTCATTGAACTATTCAACAGTCATAAGTCATGCGGCCTGCTAGGGTGTAGCGCCCCTGTAGATGAAGTCCACACACCCAGCCAAGACCCCCACTTTCACATAACATCCATTTTCACTATCTACAATACATTTGTGGATTGTCATGGCAGCCAGAGGCCTACCTGTGTCTGACAAGTTTGTACACCTATGAAGCCCAGCCTGTGTCAGGGCATCAAAGGAGATTGGCACTTTTACCATACAATGTAATATTACACTATTAGATTGCACGTACAAGTGATCACACCCCACCTATATGAATTAGAAAAAATGGGAAAAACAATTTAATTATTTATATATATATACTGTATATCTAATATATAAAGCTCAATGTGTGTGTATGTATGTATGTCCGGGATTGGCATCCGCCCCGTCACAGCTACAGCCACAAAATTTGGCACAGTCACACGTCTGGACCCCGAGAGCGTCATAGTCTATGTCGTGAGGAGAAATTTTAACCCTGCGCGTTCCAATTCACCAAACAATTTTGCCCCTATCTACATAATGGGGAAAAAGTGAAAGGAAAAGTGCTGGACGCAAATTGACAGCTGCCAGATGTGAACAAGGGGGACTTAAAGAATGAGAGCGATGGCGCCAAAGAGTATATACCGTACAGTTGCTAAGGTGGGGCACTGACATGGTATACTCACCACACACGGGGATATGAACACACACACAAAATGCGCCACACACTACCACGTGCTTCAACACATATACCACCCTCAGCACACATTTCACCACACATACACCAACCTCGCCACATAAAAGTCGAAACACAAAAGTCGCCACTCAAAACTCGCCACGCTGTCCCAGAGCTGTTTAAAAGATGGAAAATGAGCTGTGATTGGTTGCTATCAGCAACAGTTTTCTTTGTAGACAGTTGTGGTAACTGAGGCCTATTATTATCATTTCTATGGTGTTATCGTCCTTCTGTAAAGCTGGAAACAACACAATTTATTACCGTGCCAACGCAGACCACCCTCTGACACAGACTGCAGGGGGAGCCCAGTATCACACAGGATAGGATTAGATACATGGCTCAGCAGTCAGTTTCACACAGGATAGGATTAAATACACAGCTCAGCAGTCAGTATCACACAGGATAGGATTAGATACACAGCTCAGCAGTCAGTATCACACAGGATAGGATTAAGGCCCTTTTACATTTAGCGATGCACCAGCGATCCGACCAGCGATCCAACCCGGTCAGGATCGCTGGTGCATCGCTAAATGATCGCTAGTAAGCTTCCACACAGGAAGATCTCACAGCGATGCAGCAGCGACGCAGCGGACGATACTCACCTTTCACACACAGCGATCCTGACGTCCTCCCGCCCGCGTCCAGCATCACTCGTCTCACACAGCAGGAAGCCCAGCAGGAAGCAGACGACGAGAAATGGAGCCGCCCGATCTCGCGCGATGAGCGACAGACAGTGGGGGTGCCGGTCGGAGGTAAGTATCACACGATATCGCTAGCAATATCACTATAATGTCACAAAATCAGTGACGTTTTAGCGATATCGCTATGTGTAAAACCCCCTTTAGATACACGACTCAGCAGTCAGTATCACACAGAATAGGATTAGATGCACGGTTTTATGTGCAATATAATCATTATAATATGTTATAACTAACCACAGTTGGTTACTATGCCCAGGCAATGCTGGGCTCTTCAGCTAGTGGTATATATACTCCAAGCTTTTTCCTTTTCCCAAGAAGTAAGTAAAACAAGTGGAAATATTTAGATATCTTGTATTTTTATATCAAGTCTGTCAATTTATCCTATATGGTGAATGCCAAAGCAAGATTCACAATGGCAGAATTGTTGTTTTTCAGTCACTTTTTTGACCTACCCAAAAACAATAGAATAAAAAGACACACAGGTATTTCATTCCATCATCCATGTATGCTGTCTGACAAGTGTGAACTGCATCATATATTGCCAGATATTTTTATGGTATTTCATTCCATCACTCCTGTGGTGGGTCTTTATTTTTTTTTTTTTTAACTATTTGGTTTCTGCTTTGAAGTGTAGAAAGGTTTTTTCCCTTTCTCTGTTTGATGGCCTTGTCCAGCGTTAGTTATTTACCCTGCATAGTAATGCCTGCTCTGGCCTTGTGCTAATTAGTTAATTACTGATTGTGGCCTTTTGGTGGCTGAAGCTAGCAGACATTTCATTTCATATATATTTAGCTCTGGTTGGGATAGCACGCGTGCAACAGATATTAAGTGCAACGGGATCAAGTGTTTTGCAGTTAGACAATGCAGTTGGACAGGGCAGGAGACAGGTAAGGTGCATAAGTTTTTCATGCACGCATGCTTCTTGGTCAGTCGTACTACATTTGCATTGATCATATCAACCTGCTGCTTTTTTGTCTTCACCTCTGCTTTCTAACAACTCACCTGCCCTTTTACACATTCTGTGCACTCTCTGCATATCCACCCCTCCCTTTTCCCCTCTCCCATGTATAACTCTGAGGCTCTATTGACATTTCTTACCCACACCAAACCATCCAAAACCACCATGCAGCACTCAAAACGTTCATACAAATCATCCCACCACCTGCTTTTTCTGTTTTTTCTCCTTTTAATAGTTGCAGGTGACATCTCCCCCAACCCTGGGCCTCCCTCCACCAGCATACGTTACTCTCCTCCATCTGCATATAGAAACCCTGCTAATCTTATTAACATTCAGTGCATGCCTTCTCCTCTCACTTTCCAATGTGCTCTCTGGAATGCACGGTCTGTGTGTAACAAACTGACTTACATTCACGATCTTTTTCTCTCTAATTCCCTTAACCTTCTGGCTATTACAGAAACCTGGATCCAGCATTCAGACACCACCGCTGCTGCCGCTCTCTCGTTTGGTGGGCTAAAATTTTCACATACCCCCAGACCTGAGAACAGACAGGGTGGAGGTGTTGGTTTGCTCCTTTCATCACAATGTGCTTTCCAGGTCATCCCCCCGGTTCCCTCACTTACATTTCCTTCCTTTGAAGTCCACGCCGTCAGACTCTTTAAGCCCTTCTCCTTACGAGTGGCGGTCGTTTATCGCCCTCCAGGCTCCTCCCGCCAGTTTCTAGACCACTTCACCACCTGGCTTACTCACTTTCTATCCTGTGACATCCCTACCCTCATCATGGGAGACTTTAACATCCCCATCAATGATCCGCTCTCCCAGTCTGCCTCTCATCTTCTTTCTCTAACTTCTTCATTCGGCCTCTCACAGTTTACTAATTCTCCTATACATGAGGACGGGAATACTCTGGACCTGGTTTTCTCCCGTCCCGGCTCGCTGCACGACTTTACTAATTCACCCCTCCCGCTCTCGGACCACAACCTTCTTTCCTTCTCTGTCAAGAATTGTCTCCTCACCCGGAACACCCCCACTTACCACACTTATCGGAATACACGTACCATTAATACCCAACAGCTTAGGGACAATCTCCACACATCTTTAGCCCCCATCTCCACCCTCTCCTGTCCAGACATAGCATTGTCACACTTCAATAATACACTGAAGAATGCCCTAGATGAAGCAGCACCTTCTATACGCAGAAAGACCCGACACAGACAACGGCAGCCCTGGCACACAACGCAAACACGCTTTCTTCAGCGCTGCTCGAGGTGTGCAGAGCGGCAGTGGAGAAAATCTCTCTTAGCAGAAGACTTCATCCACTATAAGTTCATGCTCAAAACCTATAACTCTGCCCTTCATCTGGCCAAACAATCCTACTTCACCACCCTCATCACCTCACTATCCAACAACCCAAGATGACTTTTTGAAACCTTAAACTCCCTCCTGAAACCTAAAGTACAGGCCCCCATCACCAACCTCAGCGGTGAGGATCTGGCCACTTATTTCCTAGAAAAAATCAACCACATCCATCAGGATATCTCAGCCCTATCTCCTCAGTGCCTGGATCCCCTTCCCTGCCGCACCTCAAGCTCACTAGACATCTTTGAGCCTGTTTCAGAAGAAGAAGTTTCCAAGCTCCTCGCTTCTGCTCGGCCTACAACCTGCAACAGTGACCCTATTCCTTCACAGCTCCTGCAGTCTCTCTCACCAGTGGTCACCACTCACCTGACTAAAATATTTAACCTCTCTCTTTCTTCAGGTATATTTCCCTCCTCATTTAAACATGCCATCATAACCCCTTTACTTAAAAAGCCATCCCTGGACCAGAACTGCACTGCTAACTACAGACCTGTCTCTAACCTTCCCTTCATCTCTAAACTCCTGGAACGCCTGGTCCACTCCCGTCTAATCCGCTATCTCTCGGATAACTCTCTTCTCGACCCCTTACAATCTGGTTTCCGCTCTTTACACTCTACTGAAACTGCCCTCACTAAAGTCTCCAATGATTTAATAACAGCTAAATCGAAAGGTCATTGCTCCTTGCTGATTCTCCTGGATCTCTCTGCCGCATTTGACACTGTGGATCACCAGCTCCTCCTCACTATGCTCCGCTCTATAGGCCTCAAGGACACAGCCCTCTCCTGGTTCTCCTCCTACCTCTCTGACCGCTCCTTCACTGTATCTTTTTCCGGCTCCTCTTCCTCTTCTCGTCCCCTTACTATCGGGGTCCCGCAGGGCTCAGTCCTAGGCCCCCTCCTCTTCTCTTTATACACTGCCCCTATTGGACAAACAATCAGCAGATTTGGGTTCCAGTATCATCTCTATGCTGATGACACCCAATTATACACTTCTTCCCCTGACATCACCCCTACCCTAATTCAAAATACCAAGGATTGTCTGTCTGCTGTCTCTAGCATCATGTCCTCCCTCTATCTGAAACTAAATCTCTCTAAAACTGAACTTCTTGTGTTTCTCCCCTCTACTAACCTCACTCTACCTAACATCGAAATAACCCTGGAGGGTTCAACCATAACTCCCAAGCAGCATGCCCGCTGTCTTGGGGTCATATTCGACACTGAACTTTCCTTTACTCCGTACATCCGATCACTCAGTCGCTCTTGTCACCTGCATCTTAAAAACATCTCCAGAATCCGACCTTTTCTCACCTTTGAAACTGCTAAGACTCTTACTGTCGCTCTTATTCATTCTCGCCTGGACTACTGCAACTCTCTTCTGATCGGTCTCCCTCCTACCAAACTTTCTCCTCTCCAATCCATCTTGAATGCGGCAGCCAGGGTCATATTTCTGTCCAGCCGCTTCACCGATGCCTCCATCTTGTGCCAGTCATTACACTGGCTACCTATTCGCTACAGGGTCCAGTATAAACTCATCTCTCTTACCCACAAAGCTCTCCACTGTTCTGCACCGCCTTATATCTCCTCTCTCATCTCTGTCTATCGCCCTACACGTGCCCTCCGTTCTACAAATGACCTAAGACTAACATCCCCCGTAATCCGAACCTCGCACCTCCGCCTCCAAGACTTCTCTCGTGCTGCTCCAGCTCTCTGGAATGCACTTCCCCAGGCGATCAGACTGATACCTAACCCTGACCTATTCAAGCGCGCTTTGAAAACCCATCTCTTCAAACAAGCCTACCACATCAACTACCCAGCAAGCTAACTTTGCCCTGTTCCCTCCTTCCAAATATTATTCTGAATCTGCACCCTACTATTCATCTGTCTCCACACCCTTCATGCACATGATAACTGCACTTGATACTTGTCTATTGCACTTAAACACACGGGCTGATGACCGGATCATGCAGCTTTATATGAAAATCCCTATTATAATTGCCAGACCTGAATTAACAAGCATTTTTCACCTACTGTGTCCCCCCATTTCCTTGCAGATTGTAAGCTTGCGAGCAGGGACCTCACTCCTAATGTCACTGTTTGAATTGTCTTAACTTGTATTGAATTTATTGTCTGTACATGTCCCCGCTTAATTGTAAAGTGCTGCGGAATATGTTGGTGCTATATAAATAAAAATTATTATTATTATTATAACAAAGTTGCATGAACTATGAAATGGTACTATAAAAACTACAGCTCATACCACAAAAAAACCTGCATACTGTACAACTCTAAACTCCAAAAAATAAAAAAAGTTATAACTTCTGAAAGGTGAGAAGAAAAAGTCAAAAGTTAAAAGGGAAGCATTGGGACTCTGTGGCCCAAAGGTGTGCATACACCTGGAGATGGCTCTTACATGGACAAGAAGCAAAGCTGCTGAAGTTCAGGACCAGACCAGGAACGCAACCTTTTTGCTAGTGGCACTACCCTATAGTTTATAATGTGGGGTCCCAAAGGTGGACCTCCGACTATGACATAGCATGTTCTCATAGGGCAGTGATGGTGAAGCTATGGCACGTGTGCCACCGAGGGCACGCAGAGCCCTCTCAGCTGGCACACAGCCTCGCCTCACTGCTCAGGAGCTGCAGCTTCCTGCTTCTCACACATTGAGTGGCGCGACCGCGGAGCTGAATGATGATGTCATCCAGCCACGGCTGCGCCAATCAATGTGCGAGAGCAAGAAAGCTGCCGGCGCGCGGAGAGGTGAGTGTGGCTGCTGGTGTGTGTGTGGCCACTGGTGTGTGTGTGTGTGTGGCCGCTGGTGTGTGTGTGTGGCCGCTGGTGTGTGTGTGTGGCCGCTGGTGTGTGTGTGTGGCCGCTGGTGTGTGCGTGTGGCCGCTGGTGTGTGCGTGTGGCTGCTGGTGTGTGCGTGTGGCCGCTGGTGTGTGCGTGTTGTCATGATTTGTAGTCTTGCCCTGTCCTGTATTTTGTATAATAGGTCATTTAACTTTCCTCTGATTCATTTGCTGTAAATTAACCATGTCTCCTTCCCCCAATACTTTGCAATGTCTTGTGATGTACCTGGACCATAATCTAATTTAGGCTTGTGTCAACAGCTAGTGGAACTTTGGCTATTGTTTTCCTAAGCAGAAGATAACCTACAATACACATCCTGTAGACTAAGTGGAGCCCTTACATTTCTAGAATCTTCTGATGGACCAAACCATTGAATAGTAGGTGTGACCCCTACCCCCCTTCAGATGGACTGATCCCAGGAGCCCTGACAATACATTCTTGCTTTAAGATCAGATGTGAGTTGGATGCTAAAAGAGAAGGATGAGGCTGTCTGAGGAAGCTTCGGCCTCTGTGTGATCGTGGTGGATTTCTGGGACTCTTAAAGGACTATGGTTTTGTGATCTGGCACAAGGATTGTCGGGAGGTGCCCCCGAATCAGTTTCCTGTGGACTTATTTTGGGACTCTGCAAATTACCTTCGTGTTGTTCCTGTTTTTTGGTCAATAAATCTGTTGGATTATTCCCAGGCTTGTTGTCCCTCCTTGCTCTGGAGAATACTCCCGTCACAAACTGGTTGGCAGCGGTGGGATCAGAGCAGAAGAAATGGAGGACAACGGCCCATCAACTTCTGGAACCAGAGCCTCAGAGTACAAGAACTGGACTGCAAAGAACCTACAAACAAAGGCCCGTGAACTGGGAGTCAGCTGCAAGGGACTCTCCAAGGAGCAGCTGATTGAAGCTTTGGAAGCAGTTCGCCTGCAAGATGATGCTGAGGAAGGATCCTCACAGCAAAGAGAGGAAAGGCGGCAGTCGGAGGTAAATACCCAAAAAAGTCAGTGGGTTGTGTGGTATGAGGAGGAGATGGCCTTACTGGGAGAAGAGGCTACCATAGAAGATAAGAGGGAGGTCATGCGCACAGCCAAGGAGAGGCAGCGCAGGATGGAGGAGAGGGCAATGCTGGAGAGGGAGATCGCTTTGGAGGCAGCGAGAAGCTCCAGACAGACTGTACCCACAGCATCCCCCATGAGGGAACTCCCCAGAGTGTCCCGCAAAGACTTCAAGCCGTTTAATGAGGCTTCCGGTGACATTGAGGGCTTCTTCCTGGACTTTGAGCATCAGTGTCGATTAATGGAAGTCCCGGAAAGGGAGCGCGTCCGACATCTTGTGGGGCTCTTAGAGGGTGGAGCTGCCGCAGCCTATAGAGCTATGGACCCTCGGTGGAACTGTGAGTATGCAGAGATTAAACGGACTGTTCTAGAACATTATGCTGTGACCCCAGACACTTACAGGACCCAGTTTCGTACTTTAGCCTGTAATGAGGAAGTGTCTTTCAAGATGTATGCCCACAGACTCAAACAAATATGTAATCGCTGGCTGGAGGCAGAGGAGGCCTTAACCTGGAACACCTGTCTCCAGGTTATCCTAAAAGAACAATTTTTTGCCCAGTGCCCCGCTGAGATCAGGGAATGGGTGCGTGAGAGGAAACCTGCTACAGTGGAAGAAGCTGCATCACTCGCTGATGAGGCTCTCACCATCAAGCCTCGGTGGAGAGTTCTGTTGGAGGATGGAGAGAGGCCTACCAGCTCCACAACACCGGTGGCCCCCAGTTCTTCTGTCCCCATTGTTCCCCGTTCCTCTGAGCCACCACCTCGTGTTGATACCTGTGTTAATGTGCCTCCTGTTGCTTCCACTGCGTTTTCTGGAATACGACGAGGAGAGGAAGTAGCAGAGCGCAGGTGTTATGGTTGTGGGCATCCGGGGCATCTGCAGGCCTCATGTCCAGCCAGCTCATGGAGGAATCGTCCTCAAACCCCTACAGCACCTTCAGGTGGGAGCCGACCTGCAGGTTCCCTTACTCCTCGCCCAAGAGGACGCATTGGATGGAGTGAGACACAGCACAGATGCTATCGATGTGGGCAGCCTGGGCATCTGCAAGCCTCCTGCCCAGCTGTTCAAATGAGGATTGATCCTGTACCCAATCATATTATTAATTATGTACAGCCAAGTGCCATGGAGGAAGACGTGTCACCACTAAGTGAGGACTGGCCTAGTGCCTCACCCACCCATGTTGCACCACTGGGAGTTTATGGTGTGCGACCCGCAGCTATGACGACTTCAGCTCATCGAGGTAAGCACTTGCAGGAGGTCGTGCTGGATGGACAAAGACTTGTTGGATTTTGTGACTCAGGAGCTTTCCTCACGCTGGCTGATCCCCGAGTGGTTCGGCCTGAGGCAATCCATAGAGGACCTGGAATTGTCATTGAACTGGCTGGTGGACAATGGAGGACTATTCCCACAGCCACTGTGGATCTGAACTTTGGTTTTGGGGTCAGGCGATGTTTGGTTGGGGTGATGGGTGGTCTGCCTGCAGCTGTTCTCCTGGGCAATGATGTGGGAAAGCTACGATGCCAATTCGTGGCTGCATGAAGCCACATGTAAGTTACGCCATGCCTGTGTGTACTTAACCAGTGACCTGTAGAGGTCCCTAGTTCGTACACAAATTAGGAGGGGAAGGGATTGTCATGATTTGTAGTCTTGCCCTGTCCTGTATTTTGTATAATAGGTCATTTAACTTTCCTCTGATTCATTTGCTGTAAATTAACCATGTCTCCTTCCCCCAATACTTTGCAATGTCTTGTGATGTACCTGGACCATAATCTAATTTAGGCTTGTGTCAACAGCTAGTGGAACTTTGGCTATTGTTTTCCTAAGCAGAAGATAACCTACAATACACATCCTGTAGACTAAGTGGAGCCCTTACATTTCTAGAATCTTCTGATGGACCAAACCATTGAATAGTAGGTGTGACCCCTACCCCCCTTCAGATGGACTGATCCCAGGAGCCCTGACAATACATTCTTGCTTTAAGATCAGATGTGAGTTGGATGCTAAAAGAGAAGGATGAGGCTGTCTGAGGAAGCTTCGGCCTCTGTGTGATCGTGGTGGATTTCTGGGACTCTTAAAGGACTATGGTTTTGTGATCTGGCACAAGGATTGTCGGGAGGTGCCCCCGAATCAGTTTCCTGTGGACTTATTTTGGGACTCTGCAAATTACCTTCGTGTTGTTCCTGTTTTTTGGTCAATAAATCTGTTGGATTATTCCCAGGCTTGTTGTCCCTCCTTGCTCTGGAGAATACTCCCGTCACACGTGTGGCCGCTGGTGTGTGCGTGTGGCCGCTGGTGTGTGCGTGTGGCCGCTGGTGTGTGTGTGGCTGCTGGTGTGTGCATGTGGCCGCTGGTGTGTGCGTGTGGCCGCTGGTGTGTGCGTGTGGCCGCTGGTGTGTGCGTGTGGCCGCTGGTGTGTGTAGCCGCTGGTGTGTGCGTGTGGCCGCTGGTGTGTGTGTGTGGCCGCTGGTGTGTGTGTGTGGCCGCTGGTGTGTGTGTGTGTGGCCGCTGGTGTGTGTGTGTGTGGCCGCTGGTGTGTGTGTGGCCGCTGGTGTGTGTATGTGGCCGCTGGTGTGCATGTGGCCTCTTGGTGTTTGTGGCCGGCCGCTGGTGTGTGTGTGTGGCCGCTGGTGTGTGTGTGTGGCCGCTGGTATGTGTGTGGCCGCTGGCATGCATGTGGCCGCTGGTGTGTGCATGTGGCCGCTGGTGTGTGTGTGTGGCCGCTGGCGTGAGTGTGTAGCCACTGGTGTGAGTGTGTGGCCGCTGGCATGCATGTGGCCGCTGGTGTGTGTGTAGCCGCTGGTATGTGTGTGTGTGGCCACTGGTGTGTGTGGCCGCTGATGTGTGGCTGCTGGTGTGTGTGATGGGGAGAGGGGAATGATGGGAGTGATGGGGAGAGGGGAGTGATGGGGAGAGGGCTAATGATGGGAGTGATGGGGAGAGGGCTAATGATGGGAGTGATGGGGAGAAGGGAATGATGGGAGTGATGGGGAGAGGGGAATGATGGGAGTGATGGGGAGAGGGGAGTGATGGGAGAGGGGAATGATGGGAGTGATGGGGAGAGGGGAATGATGGGAGTGATGGAGCGAGGGGAGTGATGGGGAGAGGGCTAATGATGGGAGTGATGGGGAGAAGGGAATGATGGGAGTGATGGGAAGAGGGGAATGATGGGAGTGATAGGGAGAGGGGAATGATGGGAGTGATGGAGAGAGGGGAGTGATGGGGAGAAGGGAATGATGGGAGTGATGGGGAGAGGGGAATGATGGGAGTGATGGAGAGAGGGGAGTGATGGGGAGAGGGCTAATGATGGGAGTGATGGGGAGAGGGGAATGATGGGAGTGATGGAGAGAGGGGAGTGATGGGGAGAGGGCTAATGATGGGAGTGATGGGGAGAAGGGAATGATGGGAGTGATGGGGAGAGGGCTAATGATGGGAGTGATGGGGAGAGGGGAATGATGGGAGTGATGGGGAGAGGGGAGTGATGGGGAGAAGGGAATGATGGGAGTGATGGGGAGAGGGGAATGATGGGAGTGATGGAGAGAGGGGAGTGATGGGGAGAGGGCTAATGATGGGAGTGATGGGGAGAGGGGAATGATGGGAGTGATGGGGAGAGGGCTAATGATGGGAGTGATGGGGAGAAGGGAATGATGGGAGTGATGGGGAGAGGGCTAATGATGGGAGTGATGGGGAGAGGGGAATGATGGGAGTGAGGGGAGTGATGGGGAGAGGGCTAATGATGGGAGCGATGGGGAGAAGGGAATGATGGGAGTGATGGGGAGAGAGGAATGATGGGAGTGATGGGGAGAGGGCTAATGATGGGAGTGATGGGGAGAAGGGAATGATGGGAGTGATGGGAGAGGGGAATGATGGGAGTGATGGGGAGAGGGCTAATGATGGGAGTGATGGGGAGAGGGCTAATGATGGGAGTGATGGGGAGAAAGGAATGATGGGATTGATGGGGAGAAGGGAATGATGGGATTGATGGGGAGAGGGCTAATGATAGGAGTGATGGGGAGAGGGGAATGATGGGAGTGATGGGGAGAGGGGAATGATGGGAGTGATGGGGAGAGGGCTAATGATGGGAGTGATGGGGAGAGGGCTAATGATGGGAGTGATGGGGAGAGGGGAATGATGGGAGTGATGGGGAGAGGGGAATGATGGGTTGATGGGGAGAGGGGAATGATGAGGGTGATGGAGAAGGCAATGATGGGAGTAATGGGGAGAGGGCCAATGAAGGGAGTGATGGGGAGAGGGGAATGATGGGAGTGATGGGGAGAGGGTTAATGATGGGTGTGATGGGGAGAGGGCTAATGATGGGAGTGATGGTGTGTGTGTGGCCGCTGGCATGTGTGTGTGTGGCCGCTGGTTTGTGTGTGTGTGGCCGCTGTTGTGTGTGTGTGTGGCCACTGGTGTGTGTGTGTGTGGCCGCTGGTGTGTGTGTGTGTATTGCCGCTGTTGTGTGTGTGTGGCCTCTGGTGTGTGTGTGGCCGCTGGTGTGTGTGATGGGGAGAGGGGAATGATGGGAGTGATGGGGAGAGGGGGATGATGGGAGTGATGGGGAGAGGGCTAATGATGGGAGTGATGGGGAGAGCGGAATGATGGGAGTGATGGAGAGAAGGGGATGATGGGAGTGATGGGGAGAGGGGAGTGATGGAGAGAGGGGAATGATGGGAGTGATGGAGAGAGGGCAGTGATGGGGAGATGACTAATGATGGGAGTGATGGTGAGAGGGGAATGATGGGAGTAATTGGGAGAGGGCTAATGATGGGAGTGATGGGGAGAAGGGAATGATGGGAGTGATGGGGAGAGGGGAATGATGGAAGTGATGTAGAGAGGGGAATGATGGGAGTGATGGGGAGAGAGCTAATGATGGGATTGATGGGGAGAGGGCTAATGATGAGAATGATGGGGGTGATGGGGAGAAGGGAATGATGGGGGTGATGGGGAGAGGGGAATGATGGGGGACTGGGTAGAGGGGAATGATGGGGGTGATGGAGAAGGCAATGATGGGAGTGATGGGGAGAGGGCCAATGATGGGAGTGATGGGGAGAGGGGAGTGATGGGAGAGATGGGGAGAGGGCTAATGATGGGAGTGATGGGGAGAGGGCTAATGATGGGAGTGATGGGGAGAAGGGAATGATGGGGAGAGGGGAATGATGGGAGTGATGGGGAGAGGGGAATAATGGGAGTGATGGGGAGAGGGCTAATGATGGGATTGATGGGGAGAGGCCTAATGATGGGAGTGATGGGGAGAGGGGAATGATGGGAGTGATGAAGAGAGGGGAATGATGGGGTGATGGGGAAAGGGGAATGATGGGGATGATGGAGAAGGCAATGATGGGGAGAGGGCCATTAATGCGAGAGATGGTGAGAGGGGAGTGATGGGAGTGATGGGAAGAGGGCTAATGATGGGGTTATGGGGAGGAGGAAATGATGGAGGTGGTAGAATGGGCAATGAAGGGGATCATGAAGGGGCATATTTCTGCATGAAGGGGATCATGATGGGGCATATTTCTGCATGAAAGGGACAATGATGGTGCATATTTCTACATGAAGGGGATCATGATGGGGCATATTTCTGCATGAAGGGGGCAATGATGGGGCATATTACTACATTATGGGGCATTTGACACGAGTTGGCACTTCGTCATAAATAATTGGGTTTTAGGTTGCCGTTTGGGCACTCAGTCTCAGAAAGGTTCGCCATCACTGTCAGAGGGTATCTTGAAGCTCAAATCCCTTCATGTGAAGCTTTAAAAATATACCACAGTTTATTGCTAAGCCTATGATGTAAAACTGACATGACATTGAAGAAATGCCTTGAAAGTTCCATATCTGTCTCTCAGTCAATCAGCTTTTCAAATTTATTATTTCAAGGAATTGAATTCCAGCACAACATGATCAGTAAGATAACACCTAAAATAAGAGGATGACCCAGAGTCAAAGTTGGAGGACAAGTAATAGAGCAAGGGGCTGATTGAATTGTCTTACAGATTAAAAAAATCCCATATATTACCCTTTACTTATAAGGTGCTGACATATTCCCCAGCCCTGCACACGAGATAGAGTCAGTCCCATTAGCCTTTGGTCCAGTGGAAAGGGACAGAAAGTTATTATAGAGCAAGGTATAATGAGGCAGTGTATATTGGGCTGAGATCTAACCTAGACAGCCTCTCTCTTAGTAAAGGTGTCTTCTCTTCTTCATAGATGTTCCCAAGACAAGACACAAAATTAAAATTGAGCATTAAAAACAATACAAGAATCTGCCAAAAAAAGCAGATACAATCCTCAACACTAAAACTGAGCAAATGGAAAAACTAAAACAGACTTATCTGAGAGGTGAAGTCTGACATAAATATTTAGAGTTCATAGGAAAAAGCAAAACAAGCCAATAATAAATCAATGAAAGCCGACAGCTCAAACTCTATAAAGTCTAAAGTAAAGCGTCTATAGGAAGTAATAGAAGAATAAATTTGATGCACCTGATAAGGTTATAAAGAGAGTGTAGTTCTAGGCAACACACAAAGTATCACATTATAAATGTTTTATTTTGTTCACTGGTGTAGAAAAATCTCAAATTTTAGCACAACGCAAAGTTGCACAACTATTTATGTGACTTTTAGCATTTTTACATCAAGTCTGTCGGTTTTCCATATAATGGATGAAGTTTAGCAGGAGGGCACAGCCTAGAATGGCCCCCAGAGATGCACCATCATTTATTTTTGAAAGTCGTGTTCATTAGAGCTGAGATGGATGAAAGATATTTTCTGACTTTGGTGCACAGGCAGATCAAATTGTTAATCAGGAAAGGGTTAATTTAATGATTCAGTGTAACCCCATCAACCACTGCAAGGCTCCCGGAGACCAGCAGTCTCCCCACCACATCCTGCAGCTTTCATTTGCACTCCACTAATCCTAACTTTTTTACAGACGTCATTGATGACGCTTCATTTCTGGGTGGAGATGGGGGGCTGACGTCTCGTTTGAGTTTCCTGTCATGCACTGGGGATTCTCAAATGTAGGGTCTTCTAATAGGAAGCAAAAAAAAAATAAAGTTAGAGTAGAGAGGGAACCGTAGGAAGTTTTTAATCAAAGAATATTAGAAAAGAGATTAAGTAGATAGAGATTTGGGATGAAATGGAACCTGTCACCAGGTTTTTCCTATATAAAGTAGAGCCAGCACTTGCACGCCCTTATACACAGGATTCTAGAGTGCTGTATATAAGTCTACTATGTTCTCTGTATAACACAAAAAATAACATTTATTATGCTCACCTAAGGTGGCGTTCGATCTGAAGAGCGTCACTGGTCTTGATCCGACGCTTCCTCTCTTCTTGCGATCTCTGTATTCCTTACCTGCTTCGTGAGAATGACTTGTCCTGCGTCATCCATTGTCCTCCATCACTCTCCTGCGCAGATGTACAGTACTTCTCTTCCCTGCCGAGGGCAGATTAAAGTACTGCAATGCGCATACACAGAGAAAGGGCAAAGAGCGCCGGCGCATGCACACTACAATACTTTGCTCTGACCTTGGCAGGGAAGAGACAAGTATACCTGTGCAGCAGCGCTATAAGGGACACTGTGGATGACGCAGGGCACAACATCCACACAAAGCAAGAAGGAAGACAGCAATAGCAAAAAGAGAGGAGGCGCCGGATGAAGACCAGTGACGCCCATCGGACCAGAATGCAGCCTAGGTCAGTATAATGAAAGGTCTTTATTGTGCTATGCAGAACACATTGGAGACATTTTATACAGCATTCTAGAAAACTGTATATAAGGGCGTACAGGTGCTGGTCCTGCTTTATGTGGGAACAACTTTTTGACAGGTCCCCTTAAAATCAGTGTTAGTTTCAGACCCCCCCTTTAAGAACATGCATAATACATAGACACTAGTTCTCTTGCTAAAATCGTCTATGATAATCTTGGCTTTTTCTCCAGAGACTTTAGGGTAGGCTAAGAAGGGGGATAAAAGTTAGGATCGGACTAAGACCAGTGGAGTACAAATGAAAAGTGCCAGACGCAGTGGGGAGACTGCACTTGTCTCTGGACCCCTGCAGTGGTTGAGGGGGCTACACCAGATATGGGGGGCTGAGTATAATATATGTTTATTGCTATTGTACATCTTTTGATTTTGTGTCCTATTGTTATATGAGAATCTATTTAATTTTGAAGCTTCTAATACATTTTAAACCTTTGTTGTCTTCTTAGAGGTATGAAAAACTGAATGAAATTGGTGAGCGTTACCCCAGTGGACTTTTCATCAAGACTGGTGTACAAAACTGAAGAGAAGCACATTTCTTGATTTCATACAAAACATAAAGGTTATATATCAAAGTAATTTTTGAAGTTGGAGTGTGCACTTTCTCTTAAAGCAAAGGACTCATCAAAATGTCAAAAGGCGAGTGTGGATGAATTTGATCAATTTGGCACATCTTTCAGATATTTGTAGAATATATATATTTTTTTCTAATCCACCCCTCCACCTCCCCTGGAGGGAGTTTATGACTTTTTTGTGCAACTTTGTAAAAAGTCACAAATATGTTGTGAAATATTTTTTGCAGCTTTTCCCCCATTAGGTGAATTCTCCGAGAGGAAGTCCAAAGAACATCAGGTGGACCAGCAAATACATAACAGAATATTTGGAGTCGAAACGTTTTCAAAATTTGATGGAATGTTTAATTGTAGGTCAAACTCTTTAGTTTGGGCATCACATATCTTTATTTCATACTAGTGCTAAAAGTCAAGCAGTTAAGAACCAGAATGAGTTCGGCCTTGAATTTCCAGGGTTTTGTGAGATAATAGAAGCCCATAATTGTACCAGAGATATTGGAAGACTATGTAACATACTCTGTGTAATGATATACCAAGATTGATTGGCCACGAAGTATAAAAAGCCGCCAGACACATAAAATTCATCTTGTAAAAGTAACCTCTGGAAGTTTGCAAACAAAATTATGATACTTGCTCAAGGAATGATGGTTTTCAATGAATCATTGACATGTCTGCTATAACTTCTTATTGAGGGGAAAGACTTTCTCAATAGCAGGTGCCCCATGATCCGCCTGTATCCACAAGTCCTGCAAATAACGTATTATTACCTCCCTTATATAAGCAGTGTGGATGAGGACATTTTTGACAATTTGTTTTAGGTTCAATTTATCCACATTGGTCAAAACATTTAATTCGGACAGAATCAATTTATACCAAACCGAAAATCCCGGGAAATTAAAAGTTTATTATGTTCTCCTGTCCCAAATTCTGGCTATCACATACAAGTAGAGAATAAATGTAAAAGTGGCCACACATGTATGGACATTTCTATTTATTTCTATGGGTTTTGCAAAAATAAAACAAAAAAGTGTGCAACAATCAAGTCAAGGCTCAGTGGCTCCCTACACCACACAGGTAAGGGTTAATAGAGGTGGGACCCGCATCTATCAGCCATTTACTGCATACTCTGTGTATATGTCATGAAAGGGTTATTCTCGAGTTTTCCAAAGGGTAAAATTGCAAAATGTTTACAAAATCAATCAACTTTTTTTTATTATTTGTTGTTAAAAATCATTTCCATCCTTCAAAATGTCGGCTAGCCTCCTATACTAGGATGTCAGAGCTTGCAATCTCTTTTCCTTCCAAGGACGTTATAAATGATCAGGGGAGGGGGCCTTTACTACATGTGATGAAAGACGATTCCAGTATCTGAACAGGAAAGGGTTCTTTACAGTTAGAGCAGTTAGACTATTAAATGGTCTATTACAGTGCTTGCAAGCTCTTTTCCTACCAAGAACCTTACAAATGATCACGGGGCCTTTACTACATGTGTTGAAAGGTGATTCCAGTATCTCAATAGGAAAGGGTTCTTTACAGTTAGAGCAGTTAGACTATTAAATGCTCTATTACAGTGCTTGCAAGCTCTTTTTCTTCCAAGAACCTTACAAATGATCAGGGGGCCTTTACTACATGTGTTGAAAAGGTGATTCCAGTATCTAAACAGGAATGGGGTTATTTGCAGTTAGAGCAGTTTGACTACTAAATGTTCTATTACAGTGCTTGCAAGCTCTTTTCCTACCAAGAACCTTACAAATGATCAGGGGGCCTTTACTACATGTGATGAAAGGCGATTCCAGTATCTCAATAGGAAAGGGTTCTTTACATTTAGAACAGCTAGACTATTAAATGCTCTATTACAGGAGGTAGTAAAGTCAGACACTACGGCAACATTTAAAAAGGGACTTGATGCTTTTCTCACAACAAAATACATTGTAGCTTATCTACTATAATAAATGCGCTAAGCAGCTTCCGGGTTGTAACAACTTCCGTCCAGTTGTAACTGGTGACGTCACAGCACACCTCTTGCCATGTTAACCCTCAACACACCACTCCTCAACACACACTCCTTTCACCTTTCACTATCTCCACTAATGTCCACTCGCAGGATTTCAGAATACTCAAGATGGCATGGCCGCAAGAACATGTCGCCGGCGTGGACAACGTCGGGATCCAGGATGGCGCCGGCGGAAGAAGATGGAGCAGCGACGATGACAGTGTGAGTATGAGAGATGGAGTGAGAGAAAGGGTCGTATGTGGAGTGAAAGAGTGAGTGGATGTGAGTGGAGATGGTGAAAGGTGAGAGGAGTGTGTGTTGAGGAGTGGTGTGTTGAGGGTTAACATGGCAAGAGGTGTGTCACTATCCTCTCGATGCGATAGCATCGGGCCTTAATCTAGTAAATGATAAACCGATAGAGAATGTATAACTGCTGAAGAATGGTTGAACTTAATGGACCAGTGTCTTTTTTAAAATATGTTAATTTATTCTGTTTGTTTTTATGATAATGCCATTACCAGATAAGATAGTTTTAGTTTTATATTTTACTTCTTCTGCACAATAAAAGTATTTTTGGTATAGGAAATCAATTATTTGTGCATCGCTGCATCCCAGGAGCCTTGACTTTAGTTCTCCAACAACATAAGCGTATGAGGGTTTGTTTTGTTTTTTTTTATGTTAGATTTTTCCATTTTACCATTTTAAGTGCACATATGATAACTTACCGATTAAGTTTTACCAAATATTTGGGAAGCGTTAATGGAAAGAAAAGCAATTTCAACACTAGTGTTTGAGCTTTTTTACATTGCTATTTGGCGGTATAAACAATGAAGAATGGTCATCATCATGCGTGGAGTCGTACTGAATATGTACATATTTTTTATTTCTCACAGTTCTGTATACCGTAATCATTAACATTTGTAATTTCATCCAATGATGACCTCATATTAATTTATTCAGCAAGTTAATAGAAATTACGTCACCCTACTTCCCCAAGATACATCATTACTATTGGGTAATTGTACATAGTGCAGATGATGAGTAAGAATAAATATGTAAGAATGAATGCTGAGGATTTGGGCTGATGAAACCGAAAAGTGTGTGACCTTTCTGGAGATTTACATCCCCTTCCTCGTGAGACATTTTACAGAGATCCGCAGTAAACGAGATTCTGGAATTATGTTACCGTCTATTTGCAAGTTACTGAAATAGAACAAGACAAACGCTGACTCAGTTCCTACAACTCCTACTCCGCTGAATAAATATTTAAACTCTTATCTCTATGGTCCGTCAACATCTCTGCATGCCAAGGCATCTCCGCTTTACACAATTAGGCTAAGGGTTCAGCATCGAATTGTAGAAAGAGCAATTTGTAACGAGTATTTTGTTTATAAATATAAAAAAAGAGAAAAAAATCTAAACTCATCGTTTTGTTAAAAAAAATTATCCAAGCAGAAAACTCTTGTTTTATCATGTGCGCTGTATTTTCCCTTATAAAAGCATAGCTGACCTACAAAAAAATATTTTTATAGCATAACATTTCATTTTGTCACAAAGTTATCCAAACTTCATAGAAATGTAGAATCTCCACATGCTTTCGTATTCCATTTCAAAGAAGGTTATCTAATACTTAGTAAAATAAGAAAAAGGTTATACTCACCCCCAGCACTGTTACGACATCAGAATTGGGTATCCCAGTGCTTGCTTTCTATTGCATTTTTTCTAGGCTGTCTTGTGCATAAATATGTGACTTCAGATTTTGTATTAGTCTAGCCTGATGAAGAGACCTGAGTAGTCTCGAAAGCTTGCAATGTATTACCATCTTTTCAGTTAGCCATTAAAAGGTATCAACCACTGAGGACTCTCAATCCTGAATATTTTTCCAGTGCTTGCATGACATTACTATATCATATGAGCGTTGCAGCCAATCAGCGACCACCGATTGGCTGCAGTAGTTACATGACACAGCAAGATACGCCTGAAACAGCAGTGCAGTCATTGCTGGAATGGCGCCAGTGCAGGAGGTGATTATATATTTTTTTAATTTTTTATGCGGCACTTAATTGATTAACCCCCTTAAGGACTGAGCCATATTGTAGGTTAATGATCAGGCCTCAATTTTTTAAATCTGACCAGTGTCAGATTTACGAGGTAATAATTCTGGAACCATTCAATGAATCCCAATGATTCTGAGATTGTTCTTTCGTTACATATAGTTCTTCATGATTATGGTAAAATATGTTCAATTTCAAATTTTTTTTAGCCTTTGAACCCTTAATCCAGATAGATATGTCATACAAAATAGTAAATAATCAGCACAATTTTTGAAACAAACTATTTTTAGTTAGGAAATTAAAGGGGTTAAAAGTTGATCATCAATTTCTCATTTTTCCATCAAAATTTACAAAATAATTTTCTAGGGACCATAACACATTTGAAGTGACTTTGGGGGGGACTATATGACAGAAAATATCTAAAAAGTGACACCATTTTAAAAACAGCACCCTTCAATGTCCTCAAAACAACGTTCAAGAAGTTTATTAACCTTTCTGGTGCTTCACAGGAACTAATGCAAAGTTTATAAGGTAGAGCCATGAAATTAAAAAAAATCAAAGTTTTCCCACAAAAGTATTCTTTTAGCCCCAATTTTTTATTTTCACAAGAGTAACAAGAGAAACTGCACTGTAAAATTTTTTGTTCAATTTCTTCTGAGTGCGTCAATACCCTATATGTTGTTGAAATCTGTTTTTGAGGCACAGTGCAAAGCTCAGAAGTGAAGAAACCCCATTTTGGAGTTCAGATTTGGTTGAAATGTTTTGAGGGTGCCAAGTCACATTGGCAGAGCCCCTGAAGAGCCAGAACTGCAGAAAGCCCCCTATGGGTGATGTCATTTTACAAACTACACCTCTCTATGAATTCATCTAGGGGTGCAGTGAGCATGTTGACACCACATGTGCCTCACAGAAATTTAAACCAGTGTTCGATGAAAAAAGAATAAATTACATTTTTACCGCTAAATGTTCTTTTAGCCCCAAATTTTTAATTTTTATCATGGCTAAAATGAAATAATGGACTTCTCAGTTTGTTGTGCAATTTCTCCTGATTTCTCCTACATGTAATCGGGAACTACTTTTCAGGCACAATACAAAGCTCATAAAGGAAGGCGCATCATATTAGAGTACAGATTTTACTGTTATGGTTGGGGGTGCTTTGACCCACTGGGAAAGTCCATGAGGTTCCAGAACAATGGAACAATAAGCAAATTATACAGTGGGTACTAAAAGTATTCAGACACCTTTCAATTTTTCACTCTTTGTTTCATTGCAGCCATTTGGTAAATTCAAAAAAGTTCATGTTTTTCTCATTAATGTACACTGTGCACCCCATCTTGACTGAAAAAAAGAGAAATGTAGAAATTTTTGCAAGTTTATTAAAAAAGAAAAACTGAAATATCGCATGGTCATAAGTATTAAGAAGACCCTTTGCTCAGACACTCATATTTAAGTCAAATGAAGTCCATTTCCTTGTGATCCTCCTTGAGATGGTTCTACTCCTTCATTGGAGTCCAGCTGTGTTTAAGTAAACTGATAGGACTTGATTTGTAAAGGCGCACACCTGTCTATATAAGACCGCACAGCTCACAGTGCATGTCAGACCAAATGAGAATCATGAGGTCAAAGCAACTGACCAAGGAGCTCAGAGAAATAATTGTGGCAAGGCACAGATCTGGCCAAGGTTACAAAAGAATTTCTACAGTACTCAGTTTCCAAAGAGCACAGTGGCCTCCATAATCCTTAAATGGAAGAAGTTTGGGACCACCAGAAGTCTTCCTAGACCTGGATGTCCAGCCAAACTGAGCAATCGTGGGAGAAGAGCCTTGGTGAGAGAGGTAAAGAAGAACCCCAAGATCACTGTGGCTGAGCTCCACAGATGCAGAAGGGAGATGGGAGAAAGTTCCACAAAGTCAACTATCACTGCAGCCCTCCACCAGTTGGGCCTTTATGGCAGAGTGGCCCGACGGAAGCCTCTCCTCAGTGCCAGACATATGAAAGCCCGCATAGAGTTTGCTAAAAAATACATAAAAGACTCCCAGACTATGAGAAGATTCTCTGGTCTGATGAGATGAAGATAGAACTTTTTGGTGATAGTTCTAAGAGGTATGTGTGGAGAAACGAGGCACTGCTCATCACTTGCCGAATAGAATCCCAACAGTGAAACATGGTGGTGGCAACATCATGCTATGGGGGTGTTTTTTAGCTGCAGGGACAGGACAACTGGTTGTAATTGAAGGAAACATGAATGCGGCCAAGTACAGAGATATCCTTGTTAAAAAAGTCATGGATGGCGTCTTCTTCACACATACCTCGTACCCGGGACCTGTTGCATATTTCTTATGCATATTATACATTAAACCAACTTTCGTATAACCAGATTTTACTAATAGCATAAGTAACCCATTTTTTTTTTTTTTTACTTTTTCCTTTAAACCAATATTTCAAAAAACAAAACAGGAATACTCCCCCTTCCTTTAACATGTGCACTTTCCCGTATGCATCCCCGCTTTGTCAGGAGAAAACAACAAACAGAATAAACAAAAAAAAAAAACATTTCCCTTATCGTGGACGTAAAACTGTTCTGTAGGCTGCACAACAGTGCACGACAATCCCGGTAGTCCGGGCCATCTCCTGACGGCCGATGTTCCGCCAATTCAGCAGGGGACTCCACAGCCGTGAAGTCCCCAGGATACTTGAGGTGTCTCTGTGTGTCCTTTAATGGGGGCTCGCAGTGTTATGAGCTCATTTTCTGCTCCACCAGTTGAGAGTTCTTCCGTTCTCCCTCTGGTGGTTACAGGAGTTAGTGAGGTTGGTTTAATTGGTAGTGATCTGCCACCTGGTGAGGAGGATAACAATTGGATCTCTGGAGTATCAGACTGGATATAAGACAGCCGACGCCCTATCCTGGTGCTGGTGATTCAGTCTGCTTCTCAGGTCTTGGACTCAGCTCTATTCCAGTCTTCTCAAGTTAAGTTTGTTTTTGCTAATGTTCACACTTGCTCTTGTTGGTCCATTCATTTTTTGTGTGGTCAGCCAGCCCGGCTGGGCTGTGCTGAATTTCCACTCTTATTTATCTGTATTTGCCAATTTGCCTTTTTTTGTCCCTTATTAGATTGGCCTCTTTTTGCTCTGTCTCAGAATATTTCAGAATGCTGATATAGTGGGAGAAGTCTAGTGACTTCAGGGTTAATTTTGCTATCAGATGTGTTGGACATTATTTTTGGTAGGGTTTTTGGCAGATTGCAGACAGTGTCTTTCCTTTCCTGTCCTTTCTAGTTAGTTTGGCCCCATCGTTTGCTCAGCTTATTTTCCTGCCTTTGTATGTGTTTTCATCTTGTTTCACCGTCAATACATGTGGGGTGGTGTCTTTCCTTTGGGGTCTGCTCTGGGGCAGTTAGTTTTCCTCTTTTCCTGCTTTAGGCTTATTTAGCTCTCCTATTGTGACGAGGCGTCTAGGACCAATGTAGGAACGCTCCACGACTGCTGCTAGTTGCGTGGTTAGAATCAGTGATCTGCAGTCTGCATAGTTACCAACCTATCTTGTCTTCTGAGACTTAGCTTGTGTTGTTTTTTTTTTCCTCGGCGACCCATTCATAACATAGTAGTCTACGGGGTAGGCGACCACTGCAGCAGCGTAGTAGCCGCGGGGGCAGTACTCCTTATAGTAGGAGACCAAGTCTCCCTCCTGCAGAGCCCGGCCGTGACAGATGGAAGTCACATTCAGGTACACCTTTTGACCAGTGGCGAGGTCCCGGATAAACCCATAGCCCTTCTCCACATTTGTGTATACCAGCCGCCCAGTGGACCGTGAAGCCGCCATTCCAGCCTCTCCTTTCTCATGGAGCAGCCCCCAGATCTCCCGCTCTCTGGCCTTCTTTTTCTCAATGACCTCCGTAACCCAAACGGAGGGTCCGGTGTAGGCCGCAGAGTCCGGTGGGCGGGTCGTGGTCGATATTGGAGCAGAGGCGGCCACAGATTCCAATGAGTAGGCCGCAGCCGGCACCGGTAGTGAAGTCAGAGTGGCTGCAGCTGAAACCAAGGCGGCCGTGAGCACCGGCAAGTCGACCGCAGTCAAGGCCGCAGATGGAACAGCGACCGCAGATGCCAGTGAGTCAACCGCAGTGGCTTGCGGCCCGATTACAGCAGTGACTGGGAGTGGGGCCGAAGTGGCGACAGGCCCCGGTGGATAGGCCGCCGTCGGAAGATGGGGCGGCCGCGGGTTGGTTCCGCTCTGGCAACACAGTACGAGGTGCCGCTGGGCGGGGTGGCTCGGGGTCGTTGTAAGTGGCAATGGTCGGCCTGGCGGGGACTATGTAGTCGTCCAGAGCCGGGGTCACCGAAGAGTGAGAAGTCGGGCGGGAAGGAAGAGGGCCAGTGTTGGGGCCCTGAGGCCTGTCCGGAGCACGGAGCGTGGGGATGGGATCTGCCTGGGGTGCCGCCGGCAGGGCCGGAGTAACGCTCACCTTCCCAGGTGCAGCAGTTCCCAGCAGTCTTTCCCACCGCTCCTTCCCCAGCCGTTGGTCTTCACCCCACCGTCTGGCAGGGCCAGCCTCCAGGCTCGATGGTTCCACGTGGAGGCTCCCTGGGCAGGTCTCCCGACGAGACTTGATCTCCAGGCACCTCCGCCATTCCAGGCGTCCGAGGCCATGACAGCTGCAGCGTCTCATTCGTCCGGTGTCCAGTAGCTGAATGGTGCCAAATAGCCGCAGCAGGTCTCTCCATCCAGGCCACTCCCGTTCTTGGGTGGGGCGGTGGTCGGCTTCTCCACCCATCTTCTAGGGTCTAGCATGAGGGGGCGGTTGTCTCTAGATGTACACTGCTCCCCCCAGGGGTGGATTTGATATAGCCCCGGATCGTCCAGTCCAATTAGAAATGTCCTTGTCTCTTTTTGGCGCCAAATCGCCACAGCCATTTTTTAGTTCTTGTACCGCTCTGGTTCCTCTGGTGACAGAAACAAGTCCCAAATTTGTAATCCACAAGAAGAGCAATTCAAGTCCTTTTGATTTCTTCTGTCCCAGGCTTGCCGCTGAAGTTGAAGTATCGGCGGCGGAGATCCTGCCGACTATGCCAAATGTAGGAAGGTGGCCCTGCTTGGGGGGTGGTCCCCTGTTTACCACGAATAGACGACACAGACACGAGACTGAGGCAGATTTCGGGTACAACAGGGTACCTGCACCTTCCTTTTGTCGTAGTGATGTTCCTCACGGCTCTGTCACTGGGGCTGCCCTAGGCCTATCTACTGCCAGCGTTTCACCTGTCTGAGATCGTCGTCAATTTGGTACCCCTGGGGCCTCGTCTGTCCTGCGGTTCTTCATATCAGGGCCACCCCCCTGACTTCTTTTCTCCTCAGTCCCCTAGTTGAGCTCTCCACTACTGCTCGCACTCCTTCACTGTCTCCTCTCCTGTCGAGCTCCTCCTGGGACTGGAACTTTCTGGAACCCTCTCCTGTCCTATTTATAACCTTCCTGGGCTCCTGTCTCCCCGCCCCCCATGACTAACTGTTTCTAGAGCCATAAGCTGCTGTCAAGTCCTGTACTCACGCTCTCCCCTGCCATCTTGTGGTCAAACTAAGGTACTGCACTCATTCTACACTTTTCCCCAGCTGTTTCCCTTCTGTCATTACAAACGTCTGTCTATAGTGCACAAACCGGCCCTTTTCCCTACTGACAAGTCCGTCAGGTCACCTTCCCCACACTTACAGTATCCCCGCTACTTCTTTTGGTAGGCTTGGCATGACTCTCCACAATGATGACATTGTGCATTAGTTTACTAAACATAAGAGGTGCCTGATATTCTGGGAGATCGGAAGACGTCCACAACGCTCTGGTCCAGCAGTCACAGAATACAATATGGCCACTGAACCAGGGTCCTGTGAATATTTTTGCTCACCTCTAACATTGTGTAATGCTATCTTACGCAAACCTTTCCCTGATGATAGCAGCTGATTAAGGTTAAATTTAATAGATGGAGAGCATAATAACCCCTTAATATAGAAAACAGAATGACTACAGTGGGAATCAAGTGCTTAAAGGCTAAAATCGTGCACATTGCCACATTGCCAGTTGGATCCTTTCCTAAGGCTGATAAATATAAAAGGCTTGAAGATCTCTTCTCAAATCACAATTTTTTTTTTCACTTTACCTTTTCTGTTTTTCTGCGGGATATGCTAGTCCATCAAACAATGGAGAATACATGGATAGATAGTTTTAGAAACCAATTTTCTAGAGCCTTTTTGGAGAATTCTGAGTTAGTAAAGGAAGTCACAGTTTTACAGTGGCTCGTATAAAAAAACATTGAAACTTTGGGTCCATGACTAGATCTCATTCCCAATCCTCAAAATGCAGATGGACAAACAAATAGACAGAAATTGTGATAAACTTCAAGCACTGATTAGGCAAGGACGGACTGTCATCAATCAGGATTTGGCCCAAAAACTGATATCTAGCTTCAAGAGCGAATTGAAAAGGTCTTGAAAAATAAGGGTCAATACTACAAATATTGAAAAACCTACAAAAAAACAAAATGAGTAAAAAACCCTGCTGTAACTAAATAAGTAAAAGCAAAAGTGCATCTAAATAACACAAAGTTCTTAGTAATATTGTTTTTGATCTAAAATAGCACATAAGCCATCCCACTGTAGAAATGGCAGGAACGCGGGATGCAGTGATGGACAGGAGGCAGAGCAAGGGTTAACAGGTTTATTTACAGGGGAAAACTCCATGCAGGGAGGTAAAGGGTTAAAAAAGGGATTGAACAGTTTAAATGGCAAAAGGTAATGATGAGCTGAACAACAATGGTACAAATCAGGGCTATTCAGACGAAAGTCACTGGTTCCTCAATCCATGAAGTGGATAGCGCCAACAACGGCTGGTGAGGGGTCCTTTCTGATAGGTTCCGGTAAACAACAATACCCCTTCTTCTGGCGACAGTGGTCGGTCTTCGGTACCTTCCACTGCCCCTAGTCCATATGCTGCAGTGGCTAAAAAGGGTATGAGCCACAATCCTGTACGAGCCCAACGTGGCTCTGCAACTGTATTCCAGGTGACGTCAGGTCACAAGTGTCTGGTCAAATATTCACTATCAAAGTTAGGGCGCAAGTGTCAGTCTCGTATGCGGTCCCTCATATGTGGCGCGTGTGCAGTACTCACGGATACTTAACGTGCGGCACCTTTCTCTTGATTAGCCACCGGGCACACACTGCACATCCCTCTTGCTTTCTGGTCTCCACTGCTGGCTGCGGGGCTGCTGTATGGACACAGGCCTCTGTAATGCTGATGCTCCCGGGATGGAGCACTTCTCTTCCTGGCTGCTGCTGCGCACACCTGGCTCTGCACACTCTGCTGTCGTCTCTATCTCTTGATTGCTGTTGGGCACACTGCTTCCCTCCACGCAGCAGTCCCTGTCCTTCAGGTCTGCTGCAGCATGGCCTGTTGCAGTGCCAATACTCTGTGTCGGGATGGTGAGCGGAGCGCACCGCTCACCTGACTCAGTTCCTCAGTTTGCTCCAAATTGCTCTGCTGCATGCGCTTCCTTTTCCTCTTTCTTCGCCCTCCTCGGTCAGCAGGAAGGTCCGCCTTACTAAGGCTTCCCCCGGGAACAGTGGAGGCAGCCTCTCAAGTTCCAGACCCGACACGTATTTACATGCTGTTTCGTCGTCCCCTATACACCACCTCGGCACGGTGACTCTGATCGGAATGGTCCTACACTGTCTAATATTAAAAACCTTACCATGTGTCAAAGTTGACCTCAGTGTTTGAATAAGGGCAGTGTTACGGGGCTGGTGGAACGCACCAAATAATAGAGATAAAAATAGTATATAAGGTGCGTTCGCAGCCCAGGGCCCACCATGCAGAGGTGACCAATTGCTGCTGAACAATGAGGGAAAGGCATGTAGGAGTAAAGCCGGACACCAGTGCGTAATCACTGAGCCAGAGCTAACAGACACGTGCGCCGTTATAACACGTGCCTGCCGGCGAACAACCGCAACCTGTTAGCGTCATAGGTCACCGGGTGTGAACCACTGCTGCAGCATGTGCAGCATCTGCCCTGAAGGACGCCACTAACCAGCCTAATAACTGGGATGGAAAGTGCTACTAAAGCGCATGGCGTAACTAGTGGACGCTGCGATAGCCTATACTGGCCGATGCCCTAGGCCCTAGAAGTGGATGTGGAGCAACACTGCGGCGCTATGCAGTGTAGAGCTAACGTACTGACTCTAATCCCTCACCCTAACACATATACGTAATATCCAAGGAGGTAGGAATTATAATGCGTCAGTCACCAGGCTCATTCATCCATCATCACACATACACTAAATGCATTAACCTCAGAGTCTATCATAGGGCATGGAGGGGCGGGCATGCGAGCATTTCATAGCTATGCCCTTCCGGGACCTTCCTGATCCTTCAGATGGACCAATCAGAACTGGAGAAGGACCTGAGCATGTGACTTCCGATCCCCAATGGGAGATCGTCTCCTGAGTATACTCAGTGGAGCGAAGGGAAGACAGACTCTGGAGTCTTTTGCTGCTGGATAGACTGCATTGCCATACCTGGACCAGAGGTGGAAGCAGCAACCGAACCCACGATGCTGGTGTGGGCAGAATGCCGGGATCGTGGAGTCTGCTGAGCAGGCTCCACTGCGGCTGGAGGAGAATGTGAGACTGCAGATGGTAAGGCTTGGGATTCCCGCTGTGCAGCGCTCGGAACCTGACGCCTAACAGGAAGACAAATGGACCGGGTCCCGACCAGTGGACACCAGTCTGGGGAAGCTTTAAAGTGTAATTTCCAGCTCAGAAAAGGGAGGCCACACCCTGGCTTGCACAGAATAAAGAAAAAACACAAAGATTGAGCTTGGCTTGAGTTGTTTTACATGCAATACATAAACGCATGTTCACATTGGCCACAAAACATAAAAAACCTGCAAAAAAACAAAATGAGCAAAAACCCTGCTGTAACTAAATAAGTAAAAAGCAAAAGTGCATCTAACTAACACAGAGTTCTTAGTAATACTGTTTTTGATCAAAAATAGCATATAAGCCATTACACCTTGGCACGGTGACTCTGATCGGGATGGTCCTACACTTTATAATATTAAAAATCTTGCCATGTGTCAATGTTGACCTCAGTGTGCGAATAAGGGCAGACAAATGGGCCGGGTTCCGACCAGTGGACTTATTTAGACTTTACTTATTTAGTTACAGTAGGGTTTTTGCCCATTTTGCTTTTTGTAGGTTTTTTTATGTTTTGTGGCCAATGTGAACATGCGTTTATGTATTGCATGTGTACCAACTCAAGCTACGCTCAATCTTTGTGATTTTTTTGAGTCTTTGCATTAACTTGATGTATTTGTCAGTAAAAGTTTAAAAACTTATGAAATGCTAATAATTGTACTAAAGTAATGAAAAGTAGAAGTTTTTGTGAAAACACAAATTTGTGTTAGTCTCAAAACTTTGGGCATTGACTGTATGTTCCCTAATAGGATACCAACTACAGCTCAGCGTTCAAAAATTAAGCCATCATAGAGTCCTATGGACCAAAAAGTAAAAAAAAGATATAGGTCTCAGAAAACCGCGACACAAACCAATTGTTTTATGAAAGGTTGGAATTATAATGCTAAAATAACTACAAGTTTTGTACCACCATAATCACACTCACCTGAGAAATAATGTAGCCAGGTCATTATTAGCACCATAACAATAAAAGCCAAAAAAACAAAAACAAAGGCGGAGTTGCTTTTTTCTTCTATATTTCATCTCAATTGGAATTTATTTCCCATTTTTACAAACACTATAGAGTAAACTAAACGGTGTATTTGCTTTATATCGAAAAAAAAATCATTGCGCTTTGAAAAAAGTGTAAGGAAAAAAATGATCGCAAAAATGTAAATTTGCTGCATCCCTTAGGTGCAATATATACACGTATATAAGAATTAATAATGAATGCATTATACATTTCCAGACTTTTCATTTGTATGTTTTAATTCCTTTGATGAAATTGTTTATGTCTATGAGACCATTTACATGGCACTATAATAAATCTATTACATATTGCATGTAAATATCCCAATATCTGCAGCTCCGGGGCTTTACGGATTGTTGATGGGATTCTGAAATGGTGTTTCTAGCTCTCCAATTACATTTCAAATTATTTTTACACAGCAAAACTGTTAATCATTATTCAGTATCTGAGTTTTCCTCATTGATCACTGAATTCCCAAATGCTATAAAGCTGGTTTGCAGCTTTTCCAGCACTGCGAATGTCACTAATCCATGATGTCCCAATAAAGTTGACTATAAAAGACGTTTTAAATAGTGAGTTGACTTACACCTCTGTAGACACATTATGAGAACCTTCAAGGTCAAGGCCAACGATTTTTATTGTAGTTTTCTTGTGAAATGCCGCTAAACGCGTTTTTATACACCGGGTCAAAGTTTCAGCTTTGTACAAGAGCTAAGCATAATGCTACTGCTTAAAGGCTGTAGAATACCTTTGCAACCTTTTTTTTGCTATTTTTCTTATCCATTTAAAATGAAAAATAGTTTGCATTAGGTTTTGGGTTATTAGATCTATAAAGAACAAATATACAGTGGGTGAAATAAGTATTGAACATGTCACCAATTAGCTAAATAAATATATTTCTAAAGGTGCTATTGACATGAAATTCTCACCAGATGTCGGTAACAACCCATCCAATCTACACAGGCAAAAAAAAAATCAAACCATATTCACCTGCTGTATATATAGCCAGACTTATACAGAAACTGTGAGATCAGTGAGAACATTATTCTCTGCAGCTGAACATCTTAAAAGCCTGGGTTACTACTGACCTCGGCATCTCAGGTGTTCAAGAGAGACTGTACGGAATGCCGATGGGTTCCTACTAGAATCACAGGAACTGACCTTGGTCCATCAGTCACACAGTCACTAGATGGTAACCCTGGGGACTGCCGCCTACTAGTGATGAGTGAGTGTGCTCATTACTTGAGTTTTCCGAGCATGCTCAGGTGTCCTCCGAGTATTTTGGGCGTGCTCGGAGATTATGTTTGAGTTCCCACAACTGCATGATTTGCGGCTGCTAGACAGCCTGAATACATGTGGGGATTTCATAACAAACAAGCAATCCCTGCATGTATTCAGCCTGTCTAGCAGCCGCAAATCATGCAGCTGCGGGAACTCAAACATAATCTCCGAGCACACTCGCTCATCACTAATAGGAGGCAGTCCCCAGGGTTCCCATCTAGAGACTGTGTGACTAATGGACCAGGGTCAGTTCCTGTGATTCTAGTAGGAACCCATCGGCATTCCGTACAGTCTCTCTTGAACACCTGAGATGCCAAGGTCACCCGAGCATGCTCGGAAAACTCGAGTAACAGCACACTAAAGTAGTGCCGTGTATTATTTGAACACTCAAAAGACCGCAAGAAAAAATTGTATAAAATAAATAATTCTGAGTGTTTTTAAAAACAAAAACACCATAAAAATACATATTTGGTATTGCACTTCTATAACAACTAGTACAAAAATAAATTCTTAATTTTTATTCCATGCTCTAAAAAAATAACAATGTCCCATCACACAAAAAAGTCTATAAAGTGATTAAAATGTATGCATCCTAAAAGCAAATAAAAATAACTATAAATACTTATATTAAATGAAAAAAGTACACTCACACAACACTGTAAAAAGACATTATGGCTCACAGAATTTGATTAACCCTCAAAAAAGATTTTCTTGTGGAAAAGTAAAAAAATAAAAACTTAAATATTGTATTTTTTCTATCATGTATTGACCCAAACATTAAAGGTAATTTGTTAATTATCCTATATGGTGACTGGTGAAGAAAATATACATGGAAGAATTACAGCACGGATGTTTTTATTCATTCTGTATCATAAAAAATTAAATTGAAAGTGATCAAAAAGTCATATGTACCTAAAATGGCACCAAACTACAAACTACAGCTTGTCCTGCAAAAACTCCAGCTCTCATGTAACTCTGCGTGTAAACAAAAATAAATAAATAAATAAATGAAACTAAATCTTCACATGATGTTGATTTTTTCATTCTGATAAACATTGCAGTAAGGCTCGGCTCACATTTATCTTGCTCTCTATGCTGAGCTCTTACATCGAGGTTTCTGTGTAAATATGTAAAACACGTGATCCGATGGTATCCGACTTTTCAGGCATGCATAAAATTGCAGTCGACCACAGTTTTTGTGCACTTATGAAAAGTAGGACACTACTGAACAAAGGCCAGACGGAGTCCAGAATAACTCTACTGCCTCATTAAAATGAATGGACCCATCGGGGGTTTCATTTGAATCACGTTACTTGGAGATTTAGATGAAAACCCTGATGTAAGTGCCTAGCATACAGCACCGGATAAATGTCATCCCAAATGTTATGTAAAATATTCCCAATAAAAGCTTCAACTCAATCTGCAAATAAAAGCAAGTCCCCCTCAGGTCTGTCATCTGTCAATGGAAATATAGGGGGGTTGCCATGTTACTGGTAGTACAAAGGCTTTGGAAAAGTGCTATGATTCCTTGCCTCACAAAAGAAATTCATCACATCTTGCACATCCAAATCCAAATTCCCCCTCCTTTCTGAGTCCCACAGTGTGCCTAAACCACATATAGCGTCCACATGTTTAGCAGGAGTATAATTTTCAAAATGGGGTCACATGAGGGGGGATTCTGCTCTTCTAGCAATTAGGGGCTCTTTATATAGTCCAAAAACTATTCTAGGAAAATCTGTGCTCCAGGAGGCAAATAGCGCTCCGTCCCTCCTGAGTCTCACCATGTGGCTAAGCAGTACAGTACAGCCACATAGGGAGTATTGCCACATTCAGTATAAATTGGGTGGTATAATGGTATAAAATTTGGTGTCACACCCTTGGTGTCAATTTGACCACTGGGCCCCCTAGATGAATTCATTGAGAGGTATAGTTTGTAAATGGGGTCACTAATGGGGTGTTCCACTCAGGGGCTGATTAAGAGTAGCCAGGGCCCCAGACAGTTTAGAAGGTGTGGGCCCTCCAGGTACCTAATGTATCACGTGATATGTCCCCCTGATAGATCATGTGATGCATCACGTGACATGTCCTCCAGATAGATCATGTGAGTAACATACAGGTGATCTGCTGTGCAAATTTTTCCCTAATGTACAGCACTATGCATAACATAGCGCTATACAAAACAGAGCAGGGGTGGGAGATTTATTTTCCCAAGGGGTCACATGACAAACCATGACTATTGTGGAGGTGAAACCAGTAGGCTGAAATAGGCTGAAATTAATTCTGCTCAACATTAACATAATATAAACAAAATACTTATTAATAATAGTATGACTTAATATTGAGCAGAATTAAGTATGCTAACATTCCCTGTATACATTATGACCCACCTCATAAACCCCTTCATTCAAAATGAACCCCCACATAGCCAATTCAATCAACAACCAAAGTAATCAACCTATGGGACACTTGTACATGTAATCCATAACAAAAAACCCATAGTTAGTTTAAAAATCCATTACATAAAACATATATAAATATATACAATATAGATAACTAGATTATGGCCCGATGCTATCGCATCGGGAGGATGCGATAGCATCACACCTCTTGCCATGTTAACCCTCAACACACACACTCCTCAACACACACTCCTCTCACCTTTCACCATCTCCACTCACTCTTTCACTCCACATACGACCCCTTCTCTCACTCCGTCTCTCATACTCACGCCGTCATCGCCGCTGCTCCACGATCCCCGACATCTTCTTCCGCCGGCGCCATCCTGGATCCAGACGTTGTCCACGCCGTCGACATGTTCTTGCGGCGACGCCATCTTGAGTATCGCGAAATCCCGCGATAGTCAAGATGGCGACGCCGCAAGAACTTGTCTCCGGCGAGGACGACGTCGGGATCCAAAATGGCGTCGGCGAAAACTCGCGAGATTTCGCCGACGCCATTTTGGATCCCGACGTCGTCCTCGCCGGAGACATGTTCTTGCGGCGACGCCATCTTGACTATCGCGGGATTTCGCCGATCCAAAATGGCGTCGCCGCAAGAACATGTCGCCGGCGTGGACAACATCGGGATCCAAAATGGCGTCGGCGTAATCTCGTGAGATTTCGCCGACGCCATCTTTTTGGATCCCGAGTCGTCCACGCCAGCGACATGTTCTTGCGGCGACGCCATCTTGAATCTCGCGGGATTTCACGAAATCCAAGATGGCGTCGCCGCAAGAACATGTCGGCGGCCTGGAGAACGTCTGGATCCAGGATCGCGGCGGCGGAGGAAGATGTCGGGGCAGCGACGATGACGGTGTGAGTATGAGAAACGGAGTGAGAGAAAGGAACGTATGTGGAGTGAAAGAGTGAGTGGACGTGAGTGGAGGTGAAAGGTGAGAGGAGTGTGTGTTGAGGCGGTGTGGTGTGTTGAGGGTTAACGTGCGTGTGTGTGTGGTGACGTCACCGGTTACAACTGGACGGAAGTTGTTACAACCGGAAGCTGGTTAGGGCATTTATTATTATAGATGATGAGGAAGAAGCCGTCTGTTGTTGGCGGTGATGGCGTGTAGAGGCTTCTTCAGCCAATGTAATAGATTTAGAGTTAGGGGATTCGTGTGTGAGACGACGGCGTTTATAAGCCTTAATCTTGTCAAGTCGATGCTGTTTTTCCTCAGGAGTCTCATTAGCACGGCATTGTTTTTGTCGTAGTGCTAAAGCTGCTTTCCTTTCACTGGCATTGGCATACTGTGCATCGGTATTGAATGGTGGTATTGATAGGGCAGAAACAGATTGCTGATTAGTTATGTCAGTGAACGGCATATGGGATGAAGTGTAGCAGTAAATTGTTCCACATGCTGATGTGGAAGCATCCTGTTGTGAGTCTAATAATAATGATGAGGAAGAGGCCGTCTGTTGTCGGCGGTGACGGCGTGCAGAGGCTTCTTCAGCCAATCTTATGGATTTAGAGTTAGGGGATTCGTGTGTGAGGCGACGGCATTTATAAGCCTTAATCTTCTCAAGGAGATGGTGTTTTTCCTCAGGAGTCTCATTAGCACGGCGTTGTTTTTGTCGTAGTGCTAAAGCTGCTTTCCTTTCACTGGCATTGGCATACTTTTTGTTATGACTCATGTTGGCACAGGTAAAGGAGTCTATTTGGCAGTTATCTGGCAGTGAAGAAGGCGTCCTGGAGTATTGTAGAGTAAACAGATACTAATTGACCCTGTAATTGCCCAGCAGTAGATATGAAGTGGTAGTGGCAAATTGGCCCTGTAGTTAGACACCGGCAGAGGAGCAAGGCAGCAGTAGTTATGGCGGTAGAGGCAAATTGGCCCTGTAATTAGACACCGGCAGAGGAGCAAGGCAGCAGTAGTTATGGCGGTAGAGGAAAATTGGCCCTGTAATTAGACACCGGCAGAGGAGCAAGGCAGCAGTAGTTATGGCGGTAGAGGCAAATTGGCCCTGTAATTAGACACAGGCAGTGAACAGTCAGAGGAGCAAGGCAGCAGTACTTATGGCGGTAGAGGCAAATTGGCCCTGTAATTAGACACCGGCAGAGGAGCAAGGCAGCAGTAGTTATGGCGGTATTGGCAAATTGGCCCTGTAATTAGACACCAGCAGAGGAGCAATGCAGCAGTAGTTATGGCGGTAGAGGCAAATTGATCCTGTAATTAGACACCGGCAGAGGAGCAAGGCAGCAGTAGTTATGGCGGTAGAGGCAAATTGGCCCTGTAAATTAGACACCGGCAGAGGAGCAAGGCAGCAGTAGTTATGGCGGTAGAGGCAAATTGGCCCTGTAATTAGACCCCGGCAGAGGAGCAAGGCAGCAGTAGTTATGGCGGTAGAGACAAATTAGCCCTGTAATTAGACACCGGCAGAGGAGCAAGGCAGCAGTAGTTATGGCGGTATAGGCAAATTGGCCCTGTAATTAGACACCGGCAGAGGAGCAATGCAGCAGTAGTTATGGCGGTAGAGGCAAATTAGCCCTGTAATTAGACACCGGCAGAGGAGCAAGGCAGCAGTAGTTATGGCGGTAGAGGCAAATTAGCCCTGTAATTAGACACCGGCAGAGGAGCAAGGCAGCAGTAGTTATGGCGGTAGAGGCAAATTGGCCTTGTAATTAGACACCGGCAGTAAACAGGCAGATGACCAAAGCAGCAGTAGTTATGGCGATAGAGGCAAATTGGCCCTGTAATTAGACACTGGCAGAGGACAAAAGCAGCAGTAGTTATGGCAGTATAGGCAAATTGGCCCTGTAATTAGACACCGGCAGAGGACAAAGGCAGTAGTTATGGCGGTATAGGCAAATTGGTCCTGTAATTAGACACCGACAGAGGAGCAAGGCAGCAGTAGTTATGGCGGTACAGGCAAATTGGTCCAGTAATTAGACACCGGCAGTAAACAGGCATAGGACCAAGGCAGCAGTAGTTATGGTGGTACAGGCAATGCCAAGCGTCCGCACAGCAAGTCGGCGTGAGGTAAATGACTTAATTTCACGAATGCAAGATGGCGTCGGCGAAATCTCGCGAGATTTCGCCGACGTCGTTAACACCTCTTGCCATGTTAACCCTCAACACACCACACCGCCTCAACACACACTCCTCTCACCTTTCACCTCCACTCATGTCCACTCACTCTTTCACTCCACATACGTTCCTTTCTCTCACTCCGTTTCTCATACTCACACCGTCATCGTCGCTGCCCCGACATCTTCCTCCGCCGCCGCGATCCAGGATCCAGACGTTCTCCAGGCCGCCGACATGTTCTTGCGGGACGCCATCTTGGATTTCGTGAAATCCCGCGATATTCAAGAAGGCGTCGCCGCAACATGTCGCTGGCGTGGACGACATCGGGATCCAAAAAGATGGTGTCGGCGAAATTTCGCGAGATTACGCCGACGCAATTTTGGATCCCGATGTCGCTCACGCCAGCGACATATTCTTGTGGGACGCCATCTTGGATGTCGTGAAGTCCCGCGATATTCAAGATGGCGTTGCCGCAACAACATGTCGCTGGCATGGGCGACATCGGGATCCAAAATGGCGTCGGCGTAATCTCGCGAGATTTCGCCGACGCCATCTTTTTGGATCCCGACGTCGTCCACGCCAGCGACATATTGTTGCGGCGACGCCATCTTGAATCTCGCGGGATTTCATGACATCCAAGATGGCGTCCCGCAAGAACATGTCGGCGGCCTGGAGAACGTCTGGATCCTGGATCGCGGCGGCGGAGGAAGATGTCGGGGCAGCGACGATGACGGTGTGAGTATGAGAAACGGAGTGAGAGAAAGGAACGTATGTGGAATGAAAGAGTGAGTGGACATGAGTGGAGGTGAAAGGTGAGAGGAGTGTGTGTTGAGGCGGTGTGGTGTGTTGAGGGTTAACATGTGCGTGTGTGTGTGGTGACGTCACCGGTTACAACTGGACGGAAGTTGTTACAACCGGAAGCTGGTTAGGGCATTTATTATTATAGATAGTGGGCTGAGGAATATACAGAGGGGAAAAAAAGTATTCAGTCAGCCACCAATTGTGCAAGTTCTCTCACTTAAAAGATGAGAGAGGCCTGTAATTGACATCATAGGTAGATCACAACTATAAAAGTCAAAATGAGAAAACATAGTAACATAGTTATTAAGGTTGAAGGAAGACTTTAAGTTCATCTAGTTCATCCCATATCCTATCCTAACTTGGCCATGTTGATCAAGAGGAAGGCAAAAAACCCCATGTGGCAAACAGTAAGCTTCACATTGGGGAAAAAAATTCCTTCCTGACTCCACATACGACAATCAGACTAGCTCCCTGGATCAACGCAATATTAAGGTAACTAGTGTATATACCCTGTAATATTATACTTTGCAAGAAAGGCATCCAGTCGCTTCTTACATTTTAGTAGGGAATCACTCATTACAACATCATATGGCAGAGAGTTCCATAGTCTCACTGCTCTTACAGTAAAGAATCCGCGTCTGTGAGTATGCTTAAACCTTCTTTCTTCCAGACGTAGAGGATGTCCCCTTGTCCCCGTCACAGGTCTAAGAGTAAAAAGATCATTAGAAAGGTCTTTGTACTGTCCCCGCATATATTTATACATTGTAATAAGATCATCCCTAAGCCTTCGATTTTCCAAACTAAATAACCCCAAGTGTAATAACCTGTCTTCGTATTGCAGACCCCCCAGTTCCCTAATAACCTTGGTCGCTCTTCTCTGCACCCGCTCTAGTTCAGCTATGTCTTTCTTTTACACCGGAGACCAGAACTGTACGCAGTGTACTAAGTGTGGTCGCACTAGTGACTTATATAGAGGTAAAATTATGTTCTCCTCATGAGCATCTATGCCTCTTTTAATGCATCCCATTATTTTATTTGCCTTTGCTGCAGCTGCCTGACACTGGCCACTAAATGTGAGTTTATTGTCCACCCATACACCCAGGTCTTTTTCAGTAACAGTTTTGCCCAGTGTTTTACAATTAAGCACATAATTATACATCTTGTTCATTCTACCCAAGTGTATGACCTTACATTTATGCCCATTAAAGCTCATTTGCCATTTATCAGCCCAAGCTTCTAGTTTACATAAATCCTCCTGTAATATAAAATTGTTCTCCTCTGTATTGATTACCCTGCAGAGTTTAGTGTCATCTGCAAATATTGAAATTCTACTCTCTATGCCCCCTACAAGGTCATTAATAAATATGTTAAAAAGAAGCGAGCCCAATACTGACCAATACGGTACCCCACTGCTAACCGTGACCCAGTCCGAGTGTGCTCCATTAATAACCACCCTTTGTTTCCTATCCCTGAGCCAGCTCTTGACCCACTTACACATATTTTCCCCTATCCCCATTGTTCTCATTTTATGTATCAACCTTTTGTATGGCACCGTATCAAAAGCTTTTGAAAAGTCCATGTACACCACGTCCACTGCATTCCCTTGGTCCAGTCCTGAACTTACCTCTTCATAAAAGCTTATCAGATTAGTCTGACAGGAACGGTCCCTTTCAAACCCATGTTGATATTGGGTCATGAGGTTATTCTTCTTCAGATACTCCAGTATAGTATCTCTCAGAAAACCCTCCAGGATTTTACCCAAATCCAGAAAATCATCTTGTCTGATTTGGCAAGATTTATTTGGCAAATTATGGTTGCACATAGCCTCCTATATACACTACGTGCATCTACAGTGCCTTGCGAAAGTATTCGGCCCCCTGGAACTTTTCGACCTTGTCCCACATATCATGCTTCAAACATAAAGATACCAAATGTAAATTTTTGGTGAAGAATCAACAAGTGGGACACAATTGTGAAGTTGATCGAAATTTATTGGTTATTTTAAATTTTGGGGGAAATTCAAAAACTGAAAAGTGGGGCATGCAATATTATTCAGCCCCTTTACTTTCAGTGCAGCAAACTCACTCTAGAAGTTCATTGTGGATCTCTGAATGATCCAATGTTGTCCTAAATGACTAATGATGATAAATATAATCCACCTGTGTGTAATCAAGTCTCCATATAAATGCACCTGCTCTGTGATAGTCTCAGGGTTCTGTTTGAAGCACAGAGAGCATCAAGAAGACCAAGGAACACAACAGGTAGGTCCGTGATACTGTTGTGGAGAAGTTTAAAGCCGGATTTGGATACAAAATGATTTCCAAAACTTTAAACATCCCAAGGAGCACTGTGCAAGCGATCATATTGAAATGGAAGGAGCATCATACCACTGCAAATCTACCAAGACCCGGCCATCCCTCTAAACTTTCATTTCAAGCAAGGAGAAGACTGATCAGAGATGCAGCCAAGAGGCCCATGATCACTCAGGATGAACTGCAGAGATCTACAGCTGAGATGGGACAGTCTGTCCATAGGACAACAATCAGTCGTACACTGCACAAATCTGGCCTTTATGGAAGAGTGGCAAGAAGAAAGCCATTTCTCAAAGATAGCCATAAAAAGTGTAATTTACAGTTTGCAACAAGCCACCTGGGAGACACACCAAACATGTGGAAGAAGGTGCTCTGGTCAGATGAAACCAAAATCAAACTTTTTGGCAACAATGCCAAACGATATGTTTGGCGTAAAGGCAGCACAGCTCATCACCCTGAACACACCATCCCCATTGTCAAACATGGTGGTGGCAGCATCATGGTTTGGGCCTGCTTTTCTTCAGCAGGGACAGGGAAGATGGCTAAACTTGATGGGAACATGGATGGAGCCAAATACAGGATCATTCTTGAAGAAAACCTGTTGGAGTCTGCAAAAGACCTGAGACTGGGACGGAGATTTGTCTTCCAACAAGACAATGATCCCAAACATAAAGCAAAATCTACAATGGAATGGTTCACAAATAAACATATCCAGGTGTAAGAATGGCCAAGTCAAAGTCCAGACCTGAATCCAATCGAGAATCTGTGGAAAGAGCTGAAAACTGCTGTTCACAAACGATCTCCATCAAACCTCACTGAGCTCGAGCTGTTTGCCAAGGAAGAATGGGCAAGAATTTCAGTCTCTCGATGTACAAAACTGATAGAGACATACCCCAAGCAACTTGCAGCTGTAATCACAGCAAAAGGTGGTGCAACAAAGTATTAAGTTAAATGGGCCGAATAATATTGCATGCCCCACTTTTCAGTTTTTGAATTTCAACAAAAATTTAAAATCTAATATATAAAGCTCAATGTGGGTGTGTATGTATGACACACCCACATTGAGCTTTATATATTAGATTTTAAATTTTTGTTGAAATTCAAAAACTGAAAAGTGGGGCATGCAATATTATTCGGCCCATTTAACTTAATACTTTGTTGCACCACCTTTGTATGTCCGGGATTGGCATCCGCACCGTCGCAGCTACAGCCACAAAATTTGGCAGTCACACGTCTGGACCCCGAGAGCGTCATTGGCTATGTTGTTAGGTGAAATTTTAACCCCGTGCGTTCCAATTCACCAAACAATTTTGCCCCTATCTACATAATGGGGAAAAGTGTGTGAGTATCAAGCCCCGCCCCTCATTATGATGTCATAATAGTTGCCATGGCGACACCGATGTCATCATAGGTTGCAAGCCCCGCCCCTCATTATGATGTCATAATGGTTGCCATGATGACGATGATGTCTTAGTAGGTTGCAATGGTGACAGTTATGTCATAACAGTTGCCATGGTGATGATGATGTCATAATGGGTATATGGGCAAGGGACTATGGGATGGAGGATGTGTGATGGGTATACGGGCATTTGACTATGGGATGGAGGATATGTATGACGGGTATATGGGCACGGTACTATGGGATGGCGGATATGTATGATGGGTATATGGGCACGGGACTATGGGATGGAGGATATGTATGATGGGTATATGGGCATGGGTCTATTAGATGAAGGATGTGTGATGGGTATATGGGCACTCGACTATGGGATGGCGAATATGTATGATGGGTATATGGGCATGGGACTATGGGATGGAGAATATGTATGATGGGTATATGGGCATGGGACTATGTGATGGAGGATGTGTGATGGGGATATGGTCACTCGACTATGGGATGGAGGATATGTATGATGGGTATATGGGCACGGGACTATGGGATGGAGGATAATTACAATTTGTTATAACTAACCACAGTTAGTTACTTTGCCCGGGCAGCGCCGGGCTCTTCAGCTAGTAAATGATCCCAGCAAAGAGCAAACAGATGAACGGCATACTAGGGCACACAAATCACCACATTAACAGATGGAGCTATTTATCTGAAGTATTGCGGTATATATTTCAGTCAAAAAACGGAGGTGCTTGCATGAAAAAACATGAATATTTCAATGTGTAGCGAAAAAAGGAGAAATATGCAGGACTCACCGATATAGCTGAAAATCTGTGCGTCTTTATTTCACAAATTCCATCAATAGATATGTGGACATGCAGGACGTTAGAGGAATGCTAGGGGAGGGAGGTGCCGGACAACGGCCGTTTCGCGATTACTCGCTTCTACGGACCCGTATCTTTATGTTTGAAGCATGATATGTGGGAAACGGTTGAAAAGTTCCAGGGGGCAGAATACTTTCGGAAGGCACTGTATGTAGTGTCCTATTTACATTATCTGCCCCTATATAGCCTCTTTTATTCAGCACTAGATGGAGTCCCAATGCTATCGCATCAGGAGGGTGGTAATGTCACGATAGGGGCACGCTTTGCAGCATTGAGAATCCACCCCCCATGTGCTCACCCACATTTCCACTCTTTTTTTCCCCATGTGCTGACTTCTCCCATCTGTGCTCTCTTCTTTGACCTGTCTACCCCATTTGCTATCCCCCTTGTCTGCTGTCTCTCTCCTTCCTGTGCTGTGTACTCCCCTCATGTGCTGTCTGGTTTGAGCTGTCTCCCCCCCTGCGCATGCGCTCCCCTGTGTGTATGTGTGCGTGTGGTGCAACGGTGTTCCACTGATAGTACCGTGCAAGAGGCTGATACCACCAGCCGTTTTCATATTGAGACACCCATCACTTGGATGTCCCAATATGGCGGTCGGTGAACTTCCGCCGCTTGGAATTCTGGGATCTGGACATATCTGGAAGACATTACAAGGTAAGTATATATTAGATGAGCCTCTATATAGCCTCCTATCTACAGTGTGAGCCCCGCTATAGCCTCCTATATTCAGTATGATCCCTCACATCTCATAAACATATTAATGAAAAAATTAGAAAACACAGCGCATAGGGTAGCCCAGATTGCCCATATTACAGTGGGTACAGAATATATTCAGAACCCTTTACATTTTTCATTCTTTGTTTCATTGCATTCATTTTTTTTTCATTAATGTACACTCTGCACCCCATTTTGACTGAAAAAAACTAGAAATGTAGAAATTTTTGCAAATTTTTTAAAAAAGAAAAAACAAAATATCACATGGTCATAAGTATTCAGACCCTTTGCTCAGTATTGAGTAGAAGCACCTTTTGAGCTAGTACAGCCATGAGTCTTGGGAATGATGCAACAAGTTTTTCACACCTGGATTTGGGGATATTCTGCCATTCTTCCTTGCAGATCCTCTCCAGTTCCATCAGGTTGGATGGTGAACGTTGGTGGACAGCCATTTTCAGGTCTCTCCAGAGATGCTCAAATGGGTTTAGATCAGGGCTGTGGCTGGGCCAGTCAAGAATGGTGACAGAGTTGTTCTGAAGCCACACCTTTGTTATTTATGCTGTGTGCTTAAGGTCATTGTCTTGTAGGAAGGTGAACCTTCAGCCAAGTCTGAAGTCCAGAGCACTCTGGAAGACGTTTTCATTTCAAAGACAAAGAGACAAAAGATATGGAATCAGACAGTGGTCCCAAGCCAGGTCCCTGACACCACGGACATCCCAGAAGAATAGGCGGATGCTGACGATGACCTGGTAGGCGTAAGGCCTCGGTCATGGCGTTCCAGACAGTTGAGGGTGACAGAAGGGGAGAGTAGTGGAAGGTACATGCCGTAGAGTAGTCTGGGTGGACCTAGCCAACCTGAAAAAAGTTGTCATGTGGCGTGCGCGCCGGCGAGTAGCAGTAGGCTGCTCGGAGCATGGTGCTCCCGGTTTGGTTCGGCTCCCGCATACGGTCCAACAACAGACTGTGGAAAAGCTTCAGGACGACGAAGGTAGGGAATACGATTGTCGGGGATGACAATAGACAAAGGAAGGAGGAGTGTGGGGAAGGTGACCTGACGGACGGACTTGTCAGTAGGGAAAAGGGACGGTTTGTGCACTTTAGACAGACGTTTGTAATGACAGAAGGGAAACAGCTGGGGAAAAGTGTAGAATGAGTGCAGTACCTTAGTTTGACCACAAGATGGCAGGGGGGAGTGTGAGTACAGGACTTGACAGCAGCTTATGGCTCTAGAAACAGTTAGTCATGGGGGGCGGGGAGACAGGAGCCAAGGAAGGTTATAAGTAGGACAGGAGAGGGTTCCAGAAAGTTCCAGTCCCGGGAGGAGCTCGACGGGAGAGGAGACAGTGAAGAAGTGCGTGCAGTAGTAGAGAGCTCAACTAGGGGACTGAGGAGAAAAGAAGTCAGGGAGGTGGCCCCGATACGAAGAACCGCAGAACAGACGAGGCCCTGGGGGTACCAAATTGACGACGATCTCGGACCGGTGAAACGCTGGTGGTAGATAGGCCAAGGGCAGCCCCAGTGACAGAGCTGCGAGGAACGTCACTATGACAAAAGGAAGGTGCAGGTACCCGGGCCTGAATACGGAGAGCTGTGGAAGTACTGCGGTGTATTGCTGCGGTCGTCAGGAGGATGGCCAATAAACTCGGACCTGTTGTACCCGAAATCTGCCTCAGTCTCGTGTCTGTGTTGTCTGTTCGCGGTAAACAGGGGACCATCCCCCAAGATGGTTCACCTTCCTACAGAAGTATGGAGGGAGTTATCAGAGGTCTAACTCCACAGTCGTAGACTACTGACATTACCACTAACGAGGCTCCTACAAATATTTTTGATCAACTTTACACAAGTAAACAGGTGACCTTATTATACATGTTTCTAATGAGCCAATCATAATCCATTTCTTGCAGCAGCTGTGTTCTTAGGCTAATAGATGTGCGACTTTGTGGGTGACATCCCATAAATATGGAATATGAGAAAGTGTTGTATAAATGGAACAACCTACTCAACATTGCAGTTTATTTAAAGTAAGTTTTCCAGATCTGACATTGGGCATGAAAAAAAAGAACTACACATGGGACAATACATCTGTAGAGGCAAATATATGATGCCCAACCGATATTGCATACAGGTTTTATTCTAATTAATAGGTCCTAAGTACAATACTCACAAGGTTTCATATGGTTGCCTCATGACTCTCTCTGTCTGATGTCAAGTCAGGCTGGAGAGTAATGTTAGAGGGACATTTTCATGATGAATAATATGTTTTATTAGTTTCACCATTATCTGGCACCAGACTGTTAAAGTGAACCTGTCACCTCTTTTTGCTGCTATAAGATGCAGCCACTGCCTTTCAGGGCTTATCTATAGCATTCTATAATGCTGAATATAAACGCCAGGTCCGACCTCAAAGATAAGAAAAATAAGTTTTATAATACTCACCCGGGGGTGGTCCGATGCGGTCTGGTCCGATGGGTGTTGCAGGTCCAGGTTCTCTGCATCCCATCTTCATGTGATGTCGTCCTCCTGCTTGCTTTGTGTCACGCTCCTGCGCAGGCGTACTGATCTGCCCTGTTGAGGGCAGAGCAAAGTACTGCAGTGCGCAGGTGCCGGGAAAGGTCAGAGAGGCCCAGCGCATGCGCACTCAGTACTTTGCTCTGCCCTCAACAGGGCAGATAATTACATATGTGCAACAGTGCCACATCGCATGAAGATGGGAAGTGCCGGACCCGGACCTGCGACTCCCATTGGACCGGACTGCATCGGACCGCCCCCCGGTTGAGTATAATAAAAGTTATTTTTCTTATCTTTCAGGAATGCTGTAGAAAAGCCCTGAAAGACGGAGGCTGCATCTTATAGCGGCAAAAAGTGGTGACAGGTTCCCTTTAAATCACAAGATCGATGGCCATTGGCCAATGTATACGTATAGATTGAACCTGCATTAGATTTTTAGATAATCTTCACATATTATACCTATACACAAATCTTGAATAAAGCATTGGTAAATTGAAAGAATCTGTCCAGGATACTTTTGAAAGATTGGAACTATCTGTACAGATTGAGGATATTTCATGAATGTGTTGTGTAGATACACAGATAGTATCTCCAGTATTATTTGCTGTCATATTTTATTCTGTCCTTTACATATGTGTGTAATTATAATACCTTTTCATAACAATTATTCTAAAGATGAATGTTTGTTCAAAAACTGTTGTGACACAATGAAAACCAATGGGGTAGACACAGTCGTTTGCTCTGCCTAGCAGATTTGATTTAGCTGTAGGCTATAGAGAAGTTTTATCCCTTTTATGTTTCTTCACAGGTGAATGCTGTTACAACAAAGAATTCAGGGAATGCTATTTATCCCAGGCTGGAGAGCTGACAAAAGAAAAAAAAGTTCTTGTAGACTTGAAGAACTGCTTGGATTCCACCAAAGAGAAGATATAAGAGTTATGTTCCCGCCTGGCCATGTCTATCAGAATATTCGGCACTCCGTACTTGAAGTACTTGAGACTTTTGAGACTTTATTGAATCAAACAAATTTTAAAACCCTGAATAAACATGATGGAACAATATTTTTTTAGACAGGACTTAAAAAGATCTCCCTATAAACGACAGTTATTGCCAATGAACAGTATTAGTGATACATTAATTACTGCAAGGAACGCCCTATGATTCGTAAAACGGGGGTCCCTTGGAGATTACAGTATTTTAATTTCCCTCCAAAATTAATAAAAATATCACATTTAAATCGAAATAATGCAAAACCTCTAATTGCCCAGAAATTACTGCTATGACATTCTGAGAAATCCTAACACTGTCCTAACCCCTTTAGAGCTTTTTAAAGCAAAAACTTCCTTAGTAATGTCTAAGTGACTTCAATTGGTGGTAGCCTACAGTGTATTTAAGAACACATCGCAGTAACACACTTTTTAGGCTGTAAAAATGGTCTAAAAATTAACCCTTTTTGGAGACAGATGCCTGTCTTCTTGGTATTTATACACAGGCAGTGCAAACACAAGAAGTCATGGCTTTTTTCAAGATCCAAAAGCAAGCACAAGCAACAGGCTGCTGTATTTGGTTTGCATGAATGGGTCTAATACTGAACCATTAAAAATGAATTGTTCAAAATATATATATATGGTAATTTTAAGCAACCTGACACTTTCTAAAGTACAACGCATAGTAAGTAGTTGCGTCCAAATTTCTGGAATAAGGAGGTTTTTCTTTTGTCTTTGAAAAAAATTATAAAAAGGGAAAGGCAAAAGAAATTAGAAAAAGAAAAAAAAATATATATATATATAGTTTATGGTTTGACTGTCTTATAATCAAGGAAGCATACATTCTCTGACACACAAGACTTAGTTTCAGGATTTTTATTTAGTAGCAAAATTATGACACATGGGTATTAATGTGCCCCCCTTGTTTGCAATATAGTATTTACATATTGAGTCTACCCCTCCTATTTTGAATTTGCTTCAGCACTACTGTAATACACCACAGTCAGATTTAAACCTGTGCGCTCTGTCCTCCTATCTCTAAGCTGTAAAATCCTAAAAATCTTTATAGTCCCTGTGATAGTCTGCATTAGACCATGAGATGCGATGAGCAAGCTGCATGACCTTATGGGAAAGTCCACGTGGCCATGCCTTATGACATGAGCCTGCTCCCTGGATATAGTCTTCAGCAATGTCAGAAATGGCATTGAGCATTTTTATTAATTGCAATTTTCACAAATTCAATTGCAAATTGGTTGAATTTGGCAGGACTTGCGATTTTCAGGAATATCAACTCGGAGTCCATTTTTAGTGGATCAATGCACTGCTCTTTAGGGTCCACAGTTCCTGTTCCCAGAGAGGAGGCTTTTATATAATGAAGCACGCTGTTGCTCCATTTCACATTTGAAATCATAATTTTTCAACCCCCAAATTAGGTTTAATGGTAATGTTTATGGAATTTCTGCTTTTTGCAAAAAAAAACCCCCTATGAAATAAGAACAATTCAAATAGCTCAACACAACTGATAGATATAACAAGCAATTTCACCAAATTGACCATAAAATGAACACTTTTAATGGTGACAGCAGTCTCAAAATTACTCAACACTAGTGTTGAGCATTCCGATACCGCAAGTATCGGGTATCGGCCGATATTAGCGGTATCGGAATTCCGATACTGACTTCCGATACTTTTGTCATATCGGATACCGGAATCGGAAGTTCCCATCATGCTATGAGCCTGCTTGCTTTGATTAAGCCAATGGGAATCCTCCGAAGTGTGGGCACATCCTGTTAGGCATGTAGGCATGTTAACTATTGGCATGGCTGTGATTGGCTGCCGAAATGATGTCATGATGCACTATAAAAGCCACCGCAGCCGCCATTTCTGGTTCACTCTGCTGTGAATTCAGTTATGGACAGGCTGCTGTAGACGAATGTGAGGGACAGTTAGAAATAGCGATTCCACCAAACATCTAGTGCTTTACCCAGGCTACATAAACCACCACTGTAGCCTTCTTTGCCCTAGCAGCAGTGTTCACAGCTGTCTGCAAGGGCTGTGTGAGTGCAGCTCACGCTGTGGAGTGGGTCCTGCAGCCACGTCAGGTTGTAGGCTGCCCAGCGTGCCTCACTGCTGCCTCATACATCTTTTAATTTTTGAGCTGCATTTTTTACATAATTTCAATCTAGTGTGCTTCCATCCGTATCCATATACGTTGGTTGCAAACACTAGTAGTAGACAGCGGAGCCTTTCTGCAGCCTTTCAGTGCTAGTGTCCACTTTGCTGCACTGTTCACGGCTGTCTGAGAGGTCTCTGACTGTGTGTGAGTGCAGCTCACGCTGAGTAGTGTGTCCTCCAGCTACGTCTGGTTGTAGGACGCTCAGCGTGCGTCAGTGCCTAACACATATTTTTATTTGAGTGCAGCTCATTTTTTCTTCTATTAGTGTGCATCCATCTGTCTCCATCTACGGTGGTTGCAAACACTATATAGGAGTACACAGCGGAGCCTTTCTGCAGCCTGTCAGTGACAGTGCCCACTTAGCTGCACTGTTCACGGCTGTCTGAGAGGTCTCTGACTGTGTGTGAGTGCAGCTCACGCTGAGTAGAGTGTCCTGCAGCTACGTCTGGTTGTAGGACACTCAACGTGCGTCACTGCCTCACACATATTTGTCTTTGAGTGCAGCTCATTTTTTCTTCTCCTATTAGTGTGCATCCATCCGTATCCATCAACATTGGTTGGTTGCAAACACTATATAGGAGTAGATAGAGGAGCCTTTTTTTCTGGCTTGTGCCCTGCCGGCGCAGCCAGATTAGTATTACCCAATTTTTTTGGAGCCTCATCTTTTGCATTGTAGGTTACCTGCCTGCATTGTAATAGCTCCAAAAAGTTGGTGATACTATCAGTTTCAATTCTTTGTTCACATACTTTGAGTTTGTTTCCAACAAAGAAACTACAAAAAAAAGTTCACCAAACACTACATTTGGAACTTGTGTAGGCCACATCAGCTCCTATTAAAGTGTAGTCCACACACACACTTCATAAAATTAGTGTTTCTTGTACCTGTAACCAGCTGTTCAGGAATAAGCACACTAAGGCCCCCCTTTGTACTTTTCTGCCTATCTTAAGCAGTCTGGCAAGATGAAGAAGGCAGGGAGTAAGGCGCGTGGGCGTGGGCGTGGAGTTTCAGCAGGGAGAGGACGTGGGGATTCTGCAGGGAGAGGACGTGGGGATTCTGCAGGTAGAGGACGTGGGGATTCTGGGCCTGCTGCGGGCACCAGTGGATCAGCATCCCCCAGTTTTAGCAGGCAACAGTCCTTTATGCGCAGCTTTGTAGGACCTCAACGTACCCCACTGCTGCGGGAGGAACAAATTGAAGCCGTTGTCGGATGGATGGCAGCTAACGCATCGACTTCAATTACTTCCACAGCCTCTCAGGACCAAAGCACCGAAGAGCAACCATCTGTCTCTTCACCACCTGCCAAAGTGCCCAGGCAGTCAGAGAGACATGGACAGGAGCCATCACAGTCTCTACTTCTGTTCTCGGAATCTGTTGGCTTGGAAAGAGGGGACCAGCCAAGCAGCATTCCTGAATGTGAAGAAGAGGGAGTATGCAGTGATGCGCAACTTCTTTGTCCCTCTGAATCTGAAGAGGCGAGTGGGCCAGTGCCTATGGTCAGCACACCTCAGTACGCATCAGATGATGACGAGACTCAGTTGCCACTTTCTGGTGCATACGGTGCTGGCGAGACAACCCCGGAGAAGCAGCTGTTTGAAGAGGGGAGGGAAGATGATGAGGTCCTTGACCCATCATGGCGTGAGGAACAGGAAGGTGGTGGGAGCAGCTCGGAGGAAGAGATTCCCCTACCGGCCAAAACAGGAGGCAGAGGGAGGGGGAAGACTTGGTTGCCTGTACCCTCCACTTCGGCACCCGTTAGGAGCATTCCTCATTCCAAAGGCAAAACGGGCGCTCCCAAGACTTGCAGTGCGTGGTCCTTTTTTGACACAGTTGCAGATGACATTTGCTTTGTCAAATGCAAGCTGTGTCATCAGAAAGTCAAAAGAGGGAGAAATGTCAGCAACCTCAATACCACAAATATGTGGAAACATGTGCGCACCAAGCACGAGTTGGAGTTGCAGAGACACCCTGAAGACGTAGGCCAACGTACAGCACCACCTACCACCTCTTCAGTTCGTGTTGGGGCCTCTTCCTCCAGCTCACACACTGCTGGTTCGGCTTCCTCACAGGATCGCCAAGGAAGAACCTCTGCCACTGTTGTCCGGAGACCCTGTCAGATTCCACCCATAGCAGCACGTTCCCATCCATCACAGCCATCGGTAGCACAGGCATGGGATAAAAGGCGCCCTTACTCGGCAAACCATCCCCGAGCACAGTCTCTGAATGCTGGCATTGCCACACTTCTGGCAGTTGAAATGCTGTCATTCAGGCAGGTGGACACTGTCGGGATCCCTCAGATTACTCTTTCATCTGAAGGACCGATGTTCTTAGGTGTGAAGCATCATATGTCTCTAATTAAATCAGCTCCATCGAGAAGAACTACACAGACACCAGCTGTATAATACCACTCAGGATGCCTCCAAGACGCCTCTGGCTTATCAGTTAGGCTTCCGTCTTTTATAGTAAAGAATTTAAACATTTTACAGACATGCGCAGTACAAATGATTTTACAACTTGTTTTAGACAAAGAAAGTCATTTAGGCGAAAAAGCAGAGGTATTTGACCTTGGTTCACAAGGGAGATGTCTGAGACATCTCCTCGAAGAACAGATAAGGTTTTAAACAAGAGAATGCAACATAGACAGAACTCAATTTAACTCCTTCAGTTCCTATCAACACTGACACCTTCCGGGACTTAATGGCATTGGCAGTCCCCCAATACAATGTGCCCAGCCGCTTTTATTTCAGTAGGCGAGCCGTCCCTGCCCTGCAGAAACATGTTGAGGGCAAAATAAAACATGCGCTACTAAACGCCGTTAGTAGCAAGGTCCACCTGACCACCGATGCGTGGACCAGTAACCATGGACAGGGACGATACCTTTCCCTCACTGCCCACTGGGTCAATGTTGTGGAGCCGGGTGCAGATCTGGAGAGTGGCGCTGTACGTGTTCTTCCAACGCCACGGATTGCAGGACTCCAGTCTGTACACATAGACTCCTCCTCCTACTCAAGTTCCTCAGAAACAGCAGAGCAGGAGCCTGTTACGACCGATATGAGCACAGCCGTGGCCAAACGTCAACAGGCTGTACTCAAATTAATTTCTTTGGGGAATCGAAGCCACACAGCGCAGGAGCTCTGGAATGCTATCAAGCAGGAGAGCGATGTGTGGTTTGGGCCAGCGAATCTCCAGCCGCGCTTGGTAGTGTGTGACAATGGCCGAAATCTGGTGGCAGCTCTTGGCCTAGGCAACCTCACACACATCCCATGTCTGGAACATGTGCTTAACTTGGTCGTGCAGAGCTTTCTGAGGGACTATCCGGATCTTGATGCACTGTTGCACAAGGTCCGCATAGAGTGCGCTCACTTGCGGCGTTCCAGCACGGCAAGATCGCGCCTCGCTGCTCTGCAGCGACGATTTGGCCTTCCGGAACATCGCATCATATGTGACCTACCCACCCGGTGGAATTCAACGTTACATATGTTGGAGCGGTTGTGTGAGCAGCAGGCATCAGTCATGGAGTACCAGCTGCATCAGGCGCAAACAAGTCGCACTGTGCGCCGTTCACACTTCAGCACCATTGAGTGGGCCTCTATGAAGGACATCTGCCTCGTTTTGCGTGCCTTCGATGAATCCACGCGGATTGCGAGTGCAGATGATGCACTAGTCAGCATGACTGTCCCCCTTATCTGCCTGCTTCAACAAACACTGCAAGCACTAAGGGATGAGGTTTCGGAAGAGGTGGAGGATGAGGAGTCCCAAATGCCATCTGCTTCTGGACAGTCTGCGCTACGTGTTTCCTCACAAAGGCCTAGGCAGGGGACACTTTGTGAGGAGGATGAGGAGGAGTCGATGGAGGAGGAAGACATCTCTCCAGAGGAGGGAGGTACACAAACCTCTACTCAGTATGTACAGCGAGGGTGGGGTGATGCAGAGCAGGCCGAGGTCACGCCTCAAACAGGGGACAGCGGTTCTTTGGCAGTTGGGAGTCTGCAGCACATGGTTGATTTCATGCTGCAGTGCCTGAGAAACGACCGCCGCATCGCCCACATTCTCGTCTCGGCTGATTATTGGGTGTACACCCTCCTAGATCCTCGCTACCGGGACAGCGTACAAAGGCTCATACCAACGTTGAACCGGGAGCGTAAACTGCGGGAGTACGAAGAGTCACTGGTGCAGTCCATAATGTTTTCCATTCCACCCGACAGCATTGTTGCTAGTGCTTTACAAAGCAGCTCTGTGCGTCGAGGCAGTGGAGGAAACTCTGCACAAAGAGGGAGCAGAGGCAGCGCCGCAGCACAAGGCAAGACCACTATGGCCCAAATGTGGCAAAGTTTTGTGTGTCCACCACAATTGTCTACACCATCAGCGACGCCTCGAGTCAGCAGGAGGCAACGCTTCCGTCAGATGGTGTCAGACTACATGTCTTGCCCTGTCGCTGTACTCCCAGATGGCTCTTCCCCCTTCAAGTTTTGGGTCTCTAAGCTGAATACATGGCCAGAGCTTAGCCAGTATGCATTGGAGGTGCTGGCTTGCCCTGCTGCCAGTGTATTATCGGAACGCGTCTTTAGTGCCGCAGGTGGTGTACGAACAGACCGTCGCACGCGACTATCTTCCGATAATGTTGACCGGCTGACTTTTCTGAAAATGAACAAGGCCTGGATCTCCAAAGACTTTGCCATTCCTCTTACAGACTAAATTAGTGGTTGGCAACTGTATCCAGGTCTGCTGGTGTGTTCATTTTTCTACCACCTGAACTATAATCCCTGTGCTTCAACACAGCCAGTTGTCGCTCAGATGTGTCGTCTGCACAGAGAAACACACTAGCTCCTGTGTTAGTGGGGTTCAGTAACGCCAGCTGATCCCCTGCTGTGTGGACGGCAAAGTCACCAGCTCCATCAACATTCAAACCACTACTGATTTTTAACCGTGCCCAACTTAGGTCTCTGGCTCCACTGTCTCTACTATTTCCCCTGGCCTCCAACCCCGCCATCTACATCTCTGAAGTGGCGTCAGCACAATCTACACTTGTTCCTGTGTTCCTGTGGCTCAGTCCCATCAGTTTATCCCCTGATGTGTGTCCGGCAAGGTCTCCTGCTCTGTCCACATTCCCATAACCAGTAGTGGGAATGAGGACAGAGCTGCGAACTTGCCGGACAAACATCAGGGGATCAACTGACGGGACTGAGCACCAGTAACACAGGAACAAGTGTAGATTGTGCTGAAGCCACTTCAGAGATGTAGCTGGCGGGGTTGGAGGCCAGGGTAAATAGTAAATAGTAAATAGTAGAGACAGTGGAGCCAGAGGCCTAAGTGGAGCATGGTTAGAATCAGCTGTTCCCCTGCTGTGGAGATGGCAAGTCTCCTGCTGCCTACACCTGCCAAAATCCAGTAGGCCCCAGCCTGCTCCACGCCTGATCCTGGGCTCCAACAGCGTCAGTTGGTGTTCAGAAGTGTCATCTCCACAGAGCCAAACACATTCGTTCAAGTGTTAGTGGGGTTCAGCACTGCCAGCTGTTCCCCTGCTGTGGAGATGGCAAGTCTCCTGCTGCCTTCACCTGCCAAAAGCAACAGGCCCCAGCCTGCTCCTCGCCTAATCCTGGGCTCCAACAGCGTCAGTTGGTGTTCAGAAGTGTCGTCTCCACAGAGGCAAACACATTCGTTCAAGTGTTAGTGGGGTTCAGCACTGCCAGCTGTTCCCCTGCTGTGGAGATGGCAAGTCTCCTGCTACCTACATCTGCCAAAATCCAGTAGGCCCCAGCCTGCTCCACGCCTGATCCTGGGCTCCAACTGCGTCAGTTGGTGTTCAGAAGTGTCGTCTCCACAGAGCCAAACACATTCGTTCAAGTGTTAATGGGGTTCAGCACTCCAGCTGTTCCCCTGCTGTGGAGATGGCAAGTCTCCTGCTGCCTACACCTGCCAAAATCCAGTAGGCCCCAGCCTGCTCCACGCCTGATCCTGGGCTCCAACAGCGTCAGTTGGTGTTCAGAAGTGTCGTCTCCACAGAGCCAAACACATTCGTTCAAGTGTTAGTGGGGTTCAGCACTGCCAGCTGTTCCCCTGCTGTGGAGATGGCAAGTCTCCTGCTGCCTACACCTGCCAAAATCCAGTAGGCCCCAGCCTGCTCCACGCCTGATCCTGGGCTCCAACAGCGTCAGTTGGTGTTCCGAAGTGTCGTCTCCACAGAGCCAAACACATTCGTTCAAGTGTTAGTGGGGTTCAGCACTGCCAGCTGTTCCCCTGCTGTGGAGATGGCAAGTCTCCTGCTGCCTTCACCTGCCAAAAGCAACAGGCCCCAGCCTGCTCCTCGCCTAATCCTGGGCTCCAACAGCGTCAGTTGGTGTTCAGAAGTGTCGTCTCCACAGAGGCAAACACATTCGTTCAAGTGTTAGTGGGGTTCAGCACTGCCAGCTGTTCCCCTGCTGTGGAGATGGCAAGTCTCCTGCTGCCTACACCTGCCAAAATCCAGTAGGCCCCAGCCTGCTCCACGCCTGATCCTGGGCTCCAACAGCGTCAGTTGGTGTTCAGAAGTGTCGTCTCCAGAGAGCCAAACACATTCGTTCAAGTGTTAGTGGGGTTCAGCACTGCCAGCTGTTCCCCTGCTGTGGAGATGGCAAGTCTCCTGCTGCCTACACCTGCCAAAATCCAGTAGGCCCCAGCCTGCTCCACGCCTGATCCTGGGCTCCAACAGCGTCAGTTGGTGTTCAGAAGTGTCGTCTCCACAGAGCCAAACACATTCGTTCAAGTGTTAGTGGGGTTCAGCACTGCCAGCTGTTCCCCTGCTGTGGAGATGGCAAGTCTCCTGCTGCCTTCACCTGCCAAAAGCAACAGGCCCCAGCCTGCTCCTCGCCTAATCCTGGGCTCCAACAGCGTCAGTTGGTGTTCAGAAGTGTCGTCTCCACAGAGCCAAACACATTCGTTCAAGTGTTAGTGGGGTTCAGCACTGCCAGCTGTTCCCCTGCTGTGGAGATGGCAAGTCTCCTGCTGCCTACACCTGCCAAAATCCAGTAGGCCCCAGCCTGCTCCACGCCTGATCCTGGGCTCCAACAGCGTCAGTTGGTGTTCAGAAGTGTCGTCTCCACAGAGCCAAACACATTCGTTCAAGTGTTAGTGGGGTTCAGCACTGCCAGCTGTTCCCCTGCTGTGGAGATGGCAAGTCTCCTGCTGCCTACACCTGCCAAAATCCAGTAGGCCCCAGCCTGCTCCACGCCTGATCCTGGGCTCCAACAGCGTCAGTTGGTGTTCAGAAGTGTCGTCTCCACAGAGCCAAACACATTCGTTCAAGTGTTAGTGGGGTTCAGCTCTGCCAGCTGTTCCCCTGCTGTGGAGATGGCAAGTCTCCTGCTGCCTACACCTGCCAAAATCCAGTAGGCCCCAGCCTGCTCCACGCCTGATCCTGGGCTCCAACAGCGTCAGTTGGTGTTCAGAAGTGTCGTCTCCACAGAGCCAAACACATTCGTTCAAGTGTTAGTGGGGTTCAGCACTGCCAGCTGATCCCCTGCTGTGGAGATGGCAAGTCTCCTGCTGCCTTCACCTGCCAAAAGCAACAGGCCCCAGCCTGCTCCTTGCCTAATCCTGGGCTCCAACAGCGTCAGTTGGTGTTCAGAAGTGTCGTCTCCACAGAGCCAAACACATTCGTTCAAGTGTTAGTGGGGTTCAGCACTGCCAGCTGTTCCCCTGCTGTGGAGATGGCAAGTCTCCTGCTGCCTACACCTGCCAAAGTCCAGTAGGCCCCAGCCTGCTCCACGCCTGATCCTGGGCTCCAACAGCGTCAGTTGGTGTTCAGAAGTGTCGTCTCCACAGAGCCAAACACATTCGTTCAAGTGTTAGTGGGGTTCAGCACTGCCAGCTGTTCCCCTGCTGTGGAGATGGCAAGTCTCCTGCTGCCGTCACCTGCCAAAAGCAACAGGCCCCAGCCTGCTCCTCACCTAATCCTGGGCTCCAACAGCGTCAGTTGGTGTTCAGAAGTGTCTTCTCCACAGAGCCAAACACATTCGTTCAAGTGTTAGTGGGGTTCAGCACTGCCAGCTGTACCCCTGCTGTGGAGATGGCAAGTCTCCTGCTGCCTTCACCTGCCAAAAGCAACAGGCCCCAGCCTGCTCCTCGCCTAATCCTGGGCTCCAACAGCGTCAGTTGGTGTTCAGAAGTGTCGTCTCCACAGAGCCAAACACATTCGTTCAAGTGTTAGTGGGGTTCAGCACTGCCAGCTGTTCCCCTGCTGTGGAGATGGCAAGTCTCCTGCTGCCTACACCAGCCAAAATCCAGAAGGCCCCAGCCTGCTCCACGCCTGATTCTGGGCTCCAACAGCGTCAGTTGGTGTTTAGAAGTGTCATCTCCACAGAGCCAAACACATTCGTTCAAGTGTTAGTGGGGTTCAGCACTGCCAGCTGTTCCCCTGCTGTGGAGATGGCAGTCTCTCCTGCTGTCTCCGCATTCCAAAGACAGTAGGCCTCTGCCTACACCCTACTATTTCCAGGGCTTCAACACAGCCAGTTGTAGCTCGGAAGTGCCGTCCACACGGAAAGAGACACTTGCTCCCGTGTCTCAGTGGGGTTCAGTAACGCTAGCTGATCCCCTGCTGTGTGGATGGCAAAGTCTCCTGCTGCCTACACAGTCCTACAACTACTGATTTTTAACCGTGCTCCCCTTAGGCCTGTGGCTTCACTGATTTTCATATTTCCCCTGTCCTCCAACACTGCCAGTTACAGCTCTGAAGTGGCGTCTGCACAATCCACACTTGTTCCTGTGTTACAGGTGTTCAGTCCGGTCAGTTAATCCCCTGATGTGTGTCCGGCAATGTCGCCTGCTCTGTCCACATTCCCATAACTACTTATGGGAATGTGGACAGAGCAGGCGACATTGCCGGACACACATCAGGGGATTAACTGACCGGACTGAACACCTGTAACACAGGAACAAGTGTGGATTGTGCAGACGCCACTTCGGAGCTGTAACTGGCGGGGTTGGAGGACAGGGGAAATACGAAAATCAGTGAAGCCACAGGCCTAAGTGGAGCTTGGTTAAAATTAGTAGAAGTCTACAATCGATCTTAAAATTTCTTCAATGCAGCCTCAGCCTGCTCCGTGCTTGTCCCTGGGCTTCAACACAGCCAGTTGTAGCTCGGAAGTGCCGTCCACACGGAAAGAGACACTTGCTGCCGTGTCTCAGTGGGGTTCAGTAACGCCAGCTGATCCCCTGCTGTGTGGATGGCAGTCTCTCCTGCTGTCTCCGCATTCCAAAGACAGTAGGCCTCTGCCTACACCCTCCTATTTCCTGGGCTTCAACACAGCCAGTTGTAGCTCGGAAGTGCCGTCCACACGGAAAGAGACACTTGCTGCCGTGTCTCAGTGGGGTTCAGTAACGCCAGCTGATCCCCTGCTGTGTGGATGGCAGTCTCTCCTGCTGTCTCCGCATTCCAAAGACAGTAGGCCTCTGCCTACACCCTCCTATTTCCTGGGCTTCAACACAGCCAGTTGTAGCTCGGAAGTGCCGTCCACACGGAAAGAGACACTTGCTGCCGTGTCTCAGTGGGGTTCAGTAACGCCAGCTGTTCCCCTGCTGTGTGGATGGCAGTCTCTCCTGCTGTCTCCGCATTCCAAAGACAGTAGGCCTCTGCCTACACCCTCCTATTTCCAGGGCTTCAACACAGCCAGTTGTAGCTCGGAAGTGCCGTCCACATGGAAAGAGACACTTGCTCCCGTGTCTCAGTGGGGTTCAGTAACGCCAGCTGATCCCCTGCTGTGTGGATGGCAGTCTCTCCTGCTGTCTCCGCATTCCAAAGACAGTAGGCCTCTGCCTACACCCTCCTATTTCCTGGGCTTCAACACAGCCAGTTGTAGCTCAGAAGTGCCGTCCACACGGAAAGAGACACTTGCTGCCGTGTCTCAGTGGGGTTCAGTAACGCCAGCTGTTCCCCTGCTGTGTGGATGGCAGTCTCTCCTGCTGTCTCCGCATTCCAAAGACAGTAGGCCTCTGCCTACACCCTCCTATTTCCTGGGCTTCAACACAGCCAGTTGTAGCTCGGAAGTGCCGTCCACACGGAAAGAGACACTTGCTCCCGTGTCTCAGTGGGGTTCAGTAACGCTAGCTGATCCCCTGCTGTGTGGATGGCAGTCTCTCCTGCTGTCTCCGCATTCCAAAGACAGTAGGCCTCTGCCTACACCCTCCTATTTCCTGGGCTTCAACACAGCCAGTTGTAGCTCGGAAGTGCCGTCCACACGGAAAGAGACACTTGCTGCCGTGTCTCAGTGGGGTTCAGTAACGCCAGCTGTTCCCCTGCTGTGTGGATGGCAGTCTCTCCTGCTGTCTCCGCATTCCAAAGACAGTAGGCCTCTGCCTACACCCTCCTATTTCCTGGGCTTCAACACAGCCAGTTGTAGCTCGGAAGTGCCGTCCACACGGAAAGAGACACTTGCTCCCGTGTCTCAGTGGGGTTCAGTAATGCTAGCTGATCCCCTGCTGTGTGGATGGCAAAGTCTCCTGCTGCCTACACAGTCCTACTACTACTGATTTTTAACCGTGCTCCAATTAGGCCTGTGGCTCCACTGTCTCTCGTATTTCCCCTGTCCTCCAACCCTGCCAGTTACAGCTCCGAAGTGGCGTCTGCACAATCCACACTTGTTCCTGTGTTACAGGTGTTCAGTCCGGTCAGTTAATCCCCTGATGTGTGTCCGGCAATGTCGCCTGTTCTGTCCACATTCCCATAACTAGCCTGTTAAGTGCTTGTCCCTGGGCTCCAACATCGCCAGTTGCTGCTCATAACTGACTTTGGCACGGGTACTCCCTCCTGCCCAGCTTGGTTCCAGCCCTGCCTGCTGTTTCTGGGAAGTGTCAATGTCAGTTTGCCACCCCAAGTTGCCATGTCGTGTTGCGGTTGGGTTAGCCGAGGCTAGGGTGCCAGCAGTTTAGGTGCTTCCTATGTGGACTGCGGGTTCTGGTAAGAAAGGCTTGTTCCGTAGTGCCAGTAGGACAAGCACCCCCTGTAGGACTGTGTGATTCGGTAACTGCGGCCAGCTTGCGGCATGCCAACTTTGCTTTTCAGGGGTAACTTCAGCTGCCCCTCCGGGTTCCAGCACCGTCAGCTGGTTCTCGGCAGAGCCTTTGGCCTAATAATAATCTTTATTTTTTATAATAATCTTTATTTTTATATAGCGCTAACATATTCCGCAGCGCTTTACAGTTTGCACACATCATCATCACTGTCCCCGATGGGGCTCACAATCTAAATTCCCTATCAGTATGTCTTTGGAATGTGGGAGGAAACCGGAGTGCCCGGAGGAAACCCACGCAAACACGGGGAGAACATACAAACTCCTTGCAGATGTTGTCCTTGGTGGGATTCGAACCCAGGACCCCAGCGCTGCAAGGCTGCAGTGCTAACCACTGAGCCACCGTGCTGCCCAGTCTAGGTGCCTCCATCTCGGTATCGGAGTTCCGGCAACGTCTGCTGGTCCTTGGTAGTGCTTTGTAGCACAGGTACCTCCTGCTTAGTAACCGTGTTCCAGCACCGTCAGCTGGTCCTCGGTTGTGCCATTGGCTTATTCCTTCTGCTGCCCCTCCGGGTGCCAGCACTGTCAGCTGGTCCTCGCTATTTCCATTTGCTCTTGCAGCTTATGCTACCCATCCGGGTTCCAGCACCGTCAGCTGGTTCTCGGCAAAGCCTTTGGCCTAGGTACCTCCATCTCGGTATCCGAGTTCCGGCAACGTCTGCTGGTCCTTGGTAGTGCTTTGTAGCACAGGTACCTCCTGCTTAGTAACCGGGTTCCAGCACCGTCAGCTGGTCCTCGGTAGTGCCATTGGCTCTTGTTCCTTCTGCTGCCCCTCCGGGTGCCAGTACCGTCAGCTGGTTCAAGAGGACAAAGAACAGGAAGACAACCACCAAGATGCAGAACAACAAGAGAGAGAAGACAAAGAAGCATAAAAAAACAAAGCAGAAGAACATTAAGCATAAGACTAATACTCTGAGCAAATGATATTATCTTATTTATAAGCAGAAGAAGACTAAGCAGTGTATGGGGGTGAGTCCGTTCCTCCTCGTGGTGCCCCTGGAAAAGGCCTGCTGCTGCAGGCCAAACTGAACGCGGACAAATCCTGTTGTAAATCTTTTGTGACAGGCAGAACGGAAGGTGTAAACTTCTAACTTTTCTAGATAACAACTACAGGAATGCCTGACACAAATAAGAATATGATGAAGAAGAATAGGAAGAAGATGAAGAAGTTGAATATGTAGAATAATAATTGTTGAATAAGAAGAATATGAAGAATGTAAGAAAAGGAAGAAGAAGAATGTAAAAAAAGGAAGTAGAAGAATTTAAAAAAAGGAAGAAGAAGAAGAATGTAAAAAAGGAATAAGAAGAAGAATGTAAAAAAAGGAAGTAGAAGAATGTAAAAAAAGGAAGAAGAAGAAGAATGTAAAAAAAGGAATAAGAAGAAGAAGAAGAAGGTAAAAAAAGGAAGAAGAATAAGAAAGAAGAAGAAAGAAGAAAGAAGAAGAAGACATACATGTCTGGCAAAATATAAATGAGGCTAACATAGTCAATATCTTTGTAACTCCTAACGTCTTTAAAAAAAAAGTTTAATTCCTGCTATTCCATTTGATTGGGCTAAACCTCTATGGCTTTAATGTCTCCTCCACCTCCCACAATACATTCTACATTATTCTTAGTTGTTTTTCTTCATGTAGAATTAACCTACAAGGAAAGAAAGGGTTTTTTTTAATTCCGATATTTTGGCCCCATTGACTTGCATTGGTTCCCGGTATCGGAATCGGCGATACCGATACTTTTTTTTAAGATCGGCCGATCCATTCCGATCCGATATTTTCAAGTATCGGCTGGTATCGCTCAACTCTACTCAACACATTCATGACAAACGTCCTTAGATCTTAGTCGAGAACCTTTGGCTGTCAAGACTTGCAACAAACATGACCCATAGTCATGAATCAACTGGCAGTATTGACAATTACCAGCCCATTCCTCATGAGCAGTGGTCACCAGTTTTCACTAATGATGTCCCCTGTATAAATATAAGTCGATGCCAGTTCAGCTGTGTGTTCATGTTTTTACAACAGGGAGAGCTGACCATCAGCAGTGTGAACTGGAGGCCATGAGGACTTGACCAAGATTCCTCAGCTACCCTGTCAGAAGCTGATGTCTGACTATCCTTCATGTTTGCGGAAGGCAATGATTTGTCATTATGATTTAAAAAGAGAAAACACAATAATTTGACAATAAATGGCGTCACCCAACCACTAACCATGAGTGGAGAAAAAGTTTTGGTGTTATCATTCATATTCTCTGAAAACAAAGGCCAAGAAAGCACAAATTCTGCCAGGGTATGTAAACTTTTGAGCACAACTGTATGGAGATTATAAGTTAACTTAACATGCACAGTGACACATTAGGAATACTATGATTATTCTGAACTTAGAAAAAATAAGTCCAGCGCTGTAAGTCCATAAAATCCATTTTCCTTTATTCCATCACTTCCAGTAGTGTAAAAGCAATCACGTCATAGTCCAGAACATTAAAATCAAACACGTTTCAACGCAAAACCATGCGTCTCAATTAAGACGCACAGTTTTGCTTTGAAACGCGTTTGATTTTAATGTTCTGGACTATGACGTGATTGCTTTTATACTACTGGAAGTGATGGAATAAAAGAAAATGGATTTTACAGCGCTGGACCTATTTTTTCTAAGTTCTGAAAACTTGCCGCACAACAGGATCCGTGCGCTCCAGGAGGAGGTGAGTAGACACTAAACTTTTTTTGTATATTATGATTATTCTGCTCTCAATAATAACCAAAAAATAATCATTTTTATTTCTATAGCGACAACATATTCCACAGCACTTTACATTTCACAGGGGACTTGGACAGACAATATAGACATTACTGTAACACATAATTCAACAGATATCAGGAGGAGTGAGGTCTCTCTCTATTTTGCATCTGTTTTCTCTCAGAAAGGAAATGCAACATCAACTGTTATTCACTGTCCTATTAAGGGAATAGAAGAATCCAGGATATCTATAAACAGAAAGATAGTGAGGAAACACTTAGCTAACCTAAATGAATTCAAGTCTCCAGGTCCAGATGAATTACACCCCAGAGTACTGAAGGAGATAGCAGAAGAAATTTTTGAACCCCTCTCCATAATCTTTGAAAATTCTTGGAGAACAGGAGAAGTGCCAGAAGACTGGAGAAGAGCAAATGTTGTTCCTATCTTCAAAAAGGGGAAGAAGGTGGACCCAGGAAACTATAGGCCGGTGAGTCTGACTTCTATACCAGGAAAGATCTTTGAACAAATTATTAAACAACATGTATGTCAATACCTGGATAAGAATGAAGTGATTAAACAGAGTCAGCATGGGTTTGTAACTAATAAGTCATGTCAGACTAACTTAATTTCCTTCTATGACGGTATCACTGATTGGGTGGATCAAAGAAATGCTGTAGATATAGTATATCTTGACTTCACAAAGCATTTGACAAAGTCTCTCATACAATCCTTATTGAAAAAATGACTAAGTATGGAATGGACAAGGCAACTGTTAGGTGGATTCATAACTGGCTTAGTGATCGGACCCAAAGAGTGGTCGTAAATGGCTGCACATCCAGTTGGAAGAATGTCTCAAGTGGGGTACCACAGGGCTCTGTCCTGGGCCCTGTATTGTTCAACATCTTTATCAATGATTTAGATGAAGGAATTGAGGGTAAACTGATTAAATTTGCTGATGACACAAAGCTAGGAGGGATAGCTAATACTAGAGAAGAGAGAGAGAGGATTCAAAAAGATTTAAATAAACTGGAGAAGTGGGCAGCAACTAACAGAATGGTTTTTAACAGGGAGAAATGCAAAGTACTACATCTGGGCAATAAAAATGAAAAAAGCATATATAGAATGGGAGGAATAGGGCTAAGTGACAGCACATGTGAAAAAGACTTGGGTATACTAATAGATCACAGACTGAATATGAGTCAACAGCGTGATGCAGCAGCAAAAAAGGCAAATGCAATTCTAGGATGTATTAACAGAAGCATACAGTCTAGATCACGTGAAGTCATTATTTCCCTCTACTCCTCTTTGGTCAGACCTCATCTGGAATATTGTGTCCAGTTTTGGGCACCACATTTTAAAAAAGACATCAACAAACTGGAGCAAGTTCAGAAAAGAGCGACCAGAATGGTGACCGGTCTGCAAACCCTGTCTTATGAGGAAAGGTTGCAGGATTTGGGAATGTTTAGTTTGCAAAAGAGAAGACTGAGAGGAGACTTAATAGCTGTCTACAAATATCTTAAGGGCTGTCACATTGTAGAAGGATCAACTTTATTCTCATTTGCACAAGGAAAGACTAGAAGCAATGGGATGAAACTGAATGGGAGGAGACACAGATTAGATATTAGAAAAAACTTTTTGACAGTTAGAGTGATCAATGAGTGGAACAGGCTGCCACGAGAAGTGGTGAGTTCTCCTTCAATGGAAGTCTTCAAACAGAGGCTGGACAGACATCTGACTGGGATGATTTAGCGAATCCTGCTTTGAGCAGGGGGTTGGACCAGATGGCCCAGGAGGTCCCTTCCAGCTCTACGATTCTATGATTCTATGATTCTATGATTCTCTGCTAGCACGCTTACAATCTATAAGGAAATAGGGGAGTCACGCAAGGTAGACATAAAGTGCTTGTGTTGTACGGTCCAGCCATCAATACAATAAATAGGTTATTCACATAACGCTGCATGATCCGGTCACCAGTCAGAATGTGGAGAAGTACAGGTACAAAGTGCTATTAAGTGCATGGAGGATGTGCAAACAGATACTACGAGGGATCAAATTTGGAAAACAATTTTGTATGGGAAAAGTGGGAAGAGATACTGTACATAAGTGAGGCGAGTAGTGATGAGCAAGTGTGCTCGTTACTCGAGTTTTCCGAGCATGCTCGGGTGTTCTCCTAGTATTTTGGCGTGCTCGTAGATTATGTTTGTGTCTCCGCAGCTGCATGATTTGCGGCTGCTAGACAACCTGAACACATGCAGGGATTGCCAGCCGTGAGACAGCCAGTTGTGGGGACTCAAACATATTTTTCGAGCACGCCGAAGTCACCCGGTTAGCACCCGAGCATGCTCGGATAATACCTCACCCGAGCTGGTTCGCTCATCAGTGATCACTGCTAATTACATATGAACCTAAATGCTCCCACAAATAACTCAGTATCTCTTATGTATCTCAGTTGTCTGGGGTGCTGCCTACATTTTTGGATTTTGATACTGTAAGAGTTGTCTGGGTGACAACTGGATGGCATGCATCTATGGCCATATTGGACTTAAGGCCCTTTTACATTTAGCGATGCACCAGCGATCCGATCAGCGATATGACCCGGTCAGGATCGCTGGTGCATCGCTAAATGATCGCTAGTGAGCTTCCACACAGGAAGATCTCACAGCGATGCAGCAGCGACGCAGCGGACGATACTTACCTTTCACACACAGCGATCCTGGCGTCCTCCCGCCCGCATCCAGCGTCGCTCGTCTCACACAGCAGGAAGCCCAGCAGGAAGCAGACGATGAGAAATGGAGCCGCCCGATCTCGTGCGATCAGCGATGGACAGCGGGGGAGCCGGTCGGAGGTAAGTATCACACGATATCGCTAGCAATATCGCTATAACGTCACAAAATCAGTGACGTTTTAGCGATATTGCTAGCGATATCGCTATGTGTAAAACCCCTTTATAGTGTTTCTATCTATCTATCTGTCTGTCTGTCTGCCTGTCTATCTATCTTTTTGTAAAATTGAGACTAACATTGTAAATCACATCTACACATACAGCACCACTTTAGAAATATTCTGCTTATTCCTTCCTCCACTTCTGCTAACTAATAAATTGGAGATTACTTTTGGAATCATTTGCCCATCCATATGGATGAAATCCATAGACGTCGGCTCCCTGTATCCCTTTGGGAGAATAGCTGTTCATCGTGAATGTTAATCAAAGTGACCAAACAATAGCCACAAACATTGTATTATAATTGTGGATGATCTCCAGAGTCTGGCACTTTATAAATACAAGGGGATTCATGGGAGCATGAAATTACACATTGACGTGTATTTCTGGCAGTAAGGACATATATGAATGAAGTTCTCCCTGTGGACTCCGTGCTGCTAGAGGTGACTTGGAATATATTGATACCAATTAATTAGTGCTTCCACTTTTGAAAGGAGGTTGTGGATTATAAACTTGTCATAACTGCACAGGAAGGTAACGTGCTTGTGTCTAGCGGAGACTTGTGATCAGACATTCTGTAATTGTTCTGTGTGCTGGTGTCAGAAACAGAATACAACTGATGGAAGCCAGAGACTAAAATATAATGGTACTCCTGCTACCATCAAGTACCTAAAATCAAAGTATAGTGGTGCTCGTGTCTGGGGATTGCATCCCACACTTAAATTAGCACAAAAGACCAACACTCAATTTCTATGTGTGAGCTTGTCTAAAATATATTCCATATTCTTCTCCAATATAGGCCAAAAACATCAAATGTGACGCGTTTCGGCTTCTTGCAAACCTTTTCAAACAAAATGTGATACACAGAAAAATAACCACTGTCTAACTAACTTTATTTTTGTTGTAGGGTGAACTCCCTAATTCATTTGCATACGTATTAGTCAAAAACAGTTAACATGAAGTAGGAGACCAATATTAATCCTTTGGGTTATAAAACATCAAAAAAATACTACAAAATAAAAATAGGAAACAAGGAAATGCTCCCAAGTAAACAAGATTTACTATAAACGAATAAATATATTTGTATTTTCTTGTCAATTTTTAAATTAATACATCGAATGCAGCAACGTGTCAATCGATAATCAACAATATATTTATACAGTGTTTTTCTTCATATGAAATAGGTAACTAAATATCACTTACTCAGACAATTTACAATAATTCCAATAAATTGCAGAAAATCACTGCTGACACTAAAAAAATGACGAAAACCTAGAGAGGGAGATAGAAGTAACCAGACCAAAAAAATATAAAGGTTATAAAAAAAAATATTTATGAAGGTGAATTTATTATTTTTAGAAATCGTATGACATTGTATTCTCAATCTTTAAAAAGGATATTGTACAAAAAATTTTATAAAATTTATTAGCGATACTGACTAAACACTATTTACACAATAGAATGTATAAATGGCAAGATTCCTCTGGGACAGCCAAACCATTCATGTACCACGGATTTCAACAAGAGAGCTCCCACTTATCTGGATCTGAGAGTAACATATTTTTCAATCTATAATATGCATTTTTTTCCCAAAAATTTTTTGGGGAAAATGGGGGTACGTCTTATAGTTGGAATATACTTGCAAGCAGTGTGGCGGCAGCAGGAGTCGGGCGATTCTGCGGCGGTCTGACGCTGCAGCGAGATGATCACACTCCCTTCCCAGGTTGGTGCGGCAGGTTCGGCGGTGCTCTGTGGTGCGGGGGCTACACCAACATTTTGTGAAAGCCCGGAGGCCCCGCACATCCATTGTTGCAATGTGGTGGCCTCCGGGAAAATGGTCGCCGGGAGCGGCGCATTCTCGGGCGGCGCATGCTCAGATTGAGATCTCTGCAACGAGATCTCGCCCCGAAATCTCAATCTGACCAGTGATGCCCCTAGTGGCCATTTTCCCGGAGGCCACCATATTGCAGCAATGGATGTGCTGGGCCTCCGGGCTTTCAGAAAATGTCGGCGGTGCTCCTGCACCTTTAGCACCGCCGAACCTGCTGCACCAGTCTGTGATGGGAGAGTCATGTTGCCGGACCACGCTCCACCAACGCTGCCGACCCCCCCCGGTAAGCTGAATTCGGACTGCAAGATTTACTCCCATTTGACACATTAATTTTTTTCCCTATTTTCCTTCTGAAAATTTGGGGTGCGTCTTATGGTCTGATGCGTCTTATAGTCCGAAAAATACTGTACATGTTTCTCCAGAGCTCTCCCCAAATTTTTTTTTAGAAGAGCGGAACGTCTTAATTGGAAAAACCACATTACCTACATGAACAAGATCACAAATCTAGGAGAATTGAAAGTCCTGAACTTCTCGTCAAAAAATACTCAGCACTGAAAAACTACTGACACTTTCCAAAGGATTTTCTTTCTGCTCAACCACTGGCTTTGACTTTTTTTGGACTTGATATTGATTTGCAAAAGTTTTGGAACCTTAGACTTCGTGCACTCTTTTGCGGGAACTGAAGGATGATGTTTTTGACTAATAAGTAGAGTTGAGTGAAACGGGTCGAAAAAATTCAAAAGTCGCCGACTTTTGGCAAAGTCGGGTTTCATGAAACGAAACCTGACCCTAGGATGAGGACGGCCACGAGGTCGGCGACTTACGCGCCAAAGTCACGTTTCAAAAGTTTGTTTTGCGCTCTTTTTCAGCCAATCAGGATCCACGGACACTGTGGGCAACGTGATGACATAGGCACGGGTCACCACCATCTTTCAGAAGGGCATGCAAGTGATTGGCTTGCTTTGGTGGGCGTCACAGGGGGTATAAAAGGGCGTGCACGCCGACCGCCATCTTACTTCTGCCGATCTTAGTATAGGGAGAGGTTGCTGCTGATTCTGTAGGGAGAGCGTTAGGCAGGGAAGAAGACAAAAAAACTGCTTCTGCTGCTAGCGATTTGGCCTGCACAACACACCAGTCACTGTGTGTGCAGTGCAAGGGGAGGCTATATAGTGGTGTATCAGTGGTGTTGGTTGTTGGGCTGCCTTCTAAGGCTTCCTGACATTCCTGCATTGCTGTTTACCCACTGCTCCGCAAACTGCTTTTTTAAAAGCAATCCCAATTTTTTTTTTTTGTCCTGCTGAGAAGAAAAAAAAACTGCTTCTGCTGCTAGCAATTTGGCCTGCACAACACACCAGTCACTGTGTGTGCAGTGCAAGGGGAGGCTATATAGTGGTGTATCAGTGGTGTTGGTTGTTGGGCTGCCTTCTAAGGCTTCCTGACATTCCTGCATTGCTGTTTACCCACTGCTCCGCAAACTGCTTTTTTAAAAGCAATCCAATCTCCCTTATCCTCTAGTCACTTTTGTCACAGCTGTGCCATCGAGCCTGTCACATAGCGCTCAGATATTCATTGGGCCTCACACAATCCAAAAGTGTCCAGTGTCCAAAAGTGTGTGCAGAGATTCAAAATCTCCCTTATCCTCTAGTCACTTTGGTCACAGCTGTGCCATCGAGCCTGTCACATAGCGCTCAGATATCAGTGGGCCTCACACAATCCAAAAGTGTCCATCCAGTGTCCAAAAGTGTGTGCAGAGATTCAAAATCTCCCTTATCCTCTAGTCACTTTGGTCACAGCTGTGCCATCGAGCCTGTCACATAGCGCTCAGATATCAGTGAGCCTCACACAATCCAAAAGTGTCCAGTGTCCAAAAGTGTGTGCAGAGATTCAAAATCTCCCTTATCCTCTAGTCACTTTGGTCACAGCTGTGCCATCGAGCCTGTCACATAGCGCTCAGATATCAGTGGGCCTCACACAATCCAAAAGTGTCCAGTGTCCAAAAGTGTGTGCAGAGATTCAAAATCTCCCTTATCCTCTAGTCACTTTGGTCACAGCTGTGCCATCGAGCCTGTCACATAGCGCTCAGATATTAGTGGGCCTCACACAATCCAAAAGTGTCCAGTGTCCAAAAGTGTGTGCAGAGATTCAAAATCTCCCTTATCCTCTAGTCACTTTGGTCACAGCTGTGCCATCGAGCCTGTCACATAGCGCTCAGATATCAGTGGGCCTCACACAATCCAAAAGTGTCCATCCAGTGTCCAAAAGTGTGTGCAGAGATTCAAAATCTCCCTTATCCTCTAGTCACTTTGGTCACAGCTGTGCCATCGAGCCTGTCACATAGCGCTCAGATATCAGTGGGCCTCACACAATCCAAAAGTGTCCAGTGTCCAAAAGTGTGTGCAGAGATTCAAAATCTCCCTTATCCTCTAGTCACTTTGGTCACAGCTGTGCCATCGAGCCTGTCACATAGCGCTCAGATATCAGTGGGCCTCACACAATCCAAAAGTGTCCAGTGTCCAAAAGTGTGTGCAGAGATTCAAAATCTCCCTTATCCTCTAGTCACTTTGGTCACAGCTGTGCCATCAAGCCTGTCACATAGCGCTCAGATATCAGTGGGCCTCACACAATCCAAAAGTGTCCAGTGTCCACAAGTGTCTGCAGAAATTCAAAATCTCCCCTGTCCTATAGACACCTTGTACCTTGTTTTACATTACTATATAGTTTGTTGGATTTTGTCTACATTTCTACCAAAAATGAGGAAGGCTGGTGGAAGAGGCCGTGGAATTGGGCGGGGGTTGGCAGCTGGTAATGATGGTGTTGGTGGTGGATCTGATGGTAGTGGCAAGAGCAAAATAGGACCGAATGCAGGAGGTGCTGACCCTGCGTCATCGTCTGGCTACATAAGGCCTCGAACGCTTAGTTTTCTAGGAGTTGGCAAACCGCTTTTAAAGCCAGAGCATCAGGAAAAAGTTTTGTCTTACATTGCTGACTCAGCCTCCAGCTCTATCGCCTCCTCTTCTTCAGTTGTAAAAAGTAAAAGCACTGAGTCGTCATTGGAGGCTCATGTTCATGAACCACACCTTTCCTTGTGTCCTTCACCCCAACCAAGATTGAAGGATGACGCAGGCCATACTACTGATTACTCCATGGAGCTGTTTTCACATACCATGCCTGGATTATCAAGTGAAATGGTGAATTACCCAGGCCAAGATGAATCTGACATGGAGTGCACTGATGCACAGCCGCTGATGGATGATTCTGCTGGTACATTCACTCAGAGCACTACATTGTCCTCGCAGTGTACAGAGCCAGATTCTGACCCTGATGAGACTCAGGTGCCCCTTCCCGCACACTATACCACCATACACGGTGACACAGAGGAAGGTGCACATGACATAGAAGAGGAGGTGATGGATGACCCAGTTGTTGACCCAGATTGGCATCCATTGGGGGAAGAGGGTGCTGCTTCTAATAGCTCAGATGAGGAGCATCCACAGCAGACATCGACATCGCAACAGCTGTTATCTGGCAGGCCCGGAGCACTCCAAAGACAGGTTCCAAACATCAAAAGAGTTGCTGGACAGCTTGTCCAGAGGGTCAAAAGATCACAGCGTGCTAGGCCGCAAAATGTCTGCCAAAGTAGGAAGAGTGCAGTGTGGCACTTTTTTTACCAAAATCCTCATGATCAGGCCAAGGTTATCTGTAAGAAGTGCGCAAAGACCTTTAGCCGAGGGAAAAATCTGAAAAATTTGAATACCAGTTGCATGCTTAGACATTTAACCAGCATGCACTTGCAAGCGTGGACACAACACCAAACCTCAAGTGCCACATGTGCAACTGATCACAACGAAGGTAGTCAGCAACGTTACATTGTTTCCCCCACTGTGAGCCCACCGGTTAGCACAGCAGCAAATGTTGAGGTGTCGTTGCAAGACCACAGCAGTCAGGGAATCCCACTGTTATATCAACGAAAGACTGATTCTAGGCCATCAGAAAGAACACCAACTCCATCACCATCATCAACCCTCTCTCAGTCCGCCCTGTCCACCGCTACTTCCACCATATGCAGCTCTCAAGTCCAGCTCACCCTCCCAGACACTATGAGTAGGTCAAGAAAGTACTCAGTCTCTCATCCGCGTACACTGGGTTTGAACGCCCACATTGCCAAACTAATCTCGTTTGAGATGATGCCCTTTCGGTTGGTGGAAAGCACAGCTTTCCGCGAACTCATGGCCTATGCAGTACCACGCTATGACCTACCCAGTCGCCACTTCTTCTCTCGCAAAGCCATCCCAGCCCTCCACCATCATGTGAAAGACCGCATTGTCCATGCACTCAAGCAGTCAGTGAGCGGAAAGGTGCACCTCACAACTGATGCATGGTCCAGTCGGCATGGCCAGGGCCGTTACGTGTCCATCACTGCGCACTGGGTTAATGTGGTGGATGCAGGGTCCACAGGGGACAGCGGTGGTGGGACAGTGCTGCCTAGCCCACGGTATAGGAAACAGTTGGCTGTAGGCGTTCGACCCTCCTCCTCCTCCTCCAGAAGCGAAAGCTCGTCCACAGAGCGCAGTCGTACGAGCACTCCATCTGCAGCTGCCACTGTTGCACACGATGTGTCCCCCTATCGAGCAGCTAGTGGAAAGCGTCAGCAGGCTGTGTTGCAGATGATGTGTTTTGGCGACAGACACACCGACGAGGTACTGGCCGAGTAATTGAAGCGACAAACTGAGTCATGACTGGGCAGTGTACATCTTGAGGCAGGCAAGGTAGTTAGTGATAACGGCCGTAATTTTGTGGCAGCCATAGCCCTTTCAAAACTCAGCCACATACCTTGCTTGGCTCACACCTTGAACCTGGTGGTGCAGTGCTTCCTCAAAAATTATCCGGAGTTAACAGCCCTGCTCCAGAAGGTGCGAAGACTGTGCGCGCACATCCGCCGGTCGCCTGTACACTCCGTTCGTATGCAGAAGCTGCAGCGATTGCTCCACCTTCCCAACCACCGCCTCATTATCGACATTGCAACAAGGTGGAACTCCACCCTGCACATGGTGGAGCGGCTGTGCGAGCAGAGGCAGGCCATAATGCATTTGTGGGAGGATACACGGCCAGGCACTTTGAGAGCAGACATGGAGTTGACAGGTGTGCAGTGGTCGAAGCTGAAAGACCTCTGTAAAGTCCTTCAGTGTTTTGAGGAATGCACACGGCTGGTAAGCGCAGACGACGCCATCCTAAGCATGAGCATCCCACTTATGCGTCTGCTCATGCAAACTTTGACGCACCTTAAGGAGCAGGCGTCTGCAGCCAATGTTGATGAGGAGGAAGAGGAGGAGGGAATCCTTGATGAAATTCAGCCATTGTCTGCTCAGGGACCTCTCCTGGACAAGGTGGAGGAAGAAGAGGAGGAGGAGGATGATGATGGGGATGATTACTTAGGGGAGGAGGATGCATCTCGTGGGGCAAGTGAAAATGTTGGCGTGGCAAGGTCTGGTACAGGGTTTGTGCGTGACTGGAGGGATGTGGATTTGCCAGAAAGTGCTCCTCCACCCAGCACTTGCAGTGCATCATTGACACCGGGAACATTGGCCCACATGTCAGATTATGCCTTGCGGATCCTAAAAAGGGACCCCCGCATTGCCAAAATTATGAACGATGACGACTACTGGTTGGCCAGCATCCTGGATCCACGCTATAAAGGCAAATTACAAAACATCATGCCACAGGAGAACCTTGACCTAATATTGGCTAATAAACAAGCAACTCTGGTAAATCGGTTGCTTGAGGCATTCCCAGCACACAGCAGCGGTGATGGTTCTCACACGAGCCGTACGGGCCGGGGGCAGCTTGGCAGAGGTGTTCGTGGTGCACACAGCAGAAGTGGCGTTGGAGACAGGGGTTTCATGACAATGTTGTGGACTGATTTTTCAAATACCGCTCACACAACTGGTAATACTGCATCGATGGAAAGTGACAGGAGACAGCAGTTGTCAACTATGGTTACAAACTACTTTTCCTCCCATATCGATGTTCTCCCACACAGGTCATTCCCCTTTGACTATTGGGCCGCTAAACTGGACACCTGGCCTGAATTGGCCCAATATGCCTTACAGGAGCTCGCTTGCCCAGCTGCAAGTGTGCTATCGGAAAGAGTCTTCAGTGCAGCTGGATCAATCCTGACAGAAAAAAGGACCCGTCTGTCAACCCAAAATGTGGATGATCTAACCTTCATTAAAACGAACCACGCATGGGTTTCCAAGGATTTTGTCCCACCTTCCCCTGATGACACATAGGGTGGCAGAAAAATGGCTTGCTTTGGTCCACCTCTTCCTGGTACTTCACCTATTTCGCCTTTTGCATCAGCTGAATGTCCAACATCAACATATGCCACTTTCTAAAACTCCCTAACTGTGCTGCCTCCCCCCCCATGGCCGGGGTCACCACCTAGCGCACGACACCGTGCGAGTGCCGTTGCCCTGGACAGGTGGGTAGGCCGACTCTTGGGCGCGGGCACTGGCACAGGGTCCCTCATAGTGCAATCAAGTGTCTCTGACGGTGGTGGTGCACACCCGCCGTCAGACACACCGCTGTACTATGAGGGGCCCAGTGCCAGTACCGACGCCCACGAGTGGGCCCCCCTTGCTTGGGCAGGGCCCCAGCATTTGCAATCTTTACCTCTCCCTGCTCCTCTGCTGTGTAATCTGGGCCGTCAAATCCATACTGTGCCTGACACCGTCTGAGCCTGCCTCCTGATGTATAGACATATATTTTGAATGTGTACGCTATCCATACATGTTATCCGGGGAAAAAGGTACCCTTTCTAACCTTTGTGCAATCACGTGCAATCCATACTGGGCCTAACACCGTCTGAGCCTGCCTCCTGAGACATATATTTTGAATGTGTACGCTATCCATACATGTTATCTGGGGATACGGTACCCTTTCTAACCTTTGTGCAATCACGTGCAATCCATACTGGGCTTAACACCGTCTGAGCCTGCCTCCTGAGACATATATTTTGAATGTGTACGCTATCCATACATGTTATCCGGGGATACGGTACCCTTTCTAACCTTTGTGCAATCACGTGCAATACATACTGGGCCTAACACCGTCTGAGCCTGCCTCCTGAGACATATATTTTGAATGTGTACGCTATCAATACATGTTATCTGGGGATACGGTACCCTTTCTAACCTTTGTGCAATCACGTGCAATCCATACTGGGCCTAACACCGTCTGAGCCTGCCTCCTGAGACATATATTTTGAATGTGTATGCTATCATACATGTTATCTGGGGATACGGTACCCTTTCTAACCTTTGTGCAATCACGTGCAATCCATACTGGGCCTAACACCGTCTGAGCCTGCCTCCTGAGACATATATTTTGAATGTGTACGCTATCCATACATGTTATCCGGGGATACGGTACCCTTTCTAACCTTTGTGCAATCACGTGCAATCCATACTGGGCCCAACACCGTCTGAGCCTGCCTCCTGAGACATATATTTTGAATGTGTACGCTATCCATACATGTTATCTGGGGATACGGTACCCTTTCTAACCTTTGTGCAACCACGTGCAATCCATACTGGGCCTAACACCGTCTGAGCCTGCCTCCTGAGACATATATTTTGAATGTGTACGCTATCCATACATGTTATCTGGGGATACGGTACCCTTTCTAACCTTTGTGCAATCACGTGCAATCCATACTGGGCCTAACACCGTCTGAGCCTGCCTCCTGAGACATATATTTTGAATGTGTACGCTATCCATACATGTTATCTGGGGACACGGTACCCTTTCTAACCTTTGTGCAATCACGTGCAATCCATACTGGGCCTAACACCGTCTGAGCCTGCCTCCTGAGACATATATTTTGAATGTGTACGCTATCCATACATGTTATCCGGGGATACGGTACCCTTTCTAACCTTTGTGCAATCACGTGCAATCCATACTGGGCCTAACACCGTCTGAGCCTGCCTCCTGAGACATATATTTTGAATGTGTACGCTATCCATACATGTTATCCGGGGATACGGTACCCTTTCTAACCTTTGTGCAATCACGTGCAATCCATACTGGGCCTAACACCGTCTGAGCCTGCCTCCTGAGACATATATTTTGAATGTGTACGCTATCCATACATGTTATCCGGGGATACGGTACCCTTTCTAACCTTTGTGCAATCACGTGCAATCCATACTGGGCCTAACACCGTCTGAGCCTGCCTCCTGAGACATATATTTTGAATGTGTACGCTATCCATACATGTTATCCGGGGATACGGTACCCTTTCTAACCTTTGTGCAATCACGTGCAATCCATACTGGGCCTAACATCGTCTGAGCCTGCCTCCTGAGACATATATTTTGAATGTGTACGCTATCCATACATGTTATCCGGGGATACGGTACCCTTTCTAACCTTTGTGCAATCACGTGCAATCCATACTGGGCCTAACACCGTCTGAGCCTGCCTCCTGAGACATATATTTTGAATGTGTACGCTATCCATACATGTTATCTGGGGATACGGTACCCTTTCTAACCTTTGTGCAATCACGTGCAATCCATACTGGGCCTAACACCGTCTGAGCCTGCCTCCTGATGTATAGACATATATTTTGAATGTGTACACTATCCATACATGTTATCTGGGGATACGGTACCCTTTCTCACCTTTGTGCAATCACGTGCAATCCATACTGGGCCTAACACCGTCTGAGAATGATAGATGGGGCCCACCATACACTGGAACATTCCAAAGGTGGACATCAGACACTGGAGCAGCATTTACAGGGCCCATTATACATTAGAGCATTAGAAATGGGGCCCATTATGTTTGGAGCATTGTTTGAGCCCATATGACAGTAGAGCTTCATCCATGGGGACCAACATATACTGTAGCATTATGTGGAGCTCATCATATACTGTTTCAAACATTATATGGGACCAATGATTCTGTATGGAGAAATAGATGGGCCTCGTCATGAGATGTAAAAAGTGAGGTATTTTTCATTGTACTATACCGCTATTTCTCTGCCGTATCGGAGCATGATGAGTTGTGGTATGTGTTAAAGGGGCGCTCTTTCGCCCAGGGCACATGAAAACCTGGAGCCAGCCCTCACCCCCCACAGTCTGTAGCCAAATAACCCCCATTTTTCAGTGCGTAACTTGTATTATGAAGTTAATTAAGGTTGACAAGCTTAAGTAAGAAGAATTGATGCTTTTGGCATTCAAATGGGCACTGTTGGTGTGTTTCCTGTCCTCCTCTCACTGCCGACTTTTATTCCCCATTGACTTACATTGGGTTTCGTGTTTCGGGACGACCCCGACTTTTCCCTATAACCGGACGATCTTGCTCGACCCGACTTTTGGAAAAGTCGGGTTTCACGAAACGAAACGCGACCCTAAAAAACCAAAAGTCGCTCAACTCTACTAATAAGATATGCAAATGATTACAGAGTTCACCTTACAATGAATGATAGCTGTTTAAACAGTATTATTTTCTGTGTAACATATTCTGTTTGAAAAATGCTTGTAATAAGTCAAAACGCGTCACTTATTTTGCCTATGTTGGAGAAGAATATGGAATACATTTTTGAAAAGATTTCACACAAAAGTTGAGTGCCGGTCTTTTGTGCTAACTTAATTCATGTTCAATCTAAAGTCATTCCATTCACCCTTCTGTCAACTTGAAAAAGTCATGGTCAACTAATTGGGCCAACGAAAGCCCCAGCTATATGTATACATTCAATAAACAGTAAAAAGAGGGATTTTATTATTAAAATTGATTATCTATCTATGTTTCTATCTAGAGAAAAAGAGATTTTGGAACCCCATCATTTGAATTACTTACAGATGGGTGCCAAGCCTCCAGACAAATATCCACTTTGTTTCATAGAAAAAGAAACAATATAAGGCAGCACTCCAAGCAAGACAAAAATAAATTGGAAAAAATGGACATTATTGAGCCCAAATGGCAACATTTCGGCTCACTGAACCATTCTCAAGCTTGAGGAAGGTTCAAAGAACCAAAGAGTTGCCATATACAGTACATCAATGGAGACTTGTGCATGTAACTAAAATAAACTGTACAACCTTATTTTACTATATATTTATTGAGAATTTATCATTGCCAATAGATGCAAAAATGCTGTAGCTGGCCGCAGAATGCGGTCAGGTGCAAGGGGAGATATAGATAGTGGATTAGGTCCAGGAAGAGCAACAGGTTGCTAGGGACAAGTGTGTGGTGATGATGCTACAGTATGGAGGTGATAAAAGAGCAAACTTGCACTAATAGCAGAGAGCGCATATGATCTGCCAATGGTGCTTGCAGATGTAGTTGACTTGCAATCAAGTAACGTTGCAAAGTTGTTCCGCCCTTCAGGATTGACATGTGCTGGCTTAGACAAGAAGGGCAGTGATGGACTTGAGGCATGGAGTTGCTTGCCTGCTGAAGATTGATGCATCAAAATCATGAAACTTGAAACTAGTCAAAGGGCAGTTGAGATTTACTTGGCGTACTTGATTGAGTATGAAAGGGAAGCAGTTTGGCTGCACATACATACCAGTATGTCTGCTTTTTAACTCTAGACTATTGCAGTGATAGGTTTAGAGAAACAGGTGAGAGTCTGGGATGAAAGCCTGCCAGTGCCCATGAGTTTCAGGTTGGAATAAAGAGAAGAGTGCCTCATGAGAGTTGGTCCTAGCTATGATGGAACTAGGAGAGCTAGGGTGAGGGAATTGGGAACCTACACTGCTGTATTTTCAAGGCTCTACAGAGTAGGTCTTAAGATGAGAGCAAGAAGGCTGTAGAGAATAAAGCTTGAACAGTGTGAAGAAATAGCCACTTGTCGAATTGTGAAAAGTGGTAGTCAGGTTTATGCCTCTGTGTAGTAATAGTGTTAGAAGTCTTCCTTACATAGAAGGTTTAACAACTCTTCAAAGCTTTAATTTCTTGTGTAAATCTGTAACTGTGCTTCTTTGTGTGTATTGAAAGCCCCAACATTCTCAAATTCATCTGTTGAAACTTTTTTCTTTTTACATAATTAGTCAAAAATAAAAAAAATATATACCAACTAGAGTTAGTGCAATTCATTTTGCAGGACCCAGTCAAGATGTCAGGCCATTAATCTCTGACAGTTAATCAAGAGCCGTGACAACCTCCTCCTACCTTACAACATCCACAACTCTTATTTAGCCAGCTTAGCGCGATGTCACATGTGCATATCACCACAATGATGACATCATACCAGGCTTGGTAATCAAAAGAAGAGCTGAGGATGCTGAAAGATAAGAGGCTGTTCTCAGGGCTCCTGTCAAGCAGCAAGAGGTTACTGATCTGTTGGCTGGACTTGGTCTTGTGAATCGATTCACCTTAACTCTAAAATTCACTTTCCAACTCTCCACCGCCCCTCCATACTGCTGTCCAGGTATCCTGCCAATCTTCTTGCTTCCTCTTTTGGCAGGGACACCAAGGATCTTGCTAGTTGGTTCAAAACAAACATGTAGTTTATTAAATGTCCATAAACCGTCCAGCTTAACAAACAAAACAGACCTAATAATACAGTTGAACTTTCTTATATCTGCCATACCATGTCCCGAAGTGGGAAAATATGAGCAGCTAAGTCCCACCCATCTCTCTGACTGCTCGTAAACCCAGCCCTTGGCACATCCTATCAACTCTCTCAGGAGTATGCATGCTGGAGCCTGCTTTCCTGGGTTTACTTCACCGACATCGAAGCTACCAGCCTCGATGATACATATCTCACTTTAAGAACCTATCCAGCGTCCATCTTACTATATATATATATATATATATACCGTATATATATATATATAATGCTCAGTATAGATGAGTACATTCCAACACATTTTGTCAGAAACTCTAAAATTTCTTTTCAGAATCAACATTTTCTCCTACAAAGGTTGGGCCATTGATTGCACACAAAATTTATTTTGCACACCCCAAAAAGATATATTCCTAACATATTTATTCAAGACCATATTGCAAACTTGAGTACCTCCCAATGAAAGTCTTAGGAGTAAAGCTAAAGTTTAGATTACACATTTATAACTACATTAAGCTTCAAGTAAGTCTAATTATTAATTAAACAGGTGTCCAGCAGATAGTTGACTATAACTTAAACAAAGAAAACCCTTTACCATTTCATGATGTTAGCAATAGTACCATATGGAAGAGAAATGTCACAAGAAAGAAAATAATTTCTTTACACAGAGAAAGTGAAGGCTACAAGAAGATAAATAAAGTTTTACTTATCAGTCAGAAAACTGTAGCAAAAGTGATACAAAAATGTAGCAAAGAAGGAACTGCAACCATCTCACAGAGATGTCCAGGACAACAAAGTTAACAAATAAACAGGAGTGTCTCCTGATAAGAAGGGTTGAAGAAAATCAACATATACATTTACTGCATGTAGCTAAAGAAGTAGAAATAGTAGTTGAGTGTTTCCCACAACACAATATGGCATACGCTGCAGATAAATAGCATTCATAGGTGTCGTGTATGAAGGAAGTCTCTCCTAAAACTCAAGCACAAAATAGTCCACTGACAATTTGCAAGGGCCCATGACGAAAAATATTAAGCCTACCGGGACTTTTGATGAGGTCAAAATAAATGGCTTTGAAACTGTATGGCATCACAAAAGTGAGGCGTTGGCGTTGTCTTAAAAATGTAGGTCTGCAAAATACTAGATGTTGTAGTTTTTTGTTTTGGGTCTATTAATTTTTACGATAATTAATTTGAGCAAAGCTGTAGAAGTTGTAATGAAAGCTATATTATTAACCTTATTTTCTTATTATGAGAGTATGAGTAAAAAAATATATAAAACTCAGTCTTGTCAAAATTATTTAGTAAGATATTGATTAAAATCTGACTTTTAAAGGGGGTGTGCTCATTTCTGCTGAGCACTGTATATGTGTGCAAGAATATATATAGATATACAATGTTTATTTACTGTATATCTATATATAGATATATTACTAGTAGATACAGTTGCATTCAGTTGTGTAATAAAATCTTGGCTTGATAACCCCTTAAAAGTTAATCTCAGTGCTCAACCGAGTGCTGCTCTCCTCCGACATTGAATATGAGCTCAGTAGAAAGTGTCTGAAGTCTATTGAGGCATCACTCGACTTAGCACCTTTCCTATGGCAATTGGCGCGGACCATAGCCCTTCTAACAGGCCTCCGTGATTAGCTATCACATACACAGACTCCATAAAGCTAAGAACGTCAGGGCATGGCACCCTAGATAATCAAGTCCTGTAATATTTCCAGACACCAGTTCATTACAACAAAGGATGAGTGCATCCCGGATATAGCGGTAGATTATTATCTCTGAATATGGATCTGGCACTGAGTACTGGGTGCTGTGTTCTGTTGAATGAAATATGACCGAGCAACGTGCGCCGCGCCTGTTGTTTTTATTGGCGATTGAGCCAGTTTAAGATAAATGTTTATATTTTCTCATTTCTTCAAATGGTATAATCAGATGTTTGGCAGCGCAGTGGCCATTTTGTAATTTTTTTTTACTCTCTAAAGCTATGATGATTACAATGATGCCTCATTAAGTCAACTTGGAATATATTAGAGGAATCATTTAAACAAATGTGACATTGTCTCTTCTGATTTGCTTTAGACAGAATGCTTCGGAGCAATGTTTTTCCTTGATTTGAATTTGTTTCCTGTTTTCTCATCCAAAGATAGACTGGCAGGTTTGTCTTCATGCCTAATTAATGTATTTTAGGACCCAGAGTCTGTGTGGGCTGCAGGCGGTTATCAACTTGTTTTTGCATTAAGCCGGCTGTGACTATTAAAGCCAGAAATTAACAGAGTCATCTGAAGTTTATTTATACAGTATTTTATCTCAACTGATGGAATCAAGATATTGTCATCTCCTATTATTCCTTTGCATCTAGTACATCTAATGATACATGTCAAGGTCAAGAAACACAATGCCAACCTCTAGTCTATACTGTAACGTCTTGTCTAATCCTTGCTCGTAAGAAATACTAATTCATTATTAATACAGGAAAAATATATACCTTTGTATCGAGTTAGCAGGTGGAAAGAAAAAAATTAAAATTTGAGAGTCCTCAGTGGTCGATATCTTTTAATGGCTAACTCGAAAATAAGGATTAAAGCACTGAGGACATTCAAATTATAACATTTAATAATTCTCATCTCTGCACTTTCCCACTTGTCTTTCATCTTTTTTATCCTGAAATATGTATAGTGTTATCTAAACCTGACCATAGACATAAAGCCGGCCAAATGATTGCTTTTGCCAAGGGAGAGCACTAAAATTGTCATTTAAATCCCTTTTTTTGTCCATTTTCTGAGTTAAACAAGCTGCTTAATAATTCTGCAAACATTGATAAAGGAAGTTGTTGTAAGGATCTGAACTGTGTACCTGTTTTGCCTGGTCTTGCCCTTAGTTCTGCCGGACTTTGCCCTTATCTAAGATGGAGTTAGTGGCTTCACGAGGGCCATCTTGATTCCTGTCTAATATGCCTTGTTTCCTGTCTGCTGCATATATGAAGGGACTGCACACTATACTTTGCTTGTGTATCTCGTACTTCACCTGCTGCCAAGCTAGAAGGAGTTGCATCTTGCCTGTTCCTTCTGTTCATCGGGTTACCCCATCTGCTACCGGTCTGCCTTTCATCCAAAGGACTCTACTTTCCCGGATCTGCTCTGCACCCACCTCCGCTGCGGCCTGCTCTCCGCTAGGAGCCCAGTCCGGGCACCGGACCTCTGGATCCTGCATTCCTGGGCTTGAACTTTCATCATTGGTCTGTACTGACAACACCCTTGTATTACTGAGCCTGCATTGTCTGCTGCTTGATTCTTTGAGCGTCTGTTTATGTTTCCCCTGTTAACTGAAGCCTGTCTGCCTACAATATACTTTACTAAGTCTTGACATACTGTGTTATCTTCATTCTGATCAACATCACCAGTCTCCATAGAAGATCAGGATAATCTTATGACAGTTGTATCCTTTGTCAGAGCTGACAAAGAATGCTATGTGCGTTTGAAACGCGTAGCTCTGCTGTCCGTGTAAATATCTTGTATTAATTTTTATCCAAAATTAATTTTTTCTAATACATTTTTGCCTATTCTATGAAGGTGGACCTTTTCTCTTTTCATGTAGGTTCTGTATTCTTTCTTCCAGGGAAAATGATGGATTCTGCGCTGGAGACTCAAACGCAGGTATGATTGAAACCTTATCATTATCTCTTTATTTTTATAATGTTCCTTGCTCTCACATTTCAAAATCCTCTTTAATGTGAAACACCTGCAAATCGAGATGCAAACTCTGATGGAGGCACTGATTTTTTTCCTAATCCTGGTCAACATAAAAATAAATAAATTCCCTTTTGCTAACACTGGGAAAACTAGCCCATAGGCAGAAGTGGAAAATCAGCTACAGAATGACCCTATGTAAATGTGGCAATTTAGTAGGAGTTCACAAATAAATTGCATTTTCCTGAACATTCTTTCTCCAAGATTCTGTCAGCTATGATTTGTGAAAGGATCTGATCCTTAAAGGGAGTTTTAGAAAAATATCATGTAAAAGATCCATCTTAAAAGAACACTTGATGTTTGATGTTTAAGGCAAACGAAGCTTGTGGTTCCCACTAAATTTCTTAAGATTTTTTTCCCTTTACCATGGCAACGACTGTTCATTATCCCAAGTATTTTAAACTCAAAATGACATCTTTTCATCTAACAAACTAAATTACAAAAGTTGATGGAAAAAATGTCCTTTCACCTCTAAATTGCTACTTGTATCACTGAATAATCAAAGTCGGCGTGAAACAAAGCGCTAACTGATCAAGTGACTTTGAAAACAGGGTACTCGGAGTCATCGGACTGGTTGACTTCATGCTGAGTTTCATATTATGCAAGGGATAATTCTAATATTTGGTTTCACATATTTATTCATCAGACTAGCACTTCATTAGACACAAAAATAAAACCCGCTTAATTAGTTCAGCCTGGGTCAGTTGGTGCAGACGAGCTGAGCGCCATTGATGCCTTCTCACTGCCAGAATAAACAGCTCTTTTCAGTCCTTGGATGCATGATTTCTTTGCAACGGGAATATAAATCTTAGTTCTTTGAAGACTTTTGTGTCATACTAGTTCTTTTAAAGTACTTAAGCCTCTCCCCACACTTAATAGATAGGTATCAGATGAATGATGGTTCGGCCAATCGTTGCAGCGGCAGTTGTCTTTCCTAACTATACAAAGGAGGGAGAGAGCGGGAGGATGCGTGCGCGTGACCGAGAGCGGGTGCCTGGAGCCGCAGCGGAGAGGAACGCTGAGCGGGCGCGCGCGTGGACGGGGGCACGCCGGTGAGAGGACGCTGCGGTGTGCGCCGCCGCTGAAGGGGCATCGGCAGGTACAGCCGCTGATGTCACAATGCTGAGTTGCATCAAAAGAACACCATACCTACTGTGAAGCATGGGGGTGGCAACATCATGCTTTTGGAGCTATTTCTCTGCAAAGGTACCAGGACGACTGATCCGTGCACATGAAAGAATGAATGGGGCCATGTATCATGAGATTTTGAGTGCAAACCTCCTTCCATCAGCAAGGGCATTGAAGATGAAACATGGATGGGTCTTTCAGCATGACAATGATCCCAAGCACATTGCCAGAGCAATGAAGGAGTGGCTTTGTAAGAAGCATATGAAGATCCTGGAGTGGCCTAGCCAGTCTCCATATCTCAACCACATAGAAAACCTTTGGAGGGATTTGAATATCTGTGTTGACCAGCGACAGGCCCAAAATATCACTGCTTTAGAGGAGATCTGCATGGAGGAATGGGCCAACATACCACCAACAGTGTGTGCCAACCTTGTGAAGACTTACAGAGATGGTTTGACCTATGACTGTCACGTCGACATCAGACTCGGGGCCTGCTGTCTCGGCCTCGGCCACTAGGAGGCGCCGGACCGTCACATCGCCGTCAGACTCGGGGCCTGCTGTCCCGACCTCGGCCACCAGGAGGCCCCGGATTGTCACGTCGCCGTCTGACTCGGGGCCTGCTGTTCCTACCTCAGCCACTGGGAGACGCCGTGGTTCACCCCCGAGTAATGGCGGCGACAGAGAAGGGGCTCCTGTGCAGGCATCTGGTGGACGCAGTCTCCGCTCCTCGGTCAGTCATGAAGGTGTTGGTGCATCACCATCTGGCCTGGTCCTGGGGATGGTCCTGATGACATCATCAGTCCAGGAACCTGTGAGGGATGACCTGATCCCTCAAATACCTTGGGACTGGTCTTGCAATCCACCGGATATGTTCTTGGTTCCCCTGTGTGCTACGGTGTGATTTGCTATTGTTTGACTCTGACCTCAGCCTGGATTTCCAACCCCTCTACTGCCTGATGATTTTGTACCTCTGCTACTCTCCTGGTTTGTGACCTTGGCCTGGATATTCGACTCTGCTACTGCCTGCCGTTTTTGTACCGTTGCCACTCTCCCGTTTTTGTGACCTTGGCCTGGACTGTTTACTCTGCCACTGCCTGCTGATTTGGTACCTCCGCTGCTCTCCCGATTTCTGTCTACGTTTTTGATTCCCTGCCTTTTTTCCTTGGTGACTGTCCTGCTCTGGTCCACTGCTCCTCTAGACAGCCACCCCCTGGGCATTGCTACAATTCCAGATCCCTGTATAGGGGTTAAGGGTCTCTGGGTTTCTCGGGGTGCTGTCCCTATTGCAGCCCAGATTCGCGGACGGACGTCACATTATATCCGGCCACAAAAAAAAAAAAAAAAAAACTGCTTCTTGTGTATATATCCAACATATACAAAAGCAGTCTCCCTGAACTTTTTTTTTTCCCTTCTCCTGCCTGAGCTGATTATTGGCCTAAACACCTGTTACTTGTTCAGTGCACAGCTTGGAGGATCACTCCCATCTTCCTGCACAAGCATGCTGCAGTCTGGAGACTTCAGGAAAAAAACTGAACGTCAGAGATCCACACCCCTGGGACATTGGCCCCTGGGCTGCTCTGGCCAGGGTTGCCCAGGGGCTCAGGTACTGCCCGCAGATGCGGCCAAAGTTTTATTGCCCATCTCTCTTTCATTTGGTCAGAAATCTCTGTGTTTAAAAGCTTATGTGGATTGTGGATCTGAAGGAAATTTTATGGATTCTTTGGCTGCTAGGAATCTTGGTGTACCGCTGCTAAGGCTAAATGCCCCTATTAAAACCACGGCTATCAATGGCACATCTATTATTCAGGAGGGGGTTAAATTTGTTACGGCCAAAATTGGTATGTCTGTGGGAACATTAAATACCGAACTTATGTCATTTTTTGTGATGGATAATTTATCTGCTGCAGTTATTTTGGGAATGCCATGGTTACGCCAGCACAATTCAGTCATTGACTGGCACCTGGGTGATGTTGTGCGCTGGAGTTCGCAGTGTCAGGATAACTGCATATCATTAGCAGTAAACCAAGTTAAGGTTAAAATCCCCCTCATACCGTTTGCTTTCAGAGACTATGAGGATGTTTTTTCTATTGTAGAATCTGAGAAATTACCCCCACATAGAGAGTATGATTGCCCTATAGCCCTGATTACGGATGCCTGTCTCCCAAAAGGGAGAATATTTAATCTCTCTGGACCAGAGCGTCAGGCCATGAATGACTATATAGCGGACAGTTTAAAAAAAGGGTTTATTAGACCATCCATTTCACCAGTTGGGGCCGGGTTCTTCTTTGTGGAGAAGAAAGATGGGGGTCTCAGACCTTGCACTGATTACCGGGAATTTAACGCAATCACTATAAAGAACCAATATCCGCTTCCACTCATCCCTGATCTTTTTTATCAGCTAATGGGAGCCCGTTCGTTTACTAAACTTGACCTCCGGGGGGCATATAATCTGGTCCGCATAAGAGAGGGGGATGAGTGGAAAACCGCGTTTAATACACCCCTTGGCCACTTTGAGTACCTTGTAATGCCGTTCGGACTCAGTAACACACCTGCCGTGTTTCAAAACTTTGTTAATGATATTTTCAGAGACATTTGTGGGGTGTATATCGTCGTGTATTTGGATGACATTCTGATTTACTCTGCTGACCCTGTGACACACGCTCAACAGGTCTGTTCTGTGCTGCAGAGACTGCGAGAGCACTCCTTGTTTGCTAAACTAGAGAAATGTGTTTTTTGCTGAGGAGGTACAGTTTTTAGGGTACATGGTCTCAGGCAAAGGGTTCCGCATGGATCCTGCCAAGATTCAACCTATTAAAGCTTGGGTACAACCCAAATCGCTAAAAGAGCTGCAGCGATTTTTAGGGTTTGCTAATTACTACCGCAAGTTCATCAGAGGTTTCTCAGAAATTGCCAAACCACTCATGGATTTAACCCGGAAAGGGGCAGATGTGGCCAATTGAAACCCTGAGGCAATTCAGGCATTTTCTACGCTAAAGGAGTGCTTTGTGGCCAACCCGGTTTTGGTTCAGCCTGATCTGGACTGCCCATTTACTGTAGAAATAGATGCCTCTGAAGTCGGAGTGGGAGCAGTGCTATCGCAAGGCACTGCATCCCTCACTCAGCTTCGTCCATGTGCTTTTTTTTCCCGCAAATTCTCTTCCACTGAGAAAAGCTATGATATAGGTAATCGGGAACTATTGGCAATTAAATGGGCCTTCGAGGAATGGTGCCACTTCCTCGAGGGCGCCAAACATGAGATCACTGTAATTACTGATCACAAGAACCTGACCTACCTGGAGTCAGCTAAAAGACTAAATCCTAGACAAGCAAGGTAGGCCTTGTTCTTCTCTAGGTTTGATTTCATAATCACCCTCTGCCCTGGTACTAAAAATGTGAGGGCCGCTGCCCTCTCTCGCAGTTTTTGCCCCTCACAAGCCGAGGACTGTGAACCAGTCCCGATATTGGCCAATGGGATCGTTGTGGCGGCAGTGTCTTTGGACCTTCTGGAGGAGATCCGTAGGTCCCCAGAACAAGCTCCTGACACTACGCCCCCCAAAAAAATTATTCGTTCCGGCTACGTCGTTTCACCTAAAAATTCTTAAAGAATCACATGAATCTGTTCTGGCAGGCCATCCTGGTCTCAATAATACCACCAAACTGGTAACTAGGAATTTTTGATGGCCGACGGTGGTTAAGGACTGTAAAGACTATGTTTTAGTGTGTGAAGTCTGTGCCGGCACAAATTCCTCCTATAATCGCCCTGCCGGCTGGCTCCAGTCCTTGTCCACCCCTGAGAGTCCATGGACCCACATCTCCATGGACTTCATTACGGACCTGCCATCCTCAGATGGGAAAACGTGTATCTGGGTGGTGGTGGACAGGTTCAGCAAACAGTGTCATTTTGTCCCCCTGACGGGGTTACCTAACTCCGAAACTTTGAGTAAACTGTTCATTGTGCATGTTGTACGTCTGCACGGTGCTCCGGTCAATATTGTGTCCGACAGGGGTACCCAGTTCATTTCAAAGTTCTGGACTGCGTTCTGCAAGCGCATTGGTATTGAGTTGTCCTTCTCTTTGGCCTACCACCCCGAAACCAATTGTCAAACTGAGCGTACCACCCAGGCTCTGGAGCAATACCTTCACTGTTATGTGTTAGAACATCAGTCCGATTGGGTGGAACATCTGCCATTAGCTGAGTTTGCTCTAAATAATTGGTACCAGGACTCCATTAAGACTAACCCTTTTTCTGCAACCATGGACTACATCCGCGCTTTGGTTCATTCTCGGCCAGGATGTCGAAGCTCCCTGGGGTAGAGGAAAATATACATCGCTTAAAAACGATTTGGTCTGAGGTAAACTCGAACTTGAAAGGGGCCCAGGTTAGACAGGCTTCGGCTGCGAACAGATGGCGATCTAAGGGGCCGCACCTGGGAGTTGGAGACAAGGTCTGGCTCTCCACCAAAAACATCAAGCTTAAAGTGCCGTCTGCCAAACTGGGTCCCTGATTTATTGGTCCATATGAAATTATAGAGGTGATTAACCTGGTAGCCTTCCGTTTAAAACTCCCTCAGTCATTCAAATTGCCCAACATGTTCGATAAATCTCTCCTCAAGCTATATCGCTCCCCAATTCATCCTGTCCACTCCCCTTCTCCTCCTGTTTCGGTCAGTGTACCTTGGAGTATGAAGTCCAGTGTGTCCTTGACTCCCGCCTTGTCAGAGAGTCCGTACAGTATCTTGTACACTGGAAGGGCTATGGCCCGGAGGAGAGGTCCTGGGTCCCCGCGGGGAACATCCATGCCAAAGTATTAATTCGGAGATTTCATCTCCTTCACCCTGACAAACTGGGTTTTGAGGGTCCGGAGGCCCCTCTTAGGGGGGGGTACTGTCACATCGCCGTCAGACTTGGGGCCTGCTGTCCCGACCTCGGCCACCAGGAGGCCCCGGACTGTCACGTCGCCGTCTGACTCGGGGCCTGCTGTTCCTACCTCGGCCACTGGAAGGCACCGTGGTTCGCCCCCGAGTGATGGCGGTGACAGAGAAGGGGCTCCTGCGCAGGCATCTGGTGGACGCAGGCTCCGCTCCTCGGTCAGTCATGAAGGTGTTGGTGCATCACCATCTGGCCTGGTCCTGGGGACGGTCCTGATGACATCATCAGTCCAGGAACCTGTGAGGGATGACCTGATCACTCAAATACCTTGGGACTGGTCTTGCAAACCGAGGGATATATTCTTGGTTCCCCTGTGTGCTACGGTGTGATTTGCTATTGTTTGACTCTGACCTCAGCCTGGATTTCCGACCCCTCTACTGCCTGACAATTTTGTACCTCTGCTACTCTCCTGGTTTGTGACCTTGGCCTGGATATTCGACTCTGCTACTGCCTGCCGTTTTTGTACCGTTGACACTCTCCCAATTTTTGTCACCTTGGCCTGGACTGTTTACTCTGCCACTGCCTGCCGATTTGGTACCTCCGCTGCTCTCCCGATTTCTGTCTACGTTTTTGATTCCCTGCCTTTTTTCCTTGGCGACCGTCCTGCTCTGGTCCACTGCTCCTCTAGACAGCCACCCCCTGGGCCTTGCTACAATTCCAGATCCCTGTATAGGGGTTAAGGGTCTCGGGGTTTCTCGGGGTGCTGTCCCTCTTGCAGCCCAGATTCGCGGACGGACGTCACACTGTCATTGCCAACAAAGGATATATAATAAAATATTGAGATGAACTTTTGTTAATGACCAAATGCTTATTTTTCACAATAACTTGCAAAATAAATCTTTCCAAATCAGACAAGGTGATTTTCTGGATTTGTTTTCTCACTTTGACTCTCATGGTTGTGGTCTACCTATGATGTCAATTACAGGCCTCTCTCATCTTTTTAATTGGGAGAACTTACACAATTAGTGGCTGACTAAATACTTATTTCCCCACTGTATTTATCTCATATCTATCTATTATCTATGTATCTATTATATCTATCTATCTATCTACAGTTGTGGCCAAAAGTATTGACACCCCTGCAATTTTGTCAGATAATACTCAGTTTCTTCCTGAAAATGATTGCAAACACAAATTCTTTGGTATTATTACCTTCATTTAATTTGTCTTAAATGAAAAAACACAAAAAGAATTGTCCTAAAGCCAAATTGGATATAATTTCACACCAAGCATAAAAAAGAGGGTGGACAAAAGTATTGGCACTGTTTGAAAAATCATGTGATGCTTCTCTAATGTGTGTAATTAACAGCACCTGTAACTTACCTGTGGCACCTAACAGGTGTTGGCAATAACAAAATCACACTTGCAGCCAGTTGACATGGATTAAAGTTGACTCAACCTCTGTCCTGTGTCCTTGTGTGTACCACATTGAGCATGGAGAAAAGAAAGAAGACCAAAGAACTGTCTGAGGACTTGAGAAACCAAATTGTGAGGAAGCATGAGCAATCTCAAGGCTACAAGTCCATCTCCAAAGACCTGAATGTTCCTGTGTCTACCGTGCGCAGTGTCATCAAGAAGTTTAAAGCCCATGGCACTGTGGCTAACCTCCCTAGATGTGGATGGAAAAGAAAAATTGACAAGAGATTTCAACGCAAGATTGTGCGGATGTTGGATAAAGAACCTCGACTAACATCCAAACAAGTTCAAGCTGCCCTGCAGTCCGAGGGTACAACAGTGTCAACCCGTACTATCCTTCGGCATCTGAATGAACAGGGACTGTATGGTAGGAGACCCAGGATGACCCCACTTCTTACCCCGAGACATAAAAAAGCCAGGCTGGAGTTTGCCAAAACTTACCTGAAAAAGCCTAAAACATTTTGGAAAAATGTTCTCTGGTCAGATGAGACAAAAGTAGAGCTTTTTGGACAAAGGCATCAACATAGAGTTTACAGAAGAAAAAAAGAGGCATTCAAAGAAAAAACACGGTTCCTACAGTCAAACATGGCGGGGGTTCCCTGATGTTTTGGGGTTGCTTTGCTGCCTCTGGCACTGGACTGCTTGACCGTGTGCATGGCATTATGAAGTCTGAAGACTACCAACAAATTTTGCAGCATAATGTAGGTCCCAGTGTGAGAAAGCTGGGTCTCCCTCAGAGGTCATGGGTCTTCCAGCAGGACAATGACCCAAAACACACTTCAAAAAGCAGTAGAAAATGGTTTGAGAGAAAGTACTGGAGACTTCTAAGGTGGCCAGCAATGAGTCCAGACCTGAATCCCATAGAACACCTGTGGAGAGATCTAAAAATGGCAGTTTGGAGAAGGCACCCTTCAAATATCAGGGACCTGGAGCAGTTTGCCAAAGAAGAATGGCCTAAAATTCCAGCAGAGCATTGTAAGAAACTCATTGATGGTTAATGGAAGCGGAAGCGGTTGGTTGCAGTTATTTTGGCTAAAGGTTGTGCAACCAAATATTAGGCTGAGGGTTCCAATACTTTTGTCTGGCCCATTTTTGGAGTTTTGTGTGAAATGATCAATGTTTTGCTTTTTGCTTCATTCTCTTTTGTGTTTTTTCATTTAAGACAAATTAAATGAAGATAATAATACCAAAGAATTTGTGTTTGCAATCATTTTCAGGAAGAAACTGAGTATTATCTGACAAAATTGCAGGGGTGTCAATACTTTTGGCCACAACTGTATCTATCTATCCATCTTTCTTTTTAATGTGAACTGTATATTGAATCAACCTCAGGCTAACCAAGAAAAGGATAAGGAGAAAACATACAACTTTGACCCTGGCAATAAGGTTAGAAAATGGATTTTCTATGCACTGACCATGGTCAGGAACATGACTCTGGTTATCGAGACGCTCCTCGCTGTTTATGTGCAGAGTGGACTTTCTATTACTTTTCAGGCTCTATAGTCTATTCTGATGTTCAGCTTGATGACACTTAATGGATTTCAGACTTCCATTATTAGCTGTGTTGTCAAGGTTAACCCCCACTATGTCTGCTGGAGTGTTTTTTAGCTTGAAAAGAACAGGAGCGCTGTATAATAACAACTTTCAGATGCAGTTAAGCAGAGTTCTTTGTCATCACAGCTATAGGGCCTTCAACTATTAAAAAAAAAACATTTTACTAGTAACTGCCAGGAGCAAATCATAGGTACTTATGAATTATGCATCGACTTTCACCTTCAGCATCATGAAGATTACAAAGTATTCTCAAGGATTAAGATTTTGCCGTGCGCTGTAAGTGTCATAGAGGATATTTCTTTAATTTAGTAATTGCCTTAGAAAACAGAACAATTCTCTGATTTTCAAGGAACCACTTTTTGGTTAATGCAATCAGAAAATGTACATTTAATGACCTCTCCTGTCGCTGCAGCTCAGGTCACAAATTAACATCGCAAATTATCAAACCGAGCCCAAGGTTTAAGTCAGGACAGAAAGTTGTAACTTTTCTTGGTTTCCCAAAATTCAGCAGTTGTTTAAGTGTAGGAGAGCTGAAGTTTCTTTCGGTAACTTGGTGATATCAAGTCATTTGCAAATTTACATAGGACTGCTGTTTGTGTGGACAAAGTCTATAAAGAATTACTTTATATAAAATAACACATTTAATCATTGTATTTAACTCACAAATTATGGACTCTTAAATGGACCCTTCTTTCTGTTATATTTAAAGGGGTATTCCCATCTCCAAGATCCTATCCCAACATGCAGTAGGTGTAATAATATTAATATTAGCAAATACCTCCAGTTAGAAATGTAGTATAGTTCTTCTGATTCACTATGTATCTTTCATCATGTGCAGGCCTTACAGAACCTTAGGTATCCATGGTTATGACCATTCATATAGTGACAGTTAGTTAGCTAGTTGCTAGTGGTCGTAACCTAAGGTGCTGCAATGCCTGCACATGAGGAAAAAGATATAGTGTATCAGAAGAACTATACTACATTTCTAATTGGTGGTATTTTCTAATATTATGATTATTACACCTGCTACATATTGGTAGAGGATGTTGGAGATGGGAATACCCCTTTAAATATACACATTTCATGCCATATAGGCACACGTGTTAGATATTAACATTAGTTAGAAGAGTCCCCTGACAGCACATCACTCACAGAATACTCAATTGCTTGGATCACCAATAGAGTTGGTATAAATCCAATCGCAGGACCAAGTCCATCAGCTTTGTGGATAATTTCTGTCGGATGGATAGGAGCCCTGAGAACCGCTTCTCGGCATCCTTGACTCTTCTTTTAATTAGTTGGACATTGCGATGTCATCATCACTCCAGGCCCGCTAATCAAAAACAGAGTTGGCGATATCTGGAGGTAGGAGATGATTCTCAAGGCTCCCATCCACCAGCCAGAGATTACTGACGTGGCCGATGAACCAGAACCTGCAAATTGACTTCAACCAACTCTAACCTCTAGTGATCAGCTGTAATCTATGGTCAAGCCTGGAAGCAAGTGTCCGATTATCCTCCAGCACCTCCACAGGTGAAACAAAGCACTGCATTGTTCTATGAGTTGTACATATAATGGAGGAGTGTGCTGAATCCTCCAAAACTAGAGATCCTTTTCGTAGCTGCTCTGTACCTTCGCTAAACGATGAGGAATCTGAAAATGATATAGACTTTTGAAGGGGTTGCTTATGTTTTTTTTTTTCTAATAGCCAGAAAACAAAGAATATATTAAAATAATAAAAAAGACGATATACTTATCTTATCTGGTAAATCGTTTTTAATCCAGTGGTCCTGCTGGTCATTTTTACTTGACGTTCAAACTAACCTAAGTTGACAGCTGCAGCCAATCACTGACCATAGTGATCACATGGAGAATCTGCTGTGATCACTGCTGGGGCAATTGATTGGCTGCAGATTTTACATGAAGATAGCCAGAAAGTGATCACTTTAGGTCAAGTGTGAGAGACTGGCAGGACCATCAGATTTACAGAAATGGATTGTCAGGCAACTTATCAAGTGAATAGAAGTTTTTTTGTCTTATCTACTGAATCCCTAGCATCCTATTAGGGCATATGCACATCAGATACCCTCACAGTAAATGTCCATAATATACATATACTGTGCATGTTGTGCATATAATGATGTCTTCTTCACAGCCAAGTCAAACAGGATGCTGCCTTTCACCAGACGAATGATTGTCTTCTTGGGTTTTAGGGGAAGGTAGAGTGAAGCAGAAAGCTGTGCGCAGTGAGACCACTTTGTGGCACCACCATGCAGTCACAGGGCGGCTGTGAAGGGAAACTATTAGTATCATAAAGGAGATGGTTTGGCACCAAAAAAAAGAGTAGCTAACCTTCATGCATGCTTGTTGGAGCTGCTGTTGGCTTGGGTTGGCTTTGATATGAGGCCTGATCTACCTGAGAGGATTAATCTAAAGAGATAATGTTCACTTGTGCCTCATGATCATGGGTGGACTGGAGGCTGAGGGTGGTGTGCCAGTTGAGGATTGGCAGTGGGCTGGAGACTAGGAAGTATAACATGGACTTAAAGGGAACCTGACAGCTGATACATGCTGCCCGACCCACATACAAGCCAGGCTGCAGGTTACTAGCCATGTATCTTTAACTCTGAAAGGCTGTGGCAATTCATACAAAATCATAGTTTAAAAGCTGGTTGCTTCACCCTGGATTGACAGGTCTCTCTCTGTGTGCGTGAGACCCATCACTGAAGGGGAGCGGGAGGGGATAAGCCACAGGGAACTCGCCTGTCCGACTTGTCTCCCGTGTGGCTCGGTCCCCGATTCCTATTAAACTTTCCTTTTTTTCTGAAACTGCAGTGTTTCAGAGTAAATCCTATATAACTGAAATCATGCACCCACTGTCCGATATCTGATATATGTGGGCCGTGCATTGGGCATTATATATCAGCTGTCAGCTTCCACTAAGGAGAAGCCATAAGCAGATTTGCCTGACATATTTGGGTGAGCCTAAAAAAATGGAAGCTTTTTTGGCTGCTTCGAATAGCAAGGTCTAGTAAATCCGAGTAGATGAAGAAAAAAACTTGTGAAAGATAAAATCCTACTTTCCACACAATTGTAAGTGGCTCTACATTTCGTAACCAAGAGTGAATGTAAGAGTTCAGCTTGTGATGGTTGAGATCAGAACACCGGTCTCTCTACATCAGTCACCCTTGGTCTACAGGAACAGTCAAGGGAGCTACGTTAATCTGTTTTGTTTTTTCTAACTTCCATAAAAGTAAATGGAAATTATGGAAATGGACTACAAGCTGTCCTTGTAGTCCAAAAAGATAGATATTCTGAGTTGAGAATACCCTTTTAGATAATTTGTACAATATCTAAAACTCTAAGACCATCGACCATCACACATAGCAAGCAAAGTAGTAGAATAGTAACACATTGTGATCTTACATCCATTAGACACTGATGTAAATTTGCGCAACTTGATAACGCTCTAGATTTTTGCAGCAGTCCTATGCAAAACTGCAAAATAAAATTACGATTCAGTCCAAGTATAATTCCTGATTATTTCAGTGTCATTATGGCAGCCGTACAGCATAGACGTAGTTGACTGTTTTCTGACAATGATGCCATAATTAATGGCAAAGATTAGCTTTCCAGATACAACATGTATTGTATTCTTATCATTACATCAGAAGGCAAACACTGAGTTCACGTTCGGTAGATTAAGCATTGTGCACAAATATTGAACTCAGATCCTCGACTTGTCAGGTGTCTTTTCAGTCCTTCATGGTTCACTTCTTAAATGATTATTTATGTAATATAAATATTTTACCGCTAGACAGGTTCACAGACTTGTGATGTATTACTCTTTTAGACTTTTTTTGACAGTTATTTGCAGAACGTTTTTTTTTTGTATGTTTGGCATAAGTCGAGTTTTAGAAGTTTGTTGGAAGAATGATGGTAATATCTCCCATTATTGAATGATGTCATTGGTGCATACGAAGTAAACCCTCCATTCCTTTGTAGTTTCGTCATGCCGCCTTGACATGACACTGGGACACAGTTTCCAGTTAGAAGACTCTTTACAATTCTTTTCTACTTAATCATAGATGTATGACAAAATAAAGCTTGGACAAACAGTCATTAGCTTCTTAACATGCAGAGATCGGTGGAGGTAAAAATCATGGTATGCTACACTTTTTCAGGTGGGGAAAATTTAAAAATCTAAAACAATTTTAGCATGATTAAAATATTTATTATATGTACAAAAAGTATTGAAAATCTTATAGATTACACATTATTATGACCTTGCATTCTAAATCCAGAGGCATTAATATAAAGTTGGTTCTCCGTTGCACCTATACAGCTCCCACTCTTCTAGGTAGGTTGTCTACAAGATCTTAAAGGTGACCATGTGAATTTTTGCCCATTCATCCAGAAGAACATTTGTGAGGTCAGACACTGATGTAGAAGGAGAGGCCATGCTTACAATCTCCATTTATTTAATCCCAAAGGTGTTCTATGGGGTTGAGGTCAGGGCTCTCTGCTGGTCATGTTCTTCCAAACCAAACGCATTTTTTTTTTTTGCAATTCACTTTTAATGGCAGCCATTAATAAAAACCTCATAGTAACCTCTCCAGCCCCTCTGCTCTTCATCGTCAACCATCCGGTCCGTGTTGCATCCTCGGATTGGTGACAGCAGCGTGGAAATCCCTTGGCCTCTGTTACTCAGATTCACTAGGCCCAGGTGGGTTCTGCATATGCACTCCCAAAGGTCAGGGCCCACATCAAGATTTCAGCACTGCCATCACCTATACAACAAGGACTGAACAGGTGATGCTGAGTACTGGAGGCACTGGAGAAATTAGTGGTGAAGTGAGTATGAGCATTTTTACTACTTTTTATATATTACGTTTATTATGCTTTGAATGGACCCAGAGCATAATAAGGGAAATTATATTTACGGAGATTAACTTCTTCATGAATTGAATTTCCTGGGAAAATCCATGCAAACTGGCAAATTTGAATTTTGCCTGATCCACTCATCTCTATGTGTAACCCTAAAAAACCACCCCATAGCATTATGTCTACTCTAACAAGCTTTGTATTTGGTACAATGTATTCAAGAAGGTAAAGGTCACCAAACGTAATCTCGGACAATAGAGAACAAGATTCATCCCTCCAATCACCATGTTTCCACTACTGCAGACTACAAGAGCGCCATGCTTTGCACCACTTCAACGTTTTCCATAAAGCTCCCACAGTTTTTGTGCTGTCACTCACAGTTGATAGTGGAATACGTAGGAAAAAACACATATCATGAACTGACTTGTTATAATGTTGGAATTTTATTACAGGACTATGATCAAATTCAGTTCCCTCTTTAGATTGATCCAATCGTTCACAGGGTTTTTAAGGGTGCAAAAACTGAAAAATAAAAATTCTGTAGTAAATAGTATGCATTTCTTTATTTTTAGCTAGCATAAATAAAAAAAAAACAATAGAAAAAGACAAAAGCAAATTTGACATTTCACATGAGAACAATAACTAAATTATTTTCAGTTGTAAATATGAAGGCGGTGGCGGTGGACGACTTGCAACTGTACTATTTGCTTATGATTTTTCCTTGACCTGAGCACCAGTAGCTAAATCTCATTCTTCACAGCAACAAAACATCATCTTCCCCCACAGGTTAACCCTCTACATTCAGTAAGAAGCAAAGGGCTTTGTGTCACGATGTCATAAAGAAAAAAGGAGGAGGCCTTTAATACATGGGGATGTAAGAGGGAACATACTGCCATCTCTTTCATAAAACACATTGCTACGTCCTACTCCATACATTACTACATCATATTTATTATTTTGCACAAAGCATTATTCAAGGCTTTTTACTGCTATTACACAAGAGTAGCAAGTGTTAACTATTCATCTTTTTCTTATTGATGGTTCAATTACTTATCGCTTCTGTGATGCCAGAAAACCAGTGCAAAAACCTTTGAGGGAATGTCCACTACTCGGACCGCCCCTCCTCAATCATTATGTTTCCCAAATGTAAAATAACAGCAGCTATACTCATCTCCGGTGTGGATGCCGTTCCAACAATGTCGGCGCCTGCTCTCCCAGGGCTCACGTGACATTATGTCACGTGAGCCTTGCAGCCAATCAAGAGCAGCCTTCTTCTCACTTCCTTTGGACTAGACTGACACTGAAGTGAGAGATACTGTGGATTTTTTACTTCCTCCAAGTGTCAGTTACATTCGAAGAAAGTGAAAATAAATCTCCCCTTCATTGGCTGCAGGGCTTTGAACTATAGCCTCTGTGCTGAAGTTACCTAAATGGGTTCAGATTTTTATTTCTACTATGGATACTTTCAATAGTTCAAAACACTATGCTGCAAAGAGTATATATAATCACTCATCACCATTGAAATTGTAGCACAAAAACATAATTGTGGAATTCTGAAAATCACAGGATCATTACACATTTTAATTATCTGCAAATGAAGAAAAATGGCAACATTTTAAAAACATCTCTCAAGTATAAGAACCACGCACAGAAATTTTTTGCACTTAAGGGACTTTGCATGCCATCAATGAGGTTATTAATGGTTGTCTGAGGAATGTTCTACCACACTGAATGCACTTGGGCAAATCATCAAGATCTGCTGCTGGCAGCTCCCTTTGCAATTACCAACTAATGACGTTCGAGATGTGCTCAATGGGAGACACTGTGGGCTATGGTAGCACGTTTAGGCAACGCAGGCTGCTCACGGTAACATACACATGTGGCCGGGCATTGTCATTTTGAAAAGCACAGCGGCGTTGCAGAACATTCCTCAAACAACCAATAATAACTTTATTGATAGCAGCCAAGATCTATACGCATGCACATTTCTGTACAAGGCGCTCATACTAGCTACTAAATGAATCAAGATGTTTTGAAAATATTGTTTCCATATTTTTATCACTTGCATATCATTATTAACATGTCTATCCATCCGGTGATTTCCATAATGCCAAGACTTTTCCTTCTTGGTGTTGCAATTTCAATGCTGAGAATTGTATAAGCAGAGGAACTAAAAGTAAAATTTATGCAAGTGAACGACATTATATTGTGTCTTAACACCACCACACATCAACCCAAGAAACCAAGGGCAACCTCAGGGTAATATATAAATTCGACATTCTTCAATCCTAAAGACGTAATAATGGCTGTCATTCATAGGTTCCTTCTGCACAACAAACATGGCCTCTATGTTTCTAAATGACTGGAGAAGAGATTACTTCTATATGATATAAAAGAGGGCAATCAAAAATAACCTCTTCACCTAGATGCCCTATAAACATCTGTATTAGGCGTTTATCCTTGCAGTTGATTTGTTATCTGAGTCGACCGTAAAAACATCATCTGTCTCCGATAGCTGAAAAACGAAACGTAGATTAGTCTTCATTGATTTTTAGTAAGGCAATAGGAAAAATGAACTGACATATGTCAACAGGACTATCATACAAAAACATTGCCTTGTAAAATGACCACCCATTGATGCGAGATATCATCTTGTCCACTTCATTATTCAAGTGCGTCTTCCATTGTGCTCGCTGTTTGCTCATTCTCTTCTCCTCCTAAGCCTAAACAAGTGTATATTATGTATGTGTATGAGAAATACTTAGCATTTTTCCTTCTTTGTACTTGAATGTACACATGACTAGAGTCACTCCCGATACCCAATGAACTGGCCACTAAATTCGTCCTCTGCAATGGTCTTCAGATCAATAACTAATTTCAAAAACTGATTAGTTTGCAGCAGGAAAGTAGACATAGTCTTGAGTCTTGCCAGGGGATATAATCAGCTGGTAAACAGCAGTAATAGAGCAATGGTAAAAAGATGATTTCGGATGGATAAGGAGCGGAGCCTGTTGTGCTAGGAGACCTTTTTAAAAAAAACAACAACAAGAAAACAAGCGTTCCCATTGAACTTTAAGAATGGAAGACCTCATTCTCATGTATTATGGTGTAAGTTAATGGAAAAAAAGAGGGGAGGGAAAAAGTTAATTGTATCTACAGAAATCATAGCCTACGGTAGTTATTTCAGGACGCACATATTTTCGTACGTTTCTTTTTACAGAGGAACCAGCTGTATCCATTTATAACAAATTCCTCAAACCATGTTACGACCCATTCGAGATAGGTGTCTTCTTGTAAAAGCGCAAGTGTTTCCATGGTGATTTCCAATCTCCGAGCATGCATAAGAAAAAATTGCCTCTGAGACAAAAGCTAAAAGCAAGTGGTAAGACAAAAGAATAGAGCAAGGAATAAATGAAAAAGCTTCTACGGTACAAAATGGCTATGCTTTCTAAAGAAAACTTGCAACTAAACTCTCGTTTATGACCTTGGCTGACATGTCTTCAAATAAGGAAAAATTTTATGATCTTGTTAATTTTCATGTATCATGCCTTGTTATCATAAAAAATACACCTCGCAGGTTGATACCATCGGTTCAATCTAGGCTACAATTAATTAAAGGGATACTCTGCCTTGTAACAACTATGCTACTGTGGTAAAACAGGTACACAGGATACAGTGACGAGTCGCGAGACCAAGTATACTTTTGAAAAATAACTTTATCAAATAAAAGCCGCTAGGGCTATACTAAGCAACCAGAAAAAGTAACAGAAATTGTCCACGCAGGGACACAATACAACCAAACACTATTAAATGGAGCACGACTAACCCGGCAAAGGATGGTTACTATAGGGCGGCGATATGGCCAAATACGGGTCCTTATTTTCTATAGTGTCACTTATCCGTCCTGACGTCCCTCGGCGTCTCGATGAAGCTGCTTTGGCGTTGCAGCTGCTGGGCCCAGCTGCTGAAGGTCTGGAGTAGTCTTCGGGCGCCCCTTTACCAAGGAGGATTTGGGGCACAACAGGCCCTGAAGGAGTCCTTTGAAGAGGTAACCCCCTGTAGAAAAAGCGGGGTTTCGCTCGGGAGTGAGTTCAAGGAGATTCCAGTCCCCAAGCAGGGTTGTGTCGCTGTTACCAGGAGTGGCAGTTGGCAGACCATGTGCACGGCCTGGGCCCGGGCAATGTGTCTCTCTGTAGGCAGGGAGTAGGCCCCAACTGCAACGGGGTGATGTCAGCTGCGGGCGATGATGAACAGGCCGCAACCGCGGGCTGAAGCGGGGCGGCAGTGGGCAGGCTGCAGCCACTGGCTGAAGTGAGGCGTCAGTGGCCGCTAGAGGCGGCGGACAGGCCGCAACAGGCTGGAGCACAGCGGCAACGGCTGCGGGCGACCATGAGCAGGTTGTGGTCTCGGATTGGAGTGAAGCGGCAGTCTCTTGTCGGTAAGCTCGGCGCTTCACCTCCGCAGGCCACTGTAAATCTCCCCTCTGATGCTGGTCTCTTCTCTGGTCACCACCTGTCACTCTGGCTCTCTCACACTTCCACAGTCTCTTGCTCCGTGTCTGCTGTACTGCCAACTGACTCCCCTGCGCGCTCCCTGCCCCTTTTATACTCGCCCCTCCCCTTGCTGTTCTGTCACTCTCAGTCGTCCACCTCCCTCCTCCGCTCCCCGGGCACAGTTCCCTTAGGAACCTAGATGGCGGTCCCCTTGGTTCCGGCCCGGACACTCTGCGGGGGTCCTCCTCCCCAAACTACCTATAGCAGTTGTGGCATCCCATGCTCCAGAGCTGACTGCAGAAGAAGGAGATCTACCAGAAAGATCTTATGGATGGACATTGGCCCTGCTCTTGAGTGCATATGTGAACTCCCTCCTCTGCAATCCAATCAGTTTACCATGTTTTGTTCATATACAATCATCGTCATCAATATCCCTGACTCGACTGACTGTTGCCTCAGTGTGGGAAATCTACTGTCCCCTGCCTGATTCCCACCTCTAGATTTGCCCTGACACATGGTGACACTATCACCTTAGCTACTACTGCCAATGCCCATACCACCACATCTAACAGAGCCATAAACACAGCTATGCATTTGAATCTTGTCCTCCATGTCCTCTGGGCCCATCTCATCTGAGTACAAATAAGTCAACTGGTAGAAGTTATGAAATGTCTTCCTTAGCCCCTGGAGTTCTATGGCTCAGGGAATTAAGGGTAGAAGAGATAGAGGTGTCATGGAATGAATTGAAAGTCTGCAATGTAAAATAACTGTTGAGCCGGCAAAGGAGGGAGATTGTGCAGAACACTGACTCAAACTGACTGTGTCACTGAAAAAGGCAAGATATTCCTGGAGTGATTCAGACAGGTGATGTGCCATATATTTTATAATGTCCTCTACTTTCTCCCCATTAATTTGTTTGCTAGCAGCAAAGAAGGTCAATTGTAACTTGCTTTAGGGAGTATTACTGCGTGGATGGCTTGTTCCATTGGCTGGCGTGCTACTACTGCTAATAGAAATGGATGAACTCCACAGAGACAATTACTTCCAAAATTTCTTTCCTAATTTGGTAAAGAAACAGAGGATCTCAGCAGGGACCATTTCTTCCAAAATTTTTCTAGATTGGCTTTATCATACCCCTATGCGCGATTATGGCTACATTTTTTTGGCAACATCTGAGTTAATTAGAGGTACACCCGTGGATGTATTTTAATGCACACCTGAAACCCACTGCTTCTTTGTGTAGCATCATGGGAAAGTCTCAATAATCAGCCAAGATATCAGAAAGAGAATTGTGAACTTGCACATGTCTGGCTCATCCTTGGGTACAACTTCAAGGTACCTGAAGGTGCCTCGTTCATCTCTACAAACAATTATACGCAAGTACAAACAAGATGGGAATGTCCAGCCATCATACCACTCAGGAAGAAGACGGGTTCTGTGTCCCAGAGATGAATGTGCTTTGGTCTGACATGTGCATATCAACCCAAGGACAAAAGCAAAAGACCTTGTGAAGATGATGGTGGAAGCTGGTAAGATTGTGTCAATATCCACAGTTAAACGAGTACTGTATCAACATGGGCTGAAAGGACACTCTGCCAGGAAGAAGCCATTACTCCAAAAGAAACATAAAAAAGCCATTTTAATGTTTGCAAATGTGCACTGGAAGAAAGACCTTAATTTATGGAGAGATGTCCTGTGGTCTGCTGAAACTAAAATTGAACTTTTTGGGCATAATGACCATGATTACGTTTGGAGGAAAAAGGGAGAAGCTTGGAAGCCTAAGAACACCATCCCAACTGTGAAACGCGGGGGTTGCCGCATCATGTTAGGGGATTGTTTTGCTGCAGGAGGGACTGGTGGACTTCGCAAAATAGATGGCATCATGAGAAAAGAAGATTATATGGCAACACTGAAGCAACATCTCAAGACATCATCCAGGAAGTTAAAGCTTTGGAGGAAATTGGTCTTCCAAATGGTCAATGACCCGAAGCATACTGCCAAAATGGTAAAAAAGTGGCTTAAGGATGACAACATCAATGTTTTGGAGTGACCATCACAAGGCCCTGATCTGAACCCTATTGAAAATTCATGGGCAAAGCGGAAAACGCCGGTGCGTTTTGCCAGGAGGAATGGACCCAAATTTCGACCAACGATTGTGAGAAGCTTGTGGAATGATATCCCAAACGTTTCACCAAAGTGATTCAGTTTAAGTACAATGGTACCAAATACTAATGAAATGTTTGCACATTTTTGACTTTGCAATAAGTAATAAAAATACCTTAAACATTCTATCTCATTATTATGGCATTTGGCAAATATTAATAATTATGATAATCCTAATTGACCTAAAACAGGAAAGGTTTACTCTGATTTCATGTCAGATATTGAGAAAAACATGCAGATGTGTCTTTTTATATAGTGTATGTAAACTTCTGGTTACAGCTGTAAGTGAACTTTTCTTTGGTGCCTGTGGTCCATTTACTATTGGACTCTCTGTTCTACTAAGGTCCTATAGATCAAGTGTATCTGTATTGGACCTGAAATCATGCCACAAACATAAGCACTGTCACTGGATTTAGATCCTATCAGTATACAGGACATTCATTGTATACAAGGTTTTCAAATCATCCATTAGCCCCTAGAGAGGAGTTTTTGTACTGAATAGGTCAACTCATTCAGTAAGTCGTATTATCCACATATCTATGTGCAATCACCAACCTTTGTACTATTCTATTGGGTTTATAGATCCATTGGTTTTTTTTTGCATATTTTGTGGATATTTACAGTATTAAACCACCTGTAGAAAAATATCCAGAGTAAGTTATTTCTGGTATCCAAGCGCACAGATCAATTTTATGTTTTATTTTATTTAAGATAAATGGTATGGTGTTCATTTGATCTAGTGCTGAGAGTTACTTTGGAGTGGTTGCGCCAGTGTATTTTCATCTATAAAACATTTATGTTCTTTGCTGCTGCAGTTATACAACACATTTTAGAGATTTCTCTCCCTATCTCTGAGCTGTGAGCCCTGTGACTTGCTCTCATTATCTTGAATTACCCTGAACGGCTGCTGCATTCCCTGCCTCAGTTTTTATACAGGCTATGATAATCCATCCTGTTAGGCTGCGCTATACTATATGATGTGATAGATGCACGTCATCTCTGAAGTCATGTGAGCCTTCTCTGGCTGATGCAATCTTCTACTTTGTATAAAATGAAGGGGGAATTTTTGAGGAGATTCGTACAAATCAAATCATAAATTGTTGAATTGAATTCTTAAATTACAACGCTAATTTGATCATCTGCAATTATCAGTAGAAAAGTCTTGGAAAACCCCTTTAGTGTGGCCACAGTGTAAGTTGCCCAATCACACCTAAATGCTAATGCATTGCCATGAAATAGCTGCTGACAATATTTTGTTGCACTTAATTTTCTAATCAGTGTTTTGAAGATAATGTTATTTTAAATCCAATGCAGAGAGAAAATTGGGGCACTCACCACTTCATGTTTAAATGTCACTTTATTGCGGTTCCATAAAAGCGAATGCTGGGACAAAATTTGTCTGACAGCCGATTCACAGGTAGGCCACTCTTCCACTAAAGCCTGAGCCTTCCTCAAAAGAATCGTGGCCTACATGTGAAACGGCTTCAGCCAATTTTTGTCTCCACATTTTCTTTTATGGAACTGCAATAAAGTGACATTTTAACGTTAAATAGTAGTTGCTCCATTTTTCTCTTCGCATTGGATTTACAATGGTGAGCACCATCAGATCGTCATTTACTACAAATCATTTGCTTCATGAATATCACTGGATATTGCGGATTGTGAATGGGAGCAGTGCCAAATCCCTGTATTTCTACAATATTGGATAGTATTATTTTAGTATCTTCCAGTTTTCATGGAGGGCCCATTCTGCCCAGAATTCCATAAGTGACATCCAATATATAGAACGGGTGCTCTGTTATACATCCTGCAATGGAGTCCATTGGCTTCAACTGGAGCTTGTTCTGATAGAATTAGTTTAACCTCTTAGATGTTGCTGACATTTAAGTGGTTGAAAATAGAGGCAAAGTGTTACTTCTGATGGCCATCTGTACCCCCTCAACATGAGTGTAGATTACCGATGGAGTTGTCATTGCTGCCATGTCTGTTCACATATGAAGCCCAACCAGTGGCTGGGCTTCATAGCAAATCAGTAATCTTGCAATTTTCTTCAATATTGCAGCATTAGTGTTTTGTACAAATTATTGAAATCTTCAAGGAATTCTATTAAAAAAAAATTGAAACGCAGAAGACAATCAATAAACGTTCAAATGACTCCACTTTTCCTATCTGTAAATGAAATCTAAGATATTCAAAAAATTAACATCCCAGCGTGTAAGTGTCAAAACTAATAAAATATAGGAAAATATATTTGTCTCATACAGTGAAATAATAAAAAGTTGAAATAGCAGAATTGCTGTTTTTAGGAGTCTTTTCACCTGTAAAAAAAATGTAATGAAAAAAATCAAAAAGTTGTATCAATCTGAAAAATGCTAATAAAAACTACAACTCGTAATGCAAAAAGCAAGCCCTGATACAACTAGAAATATTAAAAAAAATCCTGTAGCTTTTGAGATGGAAGCTAAAAGAGAAAATCGAAAAAAAAGTGGAGTCCACTGGTGCTAAGTCATCCAAAAGCCCAAATGAACCGTGGGCGTGAATCGATAGCCGGTATTGTAGGTGATTTAAATTTAGTGGAAATTTCACTGTGTTACAGCCATAGCCTTAAAGCAAGAAAGTAATGATTGGTATAAAATGACAAATATACACCGGCGCTTCCTAGTGCAAGTGGGGGTGGATATGTGCAATACAGCCGCTGCTTGTAAATGTCCTGGGTCTGTGCACACCCAAAGGAAAACCAATTGCAAATAGAAAAAGTAAAAAAAATATACCAGCCCTGATGAAGAAGGTCCGTAGATCTTAGAAACGCGTTGGCTTCTAGCTTGGCCTGCACGCGCTCCCTTCCCTTTCCTCCCTGTGACGTCACCTGATCCTCCCCCTCCTCAGCCGCTGCATGCCGGCGGCGCCTCTCGGCCGGAGAGCGCCACCATTGTCTATTGCGCCCAGCGACTGTCAGCTTCAGAGACGCTACTGCACCACCACTCATAGGAGGGACGCCTTCTTGGTGCTGCGTCTCTGTTTTCACCACCGTGGTACAGCCATCACCACACGTGGCACACGCTGGATCCATTTGCAGCCCTACAGCTTGCATGAAGTAAGTGGTACACTCATTTACATCCAGTTGTATGAGTGGCCTCCGGATATAGTCAACCAGCGCAGGTATATTTTTTTTACTTTTTCTATAAGAAAGTAATGATTGGATAATCCACTTTCTTGCGCAGGCACTTTTGATAAACGAGGCACTCTGTTTTTTAACTTTTTATATACTGTAGGATTTTTTCATTATTATTTAATGTGTTTAATTACTAAGGAATCGGATAATCATTTACAAATATTGAAAGTGTTTGCTCCATTGAATAGTGAAAGTCACCTGAGTTTTCTTTGTCAGATTTAAACCCCTTGATAAAAGTTAAGCCTGAATGTTAAATTCACTTAATAATTTGTTACGGATGTCTGCAACGCAGAGAGAGGTTTTCTCCAGAGTCTTAAAAGATGAAGGAAATCATGCAAAGACTTCACAATTTAAACAAACAGTTACCGGCATAACTACAATAATGTGCAATAAACCTGATTGATACAGTTAATTTTGTAGGGTCATGCACTGTATTATACAGCAGGTACGGAAAGTATTCAGACCCCTTTACATTTTTCACTCTTGTTTCATTGCAGCCATTTAGTAAATTCAAAAAAGTTCATTTTTTTTCTCATTAATGTGCACGCTGCACCCCATCTTGAATGAAAAAAGAACAGAAAGGTAGAAATTTTTGCAAATTTATTAAAAAAGAAAAACTGAACTTTTCTGAGTTCTTTCCACTTGCCCTGCAGCGGTGGCAAGTGGGGTTCATATTTGTGGGGTTGATGTCACTTTGGTTTTGTCCTGTGACATCAAGCCTGTGGCTTAGTAATGGAAAGGTGTCTACAAGACACCTATCCATTACCAATTCTATAGTTATATTGTAAATAAACACACAGTAAGTAAGTCTTTTATTTGAAATAAAACCAAAAGTCACTTTTATATTTTTATTTAAAAATAACAAACAGTTATACTTACCTAACACTCATTCCATTGAAGCCCTCATCTCCTGTAAAATAAAACAAAAATAAGAAAACAACCATATCCCTCACCTGTCTGTCATTCTGTCCTACGCCATAATCCATGTCTGGGGACAAACAGTTTTCAACATGGACGGTGCCAAGATCCATCGTCCAGGCTGAGAACCACTGGGAGAATGAGCTTCTATGAGCTCAGCCTCATTGACTAGTGGGGACATCATTGAGGTTACCACCGGTCACTGAGGCTGCATGGGATGGCTTGAAGGAAGGAAGGATGTTTGAATGAGGGATGGATGGATGGAGGGATGAGCGATGGATAAAGGGATGACTGGATGGATGGGTGAGGGATGCCAGAGAATACCAGCCTCCAGCTGTCTGCTTTAGCTTGGCTGGTTGTCAAAATGGTGGGAACCCACATTGTTTTTTTAAATTATTTAATTAGAGTGCAGGCGGCAGCTGATAAATACTCCCTGCTATTAGCGGTAGCAGGCATAGGCTGATCAGAGAAGTAGTCCCATCAGCTGATGTCAGTGACCGGAAGTAAATTTTCTACCTCCAATCACAGCTGCAGGCTCACGCTAACATTTGACAGCGTGGGAACTGTGGCGATAATGATTTTAAAGATAATCAGCAGCAGTGTTTGCCACGCTGTCATGTACATGACAGCGCAACAAACACCGGGTGTTCAGGGGGCCATACCTGAACAGTAACACAAACTTCTTGGTGAAGTCCATGTTCGGTGTTCATGCCTGAATAGTAGGTGTTCGGTACAGATGCTGAACTTTACTGTTCGGGTTCGCCCATCTCTAGTTTCTACAAGCCTGAGCTGCTGCGATTGGGTCTAGCTTTGATCACAGCAGGTTAGACTTGTGAGGCATCTATATAACACAGCAGATACCCACACTGTATGATGCTAGTCCTTTCTGAAAGCCCCCAAAATTCATAACAATCCCTTAAAAAAGAAAATCATTGCATTTTCAACAGAGATTTTTTTCTGTGACTATGGTAAAGTGCTTTTTACTATTCAGTTATCAGTTCTGTTTTGGCCTTTGCTGTAAGTCAACTAGCTTATCTGTATAGTTTTGGTTGACAAAATCAAATTACCCAGAAGAAACCTAGTCAAACAGCAGGATGGCATGCAAACCCCAAATAGATTTTGTCTGTGGTCAGATTTGAGCCCATTTTCCCAGCATCGCAAGGCAACAATTGTAGCCACTCGAGCAAAAGAAAATACTTCAAGGCAAAAATAATGAAGCACCTACTGAAGGCGCCGTACAGTGACACTTAGAGTGCCTAAAGCTATATAGCGCAGAGTCACATGAACTATATTAACCTGATCTACTCTACTTGTAAAACCTTTGAAAAGTTGCGTGATTTTGGCACAACTCAAGGCGTGATAAAATTTTGTTGGCATTCTAACTTAATTTTCACCCAGTTTCCGCATAGTAAATGGGATTTAGGCAGGATAGGAGTGTAGAGATTGCCGCTGTTTAAATTTATTATCAGTAGTAGCATCCACAACTCTTACTCCACAGAGGACTGGAGTATGTTGTGTGGCGAGGTGCACGCACAGGCTCACACCACTCATCCACTGCTTCTAATTCATGAAGTGTCGCACTCCGCTTCATTAATCAGGATCATCCGACTCCTCATCATACCTCTTCATCAAGACCGATGAGAATAGCGCCTTTCTTGATGAATAAGGGCCCACATGCTTTTAGCTTGCGTGGGATGGAGTGTGTTGATGGCCGCTCATCAAATTCATGATGAGCGGCTGCATTCACTATGTAACAAATCTTACTCCAGCATGGATTGGAGTAGGATTTGTGGCGAGACCCACACTGAGGCCACTGCTACTCATCCGGAGCGCACACCTCTTCATGAATCAGTAGCATCTGACTCCAGCACATCTCCTCACCAAGACTTGCGTGAACAATGCTAATCTTCATATATTGGGGACTATGTGCCTATGTACAGCTAGGGCGACATTTTAGGTTGCACTGTGGTTGCAAAATATACTGCTTCTATGCCAAGATATGTTTATAATAAAACACATAATAGTGGATTTGATAATTGGCAAAGCTAGATTTCCTTTTACTGAAATCTTTCTTCTTTATGCTCCAATCGGTAAAACATTTACCACAATCTGAATGTGATTCAGTGTTGTACAGTACAAGGTTGATAATAAATGACTTCTCTTCTGCTGACAACCGCCTGAAACAATTATGATCAAATAAAATGAATGGGATCATTAGCCCCTTAAATTGTTCCTTACCATATTAATAGGTGACTCTTGCAACCAACTACCCAACGTAGCATCATTTACACTCTTTACTTCCCATTCTATGTGTACGCGTGTCTGAAATTAGCAAGGAGTGTGATGAATTTTTACATTTTTTTTTTCATTTCTGAACCTAATGCCTGTCGGTTTGTATAAATGACGTGTAAGCGGCATTATATTCCTTATTTTGACAGGTTAGACTAATTTACTCATTAGCGTAAAACATAAAACAGGTTCTATAAATATAACCTGAAATGGTTGTGTTAGCGGCCCTATATTGAAACATGAATAGGAATAATTGGGGGGGGTCTTAATGCTGCAAGTAAAACTTACTAATGTTTCTAAATATTTCCTGCATTGTTTGTAAAGTAGAACTTCTATTACCCGTGTACAGCATATCTGATGTTATAGCTATGGTACTTATTATACTATATTGCAATACAAGGAAAAGGACTTTACTGTATCAGATAAAAATGTTGTGTTCCTAAAAATGTAATTGATATACAGGTTCAGTGGGCACTTTTGGGCATGCATTGATTAGCTATCAGTAGTGCCTCTCTGAGATCCTGTTTACCTGTATATTATACCTTTCCCATCGTACAACATAGCAGTTAATATATATATATTTTTAATGCACAGCGTTAATCTACTCATGATATATACAAACCTCATTCTATAAAAGTTAGGATGCTATGTAAAAAAAACTATAATACAATGCCAAGAATGCTACCTTTTTTTCACAACAGAACATAGAATAGATATCAGAACAAAGTTAGACATCTTTCCATTTAATTTTTTTTTTTTATTATTATTTTATTATTTATTTTATTTTTTTTAAATAACTCATTTAGAAATTATTGGCATCAAAAAAGGTGTGACAAGGTTAACAATAGGCTGGGAAAGTAAATGGAACTAATGAAAAGCAGCTGGAGGTCTGTATTAAACTAAGGTACCGTTACACATAGCGACGCACCAGCGATCCCGACAACGATACAACCTGGTAATGATCGCTGCTGCATCACTACATGGTTGCTATTAAGATGTCAAACAGGCAGATCTACTCAACGATGCAGCAACGATGCAGCGATCCGTATAATGACCTCGGCAGTCGTTGGGACCTTGTCACACAGCAGCTATTCTGACGACTCAGACCTCGATAGCGTGAGTTTCTGAGTTACCAACGAGGTCGCTCGTCATTGTTATGGTGTCAAACACAGCGATGCATGCTGGCCAGCGGGATACCAACTATCAAAAAATGGCCTGGGACATTCGAGCATGATCAGCGATATCGCAGCAGGGGCCAGTCGCTGCTATGTGTCACACGTAGCGAGATCGCTGTTGCTTCACAAAATCTGTGACGTTTCAGCGATCTCGCTAACGATCTCGCTATATGAGACGGGGCCTTATGATATACTGTATACTGTAACTGTGTACAAAAATAGTGTGTTAAGAAGGCAGAGTCTCTCAGAAGCAAAGATGGTCAGAGGTTCACCAGTCTGTGAACAGCTGCATCTAAAAATTGTTGAACACTTTCAGAAAAATGTCCCTCAACATAAATTTGCAAACACTTTGAACATCCCATGATGAACAATACATAATATCATCAAAAGATTCATAGATTCTGGAGAAATCCATGTGCACAAGGGACAAGGTCGATGGCCAATAATAGATGCTTGTGATCTGCGAGTCCTCAGGTGGCACTGCATTAAACACAGGCATGATTCGGTGATGCAAATCACTGCCTGCGGTCAGGAATATTTCCAGAAATAATTTTCTGTGAACACGGTTTGTTATGCACGCTACAAATGAAAGTTAAAGCTCTATCACATAAGGAAGAAGTCGTATATCATCACAATCCTGAAAAGCTGCCGTCTTCTCTAGGCTTAAACTCTTTTAAAATGGACCAAAGCAAAATGGAAAACCCTGTGCTCAAGTGAATCAACATTTGAATTCTTTTATGGAAGCCATGGATGCCTGTTCCGCAGACTCAAGATGAGAAGGATCATGAAACCTGCTATCAGCAGACAGTTCCTGCATCTCTGATGGTATGGGGTTGAATTTTTGCCTACGACATGGACAGCTTACCATCAATGTTAAGTGTTGTAAGAGGTTTGAGAGCAACATCTGCTCCCAACCAGACAACATCTATTTCAGGAAAGGCCTTGCATCCAACACGACCGCATGGCTTCAAATTTGTACAACTACAAGCTGGAAAGCATGTAATTGCTCAGAAAATACACGTGCGGGATAGGAGAGAGAAAGAACTAACCTCGGTGACCATAAGAGCTTACACATTACAGAATAAAGGCTACACTGACCATAAGAGCTTGCACTCTACAGAAGAGAAAGACTTACCCTGAGACCCTGGAGATGGAAAATGATTCTACTGTACAAACTGCGCTCCACTGAGAACCACTGACCAGTGATGGCCCAGGTACTGACCACCAGTGTACAAGAAATAATTATCCGCCAGAGGTCATAGCTGCAGAGCATTATGTGGAGGCCACGCAGCAACAGGAAGTGACATTAACCTGTTGTGTGATGCTTTACAAAACAAATCTTAAAGTGTTTGGATTTGTGTGAAACTGTGACTTTTTGGAAATTTGGCTCGAACTTGATCCTCCGTGAATCAGCCCGCTCATCTCTATTCACTGTTGATATATATTTATACACAACTTATTCACTGCCGGCATACTGTATATTTGTAAAAATATACTAGCAGAGAAAAACCCTATAGAAATATATACTGTATGTCATATGTGAAAAAACCCCAACTAATAACAATTATTTTTACAACATATTTGATGACAGAATACAAACAAATTTATATGTTAATCTTATTTTTTTTTAATATCAATTAATTGCTCTTACAATAGCTCAGAAATTCACAAATAATAGTGATTATTGGCAAGTGAAAGCTTGTATGCATGGGCAGTACTGCCTTGATGTTGGCTGTATTATACAGCAGACAGCTGCCTATAACAGCAGTGACTGGAACTAGCTCAAATGGCTGATGTTAAGTCATTTAGATATATCTGTTATCCTTTGACAGCAACATTTAAATGGTTGCCATCACTATGGTGCCCAATCGCAGGGTGCCAATGGCTAACCACAGCAGCCACATTGCCCAATAACAGCCCTTTTTCATCTTTATATTTTCAAACAGGAGGCAGGTCACTCACAAAGCAATGACCTGTCCTACAGACACCAGAGGCAGGCGGAGAAGTCAGGGCAGCTGCCGAAGACTCTACCCACAGTCCCGTCTCTGTACAGCTAAAGCTGATTACCCCACTAATATGGAAATATAGGTTTTTTGGAGGACTCATGCTAAGAACTGAGGAGTGACTCTTCCTCTCATACAATGTCCCCATAGTGTTACTTTTCTGAAGGATTTAACATGCTAACTCAGTAATATCGCATACCACTTTCAACATAGTGGTTGAGAAAGTAATTTTCAACAATTTTTTTGTGACTCTTTTACGCAAAACCTCTGATGAAACTGAATGTTCAAAAACGAGGACCAAATCTGCAGAGCAGAACCTCATGTCACCTCATTCCGTTGTGTCCTTTCCTTAATTACATTTCAGGTCCTAGCACCAGCATGTACTACGTTACAAATCAGATATATAACAATGGCATGAGATCAGCCTTATATTCTAGCATGGCCTTGTGACCAGCTGTACAACAAGCTACCCTCCAAAATAATAATTTTGAGTGAGCAAGAGAATGATTAGCTTTAAGTTCAGTTGATACCTCAACCCTTCAAAATTTTGCTTGGCTTTGAGCCATAGTCACCACGTCTATCTGAAAGTCTGGGAGACTCCTGGAAGAGTTGGCAAACTCTTGGGTGCCATAGAAGTTTTAGGAAACTGAGCGGAAGTGACTCCCTCCCCCTAAATATCATCTTTGCTAAAATGTTGAGCAATGGCAACCAGTGGCCCAATGAAGGGGAAGAAACAAGGCATGCATGGAATATGGCCTACTGGGAAGGGGCAAAGAGTTATGCAAAAATAATTCCACATGATATGAAGATATCAGCTATGATAGCCACCTGCTTTCCCAAACCGCCGAAATAAGCAAAATGTATAAATTTATTTTACATTCAGTGAATAAAATATGTATTTGTTTTTTTCCCTCAAATGTACATCCCACACCATAACAACTCAGACAAAATCATATCGCATCAGAAATGAGTCTGGAAACATTTCGGGCCCTGCTGATGAATACTGACTTTACACGTTCTGACCTCTGCCCTTCACACAAAAAAAAATGTTAAAGAGCAGATCTTTGACCCCAAAGGGGAAATAAGAAAATGAGTACAGAGCAAAGGAGTAGAAATCCCTTGTTCATATGTATGCAATAAAAGCACAGCTTGAGGTTGAAGGTGGATCAGATTATTATTATTATTATTATTTATTGTTATAGCGCCATTTATTCCATGGCGCTTTACATGTGAGGGGGGTATACATAAAAACAAGTACAATAATCTTAAACAATACAAGTCATAACTGGTGCAGGAGGAGAGAGGACCCTGCCCGCGAGGGCTCACAATCTTCAAGGGATGGGTGATAATACAGTAGGCGAGGGTAGAGCTGGTCGTGAAGCGGTTTGGTCAATCGGTGGTTACTGCAGGTTATAGGCTTGTCGGAAGAGGTGTGTAAAATGGTAAAATGTCATGATAAGAATCATAGAGAGCAATATATGAACCATGACCTCACTGTATTAATAGGGATTTGATTCTAACAATGACTTATAACCCACATTCAGCAGAAAACATCGTATTTGTATTATTTCCTACTGCCGGAATCTGTTAGAATTTCAATAAGTGTTTGTATGTTATTGCATTTTATTTCATAATTTCAGACATACCATCATACAGTGGGGAAAAATGTATTTAGTCAGCCACCAATTGTGCAAGTTCTCCCACTTAAAAAGATGAGCGAGGCCTGTAATTGACATCATAGGTAGACCACAACTATGAGAGTCAAAATGAGAAAACAAATCCAGAAAATCACCTTGTCTGATTTGGCAAGATTTATTTTGCAAATTATGGTGGAAAATAAGTATTTGGTCACCTAAAAACATGCAAGATTTCTGGCTGTCAAAGACCTGTAACTTCTTCTTTAAGAGGCTCCTCTGTCCTCCACTCATTACCTGTAGTAATGTCACCGGTTTGTACTTGTAATTATCTATTATCCATCTATCTATTATCTATCTATTTGTCTATCTTTCTTTCTATCCATGCATCTCTAATTTGGTCCCAAGCAACAGATTATGTGACATTTTTAATAATCACTCATTTCAATCCAAGCAAATTAATTTTACATAAATGATAAAGTCAATCATATAACCACCTCTATGGAATTGTCCTAATGTTTTATGCCATGGCTCCATTACATTACTAATGTACACCTATTTACATATTTGTCATTTAATAGACTCATTACAATATGAAAATGGCATTTTGATAAAGGAAGATAGCAAAATAGGTATAGCTGCTGAAAGTTACCAAAGTCATAGCCCTCAAGGGCAAATATTCCAATAACAGTGTGCTTTTAGATGGATGATCATGACTTGGAAATTAGGGAAATGTATGCATATTAGATCCTTAAAAACACTCAATACACACACTGCACATTAAACTCCAGAACTGCAAAGCAGATGAAGATAAAATATAGCAAATGTATTAATTTATTAATCAATTTAGCTAAATATGTTCACTATAATTGTTTATATCACTTCTAGAATAAAAAAAAAGTTAAAAAGTAATGGTAAAGTCTTGCAGTATTCACTTTGGCCACTGAGCTTCACATTAGGCTCACACTTCCAGTTCTTTTTAGAGATCACTTTTCAGCAGTTTCATTATCATCTCACACAATATTACAAAGCAATTTAACATTTCTAAATATAGTAGACTACAGTTGATACACTATATACATTAGATGATATTCACAGCTCACCTCCTCTCTTTCCCTGCTCAATTACCTCTGCCCACATTAGAAAGTGCCTAGACAAAGCTTTCATAAAAGGCAACAAAGACTAGAAATAATTGTGTACAGAATAAATACTAAGAGGATTAACAGTCAGAAAATAAAAATAGATTTGAATAATGATTTTTGCTCCCCTAAACGTCATACTGTAGGTAGTGGAAGGCGGTGATCTGTGATATTACCTATTGAGAATGGTGGATCTTCCTGCTTCCTCTGTGTATAGAGGTGTTATCAGTCATTGTAATCCTGTCTGTGATGATAACGAAACTGCTGAAAAGTCTTCTGTAAAGAAGGAGGAATGAGAGAAAAATAGCAGATTGCAATATGAAAAAAAGTATGTCCAAACATTTTTAAAAAATAGATTTTAACGCAAAAATTTTCCAATGATCCTTTCTCTTTACATTAAACAGAACACCATAATAGGCTCACAGTAATGAGCTATCGAGTAGTTTACTTTGTGCAAACTTATATGCTTCACCCTTTGCCTATTAAATGAAACAAGAGGATACAAGGCACAATATATGCCAATTTCTACAAGGCAAGTGAGGATACAGTCCATCAACATAAATGCAAAATAGCAGATTAGATTTATGATTGTTTTCTTGCACTTTATCACCACCATTAAATTTGACATTGGTTTTATGCTAGGGGACATTGATTACTCAGGTGGCTCACACCACTTGGCAGGCAGAAGAACGTTTTTTTTTGTTTCATAGTGTTAAAAAAACATGGCCCGTAAATCAATAACGAGCTTATTATTAATCAGAATAGAGAACAGATGTCTTCATTGTCAAGAAAAAAACATGACAAATTGTACCGCTTCACCTTCCTGGTTCCAAAATGTCTGACGTTTACAGAAAATCGTACGAACATTAAAGAAGGTCTACAAATGTTTCAGACCAAAATAACTAATACACTGCAAAAACAGTGAAATATTAAGAGTGTGCCGGTTATTCTATGTAATATCAGAATCTTAATCTATTGAGTACACAAAATACCAAAACTCCAAAGATCCAGAATATTTGTCACAAATGACGATAAATCCCAATATATTAGACTTTTAGAGGTGTATAACAGTGCAAATACCCAATTAAAAATATACAAACCGCTCTCTGTGGCATCACTGATTATGGTGGTCCTGCGCTAGTGCAACATTTCGCTCTGGACCTCTGTCAATCCTTCCAAGCCTCCCACAATCGCCCGCAGTAACCTCTAATACAGTTAAAAGGATTTTTAGACCCATAACATATCAGAACAAAGTAATAATATGTGGGGGTAACCAAGACAGTAATTCTATTGAGACTAATGCCACCACTTTAAATGTAATAGAAAGACTATGTATTGAAGTAGTTTCATAATTAAGTAAAAAGAGTCTTTATTACAAAAAAATCACACAATGAGAGAAGACAGTACGAAAAAAAGCCCCTTATAAGAACCCTTAAAACTAGTACCCCCTGACGAAGTTACCCGCGAAACGCGCATTGGGGTCCTGGGCAGTGTGGCTCCACTTACTATAATGGCGCATGGTCTGTATTTTTGAGCAACATCTATCTGGCGTTTTCTTGCTGTTTTATATTGTAAGGTGTTTAAAGACCTGTGCAGGCAATTTTTATCTAGTAGCTTTGCCTTATGGCTCTTTCTACTAATTCAAATTTGGTCATTGTGATATATAATTGATGTAATAATATGTAACATGTATACATGCCTGTAATTTCATGTATGAACCATACTTTCCTTACTGGTTTTATGGTTTTTTAAGGGGCTTTTTTGTACTGTCATATTTTCACTGTGTGATTTTCTTTTGTAATAAAGATTGTTTTTGTCTAATTCAGAAACTACTTCAATACATAGTCTTTATATTGTATTTTATAGTGGTGGTATTAGTCTGAATAGTATAACCTAATCTCTGCAGACCTAATCCTGTAAATCCTGTAAGACTCTGCAAACTTGTAACACTTCATTGAAGACTGTGGGCATCGCAGTAGTTGTTGCACTTCACTTTTCTCATAAACAAGTGGCAAACGCTGCATGCCTAAGTAGCCAACTCTCTAATGTGGCACCCCTGAGGGTTCAGTCGCCACAGAGGTACTGCACCTCCTCCTGAGGTGTAGTATCCCACTTCCCAGGTAAGATGGGGACACCTTACCAGACTCCAGCACCTGCACCCAGCACAGAAACCTTAGAACAGCAGAGCACCCTCTATGGCCCCTGCTTGATTCATGAAGGGTGTTGGGAGGTGGGTGGAGTTTAGTTTGCACTAGAGGAGGGGAAAACTGATAGGAAGTCAGGATCAGTTCCCCACAGGGGGAAGCAGTGAGAGGACGTGTATGCAGCAGCCTCCTGTAAGCTGGAGCTGCTGGCAAGGAAAGGAAGAGAAGGATCAGTTCTCCAGAAGAAAGATAGGAAAGGACCGGACGTCAGGAGGAGAGAGCTAGAGCAGAGCCCTTCCCTAAGTTTAAGCGTCAATGGCCAGGCATCGGTATCCGAGGCTGTGTGAATGCTATTGGTTCTACAGCAGAAACCGGAGGAATAGAAGTTGTGACCACTTTATTCCCACCTAAGACTCGACTACACAGTAGCAATGTGTGTAAGCTGGGACATGATTGTAAGGAGTCCCTGAAGTAGGCTACAGCTGCCTGTCATGCGAGTGGAGTTCTTAGTAACAGCAAGAAAGAGAACTTGAGTGCAATTCATAACTGCAAGTACTTCAGATTAGCTCTAGTAAGAGACGTTCAGAAAAGGCACACGGAAGGGAGTGCTGGAAGGGTGTACTCCATCTGCCTGGGAGTTGGCTGGGCCCCTCACCTGGAGGACCTGGCACTGAAGCGGGCACCTGTGTATGCCAGAAACGTGAGCAAAGCTTTGGAACTGCATTCAGCTGTGTCTCTGCCTTCTTTCTGCATCAATCTTTCAGCACTGCTACATCCCTTTGCCGAAAAACACTACACCATCTACCTCAACATCTATTCTCATCTGCCCTGGGACTACAGCTCTGCCTGTGGAGAGCTATCACATCTCTGCTGCACCGCACCATCTGTCCCAGAGTATCTATACTGCAGTGCTGGTCCCCTTCTGACCAGATACCACAGGTGGCGTCACAAACTTATCTACACCTAAACTTTATTCAGACACCGGCCCTGTACCGAGTAAACCCACAGCCCTGGGGGGTGATCCACTAACTCACATATGACTCTATGTACTTCTAAGTAGGGGTCAATAAACCCTAGTCACTTGATGTGTGACAACCCAGATGTGATTACACAATGCTCTACTTTTTGCTTCACTATCCCTGCTCCTAAGCAATGTTTTACTCTTCTTTCCTCTATAGAAACAACTGCATACAGAAGATTGTGGGCCGCACAAAATGGTATGGTGAGCCGCATGTGGCCTTCAAGCTGCAGGATGTGCACCCAGGATGTGGACTATAGGTAACCTACCTGTACTGATAAATAATGAGCACTATAAGCAAGGATCACCAAGCTATGACTTGCCTACTTTAGACACATCATACGAAGAGAACAATCACTAGAGAGGGACATCATGGTTGGAAGAATAGAAGGAACAAGGCGGTGAAGAAGACCAGCAACCTGGTGGCTTGATACTAGCAAGATAACGGTGAAGGAGAAGACCATAGTGGACCAATCTTGACTTGCACAAGATGGACCTTCTTACAGATCATTCATCCATCAAGTCACCATGGATCGAGCTGAAGGCAGTTAAAAAAAAAAATCCCCATTTGTCAAGATTACAGTAGTATGCTACTTCTGAGGAAGCCTTAAAGGGGTTGTCCTCTTTCACCAAGCTTCTGTCAGCCTGCTCAGTTAGGTGTAAAATTCTAATCTATTTTGAATTACCCTCCCCTGGCTTAGGCCCCTTTCACATATCAGTTTTTTCCATCAGTCGCAATCCGTCGTTTTTAGAAAAAATCGGATCCAGCGACTGATGCTGCTGGCTCTGTTTTTTTTCTCATAGATTTCTATTAGCGACGGATGGCCTCACATTGCGTCTGTCATTAGCTGGATCCGTCGGAAATTTTGTGTCCGTCGGGCGCAGACGACGGACAAAGTAACGGTTTTTGTCTCCGTCGAAAAGTCGGACAGCGACGGATCCAGCGCCGTCTGTCGTTGGCTATAAAGGAAGCCTATGGGAGCAGGATCCATCGCTGTCCGATTTTTTAAACTGAGCATGCTCCAATATTATTACCAGGTAGGGCAGTCAGATCCAGTGAAAAATCTGCGACGGATCCGTTTTTTTTTTTTCAAAACTGCCGGATTGCGACTGATGCCAAAAACTGATGTGTGAAAGAGGCCTTAGTGCTCCTTCTCTGCCGCTTGCCCGGTTTCTGTTGTTTAGCAGTAGTAGTGACATCACAACAGCACTGCAGCCAATCACTGAGCTTAGAGGCTCTGGTGATGTAGACAACAGTAATTTGTAATTGACTGCAGCACCGTTGTTGTAAAGTCACCACAATTGGCAAACAACAGAAAGCAGGGCAAAAGCTGAGAAACAGCGCTGACTCTGGGGAGAGTAACACTCAGCTTGTTTTTTACATCTAAATAAGCCTGCAGGCAGAAGTTTGATGAAAACAAAAAAAAAGAACACTTTAAAGCAGACCAAACATATGAAAGAGGTCACCATAGCTTTCATTTTTTCTTTATTTAAATGCTATGTACCCCATTTCATAGAAACAAATAAGATAACCAACATTTATAAAAATCTGAAGGTGTTCATAACCTTTAATTACCTGTTCTTAGACAATTTTTCATAAATCCCAGACATTGTTTTCATGCCTTGCTACAACACACACCACCACTAGAGTTGAGCAACTTTAGTCGGATCGGGTTTCATGAAACAAAATTTCAGATGAAACTGGTCCGACTGCGGCAAAAAAAGTCGGAGTTTCGTCCGAAACCCGACCCCAATGCAAGTCAATGGGGAATAAAAGTCGGCATTGAGTGGATGAATGTCCTCCGCTCAATGACGACTTTTATTTCCGATTGACTTGCATTGGAGTTGGGTTTCGGACGAAACTCTGACTTTTTTTGCCGCAGTCGGACCAGTTTCATCTGAAACAAATTTTGTTTCATGAAACCCGATCCGACCAAAGTCGCTCAACTCTAACCACCACCACTTATATTGTATACATAAACTGGTATATACCCCTACTCCATGCTTGCATTGTACCCCTTACAATAAAAGGCCTCTACCCCCCACCACCAATGCACAATGCACAGCAATATCACACCATGACCACAGGAGTCATAGTCCAGCAGATTGTGGTAAATTTGTATTCCTGATTTTAGGTTGGTAAAAATTTGAATAGTTCCATATATATTTCTATAGAATTGTGCACAAAGTCTTGTCTAAAGGGCTTGTAAGTGTTAATAATGTATAGTGCTGTAGTTCTGGTAATTAAGTGTACAGGAAAAGTAATTGCCGTGATGTTCAGAACAATTCCTTATAAACAAACACAATTTACAGCATAAAAAATGACCAGGAGGCATTCCGAATGATAAATTGAGCACAAATCCTGGTTGACCCAGACTAATGTAGCAAAGAAAATGTGCTCTGAATATGACATAAGTTGTATGAACAGCGGTTTGTGACAAAACAACCACAGAAATTATAGTAGAATATATAAAGAACAGATCACTTCTACTACTTTTTTAATCCATTGTATGAGAGAAAACAGAAAAAGAGCAAAAAGGCTTACCCGTCCAGGCCTCCAGACAAATGCACTATCAGGATGCAGTGGACCCATATAGTTAAGATGGAAACACAGGTGCAAGAATACCGATGAAACAACCGCTCACAGCCTACCAATACATGGAGGGGGACGTTGCCGTGCATTAACATACCAGGCAACCGCCCCCTCCATGTATTGGTAGGCTGTGAGCGGTTGTCTCATCGCTATTCTTGCACCTGTGTTGCCATCTTTATTATATGGGTCCACTGCATCCTGATAGTGCTTTTGTCTGGAGGCCTGGACGGGTAAACCTTTCTGCTCTTTTGCTGTTTTCTATTATTGGAGGATTTTTAAGTCCTCTTTCTGTGCTATTCCATGGTATGAGACAAATGAGTGGCATTGTTCCTGCTTGGCTATATCATAAATTAAAGGGAATCTGTCACTAGGATCAAGCCCCTCTCAATCCACCAAACTGCAAACTATATATGCATATGTTTGTTTTTTTTTAAGCTAAATAATAATAATAATCTTTATTTTTATATAGCGCTAACATATTCCGCAGCGCTTTACAGTTTGCACACATTATCATCCCTGTCCCCGATGGGGCTCACAATCTAAATTCCCTATTAGTATGTCTTTAGAGTGTGGGAGGAAACCGGGGAACCCGGAGGAAACCCACGCAAACATGGGGAGAACATACAAACTTCTTGCAGATGTTGCCCTTGGTGGGATTCGAACCCAGGACCCCAGCACTGCAATGCTGTCCACTGAGCCACCGTGCTGCCCTAAATCCATCAATCTAATATATAAAGCTCAATGTGGGTGTGTGTGTGTATGTCCGGGATAGGCATCCGCACCGTCGCAGCTATAGCCACAAAATTTGGCACAGTCACACATCTGGACCCCGAGAGCGTCCTAGGCTATGTTGTGAGGTGAAATCTTAACCCCGTGCATTCCAATTCACTAAACAAATTTTCCCCTTTCTACATAATGGGGAAAAAGTGTGTGTGTATCAAGCCCCGCCCCTCATTATGATGTCATAATGGTTGCCATGGCGACGCTGATGTCATCATAGGTTGCAAGCCCCGCCGCTCATTATGATGTCATAATGGTTGACTATGGGATGGAGGATGTGTGATGGGTATATGGGCACTGGACTATGGGATGGAGGATATGTATGACGGGTATATGGGCACTGGACTATGGGATGGAGGATATGTATGACGGGTATATGGGCACAGTACTATGGGATGGCGGATATGTATGATGGGTATATGGGCACGAGACTATGGGATGGAGGATATGTATGATGGGTATATGGACATGGGACTATGGGATGGAGGATATGTATGACGGGTATATGGGCACAGTACTATGGGATGGCGGATATGTATGATGGGTATATGGGCACGAGACTATGGGATGGAGGATATGTATGATGGGTATATGGACATGGGACTATGAGAAGAAGGATGTGTGATGGGTGTTTGGGCACTCGACTATGGGATGGTGGATATGTATGATGGGTATATGGGCATGGGACTATGGGATGGATAATATGTGTGATGGGTATATGGGCACTCGACTATGGGATGGAGGATATGCATGATGGGTATATGGGCACGGGCCTATGGGATGGTGGATATGTATGATGAGTATATGGGCACGGGACTATGGGATGGAGGATAATTATAATTTGCTATTAACTAACCACAGTTAGTTAATATGCCTGGGCAGTGCCGGGCTTTTCAGCTAGTACCTTTATAACTCTTCTATCTGTTGCTGCATTCCTGATAAACCAGTGTTTAATTCATATGCAAATGAGAAGTTAAATGCACTGGGTGTGACAGAGCACTTCCTGAGCTTCTTCAGCTTGAATGATAGATCTTTGTCTGATGAAATTAAATCTGACAGTGAGCTACCAAGCTAAAAAAAAAGCTGGTACTGGGCTGGGAAACAACACCTCGGGAGGCAATAGCTCTGGAAGTTCTCTTTTATGTCCAGAGAAGTTAACACCTCATTTGCATATGGATTCAAATATTGAATTCTCAGAAATGCAGCAACAGATATATAGAATATAGAAAGGTGAAGACATATTTAGCTTTTGAAGACCTACATCTGCAGCTTATAGGGTGGATGTAAAGTTGACCATACAGACTAGATGGCTACTGGCTGAAAGATGCATCAGCCGACTGTTTGGTCGATATCTGTGTTTTCTGTGAGAAAACAGCCGACCGACACTTCGGCCAGCAGCTTATCTCAGGGAGAAGACTGCGATTGGCAGTCTGAAATTGGATATGTGCAATCAACATCTCTCCCAAACATCAGTTGGCTGGCACTCCCATACATATTAGACCATCTGACGAGCCACTTGATATTGACTTAAAGAAGCGCTCCTGTCAAAGTTTTTATCCTCTTAATATATTGCAGTCATCATATCATACATTTTGCTCTGAATCATGTGTAAAAGACTAGGCTTGAAGTGAATATACAGCATAGAGATGGATATGGAAATCAGATGATGGAGATTTACATACCTATTCTACATATCGCCACATAATAATGTTAAGATATCAGGATATATTTTGGCAAATGGAAGAGTGCGCGGACGCTCACAATGGAGAAAAATTATATCCAAAATAACAAAGATAAATACAGTGGGTATGGAAAGTATTCAGACCCCTTTAAATTTTTCACTTTTTGTTTCATTGCAGCCAATTTGGTAAATTCAAAAAAGTTCATTTTTTCTCATTAATGTACACTCTGCATCCCATCTTGACTGAAAAACAAACAAATGTAGAAATATTAGCAAATTTATTAAAAAAGAAAAACTGAAATATCACATGGCCATAAGTATTCAGACCCTTTGCTCAGACACTCATCTTTAAGTCACATGTGCAGAGATGTTAACTGCTGCTAGGTAATGGCGGAGTACTAACTAAATAACGGCAGGTTAACCGCTGACCCGATGTGTACAGGAGCGAACTCAGTTACCTCACTGAGCCACTGGAACAAGTGCGAGAGTCTGTTCATCCTCACAGGACTCAGCAGGAGAGCGCTAGAGCTAAGACACAAGACTCTACCCCAAGGACACAGGGTTAGAGCCCCTCTAGTCCCACTAGTGCTCAGCACAGCGATGTGTGGACAGATACTAATAGAATGCTGTGCCCTGTTAGCAGTCACAGGGTGCAGCTGCACGTTGCTTGCCGCCCTATGTCTGTACAGCGCAGCTCTGGCGGACACCACTAACCAGCCTAAGCTCAGGACTGGAAAGTGCATAGGACATGCACAGCGACGCTCTAACAGATGCTGCAGTACCTGCGGTAGCGTAGTGCCATAAGTAGAGTAGCGCACTCTGGCGCTAGCTTGTGTGAGGAGCTGGGAGCACTGCGGTGCTAGGCAGTGCCACAACTCGGGGCTGACTCCGGATTCTAAACCCTACCAACATGCGTATCAAAGGGAAGGGGTTTAATAATGAGTCATTCAGCGGTTCACAAGCATCCATCAACACACACATCCCTACCAATCACTTTCTATATTAACGCATGGCCGTGCGGCCATGCAACTCTTTTATAGCAGCATCCTTCCGGGACCTTCCTAGTGGTCCATTGGGAGTAGCAATAGGACCTGAGCATGTGACCTCAGACCTCTAATAAGAGGACTTTCCACGGGCATGCTCAGTGGGCCAAAAGAAGGACTTAGTCCCAAGTGCTGCTTGCTGCTGGCTATTGCAGGTCACTATAGCTGAACCCTGATTGGCAGCAGCAACCAAGCCAACAGTAGTAGACTGACCAAGATGCTGAGAACGATGTCTTTGCTGAGCAGGCTCCTGTGCAGCTAGAGAGGAATGGGAGACCGCAGAAGACAAGGGACGGGATTCCTCCTGTGCAGAGGCAGTAACCCGACGCCTAACACTCAGTGCCAGACATATGAAAGCCTGCATAGAATTTGCTAAAAAAAAACACATGAAGGACTCCCAGACCATAAATAAGATTCTATGGGACAAAGATGGAACTTTTTTGTGATAATTGTAAGCGGTAAGTGTTGAGAAAACCAGGCACTGCTCATCATCTGCCCAATACAATCCCAACAGTGAAACATGCTGGTGGCAGCATCATGCTATGGGGGTGTTTTTGAGCTGCAGGGACAGGAGGATTGGTTGCAATTGAAGGAAACATGAATGCGGCCAAGTACAGAGATATCTTGGATGAAAACGTCTTCCAGAGTGCTCTGGACCTCAGACTTGGCCGAAGGTTCACCTTCCAACTAGACAATAACCCTAAGTACACAGCTAAAATAACAAAGGAGTGGCTTCAGAACAACTCTGTGACCATTCTTAACTGGCCCAGCCAGAGCCCTGAACTAAACCCAATTGAACATCTCTGGAGAGACCTGGAAATGGCTGTCCACCAATGTTCACCATCCAACCTGACGGAACTGGAGAGGATCTACAAGGGAGAATGGCAGAGGATCCCCAAATCCAGGTGTGAAAAACTTGTTGCATCATTCCCAAGAAGACTCATGGCTGTACTAGCTCAAAAGGTGCTTCTACTCAATACTGAGCAAAGGGTCTGAATACTTATGACCATGTGATATTTCAGTTTTTCTTTTTTACTAAATTTGCAAAAATGTCTACATTTCTGGGGGGGGGGGTTTCAGTCAAGATGGGGTGCAGAGTGTACATTAATGAGAAAAAAAACAACTTTTTTGAATTTACCAAATGGCTGCAATGAAACAAAAAGTGAAAAATTTAAAGGGGCCAGAATACTTTCCGAACCCACTGCATTTATCTTTGTTATTATGGATATAATTTTCCTCCATTGTGAGCGTCTGCGCATTCTACCATTTACCAAAATATATCCTGATATCTTAAGATTCCTATGTGGCGATATGTAGAATGTGTATGTAAATCTCCATCATCTGATTTCCATATCCATCTGCTCTTATTCTTTAAGTTCAGCCCCTTTCGGACTTAAACATTTGGGAATAGACCTGGAAGCAGTCGATTAGTTTTCCTTCTGCTTAGTGACAAATTTACGATCCTCTAAAAATGCAAAGTCTGTCATGATTAAAGGCTCAGTCGTTTCCATCTGTAGCATTCAGGACATCATTTTCTAGACACTGTGACAACCACAGCTGCATTATTTTTACATTTTCCTTCAATGTTTGGAAATTTGCAGAACATTACTGTGCATTATGGTGAAATTAATTGCCACATAACCTAGAATTGGAGTTAACAATAGATTATGACTGATTATAACGGAATCTCAAGTCATTTTACATTTTGTAAACTTGAGATGAGAGATCCGATTTGATGCAAATTGAATTTATGTGAAATTTTTATACAAAGCACATTTCAACAATTTGTAGTTTGATAATGAGACTGCTGAAAAGTGATCTCTGAAAAACAAGAAGTATGAGGTCCTGTGTTCCCACCGAGGATAACATCTGAAAGGAGTTTGTACTGTATGTTCTCATGATTATGTGGGTTTCCAGTTTTCTGGTCTTCTCCCACACTCTGAAGACATACTGGTACTGAATTTAGATTATGAATCCCAATGGGGACAGTGATGAGAATGTCTGTAAAGTTCTATGGAATATGATATGATGGCGTTATGTGTTTTAAAGTGCATGCTCTATGGCTGTATACTATTGAATGACCCAAGACCTCCAGATGTAACATATAGGAAAGGAAAGAGTCAGTCAATTTAATCGTCTGTATTGAGCAGAGACAAAGGCTTAGCAGTTACAATTTTTGGCACAAAGCTAGTAAGACAAGTTTCAGACATAGATGTCTCTGCCCCTCCATTTCAGCTTTATTTCCACTATCCACAGCCCACTTATGTGACATAACCATGCCCCTGCCTTGTAAGACTTGTCTTCTTCCTCTACTCTCCTGACTCCAGCCTACACATTGCATCAGTCCCAACCATCTCCTTTTCTGTCTCAGGGTCCCCACAAACCAACAGCTATACAGTCCTGGACTCTCAGCTCTGTACCCAATGCAGCTTTTATCTCCATTCTGCCTGCTCCAACCTCTAGAAAGTCAAAGACGTCCATGTAAAAGATCAAAAACTGCTACTTCTCAGTCCATTTACCAGAGTGCTACCTCAGCATCCCTCTTTTTAAAGGTTATCTGTCACCCCCCGTTGACCTACATGACCTATTAATATGGGCATACAGGTAATAGAAGTGTTACACTAGTCCTATCTGTCTGCCTCATATTAATGGTCTTGTTGCTGAGAAGTGTTATATTTTGTCTTTATGTTAATGATTTCTTCCAGTCTTCGGGGCGTGTTGCCTGGTTGAAATCCCTGCCTCCTGCTCTCATTACAATACTACACCCCTCCCATGCACATCAGTTGCAGCTCCGGAATCCCGCACCTGCGCCCTGCACTCCCTTAGAAAGATATACCTAATCCTCCCTTCTATGGGCGCTGCATTCAGAGATCTTCTGCACAGGCGCCGGTGAGTCACTATGCCTTCCGGTGTGTGCGCAGATAAGATGCTTTCCCCACTTTCTCCCTGCACAATCATCACTAGGAACCATGTGTACATGGCGATGACTATGTAGAGGGGAAATGGAGAGAGCCTCTTATTAGCTTGCACTCCAAAGGTCACTGAAGGGGAAGTTGCCGGCGCCTGCACTGAAGATCCCTGAATGCAACATTGGATGTAGAGGGATGTGGCTGTACATAGTAGGGACAGAAATCCAGACAGCAATTTGTCAACTAGACCTTTCTGGCTGTTAGATGATGCCTTGACCACAGTCCCACTTATGTCCATCAATGTCTCAATGCCTAGTGTCAGGTCATGTGGATGAAGCAGGTACCAAACCACTGCATCTATTCAGCATCTATAGCAGCCAGGCATGGTGCCTGGAATCAGCTGATCATGGGGATGCTGTCATGTCGGACGCTGTTCACACCACAGCATCCGGCAGGCAGAGGTAGTTCCACCTCCAGCCACTATAGCCTCAGTGGCGCCGGCCTGATCTTCAGGCTCTTGGGGGTTAATCCTGCTGGAGACCAGGTTGGATGGTTAGTCACGCCCACGGTCTTTAAATAGTCATGCTGGCCTATGGGCGTCGCCGATTATAGCTTGTGTTTCATACCAAGTGGTTCCGGTCTGGAGTGGAGGTGTTCAAGAGAGAGAGATTCATATCTGGTGTCGTATGATCCGTCGTTATCCTTTCTCCTTCCCATATTTGTGTTTAGTTGTGCCCTGTTCACATTACTGTTTATTCCTGTGTGTGTGCGGCGCAGTGCAGTTTAAGTTCTCCCTGTCTGTCATTATTTGTGTGGGAGCTTTGGTGGTGACTTCTCACTGGGTGGAGGGTGGAGGGTTAAGTGCAGGGCTGAGCAGGAGATAAGGAAAGGTCGGAGGCTCAGGCATTTGCACCTTCAGCAAAAACCCTGGGTTGAGGGTCAGACAGGGTTTCCCCTAGTAAAGGGACACCACAGGGGCCCCGGGTATTTCAGCCTTAGTTGAACTAAGCCCCCGTGACATTATAATCGGCCCACATTTTTTCAGGAGTCCATGGATCCATTAGATTCCATAACCCGCCAGTTGGCGGCGCTGTCCATACAGGTCTCCGAGTTGAATGGGGCAGTTCAGCAGCAGGGCCTGGTAGTAGCAAAGGTGCAAACGGCATCTGCAGGTATCGGTGCAGAGCCGAAGTTTCCGCTGCCAGAACGATTTTCAGGCGATCGCAGCAAATTTGTCGTATTTCGGGAGGCCTGCAAATTATACTTCCGCATGCGGCCAATATCCTCAGGTAATGAGGCCCAGCGAGTAGGGCTGGTGTTGTCATTACTGAGTGGTGACCCCCAAGCATGGGCATTTTCCTTACCACCTGACTCTGCTACATTTCATTCGGTCGATAATGTTTTTTCTGCCCTCGGGCTCATTTACGATGACCCTGACCGACTGGCTCTAGCGGAATCTAAAATCCGCGCCCTCCGCCAGGGGGAGCGCTTGGCAGAAGACTATTGTTCGGAATTTCGCCGCTGGGCTGTAGACACACAGTGGAATGACCCAGCACTGCGGAGCCAGTTTATTCATGGGGTATCAGGGAGGGTGAAACAAGCCCTCCTGATGTATGAGACTCCGGCATCATTGGAGTCTGCCATGAGTTTGGTGATACGTATTGATCGCCGTTTTCGTCAGGGGGCACAGGAGACGCTACCTCTGGGGGAAAACAGAGGTGCAGGTGTGGTTGAAGTAGATGAGTCCCCTGAACCTATGCAGATTGCTGGCGTGGCACAGGTTCAGCCTCGCGCTCCGGGAGTCCGGAAGTCCGGAGCATGTTTCTACTGTGGTAAAGGAGGTCATTATGTTAACGTTTGCCCGGTACTACCTAAGAGGGTCAAACCGGCGGAAAACTGTTAAGCTCAGAGGGTATGGAGGAGACCCAACTGAGCGTATGCATATCCTCCATGATGGTATCTCAATGTATGCTCCCTGCCAAGGTTATTGTCGCCGGCAGAGAGCTACCTATATCAGTGTTTGTGGATAGCGGTTCCGCCACTAATCTCATAGACGAGGAGTTTGCACACACCGCCGGGTTTAAGATTGAAAAACTTCCTCACCCCATACAGGTGGTGACCATTAATGCTGTTCCCCTCCCTCAAGGGGAGATTACTGAGTTTGTGGCAGAGGTGAAACTCCACATTGGGGTCCTACATTCTGAGTCGGTTACATGTAGGGTCCTCCGTAATCTCCCAGCTCAAATGGTCCTGGGTTTTCCATGGCTGTCCAGGCACAACCCGGTAATTGATTGGAAAACTCAGGACATAGTACAATGGAGTGGTTTCTGCCAAGACAATTGCTTGGCCACATGTGTGTCCGCCGTGACGCCCAGCCTGCCGGAGGCTTTGCAGGATTTCGCGGATGTTTTCTCTGAGAAGGGTTGCTCAGAACTGCCTCCACATAGAGCCTATGACTGTGCTATTAGGTTAAAACCCGAGGCCAAATTACCTAAGGCCAGGATGTTTAATATTTCTGGTCCTGAGAGACAAGCTCTGAAAGACTACATCGCGGAGAGTCTGAGCAAAGGTCACATCCGGCCTTCGTCCTCGCCTGTAGCCGCGGGGTTTTTCTTCATTAAGAAGAAAGATGGGGGGTTACGCCCGTGTCTGGATTTCCGAGAGTTAAACCAGATTACTATCCGTGATCCCTACCCAATGCCGTTGATCCCGGATTTGTTCAACCAGGTAGCGGGGGCAAAATGGTTTTCCAAGCTGGACCTCAGGGGGGCGTATAACCTCATAAGGGTCCGTCAGGGGGATGAGTGGAAGACGGCGTTTAACACTCCTGAGGGTCATTTTGAGAGTCTGGTTATGCCGTTTGGGTTGACCACCGCGCCTGCCGTTTTCCAACATTTTATTAATGATGTCTTTGCTCATGTCCTGGGGAGATTTGTGATTGTATACCTGGATGATATCCTCATTTATTCTAGCGATCGGGACACTCATTTGCAGCATGTTAGGCAGGTGTTACAGTTGCTCCGGGAGAACCAGCTCTATGCTAAGCTGGAAAAATGTTTATTTTTTGTCCAGGAGTTGCCCTTTTTGGGATATATTGTGTCCGCAGCTGGTTTTAAAATGGACACCGCTAAGGTGCAAGCGGTGTTGCAATGGGAGAGGCCGGAGAGTCTGAAAGCACTCCAGCGGTTCCTTGGGTTTGCGAATTATTATAGGAAATTTATAAAACACTTTTCGACTGTCGCCAAACCGCTCACGGACATGACAAAAAAGGGTGCCGATCTGGCGAACTGGCCTGAGGTGGCTATACGTGCATTTGAGCGTCTGAAGAATAGTTTTGCTTCAGCCCCCATTCTGGTGCAACCAGACGTGTCTAAACCTTTTGTGGTAGAGGTTGATGCGTCGGAGGTGGGAGTGGGGGCAGTACTGTCTCAAGGCTCGTCCTTGAGCGAGATGCATCCTTGCGCCTACTTCTCCAAGAAGTTGTCGCCGGCCGAACGGAATTATGATATCGGCAACAGGGAGTTGTTGGCCATCAAGCTGGCTTTTGAGGAATGGCGACACTTCTTGGAGGGGGCGGCTCACCAGGTCACAGTTATCACCGACCATAAGAATCTGCTCTACCTGGAGTCGGCCAAGCGTCTGTCTCCTAGGCAGGCTCGCTGGGCATTGTTTTTTACTCGTTTCAATTTTCTTGTGACGTACCGTCCCGGGGCTAAAAACACCAAGGCGGATGCTTTGTCTAGGTGTTTTCCGGGGGGAGAACCTCGGGAAGAGCCGGTACCCATCCTCCAGAAAGGGGTAGTGGTCTCGGCTCTCACGACTGAGGTAGAGGCGGAGATTGCCGAGGCCCAAGAGGAGGTACCACCAGGACTTCCCGCCAACAAATCATTTGTACCCCTGCATCTTCGGCCTAAGGTGTTGAAGGAACACCACGATTCGGTACTGGCTGGTCACCCAGGGGTGAAGGGCACCTTAGAGCTGGTATCGCGTCGTTTCTGGTGGCCCAAAATCCGGCAGGACGTGGTCTCGTACGTGGCAGCTTGCATCACGTGCGCTAGGGCTAAGTCACCCCGAACCCGTCCTGCTGGCACGCTACAGCCTCTGGGGGTACCCAATAGGCCATGGACAGAAATCTCCATGGATTTTATCACTGACTTGCCAGCCTCAGCAGGGAACACGGTCATCCTGGTGGTGGTTGACCGTTTTTCAAAGATGGCGCATTTTGTGGCGTTGTCCTCTTTGCCCAATGCTAAGACGTTGGCTCAGGTATTTGTGAAGGAGGTGGTCAGACTCCACGGAGTACCGTCTGACATAGTATCTGATAGGGGTGCGCAATTTGTGGCGAGGTTTTGGAAAGCTTTTTGCTCAAGGTTGGGGATCAAGTTGTCACATTCATCGGCGTTTCATCCACAGTCTAATGGACAAACTGAGCGCATGAACCAAAATCTAGAACAGTATTTACGATGCTTTGTGTCCGACAACCAGGAGGAGTGGTCTACTTTCCTTCCTCTGGCCGAATTCGCATTAAATAATCACCGCCAAGAGTCATCAGGAGAGTCTCCATTCTTTTGTGTGTACGGTCAACATCCTCAGTTTTGTACCTTACGTCAGGGTGACTCCAGGGGTGTCCCGGAGGAGGATCAGCTAGGAGCCCAATTGTCATCAGTCTGGAGGCGGGTGAAACAGCGTTTGTTGAGCATGAGTGCCAGGTACAAACGGGTGGCTGACAGTAGACGCGTGCCAGGTCCGGACCTGTGTGTGGGTGAATGGGTGTGGTTAGCTACGAAGAACATAAAACTCAAAATCCCTTCTTTAAAACTGGGTCCAAGGTTTATTGGGCCTTTTAGGATTTCTGCCATCATTAACCCAGTAGCTTATCGCTTGGAACTTCCCGCGGTGTACAAGATACACAACGTGTTTCACAGGGCTTTATTGAAAAAGGTGGTAGGCTTGGTGGACACGACGCCGATGCCACCTCCAGTCATGGTGGATGGCGAGTTAGAGTTCGAGGTCGCCAAGGTAGTGGACTCTCGAGTAGTACGCCGTACTCTTCAGTATTTGGTGCACTGGCGGGGGTATGGTCCAGAGGAGAGGTCTTGGGTTCCAGCCTCAGACATACATGCGGATCGGCTGGTCAGTTCTTTTCACCGTCGTCATCCGGACAAGCCGGGTCCTATGAGTCTTGAGGGCCCTGGGGTCCCTCGTAGAAGACGGGGTACTGTCATGTCGGACGCTGTTCACACCACAGCATCCGGCAGGCAGAGGTAGTTCCACCTCCAGCCACTATAGCCTCAGTGGCGCCGGCCTGATCTTCAGGCTCTTGGGGGTTAATCCTGCTGGAGACCAGGTTGGATGGTTAGTCACGCCCACGGTCTTTAAATAGTCATGCTGGCCTATGGGCGTCGCCGATTATAGCTTGTGTTTCATACCAAGTGGTTCCGGTCTGGAGTGGAGGTGTTCAAGAGAGAGAGATTCATATCTGGTGTCGTATGATCCGTCGTTATCCTTTCTCCTTCCCATATTTGTGTTTAGTTGTGCCCTGTTCACATTACTGTTTATTCCTGTGTGTGTGCGGCGCAGTGCAGTTTAAGTTCTCCCTGTCTGTCATTATTTGTGTGGGAGCTTTGGTGGTGACTTCTCACTGGGTGGAGGGTGGAGGGTTAAGTGCAGGGCTGAGCAGGAGATAAGGAAAGGTCGGAGGCTCAGGCATTTGCACCTTCAGCAAAAACCCTGGGTTGAGGGTCAGACAGGGTTTCCCCTAGTAAAGGGACACCACAGGGGCCCCGGGTATTTCAGCCTTAGTTGAACTAAGCCCCCGTGACAGATGCTGACTCTGAGCAATGGACCCCCACTAATCTAATACCATGGATAGATCATTACTATCTCAATTCTGAGCCATATCTTTAAATTCTGATGACATTTGCATTTTTTCATTCTTCATCAGGCTTCTATTTTTTATTTTTTTTTAACAACACAATAAAGTTGTCTGCTGCATTATTCTTGTCTTTTAAAAAGAAGTGGACTCAAATAAGTCTCTGGGATCCCTTATATATAGTTCTAATCCATTATGGTTGTCAAGGATCCATTATGACACAATGTTACATTCAATGTTTATCTGTATATTTGTTTCAATAGGTAAAAAGTTAAGTTGCAAAAGGTTCTGAATAACTTTGTAAACTGTGATGTTTCTTTTTGCTTTTTGTCTCCATTGTTGAGACTCCTCCGCCCCCTCTGCAGCAGGTTGTGATTTTTTTTTACATTTCTCCCTCTGTGAATGTTATCACCTCAGATCAATGTAAAGTTTTCAGGTCAGTGAACAGAATAGTTTCCATTGTACTTCAAGGTAAAAACCTGATGAAAATTCAGATTTGTTCATGAAAGTGTTACTCGGTAAATCTCGCCTGATAACCCTCGCACTCCCAGACATCTGCTGAATACAGATGGCAAGGATGTTAATGGATGTTGTAAAACCATTTATCAAATAGGCCTAACTATTAAGAAACCCCTGTTTCATATAGAAAAATGGTGCGTTGCCTACAGAGATGATTTTCGCCTGCTTCTCTTGGTGGTACAATGGGGGGGTACGCTGCGACACACATCAAAGGAAATGTGAACGTATGTAGGCAGGTGTTCTAAAAATAATGAGCACCTATTTCCTAATTAATTTCTCATTTTAATATTCCAGTGCTGCTTATCTGATGTGGAGATTACAAGACAAAGACAAGAAATACCGTAAATCTGCAAAAAAAATGCCCTTATTAGGTTAGACTATTGTGAGTGCTACAGTGTCATAGTTTAAACTTCAGCCTCACTGTAACTGATGAATATACATTATGACTGTACAGTACCCTTTTTAGTTTCCATTGACAGGCACTGTTATTAGTTCCTATTTGCTATCTGCAATGACAGAAGGTATAGTCATGGGAAACCTCTGGAGTGGTTCATGTAGCTGCGGTATATTATCCCATATGGGCGTAGTTGTACATCAAGCATTGCGGTGAGGAGAGGACTCCGAAGTTAAATTCTCTACACACAAGCCAGATACCGATATATTAAATAGACGACATCTGAGCTGAGCTCCGGCTGCGGCTGTTAACCATCCAACTTCTGCAGTTAGCCTCTCACAGCAGAATTTAAATGACGTCACAACCCAATGGATTACTATTGCAGACAGTGACCGGCAGACGGCCCTTGATGCCCCATCTTGGTACTTTTTTGACATTCAATCAAATTCTGAGCTTCAAAGCTGACCACAATTTACACTATACACTGCAATACTGTAATATTGCAGTATATAACTTAAGCGATCGGGAAATTGCAGGTTCAAGTCCAACAAACTAAAAAGTTAAAAAAAAAAAGTTTTACCAATAAAAAAAAAATTAAAGATATGAAAATTTTAATCTCCCCATTAGAACTAAATACATTAAAAAAATTAGTTAATTATCAAACATTTCTGGTATCGTCACCATTATAGGCTAATTAACCAAATTGCTAAATGCCTTAATGAGAGGAAAAATCAGAACTTTGAAATGCATATTTTTAGTCATCATACCTTTATAAAAAATCTAATAAAAAGCGGCTAAAACATCACATGAACATGTACCCCGAAATGTTTTCAATGAAAATATCAACTCGCCAAGCAAAAGGCGAGCACCCACACAGCCCCATTGGCAGAAAAGAAAAAAAAAACCATCAAGTGTTTTGGAAAATGACGACACAAACCAACATTTTTTTTTCTTTTACTAATGTCTGAATTTTTTTTTTCACCACTTAAATAAAATATTTAAAAAAATGCTAATTTGATATAGACATAAGATAAATGGCATTGGCAATAATCCTACCAAATCATTTTTACCGAACATTGTAAAAATAAAACATAACAAAACAATGGTGGAATTGCATATTTTTCACCAGTTCACCTTACATCCCGTTAATCAGTGCATTTTATAATGAAAACGAATTGAGCAATTCGAATTTACAACTCGTCCTGCAAAATGAAAAATCCTTGGAAGTCTGTGTGGTAGAAAGAATAGGAAGATTCTGGCTCTTGTAAAAATCGTAGTAAAAAAACTGAAAGCCCAAAAAAACTGCCCTGTCCTGAAAAAGTTAAATGGGTTTTCTGCAGACTTAATATTGATAACCTTTCCTAAGGATAGGTTCACAAGAACATGAGATGGGGTGGAGGTGGTCGGACCTCAAGTGCCCTACGACTAAGTGGTGCAGCACGACGGTAGTGACGCAGCTCTGTATGTTGTATAGTGGTCATAAATAGTCCCTTTTACTTTTATGAGAAAGAGATAGCTGTAGTAGGCCGGGGTCACACTTGCGAGAAGCTCACATGAGTCTTGCGTCTCAATACCCTGCACTGCCGCTGGCACTCGGACCGGAGCGCTCAGCTGCATAGAAATACATGCAGCCACACACTTCGGTCCCGAGTGCCGGCGGCAATGCCGGGGATTTAGACACAAGACTCTTGTGAGTTTCTCGCAAGTGTGACACCAGCCTTTTTCGCGATCACCACATAATAAATAGAACTGTGCCACTTATAGCCTCATGACTTAGCTGATCAGTGGGGAGGAGGGTGCTGCAGGTCTGATATTGATGGTTTTTCCGTAGGCTTGCATCACACGACCATATGTTCTCTATCTGATACAGATGGACCGATTATGCTAATCAGGCTTTGATCACAGAGGGATCCATTTTTCCAGGCTGTGGAGAATAAAAAAAAAAGTTTCTCCATCTTTTTCTATAATCAATCTGTCCATGCAAATCGTAGCGCACTCAGATTTTTTTCCCAGACCCTTACACTTGCATTATATTGTGCAGTCTGATTATTGGTGGCATATCGTGCAGGTTGCGATTTTTTTCCCTTGGACCATGATGTCCCAGGAAAAAAATTGCACTGAATCATTGAATAAAATTGGTACGAATGCAATCTGATGTTTTGATGGCTCGCACTGAGACCGAAACTATGGTCATCTGCATGAACCCATAAGATAAGTCATCAAGACCTCCAGATTAGGCCAGGATCACACTTGCGAGTAAAACATCAATACCCGGCACTGCCGCCGGCACTCAGGACTGGAGTGTGCGGCTGCATGTATTTCTATGCAGCTGAATACTCAGGTCCCGAGTGACGGTGGCAGTGCTGGGTATTGATGCGAGTTTCTCGCATCACACTCGCAAGTGTGACCCATGCCTTACCTGTGAATCAGCAGCAAATTCCATTACAGTCTGTATTTGTTTACCCAAATTTACATTAGCATATTTCATGATCCGCATATGCTTGTGTGAGTCCGGCCTCATATGGTTTTAATTGAAAGCTACAAATCCTCTACATAGAATAAAAAAGTCCCATGCTGCCGGTCTGCAGCCACCACTAGAGGAGGGATGTTGGACCCGGTGGCAGCCACTACTAGAGGAGGGATGTTGGCCACGGTGCAGCCACCACTAGAGGAGGGATGTTGGACCCGGTGGCAGCCACTACTAAAGGAGGGATGTCGGCCCCGGTGGCAGCCACTACTAGAGGAGGGATGTTGGCCCTGGTGGCAGCCACTACTAGAGGAGACATGTCGGCCCCAGTGGCAGCCACTACTAGAGGAGGCATGTTGGCCTCAGTGACAGCCACTACTAGAGGAGGGATTTTGGACCCGGTGGCAGCCACAACTAGAGGAGGGATGTCGGCCCTGGTGGCAGCCACTACTAGAGGAGGGATGTCTGCTTCAGTGGCAGCCAGGTGTAAACAGTGGGAACAGCACAGCGCTGTACACTGTATAGTGGTTACTCCTGGGTACTGCAACTTAATTTCCATGTAAATGAATTGGCTCTGAGCTGCTGTACTCAATAACTATGATTACACAGTGTACAGGGCTGTGCTGTTCTGGCTCAGGATACTAGTTACACCTGGCCTCTGCTGATAATAATTTATTATGGGTGTGCCTGGTATGAAAGTGTAAGGCTAAGTTCCCGAGATGAGTTTTGCGTGAGTTTTTGTAACTGCTGATTTTTGAAAAAATCTTACTTAATAGGTGCAGGAATGATGCAGAAAATCTGCAACATCAAAAATTCACCAAAAAGCTCATGTTAGGAACGAAGCCTAAGTATCAGATTGTGATTTTAGACACTCCTTTTAATCACTGTGCACCTGGAAAGTGTAACAACTTCCTAAAATACTTTCTTTCAAGTGGATCAGGCGGCACATTCGTATGTAGCTGAAGCAATGCTGTGTGGGCTGTATACATCCATCAGCAGCCGCTGCACTAATCTCCTTGCTGGATTGCTGCACTGTATCAGGCTCAGGAAGCATTGCCCAGACTGGATGCAATTGTGTCCACTTGTCAGATAAGTGTACGACAAGATACAGTTTATACAGATTTGCTGCCTGGAAACAAGATTGTTCTCAATCACTCGCAGCAAACACATCTGAAAAATAGTGGGGAATTGAAAAACAGAAAGTGGTAGATCTTTTATTTGTACATTACATTTTTTTTTGTCCCAAACTGGAAAATACAAAACCTGTAGAAAAGCAAAGTATTGCAGCCCTCCTCCTCCATAGCAAGATAAAGCTGCTATTACCTCACATAACAGTCTAATACATCAGGGGTCGGTCCCAATTCTCATGCTCTCAATCGTGCCATTTACTTTTTAACAGTGGTTATTTCCTCTTCATCAGTGTTCTGTCAGCACTCCATGTGCTGAAACATCCTTTCCTTACATCCCATCATGCATTGCTCCTGTTAATGGCAAATGCCTTGTCTGCCCTTAATGATCAGAGCACCTCTCTATTACACCTTTTTTCCAGATTAATTGACAGAACAGCAGGATCAGGAGACACAGATCCGTCCCCTGTATTTTAGGCCCCTTCACATGTCCGTGTTTCCGGTACATGTGGCATGTGTTGTTTTCACACATTATGTAAAGAATGGATATATACTGGATATATTAAGGTCAGACCAGCGGTGGATGCCGCGTCTGCACTGCCATGTCCCAGGCTGCAACTTTCTAAGCCTTTTTCCCAGACTGAACAAGCTTCAGTGCTTTTCTGTACGGGTATTAACCTTAATATATCCAGTACCTCTTTTCTTGGTTCAAGCCGACTATTCTTCAACTCACTATTTCTGGAGTACGCAACTGACGAAGGTCTATGCTTGAGACTGAAACGTTTTTGATGTGCCACTGTTTGGGATCGAATAAACTATTTGTTTCTCATGAACATAAGTTGAGTGCCAGGTTCTTCCTTACATATTAGCACGGTTTGGGCACCACCATATAGTTGTGCACACATTTATTTCTGAACATTTTTCACTCATTATTATAACCTATGAGGCTGCTCACATGTCTGTTTTTTACTGGTGGCACAGATAACAAGGGACAATACAATTCTATGGGACCATGAAAAACACATTCAGCCCACGGATGTCCTGTATGTGTTTCACATTGCAGAGTATAGGAGAAGCTTTGGAATTGATTTTTCTTAAGCCATGCTGGAAAAAAACGTATGGCACAATGATGACACAATGATGGCACACTGATGACATACTGATGGCACACTGATGACACTCCGATGACACATTGATGACACACTGATGGCACACTGATGACACTCCGTTGAAACATTGATGACACACTGATGACACACTGATGGCACATTGATGACTCACTGACGGCTCACCGATAACACACTGATGACACACTTATGATACACTGATGATACACTGATGACACACTGATGCCACACTGATGACACTCCGATGAAACATTGATGACACACTGATGGCACACTGATGGCACATTGACGCACTGATGGCACACTGATGACACTCTGATGATACCCTGATGGCATACTGATGCCACACTGATGACACTCTGATGGCACACTGATGACACACCAATGACACACCGATGGTACACTGATGAAACACTGATGACATACTATTGGCACACTGATGGCACACCGATACCAGTATTATATGGATTTGTGAAGGGAGCCTAAGAGATGGATTACACTTGACCACAGGTGATGGACATCAATATTTTTGGGGTAGCACAAAATATTTTTTGTAAAAAGTGTGTAGCAGATTGTCTTATTATCACTTTATCGGTCAATTTGTGTGAAACTCCAAACATTATTTTGGGTTTTTATTTTTCAAGAAATAAAAAGTAAAACAACCATTCTCTTATCACTCAGGAAATTGTGAAATATAAGTCACAGTCCCAATGTGTAATGTTAGGGTCAAAAATGTTCAACATGGCAAAGAGCAACTATGTACAATTCCCTTTTAAAATAGCATTTTCGCTTTTTTTCCCCTGAAATGTCAGCATGTAATCTTACTTTATAGGATTAATTTCAGCAGTGCTGCATCCACATAGCAACTAATGGACACATTAGTGAGCTAAAGTGTAGGCTTTCAGCAGGATAAAATGCATGGTAAAAGTAAATGTAGAAGTCGACCGAACAGCAAAAAACCCAACTGGCTCGGAACCCTGTTATACACATAGAGGAGTAGTCTGTAACCATCTTTTTTGTGGCTTCTACCATCACATGTACTGATGCTAGTGAGTACATATACATAATTAGGACAGCACGGTGGCTCAGTGGTTAGTACTGTTACAGCGCTGGGGTCCTGGGTTCAAATCCAACCAAGGACAACATCAACATGAAGTTTACATGTTCTCATGATGTTTATGTGGGTTTCCACCGGGTTCTCTGATTTCTTCCCACACTTCAAAGACATACTGATAGGTCTAGATTGTGGGGACAGTGCCAATAATGTCTGTAAAGCTCCGTGTAAGCAAAACATAATAAAAGTATTTTAAAACTGCAGAATTTGACTGATATATTCAGCTCTCGGCACATCCACCTTTCATATTTAGCTATGCAGAACATATATGTTACTCATATAGAAGAAACATTCAGATATACATATATGATTGTATCGTGCAGTCATCCACTCAGATACATCATTTCATAGACTGTAGATAAAAGGGTAGAACGTTTCCTTTTTTAATACACAAATGTACCCTATCCCCAGGGATGTATCATATATGCAGCCTTATGTTGGTGCACAGAGGTCCAGTAGGTTAGGAGGCCTGTTCTGTCATGCCCGTCATGCCGGCCATGCTGCTTGCGCTGCATGATCCCCATTGTCATGCCTGTCATGCCTCATTGTCCCCAGTTCTGGGTCCCTGCAGGCACCCCGCGGGTCTCGCTTGTGTGTACAGACGCACCTCATGACAGTTATGCTGCAAGATCCCTGGAGCAGTGTGCACACGCACCTCATGACTGTTATGCTGCATGACTACTGGAGCAGTGTGCACACTCACTGAACTATCATACCCGCCATGTCTGTAATGCCGCATGAACCCTGGAGCAGTGTGCACGTGCACTGAACTATCATGCCCGTTATCTTTTATGCTGCAAGATCCCTGGAAGCAGTGTGCACATGCACCTTGTGACTGTTGTGCTGCAAGATGCCTGGAGCAGTGTGCACGCGCGCCTCATCTCATGGCTGCCTGCCATTGCCAGTGCGCATGTGTGTTTTGCCATTGGCTACACGCCGTCACTGTCTGGTCCAGTCCAGTCTGGTCTAGCAATGCTCTCTGTGATCCTGGAGGATCTGAACCGGAACTCCTTTCCTGGTCCTGACCCGGAAGTGGAGGTGCTAATGCCCTATATCAGACCGCCCCTTCCTATGGTCGGGGCCTAAGTATCGTGTTGCTTCCTTGCATGGCTGCTTGGTCTGCTCGGTTGCTCCCTGTATTCTGTGCCCGTGCACTCTGCCCTGTCATGCGTCTCTGCACATGCTCTGTGCTTGCACTCTGTCTCTTGTCTTGTGCCATGTCTTGTGTTGTGTTGTGCTGTGCTTGTCCTTGCTATGCTTAGACTTGTAGTACTTCCTCTGTTCTCTGCCTTAGCCTGTTTCGCCATGTCTTGCCTAAGCTCTTCTTTGCCTTGTTGTTCGTCCTATGTTCCGTGTCTAGTCTCAAGGCTCTGCCTTGACCCGGCTCTGGGCTTTGGCCTACGCTCCGCTGCTAGTTCTATGTCTCTGTCCTGAACCCTGACCCTGGCGTGCCCTCTGCACATGCAGGACCTTGCCTTGAACTCTGTCCCTGGTGTGCCCTCCGCATGCGCAGGACCATGTCTGTGTCTAGTCTCCATTTTTCGTGCACTCCTCCTGCACCTCTCGTACCAGGCTTTATTCTGCTGTCTCACACGCGTCTCTGTCCTGTACCTTTGCCTAACCCTGCCTTGTGGCTGTGTGCCCTCTTGCACGTGCCTGGTCGCCCCATGTCCGCCTGTTTGTGCCTCAGCCATGCCGCTCTAGTCGTGCCCGCCTGTCTGTGTCGCAGCCATGCTTGCCGGCCAGTGCTATTGTGGTTTCCGCCTGTCTGTGCCTCAGCCGTGCCCCCTCTTGTCTTGCCCGCCTACCTGTGCCTCCAGCTGGTATCGCCTGCCGGTGCCCCAGTCGTGTTTTCCGTGCTCCCTTGCACCCACGCTGTTTCTCGCACTGTGCGTTTTCGTGCTACTCTTGCACAAGTCTTTTGCTTTCCTTGCTCTGTCCTGAACCTTGTCTCTCTGTCATGTTCTGAGTTCCATGACCTGTCTCGAATCTTTATCTTGCTTGTACCTTGCTCTGTGCTCTGCTCTTTGTCTTGAACCCTGACCCTGGCGTGCCCCTCTGCACACGCAGGATATCTGTCCTGAACTTCAAAGCCCAACGTGTTCTCTAGCACATGTTGGACCTGCCGCTAACTTTGTACCCTGGCTTGGTTCCTAGCATGGCCAGGACCTTTCTTTGTACTGTGCCCCTGGCGTGCCTCTAGCACGCGCAGGACCTTGAATCTTGAATCCTAGCAGCTTCCTTAGCACGCCCAGGACCTTGGACCCTGGCATGTCCCCAATACACACACCATGCCTAGTGTGTTGAATCCTGCCTTGCACCTTGCCCTGGACCCTGGTGTGTCCCTACCACGCACCCTGCCTTGAACTTTGCCTTGGACCCTAGCATGTTCCCTAACATGCACCATGTTTTGAACACTTTCGTGCTTCCTTGGCTGTACTCTGGTTTGCTTGCCGCATGTCCGGATCCTGATGATCACCATCTGAGTTCCTGAACCTAATGACCCTGTTGGTCGTTGCCTGCTGTCCGGAGTCCGACGTCATCGTGCCTTTACCTGTACCCAGGCATGCCATCTAGCTCGTACCATGCCATGGACCTTGGCGTGCCCTCGCATGCCCCTTGCTGTGTTTTCCCTGTGTCATCACGTCTTGCACCTGATGTTACCCTGACGTTTTCCTTAATGAAGATACCTTGAACTGACGTCTTGTCTTGTTTCCTGCACGTCCCTGGTCGTCAGACACTCACATTGTGTCTTCCTTGAGCCGGCCGTCTGTTCCCAGCAGTCGTGGTGGCTCACCCCCTTGGTCTTGCCCTTGACACTCCCTGTATAGGGGGTGGTTCCTCACAAGGTCAGCTCACCCTCTGTGGGTGGGTGCCACGACCCAGAGGGTCCACTCTAAAGAAAAGTCGACTCAGCTGAAGCTGACTCGTCACACCTTCCTTCCTGCCGCCCATCTACAAACAATTTTACATAATCTGTAGGGACAAAGCTAATTCATTTCATGCCTTCAAATTACTAAGGAATTGTTATAGATACGGATAACAATATTGGGAATCACCATTAATTCACTGAATTCAGGTTTTCCATTCAGTCCCATTGTCCTAGAGCGATCTATAAAATAAAATCCAGCGCCTCACCATGCCATCTGCCTTTACTATAATAATAAATAATAATAAATTTTATTTCTATAGCGCCGACATATTCCGCAGCACTTTACATTTCAGAGGAGATTTGTACAGACAATAGACATTACAGCATAACAATAATCACATAGATTATAACAAATACCAAGAGGAATGAGGGCCCTGATCGCAAGCGTACAGTCTATGAGGAAAAAGGTAGACACGAAAGGTGGGTGGTAACAATTGCCCTGATTGTTTGGACCAGCCATAATGTTAAGTGTGTGACAGTACGGACACAGAGGGCTAATGGATGCATAAAGCATGTGGCAACATGATGCGGGCAACCTGGTTATGGTAAAACTTTTGACTGTGCCACACAGGGATAGATTAGGTTAATGTGTTGAGGCGGTAGGCCAGTCTGAATAAATGCGTTTTCAGGGAACGCTTAAAATTGTAGGGATTGGGGACTAATCGTATTGACCTGGGAAGTGCATTCCAAAGAATTGGCGCAGCACGTGTAAAGTCTTGGAGACGGGTGTAGGAGGTTCTAATTATTGAGGATGATAACCTCAGGTCATCAGCAGAACAGAGGGCATGGGTAGGGTGGTAGGCTGAAATGATGGAGGAGATATAGGGTGGTGCTGAGCCATGGATGGCTTTGTGGGTGAGGGTAATAAGTTTGTACTGGATTCTGGAGTGGATGGGTAGCAAGTGTAATGACTGGCACATGGTATAGGCTTTGGTGTAACGATTGGCGAGGTATATGATCCTGGCTGCAGCATTCAAGACAGATTGGAGAGGGGAGAGTTTGGTAAGAGGGAGACCGATTAGAAGAGAGTTACAATAGTCGAGACGAGAATGAATAAGAGAAACAGTCAGAGTTTTTGCAGAGTCAAAAGAAAGAAAAGGTCGAATTCTAGAAATGTTTTTGAGGTACAGATAACAAGAGCGAGCCAGTGATCGTATGTGGGGGGCAAAGGAAAGCTCGGAGTCAAGTATGACCCCAAGACAGCGGGCATGTTGCTGGGGAGTAATAGTGGAATCACACACGGAAATGGCAATGTCGGGTATAGGTACATTAGTAGAGGGAGGAAACACAAGGAGTTCAGTCTTTGACAGGTTCAGTTTCAGATATAGTGAGGACATGATGTTAGACACAGCGTTTAGACAATCGCCGGTGTTTTCTAGAAAGGCTGGCGTGATGTCAGGAGAAGAAGTGTATAATTGGGTGTCATCAGCATAGAGATGGTACTGGAAACCAAATCTACTGATTATTTGACCAAAAGGGTCAGTGTACAAGGAGAAGAGGAGGGGGCCTAGGACTGATCCTTGAGGAACTCCAACAGTAAGGGGAAGGTGAGAGGAAGAGGAACTGGCAAAAGATACAGTAAAGGAGAGGTTAGAGAGATAGGAGCAGAACCAGGAGAGAACGGTGTCCTTGAGGCCAATGGAACGGAGCATAGTGAGGAGGAACTGATGATCCACAGTGTCGAATGCTGCAGAGAGATCCAAGAGAATTAGCATGGAGTAATGACCATTTGATTTAGCTGTTAGTAGATCATTAGAGACTTTAGTGAGGGCAGTTTCACTAGAGTTTAAAGAGCGGAAACCGGATTGGAGAGGGTCGAGAAGAGAGTTATCAAAGAGATAGCGGATAAGACGGGAGTGGACCAGGCGTTCCAGAAGTTTAGAGATGAAGGGAAGATTAGAGACAGGTCTATAGTTAGCGGCACAGTTTTGGTCGAGGGATGATTTTTTAAGTAGTGGATGTATGATGGTATGCTTAAATGAGGAGGGAAAGATACCAGAAGAGAGAGAGAGGTTAAATATTTTAGTTATGTGAGGGGTGACAGCAGGAGAAAGGGACTGGAGGAGATATGATGGAAATGGGTCCATGGTACAAGTGGTTGGGCGAGAAGATGCAAGGAGCCTGCTTACTTCTTCTTCTGTGACTGGTTCAAAATCAGAGAGTGAACTAGATGCAGTGGGGGAGGGAGGACAGTGCATGGTATGAGGTGATTGGGAGATAATTTCCTGTCGGATCGGGTCAATTTTTTCTTTGAAGTAATTAGCTAGATCGTCAGCTCGGAGCTCCGTGGTTGGGGCCTGTACTCTTGGGTTGAGAAGAGAATGAAAAGTGTCAAAGAGACATTTAGGGTTATTGGACAGTGAGGTGATGAGGATGTTGAAATAGGTTTGTTTGGAGAGGTGAAGGGCAGTGTTGTATGTTCTAAGCATAAACTTATAATGGATGAAATCTTAGTGTAGATTGGATTTTATCCACAGACGTTCGGCGCACCTGGAGCACCGCTGCAGGAACGTGTTTGCAGGGTGTGCCAGGGTTGTCGCCATCTGTGTTGTGGTGTTCTATTTATAGGGGGTGCAAATTCATCGAGGGCACTTTGAAGTGTTTCATTGTAATGCTTCATTGCAGAATCAGGACATGAGAGGGAGGAGATAGGGGCCAATGAAGACTGCAAATTCTTCATAAGTTTCTGGGTGTTAATGGCCTGTGTGTTTCTATAAGTATGGACAGTGGGGGTGACCTGAGCAGCCTGGCAGTTCTCGATAGAGATTGAAAGAAGATTGTGGTCAGAGAGCGGGAGAGGGGAGTTTGAAAAATCATCCACTGCACAAAGCCGAGAGAAGACCAAGTCGAGGGAGTTTCTGTCTTTATGCGTTGGAGAATTAGTAAGCTGCGAAAGGCCAAACTAGGAGGTTAGAGATAAAAAGCGAGTAGCAGATGGGGAGAGGGGAAGAGCAATGGGGATGTTGAAATCTCCCATGATGAGGGTAGGGATGTCACAGGAGAGAAAATGTGGAAGCCAAGTGGCAAAATGATCCAGGAACTGTTGACAAGGGCCAGGAGGATGATACACCACCGCCACTCGCATGGAGAAGGGGGTGTAGAGTGTGACGGCATGGACCTCAAAAGAAGGGAAGACTAGTGAGGGTAGTTGAGGGATAACCTGAAAGGTAAATTTTGGTGATAGGACACCAAACATAACATAACTAACAAACTAACATAACTAACATAACTAACATAACATAACTAACAAACTAACATAACTAACAAAGAAAGTTACACTCTATAGTCTATAGGATGAAAATATGAAATCTGAATTGCATTACTGCTCTAGAAAATAGGAAAAATTGAGAATACTTAGGGCATAAATTGGCCAATTCATGTGTACCCAGCAGCCACAATAAGGAAGTTCTCTTTACGGGGAACCTGCCTAATGTGAATCCTCTCCTAGGCTGAAACCCACACTTATATGGGTAGAGAGGATCCTGTTGCTGTGCACACCTGTTTTCTGTTTGGAAGTGACGGTTAGTCTATTGATATTTGTATGTATAGCCTCTCTGGCCGAGCACTCCACCCCTCAGCCTATGGTGGTTTTAATCGTGGAGGGATCCCATCTACCCATATAAGTGTGGGCTTCAGCCTAGGAGATGATTCACATTGGCATAGGTTCCCAGCAAAGAGAATGAACAATGAACCCATTAAAATATTATGCAGGAGACCACAAAAAGAAAAAATATTATACTGTAACAAAGTTTGGGAGAAATTCAGTAATTTTCTGACTTGGTATATGGAGAAAGACCATGTATTGATTAGTTTTCATGTTTCAATATTAACATTTGACTACCAGGCAGTCAATTTCTATTTCCGGTGCAGAACTTCATTCTCAAACACACAGTACGTTGTTACAGCACTAGACATGGATGGTTAATTTCAGATATTCACACAAGTCCAGAACTAATATCAACCCACACCCTGATCCCAGTTTGATTCACTTTTGTATTAACCGGTGAACTTCTGGCTAAAGTGCGGCCAGTGAATAAGTACATTAGAGTTGCTTTTTTCAGCCTCCTAAATCCCATCTATAATGTCCACAAGCAAAATGATGTTGTGTGACCTTTCATCAGCGCAAATCTGATTGTGTGGAACAGGTGTTGATGCAGGTCAAGTCTATGATAACGTTGATTTGGCTGCTGTAATGTAATAACATAACATGATGGATGACTATGGTGCAGCTTATTGGCTGGTTCTAGCGGGCGCATTTCCTCTAGATTCTGGCTCTAGAATAGGACAAAGCGCAGCTGCTGTGTAAAAGCAATAAGCAGATCCTGCCGGGGTATATGATGATCCAAAACACATTTATTCTCTGTGCATTAATTTATGGAGGGGTTAGTAGTACACAGTATGGAGTCCGTTCTTACACACAATATAGATGACTTAGTAATTGTCTACAAGAGTCTTGACAAATTGACTGTTATTACAGAAGCTTTGGAAATGGCTGCCATAAATCAAAAGTGAGCACTTCCATTTGCGCTGCATTGCAGGAGCTGAGAAATAACTTTTTGGTTGGGTGGATCCTAAAGTCAATACATTTACCCCTAGAAGAAAGAAAGAGTTAACACAAGAGCGGATACACTCTTTTGAGATGTGAAAAGTTTGTAGAAAACTAAAAGTTTGCTCCAGATAGGACTAAAGTTGTCTCTGATGAGCAAAATAAAATTAGGATATAACAATCACTTTGGCTCCATTATTCCTCTTGTCATTGTGAATACAGCTGCAGAAAGTTGTTCCATTACTGTGAATGTAGTTGGCACCTGAAAAAAAAATGGGAACAAAAAATGTTGAAAATCCAATAAAAGGGGTTTTCTGGCAATGACATATTTATTGCTATCAATGTTTGATCTATGGTGGTCCAAAAACTTAGCCCTCTTCGTTGTGCTAGTTGATGCGTGGTCCTAGTGGTGGACCACACTGATTACATATCAAAAGTCTATTTTAATGGCAGCATCAGCTTGTGATGGTCACTTCCTTTAAAATAATGTAAAGAGATTTTTGTTGTTTACCATTTAAAAAGTCATTATCTTTTATATAAACCTTGCACAAATGAGCTGTACAAGGATATATAACAGTATTTAGAACATATAAAATTTGCTTCTTTCTCCTCTCAAGATTCACTCAGTGCCTCAACTTTCTTAGGGGCCCCAGCATTTCTATTGCAAGGTTAAAACTGCTTAAGGATATTTGGTGACATCATAGGTCTTGTGACCATGATGTCACCAAGTGTCCTTTATTTGCAGAAGTGTAGAGGAACTGAAGAGGAGATAGACTAGTGTGTACCATATGTGCAGATTGTGCATATTTACATGGTCATGTTCAATGTGTGCATATTTACATGTGTATTTGCAGTGTGTGTATACAGGCTCGGACTGGCCCACCGGAGAACCGGAGGATTCCGTACTTGCCAGCAGCTGCCTAGGACCCTCACTGCTCCAAGGGCCCCCACTGCTCCAGGGGCCCCCAGCCAGTAGCTATGGGGCCCTTGAGTCAAGGGGGCCTGCCCTGTGGCAGCTAGCAGCAGCAGGAGACCGAATCCTGTCCCCAACTGCTAAAGAGAAATGAATATTCATGCCCCGATGGGCGTGGAGAGGTGTGAATACCATTTCTCTATAACAGCGGACAGCGTTAGCCACAGACTACAGCTAACACTGCCCGCATGTAAAGCCCCACCACTGCATCACACACTCACAAAGCACCGCACCACATACACACACACAGACACACAGCACACCTCACCGCCCCGCAGAACATCCCAGCAATTACCACCTGGTTCTTCTTCTCACTCCTGTCATTTCTCTGTGGATGGTACGGCGTTGTCCTGATTTTCTTGCAACCGTACAAGTTACAGAACTCCTGGAACACTTCTGCCTCAAAGGCTGGACCTGATTGGTTAGCATTTGTTCAGGGTAACCGTGTTGTCGACAAAAGTGTTGTTGAAATGCCTTGGCTACTGTTTTCACTGTTTGGTCTTTGACAGGCACCACTACCAAGAACCTTGAGTAATGGTCAACGATGGTCAGAGCGTAGGTGTAGCCAGTCCTACTCGGAGTCAACTTCACGTAATCCAAGGCTACCAGTTCAAATGGCTTCTTCATGATGATTGGCTGTAATGGGGCTCGCTGGCTGCTACGGTCTTTCCTGTGCAGGTTGCATGGGCCATATTCCCGGCACCACTTCTCAATGGCTCTCCTCATGCCAACCCAGTAGAATATTTCACAAAGTAGGACCTCCAACTTTTTCCACCAGAAGTGTCCTGCTCTATCCTTCTACACCTTGTAAACCAGTGGCGCATCTCGCTTCGGGACTACCACCTGCCAGACCAGTTCGTGTGTGCGCCAGTTGATGTTCCTCTGACACAGCTTACTCTCATAGATGAACAGCTTGCCTCTCTCCTTCCATAACTGCTGTGCTTCCTGTGGGGCATCAGGACCAGGGTGTGAATCAGCTTGTGCCAGCAACTCCTTTACTAAGTGAATGGTTGGGTCACTATCTTGCATCTCTGCCCACTCTTGATGAGGTAATGGGTTCAACTTAGCCTCTTGTACGATATAGCGCTTATTCCTCACCCCTTGGGAGCACTGGGCCGCAACTGGACGGTGGAAAGCTGGTAACTCGATTTCTTCGTGTTCTTCTGGATCTTCTCCCCCGTTTGGTGAATTGAGCATCCTTGACAGCTCATCAGCATTAGCATTCTTATGTCCCTCTCGGTACTTGATGGTAAACTTGTAGTTGGACAGCTGGGCACCAAGCTTTGCTATTTCAAGGTGGGTTAACGGATTATTGTCCGTGTAGATGGTGAACTTTACTGAAGCCAGGTAGTTCATGAAGTGCTCCGTTACCACCCAGACAATGGCGAGGAACCCCTGTTTAAAGGAATTGTTATTGTCGGGGTTCCTTTCAGTGGGACAAAGCTTCCTGCTGGTGTAGGCAATCACTCTCTCTCTGCCTTTCTGCACTTGTGACAGCACTGCTCTCAATCCCAAGTTGCTCACTTCAGTGTAAAGTACAAATGGTTGGTCATAATGATTGTAGGCCAGGACCTCATCTTCCGTGATGGTCAATTTCAACCTGTTGAAGGACTCTTCTATCCTTTTGTTCCACTCGAACGGAAGACTCTTGTTCTTGACCTTCTTGGATTGGCCCACTAGACGATCTTGCAGGGGTGCAGCTATTTTGGTGAAGTCCTTGATGAATCTCTTGTAGTAGCCTACCAACCGAAGAAACTGCCTTACTTCATGAATGGTGCTGGGTCTTTGCCATTCCTGGATAATGGAGAATTTGTCAGGGTCTGGTGCCACACCTTCCGTGCTTACCATATGACCTAGGTACTGCACGTTGAGCTTCAAAAGGTGACATTTGGACGGCTTTACTTTCAAACCAAAGTTGAACAAGGATTCGAATACCTCGAACAGGTGCTTCAAGTGGTCTTCGAAGGTTTTGGAGAAGACGATGATGTCATCCAGGTACAGCCAGAGCGCCTTGTAGTTGAACTCACAGAGGCCCATTGTTGTCATAAATCCTGTCTTCTCTTTGTCTGCCTCTGCCATGGGAACCTGCCAATACCCACTGGTGAAATCTAAAGTAGAGAAATAGCTAGCAGTTCTCAGTGCAGCTTGTGATTCCTCAATTCTAGGTAATGGGTAAACGTCCTTATGTGTAATGCTGTTAATCCACCTGTAGTCTACACACATTCTCCTAGTACCATCTTTCTTTATAATGAGGACTAATGAAGCTGCCCAGGGGCTACAACTATCTCTGATTACCCCAGCCTCCTTCATCTCCCGTAACAAACTTTTGGCACATTGATAGTGTGCTGGGGGTACAGGCCGGTACCTTTCTTTAATGGGTGGATGATCTCTGGTGGGGATATGGTATTGGACACCTTTTGCCTGCCCAAAGTCTAGAGGATGTTTGCTGAAGACCCATTCAAATTCTCGAACAGCCAAGTACTGTAAGCCTCATGCTTTTGGTGCGAAGAGGTGGAGTCAGTGCCTATGTGTAGCTGCTGACACCAATCCTCCAGCTGCCCTTCAGAGCCATTGTCCTCCACCTGGTTGGATGGAAGCAAGTGCTCTGCTGCCTCTATTGTATTGTTACTGACAGTGAACAGCTTAGCAAGGGTGGTATACCGAGGTAGATGGACCTCTCTCTCCCCACAATTCAAGATGTGTTTTGGTACTCTCCCCTTGAGGACATAAACTACTCCTCTGGCTGTCAGGATAGTGGGCCTTCTGTCAGAGTACATGAATTCTACCAGGGCTTGGTAATCTTGACCCCTGAGGCCTATTGCTGCCCAACACCAAATTAACATTTCACTTCTGGAAGGTACTGCAATGGGGAATGAATCACTCACTCTGACACAGCCGACTTCTCCTCCAGACAGCTCTACCTGTTGTCTCTGCATCACGGCTCTGATCTCATTTTGTAGGACCTGCTGCTGACAGGAGCTGGCGGTCTCAGCTACCTGTTGTAACAAAACACTAATTTCTCCAATACAATTTTCAATTACATCAGTGCCTAAAGTGATCATAGGATGGCATTCTCATTTGTCAATATCAACTCTAATCAAAACTTGCGACTGCAATTCTACTCGGCCAATCTTGATGGTAACCTCTTTATATCCAATTATCCCATCTGAGGCAAGGGCTGACCATTGCTGGCAAGGATGGAAAGGTCTTTATCTGGGCTGTGAGTAATGTCTGAACCAGCCCAGTACCGCTTAAAGAGGACATATGGCATCATTGTTACCTGGGAGCCGGTGTCCAGTAAAGCGATCATCGGGAAGCCATTACTCACGACGGGCAGGACAGGCCATCCTCCTTCGTACTTGTCTCGACAACTTGGTGGGCTTGGTCGTCTTACTCCTGAGGGTTGGCCCTTTGCCCCAAGGGTTGCTTGTTTAAATAACAGAACCTTGCGATGTGCCCCTCCTTGTTGCAGCGGCGACAGATGGGCTGTTCGTCATCGTCGTAAGGATCGCTATCTCTCTCTCTGGTCGGTGGGATTCTCCTCTGCTGTTGCCACGTGACATCATCTGAACTGGAGGCCAGCTGGATCTTCTTCTTTGGAGCCACTTGTATGGACTGCACAGTTTTTGTGAGTGCAGCCACACTTGGTCGGTTACTTGACCTGGAGATGTAGGTCTGCAGCAGAGTCATCATCTTGGGCCGGCATGTCGGTCTCAATAGGGGTCTGGGGAAAGGATGCTGCCTCCTGATGGTATGTAATTGCTGGGAGCCTAGAGGGCTCTGTGCCGCTAGGATATGGTTCACGCAGCACCCGGATGGCCCTATCCTTAAAGTGTGCAAAGTCCAGGTCAGGATTTACATGTGTATGTGCAGTGTGTGTATATATATGTGTATGTGCAGTGTGTGCATTCTTGTGTATGTGCAGTGTGTGTATACATGTGTATGTGCAGTGTGTGTGTGTATATACAGGTGTATGTGCAGTGTGTGTATATTCTTGTGTATGTGTAATGTGTGTAAACATGTGTATGTGCAGTGTGTATATACATGTGTATATGCTGTGTGTATATTCTTGTGTATGTGCAGTGTGTGTATATTCTTGTGTGTGTGCAGTGTGTATATACATCTGTATGTGCAGTGTGTGTATATTCTTGTGTATGTGTAATGTGTGTAAACATGTGTATGTGCAGTGTGTATATACATGTGTATATGCTGTGTGTATATTCTTGTGTATGTGCAGTGTGTGTATATTCTTGTGTGTGTGCAGTGTGTATATACATCTGTATGTGCAGTGTGTGTATACATGTGTATGTGCAGTGTGTGTATTCTTGTGTATGTGCAGTGTGTGTATACATGTGTATGTGCAGTGTGTGTATATTCTTGTGTATGTGCAGTGTGTGTGTATTCTTGTGTATGTGCAGTGTGTGTGTATACATGTGTATGTGCAGTGTGTATATACATATGTATGTGCAGTGTGTGTATACATGTGTATATGCAGTGTGTGTATACATGTGTGTGGGCAGTGTGTGTATACATGTGTGTGCAGTGTGTGTATACATGTGTATGTGCAGTGTGTATATACATGTGTATGTATGTGCAGTGTGTGTGTATTCTTGTGTATGTGCAGTGTGTATACATGTGTATGTGCAGTGTGTATACATGTGTATGTGCAGTGTGTGTATATATGTGAATGTGCAGTGTGTGTGTATATACATGTGTGTATGTGCAGTGTGTGTATTCTTGTGTATGTGCAGTGTGTGTTGTGTATTCTTGTGTATGAGCAGTGTGTGTATGCATGTGTATGTGCAGTGTGTGTATATATGTGTATGTGAAGTGTGTATATACATATGTATGTGCAGTGTGTGTATACATGTGTATATGCAGTGTGTATACATGTATATGTGCAGTGTGTGCATAGATGTGTATGTGCAGTGTGTGTATACATGTGTGTGTGCAGTGTGTGTATACATGTGTATGTGCAGTGTGTGTATACATGTGTATGTGCAGTGTGTGTATGCATGTGTATGTGCAGTGTGTGTATAGATGTGTATGTGCAGTGTGTGTATGCATGTGTATGTGCAGTGTGTGTATGCATGTGTATGTGCAGTGTGTGTATGCATGTGTATATGCAGTGTGTGTATGCATGTGTATATGCAGTGTGTGTATTCATGGTTATGTGCAGTGTGTGTATACATGTATATGTGCAGTGTGTGTATAGATGTGTATGTGCAGTGTGTGTATAGATGTGTATGTGCAGTGTGTGTATACATGTGTATGTGCAGTGTGTGTATACATGTGTATGTGCAGTGTGTATATACATGTGTATGTGCAGTGTGTGTGTATACATGTGTATGTGCAGTGTGTGTATACATGTGTTTATGCAGTGTGTGTATACATGTATATGTGCAGTGTGTGCATAGATGTGTATGTGCAGTGTGTGTATACATGTGTATGTGCAGTGTGTGTATACATGTGTATGTGCAGTGTGTGTATACATGTGTATGTGCAGTGTGTGTATGCATGTGTATGTGCAGTGTGTGTATAGATGTGTATGTGCAGTGTGTGTATGCATGTGTATGTGCAGTGTGTGTATGCATGTGTATGTGCAGTGTGTGTATGCATGTGTATATGCAGTGTGTGTATGCATGTGTATATGCAGTGTGTGTATTCATGGTTATGTGCAGTGTGTGTATACATGTATATGTGCAGTGTGTGTATAGATGTGTATGTGCAGTGTGTATATATGTGTATGTGCAGTGTGTGTATACATGTGTTTGTGCAGTGTGTGTATACATGTGTATGTGCAGTGTGCAGTGTATACATGTGTATGTGCAGTGTGTGTATATATGTGTATGTGCAGTGTGTGTATACATGTGTATGTGCAGTGTGCAGTGTATATATGTGTATGTGCAGTGTGTGTATACATGTGTATGTGCAGTGTGTGTATACATGTGTATGTGCAGTGTGTGTATACATGTGTATGTGCAGTGTGTATATACATGTGATTGTGCAGTGTGTGTATACATGTGTATGTGCAGTGTGTGTATACATGTGTATGTGCAGTGTGTGTATTCTTGTGTATGTGCAGTGTGTGTATACATGTGTATGTGCAGTGTGTGTATACATGTGTATGTGCAGTGTGTGTATATACATGTGTATGTGCAGTGTGTGTATACATGTGTATGTGCAGTGTGTGTATACAGGTGTATGTGCAGTGTGTGTATACATGTGTATGTGCAGTGTGTATATACATGTGTATGTGCAGTGTGTGTATTCTTGTGTATGTGCAGTGTGTGTATACATGTGTATGTGCAGTGTGTGTATGCATGTGTCTGTGCAGTGTGTGTATGCATGTGTATGTGCAGTGTGTGTATGCATGTGTATGTGCAGTGTGTGTATATATGTGTATGTGCAGTGTGTATATACATATGTATGTGCAGTGTGTGAATACATGTGTATTTGCAGTGTGTTTATTCATGTGTATGTGCAGTGTGTGTATACATGTGTATGTGCAGTGTGTGTATACATGTGTATGTGCAGTGTGTGTATACATGTGTATGTGCAGTGTGTATACATGTGTATGTGCAGTGTGTGTATATATATATGTGTATGTGCAGTGTGTATATACATGTGTATGTGAAGTGTGTGTATACATGTGTATGTGCAGTGTGTATACATGTGTGTGTGTGCAGTGTGTGTATACATGTGTATGTGCAGTGTGTGTATACATGTGTATGTGCAGTGTGTGTATGCATGTGTATGTGCAGTGTGTATACATGTGTATGTGCAGTGTGTGTATACATGTATATGTGCAGTGTGTGTATACATGTGTATGTGCAGTGTGTGTATACATGTGTACGTGCAGTTTGTGTATACATGTGTATGTGCAGTGTGTGTATACATGTGTATGTGCAGTGTGTGTATACATGTGTATGTGCAGTGTGTATACATGTGTATGTGCAGTGTGTGTATACATGTGTATGTGCAGTGTGTGTATACATGTGTATGTGCAGTGTGTGTATACATGTGCATGTGCAGTGTGTGTATACATGTGTATGTGCAGTGTGTATACATGTGTATGTGCAGTGTGTGTATACATGTGTATGTGCAGTGTGTGTATACATGTGTATGTGCAGTGTGTATACATGTGTATGTGCAGTGTGTGTATACATGTATATGTGCAGTGTGTGTATACATTTGTATGTGCAGTGTGTGTATACATGTGTATGTGCAGTGTGTGTATACATGTGTATGTGCAGTGTGTGTATACATGTGTATGTGCAGTGTGTATATACATGTGTATGTGCAGTGTGTGTATACATGTGTATCTGCAGTGTGTGTATACATGTGTATGTGCAGTGTGTGTATACATGTGTATGTGTAGTGTGTGTATACATGGGTATGTGCAGTGTGTGTATACATGTGTATGTGCAGTGTGTGTATACATGTGTATGTGCAGTGTGTATACATGTGTATGTGCAGTGTGTATATACATGTGTATGTGCATACATGTGTATGTGCAGTGTGTATATACATGTGTATATGCAGTGTGTGTATACATGTGTATGTGCAGTGTGTGTATACATGTGTATGTGCAGTGTGTGTATACATGTGTTTGTGCAGTGTGTGTATACATGTGTATGTGTAGTGTGTGTATACATGTGTATGTGCAGTGTGTGTATACATGTGTATGTGCAGTGTGTGTATACAAGTGTATGTGCAGTGTGTGTATACATGTGTATGTGAATTGTGTGTATACATGTGTATGTGTAGTGTGTGTATACATGTGTATGTGCAGTGTGTTTATACATGTGTATGTGCAGTGTGGGTATACATGTGTATGTGAAGTGTGTGTATAGATGTGTATGTGCAGTGTGTGTATACATGTGTATGTGCAGTGTGTGTATACATGTGTATGTGCAGTGTGTATATACATGTGTATGTGCAGTGTGGGTATACATGTGTATGTGAAGTGTGTGTATACATGTGTATGTGCAGTGTGTATATACATGTGTATGTGCAGTGTGTGTATACATGTGTATGTGCAGTGTGTATATACATGTGTATGTGCAGTGTGTGTATACATGTGTATGTGCAGTGTGTATATACATGTGCATGTGCAGTGTGTGTATACATGTGTATGTGCAGTGTGTGTTGCGTATTCTTGTGTATGTGCAGTGTGTGTATACATGTGTATGTGCAGTGTGTGTATACATGTGTATGTGCAGTGTGTAGACATGTGTATGTGCAGTGTGTATTCTTGTGTATGTGCAGTGTGTGTATACATGTGTATGTGCAGTGTGTGTATACATGTGTATGTGCAGTGTGTGTACACATGTGTATGTGCAGTGTGTGTATACATGTGCATGTGCAGTGTGTGTATACATGTGTATGTGCAGTGTGTATATACATGTGTATGTGCAGTGTGTGTATTTGCAGTGTGTGTATACATGTGTATGTGCAGTGTGTGTATGCATGTGTCTGTGCAGTGTGTGTATGCATGTGTATGTGCAGTGTGTGTATGCATGTGTATGTGCAGTGTGTGTATATATGTGTATGTGCAGTGTGTATATACATATGTATGTGCAGTGTGTGAATACATGTGTATATGCAGTGTGTTTATTCATGTGTATGTGCAGTGTGTGTATACATGTGTATGTGCAGTGTGTGTATACATGTGTATGTGCAGTGTGTGTATACATGTGTATGTGCAGTGTGTATACATGTGTATGTGCAGTGTGTGTATATATATATGTGTATGTGCAGTGTTTATATGCATGTGTATGTGAAGTGTGTGTATACATGTGTATGTGCAGTGTGTATACATGTGTGTGTGTGCAGTGTGTGTATACATGTGTATGTGCAGTGTGTGTATACATGTGTATGTGCAGTGTGTATATACATGTGTATGTGCAGTGTGTGTATGCATGTGTATGTGCAGTGTGTATACATGTGTATGTGCAGTGTGTGTATACATGTATATGTGCAGTGTGTGTATACATGTGTATGTGCAGTGTGTGTATACATGTGTACGTGCAGTTTGTGTATACATGTGTATGTGCAGTGTGTGTATACATGTGTATGTGCAGTGTGTGTATACATGTGTATGTGCAGTGTGTGTATACATGTGTATGTGCAGTGTGTATACATGTGTATGTGCAGTGTGTGTATACATGTGTATGTGCAGTGTGTGTATACATGTGTATGTGCAGTGTGTGTATACATGTGTATGTGCAGTGTGTATACATGTGTATGTGCAGTGTGTGTATACATGTGTATGTGCAGTGTGTGTATACATGTGTATGTGCAGTGTGTATACATGTGTATGTGCAGTGTGTATACATGTATATGTGCAGTGTGTGTATACATTTGTATGTGCAGTGTGTGTATACATGTGTATGTGCAGTGTGTGTATACATGTGTGTGTGCAGTGTGTGTATACATGTGTATGTGCAGTGTGTATATACATGTGTATGTGCAGTGTGTGTATACATGTGTATCTGCAGTGTGTGTATACATGTTTATGTGCAGTGTGTGTATACATGTGTATGTGTAGTGTGTGTATACATGTGTATGTGCAGTGTGTGTATACATGTGTATGTGCAGTGTGTGTATACTTGTGTATGTGCAGTGTGTATACATGTGTATGTGCAGTGTGTATATACATGTGTATGTGCATACATGTGTATGTGCAGTGTGTATATACATGTGTATATGCAGTGTGTGTATACATGTGTATGTGCAGTGTGTGTATACATGTGTATGTACAGTGTGTGTATACATGTGTTTGTGCAGTGTGTGTATACATGTGTATGTGTAGTGTGTGTATACATGTGTATGTGCAGTGTGTATACATGTGTATGTGCAGTGTGTGTATACATGTGTATGTGCAGTGTGTGTATACATGTGTATGTGCAGTGTGTGTATACATGTGTATGTGAATTGTGTGTATACATGTGTATGTGTAGTGTGTGTATACATGTGTATGTGCAGTGTGTTTATACATGTGTATGTGCAGTGTGGGTATACATGTGTATGTGAAGTGTGTGTATAGATGTGTATGTGCAGTGTGTGTATACATGTGTATGTGCAGTGTGTGTATACATGTGTATGTGCAGTGTGTATATACATGTGTATGTGCAGTGTGGGTATACATGTGTATGTGAAGTGTGGGTATACATGTGTATGTGAAGTGTGTGTATACATGTGTATGTGCAGTGTGTGTATACATGTGTATGTGCAGTGTGTGTTGTGTATTCTTGTGTATATGCAGTGTGTGTATACATGTGTATGTGCAGTGTGTGTATACATGTGTATGTGCAGTGTGTGTATAGATGTGTATGTGCAGTGTGTGTATAGATGTGTATGTGCAGTGTGTGTATACATTTGTATGTGCCGTGTGTGTATACATGTGTATGTGCAGTGTGTGTATACATGTGTATGTGCAGTGTGTGTTGTGTATTCTTGTGTATATGCAGTGTGTGTATACATGTGTATGTGCAGTGTGTGTATACATGTGTATGTGCAGTGTGTGTACATGTGTATGTGCAGTGTGTGTATAGATGTGTATGTGCAGTGTGTGTGTATACATGTGTGTGTGCAGTGTGTGTATACATGTGTATGTGCAGTGTGTGTATAGATGTGTGTGTGGAGTGTGTGTACATGTGTATGTGCAGTGTGTGTATAGATGTGTATGTGCAGTGTGTGTATAGATGTGTGTGTGGAGTGTGTATACATGTCTGTGTGCAGTGTGTGTATACATGTGTATGTGCAGTGTGTGTATAGATGTGTGTGTGGAGTGTGTATACATGTGTGTGTGCAGTGTGTGTATACATGTGTATGTGCAGTGTGTGTATAGATGTGTGTGTGGAGTGTGTGTACATGTGTATGTGCAGTGTGTGTATATATGTGTATGTGCAGTGTGTGTATAGATGTGTGTGTGGAGTGTGTGTACATGTGTATGTGCAGTGTGTGTATACATGTGTATGTGCAGTGTGTGTATAGATGTGTGTGTGGAGTGTGTATACATGTGTGTGTGCAGTGTGTGTATACATGTGTATGTGCAGTGTGTGTATAGATGTGTGTGTGGAGTGTGTGTACATGTGTATGTGCAGTGTGTGTATACATGTGTATGTGGAGTGTGTGTACATGTGTATGTGCAGTGTGTGTATAGATGTGTATGTGCAGTGTGTGTGTATACATGTGTGTGTGCAGTGTGTGTATACATGTGTATGTGCAGTGTGTGTATAGATGTGTATGTGGAGTGTGTGTATACATGTGTATGTGCAGTGTGTGTACATGTGTATGTGCAGTGTGTGTATAGATGTGTATGTGCAGTGTGTGTATAGATGTGTATGTGCAGTGTGTGTATAGATGTGTATGTGCAGTGTGTGTATAGATGTGTATGTGCAGTGTGTGTATAGATGTGTGTATGGAGTGTGTGTACATGTGTATGTGCAGTGTGTGTATAGATGTGTATGTGCAGTGTGTGTGTATACATGTGTGTGTGCAGTGTGTGTATACATGTGTATGTGCAGTGTGTGTATAGATGTGTGTGTGGAGTGTGTGTATACATGTGTGTGTGCAGTGTGTGTATAGATGTGTATGTGCAGTGTGTGTGTATACATGTGTGTGTGCAGTGTGTGTATAGATGTGTATGTGCAGTGTGTGTATAGATGTGTATGTGCAGTGTGTGTATAGATGTGTATGTGCAGTGTGTGTATAGATGTGTGTGTGGAGTGTGTGTACATGTGTATGTGCAGTGTGTGTATAGATGTGTATGTGCAGTGTGTGTGTATACATGTGTGTGTGCAGTGTGTGTATACATGTGTATGTGCAGTGTGTGTGTGTGTGGAGTGTGTGTGTATACATGTGTATGTGCAGTGTGTGTATAGATGTGTATGTGCAGTGTGTGTATACATGTGTGTGTGCAGTGTGTGTATAGATGTGTATGTGGAGTGTGTGTATACATGTGTTTGTGGAGTGTGTGTACATGTGTATGTGCAGTGTGTGTATAGATGTGTATGTGCAGTGTGTGTGTATACATGTGTGTGTGCAGTGTGTGTATACATGTGTATGTGCAGTGTGTGTATAGATGTGTGTGTGGATTGTGTGTGTATACATGTGTATGTGCAGTGTGTGTACATGTGTATGTGCAGTGTGTGTATACATGTGTGTGTGCAGTGTGTGTATAGATGTGTATGTGGAGTGTGTGTACATGTGTTTGTGGAGTGTGTGTACATGTGTATGTGCAGTGTGTGTATAGATGTGTATGTGCAGTGTGTGTATACATGTGTGTGTGCAGTGTGTGTATACATGTGTATGTGCAGTGTGTGTATAGATGTGTATGTGCAGTGTGTGTATACATGTGTATGTGCAGTGTGTGTATACATGTGTGTGTGCAGTGTGTGTATAGATGTGTATGTGGAGTGTGTGTATACATGTGTTTGTGGAGTGTGTGTACATGTGTATGTGCAGTGTGTGTATAGATGTGTATGTGCAGTGTGTGTATAGATGTGTATGTGCAGTGTGTGTATACATGTGTATGTGCAGTGTGTGTATACATGTGTATGTGGAGTGTGTGTACATGTGTATGTGCAGTGTGTGTGATGACATGATTATTTTTGAATAAATGTTGCTTTTCTTTGCTCAAGAATAAGTGCGGATTGTTCTTAATGGAATAAGAAAAATACGTCCCAACTCATCTTTCGTAGGAAAAAATAATAGAAGATCCTGTGTTATTTTCAGAGAAACATGTTACAAAGAGACAGAAGAGCCGGAATCCCTGACATCGGTGTGTTGTGTATAGGACACATCATAGCAGTTAATTTCCTCAGACCAGCTCAAACACACCAAGAAAATTAGAGACAGCGCCTACACGGGGGGGAAAATGCCGAATACAAGTCATGCACAGTAATGGAGAGAAATAGCTTTATTGTTTATTTTTTTAACACTATATACAAACAATCTGTCAATCCTGTACCCGCCTGTGCTCCACCGGGAGCCCCTAATCTCCATAAGCCAGGTATGATAATCCACATGACAAACTAGGATAGACCATTTGATGTCATAGCTGCATGGCACTATGGGGACGCCTGCACGGCTGCATAACACATTATTAACCAGCTTTTTTTTTGCTAATATCTCCCTTGGAATCACAAATTTCCAGGGGAGGAAACTCAACTCAAAGTTGATCCTCCACACATCGATCCACTCATCTCTCTAAAATTTCTAATGTTTTCATCTGTCTTTCTCTCAGATGATTTAAGACCAAAGACCACATCAAAGTTGAATGTACGAGAAAGCAAAAAGCCTGTAAAAGCCAAATGCTGAAAAAAAATATTTATGAACTCCATTTGCAAAAATGATTTCTAGCTCCAAGTACAAAGATTTAAAGGGAATCTGTCACCAGGTTTTTGCCACATATTCTGAGAGCAGCAAAATGTAGAACAAGAGGCCCTGATTTCATTGATGTATCGCTTAGTTTACTGGCTGCAGCAGTTGTGATGTAATCAGAGCTTTTAGATGTAGCATATAGCAGTGCTGAGAAAGCTAACCCCGCCCACAACACAGCTCTGTGTACATTGCTTACTGACAGTGAGCTGTTAATCACTGCTGAAGGTGTGGTCGGACCAGGATACACAAGGGCTGCTAGTCCGACAGTGATAATCTACTGCTGATAAAAAAAACTCATTGCATTGAAACAATAGCACACAGCCTAATAAGTGACACATCCCTGGAATCAGGGTCTCTGTACTTACATCATGCTTCTCTCAAAATACATCGCAAAAATCTGATGACAGATTCCCTTTAAGGAAAATACAAATTATTTCTAAAGGTGAACAACCCATTTCACACACTTAAATGGTTGGTATTAAGATATGTTTTCCAGTACAAGTCCTATAAAACCTCATAGACATTGTTGTTCTATGGCTCTGGAGCTCATCTTATGGTTTGGGGGTGACCTTTACGCATTGTCCGTTGCATGTCATTCTACACAATTAGAAGCATTGCTGTTTGGTCAATAATTGTAATTTGGCCCTTAGTTCCCAGATTTGCACTGAGCTGACGAATATTTGGGCACTATGTAAGTAATGCATAATCAGGCTTGGACTGGCCCACAGGAAGACTGGAAAATTCTTTGGTGGGCCACCACCCTCTTATATGAGCAGTACTTGGCACCATGTACCTGAATCACTATGTACAGACAGAGGCGGCGTCTTATTCATTTAATACCCACATCATTGTCATATTCATTTGTGATTGAGGATCAGGTCACATTTGTATGTAGTTGAAAAGTGGGGCCCTGGAGTTGGTTACTGGTGGGCCCTTGGCACCCCAATCCGACACTGTGTATAATAATACAATGTGCAATGGACACGGCATCATTTCATATTTTATATGAAACATGTTGGAAACTATTCACAGTCGTATATATCATGCTTGGTCGCCAGAACTGAGGCGCCTCCAGATTGGCGGGAGCCAGCCATATATTTCTGTTATTCTGTAATGCAATATGTCTGTGCTCCACGAGGAAAGATTACGTCCAGAGCGTTGTTTTTTTTTGTGTTCGTTATCATTATAATACAGTTTATATTTTATCATTAAACCAAATGAAATTTTAAAAATGCAATTATTATGTAATCCGCTCTGACGGGCGAAATGAGATCTGACGACGCTGCAGAGTTCATTCACAGAACGGCTTCATTAAGAGACGCGGCTGCTGTTTGTGCTCAGTTTCAGAAATCAATGCGTATAGTAGGTTACTCTATTTTACATCATTGAAGGCCCTAAAAATGGTTCTTTTATTGTATTGTTTCTGAAATCTTTACCCCATAAAGCGCAGTGACCTCACATATTGGAGCCAATGATGCTTCTCGGCTTGGTGGTCTCTGACATTTTTATATAAGGAAACAACAGACAGATTATTTCTGTAAATATAAATCATTATCAAAATTGCCAAGAAAAGTCCATAATAGAGATGAGCGGTATCAGCAACATTCTAATTCGCCTGTTCGCAGGGAAATTCACAGAGAAGTTATTCTCCATGAATCGACTGTCCCTTATTATGCTTTGGGGTCTTTCCAGACCGTAGAACATAATAAACATAAGATGGAAAAAATAAGAAAAAATACTTATACTCTCCTAACCGCTCACCCCTCCGGGGCCCCTCTGCTCTTAAATGCCACCCGTCATGTCCGTATCGCATCTTCTTGGGAGACCCCAGAGTGTAATAGCGGACATTAAAGTCTCAGAGAATAACTTCTCTGCACAATGGTGTAGCTTACAGTATGTGGGCCCCAGTCCAAAATCTCCAACAGGATCCTAAACCGTTACAGATTTTTAATAGCACTGATCTCATTTGGGCTAAAGGAACCTTTTAGGGCCCTCATACTCCAAAGCCCATTTGCGACTTCAATTCCTTCACCCACTGTGGGTACAACCCTATCTCTGCAGATGGATTTTCCCAGGAAAATCTGCGTGAACTGGTGAATTTTAATGATCCGCTCATCTCTCTCCCTGACATATCTTCTGACACCATTGTAGTGTGTTCACCAAACTTACTGATGTCCTACAAGGAAAACGCTTCCAATAAGGAATGACAAGAGCTTGGTTCCAATGATGAGACCATAGTTTTGCTTCTACACAAGTCACTAGTGCGGCCACACTTAGATATTGGGCACGAGATTGGTCTGAGGTAGAGTTGAGCGACTTTTGGTTTTTTAGGGTCGCGTTTCGTTTCGTGAAACCTGACTTTTCCAAAAGTCGGGTCGAGCAAGATCGTCCGATTATAGGGAAAAGTCGGGGTCGTCCCGAAACACGAAACCCAATGTAAGTCAATGGGGAATAAAAGTCGGCAGTGAGAGGAGGACAGGAAACACACCAACAGTGCCCATTTGAATGCCAAAAGCATCAATTCTTCTTACTTAAGCTTGTCAACCTTAATTAACTTCATAATATAAGTTACGCACTGAAAAATGGGTGTTATTTGGCTAAAGTTGTGGGGGGGGAGGGCTGGCTGCAGGTTTTCAGGTGCCCTGGGCGAAAGAGCACCCCTTTAACACATACCACAACTCATCATGCTCCGATACGGCAGATAAATAGCGGTATAGTACAATGAAAAATACCTCACTTTTTACATCTCATGACGAGGCCCATCTATTTCTCCATACAGAATCATTGGTCCCATATAATGTTTGAAACAGTATATGATGAGCTCCACATAATGCTACAGTATATGTTGGTCCCCATGGATGAAGCTCAACTGTCTTATGGGCCCAAATAATGCTCCAAACATAATGGGCCCCATTTCTAATGCTCTAGTGTATAATGGGCCCTGTAAATGCTGCTCCAGTGTCTGATGTCCACCTTTGGAATGTTCCAGTGTATGGTGGGACCCATCTATCATTCTCCAGAGTATAGTGCTCCCCAAAAATTGCTGTCCCAACATTGAAAACAATCAAATAAGTCTCCTCGCTAGGGAATCCCTGTACTTGTCTGGACAGGTGCTGGAGCTTGCTTAACAGCTCGCCAGCCGTTCTCACGCCCAGTATGGATTGCACGTGATTGCACAAAGGTTAGAAAGGGTACCGTATCCCTGGATAACAAGTATGGATAGCGTACACATTCAAAATATATGTCTATACAGCATGAGGCAGGCTCAGACGGTGTTAGGCCCAGTATGGATTGCACGTCATTGCACAAAGGTTAGAAAGGGTACCGTATCCCCGGATAACATGTATGGATAGCGTACACATTCAAAATATATGTCTATACAGCATGAGGCAGGCTCAGACGGTGTTAGGCCCAGTATGGATTGCACGTCATTGCACAAAGGTTAGAAAGGGTACCGTATCCCCGGATAACATGTATGGATAGCGTACACATTCAAAATATATGTCTATACAGCATGAGGCAGGCTCAGACAGTGTTAGGCCCAGTATGGATTGCACGTCATTGCACAAAGGTTAGAAAGGGTACCGTATCCCTGGATAACATGTATGGATAGCGTACACATTCAAAATATATGTCTCAGGAGGCAGGCTCAGACGGTGTTAGGCCCAGTATGGATTGCATGTGATTGCACAAAGGTTAGAAAGGGTACCGTATCCCCGGATAACATGTATGGATAGCGTACACATTCAAAATATATGTCTCAGGAGGCAGGCTCAGACGGTGTCAGGCACAGTATGGATTTGACGGCCCAGATTACACAGCGGAGGAGCAGGGAGAGGTAAAGATTGCAAATGCTGGGGCCCTGCCCAAGCAAGGGGGGCCCATTCGTGGGCGTCGGTACTGGCACTGGGCCCCTCATAGTACAGCGGTGTGTCTGACGGCGGGTGTGCACCACCGCCGTCAGAGACACTTGATTGCACTATGAGGGACCCTGTGCCAGTGCCCGCGCCCAAGAGTCGGCCTACTCACCTGTCCAGGGCAACGGCACTCGCACGGTGTCGTGCGGTAGGTGGTGACCCCGGCCATGGGGGGGGAGGCAGCACAGTTAGGGAGTTTTAGAAAGTGGCATATGTTGATGTTGGACATTCAGCTGATGCAAAAGGCGAAATAGGTGAAGTACCAGGAAGAGGTGGACCAAAGCAAGCCATTTTTCTGTCACCCTATGTGTCATCAGGGGAAGGTGGGACAAAATCCTTGGAAACCCATGCGTGGTTCATTTTAATGAAGGTTAGATCATCCACATTTAGGGTTGACAGACGGGTCCTTTTTTCTGTAAGGATTGATCCAGCTGCACTGAAGACTCTTTCCGATAGCACACTTGCAGCTGGGCAAGCGAGCTCCTGTAAGGCATATTGGGCCAATTCAGGCCAGGTGTCCAGTTTAGCGGCCCAATAGTCAAAGGGGAATGACCTGTGTGGGAGAACATTGATATGGGAGGAAAAGTAGTTTGTAACCATAATTGACAACTGCTGTCTCCTGTCACTTTCCATCGATGCAGTATTACCAGTTGTGTGAGCGGTATTTGAAAAATCAGTCCACAACATTGTCATGAAACCCCGGTCTCCAACGCCACTTCTGCTGTGTGCACCACGAACACCTCTGCCAAGCTGCCCCTGGCCCGTACGGCTCGTGTGAGAACCATCACCGCTGCTGTGTGCTGGGAATGCCTCAAGCAACCGATTTACCAGAGTTGCTTGTTTATTAGCCAATATTAGGTCAAGGTTCTCCTGTGGCATGATGTTTTGTAATTTGCCTTTATAGCGTGGATCCAGGATGCTGGCCAACCAGTAGTCGTCATCGTTCATCATTTTGGCAATGCGGGGGTCCCTTTTTAGGATCCGCAAGGCATAATCTGACATGTGGGCCAATGTTCCCGGTGTCAATGATGCACTGCGAGTGCTGGGTGGAGGAGCACTTTCTGGCAAATCCACATCCCTCCAGTCACGCACAAACCCTGTACCAGACCTTGCCACGCCAACATTTTCACTTGCCCCACGAGATGCATCCTCCTCCCCTAAGTAATCATCCCCATCATCTTCCTCCTCCTCCTCCTCTTCTTCCTCCACTTCGTCCAGGAGAGGTCCCTGAGCAGACAATGGCTGAATGTCATCAAGGATTCCCTCCTCCTCTTCCTCCTCATCAACATTGGCTGCAGACGCCTGCTCCTTAAGGTGCGTCAAAGTTTGCATGAGCAGACGCATAAGTGGGATGCTCATGCTTAGGATGGCGTCGTCTGCGCTTACCAGCCGTGTGCATTCCTCAAAACACTGAAGGACTTTACAAAGGTCTTTCAGCTTCGACCACTGCACGCCTGTCAACTCCATGTCTGCTCTCAAAGTGCCTGGCCGTGTATCCTCCCACAAATGCATTATGGCCTGCCTCTGCTCACACAGCCGCTCCACCATGTGCAGGGTGGAGTTCCACCTTGTTGCAATGTCGATAATGAGGCGGTGGTTGGGAAGGTGGAGCAATCGCTGCAGCTTCTGCATACGAACGGAGTGTACAGGCGACCGGCGGATGTGCGCGCACAGTCTTCGCACCTTCTGGAGCAGGGCTGTTAACTCCGGATAATTTTTGAGGAAGCACTGCACCACCAGGTTCAATGTGTGAGCCAAGCAAGGTATGTGGCTGAGTTTTGAAAGGGCTATGGCTGCCACAAAATTACGGCCGTTATCACTAACTACCTTGCCTGCCTCAAGATGTACACTGCCCAGCCATGACTCAGTTTGTCGCTTCAAGTACTCGGCCAGCACCTCGGCGGTGTGTCTGTCGCCCAAACACATCATCTGCAACACAGCCTGCTGACGCTTTCCACTAGCTGCTCGATAGGGGGACACATCGTGTGCAACAGTGGCAGCTGCAGATGGAGTGCTCGTACGACTGCGCTCTGTGGACGAGCTTTCGCTTCTGGAGGAGGAGGAGGAGGAGGAGGAGGGTCGAACGCCTACAGCCAACTGTTTCCTATACCGTGGGCTAGGCAGCACTGTCCCACCACCGCTGTCCCCTGTGGACCCTGCATCCACCACATTAACCCAGTGCGCAGTGATGGACACGTAACGGCCCTGGCCATGCCGACTGGACCATGCATCAGTTGTGAGGTGCACCTTTCCGCTCACTGACTGCTTGAGTGCATGGACAATGCGGTCTTTCACATGATGGTGGAGGGCTGGGATGGCTTTGCGAGAGAAGAAGTGGCGACTGGGTAGGTCATAGCGTGGTACTGCATAGGCCATGAGTTCGCGGAAAGCTGTGCTTTCCACCAACCGAAAGGGCATCATCTCAAACGAGATTAGTTTGGCAATGTGGGCGTTCAAACCCAGTGTACGCGGATGAGAGACTGAGTACTTTCTTGACCTACTCATAGTGTCTGGGAGGGTGAGCTGGACTTGAGAGCTGCATATGGTGGAAGTAGCGGTGGACAGGGCGGAGTGAGAGAGGGTTGATGATGGTGATGGAGTTGGTGTTCTTTCTGATGGCCTAGAATCAGTCTTTCGTTGATATAACAGTGGGATTCCCTGACTGCTGTGGCCTTGCAACGACACCTCAACATTTGCTGCTGTGCTAACCGGTGGGCTTACAGTGGGGGAAACAATGTAGCGTTGCTGACTACCTTCGTTGTGATCAGTTGCACATGTGGCACTTGAGGTTTGGTGTTGTGTCCACGCTTGCAAGTGCATGCTGGTTAAATGTCTAAGCATGCAACTGGTATTCAAATTTTTCAGATTTTTCCCTCGGCTAAAGGTCTTTGCGCACTTCTTACAGATAACCTTGGCCTGATCATGAGGATTTTGTTCAAAAAAGTGCCACACTGCACTCTTCCTACTTTGGCAGACATTTTGCGGCCTAGCACGCTGTGATCTTTTGACCCTCTGGACAAGCTGTCCAGCAACTCTTTTGATGTTTGGAACCAGTCTTTGGAGTGCTCCGGGCCTGCCAGATAACAGCTGTTGCGATGTCGATGTCTGCTGTGGATGCTCCTCATCTGAGCTATTGGAAGCAGCACCCTCTTCCCCCAATGGATGCCAATCTGGGTCAACAACTGGGTCATCCATCACCTCCTCTTCTATGTCATGTGCACCTTTCTCTGTGTCACCGTGTATGGGGGTATAGTGTGCGGGAAGGGGAACCTGAGTCTCATCAGGGTCAAAATCTGGCTCTGTACACTGCGAGGACAATGTAGTGCTCTGAGTGAATGTACCAGCAGAATCATCCATCAGCGGCTGTGCATCAGTGCACTCCATGTCAGATTCATCTTGGCCTGGGTAATTCACCATTTGACTTGATAATCCAGGCATGGTATGTGAAAACAGCTCCATGGAGTAATCAGTAGGATGGCCTGCGTCATCCTTCAATCTTGGTTGGGGTGAAGGACACAAGGAAAGGTGTGGTTCATGAACATGAGCCTCCAATGACGACTCAGTGCTTTTACTTTTTACAACTGAAGAAGAGGAGGCGATAGAGCTGGAGGCTGAGTCAGCAATGTAAGACAAAACTTTTTCCTGATGCTCTGGCTTTAAAAGCGGTTTGCCAACTCCTAGAAAACTAAGCGTTCGAGGCCTTACGTAGCCAGACGATGACGCAGGGTCAGCACCTCCTGCATTCGGTCCTATTTTGCTCTTGCCACTACCATCAGATCCACCACCAACACCATCATTACCAGCTGCCAACCCCCGCCCAATTCCACGGCCTCTTCCACCAGCCTTCCTCATTTTTGGTAGAAATGTAGACAAAATCCAACAAACTATATAGTAATGTAAAACAAGGTACAAGGTGTCTATAGGACAGGGGAGATTTAGAATTTCTGCACACACTTGTGGACAGTGGACACTTTTGGATTGTGTGAGGCCCACTGATATCTGAGCGCTATGTGACACGCTCGATGGCACAGCTGCCTGTGACCAAAAGTGACGAGAGGATAATGGAGATTTTGAATCTCTGCGTACACTTTTGGACACTGGACACTTGTAGATTGTGTGAGGCCCACTGATATCTGAGCGCTATGTGACACGCTTGATGGCACAGCTGCCTGTGACCAAAGTGACGAGAGGATAATGGAGATTTTGAATCTCTGCGTACACTTTTGGACACTGGACACTTGTAGATTGTGTGAGGCCCACTGATATCTGAGCGCTATGTGACACGCTCGATGGCACAGCTGCCTGTGACCAAAGTGACGAGAGGATAATGGAGATTTTGAATCTCTGCGTACACTTTTGGACACTGGACACTTGTGGATTGTGTGAGGCCCACTGATATCTGAGCGCTATGTGACACGCTCGATGGCACAGCTGCCTGTGACCAAAGTGACGAGAGGATAATGGAGATTTTGAATCTCTGCGTACACTTTTGGACAGTGGACACTTGTAGATTGTGTGAGGCCCACTGATATCTGAGCGCTATGTGACACGCTCGATGGCACAGCTGCCTGTGACCAAAGTGACGAGAGGATAATGGAGATTTTGAATCTCTGCGTACACTTTTGGACACTGGACACTTGTGGATTGTGTGAGGCCCACTGATATCTGAGCGCTATGTGACACGCTCGATGGCACAGCTGCCTGTGACCAAAGTGACGAGAGGATAATGGAGATTTTGAATCTCTGCGTACACTTTTGGACACTGGACACTTGTGGATTGTGTGAGGCCCACTGATATCTGAGCGCTATGTGACACGCTCGATGGCACAGCTGCCTGTGACCAAAGTGACGAGAGGATAATGGAGATTTTGATTCTCTGCGTACACTTTTGGACACTGGACACTTTTGGATTGTGTGAGGCCCACTGATATCTGAGCGCTATGTGACACGCTCGATGGCACAGCTGCCTGTGACCAAAGTGACGAGAGGATAATGGAGATTTTGAATCTCTGCGTACACTTTTGGACACTGGACACTTGTAGATTGTGTGAGGCCCACTGATATCTGAGCGCTATGTGACACGCTCGATGGCACAGCTGCCTGTGACCAAAGTGACGAGAGGATAATGGAGACTTTGAATCTCTGCGTACACTTTTGGACACTGGACACTTGTAGATTGTGTGAGGCCCACTGATATCTGAGCGCTATGTGACACGCTCGATGGCACAGCTGCCTGTGACCAAAGTGACGAGAGGATAATGGAGATTTTGAATCTCTGCGTACACTTTTGGACACTGGACACTTGTAGATTGTGTGAGGCCCACTTATATCTGAGCGCTATGTGACACGCTCGATGGCACAGCTGCCTGTGACCAAAGTGACGAGAGGATAATGGAGATTTTGAATCTCTGCGTGCACTTTTGGACACTGGGCACTTGTAGATTGTGTGAGGCCCACTGATATCTGAGCGCTATGTGACACGCTCGATGGCACAGCTGCCTGTGACCAAAGTGACGAGAGGATAATGGAGATTTTGAATCTCTGCGTACACTTTTGGACACTGGACACTTGTAGATTGTGTGAGGCCCACTGATATCTGAGCGCTATGTGACATGCTCGATGGCACAGCTGCCTGTGACCAAAGTGACGAGAGGATAATGGAGATTTTGAATCTCTGCGTACACTTTTGGACACTGGACACTTGTAGATTGTGTGAGGCCCACTGATATCTGAGCGCTATGTGACACGCTCGATGGCACAGCTGCCTGTGACCAAAGTGACGAGAGGATAATGGAGATTTTGAATCTCTGCGTACACTTTTGGACACTGGACACTTGTGGATTGTGTGAGGCCCACTGATATCTGAGCGCTATGTGACACGCTCGATGGCACAGCTGCCTGTGACCAAAGTGACGAGAGGATAATGGAGATTTTGATTCTCTGCGTACACTTTTGGACACTGGACACTTGTAGATTGTGTGAGGCCCACTGATATCTGAGCGCTATGTGACACGCTCGATGGCACAGCTGCCTGTGACCAAAGTGACGAGAGGATAATGGAGATTTTGAATCTCTGCGTACACTTTTGGACACTGGACACTTGTAGATTGTGTGAGGCCCACTGATATCTGAGCGCTATGTGACACGCTCGATGGCACAGCTGCCTGTGACCAAAGTGACGAGAGGATAATGGAGATTTTGAATCTCTGCGTACACTTTTGGACACTGGACACTTGTGGATTGTGTGAGGCCCACTGATATCTGAGCGCTATGTGACACGCTCGATGGCACAGCTGCCTGTGACCAAAGTGACGAGAGGATAATGGAGATTTTGATTCTCTGCGTACACTTTTGGACACTGGACACTTGTAGATTGTGTGAGGCCCACTGATATCTGAGCGCTATGTGACACGCTCGATGGCACAGCTGCCTGTGACCAAAGTGACGAGAGGATAATGGAGATTTTGAATCTCTGCGTACACTTTTGGACACTGGACTCTTGTAGATTGTGTGAGGCCCACTGATATCTGAGCGCTATGTGACACGCTCGATGGCACAGCTGCCTGTGACCAAAGGGACGAGAGGATAATGGAGATTTTGAATCTCTGCGTACACTTTTGGACACTGGACACTTGTAGATTGTGTGAGGCCCACTGATATCTGAGCGCTATGTGACACGCTCGATGGCACAGCTGCCTGTGACCAAAGTGACGAGAGGATAATGGAGATTTTGAATCTCTGCGTACACTTTTGGACACTGGACACTTGTGGATTGTGTGAGGCCCACTGATATCTGAGCGCTATGTGACACGCTCGATGGCACAGCTGCCTGTGACCAAAGTGACGAGAGGATAATGGAGATTTTGAATCTCTGCGTACACTTTTGGACACTGGACTCTTGTAGATTGTGTGAGGCCCACTGATATCTGAGCGCTATGTGACACGCTCGATGGCACAGCTGCCTGTGACCAAAGGGACGAGAGGATAATGGAGATTTTGAATCTCTGCGTACACTTTTGGACACTGGACACTTGTAGATTGTGTGAGGCCCACTGATATCTGAGCGCTATGTGACACGCTCGATGGCACAGCTGCCTGTGACCAAAGTGACGAGAGGATAATGGAGATTTTGAATCTCTGCGTACACTTTTGGACACTGGACACTTGTGGATTGTGTGAGGCCCACTGATATCTGAGCGCTATGTGACACGCTCGATGGCACAGCTGTGACAAAAGTGACTAGAGGATAAGGGAGATTGGATTGCTTTTAAAAAAGCAGTTTGCGGAGCAGTGGGTAAACAGCAATGCCAGCGTGTCAGGAAGCCTTAGAAGGCAGCCCAACAACCAACACCACTGATACACCACAATATAGCCTCCCCTTGCACTGCACACACAGTGACTTGTGTGTTGTGCAGGCCAAATCGCTAGCAGCAGAAGCAGTTCTTTTGTCTTCTTCCCTGCCTAACGCTCTCCCTACAGAATCAGCAGCAACCTCTCCCTATACTAAGATCGGCAGAAGTAAGATGGCGGTCGGCGTGCATGCCCTTTTATACCCCCTGTGACGCCCACCAAAGCAAGCCAATCACTTGCATGCCCTTCTGAAAGATGGTGGTGACCCGTGCCTAGGTCATAGAATCATAGAATCATAGAATCATAGAATCGTAGAGTTGGAAGGGACCTCCTGGGCCATCTGGTCCAACCCCCTGCTCAAAGCAGGATTCGCTAAATCATCCCAGTTAGATGTCTGTCCAGCCTCTGTTTGAAGACTTCCATTGAAGGAGAACTCACCACTTCTCGTGGCAGCCTGTTCCACTCATTGATCACTCTAACTGTCAAAAAGTTTTTTCTAATATCTAATCTGTGTCTCCTCCCATTCAGCTTCATCCCATTGCTTCTAGTCTTTCCTTGTGCAAATGAGAATAAGGTTGATCCTTCTACAATGTGACAGCCCTTTAGATATTTGTAGACAGCTATTAAGTCTCCTCTCAGTCTTCTCTTTTGCAAACTAAACATTCCCAAATCCTGCAACCTTTCCTCATAAGACATCACGTTGCCCACAGTGCCCACAGTGTCCGTGAATCCTGATTGGCTGAAAAAGAGCGCAAAACAAACTTTTGAAACGCGACTTTGGCGCGTAAGTCGCCGACCTCGTGGCCGACCTCATCCTAGGGTCGGGTTTCGTTTCATGAAACCCAACTTTGCCAAAAGTCGGCGACTTTTGAATTTTTTCGACCCGTTTCGCTCAACTCTAGTCTGAGGTGTATAAGAAGGACATAGGGGTGCAGAGACGAACAACCAAGGTTATTAAGGAAATCGGTGGTCTGCAATACAAATACAGGTTATCAGACTTGGGGTTATGGAAAAAATCGGTGGTCTGCAATACAAATACAGGTTATCAGACTTGGGGTTATGGAAAAATGAAGGCTTAGGGGCGACCTTATTACAATGTACCAATATATGGAGGGGCAGTACAGAGATCTTTCTGATGATCTCTTTACTCCTATGCCTGTGATGGGGACCAGGAGACATCCTCTACATCTAGAGGAAAGAAGGTTTCATCATAATCACAGACACAGATTCTTTACTGTAAGACCAGTGAGACCATGGAATTCTCTGCCACATGATGTTGAAATGGTTGATTCACTGCTAAAATTCAAGAAGGTCCGGACACCATTGTTAATAAATTCAGTATTACAGATTATGGGCACCAGATTCTATGATGGGCCGTTGATCCAGGGAACTAGTCTGATTCCCGTATGGAGTCGGGAAGGAATTTCCCCACTAATATTGAGCTAATAATGTCTGCCCCGTAAGGTTTTTACCTTTCTCTGGATCAACATATTAGGCTGTAGGTTGAACTCGATGGACTTAAGTCTACCTTTACCCTTAAAACTATGAAACTTTAAGGGCCACTAGTACAAACTGGTGCCGCCATGCAGCCATCTGACTAATGCAGGTCATGACTGTCAGGTTCTAGGGCCAAGTCCACTTGGAACCACTCTGCACAATGTGCCTATAAACTGTGAGGTCATCCCTTAGGTGACATCACCTTTTATGTAGCCTCAAAAGGGATTTCTCAGGAAATGTCATGCACAAAGTCATGCATCAAACCTGTGACAAAGTCATGCCCTGTGGCCTCATTACATATTACACGGAAATAAATGTCACACTGATGACCAAAGCTTAAAAATAAAGTTGTCAACAGCTATAAAGAAATATAATGTAGCAAAGCCCCAGTAGTATTTAAGGGGTTTTCTCATCACAGACGACCCCATTGGTAGTGGATGCACCAAGCCTGTCGGTGGATTGCAGCAGGTGCTGCTTCTAGCACCCGGCAAACAGCTGATTTTTCTGAAGACAGATGTAACGTTTCATAGGGGCCATTCTGATAAATTACTGTGCATGTAAAACATTGAGCAGAAGCGGCAGTCGCTCTAAGACCTGCTATATCCATATCCCTAATAGTATAATGGTGTTCAGGTGCCTCACCTAAGGGGTGACAGGAGCATAATGTAGTGTATAAAATCCATGCCTTTATATTATTATTGAAGATTTGTCAGACAATGATTATTATGGCGGCTCCTCAGAATACAGATTCCGGGGTGGTTTACCCGTCTTCTCTCTTGGACGAGCTGAGATGGTTTTAATGGAAGTCAAGGCAGAGTTGTTATATTAGAATAATTGGAAATTTCAATTATGTTGAAGTGATCGATTGTCTTAGTCATTACTTTCATTTGTGAGAAAATGTGAACCCTAGAAACACCTTGTACATGACCCTCATTTTATGATGATTTGGCAATTAGCCATTTGAAAATGAGATGATAAATTGATAGTGATAGATAGATAGATAGATAGATAGATAGACAGATAGATAGATAAGAGATTGATGGATAGATAGGAGATAGATAAAAGATTGATATATATATATAATAGATAAGAGATAGATAGATAGATAATAGATATGAGATAAATAAGATAGATAGATAGATAGATAGATAGATAGATAGATAGATAGATAGATAGGATAGATAAGTAGTGACCCAAATGTAGTGACCCAGTTCAGAGTGTGTCTGTCCCTTTAAGTAATCCTGAATTGTGAGTTGCTTCTGTACACTACAGTTCACTCTCTAACTGGCCCTATATATTATTTGTGAGCTGTAATTCTTCATCTCTAGTCACCTCCATTTTAGATGCAATGCATTTCTCATTTGCTGTGTTCTGGTGCCATGTAATGGTGAAAGTGTACAATGACTCATAATTATTGTTTTGTAAGAATCTGAGATGTGAATTTGGTCTCCTATTGGCCAGCTCCTAGTCACAAGGTCAACATTAGGAGCTGTTTTCCAGGCAAATCTAGAATGTTCTTTAGTCTGAGAGATGCCTTCAAGGAGAGCAGAACACACGTGGAGGAGGTTTTTACCTCAAGATCTCCTGCAGGCCTAAAAGCGTGAGTTCCCTCTCTAACCTGTACAGAAATCATTCTAAAGTTTTTCTGACTGGATTCACCACATCTAAAGTATTTATGACAGGATTCACATGTAAAGTATTGCTGACAGGATTCACCACAGTTTCTACATTCACCTATAAGTACTTGTGCACGTGCCGTGACACACTGTGGAGATAACCCCAAGTACAGGTCTGTAACCTCTAATTGCTGCGTCTAGCTCCTTCTGTAAAATACCAAGACATTGTCCAGTGCTCTTAAAGCTCCAGACCCCAATCACATCTCAGCATCTAAGTGTGAGCTGTAATTGCCGTGGACTACCATTGAGAGACTGTTCCTTATTTGTTCCAAGTTATAATTCCCGTTCCTGCTGAAGTAAAAGCAACTGTTATCCCCGAGACCGGTGTGTGTCATAATTCCTTCAGCTGCGGACATCGTGTGGGGGTGGATAGCAGGGAACGTTCAGCCTGGTCATTACAGATACATAATAGATAGATAGGAGATAGATAACGCAGAATGTAAGTCCGCAAGGACAGGGTCCTCTCTCCTCTGCATCAGTCTGTCATTGTAAATTTGTTTACTGTAAACAATATCTATAACTTTGTATGTAACCCCCGTCTCATGTGCGGCACCATGGAATTAATGGCGCTATATAAATAACTAAATAACTAGCTGAAGAGCCCGGCGCTGCCCGGGCATAGTAACTAACTGTGGTTAGTTATAACAAATTATAATTATCCTCCATTCCATAGTTGAGTGCCCATATACCCATCATACATATCCTCCATCCCATACCTAGACAGATAGATAGATAATAGATAGCTATGGGAGAGAGATATTGAGAACATTTAGGTATACTGTATATTTCTCTCTTTAATCAAAGGAGTTTTCTTCACATTATAACTGGATAAAATTATTCAGTGCTTGTAAATATAAGCAGCTCTGAAATTAATTTGTTATTTAAAATCCTCCTTATTCTCAAGAACGGAGGGATTCTTAATTTTGCAGTTTACTGCTCATTGCATAGATTAGCAGTCATCACTGCAATCTATCAGTGGTGGACGGGCTCCTATTCGAAGAGTCCAGTGCTCTTCACTGTAGAGCTTGTAAGCAAGCGCTCCTCTGAGGCTGGCCAGCTCACGCCCCCGAGGATCCAGGGTAAAGCTGTCTCAGAGAGCGCACAGTGTACATCAGAGGTGCAACAATGCTGTTGGTCCAAACTGTCAATCATTGCCCCCCAGCAATCAGGAAGCGGAGCGGTAAGGGAGCAGTGCGCTCCTGAAGAATGATATTGAGAAAACCTCTTTATTTCCATTACTGTATACGGGACAACACCAGCTGTGTGCATCTTATCGTGCTCCAGGGCTTCTTCACATCATTAGTTTACCCCGATATAATTCCTGGTGTTACATTGTTTCATATTGTTTTGGATCTATTTAGTCTTGCTTATTATTAATTACTTAGATGTCTAAGGTGCGTTCAGATGGGCCTGGAATCACTGTCCCCAATTAACAAAGCGATCACCTGAAGAACGTGCAAAACACTTGGATAGTTTATTTTAGTCTAAATATCATTGTTATCAGCAGCGCAGTGTAAGCAAGGAATCCACTGCGAATGACATGATTCAGTATGGAGAAAGAACGATAGAGTAAATGATCGTGCTGCTTCCATTCAGTATTCATCAGCAGCGTAAACTAGTCAGTACACGAGCAGCAATCACTGTGTAGTCATCCCGTGTTGTTTTGCTTTGCAGTGCTACTGACAGGGAATTTAGATTGTGAGCCCCAATGGGGACAGTAATGATGATATCTGTAAAGTGCTGTGGAATTATTGCAACCACATAAGTGAGAAAATAAATAAATAAAAATAATGAATATTTTGACAGGCCAAGTTTGACATTTCTGCATGCAGCCTTACTCTCCCTCTACATAGATTTGTGTGTTCTTATATATAGATACGGGTAAGACAGACTGAGAAGAGGTATCATTTTGCATTATGCATAAATATATCAATCAATAATTTATAGAATACAAATAAGAGATTATATTGCCGCAGTTGTTTTGCCAGGTGCAGGATAATTTCATAGATGACAATGAGCGTTGGACTATGAGCGTTTTACAGATTCATCACCCAACTTTGGCCACTGATTAAAATTTACTACCAATATCTTTCTATAATGAAAGCCGGATCTGGAGTAAGGGGTTTCCAGATGGTGATTTATAAACTGGTAAGGCAATGATGTCATTGAGAACGTGCAGGCAGGTTTTGGCTCATCAAAATGTTCTACGGGGGCCTATAATTATGGCGTACGACCATCTCTACACGTGCCGCGCCAATTCTTTGGAATGCACTTCCCAGGTCAATACGATTAGTCCCCAATCCCCACAATTTTAAGCGTGTCCTGAAAACGCATTTATTCAGACTGGCCTATCGCCTCAACACATTAACCTAACCTATCCCTGTGTGGCAGAGCCAAAAATTTTACCATAACCAGGTTCCCAGCATCATGTTCCCACATGCTTTATGCATCCATTAGCCCTCTGTGTCTGTACTGTTACACACTTAACATTATGGCTGGTCCATACAATCAGGGCAACTGTTACCACCCACCTTTCGTGTCTACCTCTTTCCTCATAGACTGTAAGCTTGCGAGCAGGGCCCTCACTCCTCTTGGTATTTGTTATAATCTACTGTATGTGATTATTGTTATGCTGTAATGTCTATTGTCTGTACAAATCCCCTCTGAAATGTAAAGTGCTGCGGAATATGTCGGCGCTATAAAAAATAAAATTTATTATTTATTATTATTATTATCTCTAACTCGGTTTAACAGTTCCACATCAAAGTAGAGCGATCGAAAAGAGATTATATATTGGAAGGAGAATTCAAATGAAAGTCTCGTTACTCCGTTAGCATAAATTTGCCCGTCATGAAAACTGCTATAGACCTGTGCGGTGTAAATCATTGGAGGAAATTTTCTGAAGCAGAAAGTGTAAGTGGTTACTGCATCCCACAGATGGAATATTTGCTCCTTTGTCTGTACGGTGCTTTACAAAAGTATGTGCCCCTCTCAAGATTTCCTTTGTAATATACAGTGATGTGAAAATGTCAGTCATGTCCTGCTTTTGAATTTGCGCTCAGCAGAGTAGTGGTGCAGCAGGACCTGTGATGATGTCAGCAGGCACGAGAAAAAAAAGAACCCTGAGGAGGCGGCGCCAAATTCAAAAGGAGGACATGACTGACGTATGTGAGGCGTCTGTGTCCGGGGGGGAAAGACCTTATCAAACTTAACTGAACTGGAATTGTTTTGTAAACAGGAATGGTCACAAATACCTTCGTCCAGGATCCAGGAACTCATTAATAGCTACAGGAAGCGACTAGAGGCTGTTATTTTTGCAAAAGGAGGATCTACGAAATATTAATGTCACTTTTATGTTGAGGTGCCCATACTTTTGTACCGGTCAAATTTTGTTTAAATGCAGATTGCACATTTTCTGTTAGTACAATAAACCTCATTTGAATCCAGAAATATAACTGAGTCCATCAGTTATTAGATATATGAAACTGAAATAGCTGTTGCAAAAACCAAAATTGTTATAAAGAAAAAAGGTTAACATTAATAGGGGTGCCCAAACTTTAACATATGACTGTATACAAGCTCTTTCCACTTCATGCCACTTCAACTCAAAAATATTTCACGGATCCGTTCATTCCTCAACCAAGAATCTGTAAAAACCCTAGTCCAAGCCCTCATCATCTCCCACCTTGATTACTGCAAGCTCCTGCTCTGTGGCCTCCCCTCTAACACTCTCACACCCCTCCAATCTATTCTAAACTCTGCTGCCTGACTAATCCACCTGTCCCGGCCTCTCCTCTCAGTCAATCCCTGCACTGGCTCCCCATTACCCAAAGACTACAGTTCAAAACACTAACCATGGCATACAAAGCCATCCACAACCTGTGTCCTCCATACATCTGTGACCTCGTCTCCTGTTACTTACCTGCAGGCAACCTCCGATCCTCACAATATCTCCTTCTCTATTCCCCTCTTATCTCCTCTTCCCTCAATCGCATACAAGATTTCTCCTACACATCCCCCCTACTCCGGAACTCTCTATCACAACATATTAGACTCTTGCCTACCATCAAAACCTTCAAAAAGAACCTGAAGACCTACCTCTTCCAACAAGCCTGCACCCTGCAGTAACAACCGATCGACCAAACCGCTGCATGACCAACTCTACCCCTGCCCTTTTCCAGACTGATAGATCTAAATTACTTCCTAAATTTCTTCGGATCGCAGACAGACGTCTAGTTTTTGAGGAATTTTTTGTCAACTTCACTTTGTCAGGCCTATTTAAGTGATTTCTTTATTGAGAACAGGTGTGCCAGTAAAAAGGCCTGTGCTTGGCTATGGAAATTGAACTTAGCTTGCCACACATGTAATAAACAACATTTAATTTATGTTTTAAGGGGGGGAATCACTTTTCTCTATACTGTTAGGTAAATGAAATCAAATGATCAATCATGTTCTACCAAGATATCTGCTATTTTAAGTAGTGACATAGCAACGGTTACCAGCCCCCAGGTCAGGACAAGTATTTTGCACCCACTAAACCATGGACTATTTACAAACCTTGAGTCACTCCCACCAGTCCGTAATGAACCTGCAAGCATATGTATTGCATTTTAAGATAATGCTGATGTAATTTAATATTGCCTTTTACCCTTTAGCTATTTTCTAGCTAAAATTCGACATGAAAAACTAAAAATTAAGTTATACATGGTTACATTATTTTTGTTCACTTTTTTTGTTTTTTATTACTGTAGCTGTATCCCTAACCCAACCCTAGTAATAAATCTAACCCTAATCGTAAATTGTCATCTAAAACGCTGCCTATGCAGAGGGTAGCAGTTGAAGACAGTTTACCACCAGCTGCTCTGTCTGCATAGGCAGTCAATGGGATGACAAAGCTCACTTCACCATACTGAGAGCTTTGTCATCTCAGTCACTTCCCATGCAGAGCACAGAAGCCAATGACAAAGTCAGCCCCAGCCTGATTTAGGGGTACTACACACTAAGTGAGATCGCTAGCGAGATCGCTGATGCGTCACGGATATTGTGACGCAACAGCGACCTCACCAGCAATCTCATTGCGTGTGACACTTAGCAGTGACCAGGCCCCCGCTGCGATGTCGCTGATCGTGCTCGAATGTCCTGGGCCATTTTTTGATCGCTGGTGTCCCACTGGCCGGCATGCATTGCTGTGTTTGAAACTGACGAGCGACCTCGTTAGCGACTCAGAAATCATGGACGCAGGTGAGAGTCGTCAGAATCGCTGCTGTGTGACACTAAGTGACGCACCAGCGATCCTGCCGAGATCGTTGCTTTGCCGTTGGTTAAATTTGACTGATTGACAGCTTACTAGTGACCTCTTAGCGACGCACTAGCGATCCTTACCAGGTCGTATAGTTGTCGGTGGGGCCCCTTAGGGTCTGATTTTGTGGGTGGGGCCCCTCAGAGTCTGATTTTGTGGCCGGGGCCCCTCAGGGTCCGATTTGGTGGGCGGGGCCCCTCAGGGTCCGATTTGTTGGGCGGGGCCACTCTGGGTCCGATTTAGTGGGTGGGGCCCCTCAGGGTCAGATTTGGTGGGCGGGGCCCCTCAGGGTCTGATTTGGTGGGCAGTGCCCCTCTGGGTCCCTCTGGTGGATGGGGCCCCTCAGGGTCTGATTTGGTGGGCGGGGCCCCTCAGGGTCTGATTTTGTGGCCGGGGCACCTCAGGGTCCGATCTGGTGGGCGGGGCCCCTCAGGGTCCGATTTGGTGGGTGGGGCACTTCAGGGTCCGATTTGGTGGGCGGGGCCACCCTGAGTCTGATTTGGTGGGCGGGGCCCCTCAGGGTCTGATTTGGTGGCCGGGGCCCCTCAGGGTCTGATTTGGTGGGCGGGGCCACTCAGGGTCCGATTTAGTGGGTGGGGCCCCTCAGGGTCCGATCTGGTGGGCAGGGCCCCTCAGGGTCCGATTTGGTGGGCGGGGCCCTTCAGGGTCTGATTTGGTGGGCGGGGCCACTCTGAGTCTGATTTGGTGGGCGGGGCCACTCTGGGTCTGATTTGGTGGGTGGGGCCACTCTGGGTCTGATTTGGTGGTCGGGGCCACTCTGAGTCTGATTTGGTGGGCGGGGCCCCTCAGGGTCCGATTTGGTGGGCGGGGCCACTTTGGGTCTAATTTGGTGGGCGGGGCAACTCTGGGTCCGATTTGGTGGGCGGGGCCACTCTGGGTCCGATTTGGAGGTCGATTTGGGTCGATCAGCCTCCGATTTGGAGGCCGGGGTGGCTCAGCCTCCGATTTGGAGCCTGGGGTCACTCGGCTTTTGATTTGGCGCGCCGGCCCTTTAAGACTCATTTCGGTGCGCCAGCCCTTTAAGAATCACTTTGGCGTGTCGGCCAATTAAAAGCCAGTTTGGCTCGCTGGGCTTCTAAATCCACTTTGGCGCATATTCTCTCTCAGGGGCATGCGTCATGTGATGAAGCTAGATTTGCATTCGTGCTGTGGGTTTCGCTTTAAGAGCTGATATCTGCCAGAAAATCTGTCCTGAAGGGGTCATGAATAGTTCATAGGCGTTGGCATAGTAACTGGGTGTGCCTGCGCATATCAATGAGCTTAACTGCCATTTGAATCGCCTCAGGGCATGTTTTCCCTGTGGCAAAATTTTCCCATTGAAATGCATTGAGGAAAATGTTTTTTCAAACGCAAATTGCGCAAAAACTACAAATCTGATCGACACGAAAATTACTTAGTACACCACTCGTGGACACTGGCTTCGAAACGACACCTCAACGGAGTCTGTGCGTGTAGCGGTTCGGGCCGCATTAGTTGCGGAAAATCAACTGAATAATAAGAATAAGTTAGCAGCGTTCGGATTACAAGATAGTGCTTTCTTCCAGCACTATAATTAAAATCCCTATGACTCTGTAGTGAAGGGGTATTTGCCTCCTCCCTCCTCCACTCTCAATTTTAGGCTGTGTGCTCATGATGCAATTTTTAAGCGTTTTTGCCGCGATTTTCGGCGCGAAAACGCTGCGAAAACGTTTAAAAATCGTGTACAGAACGCCCCCATGCATTCCTATGGCATTCCGCACATGCTGTGCTAATGCTGCGCTTTTCTCCGCGGCGGAATCGCATTGCGAAAAAAAATCGCAGCATGGTCATTCTTTTGTGCGGAATCGCAAAGAATTGCCGCGATTTCGCACCCGTAGGAATGCATGAGAATCGCTTACTTCCCACATGTGGCTATGCCCACCATGCGCGAAGTTAAGTGTCTCATGTGCGGTTGGTACCCACGGTGTGGAGGAGAGGAGACTGTCCTCCAGGCCCTGGGTACCATACCCCTGTAAAAAAAAGAATAAAAAATCGGGGTATATTTACCTTCCGACGTCCCGCGCTGCATTCCCGGGCCTCAGCGTTCCAAGTAATGCCTTGCGGCAAAGACCTGTGATGACGTAGTCTCGTGTTACTCTAGCGGTCTCATGAGATCGCTATAGCAACGCGAGACCAACGTCATCACAGGTCTCGCAAGGCATCTCTGGGAACGGGAGCGTCGCTGAGGCTGCGCGGGACGTCGGAAGGTAAATATACCCCGATTTTTTGTTTTTTTTATCATTTTTAACATTCTATCTTTTACTATTGATGCCGCATAGGTGGCCTCAATAGTAAAAAGCTGATCACACTTGTCAAACACTATGTTTGACGAGTGTGACCAACCTGTCAATCACTTTCCAAGCGATGCTTCAAATCTTGAATATCGCACGCGAAAATCGTGGCAAAATTGCGAACATAATCGCGGTGAAATCGCGCGGAAAAAAACGCGCGATTTCTGGGAAGGAGTCCGGTTTTCTGTGTCCGGATTTAAACGCAACGTGGGCACATAGCCTTACAGTGGGACAAGAGCTTGCAATCTAGCTGACACTCTTAGAAATAGACTTACACTGGAGACAAAGAGAAATGAACCATTCCTGAACATTCCTTTCATCAAAACATCTTGGCAGAAACTGAGGCACCGATAGAAAAAGATGAATATTGGGGCTTGTATAAATCCAATAGTGATGGCACATACATTTTCAACTTCAGGGTTAATTGGGAAACAATATGCATGTAACCTCTGCCTATAAGCCCTAAATTTATAGTGGCCAGATAACTGACAACAGCCAAGTCATGTTTGATCTCTGAGGAAAGGTAAAATCCTGATGGAAAATATGGCGGAGATCTCGAAGTTCTGCTATCATCAGGAGTGAAGTTATCGCATAAGTTGTGGATTTCATAAAATCCTGAAGGGCTGAGGACATCCCACAACCCCGACCTTGTGGATGTACCTCAGGTACTGATAAAAGGTTATGACACATTATGATCTGTGTTCCTGTAGAGAGATACACATCGTGCATGCATGAATCCCGTTCGTTGAACATTCCCCAAATCGAAGAGCTCTCCTCTACCTAAGTTGAGTCATCTCTGTGAGTGGCTGTTGTAAGAGTTCTTTTTAATGGTTTCAACACTCCAATTAATTATTTAGCTAATTATTGATATGGTTTATATACAGTATATACAGTCATGGCCAAAAGTATTGACACCCCTGCAATTCTGTCAGATAATACTCAGTTTCTTCCTGAAAATGATTGCAAACACAAATTCTTTGGTATTATTATCTTCATTTAATTTGTCTTAAATGAAAAAACACAAAAAGAATTGTCCTAAAGCCAAATTGGATATAATTCCACACCAAATATAACAAAGAGGGTGGACAAAAGTATTGGCACTGTTCGAAAAATCATGTGATGCTTCTTTAATTTGTGTAATTAACAGCACCTATAACTTACCTGTGGCACCTAACAGGTGTTGGCAATAACTAAATCACACTTGCAGCCAGTTGACATGGATTAAAGTTGACTCAACCTCTGTCCTGTGTCCTTGTGTGTACCACATTGAGTATGGAGAAAAGAAAGAAGACCAAAGAACTGTCTGAGGACTTGAGAAACCAAATTGTGAGGAAGCATGAGCAATATCAAGGCTACAAGTCCATCTCCAAAGACCTGAATGTTCCTGTGTCTACCGTGCGCAGTGTCATCAAGAAGTTTAAAGCCCATGGCACTGTGGCTAACCTCTCTAGATGTGGCCAGAAAAGAAAAATTGACAAGAGATTTCAATGCAAGATTGTGCGGATGTTGGATAAAGAACATCCACTAACATCCAAACAAGTTCAAGCTGCCCTGCAGTCCGAGGGTACAACGGTGTCAACCCGTACTATCCGTCGGCATCTGAATGAAAAGGGATTGTATGGTAGGAGACCCAGGAAAACTCCACTTCTTACCCCGAGACATAAAAAAGCCAGGCTGGAGTTTGCCAAAACTTACCTGAAAAAGCCTAAAACATTTTGGAAGAATGTTCTCTGGTCAGATGAGACAAAAGTAGAGCTTTTAGGGCAAAAACATCAACATAGAGTTTACAGGAGAAAAAAAGAGGCATTCAAAGAAAAGTACACGGTCCTTACAGTCAAACATGGCGGAGGTTCCCTGATGTTTTGGGGTTGCTTTGCTGCCTCTGGCACTGGACTGCTTGACCGTGTGCATGGCATTATGAAGTCAGAAGACTACCAACAAATTTTGCAGCATAATTTAGGGCCCAGTGTGAGAAAGCTGGGTCAACCTCAGAGGTCATGGGTCTTCCAGCAGGACAATAACCCAAAACACACTTCAAAAAGCACTAGAAAATGGTTTGAGAGAAAGTACTGGAGACTTCTAAGGTGGCCAGCAATGAGTCCAGACCTGAATCCCATAGAACACCTGTGGAGAGATCTAAAAATGGCAGTTTGGAGAAGGCACCCTTCAAATATCAGGGACCTGGAGTAGTTTGCCAAAGAAGAATGGTCTAAAATTCCAGCAGAGCATTGTAAGAAACTCATTGATGGTTACCGGAAGCAGTTGGTCGCAGTTATTTTGGCTAAAGGTTGTGCAACCAAGTATTAGGCTGAGGGTGCCAATACTTTTGTCCGGCCCATTTTTGGAGTTTTGTGTGAAATGATCAATTTTTTGCTTTTTGCTTCATTCTCTTTTGTGTTTTTTCATTTAAGACAAATTAAATGAAGATAATAATACCAAAGAATTTGTGTTTGCAATCATTTTCAGGAAGAAACTTAGTATTATCTGACAGAATTTTAGGGGTGTCAATACTTTTGGCCATGACTGTATAATTCCCCACATGTGCTCAGAAGCCCCTCCTCCTGCTTGCTGTAGTCTGCCATGTGTTCCACATGAGGCCCCATCCTCCAGTTTGCTGGATTCTGCCATGTGTTCCACATGAGGCCCCCTTCTTCAGTTTGCTGGATTCTGCCATGTGTTCCACATGAGGCCCCCTTCTCCAGTTTGCTGGATTCTGCCATGTGTTCCACATGAGGCCCCCTTCTCCAGTTTGCTGGATTCTGCCATGTGTTCCACATGAGGCCCCATTCTCCAGTTTGCTGAGTTCTGCCATGTGCAGGTAAAACAGGTTTCATTCAGTATTGAGGGGATGTACTTTTAGCCAGTTGACAATAGACTTGGGGTTGGACATAGCTCTTTTAGCTGGGCATATATAAAAAATGAAGAGACATGTGCTCTTTCTCTCTCTTGCTTCCTGGATGATAACACACAGAGTGATGGACTTTTTACCTTGAGAATGTAATGTATGAATAATGCTTGTTTTGATGCATATGTATTTATTGTTTATACTGTTTATTATTTAATCATATAATTTATTAAGTAAATCAATTTAAGTAAATTCAGTCCTTTGAATCCATTACAATACATTGGCAGAATAATTTTCTTCCGTTATTCCTTTTTATTTTATGTACTATATGTGCCATATTGTTTTGTCTCCTTTGTAAAATCTTTTATAATTTTTTTGCTTATTGTTTGGATTAAATATAAAAATTTAATTTTTCTGTTCTTTTTGTTCTGTGAACCACACCCCTGAAATCCATGCACTACTGGAACCAGGCCTCCAGTCAGCCTTAATATAAAAATTAACTGGTGGTGGCAGCAAATAATCTGGGGTTATCGTGGAGTTAGCAGTAACTGTATTTGGGGTATATACATATATTCCTCAGATACACTTATGGAATCAGAGGTGGATATACAATATCCTCATTGTTAGCTTCCCGATAACTAGCCTATTACTGGAAATGGCCTTGGCCTCCTCTGTTAATCGTCGTTCAATTGTAATTGTCTGGATGATAGGGGGCAGCAGAGAGCTGTTCGACACAAAGATCACAGTGGATGGTTCTGTGTGTCCTTCCTGGGCTGTGATATCTTGACAGTGAGGTTTACATAAAGCTGATTTCCCACGATTGCCAGAATTTTTTCTAAAAATTTGGAGAAGTCTCAGTTTTCAACTATGTCATCATTGTAAAATATGAGTTCTTTTATAAACATCTTGGCAACACTGAATTGACTTCTGAAAATATAATAGAGAAGTACATTATTCCTTAGACATACCAAAGCTGCAGCAGAACCTCTTTTCAAAGATACAATCATTGATTGATCTGACACTCCCTCATCCTTTTGATATTTTTCAGAAACTGGTGCACTGGATCATGTAACACATACTGCAGCTGCTGAAGAAGCTCTTATAAAATGATAGAGCACTATGTCCGTCAATCCAAGATTGACACAGGAGAGGGAAGCAACCTGGGACAGACTGTATCAGTTGGAAGAGAAAAATGGCATGTTGGCAGAGCCGCTCATCGCTGTATAATCTGAATCTGATCCTCATACACATAATAAACACGTAAATGGGAAATTTTCCATTATTGAAATCACACAAATTGTAATTTTAGCAGTAGTAGCACAAAATAGAATAATCAGAAAAAAATATCTAGTTAGTGACCATAATAAAATTACTCGTCATTGCCAATACAGTAGACGACCTTAAACACCTAATCCATGAAGAAATCGTCCATTATCCTGACAAATGAGCATTTATGGAAATGATACGTTAAGTGTAATGAATTTTCCGTGGCTGTATACAGCCCACATGATAATGAGCCTGATATCACATTATGGTGTAAGAGAGCAGACGTGTCAGGAATTTATCTGCTCGGGTATATGTCATTATGTATGTATAAATGAGAAAACACATAGATGATCCCAAAAGTGTCCCGCAGTGAATTATTAATATGATTTTATTCTGCCTTCTCCCTGTGCCTATTGTTATACATAGCCTGGAGGGATAGAAGTCATGTTGGTGCTGACATTTGACACTTGGCGGGTATAATTATTTACATAATTAGCATGCCTCGCAGCCTCATATCACAGCCTCCATTCACATGGTAAAATAAATCCCCTCTGATTTTTCCTTTAAACATTAATGACCTTCATGTGTAAAGCTCTGCCTATATAATGCAGGTCTACTGAGGAGCAAGCACTGGACCTGCGGTATTGGTGCAAGGAGTATCATGGCATACAGATCTGCTGAAAAATAATGAATAGTAATTAGAGAAGAGTGGATCTTCCAAAATTTGTTTTGGGCAGATTTGATTTAATTTGTTCATCAGACTTGATTTGCTCCAAATAAAATTGCTCCAAATGGAAAATACATTTTTTATGCTCTAAGGGCTCTCCAGACCCCAAAAATTAACAAACATTGTGGCCCTTGCTTGTCCTTACTCTATCGCCGCAACTCCCAGGTCCTCTGTGCTGGTATTTGGTTCTTCTAGCGCTCTTTTCAGGCACTGAGCCAATGACCGTCTTTACGCGGTCATGAGGGGGTCTACACACATTATTGATATCAATGACGTAAGTTTCCATCATGTGATGGATGTCATTGATGTAGCATCACACCCCACGAGACCACCTGAAGAAGAGCAATTGACTCAACACCAAAATGTGAGCCCTGGCGAGGAGAGCTTCTTGGAGGATCAGGGAATCAACGGCAGCATAAGTACAGGGGAAGGCATAAGACAGGTGGACATGACCACCATTTTGCTGGATTTTTGTGAATCAAATCCCAAAAATGTTGCATTCACAACTGAATTGTGAATGTGAAAGGTTGAGGAAATTTGTAGCAAGCTTGATTAGTTGCAGATCGATTCCCCTGTCCCTCTTTGTAAATTTGGAAATTGATTTCACAAGCTGATTGGGTTTTGAAAGCGCTGCCTGAGTACCAAATATTATCCAGTCAAATCTGTAGAATTGTTAAGGTGTTAACAAGCCCCATCTAGCTCTCTAATGAGCCAATATTTTATTTATTGTAATTATATACTATTTAACTTTTCAGTCATTCTTTTGGAACATTACTGCAATCAGAATTATTTCATATAGTGATTCTGATATTTCCATATTTATAATTGCCATATATTGGGGCTATTCTGAGTTTTCAGAGACAATCCTAGCAAATACGGGAATGTCACAGGCCAAAAAAGGGCTGTGGTTTATGTAAAAACAATTTAAAAGTGGACAACCCCATTCAGGTTGGGTATGTTCCCAGACAGGACTTTCCCGGGTGAGGTTCTGGTGAGACTTAAACATCCTTATGCTACCATATTGTTTGCTTGCCCATTCTAAGTATCTTTAATATTATGGAATATTGTTTTATGATTAGTGGAGGTCTAGCCTTTGGGTCCCCAATGATTTTGAGACTGAAGGAACAGCAGGACTGATGTAGGAAACTTCAGCTTAACTAACAATCTCAAATAGTGGCTCCAATCAACCATAAAGTGATACTCTATCAGCTGGAGCTTCAGAAAAAAACATGTTTGCATATAAAGATGATCTACAACCTGAATTTATCTTAGTCTTCTTATGAAAACATAGGGAAAAAGTCATGGTCTCATCAAGTTTCCTTGAACTTTTATTGTCCAGAGTGCAGTGCTTATCTTTCATAGAAACAGCACCACCTCAGCCTCATTTTGTGTAATGGGAATTAAAAAAAGTATAAACCTCTCTTGGCCAAAGAACAAAAGTGGGGCCCTGCCCTGACATGCTCATACTTGTTATAGCTGAGCTTTTATCATGGTTAAAATCAAATAACGAGACCTCTACATTAGAGATGAATGAACTCGAACTTAACCGCTTCCTGACCGCCAACGGTAGATATACGTCGGCGCTTGCTGGGCTTTGTGCAGCGCCAACGTTTATCTACTGTCGGCGATTTTGTGCTTCCCGAGACCCCCACATAGCTTATAACAAGGGGATCCCGGTGCACAATGCATGCTGCGACCCCCAACGTCATCGAGACCTGATTGGTTCAGGTCTTGATGACGTCAGCATCACAGCAGCCAATGAGAGAGCTCGCTGGGAAAGCTGCTTGTTTCCCGGCGATCTGACACATTGTATCGCGACTTCTCCTCTGATCTCACACTGACAGGAGATCAGAGGAGAAGCAGTGTTACTGTGTGACTAGATCGCTGCCTGGCACAGCTGATCGCTGCCTGGCACAGCTGTGCCAGGCAGCGATCTTGTCACACAGTAAAGCCCCCATCACACACAGCGATCTCGCTAGTGAGATCGCTGCTGAGTCACAAGTTTTGTGAAGCAACAGCGATCTCACCAGCGAGATCGTTGTGTGTGACACCTATCAGCGATCGGCCCTCCTGCCGGGTATCGCTGATCGTTGTGGAAAGCCCTGAACATTTTTTTGATTGCTGGTCTCCCGCTGGCCAGCATGCATTGCTGCGTGTGGCAGATGGGAGACCAGCGATCAGTGAGCTGGAGCTGGTAACCAAGGTAAACAGCGGGTTTCTAAGCGCTGTGCGGCACTTAGAAACCCGCTGTCTACCTTGGTTACCAGCTCCCTGCACCAGCACGCTGGTATCTAAGCTACACAGCGACGCGTGCGCTCGTCGTCGCTGCTGCTGATTGCTGGTGAAGCTGCCTGTTTGGCAGCTCACCAGCGATCATGTAGTAACACACCAGTGATCCTGACATGTTCATATCGTTGTCGGGATCGCTGGTGAGTCGCTATGTGTGACGGGGCCCTAACGCTGCTTCTACTCTGATCTCCTGTCAGTGCGAGATCAGCGGAGAAGTGGCGTTACTATGTGCCAGGCAGCAATCTTGTCAAATAGTAATGCTGCTTCTCCTCTGATCTCCTGTCAGTGCGAGATCAGAGGAGAAGTGGCGTTACTATGTGCCAGGCAGCGATCTTGTCACATAGTAGTAGTGCTGCTTCTCCTCTGATCTCCTGTCAGTGCGAGATCAGTGGAGAAGTGGCGTTACTATGAGTCAGATCGCAAGGCAGCAATCTTGTCACAAAAGGAAAAAAAAAGTAAAGAAAAAAAAGGGGGGACGCAAGTTAGGGCTAGGGTTAGGGTTAGGGCTAGGGCTAGGGTTAGGGTTAGGGTTGGGATTAAGGTTATGGGTGTGTTGGTGTTAGATTTGAGGTTAGGGTTATGGTTAGGATTGGGATTAGGGTTAGGGGTGTGTTGGGGTTAGGGTTGGAATTAGAATAGGGGGTTTCCACTGTTTAGGCACATTAGGGGCTCTGCAAAAGCAACATGACGCTCACAGACCATTCCATAAAAGTCTGCATTCCAGAACGTCACTACTTCCCTTCCGATCCCCACCGTGAGCCCAAACAGTAGTTTTCTCCCACATATGGGCTACTAGCATACTCAGGACAAATTGGACAACAACTTTTGGGGTCTAATTTCTCCTGTTACCCTTGTGAAAATAAAATATTGGGGGCTAAAAGATCACTTTTGTGGAAAAAAAATGATTTTTTATTTTCACGGCTCTACATTATAAACTTTAGTGAAACACTTGGGGGTTCAAAGCGCTCACCACACATCTAGATAAGTTCCTTGGGAGGTCTAGTTTCCAAAATGGGGTCACTTGTGGGGGGTTTCTACTGTTTAGGCACATCAGGGGCTCTGCAAACGCAACATGACGTTTGCAGACCATTCCATCAAAGTCTACATTCCAGAACGTCACTACTTCCTTTCCGAGCCCCACCGTGTGCCCAAACAGTAGTTTTCTCCCATATCATGTATGGGGTGCCAGCGTACTCAGGACAAATTGGACAACAACTTTTGGGGTCCAATTTCTCCTGTTACCCTTGTAAAAATAAAAAATTGGGGGCTAAAAGATCATTTTTGTGGAGAAAAAATGATTTTTTTATGTTCATGGCTCTACGTTATAAACTTCTGTGAAGCACTTGGGGGTTCAAAGTACTCAACACACATCTAGATAAGTTCCTTAAGGGGTCTAGTTTCCAAAATGGGGTCACTTGTAGGGGATTTCCACTGTTTAGGCACATCAGGGGCTCTCCAAATGTGACATGGTGTCCGATCTCAATTCCAGCCAATTCTGCATTGAAAAAGTCAAACGGCACTCCTTCCTTTCTGAGCTCTGCCGTATTCGCAAACAGTGGTTTAGCCCCACATACAGGGTAGCGGCGTATTCGGGAGAAATTGCACAAAAAAATTGTGGTTCATATTCTCTTTTTACACTTATGAAAATAAAAAAAAAATGGTTCTGAAGTAAAATGTTTGTGAAGAAAAGATAAATGTTTATTTTTTCCTTCCACATTCCATTCATTCATGTGAAGCACCTGAAGGGTTAATAAACTTCTTGAATGTGGTTTTGAGTACATTGAGTGGTGTAGTTTTTAGAATGGTGTCACTTTTGAGTATTTTATGTCATATTGACCCCCCAAACTCACTTCAAATGTGAGGTGGTCCCTAAAAAAATGGCGCTGTAAATTTTGTTGTAAAAATGAGAAATCACTGGTCAACTTTTAACCCTTATAACTTCCTAAAAAAAAAATATGTTTCCAAAATTGTGCAGATGTAAAGTAGACATGTGGGAAATGTTATTTATTAACTATTTTGTGCGATATCACTCTCTGATTAAAGGGCATAAAAATTAAAATTTTGAAAATTGCAAACTTTTCTAAATTTTCGCCAAATTTCGATTTTTTTTTAACAAATAAGCGCAAGTCATATCTAAGAAATTTTACAACTATCATGAAGTACAATATGTCACAAGAAAACAATGTCAGAATCAGCAGGATCCGTTGAAGCGTTCCAGAGTTATAACCTCTTAAAGTGACACTGGTCAGAATTGAAAAAATTGGCCCGTCACGAAGGCAAAAACAGGCTCTGGTGCGAAGGGGTTAAAAGTTCAAGTCTCATACTAGACAGTTAGTGCTCAGTGCTAATCACTGAACTCAGACTTCTCCCAGAAGACTATTGCAATATTTGGAGTTCCGGGTGGAGTCCAAGAGGGGAGAGAGAGAAGTTTTCAATGAGTTTCGAGCAGGGGGTTGGACCAGATGGCCCAGGAGGTCCCTTCCAACTCTACGATTCTATGATTCTATAATTCTATGATTCTGGTTGACGTTCGAGTAGAGTTCTGGTACCTGGACTGAACTTTGGTACCCAAAACCTAAACATCCACTAGTCCGCTCATCCCTACTCTACTTTCTGTTTATGACTCATTACATTGTGGATTATTCCTCTTTCTAGATGTAATCCCCATGGGTACTTCAGTGTTACAATGCAGGTGCCATACTATTCTTCACATATACAGTAGCTGGCAGAGGAATTGTCTCGAGGATACAAGAAATGGTGGCAAATTGGCAATGGGAGACTTTCACAACATGAACAAGAGCAAAATATGTAGTCCTAGTATCGATGCGCACCTTAGAGGTGAGAGCGATCAATGAGACAATCATGTCAGAAATGATCATATCTCTGTACTACATGAAATAATAAAAAACATACAGTAGCTATTCCACCTTTCATGATAGTGGCGCTTTAGTGTCATATTGATCAGTTTACTCCAGCACTCATTGAAAATGTAGCAATATAACCCAGATGTAGCAACACTGAATTTCTCATTGACCTGTTTCTATTCTACTTAGTGATAACTCATGTAATAAGACTTTAACCCCTTCACGACCTTGTGATTTTCCATTTTTGCACTTTCTTTTTTTCCTCTCCTTCTTCCGAGAGCCATAACTTTTTTATCTCTCCATTAATATGGCCATGTGAGGGCTTGATTTTTTGGGGGAACAAGTTGAACTTTTTACTATATATTGTACTGGAAAATGAGGGGAAAAAAAATCCAAATTCTGTGAAATTACGAAAAAAAGTGCAATTCCACAATAGTTTTTTGTGTTTTTATTTACCATATTCACTATATGGTAAAACTGACCTGGCAATATGATTCTCCAGGTCATTATGAGTACGTCGATGCCAAACATATATAGGGTTTTTTTTATTTGCGTGATGAAAAAAAAATTCTGAAATTTATAAGACATTTTTTTTCCTTATGTTGCCATTTCCCGAGACCCGAAGCGCTTTCTTTTTTCTGTATCTTGGGCTGAGTTGAGGACTCATTTTTTTTGCATGTTGAGTTGATGTTTTCATTGATACCATTTTATTTATACCTCTTATTGCACTTCAATGCAATGTTGCAGCTGACAGAAAAACGTAATTCAGAGTTTTTGATTTTTTTTTCTTGTTACACCGTTTACCATTCGGATCATTTGTTTTTATATTTTCATAGATCAAACATTTCTGAAAAACGGCGATACCAAATACGTGCACTTTTTATTTTTTAGAATTGTTTTACTTTCAAAGGGGTCAAAAGGGGGATGATTTGAACTTTTGCATTTTTTTTTTTTTCATATTTTTAAAAACTTATTTTCACACTTGGAACTGACTTCAATAGCCTACTTAGGGGGCTTGAAACTGCGATCATCCGATCACTTGTTTTATATATGGCAGTACTATCAAAGGTCGTAAAGGGGTTAAAGTGATTGTCCCAAAAACAAAATGTAGCACCTATCCAAAGGATCAAATAGAGGATCCAATTGCTAAGACCTTATAGACAGTGAATTCAGTGGTGGTCGCCTATACGTTTAATTTACTGAAAGGACTCTGAAGCCCGTTTTCAGAATCAGAGGGTATCCCATCGGCCAGGCCCCGCCATGTACAATTGACCGGTAATGCTTTTTAATAGGGAGGATTTTTGCCAAATGGCAAACTTTGCTTTACCATATCTGCACACACACAAGAAAAAAAAAACATCGTAGTATGGTGTATACAAAAAAACTACATGTCTAAAAAGACCAGACTAAATATGATAATAATCACCCCCAATAATTAAAAATTTACAGAAAATCAAAAGTCAAATTTCATTCTCATATTAAAGCATAATGTCAAACAAAGAAGAACAAAGTGTGTTTGAAGTGGACCACATGCTGCCCAGTATGGTAATAATCTGGTAATATATGCTAATGTATAAACTGTCCCATAGGCTACAATCCCTGCCTGTTTGAAGCTCTTCTACACGTCATTCGAACCTCTACATTCCTCATAATGACTTGCTATCCAACCTCATATAAAATGGTTACGGGCGGTTTGCTACTGTGATTTTAAATAATGCACTTACTTTTCACGATCTACAGTACTTTGGGAGGTTAAGAAAATGGAAAATTGCTTTAGAAAACACTCGCTTCCAGGCAAGAAAGACACAATAGAACAAAGGAAACTTTCAGCATAGTTCAAAGGCTGTGATTAAACTGTTAAAGGGTGTCAGCCATGTCTTGTACCTGCTATTCCGGGGCTTGTAATTTAGTTTGTTTAATTGGTTGGGGTTAAGAAGGGATTTTTTTACCATTTCAGATCTAATACAGACATATTCGAACTGAGTTTGTCACATCGACCTGCCTGCAGTACTCACTAAGCACTGTTTGTTATGATATTAGAATTTGTTTTGTGTGGTTTTCCTTAAGACTCACATGCCATGGAATTTATAACCGTGAACCCTATCCTGTTTGATTTTATCTCCTTTGCTCTGGGGTTACAGGAATGGTGTGTCAAATTAGTCTTAATGGTTAAGAAAGGAGCTAATACAGGGCTTTGCAGTAACCATCAGGAGAGGACAAGACCGACACTGTGAGCTGTGTGCTGTATTGTATTGTGAGAGAAACACAAACACCATGCTAGAGTGTAGGAGGTGCTGCTGAAGAGTTTGCCAGCAGGATGTTGCAAGTAAAATATCTCAGGCTCCAATCTCTGTGCAAGACTGTTTCCTCTTCAGAAGAGGATATATAATCCTAATTATCATTGTCTCCCAATGTGTAAAATTTTCATGAACTGTTGCTGGCATTCACCTGCATTTCTATCACCATGTCAGAGTGGAGAAAGCACTCTACATATCAGTACCACTGTATGGACACCTCCTAAGAAGACCACTTACACTTATGTGCCAACTCTCTCTGAACATCTGTGAAGTTCCAGGGAAAAGGGAAGACTTCCTTGACTCCTGAAGGAGTTGGCAAATCTCCAGGGCACAAGGCAAATATTCCCAAAACATCTAAAATATCTTAGTGTTTCATTCATGAAGTGGTAAAGAAAGAAGTATAGTGAGGTTGTAGAGGGAATGTTGATAATGTAGAAAATGCCATCTGTAGCACATGACCATCTCCCAAACAAGCTTGATAGAAATATTCACAAGTATGCCTTCACAGATGCCCATGTGCAGAGGTGGCAGTCACTCCTGGACTCTCACACCTGGACTCTCACACCTGGAATCTCACACCTGGACTCTCACGAATTATGTCCAGTGTTTTTAACATGTCTCAAACACTGCAATTCCCGTTCGCACTATGAATCAGATTTTTAAGGCTACTTTCACACATCAGGTTTTCGGCGTCAGGCGCGATCCGGCGTCGTGCCGGAATGCCGGATCCGGCAAATGTTTTGTAAAACCTGATGTGCCGGATCCGGTTTTCTGCCGGATCCGTCTTGTTCTTGACAGACAAAACCGGATCCGTCTCATCCGGTTCATCCGTTTTTCTATCCGTTTTTCGACGGATTACGCCGGATCTGGTTTTTAAAATTGAACCTTGTGGCCTTCCGAACGGGATTGGCAACTGGAAAACTATATATAGCGTGTTCCTACAGCCCTTCTTTGACAGGTTGTAGAGGAGAAAGTGCAGGTTGGAAAGAAGAGCAAGTTACTGGCGAAGATGGATGTTGTCATTGGAAATATTACCACTAGAAGTTCTGTGACGGTTTCAGTAATGAGGGACAATTTTGCACTATACTTTATGTCACCTCAAGGCAGAGTACACTGGCAGGATGACAGAGTGTGAAAGATTTGTGCCCTAACCAAACTTGTGTACCTTCTGGACCAACAGTATATACCTTTGCCAACCAAAGTTGGCTATCTTGTCATGGTCTTACTATTTTTAGCTTTAGGCCACAGGTGTGTACCTGGTTGTGTGTTTTATGCAAAGTATTTCACCTTTTAACAAAAGTTGTGTACATTGTTAGGAAATCACCAACAATAAACACAACTTTTCAGGTGAAATACTTTGCTTCAAACACAACCAGGAACACAACTGTGGCAAAAAGCTAAAATTTACCCACAGTTATATACCTGGTTTTGAATACCTTTTTACCTTTTAAATACCCTGTATTTAACCTTTTTTTTAAACATATTTCGCCGCAGAAAGAAATGACAGACAACCAGTGTAAACAATAATTTAACTTTTATTTAAAATATTTTTTTTTGTGTAAACTGTTTTTAAAGTTAAAAAAACTTTTTTAATAAAGGTTTGAAACCAACCAAATGGGCATTTTTATTACAAAAAAAACATTATAACTCGGTGTAGTGTGGGGTGGAAATACTGCTGGAGGGGCTGCGGGACACTTCGACAATGGGAGTGTGGAGAGAGGACTGGGATCGTGGTGGGGAAGGAACAGTTAGAGGTGATGGTGTGGAAAAAGCTACAGAATGGGTGGACATGTGGGAGGCAGAAGAGGTGGTGGGCGGTGGAGTGGAGGGTTGGGCAGGGACTGTAGGAGCAGATGATGTTGATGGAAAGTTGTATGGGGAAGGAGTTTGGTACGGGGAAGGAGTTGGGTACGGGGAAGGAGTTTGGTATGGGGCAGGTTGCTGGAAGTGGGGAGATGTCTGGTACTGGGGAGGTTGCTGGTACTGGGAAGGTTGCTGGTACTGGTGAGGTTGCTGGTATGTAATAGGAGGGGGAGGATGGAAAGTGGCTGGAGGGGGTGCAGATGTAATAGGAGAGGGAGGATGGAAAGTGACTGGAGGGGGTGCAGATGTAATAGGAGGGGGAGGATGGAAAGTGGCTGGAGGGGGTGCAGGTGGAGGAACTACAGTGGTGGGAGGTGGAGGTTGGGAGGTAACCTGCTGTAGAGCACTGTGGCACGAATGCATTACATGCATCTGCTGGGTAGGAGATAGTGTTGCCATGCGCTCCACAACAGACCTGAAAAAGGTGTGGTTTGGCGAAGATCTTGCTTCTGAATGCATGGTTTGCAGAAGTGTCTTCACCTCCAGAATGCTGGAGTTGATCTGCTGAAAGCCTGCGGAGATTTGCTCTGAAAAGACTTTTAGACAGTTCTGGAAAGATGCATTCAGATGCAAGAACTCTGGCGCATAACTCTTTTCCTGACCCCTCTGCCGCTGCCTTCCCAGTACCCGCAGGTGTACTAGAGGTGCAGGGGCAGAAGGGTGGGGTAAAGGGAAAGCGATCTCCTCACCAGCAGCTTCATGTAATGTAGGCGGCCACGATGCTCCTGTGCTGGTGGATGGGACAGATGGGTCGAATGTGTGGGAAGGCTGGGAAGGTGCAGATGTACCGGGGCGGTCGAAGTGTCCCTCGGTGCCGGTCTCCTCAGGGATCGCCTCAGAAGGGTCCAATCGTGCAGGCTCCCGAGTGCTGCTCACCGTGCTGTGGAATAAAGAGAAAAAAAACAATTAAAATACTGACATGGTATGGCCCTGGCTGAAAAAAAAAAGTTACATCTAACATTTTTTTTCACATGTGGTGTGTAATATTTACCTTCTAGTGACCATTGTTTCCCGGAGGAACGACAGGGCTTGTGCGTACTTGTACTTGCTCCTGCGTCCTCCAGATCCACTCGGGGCCCGCATCTCTTTATTGAACTCCTTCTTGAAACGATCCCTCACAGACCGCCACCGATTCACAATTCTGTTCCCTGAAACGAGAAAGGAGTGGTTAGTATACAACATCAGTGTTTCACAAACTCCAGTCCTCATGGTCCCCAGGGGTCATGTTTTCAGGATTTCCATAGTAAATAGAAATCCTGAACACATGATCCGTGGGGACCACGAGGACTGGAGTTCGGGAAACACTGGTTTACATCAAGCAACTGGTACTGTATATACTTACGCTCTTTAATCTGGGCCCGAACATCAAGGTCCTCCCAGCGGCCCACAAGGAGCGAACAGATTTCCTCCCAGAGTCGTCGGGTAACGATAAGGTCAGCGTGGCGGCGGTCAGCCATATTCCAGAGTGGCTCCCTTTCTCTGACGAGATCGATGAGGTGGTCCACATCGAGTCCTCCATCCTCACCGTCAGAGTCGGGAGCACGCTGTGAAGGCTGTTAAAGAAAAAGACAAAAATAACATAATTAGCCTCCACAAAAGAAATGAAATAAAAAGTGCAAAAAAACAAAGCAAAAATATTTATACTTACACGCTGGTGACCGCCGCGTTGCTGTCGCCGACGACCCTGGGAGGCACTGCGAGGACCTCTTGGCCGAGCACCAGATTGGGAAGACTAGAGAAGAAAACAAAAAATGTTATGTCTTTGGATGTAGGCATTTGTTTGCTGTGTGTGGTCTGCAGAACATTGTTTTCTATGTGTTGTGTGTAGTGTGATGTTGTGTTTCTGCGTTTGATGCAAAAAACTTACCAATTGTGAGCCCACTCCAAGTGTCTGTCCACCCCTTCCTTTTTCTTCTGGGAGCTCCTCTTCATCTTGTGAATCCTGTTTTGAAATAAAAGGCAATGAATAGACATATATTACAGAGATGATGGATTTTGGAAATAAAAACTTACCGTCAAACGCTGACGATGCAAGGGAGGGCTCCCAGAAGATGATGTGCTGTCTTCCTGGTGGCCACACTCCATGCCTGTGGGTGGTGTTCCAGCTGCTGCCATTGCTGCTGCTGCTGCATCTATTGGGCGGCTGTTGAATAAAGAGAAACAAAGGGCCAATGAATATCTTGATATTCAATAGCCCTAGTTTGGAGGAATGGGGGATTTGATAATTACCGTCTCTCATCTGCTGCTGGCCTCCCCTCCTCAGCATGTTCCATTTGCTGCTCCATTTGGGGTGGTGGTGGTGCTGATGGTGCTGCAGTGGTCTCCTGCCTTCTCCTGCTGCGCTTGGTTGCTTTCTTGGGTGGCATGTTGGGTGTGGCTGTGGGTCCCACTGTCTTGCTTTTATATATGTCTTGTGGGCAGAGCTACTGAGCATGCTCAGACCAAAAAAACCGGATCCGGCCACCGGATCCGGCTTTCGCCGGATCAGGCGCATTGCGGCGCTCATAGGCTTTCATTGTGTGAAAAAGCCGGACGCGCCGGATCCAGCGTGTCCGGCTTTTTCGCCGGATACAAAAAACGTTACAGTAGCCGTTTTTTCCAGACGCCGGATCGCGACACATTGCCGGATCCGGCGAAAACCGGATGAAACGCATTGCCATCCGGCGCGATCCGGCGCAAATGCAAGTCAATGGGGGGAAACCGGATCCGGCATTGCATTTCGCCGGATCCGGTTTCTGTCAAAAGCGCCGGATCGCGCCTGACGGCGAAAACCTGATGTGTGAAAGAGGCCTTAAAGAATCACTTCACAAAATCACTATACACCCATTCTAATACAGGAGAAAAAAATATATCAAATATATTTGCTTTTTTACCTGCCTCGCCATTGACTTCCATTATGGTTTTACTACAATTGTTAATGCTACTCATTGCCGGTAGTATGCAATTAAACCTTGGCTGTATCTGCTGACATTAATACATTCTAGGAGGAAAAAAAATGAAAAAACCTGAAAGGACACTGAGAAATATTTTGGTTGAGCCATTAAAACACACTCTGAGCAAGGAAAAAAAATCATTATTATAGAAATTCGAGTCTATGAATTATGCATTCACAGGAGCGGGCTGTGAAACATGGGTGATTCACGCGGCTGTACAATTTGAAATTTGCCTTAACATGGCTTTGTATTTTAATGAATATATTATTTCTTTAATGTCATTGGAGTTTAACCCTTTTTATGATATTGTAGAGGAATCTGATATCAAATTTAAGTGGATTTTATTTTCACATTTACTCTATCTACCTATTTATCTACTGTATATATCTACAGTACCTATCTATCTATCTATCTATCTAGTAATGAAGGCAGCATACCAATTAGAAAATTTGAAATAAAGCTGAAATTTCTATAGCCCATTGTGGAGACTTTTCCCTTCATGGAGTGACCCTCTCAAGCTAAACTTGGATTGAAGAGGTTTCACTACAAATATGAAAGACACTATCTGCACTGCAGAATATGTTAATTTTTTTTTGCATTTATGAATTGAATTATTATCATTATTATCTATATATTGTGTTACTTGGTTTATTTACACATTATAATGATAAAGCAAACATTTTTATTGACCTGTGCTATGTTACTTGAAGGTAAAAGGAAGCTTACTCTGACCTACTTGATCCTCCAATGGCATCTGCCATTTTGGCACCATGGTGTTCTGGCTCAATGGGTGAGGTGGACTCTTTAAGCCAGGGTAAGCAGCAGAGACATTGATGCAACGGATATGCTAAACTGAATGTGAAAAAGCATAGAACAGTGTATTTGGATGTGCAGACAGGAGCCTTGAATTAGTAGAGCAGTGTGTTTTCTCAGACAGGTTGTTACAGCCAAGCTGTGTGTGTAGAGGGCAAATTGGAGTACACAGATAGGTGTCTTGATAAAGCAGAGTCAAACATGCAAACAGGTACCCTAATGTGGCAGAGACAGTTGAGCGGACAGCACTCTGAAATAGCAGAGACGAGTCTGGTAGACAGGCACCATGGTATAGCAGATCTGAGAACGCAGACAGCTTTTTGGAACAGGAGGGCTGAGTACCTATAGAGACACTAGGAAACTGTAGTAGAACTGTATTTATCTAGTGGCTATGCAAATAGAAAATACATGTGCAAAGACACGGGGTGTCAGCAAGTGCCCTGGTCTACTAGCTGAAACCACATAGACCAGGGATCATCCCACCTAATGTTCGCTCTCCTTTACCATGGGTGTAACACTACTCAGACAACACAGGGTGAGGGTAAACAGTGTGGCAATACTTTATTAAACCACATATCAGGCAAATAACAAGTAGAACATTCCCAGCACAATACTCAAGATGGAGAAAAATTACAGCGTCTCACCCTTCTGCTCACTTGCCCGGATAAGAACAGCTGTGACTTCAGAGCTTCCAGGGCTGCACACAGAGAGGAGGTAATGACAAGCTTAGGAAGATGACAGTCCATTGAGGTACAAGGCCAGTTGACCAGAGGGTCACAACCTGGCTTCTCTGAACACCTCCATGGAGCCAGGTGACCAATGGGTCCCAAACCTGGCTTTCACAAGCATATCCATGGGAATCAGGTGACAGGTGGGTCCAAATCCTGACTACCCCAAATGTATCCATGGTTAAGCGATGGTCAACGGAGCAGTTATGTATTCTTCCCGCCTGGGCCGTGGTTTCGTAAGCTGGTATCCTGTAGAACGCCAAATCTGCATCCCTCGTGATGGAGCCATGATGTCTTGGCTGCTGTACTGTAGGGAGCTTCTGGTTCTTTGGATGTTTGCATGTCTGGATGTCTGGAGGTATATAACCAACCTCTTTTTATAGCTAGCAGTTGTCCTTTAGCCAACATTCACAGGTAAAGGGGAAGAATGGTGATGAGATCAACTCACATTACTTAATTGTTTAAACTATTTGCATAGTTTTTCCTCCGTTGCTTTGCAAGTCAACAAACTGGATGACCTGGACAATGTGTAATCAATGTGTAATAAACACATCAACAAACATCATTCTTGAATGACCCTGCATCACTAGTCATCCAGGATAACAGCACAGTATGTTGCTTCAAATGTCAACTTACAAGTCAATATTACAGGCTTATACGAACCAAAGTCTGTGTTTTCTTGTCCAACAAACATATAAATTCAAAAGCCAACATATAAATAACAGTTTATTCCTCATGGCTTGCTGAAAATAGGCGTCTGGTTATTTAAAATAAAATGCGGTGTTTACACAACATGGTAGCAGTGCAAATTTACTACCTGAATACTTAGGTGGTGTGTAGTCACCTGAAACAACCTTCTAAAGCCTAGGATTGTTACATCAAAGGTGTGCACAGTGTTACTATGATGACCCAAAGGGAAGTAGAGCAGAGAGAGACAGCTGCGGATGATAAAGACCATAACTGGAGCCAAAACTGGTGAATAATACATGGCAAGCTTAAATATGACTGAAGGTCAGAGCAGTCACATATTGCTATGCTGTAAGTAAATAAGTTGTGCTGCAAATTTGTTCAAACATCTTTTACTTGTGTTACTCGGCTTAGAAACAGTAAGAAACACTGCTCCTGATCTGTGCATACATCTAATTTCTTTAGACTAGTTATACAAAAGGAAGGAACATTTTTTACATATTTAAATTGATTTAGAAAAGAAATATTTCCAGACATTCCCAATTACTCAAAGTCTATGCAGGTTTCAATTGATATTTTATTTCTCCTTAACATTCCATTGAATTTTAGTGCATATGGAGTGGTGAATATTTCACCGCAGAAATGAGAGCATCAGTCACAGCGAAGTTTAATTTTTTACTGTTTCTCATCTTCCTATAGGATGAATTATGAATTTTATGATGACCTGTCTAAAGTTCACCTTTATGTGCAACAATGACCAAATATACGAATCAGCATAAAAATATATGTTGGAATTGATGCATTTGTGGAACTGCCTTTTTTTTCTTGTTAGAATGTTCATTTTTACTGCCAGGCTATGTTTCTGGAAAATAGAACAGAAACTAGTATAGCAACGATAAAAAGGAAAAAACAGCTGTATAGAATGGGTAATGCACACTGAGTAACAATAGATACGTATTGGATAATCCAATATCACTGGATACCTGTCAGCATCTCTGTTGTGAGTAGATAATTAAATTAAAGGTGTTGTCCACTACTTGGACAACCCCTTCTTAAACCAAATGTTCAGCCTCGATAAAATAATAAAGCCTAAACTCATCTCCTTTGCCGGCTCCATTCCAGCGGTGTCGGTACTTGCTCTCCCCAGGGCTGTGATTCGGTGGATTGACACGTGATGCCAATCAGTGCTGGCATCACTGTCTTCGCCTTCGGACAAACTGAATATGAAGAGGAAGTCTGGGATGAGCTGCAGCCTTGGCTTCCTCTTCATGTTCAGTTCGTATGAAAGCGGGGACAGTATCGCCAGCGCTGATTGGGCTCCGGGCATCACGTGTAACAACACAGCATCACAGCCCTGGGAAGAGCGAGTGCTAACACCATGGGAATGGCGCTGGCATGGGTGGTGAGTGTAGGCTTTATTATTTTATCAGGCCAAACAATTAGTTTAAGAAGGAGTTGACCTAGTAGTTGACAACCCTTTTAACTAGAAGTCAGTCAGTCTACTGGGACACCAAACACTCTAGCTAGCAAAGAAGTCATAATATATGCAGGGGAATATAATTGCCACTATGTAGACTGGACGTCTCCAGTTCATACCAGTAACATCACATGGCAAAATGAAATGCAATATTTCCATACTATATATATAATAATCTGACATCAATATAATCCAGGGAAATGCAGGTGCTTCTCACAAAATTAGAAAATCATCAAAAAGTTAATTTATTTCAGTTTTTCAATACAAAACGTGAAACTCATATTATATAGAGTCATTAAAACAGAGTGATCGATTTCGCATGTTTATTTCTGTTAATGTTGATGATTATGTATATTGGATATGTATCTTGGCAGATATCAGTTGGTGTGAAATTTAAAAAAATGCCTTCAATTCACCTAGCACATCCCCTACTAATCGAGCACAATGCATCACTGCAGGGATGACATGTTAACCATGCACACGTAACAACTTGACTTGCTTCAATTTTAATGCCCTAAATATGGTAAAAAACTGATGAGGACAATGATTGGCTGCATAGGATAGGAGGAAAGGAGGGACTGAAGTCCAACTCTGACGTCAGATTATTCAAAGTTCTGTTTATTGAAAATTTCGTTTAAAAAGAAGACCCCATTAAAACAGAGACAGAGGTGTTTGTTTTAATGGGGTCTTCTTTTCAAATGAAATTTTCAATAAACTGAACTTTGAGTCATCTGGACGGCAGAGTTGGACTTCACTCCTTCCCTCCTTTCCTATGTTAGGCTGTAATCACCAGCAGGATCGGCATGCTCCAGATATCTCCAACCGAGACCTACAATTGCAACTTCGAGCTAATGTCTACCTTTTCCTTCCAAAGATTGGCTGCAGTCGTCGCATGCCGGCGACATCACTCTAGGACAAGACAACACTGGTTCTAGTGGTGCTAAAAAATTATTATCATTATTTTATTTTTCCTGCATTTAAATTTTTATTTTATCTTGATCACCTCTCTAAAAAATTCTAAATAATGTTTCTTATCGAAAAGACTTTTTCTAGAATGGGAGGCAAGTCCAATGAATGAAAATGAGACTTAGTTGCTCCATAGCCAATGGAAAAGTGTGCCACCTTTTCTGAATGAACTCCGCTACGCTTTTCACTCCCCCAATGAGTTTAATTATCTCTCATCGCATTCACATTTTGCAGAAAACAGTTGCACATATTTAAAGACATTTTCATGTTTGCTGCATGCTCTGTTTCATCAGTAATATTTTGCCGATTTTTCTCATAGATTAAATAAGAAATCTGAATTCTGAAAACAATACGAATCCTCAGAAGCCAAACATACTCGCCCAGTCACCCACAGCGTGTGACTAAATCCATACCTCCTACAGTTGTGTAAGTGTGGCCTCACATGTAGATTATTGATCTCTGAATAGAGATGCCATGCAGCGCAAAAACCCTTGAAAGTAGATCATAGGGAAGATGACCATTTTCCATCAGTTTATTTGGAAAAATATGACATCTGCCCACTGAGATCAATTATCTCTGTAAGCTTTCCCTTTCTTACTGTTCACCTCTGAAGTGGTGTATGACGAGCCATAATATGGTTTTCATAGCCTCAGATCTAAATTATTATACCGGCATTTTCCGCCTAAACAATTTTCTGATATAGTCATACCTTTTTAATTAAACAAAAAAATAAATAAACATGAATAAAAATCTATAAGTTCCTCATTTGTGATACTCTCTGGTTAGACAGGTTTTAAAAAAACTGATAGCAGAAAGCCGTCGGGATAAAATAAAAAAAAGATTTACTCAATGAGGAATCCACTCCCCACTCAAGCTGATTGCAGTGTAAGACCACGTTCACACATTCAGTATTTGGTCAGTATTTTATATCAGTATTTGTAAGCCAAAACCAAGAGAGGAACAATCAGAGGAAAAGTATAATAGAAACACGTCACCACTTCTGGATTTATCATTCACTTCTGGTTTTGGCTTACAAATACTGATGTTAAATACTGAATGTGAGAACAAAGCCTTAGGGTAGGTTCACATGATCGTTTTCCGTCCATTGGAGAAAAATGGTCTGATTATTCTGATCATAGTGGCATCAGTTTTTCTCGGTTGTGGAGAGAAAAAAAAAAGGTTCTCCCCTTTTTCCATTTCTCCATTAAGTCAGTCGGTGAAAATCCGACCACACTTCGATATCATCCCAACGCGGTTCAGTTTTTTTCACGGCCCAATAGTCTTGCATTGCCAATTTTGATTCAAAATTTGGTTAAAAATCTCCAATTTTCTCCTTGGACCACTCGGTCTGATGAAAAAATTGGACATGTAATCGGCCCCATAGAATATCGTGGATACGAATGCCATCTGTGAAAACCATAGACAGCACTCGTCCAAAATAACCAGTCGTGAGCACGAGAGTGTAATTCTGCAGTCAATCAGTGGTCACAAAGCAACTGGTAGCCAGAAGGGTCTGGTGACTGATGGTTTTTATGGCATCGCTAGGAGTGATAATCGAAATGGCAGCATTTCTTCTCTTTTTTCTTTCATTACTATATTTGGCCCACTGATTATTTTTTAAACAACTTGGAAAATTCCTATATCTTTTACCTGTTTTTTTGGTTACCGTATATCTGCTACAGGAAAAGCTGGATAGAACAAATTGTGGTCACCATCTCAACTCCGATGGGGTTGTCCCCCAAATTTCAGACTCTTAAAACATAAATCTACCTTGTTAGGTACAAAGCTGGTATAGAAATATCCATTCCAAACAGTGATTAATGTACAATATACAGGCAATATAAAATGCTGTATGGAAAGTCCAGATAGCAGTGTGGTATGTTTGCCATATAACAGCTCTATATTGCTGCTACCTGGCAAAGTAATATTGGTACACGATGTTAACATGGCCTAAGTAATAATGCCATACAAGGTGTAGATTGATGCCACCACTTTCTCTTAAAAATAGCAGCATACATTGCTCATATTAAAGCTCCATGCATACATTAAAGGGAATTTCCTGGATTTATAAAAATGTAGTTAAGAGTAGGGAAGAGTTTACACATATTAAAAGAAATGCTCCTCCATTTTCTTCTGCTCCAGCTCAGGTGATCTCTGCCGGTCTCTGCTTCCTTATCGCAGAGATCACATGTGGTTCAGGATTCATGAGATGTAGCAGTCAATTCCTAGCTTCAGTGGCCACATGCCATAGATTCTGGCATTATCAGTGATGCCACTGTTTGGCTGCAATGGTCAGGTAGGTGATGTACGGGAAATGATCATTGTAGGGTAAAAACAGAGACCGGTTGGGGCAACCACAGCATAGGCAATGGAGTTGACAGAGATGAGGATAGTTTTTTTTATTTTTAATAATCTTGGAAAACCAAATTAATATCAACAACAAGCCTAGAATATTATAAACCGAGACTCCAAAAGAAGAGTGTCTTGTTGCAGCGCATATTATTATTATTATTATTATTATTATTATTTATTGTTATAGCGCCATTTATTCCATGGCGCTTTACATGTGAGGAGGGGTATACATAATAAAAACAAGTATAATAATCTTAAACAATACAAGTCATAACTGGTACAGGAGGAGAGAGGATCCTGCATACAACTTTTATCGTAGCGCTGGTCATAAATTGATATATCCTCTGTCTTACTACTGGGTGTAAGTAGAGTTGGTGCCTATTAATTCCATCGGCCAAGTCAGCAATCTGTGGCCTTTGGACGTGAGCCCTGAGAAGTGACTCTAACCTGACGGTATCTGTGGTTCTTCTTTTGATTAGCCAAGCTTGAGTGATGTCATATGTGTGTCACACGGCAACGATGATGTCACCCCAGACCGGCTAATCAAAAGATGAGCTACAGATCCCAGGAGGTTGTAGACAGTTCTCAGGACTCCTGTCCAGGAGTCACAGATCACTGATTTGGCAGAAGGACCAGATCCTGTGAATGGATTTACACTAGTTCTAGAGGTAAGGATGTGGGAATCGTTCTGCTCGACAAACTAATTGTCCCTGACTTTCTCACAAATAGAAAAGACTTAGTATATAATAATATGACTTCATACAGGATATAAGTTAGGAATTTCATAGCCAAAATGCAAAGTTCTGTACATCATCAGTTTGCCGTTAAAAGTCTATAAATAATTGGAATTTTTACAGATTTCATAATTTTTTTAGTTATTTCAAATAACTTTGGAATATGACTTAGAAACCTCAATATAACCTTTTTATTTGGGGAAATAGTCAGTAAATCACATGTAAAACAGCATGAAAGAATCCATCACACCCTCTGACCATAACATTATAGTTATAAACCAAGTGTTAAAAACCAGAGCAGTGATTTGTGCTGAAATGGATTTAATATGGTTTTAGTTTGGAAACAGCCAAAAGAGGGTTGTTTCAGTCCTGAGCTTCATGTGAAATCATAAAATGTAGCGTGGCATATGGGAAGGTGTTTATAAACTTGAAAAGAGTGCAGTAATATAGCAATATGGTGATCATCATTAGATCAGGAAAGTGCTATATATAGAAGTGACAAGGTAAAATCAGTGATCCCACACACAGACCTGGCTTTATTATGTCTGTAGTGTTGCTGTGAACTGTTCATAGTGCAAAGGAGGAATGAAAGTATGAACCTAATGATGAGCTAGTGGATAATAAAGGGAACTTTGCACCAGAAAAAACGCTATTAACCTGCAGATATAGGGTTAATCTAATAATAGCATTATTAATGTGTCTGGAGCCCGCAATTAGGGAAGCATTACTGGGAGAACGTTAACATTATCGTCCTCGGCAACATTCGGCTTTCAGTCAAACGGCAGCACCGGTGTGGGTTGAGTCACAGAGTGGCAGCCGGTCCTAATGCAGAGCCAGTGTCAATCAGGTCCGGGGTTAACCCCATGACTTAAACCCGATTGCTACCGGAGAGAATAAAGTTAATTTTCTCCCCGCTACACTCACAATGGCTGCATTCATACAGTGCTTGCTCTGGGAAGTGAAAACTGTCAATCACAAGCAGGGGAAATCACCCAACAGCCAAATGAGGGGTCATAAAGGTGCACCAAACTCTTGGCCACACCAAGGGTGCACCGAAGTCTTCTCATTTGCATAAAAAATTATATGTTCTCAGGCACAATGCCAGTAGCTGGTATGATTATTATAGGGGCTAAGCCCCCTACAGCACTGTATGGTCAATTTTGAATGCATATTCAGGGTAACTTTGCGTAATACACATTAGGGGAAACATAGGTAATTTCCTGCAGTTGTAGCACAGTGAAGTTCATAGTTTGTGATGTCACCATACATTATCTCTGAGATACCATAGTGCACATTTGTGCTAGTGTTACAGTTGTCCACTCTATGGATATAGCAGTTAAAAAGAATGTTCAGAAAGTTTTTGACTACCATTGTCTGACTGTTCTCCTCCTGTCCTAACACAAGGCCTCCTTTGTAGCTCAAGTACAGTAAATGACTCATTAAGATAAAAAGCAAACCTGTGTTCATATCATGATACAGGAAAGATGTATATCTTTGTACCGTGTTAGCCAGTAGATAGAAAAATATTCAGGATTGAGAGTCCTCAGTGGTTGATACCTTTTAATGGCTAACTGAAAAGATGGTAACACATTGCAAGCTTTCGAGACTACTCAGGTCTCTTCATCAGGCTAGACTAATACAAAATCTGAAGAGTCACATATTTATGCACAATACAGCCTAGAAAAAATGCAATAGATAAGACAAGTGACGTAAAGCAGAACTATCAATATGGGAGAGGGAGAAACATAAATATAAACATTGGACCAGTTCATAGATAAGGAGTCCGGATGTTTTATGGTCCTCTGATTGGGGTCTAGTTCTGTGTTGTGATGCCCCCACACGGTTTTAAAAGGAAATTCCTTAATTGATGTAAAAAGACATAAATCCATGCGACACATTCATTCCAGCACTGAGAGTGTCAAAGTTCGTCATAAATTTGTACTCCCAAACTCCTCTCTCTCTCTGAGAATTGAAGTTACCTTTCAATACCAGTAATTTCATATCCACGCTGCTGTGATCAGGGATACAGAAATGTTTTGCCACAGGTAGATCCATTCTTTTTTGTCTTATTGTGTGACGATGAGCATTCATCCTTGTTCTAAGCTTTTGCCCTGTCTCCCCCACATACAGACCCCCAGTTGGACATTTAGTACAAATAATTAAGTACACCACATTAGATGTAATGCAGCTGAAAGTACCTGGGATCTTGTAGTCCTGATGTGAGTTGGGGATCTTTATCTTGTCCGTGGTCATTAATCACCACCATCAATTTAACACTCAACTACTCCAGTACTGAGATTAATTTTTTGGACACCATCATTAAGCTAAAAAACAATGAGATAGAGACATCCCTGTATCAGAAGCCAATCGACCGTCCAACATACCTTAAATGGGACAGTTTCCATCCAAAACACATAAAGAACTCTATTATCTATAGCCAAGCCATCAGATGCAATCGTATATGTTCCAACCCCATGGATAGAGACAAACACCTTGGTCACCTCAAAAAGACCTTTTTGAATCAGGGTTACCATCCAAGAACAATTGAAAACCAAATTACAAGAGCCACCAGATTGTCAAGGAATCACCTGCTAAATTACAAAGCTAAAGAAGAAAATAACCGAGTGCCTCTAGTAGTCACCTACAACCCAAATCTGGAGGTGCTAAGGGGAGCTGCACGGAAATTACAACCTTTACTACAAAAAGATGCCCGATTGAAATCCATTTTTCCAGACCCCCCACTGCTGTGTTTTAGGCAGCCCCAAATTTAAGAAGCATCATTGTCAGAAGCTCCCTGTCCTCCCCAACAGCTGCAGGAACCTTTCCTTGCAATCAGAAAAAATGGAAAACCTGTCCATTTATAATGACCACGGACAAGATAAAGATCCCCAACTCACATCAGGACTACAAGATCCCAGGTACTTTCACCTGCATTACATCTAATGTGGTGTACTTAATTATTTGTACTAAATGTCCAACTGGGGGTCTGTATGTGGGGGAGACAGGGCAAAAGCTTAGAACAAGGATGAATGCTCATCGTCACACAATAAGACAAAAAAGAATGGATCTACCTGTGGCAAAACATTTCTGTATCCCTGATCACAGCAGCGTGGATATGAAATTACTGGTATTGAAAGGTAACTTCAATTCTCAGAGAGAGAGACGAGTTTGGGAGTACAAATTTATGACGAACTTTGACACTCTCAGTGCTGGAATGAATGTGTCGCATGGATTTATGTCTTTTTACATCAATTAAGGAATTTCCTTTTAAAACCGTGTGGGGGCATCACAACACAGAACTAGACCCCAATCAGAGGACCATAAAACATCCAGACTCCTTATCTATGAACTGGTCCAATGTTTATATTTATGTTTCTCCCTCTCCCATATTGATAGTTCTGCTTCACGTCACTTGTCTTATCTATTGCATTTTTTCTAGGCTGTATTGTGCATAAATATGTGACTCTTCAGATTTTGTATTAGTCTAGCCTGATGAAGAGACCTGAGTAGTCTCGAAAGCTTGCAATGTGTTACCATCTTTTCAGTTAGCCATTAAAAGGTATCAACCACTGAGGACTCTCAATCCTGAATATTTTTTTGTGTTCACATCCGCACTTTGCGCATGCACTGGAACCTTCATTATGAAAGTGTTAAGTTTCAGCAAAGTTTGTGATGGCATTTTAGTCTGCAGGAACATGAATCAAACCAGGCTTGAATGGGTAAGTATGCGGACCTCTTCTCGGAGCCAGAGGCGCACCTATAATGAGGCCATTTGAGCCTGTTGCCTCAGGCGGCAGGCAGCTGCTGTTAACAGGGGGCAGCATTTGCGCTCTGCTACCAGCAGCACCTACATTTTAGCCTCTGCACGCTGGTGCTGCTGGTAGTGTGCAGAGGCTTGTAATTGATGAGGTCACAGGAGGGAAGGAGTCAGGGCCCCCTGATCATGTGACCCCTGACTCCTCCCCTCTTGTGACCTCATCACAGGTCCTGTGCGTGTATGCAGGACTTTGCTGTGCTGGTTGTCATGGTGCTGGAGGTGGGAAGTTTATGTGTTGGGTCAGGAGGGGTTTACAGTGTGGATGTAGCAGAGCCGTGTGTGTACGAGGTGTACAGTGCAGAGCCATGTGTGTACGAGGTGTACAGAGCAGAGCCGTGTGTGTACGAGGTGTACAGAGCAGAGCCGTGTGTGTACGGGGTGTACAGAGCAGAGCCATGTGTATACAAGGTGTACAGAGCCGCGCGTGTTTGAGGTGTACAGAGGGGAGCTGTGTGTGTACAAGGTGCATGGAGTGAAGTCGCACGTGTGCGAGGTGTATGGAGCAAAGCCGCATGTGTACAAGGTTTGCGGAGTGAAGCCATGTGTGTACAAGGTTACAGAGCGTGGCCATGTGTGTAAAAGGTGTATGGAGCAGAGCCGCATGTGTACGAGGTTTACGGAGTGGAGCCATGTGTGTACTGAGTGGAGCCGTGTATGCGCGAGATGTACAGAGTGGAGCCGTGTGTGTACAAGGTGTACGGAGCAGAGCAGCATTTGTGTGGGGTGTATGGAGCAGAGCCACGGGTGTACGAAGCGGAGCCACGTGTGTACGAGGTGTATGGAGCAAAGCCGCATGTGTACAAGGTTTACGGAGTGGAGCCATGTGTGTACAAGGTTACAGATCGCAGCCATGTGTGTAAAAGGTGTATGGAGCAGAGCCGCATGTGTACGAGGTTTACGGAGTGGAGCCATGTGTGTACTGAGTGGAGCCGTGTATGCGCGAGATGTACAGAGTGGAGCCGTGTGTGTACAAGGTGTACGGAGCAGAGCAGCATTTGTGTGGGGTGTATGGAGCAGAGCCGCGTGTGTACGGGTGTACGAAGCGGAGCCACGTGTGTACGGGGTGTACAAAGCGGAGCCGCGTGTGTATGGGTTGTGCGGAGTGGAGCTGTGTGTGTTTGGGGCATACAAAATGGAGCCCTGTGTGTACGGAGCTGAGCCGTGTGTGTGCGGAGCAGAGCCGTGTGTGTACAGAGCGGAGCAGAGCCGCGTGTGTACGGAGTGGAGCCGCAAGTGTACGAGGTGTATGGAGCAAAGCCGCATGTGTACAAGGTTTACGCAGTGGAGCCATGTGTGTACAAGGTGTACAGAGCATGGCCACATGTGTACAAGGCGTACGGAGCAGAGCCGCATGTGTACGAGGTTTACGGAGTGGAGCCATGTGTGTACTGAGTGGAGCCGTGTGTGTGCGAGGTGTACAGAGCGGAGCCGTGTGTGTATGAGGCATAAAAAGCGGAACCGTGTGTGCATGAGGTGTGCGGAGCCATACATGTTCAAGGTGTATGGTGGGGAGCATTCATACCTCCCAGCGGGACAGTCCCGATTTTGAGAGAGAGTCTGCCCCGGCCGGAAGCTTACTTTTCCCACGGACATGAGGACACAGCGGAGACCCGAGGAGCAATTTAAAATTCGCATGTGACGTTCCACCGGAAGTGACATGCTAGAAGCTGACCGGAAATGAGGTAATTTCGGGAGGAGATTGTGATGCAACCATGGAGGCACTTCAGGGAATGCTTCAGATCCATCACCGTGTTCTCCTCTGACAGCACGGACAGTGGGATCGCCTTTGACTCAGGGATGCGGGCCATGTGAGTGGATCATGATATGTCCTGTATCGGGAGGCTCAGGTGGGCACTACAATGGGAGCCAGGCTGCTATAGTATCTTTATAGAATCTTTCTTTTTTTGTCTCTCTGTTTCTTTCTCTCTCTGCTCTTTCTTTCTCTCTCTGTTGTTTCTTTCCTCTCTTTCTCTCTCTCTTCTTTCTCTCTGTTCTTTCTTTCCCCTCTTCCTTTCTCTCTCACTGTTCTTTCTTTCGCTGTGTTCTTTTTCTTTCGCCTTTCTTTCTCTCTCTAATTTTTCTTTTTCTCTGTTTTTTCTTTCCCTCTGTGCCCTTTTTTCTTTCTCTCTATCTGTTCTTCCTTTCTCTCTGTTCTTTCTTTCTCTCTCTGTTCTCTTTCTTTCCCCTCTTTCTTTCTTTCTCTCTTTTTTTCTCTCTGTTCTTTCTTTCCCATCTTTCTTTCTCTCGCTCTGTTCTTTCTTTCCCCTCTATCTTTTTTTCTTTCTTTCTCTGTTCTTTCTTTCCCCTCTTTCTTTCTCTGTTTTTTATTTCTTTCCCCTCTTTCTTTCTCTCTCTCTGTTCTTTCTTTCCCCTCTTTCTTTCTCTTTCTCTCTGTTCTTTCTTTCGCTCTGCTCTTTCTTTCTCTTTCTTTGCCCTCTTTTTTTCTCTCTCTAATCTTTTTCTTTCTCTAATCTTTCTTTCTCTCTCTCTGCTCTTTCTTTCTCTCTCTCTGGTCTTCCTTTATTTGTCTCTTTTCTTTCTCTCTCTCTCTCTGTTCTCTTTCTTTCCCCTCTTTATTTCTTTCTTTTCTTTCTTTCTCTCTCTGTTCTTTCTTTCTCTTTCTTTATCTCTGTTCTTTTTTCCCCCTCTTTATTTCTTTATTTCTTTCTTTCTCTCTCTATTCTTTCTTTCCCCTCTTTCTTTCTCTCTCCCTCTCTGTTATTTCTTTCCCCTCTTTCTTTTTTCTCTCTCTCTGTTCTTTTTTCTGTCCCCTCTTTCTTTCTCTCTCTGTTCTTTCTTTCTCTGTTTCTTTTTCTCTCTATCTCTCTGTTCTTTCTTTCTTTCCCCTTTTTTCTCTTTCTGTTGTTTCTTTCTTTCCCATCAATCTTTCTTTCCCTTTTTTTCTTTCTTTCTCTCTCTGTTCTTTCTTTCCCCTCTTTCTTTTTTTCTCTCTCTCTGTTCTTTTTTTCTGTCCCCTCTTTCTTTCTCCCTCTGTTCTTTCTTTCTCTCTCTGTTTCTTTCTTTCTCTCTCTGTTCTTTCGCTCTTTCCCCGCTTTCTTTCTCTCTCTTCTCTCCTCTTTCTTTCTTTCTCTCTCTGTTCTTTCTTTCTCTCTCTGTTTTCTTTTTTCTCTTTCTCTGTTCTTTCTTTCATTTCCTCAGTACCAGTCAGTGTGCCCACAGTACCAGTAGAATAAGAGGGGTAGGAAACTAGGTGGCACTGGTCACATTGAGCCTCTCATACTTTTTACTGGTGTATAATCATATGCTGTGAGCACCCCCATAAAGTGGGCCAGCCCCAGACAACAGGGTACAAACAAATCACTATTGCGATCAGTCCAAGTGGACAATTATATATGTAAAGTTAATGATGTCCCTGTGCCAAGCAGTGCGGAGGATCAGAATACACTGAGGAGACCAGAGCAGCGGGGTATGGGGAGAAGAATTATATGGGGCCCACTATGCTGTATGAAGTAATATATGGTGCCCATTGTACTGTATGAAGTAATATATGGGGTCCGTTATGCTGTATGAAGTAGTATATGGGGCCCAATATTTTGTATGGAGCATTATGTGGGGATAAGTGATGACTTTCTGCTTGTTGTGGATCTGACCGCTGGGATACCCATGATCCTGGGAAATGTAGCTTTGAAGAGCACCATGTAAATGGAGCTGTGGTCAATCATACGCACTGTGGTGCCATTTACATGTGGCTCTTCAAATAACTCCTTTAAGATAGTGATGAAGGGACAACAAAGTATAGCAAAAATTCACAGATCAGGGTTGATGAGTGTTATAGTTTGTGGACTGGTGGGATTTGTGTGGCAGGGCTGCATTTTTGTCCCAGTCAGGCCCTGTGCCAGGCCTACCATTGCCATTAATGACCCTTGTTCTGGATACTTCTGTGCTGTTCTTGTATGTGCGTGTGATGGCGCTGACATCTTTGTGTTTGGACACCTTTTTTTTCTATTTATCTAAATCAAAATGTCCACTATTGTACTCAGTTTTACAATATAGATACAAAAATTTACTTTGTGTGCGAGGGGGGGGGAATCATTTTGCTGTTTGCCTCAGCCAGCAGAGAGGCTAGGCTCACCCCTGCTCGGAGCATTCAGTAAACCACATTATGTATCTCAGTGGACATACCAGCAGAATATTATGGATTACACATTGTTATATGACAGCAGATTGGAGGAAACTTAGCACCGATAGAAGTACGAGCTGTGCCACATATAGATAGACGTTTTGTCGAAGTGATGTACCGTCCTTGCCTAGTTGAGATTTGCGACCATATTTCCCCTTTTTAAGTAGTTTCAGAATTGGCACTAAGGAAATTGGGTTGAGGAATGCCTTTATCCGTTACTGTAATACGTGGACTACCTGCTCACTCATTTGAAACTACTGTATATGCATCTTGTAAATACAGCAATAAATTAATAGCTCGGATGTGAATAAAATGATATCTTGATATCATTCTAACTCTTATTTAATGGGATAGTCTGGTGACTGAAATTTAGTTGCAAATGGGCTCATCTATAGAATATATAAAGAAAAAAAAGAAGCAATGCTCACCTTCACCAATCCCAGCATCTCCATTTCCAACTCTTACCTAGAACCGCCAAAAATGCCCATACAGCCAATTTCTGGGCAATTCTGGAGTGCTGAGAAGTGCCGAGATTGTTAGTGTACTTAGATCAGCACGTATTTTAGAGACCAGGGAGGATCGGGTAAGTATGGAAATAGGGGCTGCAAGGGAAATCGGGACAGGTATAATTTCTACAATTTTTCTTATAGTAGCTTAAACTAAGCTCTAGTCTAGAGGCCATGCCAGCAGTCAGCGGCAGACTGATCTGAGTTCCCACTACCTGCCAATATCTACATCATCTCTTCTGATTTGTAGGCCATCATGCCACGGAGTACCAACATGGCCAGTGAAACGGGATCCTGCCAAAAATTTGGCTCAACTCTAGTCTAAACCCATTTTAAGGACGACACCTTCAACCTTAATTCCTTTCCATTTCAATTTTTACCTTCTATCCTTACCCACCCCAGAGAAGCTTAACAAGCATCCATCCTAAAAAAAAAACCTTTTTGAGTATCTTTACAGCCGGCCACAGATAACAGCATCAAAATTATTTTTAGGCTATTTTTTTTTTTCATGCTTCACTTCCTACCTGCAGCAACTGGAGAAATACATTACATGGATCACTAGCACCAAAAAAGGCTTCATTTCAGCTGCGAAGGAGAAAATCTTATCCTTGTGATATATTGATTTACATTTTTGACATTCATGACAAATCCCCAAATGCAACAATTTTGCCAATACAGATATAAAACTTGAGTTTCATTTCCTATAAGTGTTGTGGTTGACTGCTGGGATGCAGCCTGTCATTACTTCTGGTAGTTTTACACTCCCTATGGCAATCTGAAGCCACTGCCTTTCACAGATAATTTTATAGTTGGACAGTTCTTTTCAGATTTTAAATCAAATAGGACGGCAGACCGAACCAAAGCGGGAGCTTAAAGCACAAAACGAAAATGTGTAAGCTGCATTGTCCGTTCTCCATGTAACTTTTACACTTAACTCTTTCTGTAAAATCAAACCTGTGGAAAATGAAAGCCTAAAGGTTTTGAGTTCTCTCTACCTCTCTGGCCATAGGAAGAAAGAAAATATCAGTGATATTATAAATAAACCACAGAAAAAAAATTAAAAAACTACTCCAGTTAGAGCAAACTATCTCTACATATACCTAGCTACGGAAAGAAGCACTGTAAAAATGTAGATGTGGAGAACAAGACTTAGTATACTCACTCCGTATCTTTCCACAGATATTTAGCTACAATATATCTAATATTAATATTGATACAGTAGACAGAAGCACAGGTGGTATATAGATTTTTTGGAATATTTTCTTTCAGAGATAGATCTTACTGTATGGCGTAAGTTTTTATTAGAGGAATTTTTGAGTTACTCTCAAAGAAGAAGCTACAGCGGCATGTCAAAGTTTGGTCACCCCTGGTCAAAAATACTGTTATTGTGAACAGTTAAGCAAGTTGAAGATGCAATGATCTCTAAAAGGGCTAAAGATGACACATTTACTTTGTATGATAGACTATATATATATATAGGAGATTTGTGCTCTAAGATAACTTTGAATAAGGTTTCTGGCCTTAATTAGCCTGTTAGCGTTATGAATTGTTCACTATCATCATTAGGAAAGGCCAGATGATGCAAATTTCCCAGCTTTATAAAAACCCATGATCCTTTAATCTTGTGCCAAAAAACAGCAGCCATGGATTTTTCTAAGCAGCTGCCTTGCACTCTGAAAATTAAAATGATGGAAGCCCACAAAGCAGGAGAAGGCTATAGGAAGACAGCAAAACGTTTTCAAGTTGCCCTTTCCTCAGTTCAAAATGTAATTAAGAAAATGTAGTTAACAGGAATAGTGGAGGTCAAGATAACTTCTGGAAGACCAAGCAAAATTTCAGCAAGAGCTGCTCGTAGGATTGCTAGAGAGGCAAGTCAGAATCCCCCGCTTGACTGCAAAAGATCTTCAGATAGATTTAGCAAACTCTGAAGGTGTGGTACATTGTTCTACTGTTCAGAGACACTGCACAAATATGGCCTTCAAGGAAGAGTCATCATATGAAAACCTTTCCTGCATCCTCAGCATAAAATTCAGCTTCAGAAGTATGAAAAAGAACATCTAAACAAGTCCTGGGCACTGAAGAGTTTAAAATGAAACTCTTTGATCACAATGTTGAAATGTACAGTGGGCACGGAAAGTATTCACACCACATTAGATTTTTCCCTCTTTGTTTAATTGTAGCCTATGGTAAATTCAAAAAAGTTCATTTTTTCTTATTATTGTACACTCTGCACCCCATTTTGACTGAAAAAAATGAAATTTAAAAATTTTTGCAAATTCATTAAAAAAGAAAAACTGAAATATCACATGGTCATAAGTGTTCAGACCCTTTGCTCAAATACTCACATTTAAGTCACATGCTTTCCATTTCCTTGTGATCCTCCTTGAGATGGTTCTACTCCTTCATTGGAGTCCAGCTGTGTTTAATTAAACTGATATAGGACATGATTTTTAAAGGCAAACACCTGTTTATATAAGAGCTCACAGTGCATGTCAGACCAAATGAGAATCGTGAGGTCAAAGGAACTGGCCAAGGAGCTCAGAGACAGAATTGTGGCAAGCAATGATCTGGCCAAGGTTACCAAAGAATTTCTGCAGTACTCAAGGTTCCTAAGAGCACAGTGGCCTCCATAATGCTTAAATGGAAGAAGTTTGGGATCACCAGAAGTCTTCCTAGACCCGGCTGTCAGCCAAACTGAGCAATCATGGGAGAAGAGCCTTTGTGAGAGAGGTAAAGAAAAACCCCAAGATAACTGTGGCTGAGCTCCACAGGTGCAGTAGGGAGATGGGAGAAAGTTCCACATAGTCAACTATCACTGCAGCCCTCCACTAGTTGGGTCTTTATGGCAGAGTGGCCCAACGGAAGCCTCTCCTCAGTGCAAGACATATGAAATCCCGCATAAAGTTTGCTAAATAACACATGAAGGACACCCTGAATTAAGATTCTCCTGGTATGATGAGACAAAAATAGAACTCTTTGGTAATAATTCTAAACTGTATGTGTGGAGAAAACCAGGCACTGCTCATCACCTGCCCAATACAATCCCAACAGTAAAACATGGTGGTGGCTGCATCATGCTATGGGGGTGTTTTTCAGCTGCAGGGACAGGATGACTGGTTGCAATTGAAGGAAACATCAATGCGGCCAATTATAGAGATATCTTGGATGAAAACCTCTTCCAGAGTACTATGGACCTCAGACTCGGCCGAAAGGTTCACCTTCCAACAGGACAATGACCCAGAGCACATAGCTAAAATAATAAATGAGTGGCTTCAGAACAACAGTTAATCCTGAATGCTATATTTGTCTTTTCAACTATGCAAGCTTATATCTGGTAACCAGCTTACTAAATTCCTGCTGTGACTTTAACTCCTTTGTATATCCACTCCATTCTATGCCAGCAAGCAGTTAATCCAGAATGCTACATTTGTCTTTTCAACTATGCAAGCTTATATCTGGTATATAGTTATTTCAACTTACTCTGCTTGTCCCCTTATGTTGTGAGGTCAAGAAACTTTTCAAAGTGGTTTATGATGCATGTAGGCCAGGACACTGGTTTATCTGACCACTACATTTATTGGGCCTTGCTGTTGTAGTTTAGTTTGATTGATTGCTAACGAGCTGAGTAAAAAAAAAAACAACCAGATCTAAGCATCAGACTCCTATATATTCAGACCTAGCTTGGGGGAGCATTTATGCAGGGGGTACATTTAATCGAAGTATGAGGCAGTTATAACATGGCAGTTAGACAGGGCAGGAGACAGGTAAGACATTTATATACATCTATTCCCTGTACATTTGGATTACAACAAATATATACCATATATATTTGTATAATTTATATTCTGGCTGCGACATTCACACACATCCACCGCCCTTGCATTAACTCTCTACACTCCATCCATATCGGCCCCTCACTCCTTTCCTCTCCTATGTATAGCACTCACGCTCTTTTCACATTGCTACACAGCACAGATCCATTCAGTCCCACCGTTCAACATCAGAGACACTCTCACAAATCACTTAACCAACTGCTCACTCTTTCTATCCTCTTTCTCCTAGTCGCAGGAGACAGTGCTCCCAACCCTGGTCCCCCATGTTATAAAAGTCAAACCCCTCTAATCTTATTAATATTCCCTGCATGCCTCCTGTCTCTCTTAATTGTGCCCTGTGGAATTCTCACTCAGTGTGTAATAAACTCTCCTTCATCCATGACTTTTTCCTTTCAAATTCTCTTAATATTCTGGCTCTTACTGAAACCTGGATCCAGCAGTCAGACACTACCGCTGCTGCTGCTCTTTCATATGGGAAACTACACTTTTCTCATACCCCAAGATCAGACAAAAGAGCAAGTGGAGGCGTTGGTCTGCTCCTATCACCAAAATGTACCTTTCAGGTTATCCCTCAACTACCCTCACTTGTCTTCCCTTCTTTTGAGGTCCATGCTGTCAGACTCTACACCCCCTTCTCCATGTGAGTGGCGGTGATGTATCGTCCTCCCGGCCATTTCCGTGTGTGGTTCCACTATTACTTCCCACAACATGACCGCTGTCTTGGGGTCATACTTGACTCCAAACTTTCATTCACCCCCCACATCCGAACACTGGCTCGCTCTTGTTATCTGCACCTCAAAAACATTTCAAGAATTCAAACTTTTCTTACTTTTGATTCTGCAAAAACTTTTACTGTTTCTCTTATTCATTCTCTTCTAGACTATTGTAACTCTCTTCTAATCAGTCTCCCTCTTACCAAACTCTCCCCCCTCCAATCTGTCTTGAACGCTGCAGCCAGGATCATATTCCTCGCCAATCGTTACACCAATGCCTCTACCTTGTGCCAGTCATTGCACTGGCTACCCATCCACTTCAGAATCCAGTTCAAACTTATTACCCTCACCCATAAAGCTCTCCATGGCTCAGCACCACCCTACATCTCCTCCCTCGTTTCAGTCTACCACCCTACCTGTGCCCTCCATTCTGCTGAAGACCTGAGGTTAGGATCCTCAATACCTCCAGAACATCCCACTCCCATCTCCAAGACTATATAAGTGCTGCGCCAATTCTTTGGAATGCACTATCCAGGTCAATACGATTAGTCCTCAATCCCTACAATTTTAAGCGTGCCCTGAAAACGCATTTATTCAGACTGGCCTACTGCCTCAACACATTAACCTAACTATCCCTGTGTGGCACAGCCAAAAGTTTTACCATAACCAGGTTCCCCGCATCATGTTCACACATGCTTTATGCATTTATTCGCCCTGTGTGTCTGTACTGTTACACACTTAACATTATGGCTGGTCCAAACAATTAGGGCAATTGTTACCACTCACCTTTCGTGTCTACCTTTTTTCTTTTTTTTTTCCTCATAGATGCAGGGCCCTCATTCCTCTTGGTATCTGTTATGATCTATGTGATTATTGTTATGCTGTAATGTCTATCGTCTGTACAAATCCCATCCGAAATGTAAAATGCTGCGGAATATGTCGGCTCTATAGAAATAAAATTTATTATTATTATTATTATTATTATCATAACTCTGTGACCATTCTTGACTGGCCCAGTCAGAGCCCTGACCTAAACCCAATTGAACATCTCTGGAGAGACCTGGAAATGGCTGTCCACCAACGTTCACCATCCAACCTGACAGAAATGGAGAGGATCTGCAAGAAAGAATGGCAGAGGATCCCCAAATCCAGGTGTGAAAAACTCGTTGCATCATTCCCAAGAAGACTCATGGCTGTACTAGCTCAAAAGTGTGCTTCTACTCAATACTGAGCAAAGGGTCTGAATACTTATGACCATGTGAAAATTCAGTTTTTGTTTTTTTAATAAATTTGCAAAAATTTCTACATTTCTGTTTTTTTTCAGTCAAGATGGGGTGCAGAGTGTACATTAATGAGAAAAAAATGAACTTTTTTGAATTTACCAAATGACTGCAGTGAAAAATTTAAAGGGGTCTGAATACTTTCTGTACCCACTGTAAGTGTGGAGAAAAAGGGCACAGAATCATGCATTGAAGTTGTGTTGTAGCCAATGGAACGGGCAACATTTCATGGGTAGAGGGAAGAATGGATTCAATGAAATTTCAACAAATTCATGATGCAAAAAAGCTGAAGTTGAAAGAAGGATGGCTTCTACACGGACAATGGATAATAATCCTAAACACACATCAAAATCCACAATACACTACATCAAAAGGCTCAAGTTGAAGCTTTTACAATGGCCCTCAGTCTCCTAACCTGAACAGCATTGAAAATCTGTGGCTAGACCTCAAAAAAGCATCCTACTTTTTATTTCTTTCCCAGGTTTACCCTTCCTTCCTTCCCTGTAATATTATTATGAAAATTTAATAAAAATTATATAAATAAAATAAAAAAAGCAGTGAATGCAAGACGAACCAGGAATCTCACAGAACTGGAAAACTTTTCCAAAGAAGAATGAATGGAAATCCCTCAAACAAGAATTGAAAGATTCTTGTCTGGCTGCAAAAAGCGTTTACAAGCTGATACCTTCACAAGCGGGTGCTACTAGGTAGAATCCATGCAGGGTGCCCAAACCTTTGCAAAAGCCCATTTTCCATTTTGTAATTTTTAAAATGTAAAAAAAGAAAATATAATTTTCCTTTTTTGCCTAAAATACATAAGAAAGATCATTTAATCGTCAACTTGCTTAATTGTTCACAATAACAGTCATTTAAACTAGGGGTGACAAAACTTTTACATGCCACTGTAGAATTATGGCTAGGGAAAAAATTGGTTAACCTCAAGAGATATCAGAGAAAAATATATATACTGTATATTTTTTTATCTTCAAAGTTGTAGTGACAACTTGAAAATATCACAAGCACAATATTTTACAGAAATAGCTAAAGCGAGAATTTCAAGTCATTAAGGCTAGTTTCACACTAGCGTTTTGGAGCGCAGCGACGGCCTGCGCACGGCCGCCGCTAAGCCCCGCCCCCTGCCGCGCCCCGCCGGTAGCTCCGCCCACCGGCACATGACGCTGCATGCGCCCCCTATCTTTATCACAGGGGGCGCAGGCCGTGCACAGTATGCGTTTGGCGGCGCATGCGTCCTTTTGACGGTGCGCCGACCTGCGCCAAACGCAACCTGCTGCATTTTGGTTGCGTCGGCGCACCGTCAAAAAGGCGCATGCGCCGCCAAACGCATACTGCGCACGGCCTGCGCCCCCTGTGATAAAGATAGGGGACGCAGGGCGCATGCAGCGTCATGCACCAATGGGCGGAGCTACCGGCGGGGGCGCGGCAGGGGCGGGGCTTAGCGGCGGCCGTGCGCAGGCCGTCGCTGCGCTCCAAAACGCTAGTGTGAAACTAGCCTAAATTGCTTTGATTGGCCAGCATGAAAATATGGTAAGCAAGTTGGCAATTTTGCAAGCTTACAAGCCCTCATCAAAGTCAGGGACCTGACACATGAGGTAATGGTAAGTCACTTGTCGAGAAAGGGTTAAAGAGCTGCAAATCACAAAAGCGCCTAAAAAATATCTGGCAAGAGGCTTTCACCAACAAAAACCTTAAATGTTGGTTTAGGCACAAACTGGTGCGTGTAAGAAAAGACAAACGAAAATGTGCAAATTGCTCGAAAAAGTGGGGCATATTTAATATTAACCAGATCTCCCCAAATTTTCCAGCTCAGAAAATAGCGCAAACTTCACCTGAGACGGCACAGAACAGCTAAACAGTGGTGTTGCAGTGGAGGTGCTAATTCTGCTATTAGTCATCTCTAATTAATGATGGGTTTGAAGCCAAAGAGCAGACGCAAACAGAAGATACCGAAAGACAAATGTACCGTACAAAATGCTCTCCTCAAGGTAACAAAGTTCATAAATTACAAAGTAGCAGGTTCCATGATGTAAAATAATAGAATGACCAAATATATCCTAGAGGGTAAAATACAATCAGATTGGATGTTTTGAAGATCTATTTTTCACACACCATTTGTAAAATTGCTTTTGGTGACTGAGTTTCTTATTGAGGTTTTATGGCTGCATTTTCGTTCTCAATGTCACCAGAAAACATTTCTGAACTTTTACACTGTAATTGTATTGGGTAGATTGTTTGTATGGTCTGGCCGCTCTACCGTCTGGGAGATTAGATTGCAAATTCTACTGGAAGACCCTTATTTTCATGAGTCAACTTAGGAATTAAAATCGATTTAGGTTCCTCAGCAGCAGCTCCGCTCCAGTCCAATTAAAGTAGCTCCCAATTGATGGGAAAATTACAGTGTTCCAATGGGAATGTGAAAGATCGCTGCAGCCGGACCATTCTGCTGCATATGGAGCGGTGCGGCTGCTTTCAGAAATAATCCTTTTTCTTAGATTTCTATGGAATAAACTTGTTGCGTAGTATCTTTTATAAAGAGAGAGCAGCTACAGTTACAATATATGAAATGTTTAAAGTGGTTGTTCCCTTCCAAAAAATATCTGAAAATTGAGATTTTAATTTCGTTTTGATCTTAAGTCATATTGTAAGGCTCGTTAAATGGTCAATAGTTCCCTGTAGGATAGCTGCTTCCAACAGGTGACACAATAGATTTCTAGTCCACTTCCTCTCTTAGGAAGCAATTTGCATATTTAATTTTCCAGAGGAGCATTGCACAGCGAATAAGCCTCCTTACATTGGCATGCCAGGGCGGTATGCCGCTCTCCACAAGGAGAAACGATATCCATTAGACCTCAGTCCACAGCCTCTCACCTAGTCAAATCATATCACATACTTTGTACTGATGAGGGGTAGTACCCTGAAACACCACGTCTGCAAATTGAGATTCTGATTTGGCTTTCATCCTAAGTTTTATTGAAAGGCTCATTAAAGAGTCGATAGTAACCAGTAGGATTGCTGCTTCCAATAGGTGGCGCTATAGAGTTCTAGTCCTCTTCTTCTCTGAAGAGGCAATTTATATAGTATAAAATACAGATGAGCAATAGTTTTGCACTGACCTGCTCCGGCTTCCGGTTCTCTTTGGTTACTGGTACTACGCTACTCTTCATTTTTGTGGCCAGCACCCTTTGCTCTTATTAGACGCTGATGAACATTTTTTTGTCAACTTAAGTGTTCATCTAATAAATAAAGCTCAAAGTGTGTATGTGTGTGTGTGTGTGTGTGTGTGTGTGTATGTTTGTATGTCCGGGATAGACATCCGCACCGTCGCAGCTACAGCCACAAAATTTGGCACAGTCACACGTCTGGACCCCGAGAGTGTCCTAAGCTATGTTGTGAGGCGAAATTTTAACCCCGCGCGTTCCAATTCACCAAACAATTTTGCCCCTATCTAAATACTGGGGGAAAAAGTGTGTGTGTATCAAGCCCCGCCCCTCATTGTGATGTCACAATGGTTGCCATGGCGACTGGCAACGCTGATGTCATCATAGGTTGCAAGCCCTGCTGCCGCTCATTATGATGTTATAATGGTTGACTATGGGATGGAGGATGTGTGATGGGTATATGGGCACTGGACTATGGGATGGAGTATATGTATGATGGGTATATGGGCACGGGACCATGGGATGGCAGATATGTATATGGGCACGGGACTATGGGATGGAGGATGTGTGATGGGTAAATGGGTACTGGACTATGGGATGGAGGATATGTATGATGGGTATATGGGCACGGGACTATGAGATGGCGGATATATATGATGGGTATATGGGCACGGGACTATGGGATGGAAGATATGTATGATGGGTATATGAGCACAGGACTATGGGATGGCGGATATGTATAAGGGCACGGGACTATGGGATGGAGGATGTGTGATGGGTATATGGGCACTCAACTATGGGATGGCGAATATGTATGATGGGCATATGGGCATGGGACTATGGGATGGAGAATATCTATGATGGGTATATGGGCATGGGACTATGGGATGGAGGATGTGTGATGGGTATATGAGCACTCGACTATGGGATCGTGGATATGTATGATGGGTATATGGGCACGGGACTATGGGATAGAGGATAATTATAATTTGCTATAAATAACCACAGTTAGTTACTATGCCCGGGCAGCGCCGGGCTCTTCAGCTAGTCTAATATATAAAGCTCAAAGTGTGTATGTGTGTATGTATGTGTGTATGTTTGTTTGTATGTCCGGGATAGGCATCCGCACCGTCGCAGCTACAGCCACAAAATTTGGCACAGTCACACGTCTGGACCCCGAGAGCGTCCTAAGCTATGTTGTGAGGCGAAATTTTAACCCCGCGCGTTCCAATTCACCAAACAATTTTGCCCCTATCTACATACTGGGGGAAAAAGTGTGTGCGCGTCAAGCCCCGCCCCTCATTGTGATGTCACAATGCCCCTATTTGCATAATGGGGAAGCAGTGTGTGCGCGCCAAGCCCCGCCCCTCATTATGATGTCACAATGGTTGCCATGGCGACGCTGATGTCATCAAAGGTTGCAAGCCCTGCCGCCGCTCATTATGATGTCATAATGGTTGACTATGAGATGGAGGATGTGTGATGAGTATGTGGGCACCGGACTATGGGATGGAGGATATGTATGATGGGTATATGGGAACGGCACTATGGGATGGAGGATATGTATATGGGCACGGGACTATGGGATGGAGGATATGTATGATGGGTATATGGGAACGGGACTATGGGATGGAGGATTTGTGATGGGTATATGGGCACTGGACTATGGGATGGAGGATATGTATGACGGGTATATGGGCACGGGACTATGGGATGGCGGATATGTATATGGGTACGGGACTATGGGATGGAAGATGTGTGATGGGTATATGGGCACTGGACTATGGAATAGAGGATATGTATGACGGGTATATGGGCACGGGACTATGAGATGGCGGATATGTATGACGGGTATATGGGCACGGGACTATGAGATGGCGGATATGTATGATGGGTATATGGGCACTCGACTATGGGATGGAGGATATGTATGATGATTATATGGGCAAGGGACTATGAGATGAAGGATGTGTGATGGGTATATGGGCACTCGACTATGGGATGGCGAATATGTATGATGGGTATATGGGCATGGGACTATGGGATGGAGAATATGTATGATGGGTATATGGGCATGGGACTATGGGATGGAGAATATGTATGATGGGTATATGGGCATGGGACTATGGGATGGAGGATGTGTGATGGGTATATGGGCACTCGACTTTGGGATGGAGGATATGTATGATGGGTATATGGGCACGGGCCTATGGGATCGTGGATATGTATGATGGGTATATGGGCACGGGACTATGGGATGGAGGATAATTATAATTTTCTATAACTAACCACAGTTAGTTACTATGCCCGGGCAGCGCTGGGCTCTTCAGCTAGTCTAATATATAAAGCTCAAAGTGTGTATGTATGTGTGTATGTGTGTGTGTGTATGTTTGTTTGTATGTCCGGGATAGGCATCCGCACCGTCGCAGCTACAGCCACAAAATTTGGCACAGTCACACGTCGGGACCCCGAGAGCGTCCTAAGCTATGTTGTGAGGCGAAATTTTAACCCCGCGTGTTCCAATTCACCAAACAATTTTGCCCCTATCTACATACTGGGGGAAAAGTGTGTGCGTGTCAAGCCCCACCCCTCATTGTCATGTCACAATGCCCCTATTTGCATACTGGGGAAGCAGTGTGTGCGTATCAAGCCCCGCCCCTCATTATGATGTCACAATGGTTGCCATGGCAACGCTGATGTCATCAAAGGTTGCAAGCCCTGCCGCCGCTCATTATGATGTCATAATGGTTGACTATGGAATGGAGGATGTGTGATGGGTATATGGGCACCGGACTATGGGATGGAGGATATGTATGACAGGTATATGGGCACGGGACTATGGGATGGAGGATATGTATATGGGCACGGGACTATGGGATGGAGGATATGTATGATGGGTATATGGGCACGGGACTATGGGATGGCGTATATGTATATGGGCATGGGACTATGGGATGGAGGATGTGTGATGGGTATATGGGCATTGGACTATTGGACTATGGGATGGAGGATGTGTGATGGGTATATGGGCACTGGACTATGGGATGGAGGATATGCATGACGGGTATATGGGCACGGGACTATGGGATGGAGGATATGTATGACAGGTATATGGGCACGGGACTATGGGATGGAGGATATGTATGACAGGTATATGGGCACGGGACTATGGGATGGAGGATATGTATATGGGCACGGGACTATGGGATGGAGGATATGTATGATGGGTATATGGGCACGGGACTATGGGATGGCGGATATGTATATGGGCACTGGACTATGGGATGGAGGATGTGTGATGGGTATATGTGCACTGGACTATGGGATGGAGGATATGCATGACGGGTATATGGGCACGGGACTATGGGATGGCGGATATGTATATGGGCACGGGACTATGGGATGGAGGATGTGTGATGGGTATATGGGCACTGGACTATGGGATGGAGCATATGTTTGACAGGTATATGGGCACGGGACTATGGGATGGCGGATATGTATATGGGCACGGGACTATGGGATGGAGGATGTGTGATGGGTAGAGTTGAGCGACTTTTGGTTTTTTAGGGTTGCGTTTCGTTTCGTGAAACCCGACTTTTCCAAAAGTCGGGTAAAGCAAGATCGTCCGATTATAGGGAAAAGTCGTGGTCGTCCCGAAACACGAAACCCAATGTAAGTCAATGGGGAATAAAAGTCGGCAGTGAGAGGAGGACAGGAAACACACCTACAGTGCCCATTTGAATGCCAAAAGCATCAATTCTTCTTACTTAAGCTTGTCAACCTTAATTAACTTCATAATACAAGTTACGCACTGAAAAATGGGGGTTATTTGGCTAAAGTTGTGGGGGGGAGGGCTGGTTGCAGGTTTTCATGTGCCCTGGGCGAAAGAGCGCCCCTTTAACACATACCACAACTCATCATGCTCCGATACGGCAGATAAATAGCGGTATAGTACAATGAAAAATACCTCACTTTTTACATCTCATGACGAGGCCCATCTATTTCTCCATACAGAATCATTGGTCCCATATAATGTTTGAAACAGTATATGATGAGCTCCACATAATGCTACAGTATATGTTGGTCCCCATGGATGAAGCTCCACTGTCTTATGGGCCCAAATAATGCTCCAAACATAATGGGCCCCATTTCTAATGCTCTAGTGTATAATGGGCCCTGTAAATGCTGCTCCAGTGTCTGATGTCCACCTTTGGAATGTTCCAGTGTATGGTGGGCCCCATCTATCATTCTCCAGAGTATAGTGCTCCCCAAAAATTGCTGTCCCAACATTGAAAACAATCAAATAAGTCTCCTCGCTAGGGAATTCCTGTACTTGTCTGGACAGGTGCTGTAGCTTGCTTAACAGCTCGCCAGCCGTTCTCACGCCCAGTATGGATTGCACGTGATTGCACAAAGGTTAGAAAGGGTACCGTATCCCTGGATAACATGTATGGATAGCGTACACAATCAAAATATATGTCTCAGGAGGCAGGCTCAGACGGTGTTAGGCCCAGTATGGATTGCACGTGATTGCACAAAGGTTAGAAAGGGTACCGTATCCCTGGATAACATGTATGGATAGCGTACACATTCAAAATATATGTCTATACAGCATGAGGCAGGCTCAGATGGTGTTAGGCCCAGAATGGATTGCACGTGATTGCACAAAGGTTAGAAAGGGTACCGTATCCCTGGATAACATGTATGGATAGCGTACACATTCAAAATATATGTCTATACAGCATGAGGCAGGCTCAGACGGTGTTAGGCCCAGTATGGATTGCACGTGATTGCACAAAGGTTAGAAAGGGTACCGTATCCCTGGATAACATGTATGGATAGCGTACACATTCAAAATATATGTCTCAGGAGGCAGGCTCAGACGGTGTTAGGCCCAGTATGGATTGCACGTGATTGCACAAAGGTTAGAAAGGGTACCGTATCCCTGGATAACATGTATGGATAGCGTACACATTCAAAATATATGTCTCAGGAGGCAGGCTCAGACGGTGTTAGGCCCAGTATGGATTGCACGTGATTGCACAAAGGTTAGAAAGGGTACCGTATCCCTGGATAACATGTATGGATAGCGTACACATTCAAAATATATGTCTATACAGCATGAGGCAGGCTCAGACGGTGTTAGGCCCAGTATGGATTGCACGTGATTGCACAAAGGTTAGAAAGGGTACCGTATCCCTGGATAACATGTATGGATAGCGTACACATTCAAAATATATGTCTATACAGCATGAGGCAGGCTCAGACGGTGTTAGGCCCAGTATGGATTGCACGTGATTGCACAAAGGTTAGAAAGGGTACCGTATCCCTGGATAACATGTATGGATAGCGTATACATTCAAAATATATGTCTCAGGAGGCAGGCTCAGACGGTGTTAGGCCCAGTATGGATTGCACGTGATTGCACAAAGGTTAGAAAGGGTACCGTATCCCTGGATAACATGTATGGATAGCGTACACATTCAAAATATATGTCTCAGGAGGCAGGCTCAGACGGTGTTAGGCCCAGTATGGATTGCACGTGATTGCACAAAGGTTAGAAAGGGTACCGTATCCCTGGATAACATGTATGGATAGCGTACACATTCAAAATATATGTCTCAGGAGGCAGGCTCAGACGGTGTTAGGCCCAGTATGGATTGCACGTGATTGCACAAAGGTTAGAAAGGGTACCGTATCCCTGGATAACATGTATGGATAGCGTACACATTCAAAATATATGTGTATACAGCATGAGGCAGGCTCAGACGGTGTTAGGCCCAGTATGGATTGCACGTGATTGCACAAAGGTTAGAAAGGGTACCGTATCCCTGGATAACATGTATGGATAGCGTACACATTCAAAATATATGTCTATACAGCATGAGGCAGGCTCAGACGGTGTTAGGCCCAGTATAGATTGCACGTGATTGCACAAAGGTTAGAAAGGGTACCGTATCCCTGGATAACATGTATGGATAGCGTACACATTCAAAATATATGTCTCAGGAGGCAGGCTCAGACGGTGTTAGGCCCAGTATGGATTGCACGTGATTGCACAAAGGTTAGAAATGGTACTGTATCCCTGGATAACATGTATGGATAGCGTACACATTCAAAATATATGTCTATACAGCATGAGGCAGGCTCAGACGGTGTTAGGCCCAGTATGGATTGCACGTGATTGCACAAAGGTTAGAAAGGGTACCGTATCCCTGGATAACATGTATGGATAGCGTACACATTCAAAATATATGTCTATACAGCATGAGGCAGGCTCAGACGGTGTTAGGCCCAGTATGGATTGCACGTGATTGCACAAAGGTTAGAAAGGGTACCGTATCCCTGGATAACATGTATGGATAGCGTACACATTCAAAATATATGTCTCAGGAGGCAGGCTCAGACGGTGTTAGGCCCAGTATGGATTGCACGTGATTGCACAAAGGTTAGAAAGGGTACCGTATCCCTGGATAACATGTATGGATAGCGTACACATTCAAAATATATGTCTATACAGCATGAGGCAGGCTCAGACGGTGTTAGGCCCAGTATGGATTGCACGTGATTGCACAAAGGTTAGAAAGGGTACCGTATCCCTGGATAACATGTATGGATAGCGTACACATTCAAAATATATGTCTCAGGAGGCAGGCTCAGACGGTGTTAGGCCCAGTATGGATTTGACGGCCCAGATTACACAGCGGAGGAGCAGGGAGAGGTAAAGATTGCAAATGCTGGGGCCCTGCCCAAGCAAGGGGGGCCCACTCGTGGGCGTCGGTACTGGCACTGGGCCCCTCATAGTACAGCGGTGTGTCTGACGGCGGGTGTGCACCACCACCGTCAGAGACACTTGATTGCACTATGAGGGACCCTGTGCCAGTGCCCGCGCCCAAGAGTCGGCCTACCCACCAGTCCAGGGCAACGGCACTCGAACGGTGTCGTGCGCTAGGTGTTGACCCCGGCCATGGGGGGGGAGGCAGCACAGTTAGGGAGTTTTAGAAAGTGGCATATGTTGATGTTGGACATTCAGCTGATGCAAAAGGCGAAATATGTGAAGTACCAGGAAGAGGTGGACCAAAGCAAGCCATTTTTCTGTCACCCTATGTGTCATCAGGGGAAGGTGGGACAAAATCCTTGGAAACCCATGCGTGGTTCATTTTAATGAAGGTTAGATCATCCACATTTTGGGTTGACAGACGGGTCCTTTTTTCTGTCAGGATTGATCCAGCTGCACTGAAGACTCTTTCCGATAGCACACTTGCAGCTGGGCAAGCGAGCTCCTGTAAGGCATATTGGGCCAATTCAGGCCAGGTGTCCAGTTTAGCGGCCCAATAGTCAAAGGGGAATGACCTGTGTGGGAGAACATCGATATGGGAGGAAAAGTAGTTTGTAACCATAGTTGACAACTGCTGTCTCCTGTCACTTTCCATCGATGCAGTATTACCAGTTGTGTGAGCGGTATTTGAAAAATCAGTCCACAACATTGTCATGAAACCCCTGTCTCCAACGCCACTTCTGCTGTGTGCACCACGAACACCTCTGCCAAGCTGCCCCCGGCCCGTACGGCTCGTGTGAGAACCATCACCGCTGCTGTGTGCTGGGAATGCCTCAAGCAACCAATTTACCAGAGTTGCTTGTTTATTAGCCAATATTAGGTCAAGGTTCTCCTGTGGCATGATGTTTTGTAATTTGCCTTTATAGCGTGGATCCAGGATGCTGGCCAACCAGTAGTCGTCATCGTTCATCATTTTGGCAATGCGGGGGTCCCTTTTTAGGATCCGCAAGGCATAATCTGACATGTGGGCCAATGTTCCCGGTGTCAATGATGCACTGCGAGTGCTGGGTGGAGGAGCACTTTCTGGCAAATCCACATCCCTCCAGTCATGCACAAACCCTGTACCAGACCTTGCCACGCCAACATTTTCACTTGCCCCACGAGATGCATCCTCCTCCCCTAAGTAATCATCCCCATCATCCTCCTCCTCCTCCTCCTCTTCTTCCTCCACCTCGTCCAGGAGAGGTCCCTGAGCAGACAATGGCTGAATGTCATCAAGGATTCCCTCCTCCTCTTCCTCCTCATCAACATTGGCTGCAGACGCCTGCTCCTTAAGGTGCGTCAAAGTTTGCATGAGCAGACGCATAAGTGGGATGCTCATGCTTAGGATGGCGTCGTCTGCGCTTACCAGCCGTGTGCATTCCTCAAAACACTGAAGGACTTTACAAAGGTCTTTCAGCTTCGACCACTGCACGCCTGTCAACTCCATGTCTGCTCTCAAAGTGCCTGGCCGTGTATCCTCCCACAAATGCATTATGGCCTGCCTCTGCTCGCACAGCCGCTCCACCATGTGCAGGGTGGAGTTCCACCTTGTTGCAATGTCGATAATGAGGCGGTGGTTGGGAAGGTGGAGCAATCGCTGCAGCTTCTGCATACGAACGGAGTGTACAGGCGAGCGGCGGATGTGCGCGCACAGTCTTCGCACCTTCTGGAGCAGGGCTGTTAACTCCGGATAATTTTTGAGGAAGCACTGCACCACCAGGTTCAAGGTGTGAGCCAAGCAAGGTATGTGGCTGAGTTTTGAAAGGGCTATGGCTGCCACAAAATTACGGCCGTTATCACTAACTACCTTGCCTGCCTCAAGATGTACACTGCCCAGCCATGACTCAGTTTGTCGCTTCAAGTACTCGGCCAGCACCTCGGCGGTGTGTCTGTCGCCCAAACACATCATCTGCAACACAGCCTGCTGATGCTTTCCACTAGCTGCTCGATAGGGGGACACATCGTGTGCAACAGTGGCAGCTGCAGATGGAGTGCTCGTACGACTGCGCTCTGTGGACGAGCTTTCGCTTCTGGAGGAGGAGGAGGAGGGTCGAACGCCTACAGCCAACTGTTTCCTCTACCGTGGGCTAGGCAGCACTGTCCCACCACCGCTGTCCCCTGTGGACCCTGCATCCACCACATTAACCCAGTGCGCAGTGATGGACACGTAACGGCCCTGGCCATGCCGACTGGACCATGCATCAGTTGTGAGGTGCACCTTTCCGCTCACTGACTGCTTGAGTGCATGGACAATGCGGTCTTTCACATGATGGTGGAGGGCTGGGATGGCTTTGCGAGAGAAGAACTGGCGACTGGGTAGGTCATAGCATGGTACTGCATAGGCCATGAGTTCGCGGAAAGCTGTGCTTTCCACCAACCGAAAGGGCATCATCTCAAACGAGATTAGTTTGGCAATGTGGGCGTTCAAACCCAGTGTACGCGGATGAGAGACTGAGTACTTTCTTGACCTACTCATAGTGTCTGGGAGGGTGAGCTGGACTTGAGAGCTGCATATGGTGGAAGTAGCGGTGGACAGGGCGGACTGAGAGAGGGTTGATGATGGTGATGGAGTTGGTGTTCTTTCTGATGGCCTAGAATCAGTCTTTCGTTGATATAACAGTGGGATTCCCTGACTGCTGTGGTCTTGCAACGACACCTCAACATTTGCTGCTGTGCTAACCGGTGGGCTTACAGTGGGGGAAACAATGTAGCGTTGCTGACTACCTTCGTTGTAATCAGTTGCACATGTGGCACTTGAGGTTTGGTGTTGTGTCCACGCTTGCAAGTGCATGCTGGTTAAATGTCTAAGCATGCAACTGGTATTCAAATTTTTCAGATTTTTCCCTCGGCTAAAGGTCTTTTCGCACTTCTTATAGATAACCTTGGCCTGATCATGAGGATTTTGTTCAAAAAAGTGCCACACTGCACTCTTCCTACTTTGGCAGACATTTTGCGGCCTAGCACGCTGTGATCTTTTGACCCTCTGGACAAGCTGTCCAGCAACTCTTTTGATGTTTGGAACCTGTCTTTGGAGTGCTCCGGGCCTGCCAGATAACAGCTGTTGCGATGTCGATGTCTGCTGTGGATGCTCCTCATCTGAGCTATTGGAAGCAGCACCCTCTTCCCCCAATGGATGCCAATCTGGGTCAACAACTGGGTCATCCATCACCTCCTCTTCTATGTCATGTGCACCTTCCTCTGTGTCACCGTGTATGGTGGTATAGTGTGCGGGAAGGGGCACCTGATTCTCATCAGGGTCAGAATCTGGCTCTGTACACTGCGAGGACAATGTAGTGCTCTGAGTGAATGTACCAGCAGAATCATCCATCAGCGGCTGTGCATCAGTGCACTCCATATCAGATTCATTTTGGCCTGGGTAATTCACCATTTCACTTGATAATCCAGGCATGGTATGTGAAAACAGCTCCATGGAGTAATCAGTAGTATGGCCTGCGTCATCCTTCAATCTTGGTTGGGGTGAAGGACACAAGGAAAGGTGTGGTTCATGAACATGAGCCTCCAATGACGACTCAGTGCTTTTACTTTTTACAACTGAAGAAGAGGAGGCGATAGAGCTGGAGGCTGAGTCAGCAATGTAAGACAAAACTTTTTCCTGATGCTCTGGCTTTAAAAGCGGTTTGCCAACTCCTAGAAAACTAAGCGTTCGAGGCCTTATGTAGCCAGACGATGACGCAGGGTCAGCACCTCCTGCATTCGGTCCTATTTTGCTCTTGCCACTACCATCAGAACCACCACCAACACCATCATTACCAGCTGCCAACCCCCGCCCAATTCCACGGCCTCTTCCACCAGCCTTCCTCATTTTTGGTAGAAATGTAGACAAAATCCAACAAACTATATAGTAATGTAAAACAAGGTACAAGGTGTCTATAGGACAGGGGAGATTTAGAATTTCTGCACACACTTGTGGACAGTGGACACTTTTGGATTGTGTGAGGCCCACTGATATCTGAGCGCTATGTGACAGGCTCGATGGCACAGCTGTGACCAAAGTGACGAGAGGATAAGGGAGATTTTGAATCTCTGCGCACACTTTTGGACACTGGACACTTGTGGATTGTGTGAGGCCCACTGATATCTGAGCGCTATGTGACAGGCTCGATGGCACAGCTGCCTGTGACAAAAGTGACGAGAGGATAATGGAGATTTTGAATCTCTGCGCACACTTTTGGACACTGGACACTTGTGGATTGTGTGAGGCCCACTGATATCTGAGCGCTATGTGACAGGCTCGATGGCACAGCTGCCTGTGACAAAAGTGACGAGAGGATAATGGAGATTTTGAATCTCTGCGCACACTTTTGGACACTGGACACTTGTGGATTGTGTGAGGCCCACTGATATCTGAGCGCTATGTGACAGGCTCGATGGCACAGCTGTGACAAAAGTGACTAGAGGATAAGGGAGATTGGATTGCTTTTAAAAAAGCAGTTTGCGGAGCAGTGGGTAAACAGCAATGCCAGCGTGTCAGGAAGCCTTAAAAGGCAGCCCAACAACCAACACCACTGATACACCACTATATAGCCTCCCCTTGCACTGCACACACAGTGACTTGTGTGTTGTGCAGGCCAAATCGCTAGCAGCAGAAGCAGTTTTTTTGTCTTCTTCCCTGCCTAACGCTCTCCCTACAGAATCAGCAGCAACCTCTCCCTATACTAAGATCGGCAGAAGTAAGATGGCGGTCGGCGTGCACGCCCTTTTATACCCCCTGTGACGCCCACCAAAGCAAGCCAATCACTTGCATGCCCTTCTGAAAGATGGTGGTGACCCGTGCCTAGGTCATCACGTTGCCCACAGTGTCCGTGGATCCTGATTGGCTGAAAAAGAGTGCAAAACAAACTTTTGAAACGCGACTTTGGAGCGTAAGTCGCCGACCTCGTGGCCGACCTCATCCTAGGGTCGGGTTTCGTTTCATGAAACCCGACTTTGCCAAAAGTCGGCGACTTTTGAATTTTTTTGACCCGTTTCGCTCAACTCTAGTGATGGGTATATGGGCACTGGACTATGGGATGGAGGATATGTATGATGGGTATATGGGCACGGCACTATGAGATGGCGGATATGTATCATGGGTATATGGGCATGGGACTATGAGATGAAGGATGTGTGATGGGTATATGGGCACTCGACTATGGGATGGCTAATATGTATGATGGGTATATGGGCATGGGACTATGGGATGGAGAATATGTATGATGGGTATATGGGCATGGGACTATGGGATGGAGGAAGTGTGATGGGTATATGGGCACTCAACTATGGGATGGAGGATATGAAAGATGGGTATATGGGCACGGGCCTATGGGATCGTGGATATGTATGATGGGTATATGGGCATGGGACTATGGGATGGAGGATAATTATAATTTTCTATAACTAACCACAGTTAGTTACTATGCCCGGGCAGCGCCGGGCTCTTCAGCTAGTCTAATATATAAAGCTCAAAGTGTGTATGTATGTGTGTATTTATGTATGTGTGTATGTGTGTGTGTGTGTGTGTGTGTATGTTTGTATGTCCGGGATAGGCATCCACACCGTAGCAGCTACAGCCACAAAATTTGGCACAGTCACACGTCTGGACCCCGAGAGTGTCCTAAGCTATGTTGTGAGGCAAAATATTAACCCCGCGCGTTCCAATTCACCAAACAATTTTGCCCCTATCTACATACTGGGGGAAAAAGTGGGTGCACGTCCAACCCCGCCCCTCATTATGATATCATAATGCCCCTATTTGCATACTGGGGAAGCAGTGTGTGCGTGTCAAGCCCCGCCCCTCATTATGATGTCACAATGGTTGCCATGGCGACGCTGATGTCATCAAAGGTTGCAAGCCCTGCCGCCGCTCATTATGATGTCATAATGGTTGACTATGGGATGGAGGATGTGTGATGGGTATATGGGCACTGGACTATGGGATGGAGGATATGTATAACGGGTATATGGGCACGGGACCATGGGATGGCAGATATGTATATGGGCACGGGACTATGGGATGGAGGATGTGTGATGAGTATATGGGCACTGGACTATGGGATGGAGGATATGTATGACGGGTATATGGGTACGGGACTATGAGATGGCGGATATGTATGATGGGTATATGGGCACGGGACTATGGGATGGAAGATATGTATGATGGATATATGGGCATGGGACTATGAGATGAAGGATGTGTGATGGGTATAAGGGCACTCAACTATGGGATGGCGAATATGTATGATAGGTATATGGGCATTGGACTATGGGATGGAGAATATGTATGATGGGTATATGGGCACTTGACTATGGGATGGAGGATATGTTTGATGGGTATATGGGCACGGGACTATGGGATGGCGGATTTGTATATGGGCACGGGACTATGGGATGGAGGATGTGTTATGGGTATATGGACACTGGACTATGGGATGGAGGATATGTATGACGGGTATATGGGCACGGGACTATGAGATGGTGGATATGTATGATGGGTATATGGGCATGGGACTATGGGATGGAAGATATGTATGATGGGTATATGGGCATGGGACTATGAGATGAAGGATGTGTGATGGGTATATGGGCACTCGACTATGTGATGGCGAATATGTATGATGGGTATATGGGCATGGGACTATGGGATGGAGAATATGTAGAATCATAGAATCATAGAATCATAGAAACGTAGAGTTGGAAGGGACCTCCTGGGCCATCTGGTCCAACCCCCTGCTCAAAGCAGGATTCGCTAAATCATCCCAGTCAGATGTCTGTCCAGCCTCTGTTTGAAGACTTCCATTGAAGGAGAACTCACCACTTCTCGTGGCAGCCTGTTCCACTCATTGATCACTCTAACTGTCAAAAAGTTTTTTCTAATATCTAATCTGTGTCTCCTCCCATTCAGTTTCATCCCATTGCTTCTAGTCTTTCCTTGTGCAAATGAGAATAAAGTTGATCCTTCTACAATGTGACAGCCCTTTAGATATTTGTAGACAGCTATTAAGTCTCCTCTCAGTCTTCTCTTTTGCAAACTAAACATTCCCAAATCCTGCAACCTTTCCTCATAAGACAGGGTTTGCAGACCGGTCACCATTCTGGTCGCTCTTTTCTGAACTTGCTCCAGTTTGTTGATGTCTTTTTTAAAATGTGGTGCCCAAAACTGGACACAATATTCCAGATGAGGTCTGACCAAAGAGGAGTAGAGGGAAATAATGACTTCACGTGATCTAGACTGTATGCTTCTGTTAATACATCCTAGAATTGCATTTGCCTTTTTTGCTGCTGCATCACACTGTTGACTCATATTCAGTCTGTGATCTATTAGTATACCCAAGTCTTTTTCACATGTGCTGTCACTTAGCCCTATTCCTCCCATTCTATATATGCTTTTTTCATTTTTATTGCCCAGATGTAGTACTTTGCATTTCTCCCTGTTAAAAACCATTCTGTTAGTTGCTGCCCACTTCTCCAGTTTATTTAAATCTTTTTGAATCCTCTCTCTCTCTTCTCTAGTATTAGCTATCCCTCCTAGCTTTGTGTCATCAGCAAATTTAATCAGTTTACCCTCAATTCCTTCATCTAAATCGTTGATAAAGATGTTGAACAAAACAGGGCCCAGGACAGAGCCCTGTGGTACCCCACTTGAGACATTCTTCCAACTGGATGTGCAGCCATTTACGACCACTCTTTGGGTCCGATCACTAAGCCAGTTATGATGTATGATGGGTATATGGGCATGGGACTATGGGATGGAGAATATCTATGATGGGTATATGGGCATGGGACTATGGGATGGAGGATGTGTGATGGGTATATGAGCACTCGACTATGGGTTGGAGGATATGTATGATGGGTATATGGGCACGGGCCTATGGGATCGTGGATATGTATGATGGGTATATGGGCACGGGACTATGGGATGGAGGATAATTATAATTTGCTATAACTAACCACAGTTAGTTACTATGCCCGGGCAGCGCCGGGCTCTTCAGCTAGTAAACATATAAAATTGACTAATATACTTTGATACTCAGCGATGCCATAAGCAGCAGCTCTACTTTCAACCATGCACTGAACACAGTAAAGGCAGCATTTACTGTTCTGACACATCATTAAAGAGGTTGTCCATCTTCTGATAGTAGCTGAGGCAGGGTACTGCACATTCGTCTCCTATTCAAATCAATATGAGGTGTATGTGCTGTACCCTGCGGTGGCCACTATCAGAAGATGCTCAGCTCCACAAGTGAGCATTTCCAGCCGTTAAACACTGCCAACTCCGATAGCAGCTGATCGACGGAGGTGCCCAGTGTCGGACCCTGGCTGATCAGGCAATGACTTATCCTAAAGGTAGGTCATCATTGAAACAGTAGTGGCTAACCTCTGGAATTCTGTGTAAGAAGGAGGCTGGCTAATTCATTTCAATCGTCCTCTATTTGGTAAAGCATAGACCGTAAAGGTTCCTGGATTAGCTACTGAGTGGTCAGCCACATAGAGCATATGATATTCCATTGTAGCACTGGTGGACACAGACAGAAGAGGGCCCCTTTACAGGAACAATATATGCGCTCTTTGCAGCCCAATAATTGATTAAATTGCAAAATTCCATCTGCTTTAGAGGTGCAAATTGACCCCCTTGCCTCTTGGGCCGTGTGCGCCTGCACAGATTGCACCAACGGTATGTCCTTCCCTGGCTATCGTAAGTTATTAATATCCAGAAAGTGTGGGCATCTTTTTCCAAACAAGATATATAAGGAAATTAAATGTACCCACTGTATATTACAAACACATTTCAAGATATTTTGGAAGTGGGCAACCCCTTCAATTTTTTTTACCACTAAGGGTGTCTGAAGCAAAAGTCCCTTGTTCTGGTGATCGGTGGGGGCCTCATCGGTCGGACCCTCACTGATCTAGTAGTTATTATCTAGCCTGTGAATAGGTGATAATAGCTTGCTCCTCCTAAAATACTTGTTTAGTTTGCATTTCCTTTACCGTCAACCAATTAAAAGAGATTACGAGGACGATACAATTAACAACAGCCAAAAGAGCAATCATTTCTCCTTTCTCCATTCACGAAAATCTCATGTAGAACTGTGTATACATTGTTTAGCATTTTGTGTACTGATATTTCATTAGCAAGAGAATGTTGCATTTTGAGGAAAAAAATATTACTAATTGGCACAAAAAAAGCAACAAATAGTTGACAATTTGTTAATCTGCGTCCACTTTGCCGTCGAGGATTAATCGAACACCATATTTTATACATTCTGCTAATTAACACAATAAGCCCTGGCATAACACATATGGTTGCTCATTTGCATGAGAATATGTTGAGGGCAGTTCTGTTTTTTCCTGTTTTCTGACCTTTTTATAAATATTCACATACGCTGCATTGTGTTCTCTTCTTATTCTAATAAGATGATGCAGAATTATCGTATTTAAACAGGAAAGCCTATTTCCTCCCATCGTGCTTGTGCCTTGAAGTTTTCCCTTTTTAAAGTGACACTTCCAGAAAGGAGCAAATCAACTCTAAATGGATCAAAGTCATTTAGAATGTTGCAAATATTTCCATGGGCTAGGAAAGGTTTGAAAACCGCTAAATTCTTATATCTTAGGCCGCCTTCACACATCCATATAATATGAGTACCAGAAAAAATGGTACCGGTGTCATCAGTATTTTGGATCTGTGTAAGGCAAAATTCACACTTGCGTACTGGGGCTCTTCGGATGGCTGTGTACGTCCTCCATGAAGCTCCGCCCACTTCCTCACTTCTTTCGTTAGGTCCACCTACTTCTTCATGCGTCCTGCATACCTATCTTTAACAACTTGTTGCATTCCCGTGCGGTTCGGCAGGCGTGTCAAGACTACACATCCGCATACATCCACATACATCCGCATGTCCTGCGTACCCAATGTTAAAGATAGGTACGCAGGACGCATGCAGAAGTAGGCGGACCTAAACGGAAGAAGTGCGGAAGTGGATGGAGCTTCAGGGATGAAGAACGCAGCTGTCCACAGAGCCCCGGTGCTCAAGTGTGAAGTTAGCCTTATCCGTGTGCTAGCAGTGTGTCATCTTGACTTAAGAAAAATCAATTCCAAAGCTTCTCCTATACTTTGTAATGTTAAGACGTGCAGCACACTGACAGTACACAGATGAAATCCATATTGTACGTATTTTTCACGGACCCATAAACTTGTATTGACCCTTGTCATCCATGCTGCTGGTAAGAACAGACATATTTCAGTGTGGTTCACACGGACACATTGTCCATGCAAACACATTGACATGTGTGCAGCACCATAGATTATAATGGGTACGTGGGGAAAAAACAGCCACATATACCTGAAATATGGACATGCGAAGGGGGTTTAATTTGCACTGCACCGGTCCCAGCTGCTGCACCTTCCTGCTAGACATCTGCTGTCTTCCAAAGTAATCCACTCTCAGGGCCAACATTAAGGACAGGCAGACTAGGCAGCTCCCAGGGGCCCCCAGCATGTGGTGTGCCACTAATAGCGGCATGCCACGTGGCTGCTATGGGGCCATGGGTAAGAGGGGCCTGGTGATGCACCCCCCGCATCATGCATTCAACTTACCGTTGAAATAAAGCAGTGTTGGAGGAGAGAGCATAAGATGATGCACCCTCTCCCATCATTCCCCCTCTGCTTCTGACTCAGCAGGCGTGTAATGATGGATCGGTGTCTTATTGACACCTCTCCATTATTAATCGGCTTAATGTCACCTTATAATCGAATCTTATAGATGCGCCATTTCTGGGGTGTCTGGGGGCAGATTTTTGTAGCCGGGGGGGCCAAAAACAATGGTCCCTCTCATGGCTATTAAAATCTGCACTCACTCACCTGCTTTACCTCTCTGGTTGTCAAATTACAGCGGAAGCCCACGCATTTTTTTTACAATTAATTAACCCCTTAAAATAACACCTACACCTCCCAAATTTTGCACACAAACCCTCATCTAATTATTAGTCAGGGACATATAAAAAAACATGAAATGAAATGGTTTACTGCATGTAAACCATATGTCATTTCATGTCGGGTTGGGGAATGATTTGACAGAAGCCGGCAATTGAATTAGCAGCTATTCTGCTATGAAGAACTCTGTTAAATATAAATATATATATACTAGCTGAAGAGCCCGGCGCTGCCCGGGCATAGTAACTAACTGTGGTTAGTTATAGAAAATTATAATTATCCTCCATCCCATAGTCCCGTGACCATATACCCATCATACATATCCACGTTCCCATAGGCCCGTGCCCATATACCTATCATACATATCCTACATCCCATAGTCCAGTGCCCATATACCCATCAAACATATCCTCCATCCCATAGTCGAGTGCCCATATACCCATCACACATCCTTCATCTCATAGTCCCATGCCCATATACCCATCTTACATATCCACGTTCCCATAGGCCCGTGCCCATATACCTATCATACATATCCTACATCCCATAGTCCAGTGCCCATATACCCATCATACATATTCGCCATCCCATAGTCGAGTGCCCATATACCCATCACACATCCTTCATCTCATAGTCCCGTGCCCATATACCCATCTTACATATCCACGATCCCATAGGCCCGTGCCCATATACTCATCATACATATCCTCCATCCCATAGTCGAGTGCCCATATACCCATCACACATCCTCCATCCCATAGTCCCATGCCCATATACCCATCATACATATTCTCCATCCCATAGTCCCATGCCCATATACCCATCACACATCCTCCATCCCATAGTCCCGTGCCCATATACATATCCTCCATCCCATAGTCCAGTGCCCATATACCCATCATACATATCCTCCATCCCATAGTCCCGTGCCCATATACATATCTTCCATCCCATAGTCCCGTGCCCATATACCTGTCATACATATCCTCCATCCCATAGTCCGGTGCCCATACGCTCATCACACATCCTCCATTCCATAGTCAACCATTATGACATCATAATGCGGCAGGGCTTGCAACCTTTGATGCCATCAGCGTCGCCATGGCAACCATTGTGACATTATAATGAGGGGTGGGGCTTGATACGCACACACTGCTTCCCCAGTATGCAAATAGGGGCATTGTGACATCATAATGAGGGGCGGGGCTTGACGCGCACACACTTTTTCCCCCAGTATGTAGATAGGGGCAAAATTGTTTGGTGAATTGGAACGTGCAGGGTTAAAATTTCGCCTCACAACATAGCTTAGGACGCTCTCGGGGTCCAGACGTGTGACTGTGCCAAATTTTGTGGCTGTAGCTGCGACGGTGCGGATGCCTATCCCGGACATACAAACATACTCACACACACACACATACACACATACATACACACTTTGAGCTTTATATATTAGATATATGTGTGTGTCTCAATGACATGTGTATATATATATATATACTAGCTGAAGAGCCCGGCGCTGCCCGGGCATAGTAACTAACTGTGGTTAGTTATAGAAAATTATAATTATCCTCTATTCCATAGTCCCGTGCCCATATACCCATCATACATATCCTCCATCCCATAGTCGAGTGCCCATATACCCATCACACATCCTCCATCCCATAGTCCCATGCCCATATACCCATCATACATATTCTCCATCCCATAGTCCCATGCCCATATACCCATCATACATATTCTCCATCCCATAGTCCCATGCCCTTATACCCATCATACATATTCGCCATCCCATAGTCGAGTGCCCATATACCCATCACACATCCTTCATCTCATAGTCCCATGCCCATATACCCATCATACATATCCTCCATCCCATAGTCCCGTGCCCATATACCCATCATACATATCCGCCATCTCATAGTCCCGTACCCATATACCCATCATACATATCCTCCATCCCATAGTCCAGTGCCATATACCCATCACACATCCTCCATCCCATAGTCCCGTGCCCATATACATATTTGCCATCCCATAGTCCCGTGCCCATATACCCGTCAAACATATGCTCCATCCCATAGTCCAGTGCCCATATACCCATCACACATCCTCCATCCCATAGTCCCATGCCCATATACATATCCGCCATCCCATAGTCCCGTGCCCATATACATATCCTCCGTCCCATAGTCCCGTGCCCATATACCTGTCATACATATCCTCCATCCCATAGTCCGGTGCCCATATACCCATCACACATCCTCCATTCCATAGTCAACCATTATGACATCATAATGAGCGGCGGCAGGGCTTGCAACCTTTGATGACATCAGCGTTGCCATGGCAACCATTGTGACATCATAATGAGGGGCGGGCCTTGATACGCACACACTGCTTCCCCGGTATGCAAATAGGGGCATTGTGACATCACAATGAGGGGCGGGGCTTGACGCGCACACACTTTTTCCCCCAGTATGTAGATAGGGGCAAAATTGTTTGGTGAATTGGAATGCACGGGGTTAAAATTTCGCCTCACAACATAGCTTAGGACGCTCTCGGGGTCCAGACGTGTGACTGTGCCAAATTTTTTGGCTGTAGCTGCGACGGTGCGGATGCCTATCCCGGACATACAAACATACACGCACACATACACACATACATACACACTTTGAGCTTTATATATTAGATAGGGGGTGTAGAGGTTGCAGTTTCACCCAGGCAATAAATATATGGGTATTAAAGGGGGTATCCGGGACTTTTCAAAAAACAAAAAATGTAGCCATTCTTCCCCGGTACAGAGCATTCACAGACTGCTGCTGCCGAGTATTCAGTTCCCTCTGCTGACATGAAAGGGTGGAACTTCCAAGGTCAGTCTGATTGACAGCCAGCTCTCCTAGTTAGGCAGCGGGGATTTAGTTGTCCATCAGAACGACCTTGGAAATCCCGCCCAGCCTACAGAGCGGACCAGAAAAGACACCTCCACTCTGTAGATGTGACCTCATACATCCCGCCCAGCCTACAGAGCGGACCAGAAAAGACACCTCCACTCTGTAGATGTGACCTCATACAATCGCCTCCAAGACTTCTCCCGAATATCCCCTATCCTCTGGAATTCTGTGCCCCAACACATCTGGATATCCACCACATTTGGATCCTTCAAACAGAACCTGAAAACCCACCTCTTCAAAAAAGCTTACAAACCTGTAATGATCACACGGCCACCTCAACACCATCGGAGCTACTGCCACCCCCGACCTACTGTCTCCTTCCCCATAATCCTGTTGAATGTAAGCCCACAAGGGCAGGGTCCTCTCCCCTCTGTATCAGTCTGTCATTGTTAGTTTGTTTACTGTAAGTGATATTTGTATTTTGATGTAACCCCATCTCATGTACAGCGCCATGGAATCAATGGTGCTAAATAAATAAATAACAGTAATAATAATACAATAGAAAGCTATGAGATAGATAGATAGATATTAGATTGATAGATATTTATTTTATTTATTTTACTCATTTATATAGCGCCATTAATTCCACAGCACTTTACAGACATTATTGGCATTGTCCCCGATGGGGCTCACAATCTTACTGTAGAATCCCTATCAGTATGTCTCTGGAATGTGGGAGGAAACTGGAGAACCCGAAGGAAACCCACGCAAACATGGGGAGACATACAAATTATTTGCAGATGTTAGATATGAGATAGATAGATAGATAGATAGATAGATAGATAGATAGATAGATAGATAATAGATAGATAGATAGATAGATAGATAGATAGATAGATAGATAGATAGGAGATAGATACTTGTGTTGCACTATGACCTATCTAATATATAAAGTTCAAGTGTGTGTATGTATGTGTGTGTGTATGTACGGGATTGGCATCAGCATCGTCGCAGCTACAGCCACAAAATTTGGCACAGTCACCCGTCTGGACCCCGAGAGTGTCATAGTCTATGTTGTGAGGTGAAATTTTAACCCTGCGCTTTCCAATTCACCAAACAATTTTGCCCCTATCTACATAATGGGGAAAAAGTGTGTGTATCAAGACCCGTCCCTCGTTATGATGTCATAATGGGTGCCATGGTGATGCTGATGTCATCATAGGTTGCAAGCCCCGCCGCTCATTATGATGTCATAATGGTTGACTATGGGATGGCGGATGTGTGATGGGTATATCGGCACTGGACTATGGGATGGAGGATATGTATGACGGGTATATGGCACGGGACTATGGGATGGAGGATGTGTGATGGATATATGGGCAATGGACTATGGGATGGAGGATATGTATGATGGGTATATGGGCAATGGACTATGGGATGGAGGATATGTATGATGGGTATATGGGCATGGGACTATGGGATGGAGGATAATTATAATTTGCTATAACTAACCACAGTTATTTACTATGCCCGGGCAGCGCCGGGCTCTTCAGCTAGTAATACATATTTCGAGATAATTATTTCCATATTTGTCCAATACTAATAGACTTTCCTTACCACACGTTCTATTATCTTCTCCCAGATCTTCTCCCATCTGTGTATTATTACTTCTTCCTTTATCTTATGCTAATGCTTGTACATTGTTTTCTATGTGGGTTTTTTGCCTTCCCTTTCAGACAGCAGGTGAAAACATTCATAAATCTGTCTTGAACAGTTGCCAATGAATATTCATAGTGGAGCGCTCTGATTATAACACTTTGACATTTTATTATTTGACTTGGATATTTGGATGATGAACTTGTGCTGTAGTTGTGTTCTGTCTCTTATAATGAATTCATGTCATCTTAAAATACCAATTCTCCTGTAGGGGAAAGTGACATTGGTAAAAGACAATTATTACGGAAACACACCATCAGCTAATGTGATGGGATGGCGCGGATCGGCCGAGCAGGTAGACTTAGGTTTATTCAAGGCAGCACATACCAGTTTCATTTAAGAATAAAGTGGATAATGCGTTATGTCAACCTGATGGCTGAAGTACAAACACAGTTAGTCGTCTGTGTGAATCACCATTGCTTCTGAAAGACATACCTACATACCTATAAAGTGGTGTTAATATACACGGCGCTCACAAATAGAGAAGTGTCCTTAAGGTTCTATAGCCGGGAAGTTAAATGAATGTATATTGTGTGTGTGTCTCTATCCAAAGATGTAAGATCTGAATCCTTTGTGCGGCTCATAATTGGTTGGTGATGGATGGGTAGCTTTGCCGTTATAAGTAGCTGAGAAACACATAAAAATCCTATCATTAACCACCAAATTAAACTTCAGGATAGTATAAACAATGCGCTACAAGGGTATATTTATTTTTTAAATTTACACAGAAATTTTTCATCTTATAGTGGAAAGTAATGAACATTTTAAAAAATAATTATTTTAATAAATGCAATATAGATTTAATACTTAATGTGTGCAAGTGAGTTTTGACTCAAAAAAAAGTTATTCAAAAGCAGGCAATCTAAATAGAATAGATCAGGGATCCCCAACCTGTAGCTCAGGAGCCACATATGGCTCGCGGTCCCATGAATTGTAGCTCACGGTTGTCTCCCAGCTTAGTTGCATTAGCTCCATTTCTAAAAAACAGGTATGAAGAGCAAATCTCAAAATGGTGAATTTTGTGAATAGCCCTGCACAGAAGAGCAGATCTGGATGCACATACAGTATACTCGTCTTAGGGGTTTAGAGATAATTTAAGTAAGGTACGCTGGATAAAGGATGATACTACCTGTGAGAGGAGGTCCTTGAAGCTGGATGCTGCAGTTTGTGGGAGTGCTGGATGGGAGAATACCGAATGGAGGTATTGGGCGAACCCTTGGATCTTGGTATTCTGCTTCAGGATGATTTTTGTGGAAAAGCTTTGGTTTCATTATAGCTGTAATGGGGGCTTTGGTTGCCACTTCTGTGAGGGGGGCAGTAGCTGGAGGTGGCTCGAGACCCTGTCTCGGAGCTGAATGTGGCTCTCCAGGTCAGAACATTGATATAGATGGTAGTTTATAGGAATTAACATTTTTATGCAACTTTATTCCATATGGTCATTATTTGTAAAATTGTAACCTCCCTGGAGCATCACTTTTCAAAGCAATTAGAGTGCTACTCTTACGTATAAAAAATAAGGTCTTATTCAGCTGAAATATACATGAAAAAATGGTCAAATTTTCATCTGTTTTCGGTCTGCGTTCTTACCAGCTATGGCTGCCTGCCATACGAGAAAGTTCGAAAAGAGAGTCAACAGTGGGAACTTCATTGAACTCAGCACTGCGAGCACCTCAGATAAGCGCTAGAACGGAGGCCACACTACCTATCTGCAGAGAGAGAATTCCAAATTTGCTTCCAGGCTGACCAACTCGTTCTCCATCTGTACTCTGTGTCCTGGACGGCACTTACCAAGTACAGGTAAAGGAACTGCACGACTGTGTCTGTCATCTTTCTCCTGCACCTGGCGCACGGCTCTGCTACATCCTCCACTACACACCATCTACCAACTCTTTCATCTCTCCTACGACTACAGCCCTACCTGTGCAGGACTTCTACATCTTAGCTGCACCACAACATCTGTCCCAGAGAAGCGACACTACAGCGCGGGTCAATCCGATCAGAAACCACAGGTGGCGTCATGTATCATTCACCTATAAATTTTATTCACCCCTTTGCATGGACACCCAGGGCCACGGAACGGGTCATCACCACCAACGTGACACATCCCTCTGAGACACCGGCCCGGTATTGATTAACCCCATTGCCCTGGCTGGCCACTCAGACTCCATGTCAGATTCATCTTTTACTGGGGAATTCACGGTTTGACTTGATAACCAGGCATGGTATGATAGAAAGAGCTACATGGACTAATGTGAAGTGTGGCCTGCTGCATCATTCACTTTTGGTGGGGGTGAAGGAAGGAAGGAAAGGGGTTTCTTCCTGACCAGGAGCCAGCACTTGATGACTCAGTGCTTGCATTTTTTGAAACTTCAGAAGAGTAGGGCATATTTGCTGGAGTCTGTTTCGGCAATGTAAGCCAAAACCAGTTCCTAATGCTCTGGCTTTAAAAGCGGTTAACCTACTCGCAGAAAAGGTAGCATTCCAGGCGTTCCGGAGCCAGACCATGACGCAGGCTCAACACCTCCTGCCTTAGCTGCTATTGTGCTTTTGCCACTACCAGCAGATGCACCACCACCATCAGCACCAGCTGGCCCCCCCACGCCCACGTCTGCGGCCTCTTCCACCAAACTTCAAAATGTTGCAGAACATGAACCCAAAATAACATCAGATATATGGTACTGAATCAGAAGCGTACAGCTCTATACAGTCAAAGGATGATTGTCAATCTCCCTATATATACCATCAGTCACACAGAGACGCTCACAGGCTCAGTATGGATAAGACAAGAATATAAAAAGTAGAAAAAGTGTACAGTATCATCAGATAGCAGGTATATATAGTATAGTTTAAACATTCTAAATCTCTGTAGATATTTCAGGAGGCAGACACAGACGCTCTCAGGCTCAGTATGGATTACAACACAATATAAAAAGCCGTAAACCGGTAATGGATCTGAAGAGTACAGCTGTACACAGTGTAGGGGTCATTGTTGTCAATCTCAGTATTTATTTCCACAGTCAGAAAATAACTCTCACTTGGTCAGTTTGGATTAGACAAGAATATAAAAAGCAGTAAATGGGTAATGTATCACAAGCGTAGAGCTGTATACACTAGTATTTTTAAATGTACATCTAAATTGCAGGAGTAACCCACAGACTGTCACACACTCAGGATGGATCATACCACAATATAACAAGAAGATCTGCAAGAAATAATCACACATGTGGGACAATGTTCCAGGTGTCAATGATACACTTAGAGTGGTGGGTGGAGGAGGACTTCCTGGCAGAAAGGGTACAGTATCACCAGATACCAGGTAAATATAGCATAGTTTAAACATTAAAAATGTAAGTCTATATATTCAGGAGTAGTGTTGAGCCACCCCGCTAGTATTCCAGTTCGTTTTGGTTCGTCGAACCCGAGGCAAGTTCATCGAATGTTCGACGAACAACGTCGAACACCATTGAAAACAATGGCAGGCAAACAGAAACACATACAAACACATTGAAAACAATTACAAAACACCTTAAAAGGTGTCCCAAAGCAGGCAAAATGCTCAGAATACAAAAATAACATATGGAAAACGGCAACTACATATAGAAAAGAGGTGGAGGAGTAAAAGGAGGAGGAGGAGACACAGATACAGGCATGTCATGCTCTTATGAAGTCAAGAAAGGCTGGAATAAAAATGTAAAATACCAAAAAACAGTAAAAATCTGAAATTGAAGACGATCATATACCGTCGGACTTCCCACCATAAATTAGGCCAACTGCTGATCGGGCGGCGTTATTAGCACAAACCTCCGAACAGCATCCATGAAGGCAAAGTGTTTGGTTTCCGGGGGCAGTATGGTTGTAAAGCTGAACCTTAAAGGATTGTCCAGAAGGCCACCACCAGGAGTGGAGTCTGCGGCTTAATTCGACTCCACCCGGAAAACCTCAACCATGCCAGCTACAGAAAAGATTGACAGATTGCAAGCTTTGTTGATTCTGTGGGTGGTGGTGGATGTCCGTTTTTAGTTGTGCTAGCGATTTGTCAGCTTAATTCCATTAACGAACGAGACTCCGGCATGCCCCCGTGGTACGCGTCAAGCTTACTAGAGGGACACATGAGGCTCTGGCACGCGAGATCGATCAATAACAGGTCTGTCATGCCCTTACATGTCCGGGGCTGCACGCGCGCTACACTGAAAGGTCCAGTGTGTGTCGCTTACAGGTGCAGATAACCCGCTGAACCCCGTTAGTGATGGGGATCTGGGATTACAATTCTTCCCCGTGAACGAGGATTTCCCAGTAAGTGCAGGTCAACCGGAATTCCGGAATTAGGCCTAACTGTCATTCCAGAAAAAATGAAAAAAATAAGTGTCCAAACCACAGGCGCTGTAGCTTGCTTAACAGCTGGGCTCCTATGCTGAGTAGCACGCAGTTCTTACGTAAACAGGCGGCATAGCTTGTTTCACTGGTGGGCTCCTCTGATGAGTAGCAGACAGTGCTACAAGGCCCAAAAGAATTTTCTGGACAAGATGCGGTAAAAAATAATTAGAAACACACACGGTGTAGATCCTTGACAGGTGTACTACACCGCTTGCTACCACACACCACTACTATGCCAAGAAACAGTCTATTAACATTGAAAACCATTATTAATGTGAAAATGAAGTTACGCTTTTGGTGAACGAACCGTTCTCGAACAGAACCTCGAACAGCCGAATTTTAAGCAAAGTGTTCGAGTTCGACGAACGGCTCGAACACCGCCCAAAACAGCTGGAATTTTAACTTGGCGAACAGGTCAACTCGAACACTGCTCATCTCTAATCAGGATGCAGACTCAGACATTCTCAGGCCCAGTATGGATTTGACGTGATTGTACAAAGTTGAGAAAGGGTACAGTATCACCGAATAACAGGTATATATAGCATAGCTTAAACATTAAAAACCTATGTCTATATATCAGGAGGCAGACTCAGACGGTCTCAGGCCCAGTATGGATTCGACGTGATTGTAGAAATTTGAGAAAGGGTATAGTATCACTGGATAGCAGGTATATATAGCATAGTTTAAACATTAAAAATCTGCGTGTATATTTCCGGAGTCCGACAAAGACACTCACAGCCTCAGTATGGATTAGACAAGAATCTAAAAAGTAGAAGTTATGTATTCGAAGCGTACACCAGTATACACTGTTGGGGTATTTTTCAATCTTCATATATATTTCAGTCTCAGTAAGACAATCCAGACTCTCCGCAAGAGGAAACGAGATGGATACAAGTACAGACGGAAAGTCGACTGATTGCAGAAATTTTAGAATTACTAATCACGTTAAAAACTCCCGGGAGAATTCTCAGAGGCGATGCTGACCCTCAATTACTTTGTCTGTGGAGACAGTGAAAACAGTTCTTGTGAAGAAAGGTTTGCTGTATCGCAGTACCGTGGAACCCATCACCGTTACTCATCTCCATCAAATTGTGATCACAGGGACAGATGTAGACATTGACCTCACTGCCTATCATGATCTGTCAGGTAACTTTGGAGTGCAAAAGACACAAGCCACAGGCCATAGGCGATTCTATTGGATTGGCATGAGAGGACACATTTTAAAATGTGGGCAGGAATGTCACATGTCTGTGAGTTGGAAAACCGTGAAAGCTGATGATAAACCACCACTGCATCTCATTGTGAGTCAACGTCCATAACAAATGGAAGCCATTGATCATCTGAAGATAGAGCCCAGCAGGACAGGGCATAGCTACGTCTTACCCATCATCTATCATTTCACCAAATTTGTATTGGCAGTCCCAGTGAACTATTTAACAGGCCAGACTACACAGTGGTGGAGCAGGGAGAGGTAAGTATTGCAAGTGCTGGTGCCCTGAGCAAGCAGGGGGGGCCCATTCGTGGGCGGCGGTACTGGCTCAGGGCCCCTCATAGTACGCCAGTGTGTCTGATGGCGGTTGTGCACCCCCACCGTCAGAGACACTTGATTCTACTATGAGTGACCTTGTGCCAGTGCCGTTGCCAAAGAGTGTGCCCACCCACCTGTCCAGGGCAACGGCACTCGCACGGGTGCGTGCGCCAGGTGGTGACCCCGGCCCTGTGGGGGGAGACAGCCCCTTTATGGAGGTGGAAAAAATGGCATATGTTGATGTTGGACATTCATCAGCTGCAAATGGAGTAACTGGAGAAGTCCGCGGAAGAGGAGAGCAAAAGCAAGTCATTTTTCTGGCAACCTACGAGTCAGCAGGGGAGGGTGGGACAAAATCCTTTGAAACCCATGCATGGTTCATTTTAATGAAGGTTAGATCATCAACATTTTAGGTCGACAGACAGGTCCTTTTTTCTGTCAGGATTGATCCAGCAGCACTGAAGACTCATTCAGATAACACACTGGCAGCAGGGCAAGCGAGCTCCTGTAAGGCATATTGTGCCAATTCAGACCAGGTGTCAAGTTTACTGGCCCAATAGTCAAAGGGGAATGACTGGCGGTGAGGGAGAACATCGATATGGGAGGAGAAGTAGTTTGTTACCATACTTGACAACTGCTGTCTCCTGTCACTTTCGATCGATGCAGTATTACCAGTCGTGTGAGCAGTACTTGAAAAATCAGTCCACAACGTGGTCATGAAACCCCTGTGTCCAACACCACTTTGGCTGTGTGCACCACGAACACCTCTTCCATGTTGCCCCTATGGCTCGTTGGAAAAACATCACCGCCGCTGTGTGCTGGGAAT